>NC_092722.1:37237619-38437619 GCF_047496885.1 Scyliorhinus torazame
ATCTAGGCCCCTTATCATTTTTATTTTATTCATTCAAGGGGTATGGGTTTTCCTGACCAGGCCAGCATTATCTTCTCGAACCACTCGAGTCCCACAGTGCTGTTAGGGAGGGATTTCCAGGATTTTGACCCAGCAACAGTGAAGGAACAGCGATATAGTTCCAAGTCAGGATGGTGAGTGGCTTGGAGAGGAACTTACAGCTGGTGGTGTTCCCATGTGCCTGCTGCCCTTGTCCTTTTAGAAGGTAGCGGTTATGGATTTGGAAGGTGCTGTCTAAGGAGCAATGGTGAGTTCCTTAGAGCATCTCAATGTAGCTGAGGGCCAAGCACGGGATAAAACACAGACACGAAAGCCTTGCACCTTTGGATTCTTTAAGCCAGTTTTTCCACCTCCAAACATTATATTACATCGTGAGAAAATAACCCTTTGGTAGCTTTGACGAAGTGTGTGCTCAGTAGATCTATACACCACAGGGTGGAAATTCTGGTCCCTCGAGTGTGAGTCAGATTGAGGAAAGTAGTAGAATGAGGAGTTGTCCCCAAGTGTGTGAGGAAAAGAGGACCAGGACTGAAACTGTCAGATGGAGGCACAGGTTTGAAGGCTTCATGAACTGAGGAAAAAAGAGCTTGGATCTCTTTGGATGCTGTGCCTTTGAAGATGTTTATGACCTTTTTTCGACTGTGTTTAAGGATGGTACTGGTTACCCATTGTAAGCGGACAATAGCTCTAAGCCAACAATGTTACTGTGTATACAGACTGCATCTAAATCTCATCTTCCCCGTATCACCGCAAGTTGGTATCTATGAAGTATAGAAGGCTAGGCCCCCCCCCCCCACCCGCCCCAGACGCCAAAATCGCGTTCAGTGATGGGGCGGAGAATCCGTTTTTGCGCACAAAATCGGGCCCAGCGGCGGCTTTACAATTCTCCGCCCCCCTGAAAATTGGCGTACTCGTGGAATACTCCGCCAAGTATCCACCGCTTCAGGCCATTGCCTGAGGCCCACCCCGCGATTCTCCGTTCCCAACTGGTCAAATTCCCGACGGCATGGTTCTAACATAGTCCTGCCGTCCGGGAACCTCACGAGGCGACTGCGGATTCAATCCGGGACCGTCACAGTCGGGGAAGGGCCGATTGGAGGGCAGGGGGGGGCTTCATTCGGGACTGGAGGCTATGTGTGCGGGCGGTCCCGGGCGAGCGGCCGATGCGGGCACTATTTCAGTGGTCCAGGCCTGCGGGCTGAGTCCGCCATGGAGCACGGCACGGCCGCTGGAGGCTGCCGCTGTGCGCATGCGTGGCCTCTGAACCAGAGGTGCGGGGGGCCATATTGGCAGCTAGACCTGCGAACTCTACGACAGCTGACTGCTAGTCCCCTGCAAGACGGTGCATCTGTGGCCTTTTGACACCAGTTCTCCTGGTGCAAAAGACCACAGTTTTCACGACGACGTGGGGACATAGTCCTAAAAACGGAGAATCCAGCCCAGAGTGTCATGAAAACCAATGTGGATTGGTGATTTCAATGTTCTTATTCAGACTTTGGTACAATACAGCACTTCAAGACACAATGACCTTTTCTCTCTGTTATTATAGGTTTTTGGGAAGCAATAATCGTGAGACATACTTTACGAACACACAACGGCATCGGATTGTAAGTCGTTTTTAAAAAAAATAATTTTTATTAAGGTTTTCATAAAATATCAATAACAAAATGAAAAAGGAACCCAACAGGGTTAAGTCCAAAACACAGTCCAAAAAAGCAACCCTCCATACCCCCCACCCCCCGTACATAAATAATAAATTAACATTAACACCCCGACTTAACACAACAGGTACATACAACCCCTCAGACCCTCCAGTATAAATAACAAAAACAAAAAAGTAAAGTGACCCCCCCCCCCCGAGTTGCTGCTGCCATTGACCACTGTCTACTGTTCTGCCAGGAAGTCTAAGAACGGTTGCCACTGCCTAAAGAACCCTTGTACCAACCCTCTCAAGGCGAATTTCACCCTCTCCAATTTAATAAACCCCGCCATATCGTTGCTCCAGGATTCCACGCTTGGGGGCCTCGCATCCTTCCACTGAAGAAGAATCCTTCGCCGGGCTACCAGGGACGCAAAGGCCAGAATACCGGCCTCTGTCGCCTCCTGCACTCCCGGTTCCTCTGCGACCCCAAATATTGCGAGCCCCCAGCCCGGTTTGACCCTGGATCCTACCACCCTCGACATCGTCCTCGCTACGCCCTTCCAAAATTCCTCCAGCGCTGGGCTTGCCCAGAACAGATGGGTGTGATTTGCTGGGCTCCCTGAGCACCTAACACACCTGACCTCACCCCCAAAAAACCGGCTCATCCTTGTCCCGGTCATGTGTGCCCTGTGCAGCACCTTAAACTGTATGAGACTGAGCCTCGCGCACGATGAGGAAGAGTTCACCCTCCCTAGGGCATCTGCCCACGTCCCTTCTTCGATCTCCTCTCCCAACTCCTCCTCCCTCTTACCTTTCACCTCCACCACCGAGGCCTCCTCCTCCTCCTGCATCACCTGGTAAGTTTCCGAGATCTTCCCCACTCCCACCCACCCCCCCGAGAGCACCCTGTCCTGTACTGTGTGTGGCAGTAGCCGTAGGAATTCCACCACCTGCCGCCTGGCAAACGCACTTACCTGTAAGTACCTGAAGGTGTTCCCCGGGGGGAGCCCGTACTTCTCCTCCAGCTCACCCAAGCTCGCGAACTTCCCGTCCACAAACAGGTCTCCCAACTTACGTATGCCTGCCCTGTGCCACCCCGAAAACCCTCCATCTGTTCTCCCTGGGCGAACCGGTGGTTCCCCCTTATTGTGGTCCACACCGAGGCCCCAACTTCCCCCTCTGTGCCGCCTCCACTGCCCCCAGATTTTGAGGGCAGCCGCCACCACCGGGCTCGTGGTATACCTCCTTGGAGGGAACAGCAGCGGCGCCGTTGCCAGCGTCCACAGACTCGTACCCACACAAGACGCCGTCTCCAGCCTCTTCCATGCAGCCCCCTCACCCTCCATCACCCCACTTGCGCACCATCGTCGCATTGGCGGCCCAGTAGTACCCACAGAGGTTGGGCAGCGCCAGCCCCCCCTATCTCTACTCCGCTCCAGGAACACCCTTCTCACCCTCGGAGTCCCTCGCGCCCACACAAACCCCGTTTTGCTCCTGTCCGCCTAAAAATGGCCTTCTGGATAAACATGGGGAGGCACTGGAACAGGAACAAAAACCTTGGGAGCACCGTCATTTTGACTGACTGCACCCTACCCGCCAAGGACAGCGGCAACGCGTCCCACCTCTTGAACTCCTCCTCTATTTTCTCCACCAGCCTTGTGAAATTCAGCCTGTGCAGGGCCCCCCAGCTCCTGGCCACCTGGACCCCCAAATACCTGAAGCTCCTCTCCTCCCTTTTAAGTGGGAGCTCGCCAATCCCCCTCTCCTGGTCCCCTGGGTGAACCACGAACAGCTCGGTCTTCCACATGTTGAGCTTGTACCCCGAGAAATCCCCGAATTCCCTGAGGACCCTCATTACCTCCGGCATTCCCCCCACCGGGTCCGCCACATATAGCAGCAAGTCGTCCGCATAGAGCGACACCCTATGCTCCTCCCCACCCCACACCAGCCCCCTCCAGCTCCTCGACTCCATAGCCAGGTGTTCAATCGCCAGTGCGAAGAGCAGGGAGGACAGGGGACACCCCTGCCTCGTCCCTCGGTGCAACCGAAAGTACTCGGACCTCCTCCTGTTCGTGGCCACACTCGCCATCGGGACCTCATACAACAGCCTGACCCACCTGACAAACCCCTCCCCAAACCCGAACCTCTTCAGCACCTCCCACAGGTACCCCCACTCTACCCTATCGAAGGCTTTCTCAGAGTCCATCGCCACCACTATCTCCGCCTCCCCCTCCCTCGCCGGCATCATGATAACGGTCAAAAGCCTCCGCTAATTCGCATTCAACTGCCTCCCCTTCACAAACCCCGTCTGGTCTTCGTGGATGACCTTCGCCAGCACCTTGGCATCTACATTTAGCCAGGAAATCGGTCATAAAGACCCACACTGCAGGGGATCCTTGTCCCGCTTCAGGATCAAGGAGATCAGTGCCCGGGACATCGTCAGGGGCAAGGCCCCCCCCCCCCTCCCTTGCCTCATTGAAGGTCCTAACTAGCAACGGGCCCAACAGGTCCATATATTTTTTATAGAATTCGACCGGGAAACCGTCCGGCCCCGGTGCCTTCCTCCCCTGCATGCTCCCTAGCCCTTTGGTCAGCTTTCCAGCCCAATCGGGGCCCCCAATCCCGCCACTAGTCCCTCCTCCACCTTTGGAAACCTCAATTGGTCCAGAAAGCGGCCCATCCCTCCCTCCCGTGGGGGCTCGGACCGTTACAATTCCTCATAAAAGTCTCTGAAGACTCCATTGATGTTAACCCCACTTCGCACCACACTCCCTCCCCTGTCCTTAACTCCCCCGATCTCCCTAGCTGCGTCCCGCTTCCGAAGCTGATGCGCCAGCATCCGGCTTGCCTTTTCCCCATACTCGTAAATCGCCCCCTGGGCCTTCCTCCACTGCACCTCCACCTTCCTGGTGGTCACCAGGTCGAATTCGACCTGGAGGCTGCGCCTCTTCCTCAACAGTCCTTCCTCGGGCACCCCCGCATACCTCCTGTCTACCCTCACCATCTCCTCCACCAGCCTCTCACCTCCCCCTGCTCCCTCCTCTCCTTGTGGGCCCTAATGGAGATCAGCTCTCCCTTAACCACCGCCTTCAGCGCCTCCCAGACCATCCCCATTCGGACCTCCCCATTATTGTTGGCCTCCAGGTACCCCTCTATACTTCCTCGGACCCGCTCACTCACCTCCTCATCCGCCAACAGCCCCACCTCCAAGCGCCACAATGGGCGCTGGCCCCTCTCCTCCCCCAGCTCTAAGTCCACCCAATGCGGCTCCCCCCATTATCAGGCCCCCCACTTCCAAGTCTGGGATCCGACCCAACATGCGCCCCATAAAACCCGCATCGTCCCCAATTCGGGGCATACACATTGATCAGTACCACCCTCTCTCCCTGCAGCTTACCACTTACCATTACTTACCTGCCTCCATTGTCTGCCACAATGCTCAACGCCTCGAATGACACCTTCTTTCCCACCAAGGTCGCCACCCCCCGATTTTTGGCATCCAGCCCCGAATGAAACACCTGACCTACCCATCCTTTCCTCAATCTTACCTGGTCTGCCACATTCAGGTGTGTCTCCTGGAGCATAACCACATCCGCCTTCAGCCCCTTCAGGTGCGCGAACACGTGGGCCCGCTTGACCGGCCCGTTCAGTCCCCTTATGTTCCAGGTTATCAGCCGCGTCAGGGGGCTACCCGCCCCACTCCCCTGCCGACTAGCCATAACCCCTCCTCGGCCAGCCACGCGCCCGCACCCCATGCCCGCCCCGTTCCCCATGGCGGCAGACCCCCGTCTCGACCCCCCCCCCCCCCCCCCCCCCCCCCCCCCCCCCCGGCTAGGACCCATCCTAGCTGTTTTACTCCCCCCATTGCACTTCCGCAAGTCAGCTGACTCCTGCTGACTCCGGCCACTCCCGCCTCTCCTTCGGCTCCTCCCATTGTGTGACACACCCTCCTCTTCTGTTCCCCATCCGCAGGCTCTCCCCCTCTCCCTTCCGTCCCAAGCGCGGGAAACAACCCTCGCTTCCCCGCCCTGGCCCCGCCCCCTCCAGTCTTCAGCGCGGGAAAAAGCCCGCGCTGTCCACCTACCCGGCCCCGCCACCTCTAACGCAGCTCCTTTTACAGGCCCAGTCCCCTCACCCCCGACTCGGGCCTCCCCCTCCCCCGCGGGGCCCCATCCCACTGCCAGCCATCCACCACTATTCCATTTGCTTACCCCCTCCAAGAGCCCCCCCGACCAATCCAACCAAAACAGTGCCCAACCTGCCCTAACCACCCTCACCGACCAGAAAGAGAAAAGAAAAAAACAAAAAAGAAAACAAGAGCAAAGGACCCCCCACTCAAAAAGTAACATATCAACCGCAATCCCCAAACGCCCATCCCGACCCTCAATCTGTGTCCAACTTCTCGGCCTGAACAAAGGCCCACGTCTCCTCCAGAGACTCAAAATAATGGTGCCGGTCCTTGTAGGTGACCCACAGTCGCGCCGGCTGCAACATGCCAAACTTCACCCCCTTCCTGTGCATCACCGCCTTCGCTCGATTGTACCCGGCCCTCCTCTTCGCCACCTCTGCACTCCAGTCCTGGTATATTCGAACCTCCGCGTTCTCCCACCTGCTGCTCCTCTCCGTCTTGGCCCACCTGAGCACACACTCCCGATTGACAAACTGATGGAACCACACCAGCACCGCCCGTGGAGGCCCGTTCGCCTTGGGCCTCCTCGCCAGCACTCTATGGGCCCCTTCCAGCTCCAAGGGCCCCTGGAAGGACCCCGCTCCCATCAGCGAGTTCAACATGGTGACCACATAGGCCCCCACCTCCGGCCCCTCCAGCCCCTCCGGGAGGCCCAGGATCCGCAGATTCTTCCGCCACGACCGATTCTCCATCTCCTCGAACCGCTCCTGCCATTTCTTGTGGAGCGCCTCGTGCGCCTCCACCTTTACCGCCAGGCCTAAGATCTCGTCCTCGTTGTCGGAGATCTTTTGTTGAGCCTCTCGGATCGCCACCCCCTGGGCCGTCTGTGTCTCCAGCAGCTTATCAATAGAAGCCTTCATTGGCTCAAGCAGGTCCGCTTTAATCTCCCTGAAGCAGCGCTGGATACCCTCCTGTTGCTCCTCCGCCCACTGCATCCACGCTGCCTGGTCCCCGCCCGCCGCCATTTTGTTCTTCTTCCCTCGCACCTTCTTCGGGTCCACCACCACCTTTTTAGTCGCCCCGCTCCTGGTAAAAGCCATACACTGTCGGGGAACTGTTGTAATCTCCTTCCCACACCGGGAAATGTCGAAAAGGTGCCGTTGGCGGCCCTGAAAAGGAACCAAAAGTCAGTTTTTTGCGGGAGCCGCCGAATGTGCGACTTAGCTCCGCATAGCCGCAACCGCTCGGATTGTAAGTCTTGTTTAACTATGTGAACGTAAATGTTCAGCGACACAAGTATGTGTGTGTGTATGTGAGATATGCAAGCATTTCTAGGCATGGTTAAAGGCCAGTAGCCCCCATTATTTAACATATAAGCACCACCTTTTTAACCTATCCTTTTCTGTCTAGAAAGATATCAATTGTTTCATGAACGCACCTATATTCACCTTCCTTGGGAACTTATTTATTTGAGTTCTTTGCATGGTGCACCTTTGTCTCCCCTTCATTGTGCCCACCTCAACATTTCTACCTCCACCATGCCAAAATTGGATAGTAAAGAGGTGAGCTTTGTCCAATCAAGATTCTTTGGCGGCTGGTAATATTTCCCCTCTCGGATAATTTTTTTAGAATGCATAGGATTCCGGCAGCTTGCGCTAATAACATTAACAAAGACAGAGGCCTAGGGCGCGATCCAATGGCCACGCTGCTCCCAGAAAACAGCTTGGCGCGGCGCAGCGTGGCTGATAGAAACCGGGAAACTCTCGGCGGGATTCTCCACTCCCGCGCCGAAGTGGCCGCGCCGTCGTGTACGCCGTCGAGGTTCATGACGGCGCAAAACGGCCCCGATCCCGACCGATTCAGGCCCTGACAATGGGCTAGGATCGGGGCCGAGTCATCTAC
The DNA here is from genome assembly GCF_047496885.1 of Scyliorhinus torazame. Taxonomy (NCBI): domain Eukaryota; kingdom Metazoa; phylum Chordata; class Chondrichthyes; order Carcharhiniformes; family Scyliorhinidae; genus Scyliorhinus; species Scyliorhinus torazame. The sequence goes on from NC_092722.1 coordinate 37,245,332, forward strand.
ACGCGCCAGGCCTTGGCGCCCACGTAAAAGCGGCGGCGCATAGATGACGCAGCCGGCGGCGCATAACGGGCGTCATCCGCGCATGCGTGGTTGCCGTCCGCTCTAAGTCCGCCCCGCAAGAAGATGTCTGACGGATCTTGCGGGGCCGCGGAAGGAAGGAGGGCCTCCTTCAGAGAGGACGGCCCGACGATCGGTGGGTACCCCACATTTGAGGTACCCCCCGGTGCAGGATCCCCCCTCGCCCCCCCGCAGGCCGCCCCCCCCAGCGTTCACGTACCGCTCACGACTGCAGCGAGCAGGTGTGGACGGCGCCGGGGGGAACCCGCCATTTTGGCCTGGCCGCTCGGCCCATCCGGGGGTGCCGGAGAATCGCCACTTTGTGTGTCTCCAGCGATTCTCCGGCCTGCGGCCCGCAAAACTCAACCGGGCCGTTCCCGCCGCTTGGGAGAATCGCGGGAGGGCGTCGGACCGGCGTCCTGGGAAATTTTGGCGGCCCAGGCGATTCTCCCAACCGGCACGGGAGCGGAGAATCGAGCCCTGTGTTCCTGGAATCTATCCTGCTCGCAACACCTTCCGAGGCCAGAGCGAGCTCCAACACAATCCAGAGGAGCACCCCAGTGTACAAAACAGAGCTATGTGCAGCCTTGGCCACACGTTCCCTGCTGAGGCCCCTTATTTAAAGTGGGTCGCGATGTATAGCCATGTGTTTCCTTGCTCTGTGAGCGCCGGGAAACATGCGGCTAAATGTGCTCACTATGGGACTTTGTTCCCAATTAGTTGAATCGAGCGCCTAATTTCAGGCCAGTCTTGGGCCTCTTGGCTGGAGTGTAGATTCCATGCGCAAGCACCCATTGCAGACCCAGAAACGGGTCTAAAGGAATTTCTAACCCACAGCAGCATAAACTCTTATTTTCCTTTATAGACACTGGTGGTTGGCAATTTTTCCCCTCTCGAGTAATTTTCTTAGAATGCATAGGATTCTGGCAGCTTGCGCTAATAACATTAACAAAAACAGAGACCTAGGCGCGATACAAAACCTTTTCTCAGTCAGGTCATCGTGCAACAATCACCAGGCAGGAATGTTCCCTTCCAGTCGGGGAACACTTCAGTAGTCAAGGCGGCCTTCAGGACGCGTGACAACGCAGGATCGCCGAGCAGAAACTTATAGCCAAGTTCCGCACACATGAGTACGGCCTCAACTGGGACCTTGGATTCATGTCGCATTACATTCACCCCCCACCATCTGGCCTGGGCTTGCAAAATCCTACCAACTGCCCTGGCTTGAGACAATTCACACCTCTTTAACCTGCTCCATCTGGACCTGTAAAGACTTAATTACCTGCAAAGATTTGCATTCAAAGTATCGTCTTGCATTTTTGACTCTGTCTATATATATATATATATATATATATATATATGTTTCTGGAACCAACCTCTTCATTCACCTGAGGAAGGAGCAGTGCTCTGAAAGCTAGTGATTCGAAACAAACCTGTTGGACTTTAACCTGCTGTTGTAAGACTTCTTACTGTACATAGACACTGACTGAGCTTCTGTGTACTTCGAACATTACTGTTTTCATTATTAACTTCCTTTAAAAACTCTCTAGAACTTAAATTCTGGTCAACTAGAATTTTCTTTATTACTTTCCTCTGTGCCCCCTTGAGGGAATATCGGGTGTGGAGTCTGACAGTCTGCACCATGCAGAAAGATGTTGAGTTGTCTAATAATTTGCCAGGGATATTGAAGTGAGCAGCATAAATGGGTTCAAGAGTTAAGTTTGTGGAGAGAGAAAGAACTGATGGATCATGAGAAAGTGGATAGATAAGAATGATCTATTAAAAGATTGATCTCCTAGGGGCAGCACGGTCGCATAGTGGTTAGCACGGTTGCATCACAGCTCCAGGGTCCCAGGTCCTGGCTTGGATCACGGAGTCTGCACATTCTCCCTGTGTCTGCGTGGGTTTCCTCCGGGTGCTCCGGTTTCCTCCCACAGTCCAAAGATATGCAGGTTAGGTGGAATGGCCACGCTAAATTGCCCTTAAAAGGTTAGGTGGGGTTACTGGGTTACGGGGTTGAGGTGGAGATACGGGCTTAAGTAGGGTGCACTTTCCAAGGGCCAGTGCAGACTCGATGGGCCAAATGGCTTCCTTCTGCATTGTAAATTCTATGAAGCATAGGAAACTGCTGTATTTCTGTGTGAAATTTGTTTCGGCTCAAGACAGACTAACTTTAGGATAAGTAGGACTGACAGCAGAGGCCAGATCACGGGTGCCGTGTGGCAATGCATTACTGAGTTGGTTGGAGAAGCTGATAAAGGGGAGTGAGTGATTGAAGGGTATAGTGTGCAGATAAGGGGGATTGCGGATTTGAACAGAACAATGAGGTAATGTGAAAGGAAATGGTCCGGTTCTAAGTGGTTGGGAAATTTAATTGGCGTTGGGTGGATGTCATGGGCGGGATTTATCTAAATGGGAACAAAGTCCCTCTGCGTGTTTCCTGGTGCTTGCAGCGTTGACAAACATGACGCTATAAAATGGCACCCGGGTCAGATACGGAGCCTCAGTGGGGAATGCGCGGCTATGCAGGGCACCCCGGCCCGATCACCACCGCGCAAACAAAATGCCAGCATGTCACCTTGGCAATGCCAGGGCGAGCACCCAGGTGGCACTGCCAGGCTGACAGTGGTGCCTAGGTGTCACCAGCAGTGCCAGGGCATGCACCTAGGGGCCTCCGTTCCCCTGGGAGACTCCTATGAGCGCCATTCCCTCTGGTCCCCGTTTGTGGAGATCAGTACTGAACAGCGCCCACCCAAGGTCTCCGAGGCAAAGAGGATAATTTCTTGTCACAGTAGGCTTACATTAACACTGAAATGAAGGGATAGATCCCAATGCCTCGGGTGCCTTGGGAAAGTGAGACTAGCTATCTCGCTCCAATATGCAGATTTGCCTAAAAGTGATCCAGCCCACAATGGGCGGCATTTACATCACAATGTCTCACGCGATTGCGTTAGATCTCGCGAGGCTTTGAGAGCCGGGTAGATCCCGAGAGCGGGGTCTCCTGACTTCTATCGGCCACACTGCGCCGTGGTACACTGTTTTTCAGGTGCAGCATGGTCATTCAATCGCACCCATATGTGTATTCGTATTGGATGATGATTTGGGGTTAAGATGAAGTGGTACTCCGGGATAGAATGTCTTTTAGAGGTGTTGAATGGGGTATTGGTGGAGTTGTTTAAGGTTTAGCTGGAGTATTAGGAAGGGATGCAAAGTAGGCAGCAATTGGCGCAGTGGTTAGCACTGCTGCCTCACGGTGCCGAGGTCCCAGGTTCGATCCTGGCTCTGGGTCACTGTCCATGTGGAGTTTGCACATTCTCCCCATGTCTGCGTGGATTTCGCCCTCACAACCCACAGATGTGCCAGGTAGGTGGATTGGCCACGCTAAATTGCCCATTAATTGGGAAAAATGAATTGGGTACTCTAAATTTATTTTAATAAAGGAAAGGAAGCAAAGTGACAGTGGATATTTGGTGGAAATAATTGAGAACTCTGCATTGAGATGTCAGAGGGGCATGAGTAGGGGCATTGTTCTGCTCTGTGATGTGGATGTATGTTTAGTGAGTCACTGGATCTTGCTATATTTCAGGTGTATGAAATTCTAGCCACAACTGTGTACGGGAAAAGGAAAAGAGCAGAAATTGGGATTGATCGCTTGCTAAATGAAAGAATCTTTGCTTCTGCCTTCCCACTCCATGAGGTAAGATGTACTGGGATAAAGAAAAAATGTGTTTTCTGTGACAGGAGACTATGGAATGGGGTAGTCAACAGTGAGTGATTGCCTGTCAACTGCAGGCTGGATTTTAGTCCGGTCATTACTTCCATAGCTAGTCCTTGCTCTCTCTCTCTGTGTCACCCTCTGTATTGATACCCTTTGTATTGTGAATTGGATCTCTCAATACTCATGTATTTATCTGTTGGTGTATCTTGTGCTGCCTGTAGGGCCCGTATGAATTACCAGAGTATGACGTACCTCCAGAAAATCTGAATCCAAGACAAAGTTTGTACAAGTACTGGGCTCGTTGGTCCAAGTGGTATAAATATCAACCGCTTGATCATATTCAAGAATACTTTGGAGAAAAGATTGCCATTTACTTTGCTTGGCTGGGTAAGTTTCCTTGTTCTCTGGTTTCTTGTGTAAGGTATGACTAAGAAACAGTCAAGAGTTATACATCTATAACAGTGGTCCCAATTGTGCTTCCCCTCTGTTCTCAACCGAGCCAGGCCTGCGATGAATACAATTTCAACAATAAATATATTCAGTCACACCTCAGCAGGCTCCACTTCATTTGGAGTTAAGCAAGGCAGTTTGAGTGAAGGTAACATTTCTGTTACCATGCTCAACAAATGGCTCTTGGGTGTTAATTCTTAGTTATGGAAACTAAGCATCATCAAACTTTTCAAGAGTGCGCATTTTCACAGATCTGCTTACCCCTGGCAGCATCATTCAGTTATTAATTGCATTTAGTACAGAAGGAGAGAAAAGCTGAAAATTAAGAAGGTGAGAGTAAGATGAAAATCAGGTGGAACTTCTTCACCCAAGGAGAACACTATTGAAGTTGTCAATGAGACAATTAGATGAGGGCTTGAAGAGAATGGATTGATGAATATGGTGAAAATGTATTGGGAGATACAGTGAGAAGTGATTGAGGGATATGATATGCCATAAGTGCCTGCCTTTTCTTTCTTATATCCCAGAGACCACATAGACCATCTTGATTTGATTTGATTTATTATTGTCACATGTATTTGTATACAGTGAAAAGTGTTGTTTCTTGCATGGCTATACAGACAACATAGGGAAGGAAGGAGAGACTGCAGAATGTAATGTTACAGTCATAGCTAGGGTGTAGAGAAAAGATCAACTTAATACGAGGTCGGTCCATTCAAAAGCCTGATGGCAGCAGGGAAGAAGCTGTTCTTGAGTCGATTGGTACACAATCTCAAACTTTTGTATCTTTTTCCTGACGGAGGAAGGTGGAAGCGAGTATGTCCGGGGTGCGTGGGGTCCTTAATTATGCTGGCTGCCTTTCCGAGGCAGCGGGAATTGTAGATTCTTTGGATTCATTGTGACTTTTCCTGAAAGCATTGGCTGATTTCATATGGTGAAATTCTTCTTCTTAGACAGACCCTTGGAGTTGAGGATGATTTGTTACCATATGAATAATGAGTTCTCAGGAGACTGAGGAGTCCAATGCGTGACTTACAGTCTCTGTCACAGGCGGGGTGACGGTGAGACAGACGGTGCTTGGAGGCGCGAGTGGGTGGGGTACAGGTCGCCATGCGCTCCTTTCATTGTCGATGCAAGCTTTAGCTTACTCTCGGTGATGAAACTTGAGCTGTTCAGCTCTTTCCCGAACAGTCTTGGGCCAGGGATTCCCAGGTGTCGGTGGGAATGTTGCAGTTTTTCCAAGGAGGCATTGAGGGTGTCCTTGAAGCGTTTCCTCTGCCCGCCTGGGATTCACTTGCTGTGTTGAAGCTCCGAATGGAGCGCTTGTTTCGGGAGTCTCACATCAGGCATGCGGACGAGATGGCTTGGCCAGAGGAGCTGATCGAGTGTGGTCAATGCTTCGATGTTAGGGATGTCGATCTGAGCTAGAACACTGACGTTGGTGCGCCTATGCAGTCAATGGGATTGCAGAGTCTGGTGTTATTTCTCCAGGGTTTTGAGGTGCCTGCTGTACATAGTCCAAGTTTCTGAGCCGTATGGAAGGGCATGTATCACTACTGCTCTGTAGACCATGAGCTTAGTGTCGAGTCTGAGGTCCAGGTCTTCAAACACTCTCTTACTCGGGCGACCGAAGGCTGCGCTGGCATACTGAAGGCGATGTTGAACCTGATCATCGATGTCTACCCTTCTTGACAGTAGGCTTCTAAGGTTGAAAACTTGTCCACATTGTCCAAGGCCTCGTTGTGGATTTTGATAGCTAGTGGCAGTGCTGTATGGCGGGGGCAGATTTGGTGAAATTCTGGGGAAAACGCTGTGCCATTCGTAATAAGGTGGATTTCCTCTGGTTGTATTAGCCATTAACACCTGGCTATGTTTTGACATTAAATAATGATGAGAGCACTTGGGGAGTTTGCCACATTTAAATATGTACAATGGAACTGTTTACCTCCTTCTCTGCAGGTTTTTACACTACTTGGCTTCTCCCTGCTGCTCTCGTTGGGACTTTTGTTTTCATCTCTGGAATGATGTCAATGAATACGAACCTGCCAGCGTAAGTCAATGAGTGGCAGAAACTTCACAATTACCAAACTCTATATAGTTACCAGGCAAAACAGCCTCATAATTACTGAAAGGTACAAGTCTCACAAGCATTGATTCTAAATGAACCCCGATTTTTCATAATTTACCACATGCTAAGGCTGTGGACTACTGGAACCTTGGGCAAAATTCTTCCCAAACGGCGCGATGTCCGCCGACTGGCGCCCAAAACGGCGCCAATCAGACGGGCATCGCGCCGCCACAAAGGTGCGGAATGCTCCGCGTCTTTGGGGGCCGAGCCCCAACATTGAGGGGCTAGGCCGGCGCCGGAGGGATTTCCGCCCCGCCAGCTGGCGGAAACGGCCTTTGTTGCCCCGCCAGCTGGCGCGGAAATGACATGTCGGGGCGGCGCATGCGCGGGAGCGTCAGCGGCCGCTGACAGTTTCCCACGCATGCGCAGTGGGGAGAGTCTCTTCCGCCTCCGCCATGGTGGAGACCGTTGCGGAGGCGGAAGGGAAAGAGTGCCCCCACGGCACAGGCCCGCCCGTGGATCGGTGGGCCCCGATCGCGGGCCAGGCCACCGTGGGGGCACCCCTGGGGTCAGATCGCCCCGCGCCCCCCCCCCAGGACCCCGGAGCCCGCCCTTGCCGCCTTGTCCCGCCGGTAAATAGGTACTCTAATTTACGCCGGTGGGACAGGCAATTTCTCGGCGTGACTTCGGCCCATCCGGGCCGGAGAATCGAGCGGGGGGGCCCGCCAACCGGTGCGGCCCGATTCCCGCCCTCGCCGAATATCCAGTACCGGAGACTTCGGCAACCGGCAGGGCCGGGATTCACGGCGGCCAACAGCCATTCTCCGACCCGCTGGGGGGTCGGAGAATGACGCCCCTTGATTTAAACCAAGGTATCCCTGGTTTAGAACACTTGGATTTTTGAATGTGTTCATAGTACATGACGTGCGATGGAAAATGTAGAACCCCAATAAACATGCCAGAGGTAAGGAGGCTGACACGTGAGGGGATTTAAAAAAAAAAAAATTTAGAATACCCAATTCATTTTTTTTCCAATTAAGGGGCAATTTTTAGCGTGGCCAATCCACCTACCCGGCACATTTTTGGGTTGTGGGGGCGAAACCCACACAAACACGGGGAGAATGTGCAAACGCCACACGGACAGTGACCCAGAGAGGGGAATTTTTGAATGATTATTTTTGCAATCTTTTCTCATCAAAAGATTTCAATAGTTTTCCTAGTTCCAAAGTCTTTGGGGAGCCTGTGAATTCATGAGAGTAATGATAATTGAATCACAGCAGATGAAGTGGAGATGCCGGCGTTGGACTGGGGTGAGCACAGTACGAAGTCTTACAACACCAGGTTAAAGTCCAACAGGTTTGTTTCTATGTCACTAGCTTTTGGAGTGCTGCTCCTTCCTCAGGTGAATGAAGAGGTCTGTTCCAGAAACACATATATAGACAAATTCAAAGATGCCAAACAATGCTAGGAATGCAACCATTAGCAGGTGATTAAATCCTTACAGATCCAGAAATGGGGTAACCCCAGGTTAAAGAGGTGTGAATTGTGTCAAACCAGGACAGTTGGTAGGATTTCGCAGGCCAGATGGTGGGGGATGAATGTAATGCGACATGAATCCCAGGTCCCGGTTGAGGCCGCACTCATGTGTGCGGAACTTGGCTATAAGTTTCTGCTCGGCGATTCTGCATTGTCGCGGGTCCTGAAGGCCGCCTTGGAGAACGCTTACTCGGAGATCAGAGGCTGAATGCCCTTGACTGCTGAAGTGTTCCCGGCAGGAATGTTCCCTTCCAGTCGGGGAACACTTCAGCAGTCAAGGGCATTCAGCCTCTGATCTCCGTGAGGTAAGCGTTCTCCAAGGCGGCCTTCAGGACCCGCGACAACGCAGAATCGCCGAGCAGAAACTTATAGCCAAGTTCCGCACACATGAGTGCGACCTCAACCGGGACCTGGGATTCATGTCGCATTACATTCATCCCCCACCATCTGGCCTGCAAAATCCTACCAATTGCCCTGGCTTGAGACAATTCACACCTCTTTAACCTGGGGTTACCCCATTTCTGGATCTGTAAGGATTTAATCACCTGCTAATGGTCGCATTCCTAGCATTGTTTGGCATCTTTGAATTTGTCTATATATGTGTTTCTGGAACAGACCTCTTCATTCACCTGAGGAAGGAGCAGCGCTCCGAAAGCTAGTGACATTGAAACAAACCTGTTGGACTTTAACCTGGTGTTGTAAGACTTCGTACTGCACAGCAGATGAAGGAATGGAGTAAATGCATTTGAGATACTGATGGAAATGTGAATTAGGGATGGTGGAGAAATTATCAGACAGAGGTTAAGAATGAAAGTAGCAGCATGTAATGCAAACTCTAAGAAGGTCAAAAGCAAGGTTCTATAAATTCCAACTTAACATCTTTAATTAGATAAATAGTAGAGTTGATTTTGCTGGAAGAGCCAGGTGGGATTACTGGGTTGGCTAAATTGCTAGAGTGAGGTGCAGAATGAGACCAACAGCAAGGATTTGATCCCCATATTGACTGTGGTGGTAGCTCATGGAAGCCTCCTTCTCCTTGCCTCACATTTAATGTGGAGTATTGCCCCTCAAGCTATAAAATTATATACCTCTCTTTGATAGAGACAGCTGCCTACGGTACTTTGTGGACTATGGCTAATTACCTGCAGTGAGAATGAAGGCAGGTCACCATCAGAAATTTATTAAAATAGCCCGAGTATGTGACCTGATTAGATGGATGATGGTAGAGTGATGGATTTTGCATGTGAATGCTTTCAAAAGGTTTTTGATAAAATTCCTCAAGACTTTAAATGCAATCTCATGGAATCGAGGAGGACGTAGTGAATGTTGGTATTAGATGTGGTAAATGTTTGGGAGGGCTGATTAGATCAGTTGGTTAGACTGCTAGCATGTGGTTCAGAATAACAGCAGCAATGTGGGGTTTAACCCTGTTCCAGTTGATTTAGACTTGGGGCCAGCCTCCTCACCCAGCCCTGTAATAAAGCCATAGCGTAAGCTGTGGTTCGGCAACTTTGAATACTTAAGGATTCTATCAGGAACAGAAGAAATGTTGCTATTAATTAACTAATTGATAGAAAGCTTCACTGAATAGTAGCACTACCAGAATTTGCTGTCGAGAATTGGAAGGAAGGCATGTTGGCTTGTAAAATGAGGAAACATAATAACACCATAAAGGTTCTATATTTATCAGAGACAAGATTCAGGTGTGCTGAATTATCAAATGTTGAAAATATTGGGCAAGTAGAATAAGAATATGAGAATCGGCCAGGTAACTCAGTGGACAAGTGCACTGTTCAGAGTAGAGCCAATTCAAGCATACCAGGAAGTCGACATTGTGACTCCCAGTTTATGCTGAGTTAGCTAATTTGATGGGGAGGCAGTGTTGCAGTGGTATTGTCGCTGGATTAGTAATCTGGAGACCAGGGGTAATATTTCAGTGACCCAGGTTCGAATCCCACCGCCAAAATCTGGAATCAAAAGTCTAATGATGACCCATGAAACCATTGGTTACTAATGTCCTTTAGGGAAGGAAATCTGCCATCTCTGCTGTCCTTATCTGGTCAGACATGTGATTCCAGATCCACAGCAATGTGATTGACTCTTAAATGCCCTCTGAAATGGCCTAGCAAGCCACTCCGTTCAAGGGAAATTCGGGATGGGCAATAAATGCCGGCCTAGCCAGTGACACCCACATCCCATAAATAAATAAGAAAAAGCTACCTCATTAAGTAAAGAGGATGCTACAATTTCCCTCAAAGCTCCTGGGGCGATGAATACCAGACCGGGACCCTGCTCCTGATCATTATCTGGCAATCCCAGGTGGGATTGTGTGCTTAAGTGTATACATATCAGGTGAGGCTAGGTTTTGAAATGGCTGAATGGGCACCCTGGTCAAGTAACCCACTCTCAGTATTTAATCTTGTGCGTGTCGATTGGTCATTTCAGTGAAGTGCCCAAGAGTGGCTGCTGTGGAAGTTGTACACCAGGTTGGTTCATTATCTCAGGAAAAGTTGCAAGAAAACTTTGTGGGGGAGAGAATCATATGGGGGAAAAGGGAAGGCACTCAGTCCATGTCACCAATTACTGTCCCTTGTTGATTAAGAACCGTGCAGAATATGCATGTGATGTGGCTGCCTCACGACGCTGAGGACCCGGGTTTGAAACTCGGCTCTGGGTTACTGTCCGTGTGCGGTTTGCACATTCTCCCCGTGTCTGTGTGGGTCTCATCCCCACAACCCAAAGATGTGCAGGCTAGGTGGATTGGCCACGCTAAATTGCCCCTTAATTGGAAAAAAATGAATTAGGTACTCTAAATTTATTTTTTAAAATGCAGGTAGTGTCAGAACGAGACTGTGCACTCAGACCTGTGGATTGATCATGTGTTTTGCTTCCTGCAGAGAAGAGATTTGTAACATCAGCAACCATTACCGCATGTGTCCTCTCTGTGACACCTGCGACACCTGGAATATTTCTGAGATCTGTTCCATAGCTAAAGTAAGTCTGCTAAAACTATGGTTACTATTTATATCCATTTGCCACCATCAGTAGGCAAAGTGGTTAGCACTGTTGCCTCACAGCGGCGGGGACCCGGGTTTAATTCCGACCTTGGGTGACTGTGCAGAGTTTGCACTTTCTCCCCGTGTCTGCGTGGGTTTCCTCCGGGTGCTCCGGTTTCCTCCCACAGTCCGAAGATGTGCAGGTGAGGTAGATTGGCCATGCTAAATTGACCCCTAGTGTCCAAAGATGTGTAGGTTATGGGGTTACAGGGATAAGGTAGTGGGCCTAGATTAGGGTGCTCTTACAGAGGGTCGGTGCAGACCCGACAAACCGAATGGCCTCCTTCTGCACTGTAGAAATCTATGATTCTATGGTTCTATTTGCATGGGTATGTTTATATACTGGTACATGTGGTTGTTCAATTACTTGCTTTTGTGCCATCATTAGTGTGGTGATGTGCATCAATGTAAATACATGTAGGCTAGCTAGACACTAGGGGGAGCACAAGAGACATCACACACACACACTCAACCAATAGATCAAGTAGATAGGACACAACCAATAGACATTCACGATACACAAGAAGGTGACACAACCACAGGAGGGCATTACACCAACACATATATAAAGGACACCACACACATGATCTGTCTCTTTCCAGTGGAAACAGTCAGTGAGTAGAGACACAGGGTTGATTCAATATTACACCCACCACGTGGAATGCAGCAGCTGGTTAGTCAGTCTGGGTAGTTATAGTAGGATTAGCAGTAGTGTCGAACCCGAGTAATAGAAGTGTAAATAGTTTAATAAACGTGTTGGAAGTTATCTCCTCGTCTGAACCTTCCTTTGTCAAGTGCACCACAAGGAAGCCGCTTATGTTACACCTACAACATAACAAATCAATTAGGTCAACTCCACACAGAGTCTTTTGGCTCCAACTTTCTTTGGTATTTCATTTTATTGTGTGCTGTCGGTCCCCGTGCTTTTTCTGTCTGTGTCCATGAAGCATCTGCATTGTAGAAATATCACAAAAGGCTAATTGTTGCCTGAGGACAGTCTGGTGATGAATAAATAGCAATCCACTTGCCCATGTAGGGACACAAATAGGCCATTTCACCCTTGAACATGTTCCATCATTCAGTGAGATCATCATTGATCTATGACCAAACTCCATATAAGTTCCACAGGACTACCCTATCTGTGAAACAGTACAGAATCCCTCTAACAACAGGAATGGACTCACTTGCTAGGTGGACATGCTGGTTGTTGCCTGCCACTGGAGTTCTCTCCCACTCCAAACAAAGGAAGAGAAGGGTGAGAAAGCGTGAACATGAAGGAGGTTTGTCTATCACTCATTACTGCCCTTTGTTTCATCAATGTAGATTGTGAACCCATTTACCTCAGCTACTTCCTGTGACACTGAGTTCCACATTCTAACCACTCTCTGGGTGAAGAGGTTTCTCCCGAATTTCCAATGGACTTGATTAGTGACCATCTTGCATTTAAAACCCTGGATTACCCCACACGTGTACACAATCTGTAATTTTAAAGACCTCTATTATATCGTCCCTCAGCCTTCTCTTTTCTCGAGAAACATGCCCCAGCCTCTTCACTTTCCTGATAGTTATATCTTCAGTATTGGTCAATCTAACAGAGTTCAGTTATTTATTTATTTTTAATTTCGAGTACCCAATTCATTTTTCCAATTAAGGGGCAGTTTAGCGTGTTCAATCCCCCTACCCTGCACATCTTTGGGTTGTGGGAGCGGAACCCACGCAAACACGGGGAGAATGTGCAAACACCACACGGACAGTGACCCAGAGCCGGGATCGAACCTGGGACCTCGGCGCCGTGAGACTGCAGTGCTAACCCACTGCGCCACCGTGCTGCCCTTAGAGTTCAGTTATAACCATAAGATCCATTTCTTAAAGATTTGCGCTCTTAATGAGAAATAGGGTAACCCTGTCTTTTGTTGTCTCATCACTTCTGATCCCTGCAGCTGGGTTACCTCTTTGACCATTCTGGCACTGTCTTCTTCAGCATCTTCATGTCTTTCTGGGCAGTAACCTTTCTGGAGTACTGGAAGCGGAAGAATGCCACTCTGGCACATCACTGGGATTGCATAAACTTTGAGGAAGAGGAGGTGAGGCTAAAAATGTTTTAAAAGATATATCCATTGATTCAGCCTGTAAGTCCAGTCCAGTTCAGTCCTGTTTTGTTTAGGTCGAAGATCCTTGAAATCTTAATTGTCCTTTAAATCTTCAAATCATGTAGAATTTCAACATATATGCTAATAGTAAAATCTCAGGTAATTATTCATATCTTTTGAGATGATTTGAATGATGTGGAGCCAACATGAAAATCACCCCAGTGGAAGAAAGGTGCAGTAGGCTTGTGGATGGGTGTTTGGACAGCCACCGTGTTCCTGAGCGCTAGCTTATTCAAAGTAAAAGCACTCTAAGTAAGATTAAAAACATTTTGCAAAGTCATAATAACCGGAAGTGGAGGCTGACAATATTGTGCGAGTGAAATATTTTACTTTTCGACAGCTAAAGACAACTGGTGTATTCTGGGGCAGCGTACTGACTCCACTTTACACTAAGCCTTGCATCCAGGAGATAATAGTTGGGACTTTCCACTCCCGACTGTGTCGGGAGGATTCAATGGTATGGGCAGCACGGTAGCATAGTGGTTAGCACAATTGCTTCACAGCTCCAGGGTCCCAGGTTCGATTGCTGGCTTGGGTCACTGTCTGTGCGGAATCTGCACGTTCTCCCCGTGGGCGGGATTCTCCCCTACCCGGCGGGGCGGGGGGTTCCAGCGTAATGGAGTGGCGGGAACCACTCCGGCGTCGGGCCGCCCCAAAGGTGCGGAATTCTCCGCACTGTTAGGGGCCAAGCCCTCACCTTGAGGGGCTAAGCCCGCGCCGGAGTGGTTTCCACTCCGCCGGCTGGCGGGAAAAGCCTTTGGCGCCACGCCAGCCGGCGGTGGAAGGTCTTCGCCAGGCGACGCATGCGCGGGAGTGTCAGTGGCCGCTCACGGCATCCACGCGCATGCGGAGGGGAGGGGGTCTCTTCCACCTCCACCATAGTGAAGACCATGATGAAGGCGGAAGAAAAAGAGTGCCCCCGCAGCAGAGGCCCGCCCGCGCATCAGTGGACCCTGATCGCAGGCCAGGCCACCGTGGGGGCATCCCCCGAGGCCAGATCGCCCTGCGCTCCCTCCCCCTCCAGGACCCCGGAGCCTGCCTGCGCCGCCTTCTCCCGCCGTTCAAAAGGAGGTTTAATCCACGCCGGCGGGTGAGGGTTGACAGCGGCGGGACTTTGGCCCATCGCGGGCCGGAGAATCGCCGGGGGTGGGCCCGCCGACCGGCGCGATTCCCGCCGACCAGCGCAGCGCGATTCCCGCCCCCGCCGAAGCTCTGGTGGCGGAGAATTCGGGACACGGCGGGCGTGTCGGAGAATCGCGCCCCGTGTGAACGTGGGTTTCCTCCGGGTGCTCCGGTTTCCTCCCACAGTCCAAAGATGTGCAGGTTAGGTGGATTGGCCATGATAAATTGCCGTTAGTGTCCAAAATTGCCCTTAGTGTTGGGTGGGATTACTGGGTTATGGGGATAGGGTGGAGGTGTGGGCTTGGGTAGTGTGCTCTATCCAAGAGCCGGTGCAGACTCGATGGGCCGAATGGCCTCCTTCTGTACTGTAACTTCTATGATTGTATGATAATAGCGGGAATGCAACATCGGGAACATAATTTGAATATATGAACACATAATTCTCAGATCCCTACCCCTGAATCAGAGGCTGCCCCACTGGCGATATGTTGTGTGACCCACCCCTGGAAGTTTTGTTTTCAAAGTCTCAGACTAAACAATGGAGAAAGCCTCCATTGTTCGCAGCGGCTTCAACGCCGCTTTTCCGCCCGACACTGGCTTTTGCCAATTTCTGGGAAAATCTCGCCGCATGATCCAACCAAACCTCTCCAAGTGCAATAAACATGATCCATAGAGAAGCACTTGGAACCCTTCGGTGAACCAAATGGGAGGGGCTAAATGGCACCAAGAGGGCAATGAAGACAAAATGACATCATTTATGATTTTTGCCAATTTACAATATACCTTGTAAGGAGAGGAAATGATTCAGCCAGATCCAGAAGCTATTTTGAGTGATCAGGAGTGAATTTGAATGTGTGACTGCCTCCGCTAGTGCTTCCAAAGTAGGAAAGAAGAGATGTCACACACAGGAGGTACATGCCTTTGTTTAGTTATTGCTTGGCTGTGTTCTATTTGCTGGCAATGGTTTTGCTATCAAATGTCAAGCTTTGGACCACTGTTAACATTCACTGATTTCTTACACCATTATTTTCAATGCTTGTATGCAGTAATGGCACTGGGTATTAACAACAGGGTGAAATGAAGGGTGATGACACCAGACCTCAGGGAGTCATGGCCAGCTACTCCGATCTACTTTATAACAGCAGCTCTTTTCCTGCAGGAGCGACCAAGACCTGAGTTTGCAGCAATGGCTCCAATGATGGAACACAATCCAGTAACTGGGGTCAAGGAGCCGTATTTCCCAGAGAAAGACCGTCTGTCCCGAATCATCACTGGATCGATGGTTATTATAATTATGGTGAGGGGGGCAGATTTATTAGAAAGAATGAACCTTTAAGTGCTTCTATCTGTTCGATACTGGGTTCCAGACTCAGACTCGTGGGCATTGGCTCACCAAGAATTAAGGACTTTCATTTCTGACAACAATCCTTCTTCAATTGCTGGTGGAAGCCTGCTCAGAAACTCATGAAAATATGGACAGGCCTAGCAAGCAAGCAAGCAGGGAAATAGTGGCTGCCTTCCTGTCTGCCGCACATATTTCTGTTGTCGTACTATAGAGGTGGATTCTCCCAGAACTGCTGGCAACAGAGCCACCTCACTTAACCCAAGCTGGGAGTGGCATCAGCATTGGTATGAGAAGTAAATGCCTTAACTTACACCACAGCGTATGAATAATACCATCCTTGGAATGTTAAAATGGAAGGTGGCGCTTATGTAAATAAATATAGGGAAGGGTTTGAATTACTTCTCTTCCATTTTCTTTTGCCACAAATCCACTACAATTCTGCACATGCTCTTGACAATTGAGTCACAATAGTTCCTGATCCCCAACACACAGTGTCCGATGCAAAGATGAGTGATTTGACCTCTTCGGTGCTCATTCAGACTAAGACAGTGCTGGGCGTAGGAAAGTTTTCATCTTGCGTCTCCATTATTGGGAAAGAACACTCTTGGTTTAAGGGAGGCATCATGTGTTCTGCTTGTTTATTGGGGATGCTGCAGGGTATTGGTTTGTGTTGGATTAAGGAGAGTGATGGGACGTTTGGTTAAATGGGACGTGTTGGAGGTTTGTTGGGCTTTGGTGGTTAATTGGTCTCATATTTCATGCTTCTAATAATTTTGAGGAAACACTAATGGTTATTTATGTTCCCTCCTTCAATCCTCCCTTTTTGGCGTTTCATATATCCCCTCCACTCTCTTTTCTCATTCACTTTCTCATTCTTCTACCTGCCTTTCCCATTTCCTTGATCTTCCATTTCTTATTCCTTTTATCTTACTGTAATTGTCCTCTCTGCCTATCCCCTGATTCTGCCCGTGATCATGACTCTTTCCATTTCACATATTTCCTGCTGGGCCCAGCTGTGCGTTGTGATGATTTTCCTGGTGACGGTGATCATGTATCGTGGGATTATCAGTGTGATGATGTACCACACAGGCAACACTATTCTAATGACTCAGGTAAGAGAAGGATAACCCACCCTGAGTGTTAGCTGCTGTGCGTTGTTCAAAACAATTAGAACCAATACGGCGTGTGCAAGTACCCACGTGCATTAAGCTCCCCTGCAGGAGCATTATTCTGCATGCAACTGTATTGCACCTGACTGAGAGTGTGTGATGGGACAGTGTAGAAGGAGCTTTACTTTGCATCTAACACATACTATACCGTACCATGTTGTGCTTGGTGAAGCAGTGCAGAGGGAGCACAATTGTGCATTTAATCCATGCTGTTTACCGCGGAGTAAATGACCAAGGCCGACACTTGGTGTTTGAAATGGAAGGTGCTGCATTTATCTGCACTTGCAGTATCAAAAACTTGCACTTAATGTTGCACCTTTCAGGTGAACAATGCTGCATAAGTAAGCATAGTGACAACAGTGGTAGAATTACGAGACTGGAGATTTTGGAGGGATGATTGATGAAATGGATTTTGATGAGGTTTTTAAAATGCGGCAAGAGATTAAAAACGGACTTGGGAGGGGGGTCGAAGAATGCAAAGAGAATCTGGCAAAGAGAAGGAAGAAGCACAGAGGCCGGAGTCTGAGGCACAGTGTTCAATGAGGAAACATGGCTGGAGCAGATTGCAGGGATAAAATGAGGTTGGGGGTGGGCTATGAAGGCTTTTTGTCGATGAATAAAAGGGTTGTAAATTGAACAGTTTGAGGCAAAGATAGTGTGTACCATTTGAATGAGAAAACTTTAAGGGCAAGCCATCTGTGGTAGTAGATTGGACAATGGAAATGCCCCTGCCTTTGGGTAAAACACATGGCCTCGAGATTAAACATGCAGATCTGCAGTGGAGAACTGGTGGAAGATTAGTCTCTTGAGGTTGAATGGTCATTAAGTTTTGCTTACGTTTGTAACCTATTTTCATGTGTCAACTGCTCTGTAATCTGGTTCACTCTTGCTAATAATAAATGTCACTTCTGACATTTTTCCACTGATGGCAACTCTCGATTCATGATATCCAGATTTCATCTCCAGGCAGAAGATCCTGAAACTTATTAAATCTTTGGTGCAAGGTGGGGCTCCTTCGAATATTGCAGCTGCAAGTATGTGCTGGTTAGCTCACCAGGACAGCCCCTCGCACACGGAAGTCAGATCCAATTTTCTCTCCTCTCCCAAAGTGCGAACTGTTTTTGGGCAACAATTCCACAGGTGGAGGCAGCCCTCTGGTTCCTCATCCACTTGTCTATTCTTCATGTATGGTTGTTACGTTGCATATATTGAGGTTGTACTTCGTGTGTTACTTTAATCCCTAACAGGCTGGAAACATTGCAAACATCAGTAGCTCCATGGTAAACCTTATACTCATCCTGCTGATGGGCCAGGTCTATACTTCACTGGCAGAACAACTCACCAGATGGGGTAAGGAAACTATCTCAAGCCATTAATACAGTGAATTCAAAATCAGACCCTATTGAGTTTAAATATGTCAATGACGCTACCCCTTTCAGTTGGCTCTTAAGGCACAAGTCAGATTAAACTCAGTTACATGCGTTTAACCCCTTTATCCATTATAGATCCCGATTGACACCATGCTGACAATTACATTCTAGATTGTAACTGTGGTATGGTGTAGGATACTGTTCAGATCTTGTAAAGATTTCATAACCTTAAGTAGGCTAGCTGTATGTATTTGTTAACTATAAAAGCTTTGGACCTATATGCAGTGTAGGGTTCACGCTACGAGCTGTCTCCATGCTTGCATGTGCACACAGCTCTGTCCAACACTCGTTACAGACGCCTGATCAGCTCTCAGCAGTGGCTAAGATACTGGACCAGGGCCGCAACGGTTTTTAAGTTTTAATGCGCTGCGGAAAGATCGATTCGTTCCAGGAGTGATAACAGAAAAAATAGGGCGTGGTTATTTTCGAAACAAACTTTATTAAAACAAAAGGAAAAACAATATTTAAACTTTTAAATTTCAACCTTAACAATAACAGATTACATGTCGTTTTGTTAATCCTAGCACACGAGTTCTGATTAAATAGCACATCAAATGAAAATGCAGCTCTCATTCCACTTGCACAGGCAGGCAAAGATGATGCTTGCATTTACGAAGCAATATTTTTTCTGTAAGTGAAGTTCTTTCAGAACCCTTTTCAGAAGCCTTTCCCTGGGACAGCTTTCCACGACCTCTCTCTGTGGCGTTCAGATTATTCTCCCCACCTGTTCAAACAGGATTCTTCCTCTCTCTCTCTGAGCTCCACCCTGCCCCTCAAACAAAGGTTCTCTGCTGGGATATCCAGACTTGAACCCATTATCGTTATCTTGGCTGTCTGATTTCCCATTCCCGTTTATACAAAAGAACAAAGCCATGCTATTGATGTGCAACTAACCTCCCATTACGGACAAAATATTAGACCCTGTAATGGGCTAATTGCTGGTCAAACAAGAGTGCCCCGAAGGACAATGATTCTTGAGTGGATCATTCTGGCTGAACAGGGACATCCTATGTATTCCCATGAAGGAGTTTAAGTCTGAATGGGACAATGTAACTCAGGCCAGATGTGGGCGTATCCCTCTGACTGCATGCTAGCAGTTTTTCCCTTAATCTATTTACCTCTACATTGCCTACTACTTCTTCAATACCATTTCTGGACCCAAGTTGCTAATATCTCCATCTCGTAACACACTAGATGGACACTTAAAAGCGGGCCATGTGTTCTCTTACACCATTGTGTAGGCAGTACAGCATTCCTGTACTCAATCCCACGTTAGCTCTACATGTGCCAGACTTATACTACAGTGACCAGTTCCGATTGGGCAGATCATTAATTACAAATGCTGTACTATGAGAAATACGACCCTGATCTTTGAGAAACCTCAAGGAGGAACTGGTGGAATCAAGATCGAAAAGGGCAATGAACAATTGAATTTGCACAAGTGTCAAATGTACAACATCAGTATGTTTGCACAGGGCCAGGTTACAGAATCATAGAATCATGGAATTTACAGTGTAGAAGGAGGCCATTCGGCCCATCGAGTCTGCACCAGCCCTTGGAAAGAGCACTCAACTTGAGCCCACATCTTCATCTGTACACAACCTAACCTTTTGGATATGAGGGAGCAACGTAGCATGGCTAATCCACCTAACTTGCACATCTTTGGACTGTGGGAGGAAACCGAAGCACCCGGAGGAAACCCACGCACACACGGGGAGAACGTGCAGATTCCACTTCCACACAGGCAGTCACCTGAGGCTGGAATTGAACCCGGAACCCTGGAGCTGTGAGGCAGAAGTTTGTTCATTTTTTTTGTCATCTTCTTCAGCATTGACTCCCTCCACCACTGGCGCACAGTAGCAACAGTGTTTATGATCTACACTACCATCTCTTACCAAGGCTTCTTTAACAACATCTCCCAAACTTGCAACCTTTATCACTTGGAAGGACATGGGCAGCAGATTCATCACTACTTAACCGATAATTTGTCTTAACAGCCAGATGTCTGCATTTAATTCAACAGAGAATTGATAAGCAGCCGTCCTTCACTCTGCTTCTCTGTGCAAAAGGCATGGTGGCACAGTGGTTAGCACTGCTGCCTCACAGCACCAGGGACCCAAGTTCGATTCTGACCTGTGTGTGGAGCTTGCACGGCCTCCCCGTGTCTGCGTGGGTTTCCTCCGGGTGCTCCGGTTTCCTCCCACAGTCCAAAAATGTTCAGGTTAGGTGGATTGGCCACGCTAAATTACCCCTTAGGGTGGGGTTGCAGGAACAGGGTGGGGGTTGGGCCGAGGGTAAGGTGGTCTTCCCAAAGTTCAGTGTAGACTCGATGGGCCGAACGGCCTCCTTCAGCACTGTAGCGATTCTATGATTTTATGTTCACCATCACTGTTCCTTCACTGTCACAAAATCCTGGAAACTCCGACCGAACGGTGCTGTGGGTGTACCTTCGCTACACGAGTGTCGCAGTCCCGGAAGGAAGATGATTCACCGCCACCTTCCCAAGGGCATGTAGGGGTGGGCAATAAACACTGGCCTTACCAGGGATGTCCACATCCCATGCACAAATAAGAAAATGCTCACATGTTCATCCATGCGCCCAGGTTACATATTGATACTTGCTTTTCTGTCTTTTTCAGAGATGCACCGCACACAGACACAGTTTGATGATGCTTTCACATTTAAAGTGTTTGTGTTCCAGTTTGTGAACTTTTATTCCTCTCCATTCTACGTGGCATTTGTCAAAGGCAGGTGAGTCAAAAATGTAAATAAATAGTTTAGGGTTCAAATAAGAAGGTATTTATCCTTGGAGATAATCACTGGCTCTTTTCCAGAGCATGCCACTATATTGAAACTGAAAATGAGTAAGTGCCAGAATAGAAAGACGTATTTAATATGGATTTGGATATACGTGTCAGTATCTGAAAGATTGGCCTCCAGTGGTGGTGGGGTGGGGGTGGGGGGGGTTAAGTATATTAAAATTTATTTAAATTAGGCCCCGCCCCACCTGAGGGTGAACCTCGTTACGTCATCAGTGCGAGGCGTGGAAAATCTAAAAATCTCACCGGCGGGAATCGTGTTTTCCGATTCTCCCGGGATTCTCTGCCCGTGTCTCCGATCTCACTGACGACCAACAAAATCACCCCCTGTTAACTCTGTCTGTCTCCACAGATGCTTCCAGATCTGCTGAGCAGTTTCTGTTTTTTACTTCAATTATTTCAAAACACTCCTGGCCAGTCTCCCAACGATCCGCCCTCCTTCAGCTCATATACAACTTGGCTGCCCATATCACCCTGAGTCCGGTCCACATAGCATTGCTGTCTTTTCTGGCATACAGTAGTACCTCGTCCCCCAAACCTCTACTTTAAAATCATCGTCCTTATGTTTAAATCACTCCATGGGTTCACTCCTTCCTATCCTTGTCACCTTCCCCACCTTTACTTTTACCTGATTATATCTCTGGGGAAACGCCTCAGAATCTTTCTGAAATAAAAGCGCTATGTAAATGGAAGATGTGACCGAATGCTGAATATCTCTTTTGAAGATTTTCTTGTTTGCTTCTCCTAAGGTTTGTGGGTTACCCGGGACATTATGGAAAGCTGTTTGGGATGAGGAATGAGGATGTAAGTACCAGACCATCGGGCTAGGACCATTTAGTTTCCCCTAATTCCCTCCTCCTTTCCTGAGCACGTGACTGTGTTCCATGTAGAGAGGGAGGCACACATACTCGCATTCCAGGGCCACACCTTTGAGACTCTTTCCTATTCCTCGATGTTAGGGGATCAACTCAGTGGCCCATATACTGGCATGAAGAGCCCGTCCTGTTTCTCTCACTGATGCACCATCACACGTGACACGTTTATCTGTCTTTTCTTTTTCAAAGAGAAAAATTCCTGCATTTTCAGCTTTTAATCTTTTCATTTTTTCCCCCTCTTGCATTTTGTAGATGGGACTAGTTTGAAAGTGTAAAGGGGGGTAGGCAAGGCCTATCTCCCTATAGCATACTTGATCCCTTGACGTTGAGAACAACAGCACGGTAGCACAAGTGGATAGCATTGTGGCTTCAAAGGTTCGATTCCCTGCTGGGTCACTGTCTGTGTGGAGTCTGTACGTTCTCCCCCTGTCTGCATGGGTTTCCTCCGGGTGCTCCGGTTTCCACCTAACCTGCACATCTTTGGACTGTGTTCCGGTTTCCTCCCACAGTCCAAAGATGAGCAGGTTAGGTGGATTGGCCATGATAAATTGCCCTTAGTAACCAAAAAGGTTAGGACGGGTTATTGGGTTACGGAGATAGGGTAGAAGTGAGGGCTTAGGTGGGTCGGTGTAGACTCGATGGGCCAAATGGCCTCCTTCTGCATTGTATGTTCTATGTTCAACAGGGAGAAACGATACACGATGAATGCATCTCAAACAGCCGGGAGAAGATGCTTGAAGCAATCAGAAAGTAATGCGAGTTGGTGGGGGTGGGGAACAGCTTTCACCAGATCATTGAATGAGATTTGTATCTATCCCAGAGCACTGATTGCCAGGTTCAAGCATGGCCCTCTCTCTTTATCCAGGTAGCGAAGCTTCCAGACAATGTTGCTTTTTATTCTCGCTTGTTAGTTATTGAGAAATCAATTGTGGAGTTGGCCGGTTATTATTTTGCCTGTTTCGGTTGCTTCATACTCCTGCTCCTCGCTGCTCTCTCTCTCTCTCTCTTCTAACTGTCCTGCTGTAATATTCCACCCTGACAGAGACTGCAGTGTGTGTGTGAATTGACTTGTCCTGTTTGATTCTGGCAGTGTGGCTCAGGAGGATGCCTGATTGAACTCGCTCAGCAGCTTTTCATCATCATGGTGGGAAAACAGATCATCGGCAACATTGAGGAGTTTGTCATTCCGTGAGTAGAGATCGCCAGCTCCTTATCATACTCGACATCAGACCAGGACTAACTGAGAGGGCATTGGGGAATTCTGCATCCTGCGGACTGTCAGACAAGTTACCTCTGCAGTGTTACCCAATGCAGAAAGGAAAAATTAGTCACAGTAACATGGGTGGATGAGTAGATTTGGAAAAGTTTGAAATTCAGTTGAAACAAAACTGGGGTTTTGAAAGTCCAGGAGAGAGAAGAGTTTCAAACTTTGCTTTTAAAAACAATGTTTTTATTAAAAGCTTTTTCAACAGCACAAAAAATACAACAATATAATAAAGAATAAAATCAGCAATCAACACATCCAATTCTCCCCCCTTTATAAACTAAAACAAAACCCCCTTAACAACTGGCGGTGGCTAATTCCTTGAAAAAGGAAATGAATGGCAGCCATCTTAGGTAGAACCCTACTACGACCCCAAGGTGTACTTGACCTCCAAATATAAAGATTCCATGAAGTCACTCAACCAAGGTGTCCTCCACCCAAGCAGAACTCCCTTCCGAGCTATCAACGAACCGAAGGCGAGAACATCCGTCTTCGCCCCCGTCTTCAACGCCGACGAGTCCGAGACCCCGAAAATGGCCACCAGCGGACATGGCTCCAGCCCGGCATTCAGAATTGCTGACACGGCGCTAAAGAAGGAGACCCAAAAGCTCAGCAATTGGGGACATGACCAGAACATGTACGTATGATTATCCAGCCCCCAAGAACACCTCTCAAACCTGCCATCTACACCCGGAAAAAAAACACTCACCCCGCCTTGGTCAGATGAGCTCTGTGCACCACCTTGAACTGGATCAGACTAAGACGAGCACAGGAGGACGTGAAGTTGACCCTACGAATAACCTCGCTCCACACCTCGTCATCCAGACTAGGACCCAGTTCACCCTCCCATTTTAACTTTAGCCCACCTACTGGAGCCGATCCCATTGACATGATCTGACCATAAATACCCAAGATACTCCCCCCACCAGATCCGGCCAAAGATATAAATCTCTTCAACAAGGAGGACGGTGGTGCCAGGGGAAAAGAGTCTTTTGCAAAACATCATGGACTGCAAGAACCTGAACAAATTGGTTGCAGGGAGTTGAAATTTTTCCGACAGCTCCTCAAAACTGGTAAACCTTCCCTCCACGAACAAGTCCCCAAATCTCTTCAGACCCTTTCACTCCCATGCCCTTAAAATCGAGTCGAAGCTCACTGGGACAAAGAGATGGTCACCACAGATAGCGGCTAACAACAACAAGGAGCTCAATTTAAATTGCTTCTGAATTGCTTCCAGACCCTCAGGATGGACACTACCACCGGACCTGAAGAGAATCTCGCAGGGCAGAACAGAGGCAGTTGCCAAAGCATCCATACTAGAGCCCATACAAGAGTTCATCTCCATCTGTCCCCAAATGGAACCCAGATCCCTAAGCACTTTCTCAATGTAGCAGCCCAATAACAAAATAACAAATTGGACAGAGCCAACCCATCGACTGTCTATCCCTCTGGAGAAATGCTCTCTGGATTATTTTGGCCTAGCCCGTCCAAATAAAAGAAGACACTAATCTATTAACTCTAGCAAAACGGAGAGACACTGAAAAAAAGCCCAAAACCTTGGTTGGACATTCATTTTAATAGTCTGGAACCTGCCCATTACGGAAAGTGGAAAATTGTCCCACTTCTGTAAGTCAGACTTGACCCCATTCAATAGACTAGCAAAATTTAATTTATTGAGCGAGACCCAATCATGGGCCACTCGGATTCCCAGATAACAAAAGCTAGACCTAACAAGACAAAAAGCCAACATTCCCAGATTGGCCCCCACATCCGGGGTCTTAACCTGAAAGTATTCGCTCTTGTACCCAGAGAAGGAGCTTCATTATCTCATCCATAGCAGTGGTTAGCACTGCTGCCTCATGGCGCCGAGGACCCGGGTTCGATCCCAGCCCCGGGTCACTGTCCATGTGGAGTTTGCAAATTCTCCTCGTGTCTGCGTGGGTCTTACCCCCACAGCCCAAAGTTTTCAGGTGCGCAGATCTCCTCGACCTTTTCATTGGGCCGTTCAACCCCCTTACCTTTCAGATGATCAACCAAATTGGGGGCCTCCCATCCCCCTCGACCTGGAGTCTACCAGTTCCATCCAATAATTACTTAGAGAATACAGGGACCAGTCCCATTCAGAATGGCTGTCAAACACACCAACTAGAGAAAAGAAAAAAGAATCCGTCGTCGCTGTCTGCAAACTATCTCTACCCCGCAACCCTCCCACCTCCCCGTCCCCAAGCAGAATCACAGCCAAAAGTATATCTACACATAGCAAAGAGGCAAACCCAAACCCCCAAATCTTACTCACGCTAACCCTAACAAAAACACTAAGGCCATTATCCAAAGCTAAACTATGATAATGAGCTGCAGTTACAAGCCTCCCCCACCCCCCTCCCCACCACTCCAATTCCGCTCCTGTTACCTAGTTAACAATACAACCAGCACGGTGGCTCCGCCCAGAGTTAAGAAAAATGTTGACAACAGCAAAAAAGCAGAAAAGAAACCCTTGCAACGACAAACTCCAACACAGAGCCAGTATTTCACCTCAACATTTCTCACACAAAGACCTTAAACCCCCCCCCCCCCATGACCTTGAGCCCCTCACCCAAACCAACCTTTGAAACCATGAACCCACCCAAGAACAAGGAAATATAAACGTACATAACAAACCCCACATCCAAATACCCCACACAAACCCCGATCAACTCGCACCCAGCCTGTGTTTTTATACAAATGCCTCTGCTTCTGCAGGAGCATCAAAAATATAGTCTTTTGACTCAAAAGTTGCTCTGAGCCTCGCCAGGTACACCATCCCAAATCGGGCGGCCTTAGCTTTATTAAACGCCGCTCACTTCCTCGCCAGCTCCGCGCCAATGTCTTGATACACCCTGATGACGTGATCTTCGCCTTTATAATCACAATGATATTTCGCCCAACGCAGGACCCGTTCCTTCTCTTGAATGAACTTTACCATCATAGCCACAGTGGTTCATCAGCACGGGGATTCTGCCAAGTGTCCGGCATACTGTACCCAGCTCGGGTGGGGGGGGGGGGGGGGGGGGGGGGGGGGGGATGTGAATCCACCCTTCTCCACCATATTTCCGATCATCTTTGAAAAGGATTCTGTGCAAGTTGGGCCTTCCACTCCCTCGGCAACCACACCCTTCTGATGTTCTGCCTCCGAGAATGATTCTCTAGACCGTCCACTTTGGCCTTCAATGTTTTATTCACATTCTCCAAGTGCAACATTTCAGCCCTCAGAGAGGCATTCTGGTCACGTCGAAAGAGTCACCTCCACTCCCTTTATCGCCACGCCATGCACCTTTACCAACTCTATGGTCTTTTCCAGCGCCGACCAGATGGGAGCCAGGGCCTCCTCCATCGACTGCTTCTGCTGCTCAATCTCAGTTACCAAGATGCCAGTAGGCACCTCGGCCGTTACTGAAGAGCCGCAGCTCCACTCTCCGCCATTTTCTCCACAGAACAGCCCCGAGAAGTCTCTGACTCTGTTGACAAAGTTTCGTCTTCAGACATCTTGATCTTGGTTCTTTGGGGCATTTCCCTAAAGTGGGCAGCGTATAACAGCGAGCGGGAGAGATTTCAAACA
Source organism: Scyliorhinus torazame (assembly GCF_047496885.1). Taxonomy (NCBI): domain Eukaryota; kingdom Metazoa; phylum Chordata; class Chondrichthyes; order Carcharhiniformes; family Scyliorhinidae; genus Scyliorhinus; species Scyliorhinus torazame. Next base: position 37,271,986 of record NC_092722.1, read on the forward strand.
AAAGTACCCCCAAAAACTGGGTGAAAGGGCTGAAAATTCCGTATTCTGGCGGGGGCTACCTCATGCGTGTCCTGCCTCTACATACTGCTACCAAAAGTCAGAGTTTAAAGCTTTTCTTTTTTTTTTTGATAATATTTTTATTCAAGACATTTTCCATTTTATAACATACACAACAAACATTCAACTTTATACAATTTGTACAATAAACAATCCCCACCAGCACACCCTCCATGTCCCTCCCTTATTCAAACCTCCCCCCCCCCCCGCCACTATTTGACCCCCCCCCCAACCTGCTGACGACTACCAATTCTCAAAGAAGGTGATAAACAGCCCCCACCTTGAATAGAACCCTCCCCTCCGAACCCCAAATGGCGTATTTAATTTTTTTCCCAGGTGTAAAAGCTCTGATGGGTCCCTCACCCAAATTGTCACCCGAGGCGCCTCTGCAGCCCACCACGCTAGCAGAATCCTCCTCCGGGCTATCAGGGAGGCAAAGGCCAACACATCAGCCTTTTCCCCCTCCTGTAGCTCCCGCTCACTCGATCCTCCAAAATCGCCAGCCACTGGCATGGTGTCACCATTACTCCCAGAATCTCTGAAATAATCGTGAGCCACCTGTCTCCCCTCAGCCGTCTCTGCTCTGAAGAAAACAACCCAAGCCTATCCAACCTCTCTTCATAGCTCAAATGCTCCATTCCTGGCAAATCCTGGTGAATCTCCTCTGTATCCTCTCCGGTGCAATCACATTTTTCCTATAGTGAGGTGACCAGAACTGCATATAGTACTCCAGCTTTAACCAAAGTTTTGTACATCTCCAACATAACCTCCCTGCTCTTATAATCTATGCCACGACTGATAAAGGCAGGTGCCCGGTATACCTGCTGAACAACCCTATGAACCTGTCCTGTTGCCTTCAGGGATCCGTGGACAAGCAACCCAAGATCCCTCTGTTCCTCTGAGCTTCCTAGTCTCTGCCAGTCATTGAGAACTCCCTTGTCTTGTTACTCCTTCCAAAGTGCATCACCTCGCACTTTTCAGGGGTTAAATTCTACCTGCCACTGATCTGCCCATGTGACCAACCCGTCTGTATCTGACTGCAGCCTAAAACCTTCTTCCTCACTTTAAAAATAAATAAATTTAGAGTATCCAATTCATTTAGCGTGGCCAATCCACCAACCCTGCACGTCTTTGGGTTGTGGGGGTGAAACCCACGCAAACACTGGGAGAATGTGCAAACTCCACACGGACAGTGACCCAGAACCGGGATCGAACCTGGGACCTCGGTGCCATGAGGCAGCAGTAAACACTGCACCACCGTGCTGCCCCTCTTCCTCATTATTAACCACCCTTCCAATCTTAGTGTCATCTGCAAACTTATCATCCCCCCACATACCCGTCTATATCTATATATATATATATATATCATGAACAATATATGATCCCTGATCAGCACTGATCCCTGTGGTATTCCAGTAGACACCAGCCTCCAGTCACACAAACAGCCTTCTACCACCACCCTCTATCTCCTATCACTACGCCAGTTTTGGATCCAACTTTCCAAGTTACCCAGGATCCCATGTACTTTTACCTTCGTTATCAGTCGCCTATATGGGACCTTGTCAAAGGCTTTGCTGAAATGCATCTCACCTGATCACCTTCCATTGATGAGAGACTCACTGGTCTGTAATTCCCTGGTTTATCTCCAACACCCTTCTTGAAAGATGGAACCACATTAGCTGTCCTCCAAATCTCTGGCCCTCCCTTGCAGCGAGAGAGGAATTAAAAATTTGGGTCAGAGGCCCTGAGCGGGATTCTCTCATCCCGGGGCCGGAGAATCGCCGCGACCAGCACGAATCGCGCCACGCCGGCCCGATGCCGGGACGCAATTCTCCGAAGAGTGGAGAATCGGCGTCGGCGCGCCGGGGGGGGGGGGGGGGGGGGGGGGGGGGGGGCGGGGGCCGGGACCTCGGTGTGGATGGATCCGGGCACGGCCTGGTGGGGGGAGAGGGGGGTCCGACCCCGGGGGGGGGCCTCCGCTGTGGCCTGGCCCATGATCGGGGCCCCACCGATCGGCGGGCCGGCCTCTCGGTCTGGGGGCTCCTTTGTTCCGCGCCGGCCCCTGTAGCCCTACGCCATGTTGCGTCGGGGCCGGCGCGAAAATCGCGGCAGTCCCACTGCGCATGTGCAGGCCCGCGGCACCCATCGGACACCGGGACCGGCAGCTGGAGCGGCGTGGGTCGCTCCAGTGCCGTGCTGGACCCCTGTAGGGGTCAGAATTGCCGATCCTGAGGGCCATGTTGACGCCGTCGAGAAACATGACGGTGTTTACGACGGCGTCAACACCTAGCCTCAGGATCAGAGAATCCCGCCCCTTGTAATGAAAATAATGGATTTGCTGCGATGGTTAGAGAACATTGAAATTGTACTTCTAATACTTAGACAAGTCAAGACGCGTTCTGAAGTATTTTTTTTTTATTAAATATTTTGAAAATTTTTGGTCAACCAACACAGTACATTGTGCATCCTTTACACAATATTATAACAACACAAATAACTATGACCTATTTTATAAACAAAAAACAAAAAAAAAAATGAATAAATAATAAATAACAAAAATGAAAACTAGCCCTAATTGGCAACTGCCTTGTCACAAGTAACACTCTCCAAAAATATAATTTAACAGTCCAATATATAATTATCTGTAGCAACGACCTATACATATTATACAGTATATATTAACAACCCTGAGAGTCCTTCTGGTTCCTCCCCCCCCCCAACCCCCGATCCTGGGCTGCTGCTGCCTTCTTTTTCCCATTCCGTCTATCTTTCTGCGAGGTATTCGACGAACGGTTGCCACCGCCTGGTGAACCCTTGAGCCGACCCCCTTAGGACTAACTTAATCCGCTCTAGCTTTATAAACCCCGCCATGTCATTTATCCAGGTCTCCACCCCCGGGGGCTTGGCTTCTTTCCACATTAGCAATATCCTGCGCCGGGCTACTAGGGACGCAAAGGCCAAAACATCGGCCTCTCTCGCCTCCTGCACTCCCGGCTCTTGTGCAACCCCAAATATAGCCAACCCCCAGCTTGGTTCGACCCGGACTCCTACTACTTTTGAAAGCACCTTTGTCACCCCCATCCAAAACCCCTGTAGTGCCGGGCATGACCAAAACATATGGGTATGATTCGCTGGGCTTCTCGAGCACCTCGCACACCTATCCTCCACCCCAAAAAATTTACTGAGCCATGCTCCAGTCATATGTGCCCTGTGTAATACCTTAAACTGAATCAGGCTTAGCCTGGCACACGAGGACGACGAGTTTACCCTGCTTAGGGCATCTGCCCACAGCCCCTCCTCGATCTCCTCCCCCAGCTCTTCTTCCCATTTCCCTTTTAGTTCATCTACCATAGTCTCCCCTTCGTCCCTCATTTCCCTATATATATCTGACACCTTACCATCCCCCACCCATGTCTTTGAGATCACTCTGTCCTGCACCTCTTGTGTCGGGAGCTGCGGGAATTCCCTCACCTGTTGCCTCGCAAAAGCCCTCAGTTGCATATACCTGAATGCATTCCCTTGGGGCAACCCATATTTCTCGGTCAGCGCTCCCAGACTCGCGAACTTCCCATCCACAAACAGATCTTTCAGTTGCGTTATTCTTGCTCTTTGCCACATTCCATATCCCCCATCCATTCCCCCCGGGGCAAACCTATGGTTGTTTCTTATCGGGGACCCCCCCAAGGCTCCAGTCATTCCCCTATGCCGTCTCCACTGTCCCCAAATCTTCAGTGTAGCCACCACCACCGGGCTTGTGGTGTAGTTCCTCGGTGAGAACGGCAATGGGGCTGTCACCATAGCCTGTAGGCTAGTCCCCCTACAGGACGCCCTCTCTAATCTCTTCCACGCCGCTCCCTCCTCCTCTCCCATCCACTTACTCACCATTGAAATATTAGCGGCCCAATAATACTCACTTAGGCTCGGTAGTGCCAGCCCCCCCCTATCCCTGCTACGCTGTAAGAATCCCTTCCTCACTCTCGGGGTCTTCCCGGCCCACACAAAACCCATGATGCTCTTTTCAATCCTTTTAAAAAAAGCCTTCGTGATCACCACCGGGAGGCACTGAAACACAAAGAGGAATCTCAGGAGGACCACCATCTTAACCGCCTGCACCCTCCCTGCCATTGACAGGGATACCATATCCCATCTCTTGAAATCCTCCTCCATCTGTTCCACCAACCGCGTTAAATTTAACCTATGCAATGTGCCCCAATTCTTAGCTATCTGGATCCCCAGGTAACGAAAGTCCCTTGTTACCTTCCTCAACGGTAGGTCCTCTATTTCTCTACTCTGCTCCCCTGGATGCACCACAAACAACTCACTTTTCCCCATGTTCAATTTATACCCTGAAAAATCCCCAAACTCCCCAAGTATCCGCATTATTTCTGGCATCCCCTCCGCCGGGTCCGCCACGTATAGTAGCAAATCGTCCGCATACAAAGATACCCGGTGCTCTTCTCCTCCCCTAAGTACTCCCCTCCACTTCTTGGAACCCCTCAACGCTATCGCCAGGGGCTCAATCGCCAGTGCAAACAATAATGGGGACAGAGGGCATCCCTGCCTTGTCCCTCTATGGAGCCGAAAATATGCAGATCCCCGTCCATTCGTGACCACGCTCGCCACTGGGGCCCTATACAACAGCTGCACCCATCTAACATACCCCTCTCCAAAACCAAATCTCCTCAACACCTCCCACAAATAATCCCACTCCACTCTATCAAATGCTTTCTCGGCATCCATCGCCACTACTATCTCCGTTTCTCCCTCTGGTGGGGCCATCATCATTACCCCTAACAACCTCCGTATATTCGTGTTCAGCTGTCTCCCCTTCACAAACCCAGTTTGGTCCTCGTGGACCACCCCCGAGACACATTCCTCTATTCTCATTGCCATTACCTTGGCCAGGACCTTGGCATCTACATTTAGGAGGGAAATAGGTCTATAGGACCCGCATTGTAGCGGGTCCTTTTCCTTCTTTAAGAGAAGCGATATCGTTGCTTCAGACATAGTCGGGGGCAGTTGTCCCCTTTCCTTTGCCTCATTAAAGGTCCTCATCAGTACCGGGGCGAGCAAGTCCACATATTTTCTATAGAATTCGACTGGGAATCCATCCGGTCCCGGGGCCTTTCCCGCCTGCATGCTCCTAATTCCTTTCACCACTTCTTCTACCTCGATCTGTGCTCCCAGTCCCACCCTTTCCTGCTCTTCCACCTTGGGAAATTCCAGCCGATCCAAGAAGCCCATCATTCTCTCCCTCCCATCCGGGGGTTGAGCTTCATATAATTTTTTATAAAATGTCTTGAACACTCCATTCACTCTCTCCGCTCCCCGCTCCATCTCTCCTTCCTCATCCCTCACTCCCCCTATTTCCCTCGCTGCTCCCCTTTTCCTCAATTGGTGTGCCAGCAACCTGCTCGCCTTCTCCCCATATTCGTACTGTACACCCTGTGCCTTCCTCCATTGTGCCTCTGCAGTGCCTGTAGTCAGCAAGTCAAATTCTACATGTAGCCTTTGCCTTTCCCTGTACAGTCCCTCCTCCGGTGCTTCCGCATATTGTCTGTCCACCCTCAAAAGTTCTTGCAGCAACCGCTCCCGTTCCTTACTCTCCTGCTTCCCTTTATGTGCCCTTATTGATATCAGCTCCCCTCTAACCACCGCCTTCAACGCCTCCCAGACCACTCCCACCTGGACCTCCCCATTATCATTGAGTTCCAAGTACTTTTCAATGCACCCCCTCACCCTTAGACACACTCCCTCATCTGCCATTAGTCCCATGTCCATTCTCCAGGGTGGGCGCCCTCCTGTTTCCTCCCCTATCTCCAAGTCTACCCAGTGTGGAGCGTGATCCGAAATGGCTATAGCCGTATACTCCGTTCCCCTCACCTTCGGGATCAATGCCCTACCCAGCACAAAAAAGTCTATTCGCGAGTAGACTTTATGGACATAGGAGAAAAACGAGAACTCCTTACTCCTAGGTCTGCTAAATCTCCACGGGTCAACACCTCCCATCTGCTCCATAAAATCTTTAAGTACCTTGGCTGCTGCCGGCCTCCTTCCAGTCCTGGACTTCGACCTATCCAGCCCTGGTTCCAACACCGTATTAAAATCTCCCCCCATTATCAGCTTTCCCATCTCTAGGTCCGGAATGCGTCCTAGCATCCGCCTCATAAAATTGGCATCATCCCAGTTCGGGGCATATACGTTTACCAAAACCACCGTCTCCCCCTGTAGTTTGCCACTCACCATCACGTATCTGCCCCCGCTATCCGCCACTATAGTCTTTGCCTCGAACATTACCTGCTTCCCCACTAATATAGCCACCCCCCTGTTTTTCGCATCTCGCCCTGAATGGAACACCTGCCCCACCCATCCTTTGCGTAGCCTAACCTGGTCTATCAATTTCAGGTGCGTTTCCTGTAACATAACCACATCTGCCTTAAGTTTCTTAAGGTGTGCGAGTACCCGTGCCCTCTTTATCGGCCCGTTCAGCCCTCTCACGTTCCATGTGATCAGCCGAGTTGGGGGGCTTCCTACCCCCCCCCTTGTCGATTAGCCATCACCTTTTTCCAGCTCCTCACCCGGTTCCCACGCAGCTGTATCTCCTCCAGGCGGTGCCCCCCCGCCCATCCTCTCCCATACCAGCTCCCCCCTCTCCCCAGCAGCAGCAACCCAGTAATTCCCCCCTCCCACCCCCCCCGCTAGATCCCCCGCTAGCGTAATTACTCCCCCCATGTTGCTCCCAGAAGTCAGCAAACTCTGGCTGACCTCGGCTTCCCCCCGTGACCTCGGCTCGCACCGTGCGACGCCCCCTCCTTCCTGCTTCTCTATTCCCGCCATGATTATCATAGCGCGGGAACCAAGCCCGCGCTTCTCCCTTGGCCCCGCCCCCAATGGCCAACGCCCCATCTCCTCCACCTCCCCTCCTCCCCCCATCACCATCTGTGGGAGAGAGAAAAGTTACCACATCGCAGGATTAGTACATAAAACCCCTCTTTGCCCCCCACATTCGCCCCACCACTTTGTTCGAACGTTCTTTTTAATAACCCGCTCATTCCAGTTTTTCTTCCACAATAAAAGTCCACGCTTCATCCGCCGTCTCAAAGTAGTGGTGCCTCCCTCGATATGTGACCCACAGTCTTGCCGGTTGCAGCATTCCAAATTTTATCTTCTTTTTATGAAGTACCGCCTTGGCCCGATTAAAGCTCGCCCTCCTTCTCGCCACCTCCGCACTCCAGTCTTGATAAACGCGGATCACCGCGTTCTCCCATTTACTGCTCCGAGTTTTCTTCGCCCATCTAAGGACCATTTCTCTATCCTTAAAACGGAGGAATCTCACCACTATGGCTCTGGGAATTTCTCCTGCTCTCGGTCCTCGCGCCATCACTCGGTATGCTCCCTCCACCTCCAACGGACCCGCCGGGGCCTCCGCTCCCATTAACGAGTGCAGCATCGTGCTCACATATGCCCCGCTGTCTGCTCCCTCCACACCTTCAGGAAGACCAAGAATCCTCAGGTTGTTCCTCCTTGCGTTGTTTTCCAGTGCCTCTAACCTTTCCACACATCGTTTCTGATGTGCCTCCTGCGTCTCCGTCTTCACCACCAGGCCCTGTATATCGTCCTCACTCTCGGCTGCCTTTGCCTTCACGACCCGAAGCTCCCGCTCCTGGGTCTTTTGTTCCTCCTTTAGCCCTTCGATCGCCTGTAGTATCGGGGCCAACAGCTCTTTCTTCATTTCCTTTTTGATCTCTTCCACACAGCATTTCAAGAACTCTTGTTGTTCAGGGCCCCATGTTAAACTGCCACCTTCCGACGCCATCTTGGTTTTTGCTTGCCTTCCTTGCCGCTGTTCTAAAGGATCCACTGCAATCTGGCCACTCTCTCCTCCTTTTTCCATCCGTATCCAGGGGGGATTCCCTTCTGGTTTACCGCACAGTGTTTTTAGCCGTCAAAATTGCCGTTGGGGCTCCTATCAAGAGCCCAAAAGTCCGTTTCACAGGGAGCTGCCGAAACGTGCGACTCAGCTGGTCATCGCCGCACCCGGAAGTCCTTCTGAAGTATTTTTTAATCTATAAGAAAAAACATTGTCCTGCCTACTCACGGGGGCTGCTAGTGATCTGGCAATCGCATATCTTAGTCATGGAGTTAATGATGTGGAGATGCCGGCGTTGGACTGGGGTGAGCACAGTAAGAAGTCTTTCAACACCAGGTTAAAGTCCAACAGGTTTGTTTCGAATCACTAGCTTCACCTGAGGAAGGAGCAGTGCTCCGAAAGCTAGTGATTCAAAACAAACCTGTTAGGCTTTAACCTGGTGTTGTAAGACTTCTTACTGGAGGCAATGGATTGTGACATTCTTGTGAGGGAGGTCATGGGCCTTTTTCAGCCAATTCAAGCCCAATGGTGATGCAGCATTCAGTAACCCACAATCTCAGCTGTCCTTCACGTTATGAGGAGAGACTGCGGAGATGACTCCATTAGAATCACAGCGTCATTTGCACCACAGGAAGCGTTATTTGGCCCATTGAGCCCATGCAGGCTCTCTACGGAGCAATCTAACCAGTCCACTTTATCCTGCTGGATCCCCACAGCCCTGCAAGTGCCTCCATCCGAGTTCCTTTTGAAAGCATTGATTGTTGCAACTTGTTGTTGTATTTGTCAGGAAGCTGAAGGCCTGGAGGCAGAAACGCAAACTGGCCATTGTCAGGGGCTCCCAGATCTCTCAGGAGCCCAAACGATGGGAGGACGATAATGAACTCATCCCGTGTGAGGGGTTGTTTGAGGAGTATCTGGAAATGGGTGAGTGATTGGAGCAAGCCTTTTATCACTTTGAGTGCACGTTTTAGAATGGAATTGACAATACGGCTGTAGAAATAGAAATAAAAGACACACATTATTCTACCCAGCATACTACAGCTACAATTTTAATTTAATTAGGTGTACAATATTTGATAAATCTCTTTGAAATAGCAGAGAAGTGATATTCAGAGGTGGTGAAAGAGAGTGAAAATGATTTTCATCCAATACTTGTGATATTCAGTCTATCTCTGTAGTATCCAGTCACAGTGATGACCAGTGACAGATAGCGATGCTCAGTGATATCTGCTGGTAGATAGTTATGTCACTAATGTCCAATGATATCAAATAATAATAACCAGTAATAACAAATGGCATCCAATGATGGGGATAATAGAATATCCAGTCTTAACCAGGACAATACATTATTTGGTGCAGACTCACATTCTGTAAAAGTTCCAGCAAACCTCTACACTTAACTCCTATTTGCCACCTATATATACTAACGTCCCATCCCTGGGCGAAAAACTGCTGCCTCACAGCTCCAGGATCCGGGTTCAATTCCGGCCGCGGGTGACTGTGTGGAGTTTGCATGTTCTCCCCGTGTCTGCGTGGGTTTCCTCCGGGTGCTCCGGCTTCCTCCCACAGTCCAAAGATGTGGTGGATTGGCCATGCTAAATTACCCCTTGGTGAACAAAAGGTTAGGTGGGGTTACTGAGTTATGGGGCTAGGGTGGAGGCGTGGGCGTAAGTAGGGTGCTCTTTCCAAGGGTCAGTACAGACCCGATGGGCCTAATGGCCTCCTTCTGCATTGTAAATTCTGATTCTGTAACTTCTATGATTCAAAGATCTGGAGAGAATGAAAATGGGACTTTCTTAATGGATGTGAATAATAACCTCTGATCACCAATGACAGTGCTGTCCAGCAGGTTTCCCCTGAGATCAGGCACTATGCAGTAATGTGCTGTGCTATTCAGGATAGTATTGACTGTAGTTCAAGCAAGCCACATGTTCAGGGGTTGAGATGTCATTATCATTTTGGGGGAGAATGTTGCGCAGCTTATGATCATCCTGATCTCAAGTATGTTGTGTTACTCCGCATAACACACTGTAAAACAGATGATGCTATGATTGCCTTGGTGCTAATAACTGCGGATTGGCTGTGTGAATGGGGTACGGTTAAAATAAAAACGGTACTAAAATTTACTTTATTAGTGCTTGCAACACCAGCTCTCCCTCAGGGGCGTCACTGGACTAGTGACCCAGAGCAATGCTCTGGGGGCACGGATTCAAATCGAACCACAGCAGGTGAAATTTGAATTGAATGAAAATCTGGGGCGGGATTCTCCGGTCGCCGACCCCAAAATCACGTTCGGCGATCGACTGGAGAATACCCGTTCCCGACGAAATCGGGGGCGGTGCCGCTTTCGCGATGCTCCGCCCCCTCCAAAGCGGTGTACTCTAAGAGTACGCGGCGTGCTGTATCGAAGGCCTCAGGATGTTGCCTGAGGCCCACACCCTGATGCTCCGCCCCCGACCGGCTGAGTTCCCGACGGCGTGGGTCCCTCGTGATCTCTGTCGGGAACTCGGCGTGGCGGCTGCGGAGTCAGTCCAGCGCCGCCACAGTCGCGGGAGGGCAGGGAGGACTTTGTCAGGGGCTGGGGGCACTGTTGGGGGGTGGTCCAGGGTCCGCACGTGGCCAGCGCCATGTTGTATGGCGCAGCCGCTGCAGATCTATGCAGCCGTATGCATGCGCGGCCACCGGCCCGGGAATTCTCCGGGCTGTATCGGCAGCTCGAGCTGGGTGCCCTACGCTGCTCGGCCTCCAAACCAAACGGAGGATCGGTGGCCGCTTTGCGCCGAATTTCCGGTCGTAAAATGCCATCGTTTCCCGTTGGCATGATGACATAGCCTCAAAATCGGAGAATCCAGCCCCCAGAACTTTTATTTTTGTTAAAAGTTAGAGTACCCAATTCATTTTTTCCAATTAAGGGGCAATTTAGCGTGGCCAATCCACCTAGCCTGCACATCTTTGGGTTGTGGGGGCGAAACCCACGCAAACACGGGGAGAATGTGCAAACTCCACACGGACAGTGACCCAGAGCCGGGATCGAACCTGGGACCTTGGCGTCGTGAGACTGCAGGGCTAACCACTGCGTCACTGTGCTGCCCCAGGCCCCAGAATCTAAAGTTGAACGATGACCATGAAATTGTTGTAGAAAATCCATCCAGTTCACAAATGTGACTCCACATCACCAGCAATATAGTTAACTTGTAAAAGCCCTCTGAAGTGGCCGAGCAAAGCGCTCAGTTAAAGACATAGACATAGAACATACAGTGCAGAATGAGGCCATTCGGCCCATTGAGTCTGCACCGACCCACTTAAGCTCTCACTTTCATCCTATCCCTGTAACCCAATAACCCCTCCTAACCTTTTGGACACTAAGCACAATTTATCATGGCCAATCCACCTAACCTGCACATCTTTGGACTGTGGGAGGAAACCGGAGCACCCGGAGGAAACCCACGCAGACACAGGGAGAACGTGCAGACTCCGCACAGACAGTGACCCAGCGGGGAATCGAACCTGGGACCCTGGCGCTGTGAAGCCACAGTGTTATCCACTTGTGCTACCGTGCTGCCCAGGGCAATTAGGGAGGAGAAATTAATGTTGGCTCAGCTCAGTGACGCCCAAATGAATTAACACTTTAAAAAAAAATTTATCTGAATGTTGTGTAACAGATGGCACATAATGACGCATAGAGATTTGAGGTTGCTGATACTCTCCCTGTTCTTCCTCTTATTAGTCCTGCAGTTTGGTTTTATCACTATCTTTGTGGCTGCCTTTCCACTGGCTCCCCTTTTTGCTTTGCTCAACAACTGGGTGGAGATTCGTCTGGATGCTCAGAAGTTTGTGTGTGAATATCGGCGACCAGTGGCAGAACGTGCTCAGAACATCGGGGTCTGGTTTAACATCCTCGAAGGATTAGCCCAGCTCTCCGTCATTGTTAATGTGAGTAATCAGTCAGTCTGTATTGGTTAACCCAGAGCTTCCAACTCTCGCGCTTTCTCCACCAACTTTCTCCCCCTCTTTCCTGCAGGAGTGATTGTTGCTCGGGGGGGAAATCCTACAGACACCTACAGTTCTCCGAAACCTCACCCTAGGGCAGTGTTTTTCAAACTTCTTTTCTGGGGACCCATTTTTACCAACCGGCCAACCTTTGCAACCCATGCCGGCCGACCTTCGCGAGCCAAGCCGGCCGACCTTCGCGAGCCACGCCAGCCGACCTTCGCGAGCCAAGCCGGCTGACCTTCGCGAGCCACGCCAGCCGACCTTCGCGAGCCAAGCCGGCCGACCTTCGCGAGCCACGCCGGCCGACCTTCGGGACCCACGCCGGCCGACCTTCGGAACCCACGCTGGCCGACCTTCGCGAGCCACGCCGGCCGACCTTCGCGAGCCACGCAGGCCGACCTTCGGGACCCACGCCGGCCGACCTTCGGAACCCACGCTGGCCGACCTTCGCGAGCCACGCCGGCCGACCTTCGCGAGCCACGCTGGCCGACCTTCGGGACCCACGCCGGCCGACCTTCGGGACCCACGCCGGCCGACCTTCGGGACCCACGCCGGCCGACCTTCGCGAGCCACGCCGGCCGACCTTCGGGACCCACGCTGGCCGACCTTCGCGAGCCACGCCGGCCGACCTTCGCGAGCCACGCCGGCCGACCTTCGGAACCCACGCCGGCCGACCTTCGGAACCCACGCTGGCCGACCTTCGCGAGCCACGCCGGCCGACCTTCGCGAGCCACGCCGGCCGACCTTCGCGAGCCACGCCGGCCGACCTTCGCGAGCCACGCCGGCCGACCTTCGCGAGCCACGCCGGCCGACCTTCGCGAGCCACGCAGGCCGACCTTCGGGAGCCACGCCGGCCGACCTTCGGGACCCACGCCGGCCGACCATCGTGAGCCACGCCGGCCGACCTTCGGGACCCACGCCGGCCGACCTTCGCGAGCCACGCCGGCCAACCTTCGGGACCCACGCCGGCCGACCTTCGGGACCCACGCTGGCCGACCTTCGGGACCCACGCCGGCCGACCTTCGCGAGCCACGCCGGCCAACCTTCGGGACCCACGCCGGCCGACCTTCGGGACCCACGCCGGCCGACCTTCGGGACCCACGCTGGCCGACCTTCGGGACCCACGCTGGCCGACCTTCGGGACCCACGCCGGCCGACCTTCGGGACCCACGCTGGCCGACCTTCGGGACCCACGCCGGCCGACCTTCGGGACCCACGCCGGCCGACCTTTGCGAGCCACGCAGGCCGACCTTCGGGACCCAGGCCGGCCGACCTTCGGGACCCACGCCGGCCGACCTTCGGGACCCATGCCGGCCGACCTTCGCGAGCCACGCCGGCCGACCTTCGCGAGCCACGCCGGCCGACCTTCGCGACCCACGCCGGCCGACCTTCGGGACCCACGCCGGCCGACCTTCGGGACCCACGCCGGCCGACCTTCGGGACCCACGCCGGCCGACCTTCGGGACCCACGCCGGCCGACCTTCGGGACCCACGCCGGCCGACCTTCGGGACCCACGCCGGCCGACCTTCGGGACCCACGCCGGCCGACCTTCGCGAGCCACGCCGGCCGACCTTCGGGACCCACGCTGGCCGACCTTCGCGAGCCACGCCGGCCGACCTTCGCGAGCCACGCAGGCCGACCTTCGGGACCCACGCCGGCCGACCTTCGGGACCCACGCCGGCCGACCTTCGGGACCCACGCCGGCCGACCTTCGCGACCCACGCCGGCCGACCTTCGCGAGCCACGCCGGCCGACCTTCGGGACCCACTCCGGCCGACCTTCGCAAGCCACGCCGGCCGACCTTCGGGACCCACGCCGGCCGACCTTCGGGACCCACGCCGGCCGACCTTCGGGACCCACGCCGGCCGACCTTCGGGACCCACGCCGGCCGACCTTCGGGACCCACGCCGGCCGACCTTCGGGACCCACGCCGGCCGACCTTCGGGACCCACGCCGGCCGACCTTCGGGACCCACGCCGGCCGACCTTCGGGACCCACGCCGGCCGACCTTCGCGACCCACGCCGGCCGACCTTCGCGAGCCACGCCGGCCGACCTTCGGGACCCACGCAGGCCGACCTTCGGGACCCACGCCGGCCGACCTTCGGGACCCACGCCGGCCGACCTTCGGGACCCACGCCGGCCGACCTTCGCGACCCACGCCGGCCGACCTTCGCGAGCCACGCCGGCCGACCTTCGCGAGCCACGCCGGCCGACCTTCGGGACCCACGCCGGCCGACCTTCGGGACCCACGCCGGCCGACCTTCGGGACCCACGCCGGCCGACCTTCGCGAGCCACGCCGGCCGACCTTCGGGACACACGCCGGCCGACCTTCGGGACCCACGCCGGCCGACCTTCGGGACCCACGCCGGCCGACCTTCGGGACCCACGCCGGCCGACCTTCGGGACCCACGCCGGCCGACCTTCGCGACCCACGCCGGCCGACCTTCGCGAGCCACGCCGGCCGACCTTCGGGACCCACTCCGGCCGACCTTCGCAAGCCATGCCGGCCGACCTTCGGGACCCACGCCGGCCGACCTTCGGGACCCACGCCGGCCGACCTTCGGGACCCACGCCGGCCGACCTTCGGGACCCACGCCGGCCGACCTTCGGGACCCACGCCGGCCGACCTTCGGGACCCACGCCGGCCGACCTTCGCGACCCACGCCGGCCGACCTTCGCGAGCCACGCCGGCCGACCTTCGGGACCCACGCCGGCCGACCTTCGGGACCCACTCCGGCCGACCTTCGCGAGCCACGCCGGCCGACCTTCGCGAGCCACGCCGGCCGACCTTCGGGACCCACTCCGGCCGACCTTCGGGACCCACTCCGGCCGACCTTCGGGACCCACGCCGGCCGACCTTCGGGACCCACGCCGGCCGACCTTCGCGACCCACGCCGGCCGACCTTCGCGAGCCACGCCGGCCGACCTTCGGGACCCACGCCGGCCGACCTTCGGGACCCACGCCGGCCGACCTTCGGGACCCACGCCGGCCGACCTTCGCGACCCACGCCGGCCGACCATCGCGAGCCACGCCGGCCGACCTTCGCGAGCCACGCCGGCCGGCCATCGCGAGCCACGCCGGCCGACCTTCGGGACCCACGCCGGCCGACCTTCGGGACCCACCATTTTCTCTTACCTTTAACGCGAGAGGTGAGCCTGCTTGTTCCTCACGATCTCATTCCAATCAACGTTAGGTGGAGGGCATGACCTTCTCTCTGCTTCCCTTCAGGCAGGAAGATTACATTGAATTTTTAAAAACATTTTCTCCTGCGTCTCCGATTACACAAATTTGCACGCAACTGTCGCAGAAGGCAGCTTTTAACAATGCCAGCTGCGAGCGGCCTTCAAAATGACAGCCGCGACCATATAAAAAAATGCGGGCGGCTCCGCGACCCTCTCGACACCCGCCCGTGATCCACCCGCAGGTCGCGACCCCGACTTTGAAAATGCCTGCCCTCGTGGACAGTTTCTATGAACTTAGACAGTGAGTTTGGCGGGGGATTTTGCTGTGGACACACCCATCCTGTTTCTCCCACACCGTGCAGAGGTCTTTTCCAAATGGAGTTAAAAAGGAAGAAAAGACTTGCATTACTGTAGGGTTTTTCATGACCTGGGTGCCCGCAGATTTCACCTGTGACATCCAGCACCACAAAAAGAGGGACTAATCTCTCAGCCAGAAAACTAGCCTGGCATCTCGCCATCCCTAAGTTCTTCACAATCAATTCAATTATTTTTAATGTAGTTACTGTTGTAATATCGGTAAAGCAGTAGCCAAACTGGATGTTTTTTTAAAAACAATATATTTATTAAAGTTTTTTAACAAAACAAAACAATTTTTCCCCTTACAAACAATAACCCCCTCCCGTAACAAAATAACACAAAATCGCCCTGAGCAAGATATATATATGGTAAGATGATATATTTACATAGCTTTATACACTGGCTCTCGCCCGTTCGTGCCAGTTTCCCCCACCCTCCATGTTATCCCCCGCTCGTCCGTCCCCTCAAACAATCTCTCGTTCCCCCCCCCCTCCCAGGGTTGCTGCTGCTGCTGACCGACCTTCCTCTAACGCTCCGTGAGATAGTCTAGGAACGGTTGCCACCGCCTGTAGAACCCCTGCGCAGACCCCCTTAAGGCAAACTTAATCCTTTCCAACTTTATGAACCCAGCCATGTTGTTTGTCCAGGCCTCCACGCTAGGGGACTTCGCCTCCTTCCACATTAGCAAGATCCTTCGCCGGGCTACCAGGGACGCAAAGGCCAGAATGCCGGCCTCTTTCGCCTCCTGCACTCCCGGCTCGTCCACTACTCCAAATATTGCTAGCCCCCAGCTTGGCTTGACCCGGACTTTCACCACCTGAGATATTGCTCCCGCCACTCCTCTCCAGAATCCCCCCAGTGCCGGGCATGACCAAAACATATGGACATGGTTCGCCGGACTCCCTGAACACCTTCCACATCTGTCCTCTACCCCAAAGAACCTACTCAACCTCGCCCCCGTCAAGTGCGCTCTGTGAACCACCATAAATTGTATCAGGCAGAGCCTGGCACATGAGGAGGAGGAATTGACCCTACCCAGGGCATCAGCCCACAAACCTTCCTCGATCTCCTCCCCCAGCTCCTCCTCCCATTTACCCTTAAACTCTTCTGCTAGCGCTTCCCCCTCTTCTTTCATCTCTTGGTGTATTGCCGAAACCCTGCCCTCCCCGACCCATACACCCAAGATCACCCTGTCTTGAATTTCCTGTGTCGGGAGCAGCGGGTATTCCCTGACCTGTCGCCTCACAAAAGCCCTCACCTGCATATATCTGAATGCATTTCCCGGGGGTAGGTCAAATTTCTCCTCCAGTGCCCCTAGACTCGCAAACGTCCCGTCGATGAACAGGTCCCCCATTCTTCTAATCCCCTCCCGGTGCCAGCCCTGGAACAAACCGGTGGTTACCCCTGATCGGGGACCACACCGAGGCTCCCACTGCACCCCTATGCCGTCTCCACTGGCCCCAGATTCTTAACGTTGCCGCCACCACCGGGCTCGTGGTGTACTTTGATGGCGAGAGCGGCAACGATGCCGTCATCAGCGCCCCAAGCTCGTTCCTTTGCAGGACGCCATCTCCATCCTCTTCCATGCCGCCCCCTCTCCCTCCATAACCCACTTACGGATCATCGCCAGGTTTGCTGCCCAGTAGTAGCTCCCTAGGTTTGGCAGCGCCAGCCCTCCTCGGTCCCTACTGCGCTCCAGGAACCCTCTCCTTACCCTCGGGGTTTTGTTCGCCCACACAAACCCCATTATACTCCTACCTACCCTCTTGAAAAAGCCTTTGGTGATCACGATGGGGAGGCACTGGAACACAAACAAAAACCTCGGAAGGACCACCATTTTTACCGACTGCACTCTACCCGCCAACGAGAGCGGCAACATGTCCTATCTTTTAAAGTCCACCTCCATTTGGTCTACCAACCTCGTCAGATTCAGTTTGTGTAGGGCCCCCCAGCTCCTGGCTATCTGGATCCGTAGATACCGAAAACTCCCCTCCGCCCTCCTCAGCGGTAGGTCCCCTATCCCTCTTTCGTGGTCCCCTGCCTGTAGTACAAAAAGCTCGCTCTTCCCTACATTGAGCTTATAGCCCGAGAACTCCCCAAACTCCCTCAAAGTCTGCATGACCTCCACCATCCCCTCCATTGGGTCCGCCACGTACAGCAGCAGGTTGTCCGCGTATAGCGACACCCGATGCTCTTCTCCCCCACGGACCACCCCCCTCCATTTATTAGACTCCCTCAGTGATATGGCCAAGGGTTCGATCGCCAATGCAAACAACAGGGGGGACAGGGGGCACCCCTGCCTCGTTCCTCGGTTCAGCCAAAAGTACTCCGACCTCCGCCGGTTCGTCACCACACTTGCCACCGGGGCGCTGTAAAGGAGCTTAACCCAGCTAATAAACCCTACCCCGAACCCAAACCTACGCAACACCTCCCAGAGGTACTCCCACTCAACTTGGTCAAAGGCCTTTTCCGCGTCCATGGCTGCCACTATCTCCGCCTCTCCCTCCTCCGATGGCACCATTATCACGTTTAAGAGCCGCCGCACATTCGTATTTAATTGCCTGCCCTTTACAAATCCCGTCTGGTCCTCATGTATCACCCCCGGGACACAGCCCTCAATCCTCGTGGCCAGCACTTATGCCAATAGCTTAGCGTCCACATTAAGGAGCGAAATCGGCCTGTACGATCCACATTGCTGTGGGTCCTTGTCTCGCTTCAGAATCAAGGAAATTGTCGCCTCCGACATTGTCGGGGGCAGGGACCCCTCCTCTCTTGCCTCGTTAAAGGTCCTCATTAGTAGCGTGGCCAACAGGTCCGCATACTTTCTATAGAACTCCACCGGGAACCCGTCCGGCCCCGGGGGCCAAACTGGATGTTCTAAGCTCCGACAAACATCAATGTCATAATCGGATAATCAGTTTTAGTGATGTTGGTGGAGGAATAAATATAGGCCAGGATACCGAGGAGAATTCTCCTGCTCCTCTTCAAAATCGTGCTGTGGATTATTTTCCGACTATCCGAAAAGGCAGACCAGGGTCTCAGTTTAACATGTCACCCAAAAGCGCTCTCTCAATACTGCACGGGAGTGTCAGCCTAGTGCTTGCGCTTGAAGTAAGGCCTTGAAGTAAGGCCTTGAGTGGGACTTGAACCCACAACCTTCTGACTCGGAGAGGGTGCCACGAATGGAGCAATGACTGGATAGTATTTGGGAACAGGAACTGTCGGTAATTTCTGCCTCCTCCCCAACCTTGGACCATCAAGGTCAAACGTAACACTACAGCAGCTGCCCTGGGCGAGGTCAGCTTATGAAGCACAGGCCAGATATCAACGCTGGGATCTTCTTGGCTGTATAACTCACTGCCGCAGCAGGTAAGCCATGAAGAGCACAATAAGTGAAGCTAGGACCCAGCAACCTTAACTTAGGCTTTGTAGTGCGGTCTTAAATTTGTTTGCAACAAATTTATTTCCAATTTTGCTTAAAAATAAGAGAAAATTCCCTCCATCAAAGCCCTGGCAAACCTAGTGAGGTGAGGAATATTCAAGTTACTGTCTGAGTGACCACATTAGCAATTTGTTGAGTATTACTGCTGGCGACTTATTAATATTTATACACTAATTCCAGTAATGTTAGAAACTGCTTATTGGAATTAGTCACAGTATGCATATTAATGTCAGAGATCACCATGTTGATAAGCGGATCGCAAAGCTGGCCAATTTAAGGTGAATTTTTTGAGATATTTTGAAAAATCTGTCTTCTGCTGTCTGTCTACTCTGCATACCTGGCTTGTGTATGCGCTTGTATATGTCTGTTGCACTGCCTGTTACAGCATGCGCCGATTTACTCTTTTGCCATTTATTCCTGTCTGAGCTCTCTTCCTTTTCCCCTCCAGGCTTTTCTGATTGCATTCACGTCAGAATTCCTGCCCCGCCTGCTCTATCAGTACGAACACAACATGAACCTGGACGGATATGTGAACTTTACATTAGCGTACGCTCCCCACAGCTATGTGCAAAGCAACCACACCATGTGCAGGTGAGACTAACTTGAGATACCCAAATGTTATTGATGGGACAGAAAGTGCAGGTGGATTTTTTCCCCCCAAAATCCTGCAATGTGTAAGCTTTGGCAGTTTCCATGTCTTGGAGGTTAGGGGCTGGATTGCCCTTAAGCCACCCTAGGATGGTCAGGATGAGACTTCTGCCTATTGCCCCGGCCCTGTCGAGATGCCAGGCTAGTTTTCTGCATTAGAGGTTAGTCCCTCTTTCTGAGGTGCAGGGTGCCGAAGGGGAAATCTGCGGGCATTCAGGAAGTGTCTGCAATGTGTAAGAGGGGAAGCCAGGGCTGCACAGATGCTGGCTGCCTGCGAACTTGGGCAGTGCCACCAAGGCAGACCTCCAAGGCAAGGTTACAGAAAGAAAATGGTATACTCGACCATGTCAAACACCGCAGTGCGGGCAAGGAGAGTTAAGATAACCCCGTTCTACTCTTGAAAATACCTTTTGGTGACTTTGGCCTGGTCTTGGTGCAATGGGCAGGGCGGAAACAGGGCAGTGGTGGGCATAAAATTGGTAAAGGAATTCCCGGCGCCGAGGACCTGGGTTCGAATCCCGGCCCCGGGTCACTATCCGTGTGGAGTTTGCACATTCTCCCCGTGTCAGCGTGGGTCTCACCCCCACATCCCAAAGATGTGCAGGGTAGGTGGCGCACGCTAAATTGTCGCTTAATTGGAAAAAAAATGAATTGGGCACTTTAAATTCATGTAAAAAGTAAAAAAGTTTGGTAAATAAAGAGCAAGACAAGAACAGGAAACAGTGCCAAATCCATCTCGACCAACATGTCATCCAGTCAGTGACTGGAAACGCAATGAGCTGCAATTCTCCCGAGGGCTTCAGGTAAAGGGGAGGAGCATGCTGCAAATCTTCCCCTCTCTGCCTACCCTGACTCTCGTCTGAGCATTATTAATCCAAAGTCTAGTGATCGGTTTAAGAGGTTCAGGTTTACAAGACGTGAAAAGCAGCACCTCAAGTTGAATAGACAGATGAAAGCTAATAGAGTACTAGATGTTGATTATAAGTCAAATGTGATCATGGATAATAATGGGTCCCATTAGGGCCACTCAGCTCCTGACCCCAATACAGCCTTTGTCTACAGTAAGAAGTCTTACAACACCAGGTTAAAGTCCAACAGGTTTGTTTCAAATCACTAGCTTTTGGAGCACTGCTCCTTCCTCAGGTGAATGAAGAGGTTGGTTCCAGAAACATATATATAGACAGAGTCAAAGATGAAAGACGATACTTTGAATGCAAGTCTTTGCAGGTAATTAAGTCTACAGGTCCAGACGGAGCAACTGGAGACGGGATAATCACAGGTTAAAGAGGTGTGAATTGTCTGAAGCCAGGACAGTTGGTAGGATTTTGCAAGCACAGGCCAGATAGTGGGGGATGAATGTAATGCGACATGAATCCATGATCCTGGTTGAGACCGTACTCATGTGTGCGGAACTTGGCTATAAGTTTCTGCTCGGCGATTCTGCATTGTCGCACGTCCTGAAGGCCGCCTTGGAGAACGTTTACCCGAAGATCAGAGGCTGAATGCCCTTGACTGCTGAAGTGTTCCCCGACTGGAAGGGAATATTCCTGCCTGGCGATTGTCGCGCGATATCCGTTCGTTCGTTGTCGCAGCATCTGCATGGTCTCACCAATGTACCACGCTTCGGGACATCCTTTCTTGCCACCTCTTCATTAAGGAGCAGTGCTCTGAAAGCTAGTGATTCGAAACAAATCTGTTGGACTTTAACCTGGTGTTGTAAGACTTCTTACTGTGCTCATCCCAGTCCAACGCCGTCATCTCCACATCATGGCAGCCTTTGTCTAAACATGGACAAAAGAGCTGAACCCAACAGTTGAGTGATTGCCCTTGTCATCAATGCAGCATTTCACCAGGTATGGCATCAAGGAGCCCTAGCAAAACTGAAGTCAATGGGAATCGGGGGGAAATCTCTCCACTGGTTGGAGTCCTACCTAGCACAAAAGAAGATGGTTTTTGTTCTTCAAGATCAATCATCTCAGTCCTGGGGCATCGCTGCAGGAGTTCCTCATGGTAGTATCCTAGACCCAACCATCTTCAGCTGCTTCATCAATTACGTTCCTTCCATGAAAAAGCCAGAGGTGGGGATGTTGCGGTTTCAATTCCGGCCTCGGGTGACTGTCTGTGCGGAGTCTGCACGTTCTCCCCATGACTGAGTGGGTTTCCTCCGGGTGCTCCAGTTTCCTCCCACAGTCCAAAGATGTGCAGGTTAGGTGGGTTGGCTACCCTAAATTGCACCTCAGTGTCCAAAAGGTTAGTTGGGGTTACTGGGTTACAGGGATAGGATTGGGGTGTGGGCCTAGGTAAGGTGCTCTTTCCAAGAGCACTGTAGAGATTTTATGATTCTAAGTCAAGAATGTGATGGCATATTCCCCATTTGCCTGGATGAATGGGACTCCAACAAGACTCAAGAAGCTTGGCACCATCCAGGACAAAGCAGCCCACTTGATTGGCAGCCCTTCAACATTCACTCCCTCCACTACAGATGTCCAGTGGCAACAGTGTGTACCATCTCCAAGACGCACTGCAGAAACTCACAAAGGCTTTTTAACAGCACCTACCACCCTACCACCACAATCCCTACCACCTAGAAGGACCTAGGCAGCAGATATATGGGAACACCACCCCCTGGAAGATCCCTTCCAAGTTACTCATCATCCTGACTTGGAAATATTTTGGCGTTCCTTCACTGTTACTGGATCAAAATCCTGGAGGCCCCTCCCTGACAGCACTGTGGGTGTACCTATACTGCAGGGACTGCAGCGGATCAAGAAGGCAGCTCACCACCACCTTCTCAACAGCAACTATGGATGGGCAATGAAAGTTGGCCGAACCAGCAACGCCTGCATCCCATGATCGTATTAAACAAAATTGAAGCACGGTGTGTGCCGTTATGGACGACATGATGTAGGATGGCAGATGGAGGAGGTAGCGAGGTAACGAGAGGTAATGAGAGAGCAGCAGTGATTCATTAGGATGTTGCCTAGGACAAGAAAATGCAGATCTGATAAGAAGAACCTTTTCATTAGAGCAGTGGAGATTAAAGATGATCTGACAGGGATGTTTAACATTTTGAAGGGATGGAATAGAATAGATACAAGCCAATGTTACCATTGATTGAAGTATCTGGAACATTGGAACATAGACATAAGATTTAATGTTTTAGGCGGTCAGAGGGCAGGAGGGATATTGCTACACAGCAGCTGTTCCCACTGGCGGGATCTTCCGGTCCTACTGACAGCGTTCCACCCTGCCGTGAATCCCCAGCGGCGGAGGGTACTAACAACGGGAAACCCGGTTGACAGAGGCGAAACTGGAAGATCCGTCTCTGCCACCGCCGCACACACAGGGTGGGTGGAGAATCCCACCCTATGTTCATATCCAAGAATAGGTTAGGTGGGTGGTCGAAGGAAATGGAGGCTGAGAACCAAGGGGCATTTGGAACAGTGGGACTAAGACTATATCCAATAAGAAAAACGGACAGCTTGGGTCAAACAGTCTGTTTCTGTGCTGTAACTTCTAATTGTTTCTATCTGATGACAGGTACAAAGCATTCCGTGACCCAGATGGAAATCTCACACTGTTCTACTGGAAGCTGCTGGCTGTGCGACTCGGATTTATCATCGCCTTTGAGGTAAAGCAGGGGCTAGAAGCAGTAATTTGGGTAAAAGACGCATTCATTTGCGTTCAGCAGCTGCAGGCTTGTACCCTTGCCCACTGGACCTGCTGGGTCTCCTTAGGTACGTCGCATCATGACAGACCACTGCACCTCAGTTATCATTCTCCAATACGAAGTCTTACAACACCAGGTTAAAGTCCAACAGGTTTGTTTTGATGTCACTAGCTTTCGGAGCGCTGCTCCTTCGTCAGGTGAATGAGGAAGGAGCAGCGCTCCGAAAGCTAGTGACATCGAAACAAACCTGTTGGACTTTAACCTGGTGTTGTAAGACTTCGTACTGTGCTCACCCCAGTCCAACGCCGGCATCTCCACATCATGGCTATCATTCTCCAAATCATTGGGTTGAAAGTATTAAAAAAGCAAATTCTTTGTAGAACCCAGAGTGCTCCTAGCAAACCTGAAATGTATCCCTGATTGTTAATTGAAAGAAGTCCATTGGGTATGGCTGACATGCTGCTGCCCCTTCCTCGTTGACATTCCTCAGCTGCCCTTCCCTTGAAGATCCTCCACTGTGTACTTTCCCTCAGATAGTACTTTCTGGTCTCCCCTAAGCCTACTGGACCCGATTGCTTCTGGTGCAGGTTGGGTGTAGTCTGCGCCATTGAGTCACTATGTTTTCGTTTCGCAGCACGTGGTGTTTTTCATCCTTCGTGTTATTGACTGGATGGTACCGGATATTCCAGAATCCCTCGAGGTGAAAATGAAACGAGAATATTACCTGGCAAAGCAGGCATTAGCAGATAACCAGGATGTTTACCTGTCGGTGAGTCAGCATGCAGCTTCTCCAGGTTAGTAAGGGTAGAGCGGTGTGTCAGCTAGAGGCAGCAAACTATCAGATAAGGGTGGTTGCGCGGTTGGGCCGGGCTGCCTGCCGTGGCTGTAGGGGGGGGGGGGGGGGGGGGGGCAGGGACCCTCCATAGTGCGTGTGGGCTGGGGTGGGGGGGGGGGTGGGGGGGGGGGGGATTGTTTTGGGGGCCTGATCTCTCGCGACAATGGGGAGTTCCGGCGAGCGGAGCTTCCCAGTGTACAAAACGGGGCAATGTGCGGCTCCGGGCGCATGTTCCCCATTCAGGCCCCTTATTCATCACCAGTCACGTTGCACTGCAAGTGCCGGGAAACACTTGGCTAAACGCGCTCGCTAGGGACTTTATTCCCTTTTGGGAGAATCGCACCCGAAGTGTCATTTTGGCTGTTTTTTGACGGCTCTTTGGGTGAGAGCCACACCGCTATTCAGCCACACAGTCATTTTTGGAGGTCTCGGGAGTTTCTCCCCGGTCAAGCCCACACTTAAAAATGTTTTCAACATCAGGGAGCTGAACCTGCTGACGAGACGGGCTCCTCAGAGATCAGGCCACCAGTTTGGAAGGATGCCCCCATCTCTAAGGGAGCTTGCGAGTGCTCCACACCCCCTCCCATGGGCATGACACCCCCCCGCACACATGGACATTACCCCACACCCCCCAAGTGAGAACACCCTGCCAAGGGGCCGTTGAGGGTCTCCCCTTTTCAGGAATATCCACCTCCTTTTCAGGACCTCACCCATCACCCCCCAACCTTTTGAGGCCCCTTCATACCTGCTCTTCACTCTCTCTCTCTCTCTCTCTCCCCCCCCCCCCCCCCCCCCCCCAACCCTTCATACCCCACTCTCATCCGCCCTTTCATGGGCATGGCCCCCCTCAGTCCCAGACCCTTAGCAGGGCCAACCAGGTACCTGGGCACCCTGGCACTGCCACCCAGGCACCCTGTCAGTGTTCCCGCCTGCCTAGCAGTGTCACCTGAGCACCTTGGCAGTGCCAGGGTGGCGGTACCAAGGTGCCAGCCTGGCAATACCAAGGTGCCTGGGTGCTTTAGGGAGAGCCAGGGTACCACCTTCCCCTGTCCCCAACCATCCGTGTCTCCAATGGCCTGGCTGATCCCTCGGGTGTCGTTATGCCTGGTCCATGTTTGTGTGGGCCAGTACTAAACAGCGCCTGGTCCAGGCCTTGCTGGGGAGGCCGTTAGTTCCTGGGCGCCGGGAGAATCCGGCGCAGACATATTTATACAAACCTATTGGCCCAGTGAGGACAAGATCCAGATGGTGATGTCTCGTGAGGTTCGGATTAATCTCGTGAGATGTCTCAAGCGTCTCAAATCTTGCAAGAGGTCTCTCGCGAGATTCAACGGCCTCGTCATGCCACCTAGTCAGGCACAACGAGGACGGTAAAACATGCCCGTGGAGTTAAATGGTATGAAATTCAGTAAAGGACTTAATTTTGACACAGTGAGAAGACAGGAGCGAGGAAGAGTATGAGGAGGACATTTTCCAGCTTGAGGAACAATAAAGAAAAATTTGAATAGGCAATGACCACATTAACGTGGATAGAACAGATAAACCAGGGCGCCGGATGACAGATTGTCCTCCACTCCTGGCAGATTTTACTGTTCTTTTCATGTTCTTGTTCTAATTTCAATGATTATCTCTCCACAGGAAGTGGTATATCCCACAGCGTTGTGAGCCAGCAATTGGCAGCTTTGACCCATCCTGGGGAAAGGAGCCCACTGGCTGAATCGCCTGTTAAACAGCCAGCTAACGTGTCCCCATAGCGGTAGGGCGTGGGGAGTGAAGGCGAAGGATGATGATATTGATCCATTTGGACAAGTCAATGCTTTTGGCTTGGTGTCTGCTGCAGACGTGGCATGTTGTATCCTAACCAGCTGACTGTGCATGGCTGTGCAGCGTCTCCATTTTAATAACGGATAAAGGGGTCAGGCTTGACCACCCCCCCCCCCCCCCCCAACCCCACCTTCAGGCTGTCCTTTTGTGTTATCCTCGATGAGTGAGCAACACCACCCACGGCCAATGATATCTCCAACAGTATTGTCTCAAATATGGGACTTTTTTTGCCAGTACATCCTGGAACCTTTGATTTCTGAGCAGAAATGCCCGAGTCATCGAATCCCAAGAAGAACGGAGATGCTCAGAGACCCAACCCACGTCAGCAATTGAAGTTAGGTGAGGATCCAGGCTGGGTCTCGGGAGCTGGTCAGCCACAGTGATGACACAGACCTCCATTCCAACACCAAAAAGACTTCAATTCAAAATACTCTCCATCCCACTCTCCAATACCCTCCTTTAACAGCCCTGCTCCAGAGCAGACAGATGCAGACATTAAAGGCTTCAACATGTTCTTGGACCGTGTACAAATGCAAGCAAAAGAACTGCCGACTTCTTGAACTGTGCTGGAAGCTTTTGTGTGCAGCAGTGAGCCATGTTTGAGCCTTACTGGGCTGGTATCTACAAGTCGAGCAAGAAAAAAAGCACAGCTCTGCCCGTCTTGGGAACTTGACAACAGGAAGAAGACCAAACTATCCCTGTATATATATCGCTGCTACTTTGCCTTATTACTGTGCACCAATCACAGAAGTGAAGTGTTGTTCAATAAAGAACCCAAACAGTGCTGCATGATTTGTTTAATCTGATCCTGGTTCTCGCTGCATTTTTTTTTTGGTACGGTATCTTCATGATGATGTGTCATCTAAAACACGCCTATAAAACTTGTTGTCTGGCTCCCACACCTCTACCCTCCAGCTATTGCAATCTTTCTTGTCTCTCTTTCAATTTTATCAAACCTGCTACAATCAATACTCATCTGAACTTTCCTCTCGTGTTACAGCTGTGCCGTAAATCTTACGTTTGGCGCGCACATCTTTTCCCTTTGCGGTGTTGAGAAACACGGCCTCATCTTTTATTTTATTCTTTCACGGGATGTGGCCGTCGCTGGCTAGGCCAGTATTTATTGCCCGTCCCCAATCGCTTAGCTGTCTCCTTAAACTGCTGCAGTCCATGTGGTGTAGGTACACCCACAGTGCTGTTTGGGCGGGAGCGCCAGGAATTTGACCTTGCCCCTGTGAAGAAACGGCGTTGCGTTTCCCAGTCAGGATGGGGTGTGTGGCTTGGAGGGGAATCTGCAGGTGGCGGTGTTCCCATACATCTTTGATTCTAACTCAAAGTTAAAATTATTTATACATCTACATATACGTGCACTTGAACATATGTACCAAGAACAATTTGTATTTACGTATTTATTTTTCAAATAAATTTAGAGTACGCAATTCATCTTTTCCAATTAAGGGGCAATTTAGCGTGGCCAATCCACCTACCCTGCACATCTTTGTGTTGTGGGGGCGAAACCCACGCAAACACAGGGAGAATGTGCAAACTCCACACGGACAGTGACCCAGAGCTGGGATCGAACCTGGGACCTCGGCGCTGTGAGGCAGCAGAGCTAACCCACTGCGCCACCGTGCTGCCCCAAACAATTTGTATTTATATCGTGCTTTAATGTAATAAAACACCCCAGAATACTGCATGGGAATGTCCCAAAGCAAAATATGACACCGAGTCACATAGGGCGACATTAGCTGGTGGTCAAAAGCTTATTTAATGGAGTAGGTTTTAAGGAGTGTCTTAAAAGAGGGGTGAGAGAGGAGGTGGGATTGAAAGAGCGAAGTGAGAGTGAGAGAATTCAGGGCCAAATCAGCTGAAGGCCACCAACGGTGGAGCAATTAAAAATATCTCATGGCCCAACATCAAATTTTATTTGACAGTTGCTCCTGTGGAGAGCCTTGTGACATGTTACTATGTGACTGGTGCTATATAGGTGCAAGTTGTTCTAGGAGCGTGCGTCTTTCACGTAGCGCCTCGTCAGATGCACAGGATATCCCAAAACATTTCACAATCAATTGCTTTTGAAATCCAGTCATTATTGCTATTTTAGCCAAGTGCGCCAATCAATTTGCAAACTGTAGGGCCTCCTAAATAACAAGTAAAATGAAGACCTGTTCATCTGTTTTGGTGGTGCAGGCTGAAGCAGGAATGTTGACCTGGACACCAGGAGAACTTTCTGGACCTGTTTGCATAGTGTTGGGTGATCTTTTACGCTCACCAGAACCACTGGCAGATCGGGCAATGGTTTTGTATCCTACCTAAAAGGCGGAACCTCTGAAAATGCAGCCCTCCCTCAGTACGGCACTGGAGTGTTAAGCTAACCTTTGCATGCAAGTGTTGGAGGTGCAACATGAGCTGGTAATCCTCTGCCTCAGCGATGTGAGAGCTACCAATTCAACTCAACTGTCTCATTCCATGTAACATCAGTCCAATGACCTGGACAAGGAGAAACTGCAGTTATATGATACGAGATGGCATTAATACGATAACCCCCACACTTGCGGAGATGTTGCCGAACTAGTGGAAATGGCGGTTGTTTCCGCTAAATAACATGTTCCTACCAAGCCGTGATTTCCCTAACCCGTGATGTAAACCAAGGGTTTACAGATACCTCCCCCAATCAGGTGAAATGTCCGTGGTGCGGCCTATTCTGATTTGGACAAGACAAACACGGTAGCATTGTGGATAGCACAATTGCTTCACAGCTCCAGGGTCCCAGGTTCGATTCTGGCTTGGGTCACTGTCTGAGCGGAGTCTGCACATCCTCCTCGTGTGTGCGTGGGTTTCCTCCGGGTGCTCCGGTTTCCTCCCACAGTCCAAAGATGTGCAGGTTAGGTGGATTGGCCATGATAAATTGCCCATAGTGTCCAAAATTGCCCTTAGTGTTGGGCGGGGTTACTGGGGTATGGGTGGAAGTGTTGACCTTGGGTAGGGTGCTCTTTCCAAGAGCCGGTGCAGACTCGATGGGCCGAATGGCCTCCTTCTGCACTGTAAATTCTATAAAAAACACAAAATGGGGGGAGCACGTCTGTGAACATTCCTGTTTTTGTCAATCTTCATCCTGACCTCTTTGTAGCAAAATCCCTTCTCTCTATTCCCGTTCTGACCTTCAAATCATCAGCCTCAGCATTGCTCAACCTAACACTAGCGTGAGGATTATTATATAGCAGGCTATTTTGCATGATTTATGCATCCTTTAAGGAAAAAAAGGCAACTAATTATTTTGGATTCATCCGAGAAAAGCCTAAGGACAAAGCTTTTGCTTAATTCATGTGTGAATAAATTGTCCTCCGACAGCCCTGCGAAAGAGTCACCAAGATATTTAGATGTGGTTCTGTTGCCTCTTCAATGTGGCCGCGGTGGTTGGTGCCTTTTGTTCGGAAACTTGCATTTTAAATTGCTACAAATTATACGTAAAATATTTTCTGCCAAACTGGTTTGTATCTATTGTAAATTTGAGGTATTTCGATTGCAGACTGGCCTGGATATATACTGGTATATTTTGATTGAATAAACTGGTTCACACCAACAGTTTGTTTGGGATCTTGTTCATTTGAGTTGTTATTTGCGGTTTGTTGTCTGTCCTGCAGCTCTAGGCTTTTTGGATCTTGGATAAGAAATACAGGTCCAACTGTGTTCATATACAGTGGGTTTCCTCCCGGTGCTCTGGTTTCCTCCCACCAGTCCAAAGGTGTGCGGGTTAGGCGGATTAGCCACGCTAAATTGCACCTGAGTGTCCAAAGTTAGGTGAGATTACTGGGTTTAGGGGATAGGTGTGGGTTTAAGTAGGGTGCTCTTTCAAGGGCGGTGTAGACTCGATGGGCCAAATGGCCTTCTTCTGCACTGTAAATTCTATGATACCATGATAAGAAATTATGCAAAATGGGCCAGCAGTTACAAGCTACTATCACTAAATTTGTTACTTCAAGAAATAAGCGGCTGGATCCTTTGTTCCTGAGACTAAGTGTTGATGCTGGGGCAGGATTCGTGGACTTCCACAACAGCAAAACTGACGCCGCACCGGGACCGCTTCAGCGACTGTTAAGGGGCTAGCACCGGCGCCACGTGGAACACAATTGATCCCAATGAGAGACAGTGCCGGATTTGCGATTGACACTCAGGAGGCCAACAAGCTGCAACCGATTATACATATTGCAATCCACACACACACAGCATCCCAGCCAACGAGTTGCACTAATTGTGCTGGAGCGCGCCTCTGCGGCTGATGGGTCGGCTGAGGTCAGAGGACACCTATGGGGGGGATGCCCTGGGGGGGGAACCCATATTGCCCATGGCCCTAATTTCACAGTGGACTGTCAGCGGTGTGCGCAGCTGCATGGCTGCCTTGCCGGCTGCGGCAATGGTGTTCCGTGCCCGTCCACCCCGACCTCACAGCGCACGTCCTGGCCACCCCCCACTACTCCCCGTGGCCCTGGCAGAAGCCCCCGGCCAGCGGCACAACTGACAGCAAACTATGGCGATGTTGGACACCTTCTGTACCCCCTCTCCCTCAGCAGCCGCCACACCGGTTTCACCATTTTTAAAAGCACAAGTGAACCGTGCCGTCGGGAACCCGGCCCATTGGAAGTGGAGAATCGCGGAGGCCCCAGAGAATACCAGGTCAGGCCTGCTAATGATATGCCAATGGTGTTTACTATACGTGCGTTCTGGGCGTTGTTGAGGCGACGGAGAATTGAGATTTGGCGTCAAATTGGTGCTCGCTGCAATTCGGGGTCGGAACATTTTCTCCGCCCAATCGCGTTTCCCGATTCCGGCATAGGCAAACGGTGAATCCTACCAAAGTTCTTTGTACATTCTCAATGGATCCCTTTTATTTTTTATTTCTTGTTCTTGCTTCATGTGTGTGTGTAAATACTGGTGTAACAAAGTTGGTACCAATCAAATGTAAATAATCAATAAAAAGACTGTTCAAAAGTAAGTTCTTTGGACTAACTATGTTTATGCCTGTTGAGTTTTTGACTGTTGTAGCTACCCTGACTCTCTGAGTATGTGACCCAGTTATACTATGTGGAACAGTTAATCTCAAAAGACTATAGACAAGGACACCTGACCTTTTCATGCAGAGGAGCTGTTACTTGCCAAGACACTAAGATATGGCTCTCTGAAAAGATGCATTGGCACTTTGAGTAATCTCATTTCTTCTGTAAGTTTTAAGCTTTTCAGCATTTTGCAGGTTTTCTGCTTTTTGTACATTGTCTGGGGCCGATAGGTTAGACTTTTCACTAGTGAAATTATCTTCCGAGGGCACAGGAGAATGCTGTAAAAATCTCCTATTTGCAAATAAAATGATGGCCTGAAGCAAAAATGTGGGTGGGTGGAATACAGGGAGATCTACATATTACACCGTGTATACAAATGAGGAGCGGGAGTAGTCCACTCGGCCCCTCGAGCCTGCCCCGCAATGGCTGATCTGAGTGTAACTTCAACCCCACATTCCTGCCTACCTCCAATAACCGTACACTCCCTTGTTAATCACGGGTGGGATTCTCCGACCCCCCCCCACCGGGGGGCGGAGTGAATCCCCGGGGGGGGGCGTGAATCCCGCCCCGCCGCTGGCTGCCGTATTCTCCGGCACCGGTATTCGGGCGGGGATCACGTTTTGCCGGTCGGGGGCCGTTGGCAATGGCCCCTCCCCGGCAATTCTCCGGCCCCCGATTGGCCGTCCATTTTAAGCCAGTGCCGCCGGCGCGAAATGGACATGGTCCCACACGGCGGGACCTGGCTGGTAGGCCGGCTGGTGCGGTCCTCGGTCCTCATGTTGTGTACTGTGTGAGGGTCCAGGTGCTTGCTGTTTAGTGTGTGAGGATCCAACTACATGCTGTATGTTGTGTTAGAGTCCTGTTGGTGTTGTATAGTGTGAGGGTCCATTGTATAATATGACATTCCGAGTGTAGCTTATATAGCTTACATAGTGTGTGGGTTTAACAGGGTTCCTGGACCCAATGAGCTATGCTATTGCCTGTGGCATATTTAAAGCTGTAGTATTTTCGAAGTGGCCATGTGGAAGCTGTTGCTTCCTCCTTTGTAGAATGATGGGTATAGGCTGTGAGCAAACTATTCTCCCCAGTGTAAGTCTCGAGAACTCTACGTGCATACAAAGACACTAAGATATGGCTCTCTGAAAAGATGCATTGGCACTTTGAGTAATCTCATTTCTTCTGTAAGTTTTAAGCTTTTCAGCATTTTGCAGGTTTTCTGCTTTTTGTACATTGTCTGGGGCCGATAGGTTAGACTTTTCACTCGTGAAATTGTCTTCCGAGGGCACAGGAGAATGCTGTAAAAATCTCCTATTTGCAAATAAAATGATGGCCTGAAGCAAAATTGTGGGTGGGCAAAGGGGGCGGGGGGGGGGGGGGGGCGGTGAGCATGGAGGCCTGACCCACGATCAGGGCCGTCCGATCTGCGGGCGGGCCTGTGCCGTGGGGGCACTCCTTCCTGCCGCACCGGCCTCTGTCGGTCTCCACCATGGCCGGCGCGGAGAAGACATGTGTAACTTCAAGTTGAAGTGCATGCGCAAGAATGCACCAGCCGGTCTGCGCATGCGCGGAACCACGCCGGCGGTTCTGCGCATGCGCTAACTCGCGGCGGCCCTTTGGCGCCAGTTGGCACGGCGCCAACCCCTCCACCGCCGGCCTAGCCCCCGGAAGTGCGGAGGATTCTGCAACGTCCAGTTGGCCCGACGCCGGAGTGGTTTGCGCCGTTCTTGCCGTTGGGTCAATTCGCCGAATGCGGGTGAATCCCACCCCACAAATCTATCTAGCTCTGCCTTAAAACATTTCAAAGACTCTATTTCCACTACGTTGGGGGAAGAGCGTTCCAGAGCCACACGACTCTCTGAGAAAAAAACCTTCCCCTCATCTCGGTCTTAAATGAGCGACCCCCTTATTTAGATTCTCTGACAACAGGAAACAGCCTCTCCACATCCACCCTGTCAATACCTCTCAGTTCTCCTCTTACACTTCTGAACTCTAGTGGATACAAACCTAACCTCTCCAACCTTACCTTGGAAGTCAACCCGCCCATTCCTGGAATTATTCTAGTAAACGTCTCTGAACTGCTTCAACGCATTTACATCTTTCCTTAAATCAGGAGACCAATATTGTGCACAATACTCTGGTCTCACCAATGCCCTGTGCCACTAAAATATAACCTCCCTACTTTAGTAAGCAATTCCCCTCACAATAAACAGTAACATTCTATTAGCTTTCTGAATTACTTCCTGTACCTGTAGACCAGCCTTCGTAAGCCTACTTAAGATCGAGGCGTAATTCACTTCTTGAAACATCAGAATGATTCTAGAACACTCTGGGGAGTAGCCAGGACATGGAATGGAAAGTGAGAATTGTATTCGCTTTTCGTAATGTTTTTTTGCTGTCAGCGAGCCTCGGAAGCAGAGGGTTTTATAAAGCTCTCGATAGAGAATGGAGCAGGAATGGCAAATTCTGCCAGGAATGTGTTGTGTCAGGTAAGGTGCAGCTGTCAGTTTTACAACCTGTGTTTCAGGCAGGTTTGCACAGGCTGTCTTTCCTACACCGGAAGGGAGTGTTGAAGGTCAGGCTATTTTCCCGCAATGGCTTATTGGATTTTCTACTCCCAATCATACAAGGAAAAAGCTCCCAGGTTAAATCCAGGTCTAAACTGAATTAGCCACTCATCAGTGGGCCTGGGGCAGGGCGGAAATTTTTGCATGGCCAATCCACCTAACCTGCACATCTTTGGACTGTGGGAGGAAACCGGAGCACCCGGAGGAAACCCACGCAGCCACGGGGAGAACGAGCGGACTCCACACAGTCATCCAAGGCTGGAATCGAACCGGGGACTCCAGTGCTGTGAGGCAGCAGTGCTAACCACTGTGCCACCATTGGTACTAACAGTCATTGGCAGTAAAGGGGGAGGGGTGTTATGTATTTGAATAACACTATTTGCTGGTGAAATGTCACATAAACAGTGATGTCAGTGGAGCACTTTGTGGGTTTTTGGGAAGTTCACCAATTTACCCTGTAGCAGAAGAGATGTTCTCTTCATTAACCCCATATTCTTATGAACTTAAAGCTGTGGCACCTCTACTTATTTTTCTTTTTGCGGCAACAACAAATATATAACAATGATTGATTCAGAGTGGCCTTGATTAGGGTTCAGTAAGATGTCTGAGTGACCTGAGGAAGGAGCAGCGCTCTGAATGCTCGTGATTCCAAATAAACCTGTTGGACTTTAACCTGGTGTTGTAAGACGTTTTACCGTGCTCACCCCAGTCCAACGCCGGCATCTCCACATCTTTATTAGGGTTGCCTTGCCAACTGTGATTAAGTCTATTCCTGGAGTTTTCATCAAATGGCTTGCCCCCATAATCCAGCCATTCGTTGGCCAACGCATCCATCCTTGTGACTCACGGCCTCCCTCCAACAATTGGAAAGCAAATAGACTCATTACCCAATTAGATGATGCTCGACTGTCCGGCTTTTGGCTCATTTTCAATGTTTTTATATCTGGTAAAGAGAAATGTTCAAAGAAAATGAAATAAAATATATTTTTAATATCGCAATGATTTTTCTCCAGGGTCGCCTACTGCCCAGTCCTGGGGAATGAGCTCCAATTCCTGGAGACTCCCGGCCAAACCTGGGAGGCTGTAACCGGATGGCTCAGAAATAGGCCACTCAGCCCAACCTATCCATGCCAATGTTTCTGCTCCATTTTAACCTCCCATCTCTCCTCACCTAAATCCATCATTGGAACCCTCTATTCTCTTCTCCCTCAAATGCTTAACTTGCTCCACCTTAAATACATCTAAATTATTCACTTCAACCGTTCCCTGCCGTAGCAGGTTCCACATTCTCACCACTCTTTGGGTAGAGAAGCTTTTTCTGAATTTCCTGTCGGATTCCTCGCAGCCGTACTGGTGTCGGGGCGAGGCCATTGAATCTCGCGAGAAAACGCCTCGCGCGATTTAACAAAATCTCAAGGGACGTTGCGAGCCGGATCTCGCCCTCACTGGCCGTGATCCTGATGTGCATCCGTAAATGAGCCATTCGGCACATTTAAATATGCGTTTGCGGGATTCCCCTGGCGCCGGGACCTAATGGCCGCGCCTGAGAGACCTCGCCAGGGTGCTGTTTAGTACAGACCTTGTAATGGCACCTGAGTGAGGGGGGGGGGGGATTTCCCAGCCATTAGACGTCCCAGGGTAGTCGGGGACAAGGCAGGATAGTACCTTGGCAGTCCCTCAGGCACATGGGCACCCTGGCTGTGCCACGGTGGCACTGTCAGGGTATCAGGCTGACCGCTGTGCCACGGTGGCACTGTCAGGGTATCAGGCTGACCGTGCCAGAGTGCCTGCATGCCAGGTTGGCACTGCCAGGGACCATGCCCGGGGATGCCTCACCAGGTTGGGGTGGTGGTGAGGGGGTGTTCCTGGGGGCCTTCCCAGGTTGGGTGGAAGTCACAAACGGTACGGGGGGGGGGGGGGGGGGGGGAGACTGACAGGCAGTGGGGTTGGGGGGGGGGGCAGGGGCAGACAGACAAAATGGCACCCCCTATCTGTGGGGAGCCTTTTCAGCTGGGCTCACCAAGTGCAGTCTCAGCGCAGAGAGATTTCCGAGGCCAAAATAATGGGCATAGATTTTTTTTTCCGTTGAATTGCGCCCTATATTTCTAATGGGTATAGCTGCATTCCCGCCAGACTGTCTGGCTCCATAATGAAACTAAGGAAGGGCCACCTGTTGTTTTTTTTTTGTTTTCACACTTTTAACTTGAAGTAAATATGAACTATCCTTTGAATTGCAATTATCTCGTGACTGTTTACCAGTTCTCAAACCCAGTCTCTTTCACTCTTACAATGAAAAATTTCAATCCCAAATGAACAGTTATACTCCTAAAACATATGAATCATGAAGTTAGATATTTTCGCAGTAGGAAGACCTCGCCCAGTTTGTTGCAATCAGGATAATGGCAGCCCAGCTCTATACTGACAGCACCGTCAGCAAAAACAGTGCAGCCAAATAACTTTTAACTAGTATCACCAAGTTTGACCATGTGTCAGGACACTGATACAATGGTTTGGGTCATGTCAGAGTTAATCGACAGTCACAAAGTAAATAAGAACATTGAACATTAACTTATCTAAATTGTAGTCATTTTTAGGCGTTAAGCGTATTTGGGAGGAGAAATGTTTCTTTGTGAGTTCAACCACCACTGGTAGGAGCAGCGAGGAATTACCACATTGACTAACTCATAAGTGTCTGGTATTAAGGTGCATGCAATCTAAGTACTTAACGAGTGAGTAACAAAGCAACGTATTAGAAAGAACAGAGCAAAGCCTCTGTAATTGCAGATTTTGAGGAGATGCATATCACCCAGTCATGACCCAGTGCCCCTCTCTGTCTCCCAATGGAAGAGCGTTAAAATGGATTCTGCCTTCTGGGGATTAAGCCCCCCATGCCGGCAGGAAAACCGGCGCCAACCACTCCGTTGTCAACAGCCCCCGAAAGTGCGGAATTCTTCGCATTTTTCGGGGGCTAGGTGGACGGCGGACGGGTTGCCGCCGCTCCAGCTGGCGCCGAAGGGACGGCGCGAGTTTGCGCATGTGCGGAATGGCTGGCGTGATCTCGCGCAGGCGCAGACCGGCCAGCATATTTTCGCACATGCAGGGTTCTCTTATCCGCGCCGGCCCCCAGGCAATATGGCGGATCCCTACAGAGGCCCGGCGTGGAAGAAAGAAGTGCCCCCATGGAACAAGCCGCCCACAGATCAGTGGGACCCGATTGCGGGCCAGGCCACTGTGGCCTCCCCCCTCGGGGTCGGATCTCCCCCCCCCCGAGGACCACCCATGCATACTCACCTGCCAGGTCCCGCCGTGCATGAGGTGAGTAATTCACACCAGTGGGACTGGCCAAAAATGGACAGCCGCTCGGCCCATCGGGGCCCGGCGAATCACCGGGGCGGAATCCCACCGCTGCCTGAAAAACGGCGCCGGAGAATACGGCAGCCGGCGTCGGGGCAGGATTTGCGCCCCTCCCCTGGGGATGTTCCGACCTGGCGGGGGGGGGGTCGGAGAATCCCGGCTAGGGTCTACAAGAGTTTTGAATGGATAAAACATCTGTGACCACAATTCAGTAAGTTTTAAAGTGCTGGTGGACAAGGATAAGAGTGGTCCGAGGATGAATGTGCTAAATTGGGGGAAGGCTAATTATAACAATATTAGGCGGGAACTGAAGAACATAGATTGGGGGCGGATGTTTGAGGGCAAATCAACATCTGACATGTGGGAGGCTTTCAAGTGTCAGTTGAAAGGAATACAGGACCGGCATGTTCCTGTGAGGAAGAAAGATAAATACGGCAATTTTCAGGAACCTTGGATGACGAGTGATATTGTAGGCCTCGTCAAAAAGAAAAAGGAGGCATTTGTCAGGGCTAAAAGGCTGGGAACAGACGAAGCCTGTGTGGCATATAAGGAAAGTAGGAAGGAACTTAAGCAAGGAGTCAGGAGGGCTAGAAGGGGTCACGAAAAGTCATTGGCAAATAGGGTTAAGGAAAACCCCAAGGCTTTTTACATGTACATAAAAAGCAAGAGGGTAGCCAGGGAAAGGGTTGGCCCACTGAAGGATAGGCAAGGGAATCTATGTGTGGAGCCAGAGGAAATGGGTGAGGTACTAAATGAATACTTTGCATCAGTATTCACCAAAGAGAAGGAATTGGTAGATGTTGAGTCTGGAGAAGGGGATGTAGATAGCCTGGGTCACATTGTGATCCAAAAAGACGAGGTGTTGGGTGTCTTAAAAAATATTAAGGTAGATAAGTCCCCAGGGCCTGATGGGATCTACCCCAGAATACTGAAGGAGGCTGGAGAGGAAATTGCTGAGGCCTTGACAGAAATCTTTGGATCCTCGCTGTCTTCAGGGGATGTCCCGGAGGACTGGAGAATAGCCAATGTTGTTCCTCTGTTTAAGAAGGGTAGCAAGGATAATCCCGGGAACTACAGGCCGGTGAGCCTTACTTCAGTGGTAGGGAAATTACTGGAGAGAATTCTTCGAGACAGGATCTACTCCCATTTGGAAGCAAATGGACGTATTAGTGAGAGGCAGCATGGTTTTGTGAAGGGGAGGTCGTGTCTCACTAACTTGATAGAGTTTTTCGAGGAGGTCACTAAGATGATTGATGCAGGTAGGGCAGTAGATGTTGTCTATATGGACTTCAGTAAGGCCTTTGACAAGGTCCCTCATGGTAGACTAGTACAAAAGGTGAAGTCACACGGGATCAGGGGTGAGCTGGCAAGGTGGATACAGAACTGGCTAGGCCATAGAAGGCAGAGAGTAGCAATGGAGGGATGCTTTTCTAATTGGAGGGCTGTGACCAGTGGTGTTCCACAGGGATCAGTGCTGGGACCTTTGCTCTTTGTAGTATATATATAAATGATTTGGAGGAAAATGTAACTGGTCTGATTAGTAAGTTTGCAGACGACACAATGGTTGGTGGAATTGCGGATAGCGATGAGGACTGTCTGAGGATACAGCAGGATTTAGATTGTCTGGAGACTTGGGCGGAGAGATGGCAGATGGAGTTTAATCCGGACAAATGTGAGGTAATGCATTTTGGAAGGTCTAATGCAGGTAGGGAATATACAGTGAATGGTAGAACCCTCAAGAGTATTGAAAGTCAAAGAGATCTAGGAGTACAGGTCCACAGGTCATTGAAAGGGGCAACACAGGTGGAGAAGGTAGTCAAGAAGGCATACGGCATGCTTGCCTTCATTGGCCGGGGCATTGAGTATAAGAATTGGCAAGTCATGTTGCAGCTGTATAGAACCTTAGTTAGGCCACACTTGGAGTATAGTGTTCAATTCTGGTCGCCACACTACCAGAAGGATGTGGAGGCTTTAGAGAGGGTGCAGAAGAGATTTACCAGAATGTTGCCTGGTATGGAGGGCATAAGCTATGAGGAGCGATTGAATAAACTCGGTTTGTTCTCACTGGAACGAAGGAGGTTGCGGGGCGACCTGATAGAGGTATACAAAATTATGAGGGGCATAGACAGAGTGGATAGTCAGAGGCTTTTCCCCAGGGTAGAGGGGTCAATTACTAGGGGGCATAGGTTTAAGGTGAGAGGGGCAAGGTTTAGAGTAGATGTACGAGGCAAGTTTTTTACGCAGAGGGTAGTGGGTGCCTGGAACTCGCTACCGGAGGAGGTAGTGGAAGCAGGGACGATAGGGACATTTAAGGGGCATCTTGACAAATATATGAATAGGATGGGAATAGAAGGATACGGACCCAGGAAGTGTAGAAGATTGTAGTTTAGTCGGGCAGCATGGTCGGCACGGGCTTGGAGGGCCGAAGGGCCTGTTCCTGTGCTGTACATTTCTTTGTTCTTTGTTTGTTCTATCATCATTTACTCCAGCTTCTACTAGGAGTGAACTCTGCCGCATTATCCTACATTGTATTAGCTCCGCATTGAACAGCCAGACTTTGAAGAGTGCAATGTTGCTTCTGCCTGCTCAGAGGATCGTCTGATTCCCATAGAACCCTGAATAATCTCCCCTCCCAGCCTTTATGAGCACAGATAAGGGGAGTGGATGGGTTCAATCAACTTGTCAATTAGGGACCTCTGCAAGAATAACAAATTTAGGTAAGCGGTAACCAATAGCAACCTCTACAAAATTAAACCTTTGCAGGTACCTCTCACCACTTCTGTGTTCGCATCAACAAGGACAACCTGTGCATTGGTGTAGCACCTTTAATGCAGGAAGACATCTCAAGGAGCTTTACACGAGTGTATTCAAATGGAAACTGCGACCGAGCCAAAGAAGGAGATCGTAGCAAACAGGGAACTCAAAGCTTGATCAAAGATGTAGGGCTGGATTCTTTGTTTCAGCGACTAAGTGTTGTTGCCAACGCAGCATGTGTGGTCTTTTACGACCAAAAGTTCCGTGTGAAACCCACACCGGTCCCAGGATCTAGCAGCGTCGCCGGGTGAAATTCCCGGTGCCTGCGTCGAAAATGGCCGGAGAACGGACAGGTCCTTGGCCGCTAATGCGCGTGACTGATGACCTGCAGCGGTCACGCCGCACAACATGGCGCCTGCCGTGCGCGGACCTGATCCGCCATCCGCGACCCCACAGGCCACCACCCGGCCAGTGGCACGGATCCTGGCTGAGAGTGGCAGCGCTGGACACAGTCCGCAGCTGCCAAGCTGGGTTCCCAACTGCTGAGACCACACGTGTCGGGAACGCGGCCCTTCAGGGTGGGGGGGGGGGGAGCGTTATGGGAGGGCCAGCTGATGACGCGCCAATGCCACTGTAACAGCACGCGGCGCGCAATGCGGTGACGTCATTTCCGAAGGGGCGGAGCATGGCTGACCAGTGTCAAACCGGCACCAGCGACAATTTGGGCGTCAGAGTCGATTCTTCGCCCGATCGCCGATTACGATATCGGCGTTAGACAATGGAGAATCCCGCCTGTAGTTTTTTTAAGGAAGATTTTAAAGGAGAGGATCAGTGAGCAATTCCAGAGCTTAGGCCCTAGGGAGCTGAAAGCATGACTGGGCGACTGGTTAAAATGCCAGAGGACTTGCAGTTGGGCAGTTTATAGGACCAGAGGAGGTTTCAGAATTGGGAAGGGGAGAGGAGCTGGAGGTATTTTAACATGGGGATGCAAATTTTAATTCCGCCAAGTGCTTCACCTAAATTAGGGATTCTTCACACGTGAGCCTGCACAGTGACTGCCTGGAGAACAAGTTACTTTTGTGAGGGCCACGAAGATTCCAGCACGAGTTGAAGGATAGAAAGAAATAACATTTATTTACAATAACACATATTTATACACACAACAGCAGCAGCAGCAACTTCCTTCCTGCTCACTCTCCTCTAGCCGGTTCCAAACTGGCCAGCTTTATTTATGCAGTGAATCTGCTAGTGATTTCTCCCCCCCCCTCATTGGGGAAGCTCATACACCCAAAGGATTGTGGGATTGCCATTAGTCCCCAGCCAGTGGTTATTAGGCAGTTATAACATCCCTCCCCCCCAAAGTCCAAGGAATCCACCGAAGACCCTGGCGAAGGAGGGCGTCGGAATTGTTTTGCCGCAGACCGGACACCATTTGCATGAGGCGCTGGATCGGGCGACGTGTAACGAGATGGAGAACGGCGCTTCCGTGATGATCGGCGTAACGGTTGTACATCCACGGCCCGTGGGCCCGAGGATTCCCCCTCTGAGGCGTCCTGTGTCTCCATCTCGGAGTCGGAGTCCGCTGCCTCCGCCATCTCGGCGTCTCTATCTCCACGCGGTTCTGTAACGACCTGCGCAGGCTTTGTGTGCGGCACCAGAGGAAGATCGTGAGGAATACTTTCCACTGTGTCTGGTTTCTGTGGCTGTAGAAATGAGCTCCGGGGGCGGGGAATCTTTGGAAGGGATGGTCTTCTGGACCGAACGTGGTCTACATGCTTGCGCTGGAGACGACCCTGGGCTTGCACCCGGTAAGAGATAGGGCCCATTGTGCGAAAGATTATGCCAGGAACCCACTGGGCATCACCAGCAAAATTTTGAACGAACACTGGGTCACCGGGCGCAAACTGCCAAATCGGCCGATGCCGAGAAAAATCCTGTCCCTGCCGTTCTTGTGTGCGGCGTACTTTTGCGCCAATATCCGGGAAAACCATGCTAAGGCGGGTGCGAAGTCTCCGGCCCATTAGGAGTTCCGTGGGAGCTACCCCAGTCACCGCACGTGGGGTGGTCCTATATGAAAACAAAGAACGAGCCAGTCTCGTGTCCATCGTCCCGGAAGACTGCTTCTTTAGGCCTTGTTTGAATGTCTGCACTGCGCATTCTGCCAACCCATTTGAAGCCAGGTGGTAAGGGGCAGTGCGGATATGGCGTATGCCGTTCATCTTCGTGAACCTCACAAACTCCTCACTTGTGAATGGAGTGCCGTTATCCGTGACCAGCACCTCGGGGAGGCCATGCGTACTGAAAGACAAACGCATCTTCTCGATTGTTGTGCAGGACGTTGTGCCTACCATCTTATGCACCTCTAATCATTTAGACTGGGCATCGATTAATAGAAGGAACATTGATCCTTGAAAAGGGCCAGCAAAATCCACATGCAAGCGCGCCCAAGGCCGCCCTGGCCATTCCCAGTGATGTAGGGGCCGGCGGAAGCTTCTGATGCTCCTGGCAAATGGAGCAGTTTTGGGCCACCTTCTCAATGTCGGTGTCGAGGCCTGGCCACACCAACATTTTCATTTTGGTCACACCCGGATGCCCATTGTGCAAGTCTCTTAGTATCAGCTCCTGTCCTTTTTCCGGGACAATCACATGCGTCCCCCACAAGAGGATACCGTCTTCCACGCTGAACTCTGACAGCTTGGAGGAAAATGCCCGCAACTCGCCTGGGAGCTGACTATGCTGCCCACCATACAGGACTATGTGCCGATCCTTTGACAGGACTGGCTCCATCTGGGTCCACTCACGGATCTGTGATGCCGTGACAGGCAAGGTGTCCATAAAATTTAGGGTTGCAACCACCTCACCAGTCGTGGTGGTCGACATGGGGCTGGTCGATAAAGGCAATCGGCTCAGTGCGTCGGCATTCGCTATCTGCGTTCCTGGTTTGTGCTCCAGAGCATACTCGTAGGCAGCAAGCAACAAAGCCCAGCGCTGGATCCGTGCGCAAGCAATGGCCGGTATTGGCTTATCCTCTTGGAAAAGTCCCAGCAGAGGCTTATGATCAGTCACGATAGCGAAGTGGCAGCCATACACGTATTGGTGGAAGCGTTTTACCGCAAAGACCACTGCCAGACCCTCCTTCTCGATCTGCGCTTATTTCTTGCTGCTCACTCTCCTCTAGCCGGTTACAAACTGGCCAGCTTTATTTATGCAGGGAATCTGCTAATGATTTCTCCGCCCCCCCTCATTGGGGAAGCTCATATTCCCAAAGGATTGTGGGATTGCCATTAGTCCCTAGCCAGTGGTAAGCAGGCAGGTTATAACAGTTACCACAAGGAATGACAGCTGAACCTGGTCTCACCTGCGCTTTCCAGGAGCAGACATTGTATGATTGTGGTGAACGTATTATACATAGAATTTACAGTGCAGAAGGAGGCCATTCGGCCCATCGAGACTGCACCAGGTCTTGGAAAGAGCACCCTACCCAAGGTCAACACCTCCACCCGATCCCCATAACACAGTAACCCCACCCAACACTAAGGGCAATTTTGGACACTAAGGGCAATTTATCATGGCCAATCCACCTAACCTGCACATCTTTGGACAGTGGGAGGAAACCGGAGCACCCGGAGGAAACCCACGCACACACGGGGAGGATGTGCAGACTCCGCACAGACAGTGACCCAAGCCGGAATCGAACTTGGAACCCTGGAGCTGTGAAGCAATTGTGCTATCCACAATGCTACCATTCACCACTGTAGTGCATTGTACGATGTTGTTGCCCTTGTGGGCTCCACCTCTGGACCATTATATTGTATTACACCGCTTGTATCATGTTGGTGCCCTTGTGGGCTCCGCTCCCTTG
This sequence comes from Scyliorhinus torazame, assembly GCF_047496885.1. Classification (NCBI taxonomy): domain Eukaryota; kingdom Metazoa; phylum Chordata; class Chondrichthyes; order Carcharhiniformes; family Scyliorhinidae; genus Scyliorhinus; species Scyliorhinus torazame. Next base: position 37,315,456 of record NC_092722.1, read on the forward strand.
AGGGGAGGTAGATAGAGCTGCTGCCCTGTAGGCGGGTCTCAGTGCAGAGCAGTCGCAGGCAGACACTGTTCTAGTTGATTAAAGCCACTGTTCACTTCAACTCTCTGTCTCGTGTAAATTGATGGTCACACCAGTTTAATCAACTACAAAATCGCGATGGAGGCAGCCCTCAAACCTGACCGACTGGAACTCGACCCACAGGCTGCGGAAGCCAAAGTGAATTTTTCGCACTGGCTCCGATGTTTCGAGGCCTACCTCGCCGCCTCCTCCTCGCCCTCCATCACCGCCGAACAGAAGCTGAGCCTCCTCCATGCCTCGTGCAAATCGAGGAAGCGACCACATACGCAGACGCGCTTGCGATCCTGAAGCGGCAATACGTGAGGCCAGTGAACGAAGTGTTTGCGCGGCATCTCCTCACCACTCGCCGCCAACGCCCCAGGGAATCGCTGGAGGAGTACCTACACGACCTGAAAGTCCTCGCGCGAAGCTGCAACTACCAGGCCGTCACGGCATCACAACATATGGAACTCGCCGTCCGTGACACCTGCATGGCTGGAGTCCGGTCCAACTACGTCAGATAGCACCTGCTCGAGAAGGGCGCCCTCGACCGAGAAGAGACGGTAAAACTAGCCACCTCCCTAGAAGTAGCGTTTCAGAGCCTCAACGCTTTCCCCTCCGACCACGCGACCCCCTCGTGCACACCCAACCAGAGAGTACCCCAGGCCTGTGCCGCGCGGCTGCCCGCCCAACCCGGGGGGTTACCCTGCTACTTTTGCGGCCAGAACCAGCACCCCAGGCAGCGTTGCCCGTCTCGGAATGCGAACTGTAGCGACTGCAGCAAGAAAGGACACTTTGCCAAAGCTTGCCTGGCCAGGTCCAAGTCCTCCAAATCACAGGCCCGACTCTCAGACTCACAGGCCCGCAGACCCCGCAGCGTGGCTGCGTGCCTGCTGGCTCCGTCCCCTTCGGACGCATCACCTGGCTCGTGCTGTCCGTGGGGGCAGCCATCTTCGACTCTACACAACACGTGCGACTCACGGGGGCCGCCATCTTGGCCGCTGTCTCCCACGCGGCCCGCCATGTGCGACTCATGGGGGCCGCCATCTTGGCCGCCATCTTCATCGCCGCCCGACATGTGCGACCGACGGGGGCAGCCAACTTGGGACCACCCCACCACCTCTGACCACGCCGGCTACCCGCAACTCGGTGAGGTCACCCTCGACCAGTCACGCCCAAAGCACCTCAGGAACTCCATGATGACCGTCCGGGTCAATGTGCATGAAACGCCCTGCCTGTTTGACTCCGGGAGCACGGAGAGCTTCGTACACCCAGACACGGTAAGGCGCTGTTCTCTCCAAATCTCCCCCGCATTTCAAACAATCTCCCTTGCTTCCGGATCGCACTCAGTGCAGATCCGGGGATACACAGTCGCGAACCTCGCGATACAGGGTGTTGAATACGCAAACTTTAAACTATATGTGCTCCCCGATCTCTGCGCTCCTCTTCTGTTGGGACTGGACTTCCAGTGCAACCTCAGGAGCCTGACCCTAAAGTTCGGCGGGCCCCTACCCCCCCCCCCCCCCACCGTTTGTAGCCTCGCGACCCTGAAGGTCGACCCTTCCCGCTATTCGCGAATCTCACCGCCAACTGTAAACCCGTCGCCACCAGGAGCAGGTGGTACAGTATCTAGGACAGGACTTTTATCCAGTCCAAGGTCCAGCAGTTCTTGAGGGAAGGGATCATCGAGGCCAGTAACAGCCCCTGGAGAGCCCAGGTGGTGGTCATCAGGACCGGGGAAAAGAACCGGATGGTTTGTAGATTACAGCCAAACCATAAACCGGTATACGCACCTCGATGCGTACCCCCTCTCCCGGATAGCGGACATGGTCAATCAGATTGCACACTACCGGGTGTTCTCCACGGTAGATCTGAAGTCCGCATACCACCAGCTCCTAATCCGCCCAGAGGACCGCCACTACACGGCCTTTGAGGCAGACGGCCGTCTCGTCCACTTTCTCCGGATCCCCTTAGCAGTCACCAACGGGGTCTCGGTCTTCCGAAGAACGATGGACCGAATGGTGGACCAGTACAGCTGCGGGCCACATTTCCGTACCTGGATAACGTCACCATCTGCGGCCACGACCAGCAGGACCGCGACGCCAACCTTCAGAAGTTCCTCAAACCGCCCAAGCCCTCAACCTCACTTATAACAAGGAGAAATGCATTTTCCGCACAACCAGACTAGCCATCCTTGGCTATGTCGTGGAAAACGGAGTCCTGGGGCCAGATCCCGACCGTATGCGCCCCCTCCCGACCGTATGCGCCCCCTCCTGCAACTCCCCCTTCCCCACTGCCCCAAGGCGCTGAAAAGATGTCTCGGGTTCTTTTCCTATTACTCCCAGTGGGTCCTCAACTATGCAGACAAAGCGGGCCCACTGATCAAAGCTACCATCTTCCCACTGGCGGCTGAGGCCCGCCAGGCCTTCAGCTGCATCAAGGCAGATATAGCCAAAGCCGCGATGCACGCGGTGAACGAGTCCGTCCCCTTCCAGGTGGAGAGCGACACGTCAGAGGTCGCCCTCGCCGCCACCCTTAACCAGGCAGGCAGGCCCACAGCATTTTTTTCACGCACCCTCAACGCCTCCGAGATTCGACACTCCTCAGTCGAAAAAGAAGCTCAAGCCATCGTGGAAGTTGTACGGCACTGGAGGCACTACCTCGCTGGTAGAAGGTTTACCCTCGTCACCGACCAACGGTCGGTAGCCTTCATGTTCGACAATACACAGCGGGGCAAGATCAAGAACGATAAAATCTTGAGGTGGAGGATCGAACTCTCCACCTATAATTACGATATCGTGTATCGTCCTGGGAAGCTCAATGAGTCCCCAGATGCCCTGGCCCGCGGCACATGTGCCAGCGTGCAAGATGACCGTCTCCGGGCCATCCATAATGACCTCTGCCACCCGGGGGTCACCCGGCTTCTCCACTATATCAAGGCCCGCAACCTGCCCTACTCCTCTGAGGAGGTCAGAGCCATGACCAGGGACTGCCAGATCTGTGCGGAGTGTAAGCCGCACTTCTATCGACTGGATAAGGCCCACCTGGTGAAGGCACCCCGGCCCTTCGAGCGCCTCAGTATCAACTTCAAAGGGCCCCTCCGCTCTACCAACCGCAACGCGTATTTCCTCAACGTCGTTGACGAGTTCTCCTGCTTCCCCTTTACAATCCCATGCCCCAGGAATCTCCCAGTTTCCCACTGGCAGGAGGTCCTCCCCGACACGCTCCACTCCACTAGGTCACTTCTTTGCACGGCCATGAACGAGACCCCTCATGACCGCTTATTTGTTTTCCCCAGGAAATCCACCTCCGGGGTCTCGCTTCCAGCCTGGCTGAAGACACCGGGGCCCGTACCCCCGGAAACACGCGAGGAGCCATAAGTCCGACCCCCTGGTCGACAGGGTCCAGCTCCTTCACCCCAACCCCAGTATGCATACGTGGCGCACCCCGATGGCCGACAAGATACGGTCTCCCTCCGGGATCTGGCACCCGCAGGATCCCCTAAAACCATCCCCTACCCCCCCAATCTACACCGAACAGTGCCCCCACCCCTACATGGCCTCCACCCCCCCTCCTATACCCCCTCCCCCCATTGCCGACCTACAGGGATGAAGCTCCAGAAGACACGCTCCCGGAGTCCACACCCGTGCCCACATTGACGAGTTCAACGCCCATGCCCGCACCGACATGTTCGACACCCGTGCCCGCTGCAAAACCAGAGCTCAGGCGATCGCAGCGCATGATGAGGGCACCGGACAGACTCACCCTGTGAGCCCTTCACCCCTGCTGGACTTCAATCTTTTAACAGGGGGTGAATGTGGTGAACGTATTATGGCAACCATTCACCACTGTATTGCATTGTACTATGTTGTTGCCCTTGTGGGCTCCACCTATGGACCATTGTATTGTATTACACCGCTTGTATCATGTTGGTGCCCTTATGGGCTCCGCCCATGGCTCCGCCCCCTTGAGTCGAGGTATATAGAGCAGCTGCCCTGTAGGCGGCTCTCAGTGCAGAGCAGCTGCAGGCAGGCACTGTTCTAGTTGATTAAAGCCACTGTTCACTTCAACTCTCTGTCTCATGTGAATAGATGGTCGCATCAATGATGATCAGAAATGGAAACCCTGACTAATTTTTCTCCTCATCATAATGGTCACCTCTTCCTCCCAAATTTGATTACTCAAGGACCAGAGGTAGAACCGGGAGCTTCCTGACCTGCATGCCGAGTACCACAGGTATTTACCCAGTGAACCACGAAGAAGTTGAATGGCAAGCATTTTAAACAAAGGCATGCGAGGAATCCCAGCGCTTTGGATAACTATCACCCTGAACGTTTGCAATGTTTAGACAGTCTGATACCATTCTCAACAAAGCAAAATCTGTGTAGCTTCCTGTGTTCATCACAACAAAAAAATAACTTTCACTTATAAAGCGCTTTTACTGTAGGAAGAGACTTCATAGGAGTGATTTCCAAACTTAAAATTATAATTGTAGCTTAAAAACACTTTAATCAGTATTAGCACATCCCTTCAAAAGCTGTTGGCTGGCATAATATACACCCGTATATTATGGTGCAGACACACACACACTGATGGACATGCAGTGGGACCAATCAGCATACACAACACCGCAGCCAATCGCCAGTGAGAGCACACGCACTATAAAGATAGGGGACAGGAGAGTTCCCGCTCATTCTAGTAGCAGCCAGCTCGGAGCACAGAGCTCACAGCCTGCAACACAGACATTCACCATGTGCTGAGTGCATCACCTGGTTAGGACTAGGCAAGGGTCAACAGTTAAAGCTGGTATTGCATTTACCCACAGTTCAAGTATGTTAATATAGTTAATCTTATAATAAAATAGAGTCGCACCACTTCCAGTGTTGGTGACCTGTTTGTGATCCAGAACACCCAACACATCATTGGCTTAAGAGTGAATGTTTCCAACAGGCCCTCTTTCAAGAACCTTTTAATAGAACCACTGCTTCAATTGAGGCCATGGGCCTGTCAGTATTCCCTTCAAACTGGATGAGACTTGCCAGTTGCTCTGCGCGATCAGCCTCCACAATTCCCCTATCTAAGAGCTCTGCTTGTCTCTTCCTATTTGTTCTCTGGTGATGTGAAGAGTTTGGCTGGTACCCAGGCAACAGAAAATAATCTGTCGGCTGCCTGTCGAGACCTGTATGAGGAGGACAGGCATCTTTTTTTGCCATTTGGTATCAACTCTCGGGCATTGGAACAAATTCAGGCTCTCACTTAAAACAAGTCTGCTTTTGAGCCAGTCCTGAGAATTTAATGTCAAAGATGTGTATTTTTTTAAATCCACATATACTCAATAAAACCGTCCATTAAAATTATCCCTGCATCATATATATCCAAATGTTTACATCTATTTATTGATTGCACCACCTTTCCATTCCTGGGCATGAGGGGGGAAGTGGGATAACAGAAATACTTTGTTGCCCAATGAGAAATTTCTCCTGCAGTTTAATAGGTGAGTGATGGGTGTATCATTCCATATGCTACAGTGTTTCTGGAGGGGGTCATTCAGAATTACTCACCCCCATACGATTACTCAATGTTATTCAGCAACATGCAATCAGCAGCGTGTCTGATAAGCATGAATACAGTTCTTACATAATCTAAGATGCCATGAAGGGGAAAAAAACTCCAGATATTTAAAAAGTGCTAGTTGACATGTTATAATTACCTGGGAGATGGTGAACAGGGCCTGCAATTCATAGTCTGATACCGTAGCCATGTACCCACACCCCCACATCACACCCTAAAGCTCAAGAACTGAGACAAAGTCGGACGTGTGGGTGTAAAGTCCCTCGCAGCAGCACCAAGACCGTGTCTCATGTAAACAGCACAGATCAGGTAGAGTGCGGAGTTCCTCACTCACTCAGTGCAGTGTTAATCAGATAAGGGGGAAGGAAGCCCCTGAGTCACTCATTATTGTGACATTGCGCCTCTCCCTCAGGACGGTGCCCTCTGTGCTTCAGTACACCATCTTTTTCCACGGTAGAATTAATTTGACAACTGTGCAGTAATGTTCCATGTGTAATTAATTTAGCTGGCGCCCAAATTCGTTGTGAAAATGAATAAAATTGTGAATGCAGAAATGCCATTAGGCATTGTGTTGTACTTGGTACTTTCTCACACAACTTCTCATTCACTCACCTCACTCTGTTTTACTCTGGCACATTCTGCACCCGTGCAGAATCCCCGTGCACACAAATCTCACCCTCCCACTCATGCACTCACCCTCCCACTCATGCACTCACCGTCCCACTCATGTTCTCACCCTCCCACTCATGCTCTCACCCTCCCACTCATGCACTCACCCTCCCACTCATGTTCTCACCCTCCCACTCATGCTCTCACCCTCCCACTCATGCACTCACCCTCCCACTATGCTCTCACCCTCCCTCCCTCATGCTCTCTCTCTCTCTCTCACACACACACACACACACACACACACACACGTGTTGGACGGGATTTACCAACCACCTGCCGCGTGTTATTCAGCGGGGGAGGCGGCCCGCCAACGGGATCTACCAGTCCCGCTGTTGTGAGCTGATTTTCCTGTTAACAGCACCCTTTGCCTTCGGGAAACCTGTGTGCCAGCATAGGACCGGAATTTCCTGCCACTGTGAACAGGCAGTAACTCACGCCCATTGTCTCGCACTCTCTCAAACACTCATTCATGTGCATTCAGTCACGGTCTAATATTGCTTTGCACAACTTCCCATTCTCCCTCTCTCATATGCACACTTATGTTCTCCAGCACAATATCATGTGTGGAATAAATGGTTGTGATCATTTGAAAATTGGAATTCTTGCATTTGTCCTGGTGAGTTCAAGATGAAAAGCTTTGGCAAGATGTTTCTCTTCTCAGCACTACTAGAAGTAAATAGCATTATTCCACTGTTCCTCTGCCACCGACAAGTTTATCACTTGCCCCTTAGCTGTCAGAAGACACTAAACCATCACCAATTATTTGCTAGACCAGGATTTCTGAAGTCTCCATTAATTAGGCTGTGGAAAATCTCCAAGTCACATCTTGATATCCAAGCACAATTACTTGAAGAATTTTTGTGTGGCTAGAAACTGCCAGGATCAAACTTGTGAAAATTGGCCCTGAGCTAACTCCTGCTGCAGCTTGTTGCAATAGGACAGAGTCAAATAAAATTCACACCCTCAAGTCAGTGCCACTTAAGGCTGCTTTGTTCTAACTTGGCTCAATTGGTAACATTCTGCTTCCGGGTCAGCAGGTCGTGGTTCCAAACTGCAGCACTCGTGCTGGACTTGAACGCAGCACTGATAGGGACTACTGCATTGTCAGAGGTGCAGATCTTTGGATGGGATGTTAGACTGAAGCTCTTCCTTTGTCTTTGAAAAAATCTCTGCAAATTATCTGAAAGAACATTACAAGAATTTCAAAATGGACATTGTACAAACTGCAATAATATTCCCGTTTTCTACATACATCAATGGATTCCCCATTGCTCGATTCCGGTATTGGGTTTCCGGACCTGGCGGCGAATAGAGTGTCGGCCAAAAATCCTATTGGGCACCAATCCCGTGGGTTCTGCTCGACCGCTCGGCAGTGAGCTACACAACCCCTGCTGGCGGGAGGATACAAATGAGTGATTTTCACCCATTTGCATCCGATTAATGGACTGGAAGCCTGAGTCTCCACCCCATCATTATGCACCGATCCCCACAGAGGGAAATCGTCCCCACGGGATTTGGTGCAAGTTTTCCCAAGCGTGGCCCTGGCATGATGGACCCCATGGTGGATCACGGGGATCGGTGCATAACCAGAGGTGTCCCCAAAGTCCATCGGAAGGCCCACCTCCCTCACAAGCAAATCCTGCCCCCTCCACGATCCCCCCAGACCCCCCCCCCCATCAGGCATCCCATCAGACCCCCAATGGTGACCCCCATCAGAGGCCCCCATAAGAGACATACCCCTGTCTGAAGCTGAAGAGCAGCTCAGGCAGTATAGTGAAAAATCACGGCATTTTCACTTATATCTGCTGCCTCAGTCAAAAGTGTTTAAAGCAGCAGTTCTTACAAGTGTCAGAGGCTTGCTGGAAAGCTCAGTATACTTCAAATCCCTTGACAGCCTTTGAAATGCAAATCTTCCATTCAATTTTATACAACAATACATTGCATTAGCCAGTGATTGACAGTTTTATTTACCAGAGACGTGTGTGGTGGATTGTTATCTATCTTTCCCTTTTCACTTGAGTGCACCTCCATTACCCTGTTTTGATGCTAACCACGATGTTAATAAACACTCTTGCTATGATTGACAGTTGTTTACCACATCAAAAGCAGCTAAGTGCTTTCAGCTGTGAAAAAGAGAAAGTGAAAGCACTTAGCTGCTTTTGACTTGCACCTCGGCGCTGCTCCAAGCGCCAGTGGAGACCAGGAGCGAGTCTCTGCTGGCAGGAGCACTTAGTAACCAAAATGAAGAATCCAGCCCCATGTTGAACTCTGAGGTGCTTCAATACAACCTAAGAAACATTGCAGACATTTCAAAATGGTCTTTACAAGTGGTGCAAAGGCATTTAAGTTGTCCACACAGATCAAGTTGTACCCTGAGGTGCTTCAATACAATTGTGATCCGTGAAAATTCAATGTGAATCATACTGCTCAGGGGCTTTCTGTACAATTCCACTCCTCTCAATTCCCTATGGCTGAAAGACCTTAGTCAGTGACCTTCTCCCATTGCACCTCTGCGGTGGCTGTTCCAAGCTTTAGTGCATCCCTCAGCATGTAGTCCTGGACCTTGGAATGTGCCAGTCTTCCACACTCTTTGCGCTGGAAAACCAACATGTTTCAGGCAGACCAAAGAACGTCTTTCACTGAGCTGATGATCTTTCAGCAACAGTTGTGGCAGCACAGTGGTTAGCACTGCTGCCAATCAGTGCCAGGGACCCGGGTTCAATTCTGGTCTTGGGTGACTGTGTGGAGTCTGCACTTTCTCCCTGTGTCTGCGTGTGTTTCCTCCGGGTGCTCTGGTTTCCTCCCACAGTCCAAAGATGTGCAGGTTAGGTGGATTGGCCATGCTAAATTGCTCCTTAGTGTCTCACAGTTGGGTGGGGTTACAGGGATAGGGTGGTGGAGTGGGCCTAGATAGGGTTTTCTTTCCGAGGGTCAGACTCGATGGGCCAAAAGGTCTCCTTCTGCACTGGAGGGAGTCTTTGAGTCTATGAGTTGAAGTACGTCTCGTCGGTGTGCCTCCCTGGGAACAGTCTGTAGAGCACAGAGCTGCTCGGGATGAACCTCAACAAAAACCTCCTCATCTCTCTCCAGGCCTTCTTTGCAAAGGCACATTCCACAAGGTGGTGGACAATAGCCTTTGCCCGACCACAGTCACCTCGAGGGCAACGTGGGGATGGGGTGAGACACTGGGCTCTTGTAGCCACCTAAAATGGCTGATTCCCGAGTAAAATGGCCAAACCCCGATGTAAAATGGCGAACTAAAGAGGCTGATGGGAAAATCAGCCAACAGGACTCAAAACGGACAGCTGCAGGCAGAACAGTGTATTCGGCTCTGGGGAAGTTGGCCCAGACCGATACCTGCAACCATGAACAGCACATCAACCCAGCCATCTGCAGTTTAATCGGCTATCCCCGGGAACAATTGCTACAAATTAGCAATTGAAAGCCAATCCAGACCTCTCGGCGCCAGCGGTGGCTGAGACAAAGAAAGGTGGACGACCACCCCCCGATCAAGGAATCGCCCCATTATTGGAGCATATCGAACCCAGTGATTGGGACCAAGTCCAATCACTTGGGACCAGGGTCAAGGTCCGCCCCGAGAGGCGGGAAGCTCCTAGGGACGATAAAATATGGGCCAAGTTCAGATCGACTCTTCTTCTCCTACTCGCAACCTTTGAGACCCTCCGATGAAAGAACAAGTAAGTCTTACTCCAGCGATCGCTACCAGATAGGTGTTCCAGACTATCGACCCGTACCAGCCTTTTTGAATCCCGCAGGCCAGACCCAATTCGATAGACCATTCATTTCCCTGACCTGGTGGGCCATCACCAAAGTTAAGTATTGGCCTTTAGTGGTAGGTAATAGTCTAGAAGTAGGATTATTGTATAAGTATTTATTGCTGTATATAATAAATGATCGTTGATTTAACATTTACTAAGCGGTGTGCTGCATTATTAATCATTACTTAAGCTTGAACCACGTGGCGGTATCAGAACGATACCTGGCGACTCGTGAGCAGAGGTGACAGAATTAGAGCTAATAAAACTAAGGCTAATAAGAGCAACACTCTGTAGAAAGGATGTGACTGGGAGGGCCTTTCTCATCACCATCCAATCTCAGTCTTGGAGCGTGTTTGAAAGTTCTATAGATGAGGCAGTTTGCCAAATGACCTTGACAATCTGTTGAGCGAATCATCCGACAGGACCCACCATTTCTTTTTCCCAAAGGGTCTGTTGAAGGTTATGTGCAGACCACTGCCCGATGGAAGTGTGGCCAAAGGTGTTTCTCTGAATATATTTTTCCATGAGGGATAGGTGGTACGGCTTCGCCCAACTACTTGAAGTGATCCGCGGCAACCTGGCTCGATCTATCCTTCACAACACCGGGGCAGGTAGAACCTCAGCACATAGTGACAGTGTGCCGAGGATCTACGCTCGGTCTGATGCAGCCACACACAAAGGTGGCCATCAGGATTCAGGAGATGTTGAGATAATAATACAATAACAATAATAATAATAATTGCTTATTGTCACAAGTAGGCTTCAATGAAGTTACTGTGAAAAGCCCCTAGTCGCCACATTCCGGCGCCCATTCGGGGAGGCCGGTACGGGAATTGAACCCGCGCTGCTGGCATTGTTCTGCATTACAAGCCAGCTGTTTGGCCCACTGTGTAGAGGTGTAGAGGTTTGTATGTTGTGTCTCTGCAAATGTGGTCCATTTCCGACCTCCAGTTGAAGCAGAAAATGGCTTTGGTGATTGCCACAGCCCAGGAGTGAGGAATGGGCTAGATCCATGCCATGCACAGCAACTCCGAGAGCACCTCACACCTGATGAACAGGTTCTTATCTGTAATGGAGAGGGAGCATAGCTCACAGTTTTTGTTTCATTATTCCTACTTGCTCCTTCCAGTTTCTAACACATGCCTTGGTCCATCCAAACCATATCCCCAGCACTCTCAGGCAGTCTGACCTGACGTTGAAGGGGACAGGGGATTGTCACGATTGATCTTGGCACCCGAAACCAGTTTGAACTGGTGGCAGATGTTGATCAGCCTGCGCAGCGACAGCAGATCTGAGTGGAAGACAGTGATGTCATCCATATACAGGAGACTTTGACTTGAGTGCCCCCACAGTGTCCGAATCCTTCCTCATGGACTCAGCAGAGGATTCTACCTCACACACAAACAGCACCAAAGAGAGAGGGCAGCCCTGACTGACTCCTGATTTAATTGGAAAGCTTACTATTTCCCACCCATTGACTGAAACTGTGCAACTGATGTTCGTGTAGAGCGGTTGGATCCAATTGCGAAATCCCTCCCCAAACCTCATCCATCATGTAGGCGTGTAATATTCTTTCAACTCCTGGTCCAGGCCGATGAGGCAGATATCCACACCCTTGTCCCACACATAGGTGATTGTATCCCTGAGTGGAGCAAGGCTGTCAGTGATCTTTTTTCTGGCTACAGGGTAGGTTGAATCAGGGTGGATCACCAACTCCAGAACAGACCTGACCCGATTGACAATGACCTTGGGTAGAATTTTGTCCTCCACATTCAAATGCGAAATGGGTCACCTATTTCTGATTTACCCCCTTTCCCACTTTTGCTTAGAGATGAGGGTAATGAAGCCTTTCCTGGCATATCTGAAAAAACATTACAAACATTTCCAAATGGCCAATACACAGAGTGCAATAATATTGAGGTTCTCTACATATATCACTTTCCACTCTTGAGGTGTTTCAGTACAGTCGCAGAAACATTACAGACATTTCAAAATGGTCATTACAAATGGCGCAATGGTATCTAGTTATGGTTATCTGCATAGATCAAGTTGCACTCTGGGGTGCTTCAATACAATTGTGATACATGTAATATTCACTGTATACATTCAATGTGAGTCATACAGCCCGAGGAGGTTCTGTACAATTCCACTCCTTCCAGTTCACCATGGCTGAAAGATCTTATCAGCGACGTTCCCCCTTTGCTGCTGGGTCCAGGATGTAAAAGATCCCATGGCACTATTTGAAGAAGAGCAAGGAGTACCAGTATCCTTGTTAAACTGACTTCTTCAAAATCAGACTAACTGGTTATTTACCAAAGGAATTGTGGGCCGTTGCTAGGCACAAGATGGCAGCTCTGTTTGTGCGAGTTAAAGTGCACTTTCAGATTGTTCACCATCAGTCAAGTCCTTTGAAGAATGCTGTGTAAATACAAATCTTTCCTTTTAACTGCAGAAAGGGACAACTTCTCACCTCGTATGTCTAAGTCACACCATCTCCCAGCTCAGGTGACTTCTGCTCTGAAACCTGCTCTAGGCCGAGACTTGACATTTGTGCGGATTGACGTTTGGACTCGGTGCTTCTGTAAAAGAGGCAACCGTCGATTAAGCTAAAAATTCTAAATGTGAAAAGGTCTCGAGGAAGTAGAATAAACAGCCCTAGCTGAAAGGCTAGTGCCCGGCACACAGGCCTCCTTCTGTTAGAATGGCTTGAGAAAAGCCTCAGCTTCACAGTATAAACTATTTTTTTTCTGGAGAATTCCAAATGGCAACCAAATAGAATCAAGAGTGGGCGTGAAGGGGAGTCATGTTTAGTCTGTAAATTATTCATTGAACTGATTTATCAGCCAGGCTAGATTATTATTCCCCAGTCATATTGATCAGAGGCAGAGCCAAGTTTTTTATGTTTAGTTCTATTTGGGCAAGTTCATGTGCCTTATTTACATAGTGCCATGCGGGAACTGCCTTTTAATGAGCACTGAATGTTACTTAGAGAATGAAACAGCACCTCTCTCTTTCTCTCCCTCTCGTGCTCTCTGTCTGTACAGCTCCACACCAGTAGAACCTGTTTGAAACACTTCAGTGGGAGGTTACCAGGCATGTTAGCACAGCACCCTGACCAGATCTCTTGCCTTGTACGGAACCCAAAGAGTGAGAAACGGCTCTTTAAGCAAAGCTCGGGGACTGCCTTAGGCAGAGCGAACCTCCTCCTTCAGTCAGGCGGCAGGTGCTGAGAACACAGATCTTGTTACTCTGCAGATAAGGAATGTCAGAGTGTCTGCCGACAGGCGGTCAACTTGTTTGTTTTGGACTTCAGTCTCGCCATTTGTCAGGAGGGTGCTAAAGCTACTGCGCTGTATGGGGACTTCTAGGGAGCACACCAGACAACTGCTGAGGGGCTAGCTACGCACCGAACCCCAGGCACGGGATATGAAATGGATTTAGAGCACAGAAGGATCAGGCAAGGGAGGAAACGACAGCGTTTGAGAGGTGAGTGATCTCGGAATTTTATTAATCTCACTGTGTTGAGGGGAGGAGATGTACATTCCTCTTCACAGGATCTGTCACACAGACTAACCATTTCCACTCACGAATAGTCAGTGAACCAGACAGGGCCATGAAGATCACTCTTTGGCTGTAACTCATTTACATTGAGTTAATGGCTCGGTCATTATCTTTGTGACAGCTCCATTCCTGGGGTCCATCAGCCTATCTTTGTAGCCTGGGTTGCGACAGTTTTCTGGGGTTTGTGCAGCCACTCGGATTTTGGTGAACTTCATAGAAAATGGGGCCTTATTTCAGCCTCAGTGAATAATAAGCCAGGGGCGAATTCAGGAGTCATGAGTGTGTGTTCTGCTGGTCAGGGCACTCAGTGTGTGGGACTCAGTCAACTAATTCTCAGCTCCAACTTGTGGATAGGGGCACCGGGAGATTCAATGTGACTGAATGCAGGAAGGGATGTAGACAGTTTCCTTCATTTGTGATTCACACAGCTCAGGTAACAATTCACTTGCTCACCAAAAAAAAACTACCCAAATATGAAGCAAACAGTAAAGACTGGGAGTTGGAAAGATTAGTGCTTACAGCACAGAGGCAAGGTGTGACAGGTAACCTCACTTCTGTATAAAGAGCTTGTGTTATCTGGCCAGTGTTCGACAGGTAACCTCACCTCTATATAAAGAGCTTGTTCTATATCAGTCGGGATCTGACAGTAACTTTTTGCTGTATTACCAGGACTCCTGGGGCTGATGTTGAGATTGCCAAAATGAGCTGTGATTTGTGATTATCCTTTCAGTACCTGCAGTCCTCCCATATACCCCACCTAAGTTGCCATTCCTCGTGTACAAGGGTAGACAGTGAAAGGGTATTTTAACCCATCCCTGCCTGGCATTAATGGGAGTGGAAGGCATCCACCCTGACCCTGCTCAAGCTCCATCTGCCACCATCTTAATTGGGCCTTTCGACTTAGGTGCCTGGAGTATTTGCCTATCTCAGTTAGGATCCTCTTTTAATATGTGCAAATTGGGGTCCTGTCAGACCCATAGACATTTGATGGGGTTGTAACTGCCGACTGAACAGGGCAGCAGTAGGTGGTAAAATCTGCTGGGTGGACATCCTCTGAGGTAAGTCAACTCTAATGGGACCAAGATGAACAAGACTTTGGAGTTCTGATGGACTGAGATCCTCATAATTCTCAGCCTCTCAACTCACCTTGGTGCTGCCGGGCAGCCTGCAGTCTCCACGCTTTTGAATTTGTGTAAAGCCTACCAACGGCCTCTTTCTGCCTGACTGGGGTGGGGGAGCAGCTAACTGTTGGGGTGTAAATAGGGCCTGGAAAGTCAGCCGAGGCCTCTCAAGGGTGGGAAGGTCACCAGCTTCATCAGGAGTCAAAAACCACACTCAAGTGTAAGCACAGGTGAAAGGTCACATTGTGGTGAAACTCAATTCTGTCCTCATCTCTCATTCTCACGCACGCGAGCGCATCTCAGGGAAGTGATCAGGAGCAGAACCCTGGCCTCCATCCAGCTCCAAAGCTGCCCTTGGCTAAGGTCAGCTAATTCAGCGTAGTGCAGGGATCTGAACTGAACCCTTTGGAACCTGGCTAAGGATCACACCATAACGTGATCTGAGTAAGCTCAATGAGGAGCTATTTTTGATCACTATTATTGAGTTTTCTTGAATCCCCCCTGGCTAAGCTCCTCCCTGTGGAGAACTTGACTCAGAGTCTGAATCATTTTCAATGTATTTAATCAATGTATTAATTAGATTGTTTGCCTTATTTGTCTGAGAGATCCCCTTGAAACCAACTAAGATTACTATGGCTCTATTGTGGTCCCTGTCGGTGGTTGGGTTGGCCAAGTTCATGTCTGTCCAGGATTGGCTTATCCGGGGTGCCATTTTAGCTTTACCTACCCAATCAAGAGACATGT
Source organism: Scyliorhinus torazame (assembly GCF_047496885.1). Lineage (NCBI taxonomy): Eukaryota > Metazoa > Chordata > Chondrichthyes > Carcharhiniformes > Scyliorhinidae > Scyliorhinus > Scyliorhinus torazame. The sequence continues at coordinate 37,330,958 of NC_092722.1, forward strand.
GGTAATAAACAGAAAGGTCAAAGGGTGAAAAAAATCAGTGTCAAACACAAGGCCAAGAAGTGAGCAATTTAATGTTTGTTTGTATGGATCTAAGGTTAATTCCATTTTAGCCAACTTCCCATTGTGTGTGCCTGGCCCTTTACAAACAAGAAAGCTGGATATTCCTAAACATCCATTTTGCCTCTGCTATCTGGGTTGGCAGCAGCTGAGATCCATTGCTGGAGTGTCCAACCTTCGGTTCTTGTCCTGTTTCATTTGCTTATTCTGAACCCCCTCCAAACTGCATTCCTCATGAATCAAATATTTTGTGAAGCAAGGTGAACTATTTCAAGGTTTTCTTCTTGGCCTCCTTTCCACCTATCCTTTCCTGCAAACAGCGATCACACTCCATCCTAGAGTAGTGGCAAAAGCGACACAAATGCAAGTTATTTTTTCCTCCCTGCCATAGTTTTGCTCCATGGGGAAGTACGTGGCCAGTTTTAGCCGATGATACAAAAGCAAAATATTCCAGATGCTGGAAGTCTGAAATACTCAGTAGGTCTGGCAGCATCTGTGGATGTTTATATCTCTCACGAGTAAAAGCCATACAAATGTGATTGTTATTGACTCCGAACCCCCCAAAGTTGTTTTCAGAAAAAACGTAAAGCCAGTGCAAATTAGCTTTTCAATCTTACTGGACATCAACAAACCCATTGGTCTTGATTACTTACCTCAATCTTCAATTTGTTCCTAAATTCCTGAGTTTGCATATATCCAAGTATTCTTCCATTTTCGGAACATCACTTCCCAGCACATTTCTCCGATTTAAATGGCTTGATCCCTGATTAACATATTTTCACCAATATTCATGTATTGCATGTTATTATCATCTGTTCTTCTTGTTTTTTATTCATTTCTAAAAAAAATTTTAAAAACATTTTTTTCCCAATGAATGCAATTTAGCGTGCCCAATCCACCTGCACATCTTTGGGTTGTGGGGGGAGATCCACGCAGACACAGGGAGAATGTGCAAACTCTACACGGACAGTGACCCAGGGCTGGGATTGAACCCAGGTCCTCGGCATTATGAGTCAGCAGTGCTAACCACTGCGCCGCCGTGCTGCCCTCTCTCTTCCTCGTGGTTTGCTGCTATATATCTACATTGTAAAATTTTTCACAATTGTATGTGCAATACACAGAAGGGTTGTGTGACCTGGATCAAGGTCCACAGTCTCTCGGCAATCTGAACAAATGACAATCTGACACCACTGGCAAGCCAGATTTTCAGGACTGTCATATAGATCATGCTATAGAACCATAGAACCCCTACAGTGCTGAAGGAGGCCATTTGGCCCATAATTCGTATGTTCGTCTGCCATTAATTGAAAGATCAATAGATCTCTGAGAGCCTGCATTCTTTTCATTTCATTTCATTCATTTCATTCTTTGTCAATAACGTTACCTTGATTTCTTCCAACACTTGCTCCTTCCATTATCATCTCCTTTAGGGGGAGGTGGTGGTGTTGTGGTATTGTTGCTGGACCAGTAATTCAGAGAGCCAGGATAATGTTCTGGGAACCTGGGTTCAAATCCCACCATAGCAGATGGTGAAATTTGAATTCAATTAATATCTGGAATTATAAATCTAATGATGACCATGAAACCGTTGTTGATTGTTGTAAAAACCCATCTGGTTCACTAATGACCTTTAGGGAAGGAAGTCTGCTGTCCTTACCCGGTCTGGCCTACATGTGACTGCAAACCCACAGCAATGTGGTTGACTCTTAAATGCCCTCTGAAATGGCCGAGCAAGCCTTTAGAGATGGACAATAAATGCCCACATCCCCTGAATGAATAAAAAAAAAAGTCAATTCAACAGCTTAAATCAACTGTAAGCAGTTTCTCCAACCTTAACGTATAGATATCCCTCCAGTGTCAATAATGGTTCAGTTACCTCTAAGTCACAAGGTTCTGAGTTCAAGGCCCAATCCAGGCTTTGAGCACAAAAAACAAGGTGACCCTCCAGGTACTAAGGGCATGCTGCACTGTCAGAGGTGCAGCCTTTAGGATTAGGCCTCATCTGCCTGCTTGGGCAGGTGTAAAAGATTCCATGAGCTTCATTTTGAAAAGGAGCAGTGGGAGCACATGGTGTGCCCTGGCTAATATTTATCCCTCAGTCAACATCACAAAGGGATGGAGTCATCTCTCATTATCACACTGCTGTTTGTGGATGTTGAGTGTGCGCAATTTGGCCGCAGTCTTTCCTACATTACAACTGCGGTGCTTCAAAGATATTTCATTGGCTGTGAAGTGCTGAGACTTACAGAGACTGGGAAGAAGGGAATCCCAAAAGCAGAATATTTCTTGAGCACATTTGCTGAAATTATGTTCTTGAACCAACAGGAAGACAGGCCTCATTAGACAGAATGTTGAGTAATGTGCCAGAATTAGCCAACAATCTAACAGTTAAGGGATTGCTGAACTAACAATCACCTTATTGAGTTCATAATAGGTTTGAGAGGGAGTGAGTTGACGCATTATCTAAGGTTTCTAATTTAGGTGAGGCTGAATTTGAAGGGATATGGCAGAAATCAGACACAGTAGTAGACCAGGCAGAATTGGGAACATAAAACTACAGATGTTACGTCAAGCCTGTGTGGAACCCTGGTTAGATTGCATTGAGATGGCGGCACGGTGGTGCAGTGGTTAGTTCTGCTGCCTCACGGCGCCGAGGACCTGGTTTTGATCCCGGCCCCGGGTCACTGTCCATGCGGAGTTTGCACATTCTCCCCGTGTCTGCGTGGGTCTCACCCCCACAACCCAAAAAGATGTGCAGGGTGGGTGAATTGGCCACACTAAATTGTCCCTAAATTGGGAAAAAAAAGAATTGGGCACTCCAAATTTATTTTTAAAAAATGGATTGCATTGTGAACAGGTTTGCCAGCCATATGATAAAAGTGCCTCACGGCGCCCAGGTCCCAGGTTCGATTCTGGCCCTGGATCACTGACCGTGTGGAGTTTGCACATTCTCCCCGTGACTGCGTGGGTCTCAACCCCATAACCCAAAGATGTGCGGGGTAGGTGGATTGGCCACATTAAATTGCTCCTTAAGAATGGAAAAATAAAAATAAAAAGCTCTATGATAAAAAGAACACAGAGGCATTGATGAAGGTGCAAAATGATTTGCTGTAATCATATCAGAACTGTGCGGTTTTATCTATCAGGAAAGACTGTACAGGCCTGGGTCTCTTCTCGAGAAAATAAAAGAAGGAGGATGGCCTGGCAGCATTTTCTAAGATCGTGATTGGGTAGATGTCAAAAAGAATCATAGTCATTCTGGCTCCGAGGGAGGTAATTCAGCCCACAGAGCCCATTCTGGCTCTCTCTAGAGCAATCCTGTCAGTCCCATTCCCCCACTCTATCTCTGTAGCCCCCTAAATGTATTTTCTTCAAGTGCCCATTCATTTTCCTTTAGAAATCATTGACTCCCATTTTCACTTGCAGGGGGAGACCAGAACCAGAGGTGATAAATAGATTTTACTTAGTCATGGATTCAATTGAGAATTCAGGAGAAACCTCTTTCCACAGAGCGTGGTTTGAATGTGGAACTCACTACCACAAGGAGTAGTTGAATCAGCTAGCATTGATTATATTTAAGGGAAGCTACATAAACACAATGGGGGAAAGGAGATGAAAGATACTTGGATGGAGTTAGATTAAGAGGGGGTGGGAGAAGGCTCGTCTGGGGCATAAACCTAGGCATGGAGCTGTTGGGCTGATGTCCATTTTTGTGCTGTAAATACTTTGGGCGGGATTCACCGTCGGCCAAAATCACCAAACACGATTGGGCGGAGAATCGGCTCCGACACCAAAATTGCGGTAGGCGCCTGTTTGACGCCAAATTGGGATCCTCCGGCACCCCGAGAATGGCGTAAATGCGTCGCTTGCCGCGCGGGATTTAAATACCGTTGGCATATCATTAGCGGGCCTGACCCCATGTCCGCCGGGGCCTCCGCGATTCACCGCCTCCGATGGCCGAGTTCCCGATGGCGTGGTTCTTGTGGTCACAGTGGTCGGGAACCCGACGTGGTGGATGCGGACTGTATCCAGCGCCACCACAGTCGGCCGGGAGCCGCGCTGCTGGCCGGGGTGGGGGCTTCTGCGAGGACTGGGGGACTTGTGGGAGATGGCCAGGGGGTGGCCAGGGGGTCGCTGAAGGTCGTCGCTGTGCGCATGCGCGGCCATGGACCCGACCATTCTCCAGGCATTTATATCGTGGGAGCCGGGAGATTTACTCGGCGTGGCTGCTAGCCCCTCACTTGTCGCAGGATCGGTGAGGGTTCGGCGCCGATTCATCCGTCGTAAAATGCCACAGTTCCCACAGCGGCGTCGGCACTTAGCCTCCAAAACGGTGAATCCAGCCCTTTGTATATAAACAGTAGAAGATGCTCAAAGTAGAGCCGCAAATGCCCCTAAAGGGACATTGAGTGATTGGGCAAAATGGTGGCAGATGGCGCTCAACGTGGGGGTAGTGTGAGATCATCCACCTTTGACCAAGGAAAAACATTTCAGAGTATTTTTTATAATGGCGAGAAGCAAGGAACTGTGGAGGACCAGAGCGGTTCAGGTGACCAAGAACCAAATTCACTGAAAGCTGGGGAACAAGTGAAAGAAAAAGGAATAAGGCTGATGGAACATTAGCCTTCATCTCAATGGGGCTGAAATGTAAAGAGGTAAAAGTTATGTTGCAATTGTATAAAGTTTTGGTCAGATAGCTCCTGGAGAACTGTGTTCAGTCCTGGGTCTGCACCTCAGGAAGGATATACGGTTTTTGAATGGGTGGAGCATAGATTTAACAGAACTAGACTGGGAGTCGAAGGGTTAAATTATGCGGACAGGTTTCATCGACTTCTTTTCCTTCGGGAGTAGAAAATTATTGGGTGGGGGGGGGGAGGGGATCTAATTGACATGTTTATGATGATCAAAGAATTTATTTGGTGGATGGACGATTTCCTCCTAGGAGGGAGCACCCTGCAAGGGGGTGTAACCTTAAAATTATAACTCGGCCTTGAGGGATGATAACAAGAAGCATTTCACTCGAAGGCTAATGGAAATCTGGAATTCTCTCCCCGAAATAGCTTTTGAAGGTATATTGCAATTGAGAATTTCGAAACTGAGAGTGATAGATTCTTGTTTAGTAAGGGTATTATGGGATATGGAAACAGGGTCGGTAAATGGATTTAAGATACAGATCAACCATGATCTAATTAAATGGTGGAGCAAGCTCAAATAGGCTATTCCTGATCCTATATTCCTATTGTTCATTCATGGGTGCCCATTAGTAGTTCAGAGTCCTGGAATCAAGATCCGTCCTTTTACTAAAGTGAGCAGTATTTCACCCTGTTAGGTGTTGCCAGTTCACTTAATGCAGCACAGTGGCACAGTGGTTGGCAGTGGTGCAGACTCGATGGGCTGAATGGCCTCCTTCTGCACTGTAGGAATTCTATGGCTGTACTCAAATTTGTGAGTGGTTACAACTGATAACACCTAGGGCATGATTTTGTGGACGTGTTGCGTTCGAGCAAGAGCACAGCGTGGCCGGTAGATGCCGGGAGAGGACTTCCCGGAAGCCTTCATGCCGCGTGGGACCTACCCAAGTCCCGCGAGCCGTTGGAATCGGACACCTGCCTGAAAGTGGCGTGGTGTAACGGCGCGCACCTAGGTAGGGTTTAAACTTACTTAGGCGAGTTCACCCGATATCTACTGGCCTCCCAGATCTACCAGTCTCCCCAGCGAGGCTGCAGTCGGGTGCCGTTCAGTACTGATCCACACAAACGTGGACCAGGCGGAACGGCACCCAGGGGGGTTTCCCAGCCAACTGAGGCCCCTGGGTGGTCAGGGATAGTGCAGGCTGGCCCCCTGGCCCTCCCCCTGGACCGTGAGTACCTTGGCACTGCCCAGCTGGCAACTTGGCACTGCCACCCTGGCACTGCAAAGGTGCCCAGATAGTACTGCCATGCTAGCAGGAGCACTGCATGGGTGCCAGGGTAGTAATGAAAGGGGACCCAGTGCCAGGGTGGCACTGCCAAGGGTCAGGGCCCGAGGGGGACCATGTCCAGAAGGATGGAGGGGGGGGGTTGAAGGGTGGAGGGGGTGCATGACTGGTAAGTAGGGGCCTCTGGGAGGTTGGGGAGATGATGGGTGGGGGTCCTGGAGGGGGTGGCCTGTAACAGGGTGTGGGGCACCTGAAGAGGGTGGGACCCCCAGGGAACCATTGGTGGGGTGTCCACACTTTGGGGGGGGGGTGGTTGTGGAGTAGTCCCCCGTGGTGAGAAACTCCCCAGGACCCACAAAAGTGTCTAAGTGCACAATCTTCCGGCTGCGTTGCACTCAAGCGAGAGTACAACACGGCTTGACAATCCTGGGCGAGGCCTGCAGTGAGCCTCCCGAAAAGAACAGCAACCAGGGGGTCTACCGGGTCATCGGACACCCTGGGTAGTCAGGGTAAGTACAGGGTGGCTCTCTGGCCCTCCCCCTGGAATGCGGGCGCTTTGGCACTGACCAGCTGGCACCTTGGCACTACCAAAGTGTCCGGATGGCACAGCCAAGCTGGCAGGAGCACTGCCTGGGTGCTTGGGTGGCACTACGAGGGCCGGGGGCGAGGGGAGCGCTAGTGCAGGGCAGATAAGTCGGGGCCTCTGGGAGATGGGTGGGGGTCCTAGAAGGGCGGGGTTGTTGAGGGGCCTGAAGAGGGGGGCTCCCAGAGACCTCACAGCGGGGTGACCTAAACTGGTGAGAAACCCCCCAGAGCCCCAAAAAGTGACTTAAGTGTCATTGAATAGTGGTGGGTAACTCCCGACGGGAAACTCCTTGAAAAACCCGCCACAAATTAACTTTGACGTTTTTTGGGAGAATTGCGCCCAAAATGTTGGGCGCGATTCTCCACTCCCACGCCGGTTGGGAGAATCGCCTGGGCTGTCAAAACTTCCGGGGACGCCGGTCCGACGCCCTCCCGCGATCCTCCCAAGCGGCGGGAACGGCCCGGTTGAGTTTCGCGGGCCGCAGGCCGGAGAATCACCGGCGACACACAAAATGGCGATTCTCCGGCACCCCCGCGATTCTGAGGCCCGGATGGGCCGAGCGGCGTGGCCAAAACGGCGCGTTCCCCCCGGCGCTGTCCACACCTGGTCGCTGCAGTCGTGGGCGGTGCGTGAACGCTGGGGGGGTGGCCTGTGGGGGGGCGAGGGGGGATCCTGCACCGGGCTTCACCTCGAATGTGGGGTGGCCCGCGATCGGTGCCCACCGATCGTCGGGCCGTCCTCTCTGAAGGAGGACCTCCTTCCTTCCGCGGCCCCGCAAGATCCGTCCCCCATCTTCTTGCGAGGCGGACTTAGAGAGGACGGCAACCACGCATGCGCGGATGACGCCCGTTATGCGGCGCTGGCCGCGTCATCTATGCGGCGCCGCTTTTACGTGGGCGACGAGGCCTGGCGCGAGTAGATGACACGGCCCCGATCCTGGCCCATTGTCAGGGCCTGAATCGGTCGGGACCGGGGCCGTTCCGCGCTGTCGTGAACCTCGACGGCGTTCACGACGGCGCGGCCACTTCGGCGTGGGAGTGGAGAATCCCGCCCGTTGTATTTTTAAAAAATAAATGTAGATTACCCAATTCATTTTTTTTCCAATTAAGGGGCAATTTAGCGTGGCCAATCCACCTACCCTGCACATCTTTGGGTTGTGGGGGCGAAACCCACGCAAACACGGGGAGAATGTGCAAACTCCACACGGACAGTGACCCAGAGCCGTGGTCGAACCTAGGACCGCAGCGCCGTGAGGCAGCAGTGATAGCGGCGGGGAACTGAAACTCCCTGAAAAATCACCACTAAATTAACTTAGAAATGCTTCCATTAAATTCCGCCCCTAGTATTTGCAATGATATTATGACACAATACCGTGTTGAGATTCTTGTATCTGCAAGCTGACATCTGTCGCAATCGTTTTTTTGTAAGTGCATTTCCCCGACAAACATTGGAAACAAACTTAACTGCAGGCTATCCCACCTCCACCCATCCCTTGCAACAGAAAGCAAGTATTCCTCTTTTTTTCTCGATGAGAGTTAACAAGCTGCTGGAAGGCTGCCAGGCAGACTCTACAGATCTGAAAGAGGCTCCTTCTAGTGACATATGTGGGAGATTAGTCTCTCCAGGTAGCTGCCATCATATTGAGAAGTGGCTGGCTTTCATCCCTAACTTGGATGCCAACCCTGTATTGCCAACACAATTAAATCATTCATTACCAGGGACTAGCTGGTGAACTGGAACACATTGCCGATTAATTTTTTGGAGCCAGTGGCACAGGTCTCCTCTCTATGCCAGCTGGAGGAATAATGACCAAAATATTTTTGAATAAAAGCCGATGTGCACCTCAAATCGAGCTCCCTCATTTCAGGGTTTTCTGTTCTCATATCAGGGGCGAAATTCTCCTACCCGCCCCGCCACATTTCTGCGCCGACCGGCCGGCGGGAGTCTCCGTAACACCGGCCGGTCAATGGGGTTTCCCATTGTGGGGCAGCCCCACTCCGTCGGGAAACCCCCGGGCGCCGGCAGAACGGAGACTCCCGCCGGCAGAGAATGACGCCCCAGATTTCCAATATGTGGAATTGTTTTCATCTTTGCTTTTTCAGACAGTTTCAACTCAGTCCCGAGCGGACATGGGTAGAGGGCAAACCATTTAACTGGGCAGGACCAGAGGGAGTTTTACTCTGTATCTAATCTGTGCTGTGCCTAACTTGTGTCACCCTGATAGTGCAGTGATATCATTCTTTGGAATACTTGATGGTGCAGTGAAAAGAGACTTTTACTCTCGATCTAACCCATGCCGGTAGCACAGTGGTTAGCACTGTGGCTTCACAGCACCAGGGTCCCCGGATCGATTCCCGGCTGAGTCACTGTCTGTGCGGAGTCTGCACATTCTCCCCGTGTCTGCGTGGGTTTCCTCAGGGTGCTCCGGTTTCCTCCCACAAGTCCCGAACGACGTACTGTTAGGTAATTTGGACATTCTGAATTCTCCCTCCGTGCACCTGAACAAGCGCCAGAGTGTGGCGACTAGGGTCTTTTCACAGTAATTTCATTGCAATGTTAATGTAAGTCTACTTGTGACAATAAAGATTATTATTATGCTGAATCTAACCTGGGAGACCTTGATGGGGCAGAGAATTTGAAGATTTACTCTGAATCCAAGCTGGATGTTTTGATGGACCCGTGGAGGAAGGGTGTCCAATGTTAAAGCCACAAGCAGCTCCCCAACCCTGGCACATGCCCTATTGAAGCCCAAAAGATTCAGCCCTACTTGAGCCCATATTTGTCATTTGCTAACTCGTTCAGTTCTGGAGGTTTGGAAAGGGCTATATTTAATGTTGTTGCCTCACTGGTGAATAAATCCTAAATAAAAGTATGAAGATCTGTGGGGAGCAGCAGGTTTGGGATGTGCACAGATTAATGACAATATAGCTTTCACAGAATCACAGAATTGGTACGGTACAAAAAGAGGCCATTCAGCCCATTGTGTCTGCACCAGCTCTCCGAATGAGCATTTCACCTAGTGCCGTTCTCCCTTCAACCCTACAGATTGTTTATTTTCAAATAATCAGCTGATTTCTGCTTGAATGCCTCAAATACAAAATTGGCTGAGGGACAGGAAACAGAGAGTAATGGTTAACAGGCGCTTCCTGGCCTGAGGATGTTTTGTACTAGAATTCATCCGGGGGTCCTTTAAAAATTGTAAACTTTATGTATGGTGCCTAAGACCCCACGACACACAGCTGCGCAGTCAAATAAGGTAAGGGTTGGATATTCCTAGAGTAAAGGAAGATTCACTCTGCATCTCGCCCACACTATCTGACGGTGTACAGGAAGATACACTCGTATCTAAAAAAAACTGTACCTGGGACCGCTTGATGGGATAGCGTCGGGGAGATTTATTTTGTATCTAATGCATACTGCAGTTAGGATTTCTGAATTCCCTGGATTCTGGAACGGCCCCAGTGGATTGGAAACACGTGAATGTGACGCCCCTATTCAAAAAGGGAGAGAGGCAAAAAGTAGGAACTATAGACCAGTTGGCTTGACCTCTGTGGTGGGGAAGTTGCTGGAATCAATCATTAAGGAGGAGATGACTAAATATTTGGAAAGACAAAGTTCGATCCACTATTGTCAGCATGGTTTCCTGAGGGTTAAGTCAGGCTTGACAAACTTCCTTGAGTTTTTTGAGGGCGTAACTAGCAAGGTGGATAATGGGGAACCTGTGGATATGGTATATCTAGACTTCCAGAAGGCATTTGCCAAGGTTCTGCATAAAAGACTGATCCAAAAGGTGAGATCGCAGGGGATTGGGGGTAGAGTACTAAATTGGATTTAGGATTGGCTGACTGACAGAAAGCAGAGGATCGGGATAAATGGGTCCTTCTCTGGCTGGCGAACTGTAACTAGCGGAGTGCCGCAGGGGTCAGTCCTCGGACCCCAACTGTTTACAATCTATATAAGATCAGACAATCTTTTATTGTCACAAGTAGGCTTACATTAACACTGCAATTATGTTACTGTGAAAAGCACCGAGTCGCCACATTCCGGCACCTGTTCGGGTATACAGAGGGAGAATTCAGAATTCTCTCAGTTTGTATGGGAATTGAACCTGCGCTGCTGGCCTTGTTCTGCATTATAAGCTATAAATGATCTGCAAGCAGAGACAGAGAGTAACGTAGCAAAATTTGCGGATGATACTAAAGTAGGTGGGAAAGCAGGCAGTGAAGAGGAGATAAAGGGCGGGATTCTCTCACTGCGTCCGCCTGGCGACTGGAGAATCCTGCCCGAGGTCAATGGACTTCTCCATTGTCTGCGTTTCGCCTGTGGCGTGCGGGGTGGAAGAATCCAGCTGAAAGATTTTACAGACGGATATAGATAGGCTAGGAAATTGGGCCAAAATGTGGCAGATGGTGTTTAATGTAAGTGTGAGGTTGTCCATTTTGGCCGAAACAATAGAAAGGCAAATTATTATCTAAATGGAAAGCAGATTCAAGATGCATCTGGGCAGAGGGATCTGGGTATCTTTGTTCATCAATCGCAGAAAGTCGGTATGCAGATACAGCATGTCATTAAAAAGGCAAATGGAGTGTTAGTGTTTATTGCAAAATGACTGGAGTATAAAAGTAGAGAAGTGTTGTTGCAATTGTGTAGGGGGTTGGTGAGACCACATCTGGAGTATTGTGTCCAGTTTTGGTCTCCTTATTTGAGGAAGGATGTGGTGGCATTGGAGGCAGTTCAGATGAGGTTCACCAGATTGATTCTGGGGATGAAAATGTTGACGTATGAGGAGCGATTGAATTGTTTGCGCTCAAACTAACTAGAGTTTAGAAGAATGAGAGGGGATCTGATCGAGGTGTATAAAACACTAAAAGAGATTGATAAAGTAAACGTAGACCAAATGTTCCTCCTTGTGAGGGAATCTAGAACGAGAGGTCACAGATATAGGTTGAGATTTAAAACTGAGATGAGGAGGAACTACTTCTCGCAGAGGGTGGTGAATTTGTGGAACTCGCTGCCCCATAGTGCGGTGGAGTCTGAGTCATTAAATGGTTTCAGGAAGGAGATATATATATTTCTGATTTTTTTTAAATGGGTTAAAGGGATATGGGGAACAGGGAGGTGGATTTGAGACCAGGAAGAGATCAGCCGTGATCTGATTGAACGGCGGGGCAGCCTTGAAGGGCTGAATTGCCTACTTCTGCTCCCAATACCTATGTTCCTATGAATGCTGATGACGCAGTATGCACATCATGTTAGTGCCCTCATCCCTGTCCCCGTCTTTTCAAACATCTATCCATTCTCCTTTTAAAAACAATTGGGAACTTGCTTCCTCCCCTGTTTCTGTTAGGGGCAGTGCATGTTCTAACAACCATATATGAAAAAAAATCAATCTCTCCTTTGGCAATGACAGTACATTTATAAACATCAATTTTGTAATTATCCTGTCCAAATCCATTTATAAATGTGCACACCTTTATCTTACCTCCACTTAACTCTCTCTATTCTGTTGAAAAGTGATCCCAAGCTCGTCTCATGTTTGGCATCTTTCTGGTAGATCTATTTCATATTTCCTCCATCGCTAAACTCTGACAGTGGCCTACCAATCATTTGTAACAGTTCAACATCACATCTTTGCTTTAGCTCCTGTTTATGAAACCTTCGGTCTGCTTTATCGTTCTCGAAACAGCTTTGTGTCTGTGAACCCCTAAGGATTCCCAGCTTTTCTGCTCCTGGTTTTACAGTTGTGTGCAATTTGGGAAGGCAGGACCTTGGCTCATTGTGTGTTGACCTGCTTCATCCCGAGCTGCTTCCTTGGCCGTTTTTGTCAGTGATGGTTCATCATTGCCTTCCACTCTTGGTGGTAGGGCGAAGAGGCAGGGTCCAAATCTACCTCAGCCAGAACGAGAATCGAACCCATGCGGTTATTCTAAACCATGTGCGAACCATCAGGCCAGCTGAGCTAATCTGCCCCCATATTGTGTGTATTTCCTCCTCATTCCTCCTCGCAACATCAACTCATATTTGTCTGAATGTATTTCAATATAACATTTACCTATCAATATGCTAACCCGTCTATATCTTCTTGAAGTCACTTGTCGTCTTCTGAAGTTGCCCATTTCATCTTTTGCGTGTCATGTAAACAATTTGTTATTTTGGCCTTGTAACGAAATATGTATTGAAAAGAGCAAGAGGCCTGCAACTAACTACCGGAGACATGGCTGTTTGCAGTCCTCTGGTTTGAAAAGTATCTAGCACTGCTTTCTGTCCTGTAGCCAACAGCTATCCAAGCTGCTACACTTCGATAAAAGTCTGCATTTTGATTTGTTGGCAAGTTTCCGGAGCAGCACCTTATCTAATACTTTTTCAAAGTCACTGAACACAGAAACAAGTTGCATTTGTGTAGTGCCTTTATTGTGGTAAGGTCTCCGAAGGCACTTCACAAGGAACGTTATTAAACCAAGCTTGATTCTGAGTCGCACAAAGAGATAGGACAGCTGACCAAGATTTTAATCAAAGGGTCAGGTTTTTTTAATCGGGGTCTCAAAAGAGAGAAAAAGAGATGGAGAGATTGAGGAAGAGAACTCCAGAGCATGGATCTTAGTCTAAGGCAGCTAAAGGCATGGCCACCCCATGGCTGCAGCATTGGAAACTGGGGGTGCGTAAAGAGGCCAGAAGTGGAGGAACACAGAGAACTTTGGAGGCTTGGATGGTGGGTGGAGGGTGCAGGGATAGGGAGGGGCAAGGCCATTGGAAAACAAGGATGAAATTTTTAACGTCAAGGCTGGATCAGGAGCCAATACAGGTCAGCAAGATCTTTTTAAAAATGTTAAAAATATATTTGATTGTTTCTTCAAACAATTATATTAAATTTATGAAGCATGAATTCCCTCTTACAAACACAAGCTGGTTTTTTTGGAGGTGATGTTTGTCTCTTATTATAGTTTTTGGAAGCTTACCAATGTTAGGCTCGCTGGTCTATAGTTACCTAGTTTATTCCTTTTTGAACAGAGATATTACATTGGCAATGCTTCAGTCCCGCTGGCATAACTTCCACCTCACTCATCCGCTTAGAGAGCCTTTAAAGATTGTGATTAAAGTTCCTCAGCATTCTAGGATGCAAGCCAGCAGGATTAGTGCCGTTTCCACTTTGGGGTTCCACCACATTTTCAGAATTACTTCCTCATTGATAGCTATCCTCGCTAGTTTTTCCATCACTTCCTTTCGTACGCCTCCTGACTACTACGCTCTCCTTTGTAAGCTGAGGAACGGTATTCATTTAACATCTCGGCCATATTTCCATCCTCCCATGCGATTCCTTTTGTCTCTGAAAAGCGCTATCCTTTAATCGCTGTTTTTACTTTCGATGGAGTTTCTGAAATCTTTTATTATTGTCTTTTATCTTCTCTGTCCAAACTTTCTCCACACTTCAGTTTAGTCTTTCTCATCTTATGTGTTGACTCAGGTGGTAACATTCTAGCCCCTGAGTCAGTAGGACGTGGCAACAAGTGTCACCCCAGGGGCTTGAGCATAAACCTCTAGGTGGACACACAGTGTGCTACAGTACTGAGCATGTGCTACACTGTCGGTGGTGCGGTTTTTCGAAAAGACGTTATACTGAGGTCCTGTTGCCAACTCATGTGGGAAATCAAAGATCCCACAGCAGGACTTTGAAGGGAAGCTGAGATTTATCTGTGGTGTGCTGGCCATTCTCTCTCTTCTTGTCGCACCCTCAGTTGTCCAAGGGCTACTAATGATAGCTCCGCACATGCCTCTATCACCAGCAGTCTTTCCGTGCTACCACAATAGGGCAATTAGAAAAGGCAGGCTGCAAGAACTACCTCAGCCAATACAGAAACTGAGCCAACGCTGTCACTATTGAGTGTCATGATATTCAAACACACACATCATGATAGACAGACCAACAGACAAATCAGCACACACAACACGACAGCCAATCACAGACAAGGACAGAGACAGTATAAGAGAAGAAACACGACACCTGGTGGCCAGTCCATCTAGAGACCAGGACAAGGACAGGACCTGATTAACAACACACTCAGGGAGTCACCACGTGCAGAGTATCAAGACAGAACTGTAAATAGCATGTTAGAATAAAACAGCGTTGTACCAAATACAACCGTGTTGGCTCATCTGTACATCAGAGCACCCAACACCACATTGAGCACCATTTCCAGCCAGAGCTAACCCTTCAATCAATGTCACAAAAAACACAGATTATTTAGTCATCGTCATATTGCTGTGTGTGGAATCTTGCTGTGTGCAAATTGGCCGTTGTGCTTCCTACTTTACAATTTAAAGATCAGCTAGTTTGTTTTTGTGATGTTGACTGGGGGATAAATATTGGCCGGGCCATTGGGGATAATTCACCTTTTCAAAATAGTGCCATGGGATCTTTTACAAAGCTAGGCCTCGTTTTAACATCTCGTCCCAAAGACAGCACCTCTGTCAGTGCAGTGCCCCCTCAGTGCAGTGCCCCCTCAGTGCTGCACTGGAGTGCCAGCTTTAAAGCTCATGCTCAAGGTCCAGGGGCAGGTCTTGAACTCCGGGGCGAGAGTGTTACTAAGCAACCTATGGTTAGCACTTAAGCATGCTGATCTAGAAAATGTCTTCTGGAAACCACTTCCTTTCTTTGTCACTTACATTACTGCGATCGATCCTTAGAAAATTAAAGTCAGTCATTCTTATTACCCCCACTGGTTCCCGCATCTTTCTCAAATTTGTTACATACCTTTTGTTTTTAATAAATTTAGAGTGCCCAATTCTTTTTTTTTCAATTAAGGGGCAATTTAGCGTGGCCAATCCATCTACCCTGCACATCTTCGGGTTGTGAAGGTGAGACCCATGCAGACATGGGGAGAATGTGCTAACTCCACACGGACAGTGACCCAGGGCTGGGGTCGAACCCGGGTCCTAGGCGCGTGACAGCAGTGCTAACCACTGTGTTATCGTGCTGCCCACTAATTTGTTACATACCTGTCTCTCTATTTAATTTCCACTGTTTGGTAGTCTATAATAATGTCACAGTTTCCTCCTTATTCTTTTACTCCAACCAAATTAAAACAACTTTAGCATCTCCCGGGCAACACGGTGGCACAGTGGTTAGAACTGCTGCCTACAGCACTGAGGACCCGGGTTCGAATCCCGGCCTTGGGTCACTGTCCGCGTGGAGTTTGTACATTCTCCCCGTGTCTGCTTGGGTTTCACCCCCACAACCCAAAAGATGTGCAGGGTAGGTGGATTGGCCACGCTAAATTGCCCCTTAATTGGAAAAGGAATAATTGTGTACTCTAAATTTATTTCAAAAAACTTTAGCATCTCTCCAAAATTCAATTCTGCTTGCCGTTGCTCTATTCAAATCTTTAGTTTAATGGATACACAACCTTTCCTGGATATTTTGTGACCAGGAATGTGTATGTCCCAGCCCTTGCCTTGTCTCTGTAACATGTCCCTGCTAAAACTATGTGTGTGCATCGTCAGTCAGACCCTGGAAGGTACCACACAAGCCTTGTTCTGTGTCAAGTACTGTGAGAGGGTTTAACAGTATCGTGCATTTAAAACATTTTTTTTTAACCCAATTAATTTTTTCCATTTAAGGGGCAATTTAGCGTGGCCAATCCACCTAGCCTGCACATCTTTGGGTTGTGGGAGCGAAACCCACGCAAACACGGGGAGAATGTGCAAACTCCACACGGACAGTGACCCAGAGCCGGGATCGAACCTGGGACCTTGGCACCGTGAGGCAGCAGGGCTAACCCACTGCGCCACCGTGCTGCCTGTATCATGCATTTAAATCAAAAAACTGGCTGCGCATAACAATGGAACTTTACAGGGAGCAGTTGTACTGTGCTATACACTGCATAACAATTTCCTCCTTTTTCATCAATTTTATTCAGAATATTTTGCATATTCATGCAAATAAAACTCAAGCTAGCTTCTGTCCATTTTACAATCGTATTCATTTTATTCTCACCTCTTTTTGATCTGTAATTTATTACCTTCCTGATTTTCTTTTGGTTTATTTGAACCATGTGTCCTTCCTTTTTTTCCCTCCTATTCTTCATCCTGTCTCCTCTGCTCCAACCTGCATCGTGCCAATATAATCAAAGCTGGCTGTTGAAGCTGAAACCAAGACGCAGTTCTCCTTTATTGAGAGAATTTATTAACTTGTTAAGTCTCACAACTCGCCTCCCACTCAACCCAGTGTCCCAGCTGTCCTCTATTTATATATGCTCAGACAATTAATACCCATCACTTGTTTATCTTAGTCTTAACAATGACATTAATGAACCGTCACAATGAAATTGACAACATTTCATCCTGCGTTTTGCTATTGCAAGGTGAACATTCCCCGACAGTACATGGTGTTGATGAAGTAAGGGCTTTGATCCCAGTCCTGATCATCTGAAGGCTCCTCTTTCCTCGAAGCGAGCGCGATGTTCCAAAATTCTGAGTCATACTCTCCCACACCCAGCCTAGCTTTTTTATTGATTTACCTGGACATCAGGAAGGCCTGTTTTTTAATCTATCTCCTAATATCTGAGACTCTTCTTCATGAGCTTTCAATCCAACTCATTCCTATGTTGGTGGTTTCAATGCAAACCATGGCTCCAGTCTTTGTGCTTCTCCTTCAAAACCTTTAGTGCCTGCTCTGTTACTTCCCATGCTCTTGATAGATTGCATCTCATTCAGATCTGAACACTGCAGCTAACCCATGACCTGGGATTGCTTGTTAATTGGATCCCAAGTCAGATAACGAAGCATGAAGCTGGACACAAATCCTTTTCTTGACAGGGAGCCTGTTATAGAGTGTAACATTATATATGCCTGCCTCTTCCATATCAAAGACCAGTGTCAAAGAAGCATTTTGAAAAATAAATCTTTTCACTCAACTCCTCACTTGACTCCAATACACCAGTCAAGAAATTTCAAGGTGAAATACTTACTTCCTCCACACAGAGTATGAAAGATGGAAGTCAAATTTTAACCTGCGCATATTCTAAATTTAATTTTTTTTTTTAACCTGCGCAGATGGTCACATTTATTTATTTATTTACATTTAGAGTACCCAATTACTTTTTTCCAATTAAGGGGCAATTTAGTGTGGCCAATCTACCTACCCTGCACATCTTTGGGTTGTGGGGGTGAGACCCACGCATTCATGGGGAGAATGTACAAACTCCACACGGGCAGTGACCCGGGGCTGGGATCGAACCCGGGTCCTCAGCGCCGTGAGGCAGCAGTGCTAACCACTGTGTCACCGTGCTGCCCCATGGTCACATTTATACATATAAACATTTACATTCCACATAATTTCTACCGAAGTCAGCGTAGAAAGCTGCATTATTTACTCTGTATCTATTTAATTCAGATGTATTGTGAATGACGAACTGGCACATTACAAAAGTATACACCCCTTAATCTGGCTCAGCCAGGAGACACTAACGGAGATTGCCACCAAAATATTTCTGGATCCAAAGTAAGTCACTTCCACTTCAAAATGGTGTGGCGGGATCAAAACAGGGAGCTAAACTTGGTCATGCTTTCATTCTCTTGCAGGCTACGCACCGTAGGAAAATTCTTGTGGCAACAGACACATTTCAGGATTCCATCCTTGGCTGCAAGCCTCTACATGCTGGTACTGTCAGCATTGCGTGACAAAAGTTACTTACGTCATTGGAAAGGCCCATACCTTCATTTCCTAGAACCAGGAGGTTCCTTTTATTCCCAGAACTGTCCGCTGTGAGTGATTTGTGCACAGGTAGCCTCTGTAGATAGTGATTCTACTACTTTCCAGCCTTAGAACATAGAACATAAAACATACAGTACAGAAGGAGGCCATTCGGCCCATCAAGTCTGCACCGACCTACTTAAGCCCCCAATTCCACCCTATCCCCGTAACCCAATAAGCCTTCTGAACCTTTTTGGTCACTAAGGGCAATTTATCATGGCCAATCCACCTAACCTGCACATCTTTGGACTGTGGGAGGAAACCGGAGCACCCGGAGGAAACCCACGCAGACACGGGGAGAATGTGCAGACTCCGCTCAGACAGTGACCCAGCGGGGAATCGAACCTGGGACCCTGGTGCTGTGAAGCCACAGTGCTATCCACTTGTGCTACCGTGCTGCCTTGAGCTGCTTTTGACACAGGTAGCAATCCAGGCATGCAATACGCAGCTATCATTTCTACAGCTCCAGCACTAGCTCTGTTCATAGTTGGGGTTGCAGACAGAACTGTTGTGCTCACATCCTAAAACAAGATGTACTCCAAGAACGTATTCTGAACAAAACACAGCTGTTGTGTACTCATGGTATTGCTAGAGTTCCCTTAGTAGCAGCCTTGCATTGGAACAGGAGCATTTTAAGAGACTGATAACGTGATCTCATTGGCCGTTTGGGCGGGCAAACGGGAAGTATAACATAGTAGATTGTAGTTTTAACATCGCCTGATAAACGCTTTGTTCGAACGTCTGAGGCCCGCAGACTTAATTTTAGAACCACCACATACAAACTAGCGATGAGGATGGGATGAACAATGTTTGTCGGCACCCAAAACTAAAAACAAACAAAATCATCGCTTCATGAAAGCTGGCAACAGGGAAGCCAAACAATGGTTACAGCCACCAGAGGAACCGAAAGATCATTGAGGAATCGTAAGAAAACAACTTTGGAAAGAGGTTTGCCACATGTTGTGCCCGAAGCGATACGTAGCTGTACCTGGAGCTGCGTGAGTAGCAAGTACCCAGGAACAACGAATTTAGAGCTGGGGATGTTGTAAAACATGAAAGGAAAACAGGCCAAGTTCAGCTTTGCCTTGTTTCGGGAAGAAAGGAAGCAAGGTAGTGCTAACAATTCACAGCACATCGTGCACACAAAGGTCCTTCCATGGAGAAAAATGGCAGGAGGTTTTGGTGCTGTGGGAATTTGATGAGAATACAGAATGCATAGTTTGTAGCTCCCCTGAAAAGACTTGCTGAACACTGCGAATTCGGGATGTGTTAAACGATACATCGGAGGGCGGCATGTGGTGCAGTGGATAGCACTGGGACCGTGGCGCTGAGGACCCGGGTTCGAATCCCGGCCCTGGGTCACTGTCCGTGTGGAGTTTGCACATTCTCCCCATGTCTGCGTGGGTTTCACCCCCACAACCCAAAGATGTGCAGGTTAGGCGGATTGGCCACACTAAATTGCCCCTTAATTGGAAAAAAAAATAATTGGGTACTCTAAATTAAAAAAAAAAAACCCAAAAACGATACATCGGAGATAGATTAGTCAGTGGTTTAAGGAGCTAAGCTATTCAAAAGCAGTTGTTAACTGAAAGCAATATGACCTTAAAGGAAGTGTTGAAATTTCTGTATCCATGGAAATAGCAGCCAAAGAACTTCAATGGTTGAGTCCGAGCTGAAGAATTCGCAAGATGTCAACCAAACACGAACACGGACACAGACTCGCACTTGCCATTGGTGTGCAAGAACCAGGCACTCAGCAGCAAATTGTTAGTGCAAAGCCACCATGTGCAGGAATTGTGGTGGAAAGGGCCACATTGCACATGCTTGTTGAAAAAGAAATACGCTTTAGGCAAAAAATTGCAAAAAGCAAGGGCCGAATAAATCAAATGAGAAACTGAATGAAGGAAAAAGTGTCCTCGTGGTACAACAAGGATGTGAGGAGAAACTCGCTTCACTGTCCGAAGATGAACTGCCATTAAAGATGCTGGCTATTGCTGGTGCAACCAACCGATATTGGGTCACTCCATTACTGGATGGTCAGTCAGTGAAGGTGGAGGTGGGCCCTGGGGCAGCTGTCAGAATCATAGAATTTACAGTGCAGAAGGAGGCCATTCGGCCCATCGAGTCTGCACCGGCCCTTGGAAAGAACACCCTACTTAAGCCCATGCCTCCACTCCATCCCCGTAACCCCACCTAACCTTTTGGACCTTAAGAGATAATGTAGCATGGCCAATCCACCTAACCTGCCCGTCTTTGGACTGTGGGAGGAAACCGGAGCACCCGGAGGAAACCCACGCACACACGGGGAGAAAGTGCAAACTCCGTGCAGCCAATCGCCCGAGGCCAGAATTAAACCCGGGACCCTGGAGCTGTGAAGCAGCAGTGCTAACCACTGTGCCACCCTCTTCCGTAGATAGCGGAACTGTTTATCAAGAAAAGCTTTGACATATTGCCCTGAAACCGTTGAAAATAGTGTTAAAACCCGACACTGGAGAAGTGATTCCGTCGAGGGACTGTATTGATGTAACGGTGCAATTAGATGGACAGGTGGCAGATTTCTCCTAGCAGATAGTCAAAGGAAGTTATTCCAGCACTAATGGGAAGAACTTGGCTGGAATGGATCAGATTAAATATTTAAAAATAAAATCTGGAGTACCCACTTCCAACCTAATTGTTCCAATTAGGGGGCAAATTACTGTGGCCAATTCACCTACACTGCACATCTTTTTGGATTGTGAGACCCACACAGACACGGGGAGAATGTGCAAACTCCACACGGACAGTGACCCGGGGCCGGGATCGAACCCGGGTCCTCGGTGCCGTGAGGCAGCAGTGCTAACCACTGCGTCACTGTGCCGCCCTGGATCAGATTAAATTGGGCCGAGGTAACTCTTGCGACAGATTCTGAATCAGCTCTAGCCAGAGCCTTGAAGAAACATGCCATTGGCTTCAACGGTGATCTGGGAAACATGAAGGAAATCTCAGTGAAGCTGAAGATCAAGAAAGGAAGTCAGGCGAGGTGCTTACAGGTTAGGTCAGTGCCACATGCAATCAGACCCAAGGTAGAGGCAGAATTAGAATGGCTGGAGTCCTTGAACCCATTAACCTGAGTGATTGGGCCACGCTAATCGTACCTATGATGAAATAAGATGGATCTGTATCCATTTGTGGCGATTTTAAAAAAAAGTTTAGAGTACCCAATTCATTTTTTCTAATTAAGGGCAATTTATTGCAGCCAATCCACCTACCCAGCACAATTTTGGGTTGTGGGGGCGAAACCCACGCAAACATGGGGAGAATGTGCAAACTCCGCACGGACAGTGACCCAGAGCCGGGATCGAACCTGGGATCGCACCGTGAGGCAGCAGTGCTGACCACTGCGCCACCGTGCTGCCCTCATTTGTGGCAATTTTAAAGTCACCATTAATACTCTACTGTGCGCACAGCAGTACCATCGGCCCTTGATTGATGACTTATTCGCCAACACTTCAGTAAAATTGACCTCAGTCAAGAGTATCTTCAAATGAACATAGATCCAGACTCACAACAGTTCTTGACGATTGTGACACACAGACGGTTATTTTGATATAAAAGATTACTGTTTGGCATCACTTCCGTACCAATTTTGTTCCAACAAGGCCATGGATCAAATTTTACGCGGATTAGACAGAGTCTGATGTCACTTAGATGACATCTTGGTTACTGGAAAGAATGAGGAAGAACATCTCCGCAACCTAGAGGCCACACTCCAGAGATTAGGGGCTGGATTCTCCGCCCCGCCACATTTCTGCCCCGACCTGCCGGCGGGATTCTCCGTTACGCTGGCGGTCAATGGGGTTTCCCATTGTGGGGCAGCCCCACGCCGTCGGGAAATCCCCGGGCATCGGCAAAACGGAGAATCCCGCGGCGGAGAATCCCGCCCCAGAAGTTTTGGATTAAGCGTTTGAAAAGACAAATGTGAATTTTTCCAACCTTCAATCAAGTTATCGACGCCAAGGGACTGCATAAGTCGCCTTCTAAAGTCAAAGCCACACCCGCACCTCAGAATGTGAACCAACTTCGATCTTAGACTTACCAAATTATTATGGAAGGTTTGTCCCTAATCTGGCTACTATTCTAAAACCCTTACACAATTTACTGTGTCAAAATAAAAAATGGACATGGATGGATCAATGTGAGAGAGCATCCACGCAAGCCAAAGAGGCACTACTCAAGTCAGAATCTCTGACACATTTTGATCCACATTTACCCCTGCAATTGGTATATGATGCAAAGGCTTAAGGGGTTGGGGGCACATAACGCCCACAGCTGAAGAGAAACTGATCCAAGGCCTTGAATAAGGCCGAAAACAATTACGCGCAGATCGAGAGAGAAGCCCAAGGAATCATTTTTGGATTTCAACGGTTTTACCAATTCCTGTAAGAGAAGAAATTCATTTTATTGACGGACCATTGTCCACTAACAGTGATTCTTGGGCCTCAAACTGGGATTACATCAATAGCAGTGAACAGGATGCAGAAGTGGCCACTGCTCTTGTCAACACACGATCAAGTATCGTCAGTCAAGCCTTCATGTGAATGCAGATGGACTCTCCCGACTACCCTTACCCAATAGTCTGTCGATAAGCAGATCGTGTTGAAACATTTTTTACATCAAGCAAATAGGTAACACCCTTGTAACCGCAGGGCAAATTAAGAAGCATACCAGAAATAATCCAGTACTGTCAGAGATCATGGACATGGGTGCTTCGGGGAAGGACTTCAGGAGCAAACCCTGAGTTAAAGCCATATTCCACTCAAAGACTTGAATTATCCAAACAGGGAGGTTGTCTCCTCTGAGGAGTGAGAGGCATCATTCTACCACCACTAAGAAAATGTGTATTCAATCGAATCCACAAAGGCCACTGCGATATTGTAAGGATGAAGGAGATAGCCAGAAGTTATTTTTGGTGGCCGGGCTAGATGCCAAAATCAAGGAGAAGGCGGGGATGTGTTTGTCTTGCACAGAAGTGTGGAACCTGCTGCCATTAGTCCCATTAGAACCATGGGAGTGGCCAGAAGAGACTTGGCAATGGGTACATGCCGGACCATTTGATGGGCATATGTTTCTCATTCTAGTTGATGCTCACATGAAATGGCCTGAAGTAGCCAGCATGAAGACACCGTCAGTGGAGAAAATAATTGAGAGATTGGGTGAAATCTTCAGCAGGTTTGGTTACTCTGAGTCATAATGGGCCACAGTTCATTTTGTACTGGTTCACACACTACCTGAAGGAGAATGAAATTCAACACATCCGATCCACTCCTTATCATCCTGCCACAAATGGGTGGCAGAATGTTTTGTACAAGCGATGAAACATTCATTGAAGGTAAGTAGAGAACAAGGTTCATTGTCTAAATGCTTGAGCCAATTTTGTTCACGTACAGGAATACATCACATTCAACAGCCAACGTTTCACCGCCGTTGCTAGTGGTTAGGCGTCAACTACGCACAGCGTTCAATTTGCTGAAACCACCCAAGACAAAAAAAATTGATGAGAAAAAGCAGCAGAATTAGGTTATATGTCAGAAAATCAAGGCAAAACATTGCATTTCTCGTCAGGGTCAAGAAGCTTTGGCAAGGGACTATACCAAGGGTGAAAAGTGGATTCCTGCCACCGTTTTAGCACAGACAGGACCGGTCTCCTACACCGCACAAACCCGAGACAATGTAATATGGACGAGGCATGTAGATCAACTTTTGACTCACTGCTGCCTCACGGCGCCGAGGACCCAGGTTTGATCCCGGCCCCGGGTCATTGTCCGTTTGCACTTTGCACATTCTCCCCGTGTCTGCGTGCGTCTCACCCCCACAACCCAAAGATGTGCAGGGTAGGTGAATTAGCCATGCTAATTGCCCTTTAATTGAAAAAAAAAATCAACTTTTGGTGACAAGAACTAATTTGTCAGAAACAGAACTGACAGAGAGTCCAAATGAAGTTGTGCCAAGAGACGACCTGGACCTTTCCGAGGTCCTGCAGTCATTGAACCAACTGGGGAAAGCAGTATTCCAACTGAGAACCAGACACCGAATCAACCTCAGAACATTATGTTGACTATGGTTAAGATGCCCACGGGCAACATCCAAACTAAGACACCGGAGGCTGCAGCAAGCACTAAAAAGAAGGCGCCTGAGGTTCACCGACAACCACACGGAGAACATCGACCTCCGATGCGCCTGACATACTTACTGCTCTTATTGATTGATTGTTCATGTTATACTGTTTATTGTGTCAGGGACCTTTTATTTAAAGGGGGAGGAAAATGTTATTCATGCTAGTTCTAGTATTTCCTCACCAGCAGCCTTGCAGTGAAACAGGGGCCCTTTAAGAGACTGATCCCGTGTCGCCACCGTCTGTTTGCGCGAGCAAACGTGCAGTGAAACATAGCGGCTGTAGCATCAACATCTTCGAATAAAGCTCTTCATTTGAGGCCTGCAGGCTTAATTTTCGGAGCACCACAACAGCTCCCATATCCGTGGGACCCTGGAGTCCTTCCAGTGGCAGGCGCAAGATCAGTTTGTCACCGTGTTCAGAGTCAGAACTACCAATATTTGTTGACCAGCATATAGTTCACATAGTCCAGTGATGCTACCTCAAGATAAATAAGTGCCTTGGTGAAGTTGGATCTCTCGTAATCACTGTGATGTGTTGAGATTCCAATTTCCCTGGTTCGATGAAAGATTCACTGCATTTTAAGGTTTTTCTATACACTCTTTCAAGTGAAAATCAAATAAATAAACTAATAAACAAATTGAAAGCTCCTTAAAGGGGCACTGTAACATAAAACAGAGACCTTTAACATGGATGCCACTGGAGGCCAGGACGGGAACGCCACATGGCTGACGACGGCGAGGAAATGGAGAGAGTGCAGAAAATCCCTTTCTGTGCAGAGTTCAAAGACACAGAGGAAATTTCTGTGAAATGTCTCAAATGATGGGGCTGAGGTTCCCTAGTGAGGGTTCGGGACCTGGGGCCAATGTGAAATTTTGTCCGAATAGGGGTCAATTCAAATGGCAGTCCACCACTCGCTTGAGCTGCCGGGATACCTCGAGTGCAGTCAGGGCCAAGCACCACATTTTTAAGGCTGTGGAGGACTTTGACTGTAAGCCGAGCATTGGCGGACACTTGATGTGCAAGTTAGGGGCTTACTTTTTATACTTCTTTAAATTGAGCAAATGATCAATAAATGACACAGAAATCAGAGGGGATGACAGCCCATGGTGGGGCACTGTAACTAAAATCAAAACATCAAAGGAAACTTAAATAATCAAATAACACGTAATTCCCATAAGTGATGATGCATACAAATTCCACTGGGCTCGGAAGGCCTGAAGGGTGCTGATGGACATCACGCACTTCCTCTCCAAGGCTCACAGCTGCGCAGATAGCCATACCAGATGTACCAATGTACCAGAGAGGCAGATAGTCAGGTCGGATGGCCCCCTCGACTGCCTGCTGCCTGGACTTGGTAATGACCACCTTGTCTAGGCCCATGAACAGGCTTATGAAGAGGTCCTCAATGCCCAAGTTAGGATTTTCTTTTTATGCGCTGAAGGTACTCAATAAATCAATACACTTCACCTGAGTATCCTCAACCTTGATAATACAATTAACATTTCATTAACGTACAATTAACATTCCATTAATGTACAATTAACATATCATTAACATGCCATTATCGGTGCTTGAGCTGAAATGACAGGTGTCAAGTTCCATATGAACAATTTGAGTTGTATCTTCACCAATGTTCCTAATAGGCACGGGAGCACAGTGGTTAGCACTGTTGCTTCACAGCATCAGGGACCCGGGTTTGATTCCCGGCTTGGGTCACTGTCTGAGTGGAGGCTGCAAGTTCTCCCCGTGTCTGCGTGGGTTTCCTCCGGGTGCTCCGGTTTCCTCCCACAAGTCCCGAAAGACGTGCTTGTTTGGTGAATTGGACATTCTGACTTCTCCCTCTGTGTACCCGAACAGGCGCCGAAGTGTGGCGACTAGGGGATTTTCACAGTAACTTCATTGCAGTGTTAATGTAAGCCTACTTGTGACACTAATAAAGATTATTACTATAAGCTGCGCGGGTGTGCAGTTGTGCAATGGAATGTACCGTGCCATGCAATACAAAGGCTGTGCACATCAAAGAAACATCAGAGGGTTCACTGGTCTTAGCCAATGTTCTCGCTAAGCTGTGTGACTGCAGCAATATGAAGTTCCTGTATTTAAATTACTGCGCAAAATAATTTAAAGACTGGAAACTTTGAGAAGGCCAGGCGTAACAAATATTAATTTATGGGATGTTGGTCTTAACCCCAAAAATAGGTGAGTTAGAGTCAAGTAAAATGGTAAAACTTTACGAATCTCAAACCCAACCCTAACTCCAAGCCCTCTGGCTTTACCAGGAGTAAGAAGGTGTGACAGCCAACCCTCTCCCAGGAGGTAATGATGTCAATGATTTAACCTGCTTAACCCTGGCTGGCTGGGTTTCCTGGGCCTTAGGAATCCTGGTGACTGAAGGGAGGTGATGGCAGTTTCAGGGAGAATGGAAGTGCCTCCTCCACCTTTCCCTAAACCTTCTCCTCCCATCAGACACCCATCACCTTACAACCCCCCCCCCCCCCCCCCAGGTTCCCACCAGCAGCCTGAGGCGACACCTGTGACCTCCTCCAAGTGCTCCCTGCCTGATCGGAAGACAAATCTGTCAATTTGGCTGCTTTCCAGGCGGGGCTCTGTGAAATCAAATCTGCACACACTCTGCAGTCAAAATGCCACTGAATGCGGGGAAAGCTTTCCTTTCCAGAAGCTCTGCCCTTCCCATTCGCACAGGCCGCCTCTGTCAGGAATCAGCCCCTTAAGTCTGGATGTAATGCATTATTGGATATTTGCTTGAGACATTCAACTAGGGCACAGATAGTATAATAAACAGTTTCACTCCACTAGTTGTAGCTAGGTAGCTGGAACAGCCCAGGTGGAGACCCTCAACAGTATCTTCCAAACATGTCAACCTAGAAAATGAGAGATGGTAACCAATAGCTTGGGAAAAAGCTGATGATTCAAGAGTGGCCGTAATCCTAAACCTTTCACAAGTGAAAACCAGTTGTCCCAATGGATTTAGAACTTCAACTGTTGGTATATTCAGTATTACTTCAGCAGCACTGGGAAAGATAAAATCCAAACACATGAAACTCTAAAGAAAGAAATTTCAAACACAGAAGGCCCAAACCTGGGGCGAAATTCTCCGGAAACGGCGCGATGTCCGCCGACTGGCGCCCAAAACGGCACAAATCAGACGGGCATCGCGCCACCCCAAAGGTGCGGAATGCTCCGCATCTTTGGGAGCCGAGCCCCAACATTGAGGGGCTAGGCCGGTGCCGGACGAATTTCCGCCCCGCCAGCTGGCGGAAAAGGCCTTTGGTGCCCCGCCAGTTGGCACGGAAATGACATCTCCGGGCGGCGCATGCGCGGGAGCGTTAGCGGCCGCTGACGGCATTCCCGCGCATGCGCAGTGGAGGGAGTATCTTCCGCCTCCGCCATGGTGGAGACCGTGGCGGAGGCGGAAGGGAAAGAGTGCCCCCACGGCACAGGCCCGCCCGCGGATCGGTGGGACCCGATCGCGGGCCAGGCCACCGTGGGGGCACCCCCCGGGGCCAGATCGCCCCGCGCCCCCCCCAGGATCCCGGAGCCCGCCCGCGCCGCCTTCTCCCGCCGGTAAGGTAGGTGGTTTAATTTACGCCGGCGGGACAGGCATTTTAGCGGCGGGACTTCGGCCCATCCGGGCCGGAGAATCGAGCGGGGGGCCCGCCAACCGGCGCGGCGCGATTCCCGCCCCCGCCGAATATCTGGTGCCGGAGACTTCGGCAACCGGCGGGGGCGGGATTCACGCCAGCCCCCGGCGATTCTCCGACCCGGCGGGGGGGGTCGGAGAATTTCGCCCCTGGTTGTGCACTTTTGTTTGTTCTTTCATGGCCATCATTTATTAGCCATCCTAGGGCAGCACGGTGGCGCAGTGGTTAGCACTGCAGTCTCACGGCGCCGAGGTCCCAGGTTCGATCCCGGCTCTGGGTCACTGTCCGTGTGGAGTTTGCACATTCTCCCCGTGTCTGCGTGGGTTTCGCCCCCACAACCCAAAAGACGTGCAGAGTAGGTGGATTGGCCACGCTAAATTGCCCCTTAATTGGAAAAAATGAATTGGGTACTCTAAATATTTTTAAAAATTTATTAGCCATCCTGACTGCCTTTACGAAAATAGGGCGAGTCACCTTCTTCAACTGCTACACTCTGTCGGACATGGATACACCTATAATGCTCTTAGGTTTTGACCCAGCAACAGTGAAGTGATTAAGATGCAGTTGCAAGCCAGGCTGGTGTGTGGCTTGGAAATGGGGCCTCGGAACTTGCTCCTCTTAAAGGTTCTGCATGTGTACGTCAAATTGTTTTTGTGGCTAATTCTAAACAATTTAGCGTATTTTTTCCTCTATTCATTGATGGGATGTGGGTGTCCCTGATGCCAGTATTTATTGCCCATCCCTAAAATGAGTGCAGTTTAGAGGGCAGTTTGTTAAACAAAGAATCAACCACACTGCTGTGGGCCAGGAGTCACGTGTGGGTCAGACCAAGTATGGATGGCAGACTTTCTTCCCTAAAGGACATTAGTGAACCAGATGGGTTTTATGGTCATGAGAGTTTTATTTCCAGATTTTTATTGAATTCAGATTTCACTGTCTGCTGTGGTGGGATTTGAACCCAGGCCCTCAGTGCATCCCCCGGGGTTTCTAGGTGGCTAGACAAGCAACAATACCACTATGGCACCACCTCCCCGTACTTCATGATTGGAAACATTTTTTTAACTAAAGAGATAAAGAAAGCGACAACTGTTTCTTCGCAGGATAAACAATTCCCCAAGAGTTATATCAACAGGCACTTTCCCACATTGGAATATCTGTTTACGGAGGCTGTCTGCCAACTCTGACCCAGTTCACTCAGATTCTGGATCCAATCTACTCATCCACAGTGACTATCTTCCTCTAACATGTCCAATTCATGTCTCACCCCTTCATCCACCACCCCCCCCCCTCCCCTGCCGTACTGCATCTCAACTCAACTTGATAATCCCTTCATTTTACTTCAAGCTGCAGTTTTATTCCACCAGCCCACTCTACCTGGCACTCACATTCCCTCCCCCAGTTGAAGCTGACGTGATTTCTGCCCCCCCTCCCACTCAAACATTTATCACTTTAAGCTGGTTCGTGCTGGCAGCTTCTTCCCTTCATTGCGCAGAGGGGTGGCTGGCGCCAATTCCATTAGCAGCTGACACTTGGCGATGAGGTGCTGATCTCACGTGGACTGCATTCTATAATGTTGGTGGGCATCATCTAGGATTTTCCCTCATCACCACCCACCTTCTTGCCAGGTTACTGCACTGAGCAGAATATACATCAGGGGCTGGATTCTCTGTTATTGCGACTTTGCCCCACGCCAGCATCAAAACTCTGGAGTTTCACGCCCGAAGAACTGGCATGAAAGGGCCAC
The DNA here is from genome assembly GCF_047496885.1 of Scyliorhinus torazame. Classification (NCBI taxonomy): domain Eukaryota; kingdom Metazoa; phylum Chordata; class Chondrichthyes; order Carcharhiniformes; family Scyliorhinidae; genus Scyliorhinus; species Scyliorhinus torazame. Next base: position 37,360,827 of record NC_092722.1, read on the forward strand.
ATATTCCAAGCCCTGCAAGGAGCTGGAGGGATCCAACGTCAATCTTGCAGCTTTTGCTGCAGATACGGGCCCCCGCACTTCCGGGTCGGAGGCCGCGCATGCGCACGGGCTGCAGCGGCCACACCGTGCTCCATGGTGGACTCGGACCGCGGAGCTGGACCCTAAAAATAAACTCCCCGATCGGCCGCGTGCCCGACCCTCAACGCCCGCACAAACATTTCCCAGCGGCCTATAAGGCACCCCAAGCCCTCCGATCGGCCCGCCCCCGACCAGGGCGACCGCGGACTGAGTCCACAGCCGCCACGTGAGTATCCTGACCGGCTGCACCACAATAGATCTATGCCGTCGGGACTGCGGCCAGTCGGGCGCGGAGCGGGCCTCAGGCAATGGCCCCAGGTAGGCCCTAGGTGGCGCGCCGTACTCTCTGAGTACGCCGCTTTTCGGGGCCTGCAGAATCAGGGAAACGCGCCGGTCCCGATTCCGTGCAGGAAAGTGGATTCTCCGCTCCCGTGCCGGCCGCGATTTGGCGTTGGGGTGAGGAGAATCCAGCCCCAGAAGCGGGAGAGCTTCAGGGAAAAAGGAGCCTTTTAAAATTCTTTCATGGGATATGAGTGTCATTGGCTGGGCCAGCATTTTTGCCCATCCCTAAGTGCCCTGGTACTGAATGTTTGGTTAGGCCATTTATTATGGCCCCAGACCAGACCCTAACAGTGGCTAGTACACTGGACTGAAATCCCAATATTTTAGTTTATCTTGTGAGACTGCGCAGAAAGAATGATTCACTCCAGGAGGGATTGCACAAAGTAATAGAGATTTTGTATTTTAAAACAAAACATTATTATTAACACAATATTTTAAAAAAAAATTTAGAATACCCAATTCATTTTTTCCAATTAAGGGGCAATTTAGCGTGGCCAATCCACCTACCCTGCACATCTTTTGGGTTCTGGAGGCGAAACCCACGCAAACACGGGGAGAATGTGCAAACTCCACACAGACAGTGACCCAGAGCTGTGATCGAACCTGGGACCTCAGCGCCACTAGGCAGCAGTGCTAACCACTGCACCGCCGTGCTGCCCTTATTAATACAATATTAAACTCTTTAACATTATACCTGAAAATAGCTTACAATTATCATGAGTCTCACATCAGTGGTAGGGAAACTATAATAATAATCTTTATTAGTGTCACAAGTAGGCTTACATCAACACTGCAATAAAGTTACTGTGAACAGCCCCTAGTCGCCACACTCCGGCGCCTGTTCGGGTACACTGAGCACGAATTCAGGATGCCCAATTCACCTAACAAGCACTTCTTTTGGAACTTGTGGGAGGAACCCAGAGCACCCGGAGGAAACCCACGCAGATACCGGGAGAACGTGCAGCTTCCACACAGACAGTGACTCAAGCCGGGAATCAAACCCGGGTTACTGGCGCTGTGAAGCAACAGTGCTAACCACTGTGTTACCATGCCGCCCATTGGAAACTACTGGAGAAAATTCTGACGGAGAGAATCTATCTCCACTTGGCGAGGCAAGGTTTGATCAGGAATAATCAGCATGACTTTATCAGAGGGAGATCATTAAAAAAATTTTTTAGTGTACACGATAATTTGTTTCCAGTTAAGGGGCAATTTAGCATGACCAATCCACCTAACCTGCACATCTTTGGGTTGTGGGGGGTGAACCCCACGCAGACACGGGAGAATGTGCAAACTCTACACCAGAGGGAGGTCATGCCTAACAAATTTGATTGATTTTTTTGAGGAGGTGACCAGGTGCATCGATGAGGGTAGTGTAGTTGTAGTAGTTTATTTAGATTTCAGTAAAGTCTTTGACAAGGTCTCACATGGGAGACCTATTAAGAAGGCTAATGCACATGAGATACAGGGGAACTTAATAAGGTGGATTCGAAATTGGTTTAGTTGTAGGAGACAGAGGGTGATGACAGGTGGCTGCTTTAGTGTCTGGAAGCCAGTATCCAATGGTGTTACCACAGGGATCTGTGCTGGGTCCCCTATTGTTTGTTATTTATATAAGTGATATCGATGACTATGTGGGGATAGGATCAGTAAGTTCGCGGATGACACAAAGATTGGCCGGGTGGTTAACAAGGAGCTTGAGTGTCTTGGGTTACAGGAAGATATAGACAGGATCTTCAAATGGGCAGATAAGTGGCACATGGAATTTAACCCTGAAAAGTGTGAGGTGATACACTTTGGAAGGAGTAATTTGACAAGGAGGTATTTAATGAATGGCTTGACACGGAGAAGGTTTGAGGAACAAAGGGACCTTGGCATGTTTGTCCGTAGATCCGTGAAGGTGGAAGGGCAGGTTAATAGTGTGGTGAAAAAGGCAATTGGGACTCTTGCCTTCACCAATTGAGGCACAGATTACAAAAGCAGCGAGGTCATGTTGGAGTTGTATAGAACTTTGGTGAGGCCACAGCTGGAGTACTGTGTGCAGTTCTGGTCACCACATTATAGGAAGGATGTAATTGCATTGAAGGGCATGCAGAGGAGATTCACCGAGAATGTTGTCTGGGATGGAACATAAATGATAAAGGGAGATTGGATAGCCTTGGGTTGTTTTTGTTGAAGCAGAGAAGACCGAGGGTGCGACCTGATCAAGGTGTATAAGATTAAGAGGGGCATGGACAAAGTGGGTGGATAGGGAGCAGCTTTCCCCTTAGATGAAGGGTCAGTTACGAGGGGACACAAGTTCAAGGTGAGGGGCAGGAGGTTTAGGGGGGATGTGAGGAGGAACCTTTTTACCCAGAGGGTGGTGGTAGTCTGGAATGCACTGCCTGGGTCGGTTGGAGAGGCGGGTTGCCTCACATCCTTTAAAAAGTATCTGGATGAGCACTTGGCACGTCATAACATTCAAAGCTATGGGCCAAGTGCAGGCAAATGGGATTAGATAGGCAGGTCAGGTGTCTTCCATGCGTCGGGGCAGACTCGATGGGCCGAAGGGCCTCATCTGCACTGTGTGATTCTCTGAGTCAGTGATTCTGTGACAATACCACTGCACCACCACCTTTCAAAAGGATTGACAGCTGTGGGAATGTGTGCAGGTTGTGTCTGAGAGCCTGCTTTGAATATCCTGTACATTGGTGAGGCCTACCAGCGAGGGCGCAGACATGAATACCCCAAATACTGATGGTTCAGCGGGAAATGAGCTCCTCCCAGTGGCGCTGAAGGTCTCGGGGTCTGACCTCAGCCAGTACTCCATTATCGGATCTCATTTGACGTCACAGTAGTCAGGACACAACAATTGGCCTAATCACCCCTGGGCTAGGGAGGGATAAGTGATTCCAACTGTGTGCGTCAGCTGTGCCTCAGATGGTAGCACGCTTGTCTCTGAATTATAAGGTTTTGGTTCAAGTCTTACTTCAGTGCTTGAGCACCAAAATTAAGCCTGACTCTCCAATGCAGTACTGAGGGACTGCTGTCCCACCAGCAGGGCAGCATGGTAGCCCAGTGGTTAGCCTCTGTGTACCCGAACAGACGCCGGAGTGTGGCGACTAGAGGGTTTGCACAGTAACTTCATTGCAGTGTTAATGTAAGCCAACTTGTGACAATAAGGATTATTATTACACTGTTACCGTGGCTATCTTTCGGAGGAGATAAGACCATGAGATATAGGAGCAGAACAAGGCCACTCGGCCCATCGAGTCTGCTCCGCCATTCAATCATGGCTGATATTTTTCTCATCCTCATTCTCTTGCTTCTCCCCATAACCCCTGATCCCCTTATTAATCAAGAAACTATCTATCTCTGTCTTAAAGACACTCAGTGATTTGGCCTCCACAGCCTTCTGCGGCAAAGAGTTCCACAGATTCACCAACCTCTGGCTGAAGAAATTCCTCCTCATCTCTGTTTTAAAGGATCGTCCCTTTAGTCTGAGATTGTGTCCTCTGCTTCTAGTTTTTCCTACTAGTGGAAACCTCCTCTCTACGTCCACTCTATCCAGGCCTTGCAGTAATCTGTAAGTTTCATTAAGATCCCCCTGCATCCTTCTAAACTCCAACGAGCACAGTCCCAGAGTCCTCAACCGTTCCTCATATGACAGCTCTTCATTCCAAGGATCATTCTTGTGAACCTCCTCTGTGTCATAGGCTATACAGTCTTCATGAAGCACAGTCCTGACTTCACACTGAGGATAACCTCCATTATGTCATGCAGTGCTTGTCATGATATACACCAGTATATCATGGTGCAGACACACACACTGATGGACACACAGTGGGACCAATCAACACACACAACACCGCAGCCAATCACCAGTTAGAGCACACTCACTATAAAGACAGAGGGCATCAGAGTTCCTGCTCATTCGGGATGCAACCTCTCAGAAGGACAGAGCTTACAGCTTACAGCACAGATCTTCACTATGTGCTGAGTGCATAGACTGGTTAGGACAGGCATAGGTCTTTAGTTTAATCTAACATCGTGTTAACCACAGTGAAAGTATGTTCAACAGCTTCTAACTTAATACAATAGTGTTGCACTATTTTAAGTGTTGGTGGCCTGTATGTGTTCCACGGATCCAGAGCACCCAACACATCATGATACCAGGAGTTGAGGGATATTAGAACTTCTTAGACCTACCTGCAAGTGATCTGCCTTCCACCAGCATTCAGTTATCCTGCAAAATGGACAGCGTCCGCCCGCCGCCGCCGCTCCGCATCATCGGTAACTTGGGGGCCAACTGGAAGATATTCAAACAACGCTTCCAGCTCTACCTTGAAGCCACAGACCGGGAAGCTGCCTCAGACACCAGGAAGATCGCTCTCTTCCTATCCACGGCCGGGGAACATGCCGTCCACATTTTCAATTCCCTCACCTTTGCTGATGATGAAGATAAATCAAAATTCAAGACGGTCCTCCTCAAGTTTGACACTCACTGCAACATCGAGGTGAACGAAAGTTTCGAGCGCTATGTATTCCAACAGCGTTTGCAGGGTAAGGATGAACCTATCCAGTCCTTGCTCACCCACCTCCGCATCCTTGCGCAGTCCTGTAATTACGGGCCCACCTCCGACTCCATGATACGCGACCAGATCGTTTTTGGTGTTCAGTCGGACCCCCTATGCCAGCAGCTCCTCAAGATAAAGCTGCTCACCCTAGCGATTGCCATTGAGACCTGCGTGCTACACGAACACGCCATTAGTCGGTATTCCCACATCCAAACGGCTGAAATGGCGCGGCAAGGTCCCCACGAGGTAGAACGGGTCCAAGCAATCGAGCAACTCCAGGGCCTCAGCCTGGATGAGGGCGGCCATTTTGCATGCTTTTCGCGGACTCCCGCGCTTGTGCGCACCGAACGAGGGGACGGTGACGTCGACGAATGTACTGCACAGACGCGCACCACATACGACCGCACCGCGCATGCGCGGTGGTGCAGCAAACGTACTGACGCTACAACGTGCGGCAACTGTGGCTCCGCCCACTTAAAGCGGCAATGCCCTGACAAATCCCGACGATGCCTGAGGTGTGGTAAACATGGCCACTATGCTGCTTTCTGCAGATCAGCTCAGCCTGCCAACTTTTATCGCTCCAGCCAGCCTCGCAGGAATGTCCAGGCCATTCAACCCACGGTCACCGAGTCCGATATTGCTACCCGATATTGACACCGAGGACCCGAAGGTGCCTATTCGAGTCGGTATCGTTACAAAAAACAGGGTGTCCCCGAAGCAAAGAATCCAGCCTCTATCGGTATACAGCATCGATCCAGACGATGAATGGTGTGCCAACCTTACGGTCAACCAGAATTCGTCGCCCACCTCAGAGACTAAATTTATGAACTTTTCGAACTTATGGACTCTCTGAATTGTTTTGTTGCTCTGTTTGATCGTTTTCCTGGTTTGTATATAGTGTTGATCTCGTTACTCTTGTTGCATACTGCTTCTCTGCACCAGGCACCTTCCCATGTAAATAGCTTAGTTCTCATGTACGTAGTCCTGTAAATATGTCTTCGCACCCCACACGTAGTTAGGAACATTCTCACCATACATTATTTATTGCCACACACATACATTTCTTTATAAAAGGGGGGAATGTCATAATATACACCAGTATATCATGGTGCAGACACACACACTGATGGACACACAGCAAGACCAATCAACACACACAACACCACAGCCAATCACCAGTTAGAGCACACTCACTATAAAGACAGGGGGCATCAGAGTTCCCGCTCATTCGGGATGCAGCTTCTCAGAAGGACAGAGCTTACAGCACAGATCTTCACCATGTGCTGAGTGCATAGACTGGTTCGGACAGGCATAGGTCTTTGGTTTAAGCTAACATCGTGTTAACCCACAGTGAAAGTATGTTCAACAGTTTCTAACTGAATAAAATAGTGTTGCACTATTTTAAGTGTTGGTGGCCTGTCTGTGTTCCACGGATCCAGAGCACCCAACACAACACTCTGGACCTATTCCAAGGCTGTGAAACTGAGGCCCCTTCTCCTTTCTTGGGAGTGAGGGTTAGGACCCGATATTGGAGAGGAGCAAGAGATTTATTCCTCTATGTCCTGACCAATATTTATTTTTCAATCAACTTTATCATTATCACATTGCTGTTTGAGGGAGTTGGCCGTACACATTGTGTCTGCCACATTTCCTACACTGCAACAGTGATGGTACTTCAAAAGTGGTTGTAAAGCGCTTTGTAATGTCTGGTGGTCATGAAAGATGTTATATAAATGCAAGCCTTTTGTATTTTTCCTTTTTTGGGCTCACGTTCTTGACCGCTATCCAATGCCTCCAGTACGGACTTCAGGTTCGGGCAGGACTGGGACCAGCAGCCGTGCTTCCCTTTTGGGCTTCTCTACATTGTCTCTCTCCTGCTTGTAGTAACCTGCCCTGCAGATCCTCCACACCCTGATCCTTGGCAGCGTCACCTGGTAACACCCAACAAGATGTCTAACTGTATCACAACAACAAGTTGCATTTATATATCACCTTTGACATCGGAAGACATCCCAAGGCCACTTCAGAGGAGGGTGGTCAGACAAAAACCGACCTCACAAGCCAAAGGGGCTGTAAGGACATAATAGTGAATAAAAACAAAATACTGCAGATGCTGGAGATCTGAAATAAAAACAGTCAGTGCTGGAAAAGCTCAGCAGGTCTGGCAGCATCGATGGAGAGAGAAACAGAGTTCACGTTTCGAGTCCCAAATAAAGTTCTTCGGAAATGAATGGGGATTGAGATTCGGGAAGTTAGGGCAGATGGCCAAAGAAATAGGACTTCAAGAGCATCTTTAGAAGGGGAGAGAGAGGCAAATAGGCTTTGGGCGGGATTCCAGAGCTTAGAGTGTAAACAGCCGAAGGCACTGTGGATTATTGATCCTGGGGATGCACAAAAGGCCAGAATTGGAGGAACGCAAAGTATTTGGAGGGTTTAGCAGGTAGGACTGGAGGAGGTTATAGAGATAGGGAGGGGGAAGGTTTCCGCCATCAGGTTAGGTTCCACTCATATAGCGCGCGGCTGTCTGTGATGTCGCTGCTGGATGTGTCCTGATGTTGGAGGTGCTATCAAAAGATAACTTGTAATGCCTAGAAATGTAGGAAAGTTAAGAGATGAAGACGTTAATCCATGTCTTGAGGAGATGGATGCCTCCAGAATGTGCCTAGAAGCAAATGATTACAACAGAGACATGTGCACCCAGTATTTTCTGAGGTATAAAATGTGTAGGAAATTCTGGAACAACATAATGATTCAAAGACGAAGAAATGGCATTAGCCCTAACATGCCAACGGCAAAGGACAGAAAAGAAATTTTGGAAGAATACAAAGAGAAGCCCTACTGATGATCTTGGTTCTGAAACATGATCACTGTGAATGAATCCACTTGAATAATTTAGAATGTGAAATTTTATATCTAAATAAAACTTTATAAAAATTTTTTTTTAAAAGAGATAGGGAGGGGATGGGGCTATGCGGCGCTTTGAGAACTTTTAATTTGCGACATTGGTGGATTGTGAGGCAATGCAGACCAGCAAGAACAGAGCCTTGGGGTGGTGCGAGAATGTGTGATGCTAGTTTACACAGGAGTAAGAGTTTTGGGTGAACCTTAGTGAAGTCTGGAGGTAACAAAACCACGGATGAGGATTTCAACAGCAACAGTGCTGAGACAGCAGCAGAAACAAACAATATCACTAAGGTTGGAGTAAACAGAGAGGACATGGGGTTTGAAGCTCACCTCTGGGTCAAATAGGAGAGCAAAGTAGTTGGTTCAGTCTGATTGGGGAAATGCTCCTTGTTCTACTCTTTGTGTCATAGTGTTTTATTTTGTGATCTAATCCTATCCTCCCGGGCTACTCCACTCCTTCAAAAACGTATCTCTCTGACTAAACATATGATCATCCACTTCCTTTGGTGACCTGTTGTTGATACCTGTTGTTAGTCATCTCTCTCACACATTGGTCTTTGCTCGTGGTAAATAAAATAGAAAGAAATCCAGGCCAGGATTCTCCGAGCTCGCGCCGGGTCAGAGAATCGCCGGGGAGGCGCATGAATCCCGCCACGCTGCTCCGACGCCTGGCTGCCAATTCTCCGGCGACCGGAGAATCTGCACCAATTGCATCGGCGCAGTCGCCGCAGCGCCGGTCGCCGGCTGTTGAAAGCTGCCCCCGCGGTTATTTTGCGCGTTCGACAGGCCGAGTGCCCGCCGAGTTCCGGCGGTGTCGTTTGCGTATGGTCCTTCCCGGCGGGACCTCGGCGTTCTGGCTGCGGGGTCCGTCCTGGTGAGGGGTCGGGGGGGAGCCGACTCCGGGGGGGAGGCCTCACGGTTGCCAAGCCTGCGATCGGGGGCAACCGATTGGCGGGCGTGCTGATTCTGGTGGGGGCCTATGTTTGTCCACGCCGGGCCCCTGTACACCAAGAGTCAAATGGCCACAGGTTAGGCAGGGCCTGGGGACATTATGTTTTTCTCAATCTTTTCCCCGAGAAGAGATCTTTCTCAGGATAACCATCATCGAGATGATTCATTTTTTCAAAGGCCACGGCAAAATATGATTTGTTTACTCTCTCAGATCCCAGAAATGAATCACACGTACCTACACATCACCATGTATCACTGAAAAATAAGGTCTACCTCTTGTGTTAGGCCCTACCCCTGGTTGTTTTTTTAAATGTATTTATTTAAATGAATTTAGAGTACCCAATTCATTTTGTTTCCAATTAAGGGACAATTTAGCGTGGCCAATCCACCTACCCGGCACATCTTTTTGGGCTGTGAGGGTGAGATCCACGCAGACACAGGAGAATGTGCAAACTCCACACGGACAGTGACCCAGGGCCGGGATGGAACCGAGTCTTCGGTGCTGTGCTGCAGCAGTGCTAACCACTGCGCCACCGTGCCGCCCTCTACCTCTGGTTGCTTCTTTTTGTTTTGCATTTATACAATAGTCTTGATGTTGATAGAGGGACTTGTGCTGTCAATCTGTACAGCACAGGAACAGGTCCTTCGGCCCTCCAAGCCTGCACCGATCATGATGCCTGTCTAAACTAAAACCGTCTGCACCTTCGGGGTCCATATCCCACTATTCCCATCCTATTCATGTATTCGTCAAGATGCCTCTTAAACATCGCTATCGTATCTGCTTCCACCACTGTCATAATATACACCAGTATATCATGGTGCAGACACACACTGATGGGCACACAGTGGGACCAATCAACACACACAACACCACAGCCAATCACCAGTGAGAGCACACGCACTATAAAGACAGGGGGCATCAGAGTTCCCGCTCATTCGAGTTGCAGCTAGCTAGGAGGACAGAGTTCACAGCCTGTAACACAGACATTCACCATGTGCTGAGTGCATCGACTGGTTAGGACAAGGCAAAGGTCTTTAGTTAAAGCTAGTATCGTATTAACCCACAGTCTGAGTATGTTTAAACAGTTAATGATTCAATAAAATTGTGTTGCACCATTTCAAGTGTTGGTGAACTGTATGTGATCCAGAACACCCAACACATCAACCACCTCCCCTGGCAGCCTATTACAGGCACTCACCACCCTCTGTGTAAATAACTTGCCTCGCGCATCTCCTCTAAACTTTCCCCCTCGCACCTTAAACCTATGTCCCCATGTAATTGACTTTCCCACCCTGGGAAAAAGCATCTGTCCGTGCCACTCATAATTTTGTAAACATCTATCAGGTCGCCCCCTCAGCCTCCGTCGTCCCAGTGAATTAATAGCCTGAAATTCCCTGTTGGAAGTACAGTGGGATTCCACGGCCCCTGCACAGATGCTGCAGTAAGAAGTCCTTTTTCCCCTCACATCAACAAGAACAAGTGGCTCAGCTGAGACATGTCACATGGCTATGATGTTCCCGGGCTAGAGGTGGTGATGACCGTCATTTAAAATAATTCCGGTAAGCGGCCCACACCTCGTACAGATGATTCCGAGGTACCTGCCAGATTTTGCCCTGGGCCACAGAAATCCAACGAGAAAATTTCCTTCTGCAGCTTAAGTGACCAATCAAGGGGAGGAGGCAAAACATTTATCCATCCTCCTCCCCTGTTACATCTGACGTCCATACACATGCTTCCAGTAGGAGTTATTAGATAGTGATCAAGGCAGGAACCCTGAATCATTCATCCCTCCCTACTCAAGCAGTGCTGATTCGGTGCTCCTAGTACTGGGATAGAGAGAAAACAGGTAAAACCCGATAGATTCTTCTTTTCAAGGCAGCAAGGCTCAGGGAGGCGAATCCAGAAAATAAGGCCCAGATAGCTGAAGGCATGGCAACCAATGGTGGTATGATTAAAATTGGAGGCCAGGATTGGAGAAGTGCAGAGATAAAACGTAAAAGGAAGCTTTGCATTTCCGTCACGTTTTATTACATCTCAGAACAATCTCAAACTATTTGGCTTTGAACGGCAGCAAACTTTTGTACAGAACTGGTTAGAACAATGAAGTGAATGACCAACTCACCACCTCTATTGCAGGGTTGGTTGACTGAGCAACATTGGTCAGGAGAACAAGAGGGCACTCTAGCAAAACAGCAGAATAAAAAAGCATTGTTAAAAAGTTTAGAGTGCCCAATTTTTTTTTCCCAATTAAGGGCCAATTTAGCGTGGCCAATCCACCTACTCTGCACACCTTTGGGTTGTGGGGTGAGACACACGGGGAGAATGTGCAAACTCTATACGGACAGTGACCCAGGATCGAACCCGGGTCCTCGGTGCGGTGAGGCAGTAGTGCTAACCACTACGCCACTGTGCCGCCCCTGAATACGAAGCATTGTAAAACGTGAATCACGTGTACCCTTGGCATTCTGTTCTCCAAAGAAAACAAAGAAGGGTTATTGGTGCAATGTTGTGCTAAACAAAAGCAGGTCATCGAAAGTTCATTGCTCCAAACCGCTCCTGCGATCACTTCAAGCTCTGGGCCAATTTAAAGTTAAAGAGTTAACTTTGTTTATGTTTGCTGTAAATTTGATTCTTGTCGTACTGTATTGGTTTCTTGTTAATCTTTCTCACTTTGTGTATATGTTTATCCGTACATAAATCTAGACAAGCAATTTCTTTGTCTGGGTGAGATGGTTTAACAGTCTGTTATTTTTCCCTGTCTATTAAGACACCCCACAGATTCTCCAGTCAGCAAGTTACTGTAATTTGATGATAATTATTAGATCTGGACTATGATGAGCATTCATGGCAGGAAATAAAAGTCTAATTCTTGCTTCATAAGAGGCTGGGTTCATTTGTGAAACTTTCATAGAGGCTGTTGCATAAGAACTTAAGAGATAGGAGCAGGAGTCGGCCATTCGGCCCATCATGCCTGCTCACCATTCAATAAGATCATGGTTGATCTGACTGTGGGCTTAACTCCACTTTCATCTTTGTGTCCTAGTGATTGCCATGGTTCGAAATTCTGCCTCCCAATTTCAGGAAGCTATCATTTATTTTATAAACCGTTGAGTTGTTCAGAGTAATACTCATGAGTCGGTGCCATTCACGTATGTCGCTGTCTCTGTGCCAACAACAAAGGGAGCAACCACTGAATCTGTTCCTGATGATATTCCTCTGGGTTGAGTTGAGGTTGTAACGGCCTCTGTGCGACGATGCAGCCTAATGATTATAAATATGCAATTTTTACTTCAATGAGAATGGTGTGAGAAATAACAAAATGGGAGCGCTTTCAGCGCCAGGGTCCCAGGTTCGATTCCCGGCTTGGGTCACTGTCTTGGGAAACAGATCGATGATAGGTTCATGGAGCTTCACTGCAATCAGGGATATATACTTTTTAAATTTAAAGTACCCAATTCTTTTTTTCCCAATTAAGGGGCAATTTAGTGTGGCCAATTCATCTACCCTGCACATCTTTGAGTTGTGGGGGTGAGACCCATGCAAACACGGGGAGAATGTGCAAACTCCATACAGACAGAGACCCAGGGCTGGGATGGAACCTGGGACCTCAGTGCCTTGAGGCAGCAGTGCTCACCTTTGGAAACAAATAATTGGGTGTTCTAAATTTAAAAAAAGGATGGTGAGTGGCTTTGAGGGGAACTTGCAGCCGATGATGTTCACAGGTGCCTGCTGCCTTTGATCTTCTAGGTGGTGGCGGTTGCGCGTTTGGAAGGTGCTGTTCAAGGAGACTTGGTGAGTTTCTGCGGTGCGCCTTTCGATGGTAGAAGCGGCTGCTACTGTGCTTCAGCGGGTGCTGGGAGTGGATATTGAAGGTGATGGACGAGGTGCCAATCAAGTGGGCGTCAGAGGTCATGGGTTTGGAAGGTGCTGCTAAAGGAATCCAGATGATATTGTTCTATGTGGGGAGACCCCCACCAGCAAGTGCAGCCTGTGGACTAGTCGTAAACGTCACATCCTGAAAATCCCAAACCTGGGCAAACTGGCCATCAGAGCCCAGGAAGGACGGCTGGTTGCGCGCGCTCACATTTCATACATATTAGCTTGAGTCGCTTGATTTTCCAGAGTCTGAAAGTTTGGAACGAGCTTTTCTTCGTGCTGAGTGCGGAATAAATCCAAACTCCAAATACCATGGTCAGTTATCGTCAATGGTTTAAGCAGCATGAAAAATGAATGGGGATGTGAGTGTGAACTTCGTTTGTGGCCTGTGAGTCTTCGTGATCTGTATCTACGCAGTGCATGAAAACAATAATCTTGGAACAATGCTAGTTCAAAGGGCTGTGCAGGGCATAGTTTGAATTTAATAGAATATTTTTTTCTTTATTCTTTCATGGGATGCGGGTGATGCTGGCTAGGCCAGCGTTTATTTCCCATCCCTAATTGCCCTTGAACCGGGTGGCTTGCTCAGCCATTTCAGAGAGGCAGTGAAGAGTCAACCACATTGCTGTGGGTCTGGAGTCACATGTAGGCCAGACCGGGTAAGGATGGCAGATTTCCTTCCTTAGAGGACATTAGTGAACCAGATGGGTTTTTACAACAATTGATTAGATTTGTCTTCGTCACCATTATAATACAAATACAAATTCCAACAGTCACCCTGATTTCATCACAGTTTGGACTCCGGGATGCTACGATTTCAGTGCAACTGTCAGCATGGCTGAGACGCCACAATGTTGCTTACTTTATGCCGATCAAGTGCTGCAGGCATGTGTGGGTGGAAAGTTGTTCATATTAAAATTAATTTTACACAATTTCTATCAGAGTTGCTCATCGAAGGTAGTTGATGCAGGCAATAAGTTGAAATGTGCCTTTCGAAACCGTCGTCTCCGAATGCAAATTATTTTAGGATGTTTGGATTATGAGAAAGGGCATTTTCCCGTTGTATCTCTGGCATTCAGAAAGTTTTCCCCTGATCCTCACCCTGTCAGAGAGGATACGTGTCATCCCAGACAGCTGTTTTTATCTTCAGGAGTTGGTGCGTTGCCTGTAGTTCTCTGTGAGCCTGGATGGGCAGAGATTTCTCTTTTGAAAATTGCACCAACCGATGCATATGAGAGTCAGGATGGGAACGCAGTAAATAACCACATATTACAGTGTGCAGAAAGGATTCTGTGGATCAATGCCATTTGCCTGGAGAATATCACCACACCCCGTCAAGTCAGAGCAAGCTACTCTGTAACCCGCACCAACACGCCCATGCTCAACAGCTGCCACACTGGAGCTAGTCTCTGGAAAAGAGAGAGCATCACTCACAGAGAGAGAGACAACATGAGTGGATAAACTTTAGGCGTAGGAGTCAGACAGATCACAAACCTGTCTCAACTTATAAAGGGATGTTTCTTTACTGAAGGAGACGAATTGAAACAGCTTTCTTTTGATGGAATTTTCTGCCCTTTTTTTATGGTATGATTGTTTTCCAGACCTGCATGTTCAACAGTGCCCACTTTGTTGATTTGTAGTCATTTTAAGCTCCTCACAAGTTGGATCCAATTCTTTACAATTACATTTGGACTAAAGTGTTACGACGCCCTGGGCTAGTGCGTGGTCAACTCCAGCCCCACTTGAACCGGTGTCACAACACAATTGAAATTAATTCGGAATTATTTTTAATTGGGTATTTTTAAAATACCCGAAGTCATAGAACTTATCATCGAACATATCATAGAATTTACAGTGCAGAAGGAGGCCATTCGGCCCATCGAGTCTGCACCAGCCCATGGAAAGATCACCCTACTTAAGCCCGTACCTCCACCCTATCCCCGTAACCCAGTAACCCCACCTAACCTTTTTGGACACTAAGGGCAATTTAGCATGGCCAATCCACCTGACCTGCACATCTTTGGACTGTGGGAGGAAACCGGAGCACCCGGAGGAAACCTACGCAGACACGGGGAGAACATGCAGACAGTGACCCAAGTTGGGAATCGAACCTGGGACCCTGGAGCTGTGAAACAACTGTGCTAACCACTGTGCTACCGTGCTGCCCTTAAGTCCTTGGCCTTTGGCTGCCCAATAACTACAGTCACCAGGTTTGTAAATGTAAACATAATTAACTTTTATTGATAACAATGACTGTAATTAAATAGACAGCAAATACTGCTCGTTCACTATTATCTAATTTCTAAGGCACCCCCCTTAACTCACCTCGCCCTCTACACACATATCATAGATTATCATAGAATTTACAGTGCAGAAGGAGGCCATTCAGCCCATCGAGTCTACACCGGCTCTTGGAAAGAGCACCCTACCCAAGGTCAACACCTCCATTCTATCCCCATAACTCAGTAACCTCACCCAACACTAAGGGCAATTTTGGACACTAAGGGCAATTTAGCATGGCCAATCCACCTAACCTGCACATCTTTGGACTGTGGGAGGAAACCGGAGCACCAGGAGGAAACCCACGCACACACGGGGAGGATGTGCAGACTCCACACAGACAGTGACCCAAGCCAAAATTGAACCTGGGACCCTGGAGCTGTGAAGCAATTGTGCTAACTACTATGCTACCGTGCTGCACAGATGGACTCTTCCAGTTAGATTCTTTTAGTCTAGGCCTCCAGTTGGATGTCTTTGCTTTCAGTCTGGAATGGTTTTCACTGTAGATTGATCAGTTCTTGAGAGCTCTCTGCAGACTCAGAACCAACAGGCTATTGACCTTTAGTGATTGCTGATAGTGTAAGAGTCCTTCCTATGTATTGTCTTTGTCCCCATTCATTTTATTTTAATGTTATTATTTTGGTCTACGGTCCCATAATCGGGATGTGCCTTTTAGCAGAAGATTGAAAGTTGAGACAGCCTGCTTGCCAGGACACTGTGTTCCCAGGTTTTGCGTTTTGGAAAGGAGAAACCAGACTCCTCAGCAACAAGTGTATCTTAGGAACCAGCTTTGGAGGGATTCAGTCCGATTGGTTAACTGGAAACTAGTGGACTGGCCAGGGACAGTGTTCAGCCTGACAACAGTCAGTGATTGGTTCCTGCGTGCTGCTTTCTGAGATAACTCAGCAGAAGTGTTTAAACCTTGAAAGTGAAAGGAACTCTCTCTCTTTCTCTCTCTTTCCTGTTTGCTGAAGTGAAAGAACTGCTCTATTGTTCTGAAAGCAGTGAGTGCCTGGCACATCCTTTGATGTGAACCTGAAATTATGATGAGTTTGCAGAGAAAGTAGATAACCTTGCCAGAGAAAACCATCTCCAGCCTAGAAGGAAGAAGTACCAAAACAAAAGCCTGAACTTCAGAAAGACATTGACTGGAAGTCATGCCAGTGCATTGAAGATCTTTATCCTTTTATTTTTATTAAGATTGATTTTTGTACTCATGCCCTGGAGTGGGACTTGAACCTGAAACCTTGTGACTGGGAGGCCGGTTACTACCAGTTGAACCTTGTCTGACACACAACATAGTTAAATATCCCAAGGTGCTTCACAAGCATTGTCTAACAACATTTAACATTAAGTCACATAGATGATAAAATACTTGGCCAAAAAGGTAGGTTTTAAAGAGTGTATTAGAGGAAGGAAGAAGCGGCAAAGAGATTTAAAGTGGGAATTCTGAACGGTCCTACAGAGGGACCGGCAGTCAGGGGGTTTGGTGTTGCCGAGTTTGATCTACTACTATCGGGCAGAGAATGCAGAGAAGGTGTTGGGTTGTTTTGGGGACCAGGAGACAGTGTGGGTGAGGATGACGTCAGGCTCATGTAAGGGTCGGGGCTGCGGGCGCTGGCAACGGCCTCGATGCTGTTCTCTCCAGGGAAGTATTCAGGTAATCCGGTGGTGGTCGCGACGTTAAAAATCTGGCGTCAATTTCAGCAGCTTTTTAATTTAGGTCGGATGTTATGCAGGCGCCGATTTGTGATAATCGTGTGTTTGAGCCGGCAAGGCTGGGAATGCCAGGTTTCGGGGCTGGGGGGATAAGAGGGTGGATGGTATGGGGGACTTGATTTTGGAGAGGCGGTTCGCTTGCTTGGAGGAGCTGTCAAAGAAGTTTGGGTTTTCGCAGGCGGAAAGCTTTAGATATCTGCAGGTGAGGGACTTTGTGAGGAAGGATTTCCCGTTGTTTCCGGTAGCGCTGCCATCCTCACTGTTGGAAAGATGCTTGCGGGGTTGGAAGAGGGGAGTACCTTGGGAATTTACAGGAGGGTAATGGCGGAGGACATTGTGTCCTTGGTAGGAATTAAGGCTAAGTGGGAGGAGGAGCTGGGTTGGCCGCTTTGTCGTGCGCGAGACTCGGGTTGATAGAGTTGAAGTTGGTACACGGGGCACACTTAACTCGGGCTAAGTTGAGTGGGTTGTTTGAGGGGGTGGATGATAAGTACGAGCGTTGTGGGAGAGGCCCGGGAAACCATGTGCACACATTCTGGGCATGTCCTGAGCTGGTGAGATTTTGGGTCCCCTTCTTCAGCACCATGTCGGAGATATTACAGATGGATTTGGAGCCCAGTCCCCTAGTGACCATATTTGGGGTATCAGACCTGTCGGAGTTGCAGACGGGTGCGGGGGCAGATGTTTGAGCCTTTGCCTCGTTGATCGCTCACAGGCAGGCCCTGTTGGAGCGGAGGTCTGCTTCCCCACCCAGTGCTCCAGTGTGGCTGGGGGATCTCATGTAATTCATGCATCGTGAGAAAGATTGGAGGATTACAGAGACCTCAGAAGGTTGTAGCGATAGGGAGGGGTTGCGAGGTCATTTATGGATTCGAAAACAAGGATGGGAATTTTAAAACAGGGGCATTGATGTGCCGGAGCTAATGTGCATCAGCGAGCACAGTGGTGATGAGAGAGTGGGACATGGTGTGAATTAGGGTAGAGGCAGCAGAGTTTCGGATGAACCCAAGTTTATGCAGGATGGAGAGGTTAGGAAAAGATAGAAATAGCCACGGATGAGGGTTTCAGCAGCTGATGAACTGAGTCAGCGGTGGAATCAGGAAAGGTTACGGAGGTGGAGTTAGGTCGACTAGGAATGGCACATAGGGATGAAGAGTGGCTAACTATGGTAGGTTGAAAAAATTCACAGGGCAGAAGGGAGGGCACTGGGGGTTAAGTAGCTAAAAAAAAAAATAGTTTTACTTTACTTGCTATGGGGCAAAATATTGATTTGATATGATGCAGAATTGAATGTTTATGGCAACAATTGTGTTAGCTGATGTGACTGGACCACATGAAGTATCATGGTATTGTGCACTCCACTGCTGAAACTGCCAGGATCACCCTGGAATACAAAGTTAAGATGCTCATTTGGAGAACTGGTGCAGGCTCGATGGGCTGAATGGCCTCCTTCTGCACTGTAACAATTCTGTGATTGTGTGAAACTTCATCCCCAGCTTCTCTTCACTGTTCGCTAATGGTCCACTCACCTTAGGTACTGTCTCCCTCCTCAAACAGCCCACGCTCGAACACTGTTCTTGCAAACGATTGCCCTACATCGAACTTTTAACTTTCCCTTCCAAAATCTTGCCACTCTACCTTTGATTATCTTCAATCAGGTTCCCACATTGCCACCTAACTGAAACAGCCCTTATCAAAGTCACAAATAACTTCCTGCATGACCGTGGTGAACTATCCTTATTCGTTCTTCTCAAATTGCCTGCCATCTTTGATTTGTCGTTGACCACATAATCCTCCTCCAACGCTCTCTCCTCTGCTGCCCAGCTAGGATGACACGTGCCAGGTTTCATTCCTATTTATCCAGCCAGAAAATCTCCTGAAATGGCTTTCTGCTCCCTTGCCACTATCTCTGGAGTGACTCAAGGACCAATCATTAGTCCCCATCCATTTTCATTCACTTTTTGTTTTAAATTTCAGAGTACCCAATTCAATTTTTCCAATTAAGGGGCAATTTTAGCGTGGCCAATCCACCTAGCCTGCACATTTTTGGGTTGTGGGGATGAAACTCACGCAAACATGAGGAGAATGTGCAAATTCCACACAGACATTAACCCGGGACGGGGATCGAACCCGGTTCCTCAGCCCCGTAGGCAGCAGTGCTAACCACCGTGCTGCCCACCCCTTCTTCATTTTCTATGTTTCTTCTAAATTCCAATGAGTATAGTCCCGATCTACGTAGTCTCTCCTCAAAGAATCATAGAAATTACAGTGCAGAAGGAGGCCATTCGGTCCATCGAGTCTGCACCGGCTCTTGGAAAGAGCATCCCACTGAAGCCCATACCTCCACCCTATTACCGCAACCCTCCCTAACCTAAGGGTAATTTAGCGTGGCCAATCCACCTAACCTGCACATCTTTAGACTGTGGGAGGAAACCGGAGCACCCGGAGGAAACCCACGCAGACACGGGAGAACCTGCAGACTCCGCGCAGTTAGTGACCCAAGCCGGAAATCGAACCTGGGACCCGTGAAGCAACTGTGCTAACCACTGTGCTAACGTTCTGCCACCCCAATGTACCGCCACCCCCACGTACCCTCCCAAGATTTTACCCTGTCTCTGTGCCTCCCAGCCTGGCCTCCATTTTTCTATTTAAATTTAGAGTACCCAATTATTTTTTTCCAATTAAGGGGCAATTTAGCGTGGCCAATCCACCTACCGTGCACATCTTTGGTTTGTGGGGGTGAAACCCACGCAGGCAAGGGGAGAATGTGCAAACTCCACACGGACAGTGACCCAGCGCCGGGATTCGAACCCGGGTCCTCAGCTCCGTAGACAGCAGTGCTAGCCACTGTGCCAGCGTGCTGCCCTCAGCCTGGCCACCATAACCCACCCCTCCACCACCCCCTCCCTAGGGTGCCCGATTATTTTCCGCCCAAAAGGACCCGCATTAACCACTCCCGAGATCCATATTGCCTTCTTCCCAGGACCTGTTGTAGGGACTGGAAGGACTGGCTACCAATCACGTTGGCTGCAGCTCTTAAGGACTGGACGTCCTTTCCCCGAAGTTCGTCCATCATCTTTTAAGGCCGCTCATAGTATAATAAACAGCAGGGAAGCCTTTTGAGCGAGTTTTCTTCTGGGAGCCCTGGAAAATCCAGCCCCATATCTTCTCCGTCACAAAGAGCATCCATCTCTGGAATATGGCCTGTCCGTGTCCCTGCATCTGCTGTGAAATCCTCATCCACAGACTTGACTGCACTAGTGGTCCTTCCCATCTTTCGATCTCTGTGCTCATCCAAAGCTCTGCGGCACGTATTGCAACATGCATTGTCCCGATCACTCCTGTCCATCGTCACTCCTGTACTCATTGTCCTACACATCTGCCCTGGCTCGTTTTGAAAATTCTCATCCTTGCTTCTCACCGTGGTCTCGCTGCTCCCTATTGCTTTAACTCTTCCTGCCTTACCCTCCGAGATCTCTGCACTCCTCCAACAGGCCTCTTTCACAGGCCCAATTTTAATCACTCCACAAGTGTGTGGCCATATCAAGCTGCTTAGGTCTTAAAACCTGCAATTCCTTCCCTAAACCGCTTAATCTCCCTGTCCTACAACAGGATCCTCCTTAAAACCTACCTCTTTGACCACGTTACTGGTCACCTGTCGTAATATCTCCTTGTATGACTCAGTGTCAAGTTCTGTTTGATAATTCTCCAGCGAAACATGGAGAATATTGCCAAGTTAAAGACGTCAGATAAAATACAAGCAATCGTTGTTCTGACTGGGTGGAGGTGAGCAGGGTACTGCTTATCTCGGAGCAGATATAGTTAATTTTATCTCACTGGATTTGATTTTTTTACCTACGAACGCTGGAGATTTGTATGTTGTGGCTGACTGCGAATGTTTCTGATTCATTTGGAAATAAATGTCCCTTTGGTTTTAAGCAGCAAAAGGGATAAATTTGTTCTGTGTCCCTTCAGCTTACACATGCCCACTTCTACAGTGCTGCTTCCCACAGTAGCCAAAATAGGGAACTTGGTGTACAGGTCCACAGGTCATTGAAAGTGGCAAAGCAGGTGGAGAAAGTAGTCAAGAAGGCATACGCATGCTTGCCTCCATCGGTCGGGGCATCGAGTATAAAAATTGGCAGGTCATGCTGCAGCAGTATAGAACCTTAGTTAGGCCGCACTTGGAATATAGTGTTCAATTCTGGTCGCC
The DNA here is from genome assembly GCF_047496885.1 of Scyliorhinus torazame. NCBI lineage: Eukaryota > Metazoa > Chordata > Chondrichthyes > Carcharhiniformes > Scyliorhinidae > Scyliorhinus > Scyliorhinus torazame. Next base: position 37,381,747 of record NC_092722.1, read on the forward strand.
ACACGGTCAGAAGGATTTGGAGGTTTTGGAGAGGGCACAGAAGAGGTTTACCAGGATGGTATGGAGGGCATTAGCTATGAGGAGAGGTTGGATAAACTCGGTTTGCTCTCACTGGAACGACGGAGGTTGAGGGGCGACCTGATAGAAGCCTACAAAAGTATGAGGGCGTAGACAGAGTGGAAAGTCAGAAACTTTTTCCCAGGGTGGAAGAGTCAATTACTAGGAGGCATAGTTTTAAGGTGCAAGGGGCAAAGTTTAAAGGAGATGTGCGAGGGAAGTTTTTCTCCACAAGAGGGTAATGCGCCCGGAACTCGCTGCCGGAGGAAGTGGTGGAAGCAGGTACAATAGTGATATAAGGGGCGTCTTGACAAATACATGAATATGACGGGAATAGAGGGATACAAACCCCAGAAATGTAGAAGATTTTAGATGGGCCGTATGGTCGGCGCAGGCTTGGAGGGTTGAAGGGCCTGTTCCTGTGCTGTACTTTTCTTTGTTCTTTGTTCATACTGACGTCAATGACATCCGATTGAAGATATGTCCTAAAATTAATTTCTCTACTCCAGACAAATGGACTGTGGGAAATGTTGCTAAAACAATGCACGATACTAGTGGGTGTCATTATGGCACAGCGGTTAGCACTGCTGCCTCACAGCACCAGGGACCCGGGTTCAATTCCGGCCGTAGGTTACAGTCTGTGAGTAGTTTGCACGTTCTCCCTGTGTCTGCATGGGTTTCCTCTGGGTGCTTGGATTTTCTCCTACAGTCCAAAGATGTGCAGGTTAGGTGGGTTACAGGGATAGGGTGGGGGTGTGGGCCTAGGCAGGGTGCTCTTTCATAGGGTTTTGCAGACTTGATGGGCTGAATGGTCTCCTTCTGCGCTGTAAGAATTCTACAGTCAGACCACACCTGGAATACTGTGAACAGTTTGCTCCCTTTATCTAAGGAAAGATATACTGGCTTTGGAGGCTGTCCAGAGAAGGTTCACTAGGTCGATCCCAGGTATGGAGGGATTTTCTTAGGAGGCGAGGTTGAGTAGATTGGGCCAGTACTCATGGGAGTTTAGAAGAATGAGAATATCGGAGTCTCAGGGAGTTTGACAAGGTAGATGCTGAGAGGATGTTTCCTCTTGTGGGAGAATCTAGGATCAATTGGCATAACCTCAGAGCTCAGGGGTCGCCCATTTAAGACAGAGATGGGGAGGAATTTCTTCTCTCAGAGAGTAGTGAATCTGTGGAATTCTTTACCTCAGAGAGCTCTGGAGATGGGGTGGTTAAGTATGTTCACGGCTGAGATAGACATATTTTTAATCAGAAAGGTAATCCACCTTATGGAAATAAGGTGGGAAAATGGAGTTGAGGATTTCAGACTAGCCATTGAATGCAGAGCCAACTGAATGGGCTGAAGGCCTACTTCTGCTCCTATGTTTTATAGTTTTATGGTCTTTCCTGCTTGTCATGTTAATTGGTCTCAGGAATAAGGTGACATTTTTTCTCTCAGAGGGTTGTGAGTCTTTGGATCTTTCTCCCTCAAAAGGCAGGGGATATTTTTAAGGCAGAGCCTGATAGATTCTTGATTAACGGTGTGTTGGAGGGGGTGGGGGATAGGGTGATTGGGGGGGGGGGGTTGGTGGTTGGGGGTGAAAGGTTATCGGGGTAGGTAGGCATGTGGAGTTGAGGTTACAATCCAGTCATCCATGATTGTACTGGATGACAGAACGGGCTCAAGGGTCCGAGTGGCCTACTCTTGCTATGTTTGGATGGTCCTAGAGAGCTAAGGCATTACTCCCCTAATGCAGAGTACACATCCTTGCCCAAGTGGCCATTCTTGAGGGATGAAACCTAGGCTGTGAATCTAGGGGACCTTTCGACTGCCCAGTGCCAGCACCTGATCCCCACACGGATGCACTTTTCAACAAAGAGTCCCTGAGTGGAGGCCTTGTCAGATTTTGTCTCTCCCTAGCCCCAGAGATCAATTGTACTTCCTAGACTGCCTGTCCAAGTTGCGATTAGCAAACTGAGCATGTTCAAACCCTGGGACCTTTCGCAGTGCAGTTTTCAGCTATACAGGGGCCAGTGCACTTTGTGACTGAGGTATGAGGCAAGTTTAATGAGAGTCTTAATTACAATAATACTAGACATTTTTCTCATTCTCAGCTTTGACGCTGTTACTGGTTTGAATTCTGTACCTCACTTTCTGATTGGTTTCCCTTTTATGTCCTGCAGAGATGCATATTTCCAATGGCGAGGAAATGGAGCCACTCAAGGACTGCCTACAGGAGAGCCCTTGCTTGAAAAACCATATTACCATCCGCAAGGAGGACAGTGTGCTGCCGGACCTTATGCTGATTGGCAAAAAGAGGATCAACACTTCCCTCGGTCCTGGTGCGGCAGAGAGGCCAAACGGTGAGGAGGGGAGAGCAGAGGAGAAACAGGACGCAGAGACACAGAGGGACGCCGCACATCCTCTTTGCAGGCAGCAAGGTTTGAGATCCAAAGCAGACCTGAAAAGACAGTGTGCCTTGCCGTTTATTGAATGGAATGCTGAAAGGGACCCTCAACTGCACTTCAGAGCTTCGCAGTCAGAACTCACTCCAGGGCGAGGATCAGCAGAGAGCTTGCCTCCGTACCATGCCAGCGAGGACAGTGGGCATGCCCTGTTTGGCCGGCAAGTGATGGGCAAGGCTGACAGCTGGCCTCACCAGAGCCTGGCCACCAAGAGCAACTTCACAACCACTTCCAAGAGTGACGGCTCCCTCGAGACACTGCTGGCAAAGTCTGAGAGGGGCGAGTCCAGTGGTCTGCAGAGGCGGCCCTCGCAAGGGTCAGACCAGGAGAAAACAACAAGTAAATATTTCTCGCTTCTCTACTCTAGCTCTCCTGTCCAGTCATGCTCACGACTGAATTGAAACCAAAGTGTGAACATTTCCTAAAATGTAAAGTTTTCTTTAAAATTTAGAGTTTTTAATTTAGAATTTTAACTTTCGAGGTGTACAAGGTGATGAGAGGCATGGATAGAGTGGATAGCCAGAGACTTTTCCCCAGGGCGGAAATGGCTGTCACGAGGGGACATCATTTTAAGGTGATTGGAGGAAGGTATAGGGGAGAGTTCTTTACACAGAGGTCGGTTCTTTACACAGAGAGTGGTGGGTGCGTGGAATGCACTGCCAGCAGAGGTGGTGGAGTCAGAGTCATTGGGGACATTTGAGCGACTCTTGGACAGGTACCTGGACAGCAGTAAATTGAAGGGGTGTAGGTTAGGTTGATCTTAGATTAGGATAAATGGTCGGCACAACATCGTGGGTTGGAGGACCGGTACTGTGCTGTACTGTTCTATGTTCTAGTACCCCATTCTTTTTTTCCAATGAAAGGGCAATTTAGCGTGGCCAATCCACCTACCCTGCTCATCTTTGGGTTGTGGGGGTGAGACCCACGCAGATACAGGGAGAATGTGCAAACTCCACATGGACAGTGACCCGGGGCCGGGATCGAACGCGGGACCCAGCATCGTGAGGCGGCTGAGCTAACCACTGCGCCATCGTGCCACCCTACAAAAGTTACTTTATCATTTGCACCCCCGCCAAAGTTATCAGATGGAATCTCCAGTCACGGGCAAGATTTGATCTCTGTCATTTGCCATCAGTAAATACGGCCCTGACTGCCCAGTGTGGCAAATTCATAAACGTCAAATACTTTGTGGAGCAAATCTTCACGATCCATTAACAACAGGCAAAGCAACTCCCCTCCTTCCCCACAAGACTACTGCCTGGAAGTAAAATACTGCAATTGCTGGAAATCCTCTGGCACCACCTGTGGAGAGAACATTAACATCGTCCCTCCACAAATGCTGCCAAGTACCGCTGAGTATTCCCAGCAACTTTTATTTCACATTTCCAGTCACCAGAATATTTTGCTTCAGAATATTTTGTATCATTTGTTACCACCCACACCACCCCCCCATCCCAGGATTGCCTGGGTGCCTCACCACAACCAAGTACGGGGGTGACCCAATCCACCCGCCCTCACCAGGGACCCCTGTAATGGGCGGACCCCCCCCCCCCCCACAGGGACCCTGGTAATAGGCAGACCCCCGGAGGGACCCCTGTAATAGGCAGAACCCCACAGGGACCCCTGTAATAGGGGAACCCCCAGAGACCCATGGAATAGGGGGAGCCCCTCCAAGGGCCCCCTGCTTAAAGGAACCCCCTCCACAGATCCCCCCACATACAAACAACTCCCACACAGACTATACCACCCACCCCAGAAAAGTGAGCCCTGTCTGGAAGCTAGAGAGCAGTCCAGACAGGGGCTGAGGAAAGGATTACAGTTGTAATACTTACCAATCAATGTACCCCTCCCATGACAGGGATGGTTGAGATCAGCAGCTTTCTCTGTGAGGGACACTATCTCGGTTCTTCGGCTCCTGGGCCACGAGGGGGGTGAAGAGGCTGAATAGAAAACTGAAACCCCACCTGTTCTGTTCCCAGTGAAGGAGTCACAGTAATTGAATGTTGCTTTAAGAACATAAGAAATAGGAGCAGGAGTAGAGCATTTGGGCCCTCAAGCCTGCTATCATTCAATAAGTTCAAGGCTGATCTCATTAACTCCACTTTCCTGCATGCTCCCCACCCCCAATCCTTGACTCCCTGGTTGATCGCAACTCTGTCTATCCCAGCCTTGAATACATTCAATGACCAAAGATGCTGGATTTTCAGAAGGCTTTTGGCAAAGTCCCTGGGTGCACCCCCACTCCCAAGTACGAGGGTGATCCGACCCATCCCTCCCAGGAACCCCGTAATAGAGTGACCCCCACAGGGACCCGTGCAATACAGAGATAGGGAAGGCTGGAAACAAATCAAGGCCATTCTTGACCAGGAATCAATCTACGTCAGCATGCCTAGGGGTGGGGGGGTAAGTGCTGAACAGGGCTTGGTGCGAGTCAGCATTCGGACAGCAAAAGTTTGGATGACCTCAAGTTTAAGAAGGGTCGAATGTGCAAAGTTGGCTAGGAGTGCGTTGAATAGTCAAGTCTAGAAGTACGGAAAGCATGGTCAGTGTGTCAGCAGTAAATGAGCTGAGGTGGGGGAGAGGTGGGCGATGTTACAGAGGTGGAAATAAGAGAGCTTTTTTTTTCAATGTAAAATAAATAAATTTAGAGTACCCACTTTTTTTTCCAATTAAGGGGCAATATAGCGTGGCCAATCCCCCTAACCTGCACATCTTTGGGTTGTGGGGGTGAAACCCACGCAGACATTGGGAGAATGTGCAAACTCCACACGGACAGTGACCCAAGGCTGGGATCGAACCCGGGTCCTCAATGCCGTAGGCAGCAGTGCTAACCACTGCCCCACCGTGCTGCCCTTGGAAATAAGAGAACTGAGTGATGCTATGGATATGTGGTTGGAAATGTAATTGCATATCGATGTGCATAACCCATTATTATGTGTTTAATCAGTGTAAATGTACTCAAGAGTGTGGGATTGCAGCAGTGTGTTCCGTCTTTCCAAGTGTGCATGTACCACCCACGTGCAGTGCAAGCTTGTATGTGTACATATGTATATGCCCATAAGGACATGTTTCTGCATGTGTGGGTATTTGCATAAGTATGTGTTTTTGGGAGTCCGTGCACAACTGGTGCATGTGCTTAATTGTAAGTTGAAAATAACATATGAACGCGCCAGTGTATTGAGAATTGTAGTCTACCTTTAAGGAACAGCAGCATGACATCAGTAGAATGGAAGTGTATCTTGTGATCCAGTCTCAGTTTCACTTTGACCTGTGAGCAGAACACAGAACAGACAGCTCTGCTGCTGATATCTTCAAGTTTTCTACCTTTGTATCAATGTTTTCATGTGGGTTCCCTTATGAGTGATTGGTACCTTTATATCAATATAAAAATGCGACCTTGAGCACTAGTGTATGCGTCTACCAGGGTGGAATGCTGTACATAAGTAAGTACGTGTGTGCACAACATTATTTGTGCATGAGTGAAAGTATGCTAGTTTACATATAGAAATGTATAAAAACGATAGCGGTTGAGAATGTGAGAGCCTATATGTGGGCGTATGTTTGGCTGAGTATACAAGAGGATGAGTTTACAGGTGAGAAAGTGTACGTGTGTATGTTTTAGTGCACAAAAGACGTGGGGTGGGATTCTCTTTTCAGTGACGCCGGAATCACAAAGCTCGATTGGACAGAGAACTGTGCGTCAGCCAAAAATTGAGCCCTGCGCCAGGCGCTCAATGGAATGCCATGCTCTGCTCTGCTGCCTCGACGGTGGCGTGAATGCATTCCACGCCGCACGACGGTGTGGGTATGCAAATGGTACAGCAAACGCCGTTGGCATATCATTAACGGGCCAGACCCAGCAATTTCTGGGCCTCCCACAATGCTCCGCCTCCGAGGTTCACTTGTGTTATTTAAAATCGGGAAATAGGCGCCATGGCTGCTGAAGGAGAGGGAGGGGGTACGAAGAGTGTCCAACAGCGCTATGATGTGCTGACAGTTGTGCCACTGGCTGGGGGGCTTCTGCCAGGGCCGGGGGGGAATTGTGGGGGGTGGCCAGGAGGTGGGTCCTCGAGTCAGACTGGACAGGCACGGATTACCATTTCCGCAGCCAGCAAGGCAGCCACGAGGCTGCGCACGTTGCTGACTGCCCACTGTGAACTTAGCGCCAGGGGTCATATGGGTGCCTCCCCAGGCCAGCCCTCAGGTACCCTCTGTCCCCAACTAACCCTTCAACAGGATGGATGTGCTCCAGCACAACCAGAGCCATCTTCTTGGCTGGGCTGCGGGTGTGTGGGGAGTGGAGTGCCAATATACAGCTCCTGCTTGTCAAGCTCTCGAGTGCCAATCCCGATCCCGGCGAATCACACGCCAGTGTTCGTTGGAATTGCACTAGTTCCAAGTGGCGCCGGTGCTAGCCCATTAGGATGTCCAGACTCGCTCCGGGACCGGTGCCACTTTCGGGGCAGTAGAACTCATGGGATTCAGTCCCGGTGCCAGCACTTACCCTCTGAAACGGAGAATCCTGGCAGTGATGGTTGATGTGTGTGTAAGGCCTGAGGTTGTGACTTTCTGTGATAGAGTGTGTGTTTATGAGACGATGTGAGTTAGGAAGTGGGGCATGTGATATTCAAAAACTCTTACTTTTAGCTCTTAAAGATTCATTGTGTTGTTCCACAAGAAGCCAGACATGACCTGATGACGGTTGCTATAGGAACGGAACAATTTTTGGAGGAACCCCCTCATATTTACTTACATTGTGAATATTTATTAAGATAACAAATTTTGGCAGCCTAACTGTTGCTATGGAATCAGGACAATATCCACCCAAGCTTCCTAGAGATTCCTCTGAGACCATTCTGTGCAAGATGGGAATTACCTCTAATACTTGTGAAGCCATCCCGTTTCCCACACTGACAGTCAGGTGGCTGGCTATCTGAGAGCTAAAGACATGTTTCAATCAAAAATGAACCTGACAATGAGGGATGTTGATTTAACTTAAGAATCTTTAATACTATCCGATTTCCTTACATCTGAAGGGAAGTAAGGTAATGGTCTACATTTTTGTGGTCAATGGTGAAACTGTTCAAGAGATTTGAAGAAAGCCTCATTTAGAGATCTAGGGCGGGATTTAACGCAGAAAAACAGTCCCCTTTTGGGCGCTTTTAGCCAGATGTTTCTCGGTAGTTTCTGCAGTGTCAAGAAACACCCCCGCTATTCAACGGCACTTTGTCGTTTTTTTTTACCTTGGTGAGGAACTCTTTAAGCAACCAATCACATTAAATAATTCTCACAGACAGCCAACCAGGATTTTTGTATTTGTCTGGCTCAGGAAACACATGTAGTCCGGTGTCGAGGTTAAATATCCATACAAGGGCTTCAGCTGGCATAGCATGAATGATTGTGATGTGACCAGGGATTGATCTCTGTAGGCAGAGGTTTAGCAGATGGGCAATGGTCTGACTTGGATAGCCACCGTCATAATTTGAGCTGTTTCTCATATTCCACTTGTGTAGCCAGTGGCCACATCTTTCCTGGCCCATTCTCCAGCACCTGAGGGTTGTCCAAATGTTCCAGGGAAGTTTGAAGCCTGGGACTTCATCACCCGGGTGAGTTGCCTAGTTGCTGGGTTGGTGATGTTTCCAGTGAACCAGGAGGGGCATCATGGGCAGTTGTCAGTTTTTTAAGGGTGTGGAATGCATTTCAGTAGGGGCTATGGATTTCAGACGGAGATTTTCTTTTTCATAACGTTTTATAAATGGGAGTGCTTTGTGAGCTGTCAGCCAGTGATGCTCTTTGCTGAGGCTAATTGTCCTGTGGATTTCAGGAAGCTTTGTGTGTACGTTAACACAGGCATCCACTCAAGCTGTGGTGGGCAGAGTGGCATAGGGCAGCAATGTGGCACAGTGGTTAGCACTGCTGCCTCACAGCTCCAGGGACCCATGTTCGATTCCGATCTTGGGCGACTGTCTGTGTGGAGTTTGTACTTTCTCCCGGTGTCTGCGTGGGTTTCCTCCGGGTGCTCCAGTTCCCTCCCACAGTCCAAAGGTGTGGAGGTTAGGTGGATTGGCCATGATAAATTACCCCTTAGTGTCGAAGGATGTGCGGGTTCGGGGTTGTGGGGATAGGGCGGGAGATGGGCGTAGGTAGGATGCTCTTTCAGAGAGTTGGTGCAGACTCGATGGGCCAAATGGCCTCCTTCTGTATGTGTCTTAATGTCTTAGAAGTGATTTGATTATTAATGCTTTTTATTCGCTGGTTGGAGGTTTTGTGAAAACGTATTCAGAAAACGTTCAACCAGGAAATAAAAAGCATCAATAATCAAATCACTTTTAAAAAATGTTACTGAAATTAAGATTGCAACAAACACACAGGGTTAAGGTAGAATCACATCCACAGTTACACCTCATTGAACAAGATGTGTTTCTAACAATGATATGTGAGGGGGGAAATGATCTGATTGCTGGAATTGGGTAGGGATGTCCACACATTTCTGTCTGTGCTGGAACAGTGAATGATTGGCCACAATTTCAGAAATTTCCCATCATTCCTCGCTGTTCGGAAGTCCTGCAATTGTGGTCAGATTCAGGATGACAATGATGGCTGGTGACAGCGTCACCATTGAAAGTCTCGCCAATTCCGGGCCACCGTTATGAGGAGGCGGAGTTATCCCAACTTCCACAGAGCAAGCGAAATAATAATAATCTTTATTGTCACAAGTAGGCTTACATTAACACTGCAGTGACGTTATTGTGAAAAGCCCCTAGTCGCAACATTCCAGCCCCTGTTCGGGTACACTGAGGGAGAATTCAGAATGTTCAATTCACCTAACAGCTCGTCTTTCCGGACGTGTGGGAGGAGCACTCGGAGGAATCCCCCGCAGACACGGGGAGAACGTGCAGACTCCGCACAGACAATGACCCAAGTGGGAATCGAACCTGGGACCCTGGCGCTGTGAAGACACAGTGCTAACCATTGTGCTACCGTACTGATGTAGGGGCGGCACAGTGGCACAGTGGTTAGCATTGCTGCCTCATGGCACTGAGGACCCGGGTTTGATTCCGGCCCTGGGTCACGGTCTGTGTGGTGTTTGCACATGCTCCCCCCGTATTTGCATGGGTCTCAGCCCCACAACCCAAAGATGTGCAGGGGAGGAGGATTGGCCATGCTAAATTGCCCCTTAATTGGAAAAAAAATGAATTTAGTACATAGAACATACAGTGCAGAAGGAGGCCATTCGGCCCATCGAGTCTGCACCGACCCACTTAAGCCCTCACTTCTACCCTACCCCCGTAACCCAATAACCCCTCCCGAACCTTTTTGGTCACTAAGGGCAATTTATCATGGCCAATCCACCTAACCTGCACGTCTTTGGACTGTGGGAGGAACCCCACGCAGACACGGGGAGAACGCGCAGACAGTGACCCAGCGGGGAATCGAACCTGAGACCCTGGCACTGTGAAGTCACAGTGCTAGCCACTTGTGCTACCGTGCTGCCCGTACTCGAACAAAAATTTTTTTTAAAAATTCTTCAGTGCGGGACATCGGCTTGGTCGAAACACTCAATTTGTGATTGGGTGAGACCAGGCTTGGGTTACAAAAAACTTTGCATGATGGTGGGGGGGGGGGGGGGGGGGGGGGGGGCATCCAAAAAGTTTATGGCGGTGTGGGAAGGAGACTGTGAGACGACTGAATCACAACATGGTGAAGAAGTAGGAAAGGTGAAGAAGTGGCAGACTTAGAGCTTTAGGAACAAGGGAGGGAATATTCATGGCACGACTGCCCAGAGCAGGTAAAATGGTGACAGATGTGAAAGGTTGTGATGGACAAGAGTGTGAGGTGAAGTTGCAGACGCTCCCGGGTGCAGAAGCTACAACATTTCAGATCATTGCTTCAAAATTCCTCGAGTACATTTAGCATTTGGTTGGAGCTTGTATGTCCTGCTTTTTGCTGACACAACTTTGTTATTTTTCCAGGGAGAAAAGTGAGAGTTTACTCCACAGATAGCCCAAGCGATGAGTCCTTCAGCAGTGAGAGCCTAGACTGTGGGTCCATATTTTCAGGGACCCTGTTCGACAATGACTTGAAAGACAATGATTTCCTAATGAACAGCTTCTCACTGGAGGATGATGCTGGACCTTCGGACGACTCTGCCTCCTCCGATGAGCTCCCATCGGACTCACTGCCTGGACTGGAGCCAGACCCAGAGATCCCATGCCACTTACCTGCCACAGACAGTTTGAGGCCGATGTCGTGCATCGCCGGCTGCATCGAGCAGGAGAAGCGGCGGTTTTCAGCGTCGGAACTGATAAACAGACTGCATCTCTCCCAAAAGAAGGTAGCGCAAGCTTTGAAACTCAGCAAGTCCCTGTCAGGAAGATCCATATCTCGAGAGAAGACATCCGCCCTCTCCTTCGAAGGTAAGGTTTAATCGCGAAACGCGAAGGTCTAATGATTTCTGCACTGGAAAACAGAATGGAATCAGGTAACTTGCATTTGATAGCATCCTATCATTACTCTCCCAACCGACTCAAAACCCATGCTTGAAATGTGGGAAAGGGTCAGCCATTTTGCACTGCGCAAGGTTCTACAACATGAAGATAAGATGAATGAGTATTAATCTTCCTTTTAGTGATGCTGAGGGAGGAATGTTGGCCACGACAACTCCACTAATTTGTAATGACAGACATCTGGATATGCAAACTAGAGAACGACCAGTGTAACAACTCTGTTCAAGAAGGTAGGGAAACTGAATGTGGATCAGTTAGTCCAACATCAGTTGCGTTACCCATTTTATCAAAGGCCTTTTGAAAGTCTAGATGATAGTTCGATTGATACTTCGACCAGCCACCAACTTTTTAACTTCCTTCCAAAACATTCAGCCAGCTTAGTAAGACAGGGCCTCCAAAGTCACATTGAGATTCCCTTTTCTTTCAAATCAATTATCAGTGAGTCTTGAATGATTCTACAAGCAACTTAAGAACATGAGAAAAAGGAGCAGGATTATATGGCTTGTTTGCTATTCAGTACGATCATGGTGGATCTTTAGCTTCAACTTCACTTTCCCACCTGTTCCCCATATCCCTTAATTCCCTGAGAGACCAAAAATCTGTCTATCCAGCCTTCAATCTATTCAATAATGGAGCATCCACAATCCTCTGAGGCAAAGAATTCCACAGATTCCCAACCAGCGCGTGTTTGCAAATCTCAAAACACTGTGTCCAACACTCGATGTAATTTTGTGATTGGACATTTGCTAAATAATTCTCAATGTGCTAAATTTTATGCTGGCATCCAATTTAAGATTGTCAGTGGACTTTGCAGTGTGCTGTATTTGCATGTACAGCAAGCTACATTTATTAATACACGGGGCCCTGTTCTTTGTAGCCAGAAAGAACATATACACACATTGCGCCTGTTTCAGCTTCACAAAATGAGTGATAGCCATTCACTGGTTCATACCTTAGGGCAATGCCTTGACCGATCAGGCAAAATTCTCCGGAAACGGCGCGATGTCTGCTGACTGGCGCCCAAAACGGCGCAAATCAGACGGGCATCGCGCCGCCCCAAAGGTGCGGAATGCTCCGCATCTTTGGGGGTCGAGCCCCAACCTTAAGGGGCTAGGTCGGTGCCGGACGAATTTCCGCCCTGCCAGCTGGCGGAAAAGGCCTTTGGTGCCCCGCCAGCTGGCGCGGAAATGACATCTCCGGGCGGCGCATGCGCGGGAGCGTCAGCGGCCGCTGACAGCTTCCCACGCATGCGCAGTGGAGGGAGTCTCTTCTGCCTCCGCCATGGTGGAGACCGTGGTGGAGGCGGAAGGGAAAGAGTGCCCCCACGGCACAGGCCCGCCCGCGGATCGGTGGGCCCCGATCGCGGGCCAGGCCACCGTGGGGGCACCCCCCCGGGGCCAAATCGCCCCACGCCCCCCCCCCAGGACCCCGGAGCCTGCCCGCGCCGCCTTGTCCCGCCGGTAAGGTAGGTGGTTTAATTTACGCCGGCGGGACAGGCATTTTAGCGGCGGGACTTTGGCCCATCCGGGCCGGAGAATCGCGCGGGGGGGCCCGCCAACCGGCGCGGCGCGATTCCCGCACCCGCCGAATCTCCTGTGCCGGAGACTTCGGCAACCGGCGGGGGCGGGATTCACGCCAGCCCCCGGCGATTCTCCGACCCGGCGGGGGGTCGGAAAATCTCGCCCAAGAAGCTTGGTTTAAAATTTTAAACAATGCTTGGCAGTTGACAGTCAGTCACCACTAGCTGCTACATTGCCCATGGCAACACCTCCTCCAATCTGAAGGGTAACTAGGGATGGACAATAAGTGCTGGCCTATCCAGCGACGCCCATATGCTGTAAATACATTTTTTAAAAAATCAGAGTCCACTTGCCAATCAATCAGCACTCCCTTCTCACACAGTATAAGGTTGTTATTTCCTCTGACGTTGGTATTCTTGCGAATGTTCTGATGAGTGCAAGACAAAAAGCTTCGATAAAATGTCCTTTTTCAGCAGTACTCAAATTCACAACCCTAACTGCTCGAGCCCTTATCCTGAGATTGTTCTCCCCCACTTCCCCATGTTCTAGGTTCCCCAGCCAGGGGACACAGCCTCTCAGTGGGCAACCTGCGGCCTGGGCGCTACATGCAGCCCACCTGGGCTCTGAGTGCAGCCCACGAGACATTTTGCTGACCGTTACCCACACGCAGGGTTGCCAGTTTCTGCTTGTTTTGGTCTGCGTGGTTCGTTTTCCTGCGGGTATGACTGAAGTGATTCGCACATAAAGTGAAGTGAAGTGAGGTACATGCTGATTGCTCACAACACTGACTGTGGGAGCCTTGAGCTCCCTCTGCGTACACTCAAAAAGCATTAGTATTCCTTTTTTTTCACCATTTGAAGTTGATGACAATTCTATGAAGATATGAATGATGAAGCATTTTCTATAACTTGTTGTGAAACATTCAACGTGGATTAAATGTATTTAGTCTTATTCATGGGGTCGTGGTTAGTGAACAAGGCCGATTTCAATCTTGCGGCCCACTGAGATGAAGGAGGGTCACTCATGCGGCCCATACACTAGCCTAGCTTGCCCATCACTGGTCTATCCTGTCAAGCTCCGACACAATCTTGTACCTTTCAGGAGGATCACCACTTAATCATTTGAACTGCAGCCTACAGCTGGAGTGAAACCCGTGAGCCCACAGTTACTCAGTCCTGACTAACTGCTTTTTAAAAGTATTGCCATCACACTCTGTGCAGCTCATGGGGAGAAGGCAAAGTAAAGGTAAAGTTGCCATCGTCCCAGATGACCATAGGCTGCTTTCCTGTTTGATGGAGAGAGCTGACTGATGGTGGTTTAACCGGCATGGGGATACGACCAGAACCCAGTGAGCTATTTAAATATACCAGCAAGCGAGCCTCCCAGCACGACCCACATAGTTTGAACATCTGCAGGCGTTTGCCGTAATGCACCAACAGCCCAATGTGTTTAAAGAGCTCCACCTCTGGTAAGGAACATTCCACATCCGCTTTAATGTGTTCAACTTCCAGCCTCAAGTCCATGTCATATTATTGACAAACCTCTTTCTGGGGCATAAACTTTCTATGATTCAGACTTTGGATGTCTCTAGTTAGCTCATTTGTTTTTATTTTGCCGTTGTGCCTTCCTGTTAAACCTGGATACATACACCGCTTCCTTCTGCTCAAGCATGGTTTGAAAAGCACGCCATTTTCCTCAAAGTTATTCCTGCCCAGGAATTAGCATTAAACACCAGTAGCTCGCATTAAACACCAGTAGTTCGCATTAAACACCAGTAGCTCGCATTAAACACCAGTAGCTCGCATTAAACACCAGTAGCTAGCATTAAACACCAATAGTTAGCGTTAAACATCAGTAGTTAGCATTAAACACCAGTAGCTCGCATTAAACACCAATAGTTAGCATTAAACACCAGTAGTTAGCATTAAACACCAGTAGCTCGCATTAAACACCAGTAGCTCGCATTAAACACCAGTAGTTAGCATTAAACACCAGTAGCTAACATTAAACACCAGTAGCTAGCATTAAACACCAGTAGTTAGCATTAGGTTTTCAGCTAGTGGTATGGTTTGGATCAGTAAGTTAAGTTTAATAATATTTACTCTTGGGCAGGTGTTTCCTCACTCGGAGTCACTGTTCAAAACTGATTCCCGTGTCTGATGTCCCCTAATTTCTCCCATTACATTGTAAACAAATGAATGTTTGTAACTGTTACCAATCTTTCACCTGTCCTGCTCTCAATTCTTCACGGATCACTATTGGGCCATGAGTATCCGGGAAGTTACTATCCCCTATTACCCGGATATTTCCCAATAGATTGTTGTTCCTATCCTGACTGTTTCTTGTTGGTGGAATTAAAGGTTTGGTCTTTATGTAGATTTTCAGATGATTAAGTACAAAAGTACAAGGCTAACAATATTCAGGTTCATCCTTTCCAATGAAATATGCCAGCTGGGGAAACTGTAAAACATTTTGGGAGGGCAATGGTTTGTGGGAAGAGAAGATACAATTTAATGCAATGTGAACTCAGATTGTGGATGCTATTTAACAAAACAAAACAGTCCCATTTTTCGGCACGAATAGCGGGATATTTCTCAGAACTGCAGCACCGAGAATGACCCTGTTATCAAACGGGACTTTGTTTTTGGGGGGGGGCGCCGCCCCAGGGCCTGACCCCTGGCACGGGCAATCTGCCAGCCTCGTACCTTTGTCAATGTCCCTGCTGGGGTGCCCAGGCGGGACTGCCACGGTGCCCAGGTGACAGTGCCAATGTGTCAGGCTGGCAGTGTCAAGGTGCCTGGGTGGCATCGAGGGGGATAGGGTATCACCCTGCCTAGAGCCTGACCACCCAGGGCCTCCAATCACCAGGGATGGGAGAGACCCCCCCAAGTGCCGACACGCCTGGTCCACGTTTGTGGAAACCAGTGCGAAACGGCACCACGGTGAGAACTCCCAGGCGAGGGCGAGATCCAGATTGCGACCTGGTGCAAGATGGCTTCTCGTGAGACTTAATGGCTTCGCCTCTTCACCGAGTTGGGTGCAAAGAGGCCGCTCGATCAGGCCCTACATATTTTGGGTCGAGAAATAAGGACACACCCAAAGGAAAGATGTTTAAAGTGTGTAAATAAAGGCAAGGTAGCTTAGAGGGGCGGAGTGGTGTGATGGCTAGTGTTCGGAGAGACTTCCCCATGCAGGAGGCCTCCTCCTTTTGGACCCAGTCCACCTCTGGTTCCCTTAGCCACCCCCGCATTCTCTCTGTGTTTGCCACCTAGTGTTAGAATAGGGTGTTCGTTAGGGTCAGGCCTCCCATGAACTGCCCTCGCTGCAAGATTATCTTGCATATCTTAGGGGCTGTTCCCTCCCCAAACGATGGCCATGATTAACTTGCCAACCCTGGTGAAGAAGGATTTGGGGATGAAGATCGGGAGTGATCTAAATACGAAGAGGAATCTCGGCAGCACGTTCATTTTGATAGGCTGTCCCCTTCCGGCGAGCAAAAGAAGGAACGGGGCCCTCTTGGCAGGTCCCTCTTCACCTCCTTCACCAGGCTGGAGAGGTTCCATTTGTGGAACCTCCTCCGGGTTGGGCCACTTGGATCCCCAGGTACCTGGACTTGGCTTGGGCTACTTTAAATGGCATCTCCTCCAGCAACGCCCCTCCCTCTTGGGGGCTCACTGGGAAGATTTCGCTCTTTTCCAGTTTGAGTTTGTAACGGGAGAGGTCACCGAGCTCCCGAAGGAGTTCTGTTATCTTTCTCATGCTGGCTAGGGGGTTCGACACGTAGAGGAGCAGGTCATCCGCAGAGAGCAAACCTTTAAGCTCTCTGTCCCCTCTCCGGATGCCCATCCGCCACTCTGCTGATCTAAGGGCAATGGCTAGTCGTTTGATAGCCAGTGCGAACAGGAGCAGGGATATCGGGCACCCCGGCCTCGTTCCCCAGTGCAACCGAAAATATAACAGGAGCTTCAGGCATACTTCAAATCCAAACCATTCAAGTACCTCCATTAGTCACCTCCATTGTACTTGATCGAAGGCTTTCTCAGCGTCCAGGGAGACGATCACCTCTGGTGTCCTCCTCCCGGATGGGGTCATTATTACATTCAGCAGGTGTTTAATGTTCACTGTTAGTTGTATGCCCTTGACAAACCCTGTCTGATCTTCTACCATCACTTCTCCCCGCCCTTCCCTCTGGCAGTCCTACCATTCTCAGGTTTTGCCGACGGGATCGGTTCTCCTGATTGTCGACTTTATCCTTCCACCCCTTCTGCGTCTTGAGCAGGCTCGCTACCTCGGCCTCGAGTGCTGCGATCTGGCCCACTTGGTCCGCAGCTGCTTTTTCGAAGACCCGTGACGTCTTTACCTGGGCTTCTAGCTTCCGCTCCATCTTGTCCATTGCCTCCCTCATGGGGGCCTTCGCAGCTTCCACGGCCGTCTCGATCGCCGGCAGGAGATTTTTCCTCATCTGCTCCCTATGTCTCTGGAGCTGGGAGATGATGACACACTTGTCCATCACGGCCTGGGCCTGCGCGGGGAGCTCTGCGGTGTCGACCCTCCCCGGTTCCGTGCCCCCATGTGCGGTTCCCAGCTCCGAGGCTGTGGATTCCCTCCCCTCGTCTTTACTGGCTTGTCGGCTGGGGGGCTGATTCCTTTCCCATCCACTTGGCTGTGAGGTCAGTGGGGGGGGGGGGGGGTTAGTCTGGGGGATTATGAGTACTTCTGGGGCCTGTTTGTTGGGATTATAAGGCCGTAGTCAAAGTTCTTAAAGAAGAGCCACCTTTCATGTGACCACTCAGCTCATGGCCACCCGCAATAGGGATCCATTTTGAAGATTAATTTAGAGCAATCAATTCTTTTTTTCCCCAAGAATTTTCAAAATATGAATTTATTTTTTAATTATTTAAGCCCCAGGTGAGAATCAAATCCCTCACTGCAGCAGCGGAGTATCTGCAGTTCTTTCCGACTGTTATCCTTGGGCTCCGTCAAAAGATCAGAAGCGTTCCCTCAATATTTTTCTCTTATCGATGCTGTGCTTATTTTCAGTTTCTGTTTAAGGGGCGGCGTTCTCTCGCAGAGCGGAGACTCGGTGCCAATGGCGGCGGTGTGGTTGGTGCGGGCAGGTCTACGCGGCCGGCCCGCCAATTCTCGGCCCGGGCGGCCGTGGTAAAAACGCCGAGTCCCGCCAGCGCCGTCCGTACCTGCTCTGGGCCGGCGGGACCTCGGCGTGGGAGGGTCGGGGGGGGGGGGGGGAAATGGGGGGTCCGACCCCGGGGAGGGCCTCCGAAGTGGCCTGGCCCGCGATCGGGGCCCACCGGTCGGCGGGCCGGCCTCTCTAGCTGGGGGCCTCCTTCCTTCCGCGCCGGCCCCTGTAGTCCTGCGCCATGTTGCGTCGGGGCCGGCGCGTTGATGGAAGCCACTTCGCGTGCGCGCGTTGGCGATTGCACCACTTCGCAAGCGCGGAACCCGCGGCGCCCAGTTCACGCCGGGATCAGCAGCTGCGGACCAGAATTAGACGTCGGGTCGGCCCATTCACGCTGTCGTAAAATGCGACGGCGCTTACGGCAGCATGGACACTCTGCCGCGGGATTGGAGAATCCCGCCCAAGGTTTCCAATATTCACAATGGTTTTCTTTGTACTTCGTATCATCCTTTTTTTAAAAAATGTTTTTATTCTCCATTTTCACATTTTCCTTCAAAATTTACACCCCACCCACAAACAGTAAACGGTAACAAATACAAAATCAATCCCCTTAACAATAACAATGATCCCATCCTCCCAACACCCAACCAACGGCCCACCTGTCAATATATGCATCCAATAAAACAAACCCTCCCACGGTGGCAACAAAAAACAAAGGAGAAAAAGAAAAAGGAGTCCGGGACCGCCAATGGTCACCACTGACCTATAGAGTCCACTCCCCCTCCCCCCCTACACTCAACGCCATCCAACCTCTGAAAGAATACCGTACATGATACCCAAGAGTTGTACATCCCCACCCCCCCACCCCCCTCCCCCTCCAACTCCTCCCGTCCACTGCCCTCTTGTAAAACTCCTCCCCCCCAACCTCGGTTCCTTCCCCCCCCAACTTTCCACCCCGGCTAGACCACTCGGACCCTGTTCTGCCAGGCTCCGATGGCCGCAGCCCCTCCCCCCACCTCACTCCCGTTCACTGGCCGGCTTAAAACGGCCAGCGTGGAGGCCCCCGCCCGGGTCCCTTTCCCCCTTGCCCGGCCCTAGGAAAGTCCAGAAATCCCCTTTTAGTACACAAACCCCGCATATCCACCTACACCCCAAAGAGCCCTCATTTCGAGTGAAAGTCCCGTCCCTTCCCTTGTCCAAATATATACCACATTGGCTCCTTTAGTCTCTACACCCGCGCGCAGTGAAACAAAAAAGAAGAAAATACAGTCATGAGGTTACATCAGCACATGGGCATTCCTCAATTTGTCAGTTCTGCCACAGTCCTTCTGCCTTCGCAAACTCCTCCGCTGCTTCCACCGTTCCAAAATAAAAGTCCCTGAGCTTATAAGTCACCCTCAGCTTCGCTGGATATACAATGCCGCACTGCACCTTGCTAATATACAGTGCCCTCTTCACCCCATTGTGCCCTCTTCACCCGGTTGAAGGCAGCCCGCCTCCTCGCCAGCTCCACTGTAAAGTCCTGGTATACACGTATACCAGCTCCAGCCCACTGCACCACCCGCTTCTGCTTGGCCCAGCTCAGGACCTTCTCCTTCACACTGTACCTACGGAAGCACAGAGTCACTGCCCTTGGCGGCTCACTCGCCTTTGGTACAGGCCTCCACGACCGATGAGCCCGATCCAGTTCATATCGGGAGGGGTCCTCCCCCTCCCCCAATAGTTTCGTCAGCCTCGCGGCAAAATACTCAATCGGCCTCGGTCCTTCAACTCCTTCGGGCAGCCCCACAATCCTCAAATTCTGTCGCCTGAATCTGTCTTCCATTTTTCCTCGCAGATCCTTGTTAATGTCCATCACCTTCCGCATCTCCTTCCCCATCGAGTCAAGTTGATCACCGTATTGCAATACCGTCTCCTCCACTTCCTTCAGCGCCTCCCCTTGCTCTCGCACCTCCGCCACTGCGCTCGCACCGCCGTCCTCACCGGGGAAATCGCCTCCTCCACCAGCGCACTCGAAACCTCTCTCATCTCCTTCCTCACCGTCTCCATGTATCTTGTAAACTGCCTTTCGAATTCCGCAGCCATCACCTTAGTTATTTCTTCAGCCGTAAGCAATGCGGCCTCCCCTGGTGCTCCAGCCTCCATTTTCCTTGGTGACCTCGCGGTGACCTTTCCACTCCCCGACGGACCTTCAGCTGTTTTCTTTACGGACGTTTTCTTGCTCACCCTCGACATTTTTCTTCACTGTGCCTTCACTGTTTCTCCCTGCTTTTGCTGCCTCCGTGGACCCTGGGACCGGGCTTAAAGCCCCGAAAATGCCGTTCCCGAACAGGAGCCCTCCATTGTGCGGCCGCCTCCCGCCCGCCGTCACCGGAAGTCCCTACTTCGTATCATTCTTGGTGGTTGTCATGGAAATGCTTCACATTCGATGCCACTCAGTGCTCATGTTTTTACTCTTCATTCTCAGCAATGATCCTCACCGCAGGCTTTGTTTCTTCAACTCACCTCTTCCACTGTGCTTCCTTCTTTAAGATGCACCTGAAAACCTACCTCTTTGACCAAGCTTTTGATCACCTGTCCGAATATCGCTTAAGCATATTTGTGACACTAAGAAAGATTATTATTGCATCTCCTCTCGTGCCTCGGTATCAAATTTTGTCGGACAGCTTGTGGAAAGTGTGGGGAACTCCCTCACACACGTGCCTGGCTTCACTGTCTCTGGAACACTGCCCAATCATCTCATGAATCTTATTTTGAGGGGTGTGGCGGTGTCTGATATTTGTCATTTGGCCTTCACATATACAACCTCTGCTTGGTATTTCCTGGGCTTGTGTGTGAATTGTGTGTTTGTGAGTGTGAGGGAAGTGTGTGCGTCAATGTGTGAGTGTGTGTGAGTGAAGTGCGCATGTGTGAGTGAAGTATGTGTGAGTGAAGACTGTGTGTGAGTGATGTTTGTGTGAGAAGTGTGTGTGTGAGTGAAGTGCGTGTGATTGAAGTGTGAGTGAGTGAAGTGTGTGTGAGTGAATTTTGAGTGTGATTGAAGTGTGCGTGTGTGAGTGAAGTGTGTGCATGTGAAGTGTGTGAGTGAAGTGTGTGAATGAAGTGTGTGTGAGTGAAGTGTGTGTGAGTGAATTTTGAGTGTGATTGAAGTGTGCGTGTGTGAGTGAAGTGTGTGCATGTGAAGTGTGTGAGTGAAGTGTGTGAATGAAGTGTGTGTGAGTGAAGTGTGTGTGTGAGTGAAGACTGTGTGTGAGTGATGTTTGTGAGTGAGTGAAGTGTGTGTTTGTGAGTGAAGTGTGTGTTTGTGAGTGACGTGTGTGAGTGAAGTGTGTGTGAAGTGTGTTTGTGTGTGAGTGGTGTGTGCGAGTGAAGTGTATGTGTGTGGTGAGTGTGTGTGTGAGTGAAGTGTGTGTGAGTGAAGTGTGTCTGTGAGTGAAGTGTGTTTGTGTGTGAAGTGTGTGTGTGAGTAGAGTGTGTGAGTGTGAGTGAAGTGTGTTTGTGTGTGAAGTGTGTGTGTGAGTGAAGTGTGTGTGAGTGAAGTGTGGGTGTGAGTGACGTGTGTCTGTGTGTGAGTGAGTGAAGACTGTGTGTGAGTGATGTTTGTGTGAGAGTGTGTGTGTGAGTGAAGTGTGTGTGTGTGAGTGAAGTATGTGTGTGAGTGAAGTGTGCGTGTGCGAGTAAAGTGTGTGTGTGCCAGTGGTTTGTGTGAGTGTGTGAGTGAAGTGTGTGTGTGTGAGTGGTGTGTGTGTGAGTGAAATGTGTGTGTGAGTGAAGTGTGTGTGCGAGTGAAGTGTGAGTGTGCGAGTGAAGTGTGAGTGTGCGAGTGAACTGTGTGTGTGTGAGTGAAGTGTGTGTGTGGAGTGTGTGTGTGCGAGTGAAGTGTGAGTGTGCGAGTGAAGTGTGAGTGAAGTGTGTGTGTGCGAGTGAAGTGTGTGTGTGTGAGTGAAGTGTGTGTGTGAGTGAAGTGTGTGTGTGAGTGAAGTGTGAGTGTGCGAGTGAAGTGTGTGTGTGCGAGTGAAGTGAGTGTGCGAGTGAAGTGTGTGTGTGTGAGTGAAGTGTGCGTGCGAGTGAAGTGTGAGTGTGCGAGTGAAGTGTGAGTGTGCGAGTGAAGTGTGTGTGTGAGTGAAGTGTGTGTGTGAGTGAAGTGTGTGTGTGCGAGTGAAGTGTGAGTGTGCGAGTGAAGTGTGTGTGTGAGTGAAGTGTGTGTGTGCGAGTAAAGTGTGTGTGTGCCAGTGGTTTGTGTGAGTGTGTGAGTGAAGTGTGTGTGTGTGAGTGGTGTGTGTGAGTGAAGTGTGTGTGAAGTGTGTTTGTGTGTGTGTGTGAGTGGTGTGTGCGAGTGAAGTGTGTGTGTGTGGTGAGTGTGTGTGTGAGTGAAGTGTGTGTGAGTGAAGTGTGTCTGTGAGTGAAGTGTGTTTGTGTGTGAAGTGTGTGTGTGAGTAGAGTGTGTGAGTGTGAGTGAAGTGTGTGAGTGAAGTGTGTGTGAGTGAAGTGTGGGTGTGAGTGACGTGTGTCTGTGTGTGAGTGAGTGAAGACTGTGTGTGAGTGATGTTTGTGTGAGAGTGTGTGTGAGTGAAGTGTGTGTGTGTGAGTGAAGTGTGTGTGTGAGTGAAGTGTGTGTGTGCGAGTAAAGTGTGTGTGTGCCAGTGGTTTGTGTGAGTGAAGTGTGTGTGTGTGAGTGGTGTGTGTGTGAGTGAAATGTGTGTGTGAGTGAAGTGTGTGTGAGTGAAGTGTGTGTGTGTGTATGTGTGAAGTGTGGGTGTGAGTGAAGTGTGTGTGTGTATGAGTGAAGTGTGTGTGCGAGTGAAGTGTGAGTGTGCGAGTGAAGTGTGAGTGTGCGAGTGAACTGTGTGTGTGAGTGAAGTGTGTGTGTGAAGTGTGTGTGTGCGAGTGAAGTGTGAGTGTGCGAGTGAAGTGTGTGTGTGCGAGTGAAGTGTGAGTGTGCGAGTGAAGTGTGTGCGTGAGTGAAGTGTGTGTGTGTGAGTGAAGTGTGTGTGTGAGTGAAGTGTGTGTGTGCGAGTGAAGTGTGCGTGCGAGTGAAGTGTGTGTGTGAGTGAAGTGTGTATGTGCGAGTGAAGTGTGTGTGTGAGTGAAGTGTGTGTGTGAGTGAAGTGTGAGTGTGCAAGTGAAGTGTGTGTGTGCGAGTGAAGTGTGAGTGTGTGTGTGTGAGTGAAGTGTGTGCGTGCGAGTGAAGTGTGAGTGTGCGAGTGAAGTGTGAGTGCGAGTGAAGTGTGTGTGTGAGTGAAGTGTGTGTGTGAGTGAAGTGTGTGTGAAGTGTGTGTGTGCGAGTGAAGTGTGAGTGTGCGAGTGAAGTGTGTGTGTGAGTGAAGTGTGTGTGTGCGAGTCAAGTGTGAGTGTGCGAGTGAAGTGTGTGTGTGAGTGAAGTGTGTGTGTGAGTGAAGTGTGAGTGTGCGAGTGAAGTGTGTGTGTGCGAGTGAAGTGTGAGTGTGCGAGTGAAGTGTGAGTGTGCGAGTGAAGTGTGTGTGTGAGTGAAGTATGTGTGTGAGTGAAGTGTGTGTGTGCGAGTGAAGTGTGTGTGTGAGTGAAGTGTGTGTGTGAGTGAAGTGTGAGTGTGCAAGTGAAGTGTGTGTGTGCGAGTGAAGTGTGAGTGTGTGTGTGTGAGTGAAGTGTGTGCGTGCGAGTGAAGTGTGAGTGTGCGAGTGAAGTGTGAGTGCGAGTGAAGTGTGTGTGTGAGTGAAGTGTGTGTGTGAGTGAAGTGTGTGTGAAGTGTGTGTGTGCGAGTGAAGTGTGAGTGTGCGAGTGAAGTGTGAGTGCGAGGGAAGTGTGTGTGTGTGAGTGAAGTGTGAGTGTGCGAGTGAAGTGTGTGTGTGTGAGTGAAGTGTGTGCGTGCGAGTGAAGTGTGAGTGTGCGAGTGAAGTGTGAGTATGCGAGTGAAGTGTGTGTGTGAGTGAAGTATGTGTGTGAGTGAAGTGTGTGTGAAGTGTGTGTGTGCGAGTGAAGTGTGAGTGTGCGAGTGAAGTGTGTGTGTGAGTGAAGTGTGTGTGTGCGAGTGAAGTGTGAATGTGCGAGTGAAGTGTGTGTGTGAGTAGAGAGTGTGAGTGAAGTGTGTTTGTGTGTGAAGTGTGTGTGTGAGTGAAGTGTGTGTGAGTGAAGTGTGGGTGTGAGTGACGTGTGTCTGTGTGTGAGTGAGTGAAGACTGTGTGTGAGTGATGTTTGTGTGGGAGTGTGTGTGTGAGTGAAGTGTGTGTGTGTGAGTGAAGTGTGTGTGTGAGTGAAGTGTGTGTGTGCGAGTAAAGTGTGTGTGTGCCAGTGGTTTGTGTGAGTGTGTGAGTGAAGTGTGTGTGTGTGAGTGGTGTGTGTGTGTGCGAGTGAAGTGTGAGTGTGCGAGTGAAATGTGTGTGTGAGTGAAGTGTGAGTGTGCGAGTGAAGTGTGAGTGTGCGAGTGAAGTGTGTGTGTGAGTGAAGTATGTGTTTGTGAGTGAAGTGTGTGTATGAGTGAAGTGTGTGTGTGCGAGTGAAGTGTGTGTGTGAGTGAAGTGTGTGTGTGCGAGTGAAGTGTGTGTATGTGAGTGAAGTGTGTGTGTGAGTGAAGTGTGAGTGTGCGAGTGAAGTGTGTGTGTGCGAGTGAAGTGTGAGTGTGCGAGTGAAGTGTGTGTGTGTGAGTGAAGTGTGTGCGTGCGAGTGAAGTGTGAGTGTGCGAGTGAAGTGTGAGTGTGCGAGTGAAGTGTGAGTGTGTGAGTGAAGTGTGTGTGTGAGTGAAGTGTGTGTGTGAGTGAAGTGTGTGTGAAGTGTGAGTGTGCGAGTGAAGTGTGTGTGTGAGTGAAGTGTGTGTGTGCGAGTCAAGTGTGAGTGTGCGAATGAAGTGTGTGTGTGAGTGAAGTGTGTGTGTGAGTGAAGTGTGAGTGTGCGAGTGAAGTGTGTGTGTGCGAGTGAAGTGTGAGTGCGAGTGAATGTGTGTGCGAGTGAAGTGTGTGTGTGCGAGTGAAGTGTGTGTGTGAGTGAAGTGTGTGTGTGCGAGTGAAGTGTGTGTGCGAGTGAAGTGTGTGTGTGCGAGTGAAGTGTGAGTGTGCGAGTGAAGTGTGAGTGTGGCAGGGCCTCTTGATGTTCTGGGTAGCTCACTGTTCCCTTTCTTACATCTTGTTCACAGATAGACGGAATGCAAAGCAAAAGAGTAAGTCCCTCATCTCCATCAACAGAAGTGTGTCTCCGAAGCCACAAAGAAGTGGCCTCATCTTTGACAGTCCTCCGCCCAGCATTAGGAAAACACGCAACATTCCAAGGTAACATCTGGGCTTGGTTTACAGACCAGCATCTGGGGACTCAGAATAGACGCTAACTCCTTGGACTGGATCATGCACTGGGAACTGGGACATGGAGATATCAGTCTGAGATGGCACGCACATCGTTTGTGATTGTGATCTTTAGGTTAATCACTGATTAACAGACAAACTCACGCAATTACTCACACACATATACACTCAATCATACATTGTCACACACACTCATACTTTGAGTTCGCCCGTTCTCCTCCGGGTGCTCCTCCCACAGTCCAAGGCTGTGTCGGTTAGGTGGGTCGGCCATGCTAAATTGCCCCTTAGTGTCCAGGGATGTGCAAGTTAGGATATGGGGAGAGGGCAAGAATGGACAGGGGAGTGGACCTGGGTAGAGTGCTCGTTTGAGGGATCGGTGCACTCGATGGGCCATGTAGCCTCCTTCCATGGACCGACACACACAGCTACTCACTCACAAATACACTCAATCATACATATTAACGCACACGCTCTCACAATGGCCTCACACACGTGCATTGTCATCGTCCCCACACACATACGCGCACACACTTGCAAGTAACACCCTCACACTCTCCCTCATAAACACTCTAGCACTGGTGTACAGTCACTAATGCAGCAACTCAGGCAAACTCCAGCACTAGTACTAACAATAGAAATGTTCATGATAAAGATTCAGAGGAGTGTCTGAAAGCCCGGACAATGAATATTTCAAAGTGACGCCCTGTGTGTTAGAGAAGGAACGACGTTGAATGTGACCTGAACCTGTTTCTGCTTCCGTTGTTCAGGAGAGTGGGATCAGAAGGAGAACTGAATGCAACGAAGATGAACGAAAGGAGACACTCCAGGTTTCTCCTGCACTGTGAGTAAAAGTGAATTCTCTGCTCTTTCCTCCTCATGTCAATTTCCTGCATGAAGGTACATAAAGATTCCAGGTCCTGCCCAATTGGTGTCCCTCCTCTTCCGAGGATGCTGATTCTCGCTGTGCTGCGGTTCCACTGGCGCCCATGCGATCTAGTGACTCCCCTAAATCACCATGCTTCATACAATCATAATCCCGACAGAGCAGAAGGAGGGCATTCGGCCCATCGAGTCTGCACCGACCCTCCCGTAGGGCACCCTACCTAGGCCCAATCCTCTGCCCCATCCCCATAATTCCACCCAACCTTTGCTCGCGAAAGGGGCAATTTATCATGGCCAACCCACCTAACCTGCACATCTTTGGACTGTGGGAGGAAACGGGAGCACCCGGAGGAAACCCACGCAGTCACCCCAGGCTGGAATTTGACCCATCCCTGGCACTGTGAGGCAGCAGTGCTGACCACTGTGCCACCGGGTAGACCACTAATGTCTTCATGCCTGCCCTACGAAAATGAGTTGACATGATAGTCGTCCATGGTGTCAGCTGTTCGGCGGCACAGTGGTTAGCACTGCTGCCCGCGGCGCTGTGGACCTGGGTTCGAATCCTGGCTTCGGGTCACTGTCTGTATGGAGTTTGCACATTCTCCCCGTGTCTGCGTGGGTCTCACCCCACAACCCAAAAAGATGTGCAGGTTAGGTGGATTGGCCACGCTACATTGTCCCTTAATTGGAAAAAAATATATAAATAATCAGGTACTCTAAATTTAGAACATAGAAAAAAAAATAGTGTCAGCAGTTGTTCAGCTGGTGGCAGCCTCGCCTCAGAGTCTGAAGTTGTAGGTTCAATACCCACTCCAGGCCTGGAGTACAAAAAGAATGGCTGGCACTCCAGTGCAGTGCGGAGGGAGTGCTGTACTGTTGATGGTGTTGTTCTGTGGATTTGATGTTTAACTGAGGAATTGTTTGCCCTCTCAGGAAGTTGTGAAACCTCGGGGTGGTTTATGGGGGAGAGTAGTTATACCCAGTGATCTGGCTCAATATTTACCTTTCAACCAACATCGCAAAACACGTTTACTCATTCCCCCATTGTTATGGGTGAGGCATTTTCAGAACCCCAGAATGTATCATGGAGTTCAACCAACCTCTCCCTTTAATGGATTTGTTGCTTTTCCGAGCACACGGCTTGTTCCCGAGGTGTGGGATTACAATTATGGACACGTGGGTTTTTAAACACAAAACACTGTTTGTTCCATGGACTCAACTTAACATCTTAAATAAACATTGGATCTCTTAACACCCCTTACTTCAAAGATAACTCAGAAATATTGCAACAGTAAATAATTCCTTAAAATGTTCCTTCAAACTTCCAAGCGACTTAACACCTTTAAACAAAATCACATCAGGTTAAAGGTTTTACTATGATGAGTTTAAATCACCCAAATGATCCAGAGATGGTCTTTTATGGCAGACATCACAGCAAATCCAGCTCACTGCAAAACACAGACATTCACAAGCTCTTTTCAGACTGAAACTAAAAACCTGCAGCTCTCTGGAAACACACCAGCTCTTTTTCAAAAACTGCAAAACTAAACTGCAAAAATGGCTGACCTGAGCTCAGCCCCACCCACTCTCTGACATCACTGTTTTCTTAAACATCCATGTCTTAAAGGTGCTCTCACATGACACCCATACTGTCTTTGGGATCTTGCTGTGTACACATGGCCATAATTCCTACATTACGACAGTAACAACACATCAAAGTGTATGGGAGGGGATAATGTACTGGAATTGTCATTGGACTAGTGATCCAGAAACCCATACAATGCTCTGCGAATGAAGGTTCGAATCCCTTCCAAGGCAGATGGTGAAATGCAACTTTTTCGAATAATCTAGAATTAAAAGTCTAATGATGACCATCAAACCATTGGCGATTGTCATGCAAACCCACCTGGATCACTGATGCTCCTTAGGGGAGGAAATCTGCCATTCCTACCTGGTCTGGTCCACATGTGACTCCAGACCCACAGAAATGTCCTCTGATATTTGGCATGCAAACCACTCAGATCGAGGGTCACAAACGCAGGCTCCACAACATCCCATGAACAAATTTTTAAAAATTTTCACTGACAGTAAAGCACTTTGACCCAGCCTGTCGTGAGCTGTATCAATGAACACCTTTATCTTCATGGAATTGTGGGAATTCCCAGTATTCCTAAAACAGCGATGAGCCCAGACCAGCCTGATTCTGGAGCAAATTGACAGACATCAGCTAACGCTCAACTGGCCAGAAATCAAAGGGTTTTCATCTGGTCTGCTCACTTCAGCACTTACGGTGAGCAGCACATTACACTGACCCATCAGCACAGCGCACTGACCCATCAGCACAGCACACTGACCCATCAGCACAGCGCACTGACCCATCAGCACACTGACCCATCAGCACAATGACCCATCAGCACAATGACCCATCAGCACACTGACCCATCAGCACAGCGCACTGACCCATCAGCGCACTGACCCATCAGCACACTGACCCATCAGCACAGCGCACTGACCCATCAGCACAGCACACTGACCCATCAGCACAGCGCACTGACCCATCAGCGCACTGACCCATCAGCGCACTGACCCATCAGCACACTGACCCATCAGCACAGCGCACTGACCCATCAGCACACTGACCCATCAACACAGCGCACTGACCCATCAGCGCACTGACCCATCAGCACACTGACCCATCAGCACACTGACCCATCAACACAGCGCACTGACCCATCAGCGCACTGACCCATCAGCACAGCGCACTGACCCATCAGCACAGCGCACTGACCCATCAGCGCACTGACCCATCAGCACACTGACCCATCAGCACAATGACCCATCAGCACACTGACCCATCAGCACAATGACCCATCAGCACACTGACCCATCAGCACAGCGCACTGACCCATCAGCGCACTGACCCATCAGCACAGCACACTGACCCATCAGCACACTGACCCATCAGCACACTGACCCATCAGCACACTGACCAATCAGCACAGCGCACTGACCCATCAGCGCACTGACCCATCAGCACACTGACCCATCAGCACACTGACCCATCAGCGCAATGACCCATCAGCACAATGACCCATCAGCACACTGACCCATCAGCACAGCACACTGACCCATCAGCACAATGACCCATCAGCGCACTGACCCATCAGCACACTGACCCATCAGCACACTGACCCATCAGCACACTGACCCATCAGCACACTGACCCATCAGCACAGCGCACTGACCCATCAGCACACTGACCCATCAGCACACTGACCCATCAGCGCACTGACCCATCAGCGCAATGACCCATCAGCACAATGACCCATCAGCACACTGACCCATCAGCACAGCACACTGACCCATCAGCACAATGACCCATCAGCGCACTGACCCATCAGCACACTGACCCATCAGCACACTGACCCATCAGCACACTGACCCATCAGCACAGCACACTGACCCATCAGCGCACTGACCCATCAGCGCACTGACCCATCAGCACAGCGCACTGACCCATCAGCACACTGACCCATCAGCGCACTGACCCATCAGCACAGCGCACTGACCCATCAGCACACTGACCCATCAGCACACTGACCAATCAGCACAGCGCACTGACCCATCAGCGCACTGACCCATCAGCACACTGACCCATCAGCACACTGACCCATCAGCGCAATGACCCATCAGCACAATGACCCATCAGCACACTGACCCATCAGCACAGCACACTGACCCATCAGCACAATGACCCATCAGCGCACTGACCCATCAGCACACTGACCCATCAGCACACTGACCCATCAGCACACTGACCCATCAGCACAGCGCACTGACCCATCAGCACACTGACCCATCAGCACACTGACCCATCAGCACAGCGCACTGACCCATCAGCACACTGACCCATCAGCACACTGACCCATCAGCACACTGACCCATCAGCACACTGACCCATCAGCACAATGACCCATCAGCACAGCACACTGACCCATCAGCACACTGACCCATCAGCACACTGACCCATCAGCACAATGACCCATCAGCACACTGACCCATCAGCACAGCGCACTGACCCATCAGCGCACTGACCCATCAGCACACTGACCCATCAGCACAGCGCACTGACCCATCAGCGCACTGACCCATCAGCACAGCGCACTGACCCATCAGCACACTGACCCATCCGCACACTGACCCATCAGCACACTGACCCATCAGCACACTGACCCATCAGCGCACTGACCCATCAGCACAATGACCCATCAGCACAGCGCACTGACCCATCAGCACACTGACCCATCAGCACACTGACCCATCAGCACAGCGCACTGACCCATCAGCACAGCGCACTGACCCATCAGCACAGCACACTGACCCATCAACACACTGACCCATCAGCGCACTGACCCATCAGCACAGCACACTGACCCATCAGCACACTGACCCATCAGCGCACTGACCCATCAGCACACTGACCCATCAGCACACTGACCCATCAGTGCAATGACCCATCAGCGCACTGACCCATCAGCGCACTGACCCATCAGCGCACTGACCCATCAGCGCACTGACCCATCAGCGCACTGACCCATCAGCAGACTGACCCATCAGCACACTGACCCATCAGCACAGCGCACTGACCCATCAGCACACTGACCCATCAGCACACTGACCCATCAGCACAGCGCTCTGACCCATCAGCGCACTGACCCATCAGCACAATGACCCATCAGCGCACTGACCCATCAGCGCACTGACCCATCAGCGCACTGACCCATCAGCACACTGACCCATCAGCACACTGACCCATCAGCACACTGACCCATCAGCACAGCCCACTGACCCATCAGCACACTGACCCATCAGCACACTGACCCATCAGCACACTGACCCATCAGCGCACTGACCCATCAGCGCACTGACCCATCAGCACACTGACCCATCAGCGCACTGACCCATCAGCGCACTGACCCATCAGCACACTGACCCATCAGCGCACTGACCCATCAGCACACTGACCCATCAGCACACTGACCCATCAGCACAGCACACTGACCCATCAGCACACTGACCCATCAGCACAGCGCACTGACCCATCAGCACACTGACCCATCAGCACAGCGCACTGACCCATCAGCGCACTGACCCATCAACACAGCGCACTGACCCATCAGCGCACTGACCCATCAGCACAGCGCACTGACCCATCAGCACAATGACCCATCAGCACACTGACCCATCAGCACACTGACCCATCAGCACACTGACCCATCAGCACACTGACCCATCAGCACACTGACCCATCAGCGCACTGACCCATCAGCGCACTGACCCATCAGCACACTGACCCATCAGCGCACTGACCCATCAGCGCACTGACCCATCAGCGCACTGACCCATCAGCACAATGACCCATCAGCGCACTGACCCATCAGCGCACTGACCCATCAGCACACTGACCCATCAGCACAGCGCACTGACCCATCAGCACACTGACCCATCAGCACAGCACACTGACCCATCAGCACACTGACCCATCAGCGCACTGACCCATCAGCACACTGACCCATCAGCGCACTGACCCATCAGCACACTGACCCATCAGCACAGCGCACTGACCCATCAGCACACTGACCCATCAGCACAGCACACTGACCCATCAGCACACTGACCCATCAGCGCACTGACCCATCAGCACACTGACCCATCAGCGCACTGACCCATCAGCGCACTGACCCATCAGCACACTGACCCATCAGCACACTGACCCATCAGCGCACTGACCCATCAGCACAATGACCCATCAGCACAGCGCACTGACCCATCAGCACACTGACCCATCAGCACAGCACACTGACCCATCAGCACACTGACCCATCAGCGCACTGACCCATCAGCACACTGACCCATCAGCACACTGACCCATCAGTGCAATGACCCATCAGCGCACTGACCCATCAGCGCACTGACCCATCAGCGCACTGACCCATCAGCGCACTGACCCATCAGCGCACTGACCCATCAGCAGACTGACCCATCAGCACACTGACCCATCAGCACACTGACCCATCAGCACAGCGCACTGACCCATCAGCACACTGACCCATCAGCACACTGACCCATCAGCACACTGACCCATCAGCACACTGACCCATCAGCACACTGACCCATCAGCACAATGACCCATCAGCGCACTGACCCATCAGCGCACTGACCCATCAGCACACTGACCCTTCAGCACAATGACCCATCAGCACAATGACCCATCAGCGCACTGACCCATCAGCGCACTGACCCATCAGCACACTGACCCATCAGCACACTGACCCATCAGCACACTGACCCATCAGCAAACTGACCCATCAGCGCACTGACCCATCAGCACACTGACCCATCAGCGCACTGACCCATCAGCGCACTGACCCATCAGCGCACTGACCCATCAGCACACTGACCCATCAGCACACTGACCCATCAGCACACTGACCCATCAGCACACTGACCCATCAGCACAGCCCACTGACCCATCAGCACACTGACCCATCAGCGCACTGACCCATCAGCACACTGACCCATCAGCACAGCGCACTGACCCATCAGCGCACTGACCCATCAGCACAGCGCACTGACCCATCAGCACACTGACCCATCAGCACACTGACCCATCAGCACACTGACCCATCAGCACACTGACCCATCAGCACAGCCCACTGACCCATCAGCACACTGACCCATCAGCGCACTGACCCATCAGCACACTGACCCATCAGCGCACTGACCCATCAGCGCACTGACCCATCAGCACACTGACCCATCAGCGCACTGACCCATCAGCACACTGACCCATCAGCACACTGACCCATCAGCACAGCGCACTGACCCATCAGCACACTGACCCATCAGCACAGCGCACTGACCCATCAGCGCACTGACCCATCAGCACACTGACCCATCAGCACACTGACCCATCAGCACACTGACCCATCAGCACACTGACCCATCAACACACTGACCCATCAGCACAGCGCACTGACCCATCAGCACACTGACCCATCAGCGCACTGACCCATCAGCACACTGACCCATCAGCACACTGACCCATCAGCACACTGACCCATCAGCACAGCGCACTGACCCATCAGCACACTGACCCATCAGCACACTGACCCATCAGCGCACTGACCCATCAGCACACTGACCCATCAGCACACTGACCCATCAGCACAGCGCACTGACCCATCAGCACACTGACCCATCAGCACAGCGCACTGACCCATCAGCGCACTGACCCATCAACACACTGACCCATCAGCACAGCGCACTGACCCATCAGCGCACTGACCCATCAGCGCACTGACCCATCAGCACACTGACCCATCAGCACACTGACCCATCAGCACACTGACCCATCAGCGCACTGACCTATCAGCACACTGACCCATCAGCACACTGACCCATCAGCACAGCGCACTGACCCATCAGCACACTGACCCATCAGCGCACTGACCCATCAGCACAGCGCACTGACCCATCAGCACACTGACCCATCAGCACACTGACCCATCAGCACAGCGCACTGACCCATCAGCGCACTGACCCATCAGCGCACTGACCCATCAGCACACTGACCCATCAGCGCACTGACCCATCAGCACACTGACCCATCAGCACACTGACCCATCAGCACAGCGCACTGACCCATCAGCACACTGACCCATCAGCACAGCGCACTGACCCATCAGCGCACTGACCCATCAACACACTGACCCATCAGCACAGCGCACTGACCCATCAGCACACTGACCCATCAGCACACTGACCCATCAGCACAGCGCACTGACCCATCAGCACACTGACCCATCAGCACACTGACCCATCAGCGCACTGACCCATCAGCACAGCGCACTGACCCATCAGCACACTGACCCATCAGCACACTGACCCATCAGCACAGCGCACTGACCCATCAGCACACTGACCCATCAGCACACTGACCCATCAGCGCACTGACCCATCAGCACACTGACCCATCAGCGCACTGACCCATCAGCACAGCGCACTGACCCATCAGCACACTGACCCATCAGCACAGCGCACTGACCCATCAGCGCACTGACCCATCAACACACTGACCCATCAGCACAGCGCACTGACCCATCAGCACACTGACCCATCAGCGCACTGACCCATCAGCACACTGACCCATCAGCACACTGACCCATCAGCACACTGACCCATCAGCGCACTGACCTATCAGCACACTGACCCATCAGCACACTGACCCATCAGCACAGCGCACTGACCCATCAGCACACTGACCCATCAGCGCACTGACCCATCAGCACAGCGCACTGACCCATCAGCACACTGACCCATCAGCACACTGACCCATCAGCACAGCGCACTGACCCATCAACACAGCGCACTGACCCATCAGCACACTGACCCATCAGCACACTGACCCATCAGCACAGCGCACTGACCCATCAGCACAGCGCACTGACCCATCAGCACAGCGCACTGACCCATCAGCACACTGACCCATCAGCGCACTGACCCATCAGCACAGCGCACTGACCCATCAACACACTGACCCATCAGCACACTGACCCATCAGCACACTGACCCATCAGCACACTGACCCATCAGCGCACTGACCCATCAACACAGCGCACTGACCCATCAGCACACTGACCCATCAGCACACTGACCCATCAGCACACTGACCCATCAGCACAGCGCACTGACCCATCAGCACAGCGCACTGACCCATCAGCACAGCGCACTGACCCATCAGCGCACTGACCCATCAGCACACTGACCCATCAGCACAGCGCACTGACCCATCAGCACACTGACCCATCAGCACAGCGCACTGACCCATCAGCACACTGACCCATCAGCGCACTGACCCATCAGCACAGCGCACTGACCCATCAGCACACTGACCCATCAGCACAGCGCACTGACCCATCAACACAGCGCACTGACCCATCAGCACACTGACCCATCAGCACACTGACCCATCAGCACAGCGCACTGACCCATCAGCACACTGACCCATCAGCACACTGACCCATCAGCACACTGACCCATCAGCACAGCGCACTGACCCATCAGCACAGCGCACTGACCCATCAGCACAGCGCACTGACCCATCAGCACACTGACCCATCAGCGCACTGACCCATCAGCACAGCGCACTGACCCATCAGCACACTGACCCATCAGCACAGCGCACTGACCCATCAGCGCACTGACCCATCAGCACACTGACCCATCAGCACACTGACCCATCAGCACACTGACCCATCAGCACACTGACCCATCAGCACACTGACCCATCAGCACAGCACACTGACCCAACAACACAGCGCACTGACCCATCAGCACACTGACCCATCAGCACACTGACCCATCAGCGCACTGACCCATCAGCACAGCGCACTGACCCATCAGCACACTGACCCATCAGCGCACTGACCCATCAACACAGCACACTGACCCATCAGCACAGCACACTGACCCATCAGCACACTGACCCATCAGCACAGCGCACTGACCCATCAGCACACTGACCCATCAGCGCACTGACCCATCAGCGCACTGACCCATCAGCACACTGACCCATTAGCACACTGACCCATCAGCACACTGACCCATCAGCACACTGACCCATCAGCACAGCGCACTGACCCATCAGCACCCTGACCCATCAGCACAGCGCACTGTCCCATCAGCGCACTGACCCATCAGCACAGCGCACTGACCCATCAGCACACTGACCCATCAGCGCACTGACCCATCAGCACACTGACCCATCAGCGCACTGACCCATCAGCACAGCCCACTGACCCATCAGCGCACTGACCCATCAGCGCACTGACCCATCAGCACACTGACCCATCAGCACAATGACCCATCAGCACAGCGCACTGACCCATCAGCACAATGACCCATCAGCACAGCGCACTGACCCATCAACACAGCGCACTGACCCATCAGCACAATGACCCATCAGCACAGCGCACTGACCCATCAACACAGCGCACTGACCCATCAGCTCACTGACCCATCAGCACAGCGCACTGACCCATCAGCACAATGACCCATCAGCACAGCGCACTGACCCATCAGCACAGCACACTGACCCATCAGCGCACTGACCCATCAGCACAGCGCACTGACCCATCAGCACACTGACCCATCAGCACAGCGCACTGACCCATCAGCACAGCACACTGACCCATCAGCACACTGACCCATCAGCACACTGACCCATCAGCACACTGACCCATCAGCACACTGACCCATCAGCACAGCGCACTGACCCATCAGCACACTGACCCATCAGCACAGCGCACTGACCCATCAGCACAGCGCACTGACCCATCAGCACAGCACACTGACCCATCAGCACACTGACCCATCAGCACACTGACCCATCAGCACAGCGCACTGACCCATCAGCACACTGACCCATCAGCACACTGACCCATCAGCACACTGACCCATCAGCACACTGACCCATCAGCGCACTGACCCATCAGCACAGCGCACTGACCCATCAGCACACTGACCCATCAGCACACTGACCCATCAGCACACTGACCCATCAGCACACTGACCCATCAGCACACTGACCCATCAGCGCACTGACCCATCAGCACAGCGCACTGACCCATCAGCACACTGACCCATCAGCACACTGACCCATCAGCGCACTGACCCATCAGCGCACTGACCCATCAGCGCACTGACCCATCAGCGCACTGACCCATCAGCGCACTGACCCATCAGCACACTGACCCATCAGCACAATGACCCATCAGCACAATGACCCATCAGCGCACTGACCCATCAGCACACTGACCCATCAGCACAGCGCACTGACCCATCAGCACACTGACCCATCAGCACAGCGCACTGACCCATCAGCGCACTGACCCATCAGCACACTGACCCATCAGCACAGCGCACTGACCCATCAGCACAGCGCACTGACCCATCAGCACAGCGCACTGTCCCATCAGCGCACTGACCCATCAGCACACTGACCCATCAGCACACTGACCCATCAGCACACTGACCCATCAGCACACTGACCCATCAGCACACTGACCCATCAGCACACTGACCCATCAGCACAGCGCACTGACCCATCAGCACACTGACCCATCAGCACACTGACCCATCAGCACACTGACCCATCAGCACAGCGCACTGACCCATCAGCACACTGACCCATCAGCACAGCGCACTGACCCATCAGCACAGCGCACTGACCCATCAGCGCACTGACCCATCAGCACACTGACCCATCAGCACAGCGCACTGACCCATCAGCACAGCGCACTGACCCATCAGCACAGCGCACTGACCCATCAGCGCACTGACCCATCAGCACACTGACCCATCAGCACAGCGCACTGACCCATCAGCACAGCGCACTGACCCATCAGCACAGCGCACTGACCCATCAGCACACTGACCCATCAACACAGCGCACTGACCCATCAGCTCACTGACCCATCAGCGCACTGACCCATCAGCACAGCGCACTGACCCATCAGCACAGCGCACTGACCCATCAGCACACTGACCCATCAGCACACTGACCCATCAGCACACTGACCCATCAGCGCACTGACCCATCAGCACAGCGCACTGACCCATCAGCACACTGACCCATCAGCACAGCGCACTGACCCATCAGCACAGCGCACTGACCCATCAGCACAGCGCACTGACCCATCAGCGCACTGACCCATCAGCACACTGACCCATCAGCACAGCGCACTGACCCATCAGCACACTGACCCATCAGCACACTGACCCATCAGCACAGCGCACTGACCCATCAGCACAGCGCACTGACCCATCAGCACACTGACCCATCAGCACAGCGCACTGTCCCATCAGCGCACTGACCCATCAGCACACTGACCCATCAGCACACTGACCCATCAGCGCACTGACCCATCAGCGCACTGACCCATCAGCACAGCACACTGACCCATCAGCACAGCGCACTGACCCATCAGCACAGCACACTGACCCATCAGCACACTGTCCCATCAGCGCACTGACCCATCAGCGCACTGACCCATCAGCACAGCGCACTGACCCATCAGCGCACTGACCCATCAGCACACTGACCCATCAGCACACTGACCCATCAGCACACTGACCCATCAGCACACTGACCCATCAGCGCACTGACCCATCAGCGCACTGACCCATCAGCACAGCGCACTGACCCATCAGCGCACTGACCCATCAGCACAGCGCACTGACCCATCAGCACACTGACCCATCAGCACAACGCACTGACCCATCAGCACACTGACCCATCAGCACAGCGCACTGACCCATCAGCACACTGACCCATCAGCACAGCGCACTGACCCATCAGCACACTGACCCATCAGCACACTGACCCATCAGCACACTGACCCATCAGCACACTGACCCATCAGCGCACTGACCCATCAGCACAGCGCACTGACCCATCAGCACACTGACCCATCAGCACACTGACCCATCAGCACACTGACCCATCAGCACACTGACCCATCAGCGCACTGACCCATCAGCGCACTGACCCATCAGCACAGCGCACTGACCCATCAGCACAGCGCACTGACCCATCAGCACACTGACCCATCAGCACAGCGCACTGACCCATCAGCACACTGACCCATCAGCACAGCACACTGACCCATCAGCGCACTGACCCATCAGCACACTGACCCATCAGCACAGCGCACTGACCCATCAGCACACTGACCCATCAGCACAGCGCACTGACCCATCAGCACACTGACCCATCAGCACAGCACACTGACCCATCAGCGCACTGACCCATCAGCACACTGACCCATCAGCACAGCGCACTGACCCATCAGCACACTGACCCATCAGCACAGCGCACTGACCCATCAGCACACTGACCCATCAGCACACTGACCCATCAGCACAGCGCACTGACCCATCAGCACACTGACCCATCAGCACACTGACCCATCAGCACAGCGCACTGACCCATCAGCACAGCGCACTGACCCATCAGCACAGCACACTGACCCATCAGCACACTGACCCATCAGCACACTGACCCATCAGCACAGCGCACTGACCCATCAGCACACTGACCCATCAGCACAGCGCACTGACCCATCAGCGCACTGACCCATCAGCACAGCGCACTGACCCATCAGCACACTGACCCTTCAGCACACTGACCCATCAGCACAGCGCACTGACCCATCAGCACACTGACCCATCAGCACACTGACCCATCAGCGCACTGACCCATCAGCACACTGACCCATCAGCACAGCGCACTGACCCATCAGCACACTGACCCATCAGCACAGCGCACTGACCCATCAGCACACTGACCCATCAGCACACTGACCCATCAGCACAGCGCACTGACCCATCAGCGCACTGACCCATCAGCACACTGACCCATCAGCACAGCGCACTGACCCATCAGCTCACTGACCCATCAGCACAGCTCACTGACCCATCAGCACACTGACCCATCAGCACAGCGCACTGACCCATCAGCACACTGACCCATCAGCACACTGACCCATCAGCGCACTGACCCATCAGCACAATGACCCATCAGCACAGCGCACTGACCCATCAGCACACTGACCCATCAGCACACTGACCCATCAGCACAGCGCACTGACCCATCAGCACACTGACCCATCAGCACAGCGCACTGACCCATCAGCGCACTGACCCATCAACACACTGACCCATCAGCACAGCGCACTGACCCATCAGCACACTGACCCATCAGCGCACTGACCCATCAGCACACTGACCCATCAGCACACTGACCCATCAGCACACTGACCCATCAGCGCACTGACCTATCAGCACACTGACCCATCAGCACACTGACCCATCAGCACAGCGCACTGACCCATCAGCACACTGACCCATCAGCGCACTGACCCATCAGCACAGCGCACTGACCCATCAGCACACTGACCCATCAGCACACTGACCCATCAGCACAGCGCACTGACCCATCAACACAGCGCACTGACCCATCAGCACACTGACCCATCAGCACACTGACCCATCAGCACAGCGCACTGACCCATCAGCACAGCGCACTGACCCATCAGCACAGCGCACTGACCCATCAGCACACTGACCCATCAGCGCACTGACCCATCAGCACAGCGCACTGACCCATCAACACAGCGCACTGACCCATCAGCACACTGACCCATCAGCGCACTGACCCATCAACACAGCGCACTGACCCATCAGCACACTGACCCATCAGCACACTGACCCATCAGCACACTGACCCATCAGCACAGCGCACTGACCCATCAGCACAGCGCACTGACCCATCAGCACAGCGCACTGACCCATCAGCGCACTGACCCATCAGCACACTGACCCATCAGCACAGCGCACTGACCCATCAGCACACTGACCCATCAGCACAGCGCACTGACCCATCAGCACACTGACCCATCAGCGCACTGACCCATCAGCACAGCGCACTGACCCATCAGCACACTGACCCATCAGCACAGCGCACTGACCCATCAACACAGCGCACTGACCCATCAGCACACTGACCCATCAGCACACTGACCCATCAGCACAGCGCACTGACCCATCAGCACACTGACCCATCAGCACACTGACCCATCAGCACACTGACCCATCAGCACAGCGCACTGACCCATCAGCACAGCGCACTGACCCATCAGCACAGCGCACTGACCCATCAGCACACTGACCCATCAGCGCACTGACCCATCAGCACAGCGCACTGACCCATCAGCACACTGACCCATCAGCACAGCGCACTGACCCATCAGCGCACTGACCCATCAGCACACTGACCCATCAGCACACTGACCCATCAACACAGCGCACTGACCCATCAGCACACTGACCCATCAGCACACTGACCCATCAGCACACTGACCCATCAGCACACTGACCCATCAGCACAGCACACTGACCCAACAACACAGCGCACTGACCCATCAGCACACTGACCCATCAGCACACTGACCCATCAGCGCACTGACCCATCAGCACAGCGCACTGACCCATCAGCACACTGACCCATCAGCGCACTGACCCATCAACACAGCACACTGACCCATCAGCACAGCACACTGACCCATCAGCACACTGACCCATCAGCACAGCGCACTGACCCATCAGCACACTGACCCATCAGCGCACTGACCCATCAGCACACTGACCCATCAGCACACTGACCCATTAGCACACTGACCCATCAGCACACTGACCCATCAGCACACTGACCCATCAGCACAGCGCACTGACCCATCAGCACCCTGACCCATCAGCACAGCGCACTGTCCCATCAGCGCACTGACCCATCAGCACAGCGCACTGACCCATCAGCACACTGACCCATCAGCGCACTGACCCATCAGCACACTGACCCATCAGCGCACTGACCCATCAGCACAGCCCACTGACCCATCAGCGCACTGACCCATCAGCGCACTGACCCATCAGCACACTGACCCATCAGCACAATGACCCATCAGCACAGCGCACTGACCCATCAGCACAATGACCCATCAGCACAGCGCACTGACCCATCAACACAGCGCACTGACCCATCAGCACAATGACCCATCAGCACAGCGCACTGACCCATCAACACAGCGCACTGACCCATCAGCTCACTGACCCATCAGCACAGCGCACTGACCCATCAGCACAATGACCCATCAGCACAGCGCACTGACCCATCAGCACAGCACACTGACCCATCAGCGCACTGACCCATCAGCACAGCGCACTGACCCATCAGCACACTGACCCATCAGCACAGCGCACTGACCCATCAGCACAGCACACTGACCCATCAGCACACTGACCCATCAGCACACTGACCCATCAGCACACTGACCCATCAGCACACTGACCCATCAGCACAGCGCACTGACCCATCAGCACACTGACCCATCAGCACAGCGCACTGACCCATCAGCACAGCGCACTGACCCATCAGCACAGCACACTGACCCATCAGCACACTGACCCATCAGCACACTGACCCATCAGCACAGCGCACTGACCCATCAGCACACTGACCCATCAGCACACTGACCCATCAGCACACTGACCCATCAGCACACTGACCCATCAGCGCACTGACCCATCAGCACAGCGCACTGACCCATCAGCACACTGACCCATCAGCACACTGACCCATCAGCACACTGACCCATCAGCACACTGACCCATCAGCACACTGACCCATCAGCGCACTGACCCATCAGCACAGCGCACTGACCCATCAGCACACTGACCCATCAGCACACTGACCCATCAGCGCACTGACCC
Source organism: Scyliorhinus torazame (assembly GCF_047496885.1). NCBI lineage: Eukaryota > Metazoa > Chordata > Chondrichthyes > Carcharhiniformes > Scyliorhinidae > Scyliorhinus > Scyliorhinus torazame. The sequence goes on from NC_092722.1 coordinate 37,423,957, forward strand.
ATCAGCGCACTGACCCATCAGCGCACTGACCCATCAGCGCACTGACCCATCAGCGCACTGACCCATCAGCACACTGACCCATCAGCACAATGACCCATCAGCACAATGACCCATCAGCGCACTGACCCATCAGCACACTGACCCATCAGCACAGCGCACTGACCCATCAGCACACTGACCCATCAGCACAGCGCACTGACCCATCAGCGCACTGACCCATCAGCACACTGACCCATCAGCACAGCGCACTGACCCATCAGCACAGCGCACTGACCCATCAGCACAGCGCACTGTCCCATCAGCGCACTGACCCATCAGCACACTGACCCATCAGCACACTGACCCATCAGCACACTGACCCATCAGCACACTGACCCATCAGCACACTGACCCATCAGCACACTGACCCATCAGCACAGCGCACTGACCCATCAGCACACTGACCCATCAGCACACTGACCCATCAGCACACTGACCCATCAGCACAGCGCACTGACCCATCAGCACACTGACCCATCAGCACAGCGCACTGACCCATCAGCACAGCGCACTGACCCATCAGCGCACTGACCCATCAGCACACTGACCCATCAGCACAGCGCACTGACCCATCAGCACAGCGCACTGACCCATCAGCACAGCGCACTGACCCATCAGCGCACTGACCCATCAGCACACTGACCCATCAGCACAGCGCACTGACCCATCAGCACAGCGCACTGACCCATCAGCACAGCGCACTGACCCATCAGCACACTGACCCATCAACACAGCGCACTGACCCATCAGCTCACTGACCCATCAGCGCACTGACCCATCAGCACAGCGCACTGACCCATCAGCACAGCGCACTGACCCATCAGCACACTGACCCATCAGCACACTGACCCATCAGCACACTGACCCATCAGCGCACTGACCCATCAGCACAGCGCACTGACCCATCAGCACACTGACCCATCAGCACAGCGCACTGACCCATCAGCACAGCGCACTGACCCATCAGCACAGCGCACTGACCCATCAGCGCACTGACCCATCAGCACACTGACCCATCAGCACAGCGCACTGACCCATCAGCACACTGACCCATCAGCACACTGACCCATCAGCACAGCGCACTGACCCATCAGCACAGCGCACTGACCCATCAGCACACTGACCCATCAGCACAGCGCACTGTCCCATCAGCGCACTGACCCATCAGCACACTGACCCATCAGCACACTGACCCATCAGCGCACTGACCCATCAGCGCACTGACCCATCAGCACAGCACACTGACCCATCAGCACAGCGCACTGACCCATCAGCACAGCACACTGACCCATCAGCACACTGTCCCATCAGCGCACTGACCCATCAGCGCACTGACCCATCAGCACAGCGCACTGACCCATCAGCGCACTGACCCATCAGCACACTGACCCATCAGCACACTGACCCATCAGCACACTGACCCATCAGCACACTGACCCATCAGCGCACTGACCCATCAGCGCACTGACCCATCAGCACAGCGCACTGACCCATCAGCGCACTGACCCATCAGCTCAGCGCACTGACCCATCAGCACACTGACCCATCAGCACAACGCACTGACCCATCAGCACACTGACCCATCAGCACAGCGCACTGACCCATCAGCACACTGACCCATCAGCACAGCGCACTGACCCATCAGCACACTGACCCATCAGCACACTGACCCATCAGCACAGCGCACTGACCCATCAGCACACTGACCCATCAACACAGCGCACTGACCCATCAGCACACTGACCCATCAGCACACTGACCCATCAGCGCACTGACCCATCAGCACACTGACCCATCAGCACACTGACCCATCAGCGCACTGACCCATCAGCACAGCGCACTGACCCATCAGCACACTGACCCATCAGCACACTGACCCATCAGCACACTGACCCATCAGCACACTGACCCATCAGCGCACTGACCCATCAGCGCACTGACCCATCAGCACAGCGCACTGACCCATCAGCACAGCGCACTGACCCATCAGCACACTGACCCATCAGCACAGCGCACTGACCCATCAGCACACTGACCCATCAGCACAGCACACTGACCCATCAGCGCACTGACCCATCAGCACACTGACCCATCAGCACAGCGCACTGACCCATCAGCACACTGACCCATCAGCACAGCGCACTGACCCATCAGCACACTGACCCATCAGCACAGCACACTGACCCATCAGCGCACTGACCCATCAGCACACTGACCCATCAGCACAGCGCACTGACCCATCAGCACACTGACCCATCAGCACAGCGCACTGACCCATCAGCACACTGACCCATCAGCACACTGACCCATCAGCACAGCGCACTGACCCATCAGCACACTGACCCATCAGCACACTGACCCATCAGCACAGCGCACTGACCCATCAGCACAGCGCACTGACCCATCAGCACAGCACACTGACCCATCAGCACACTGACCCATCAGCACACTGACCCATCAGCACAGCGCACTGACCCATCAGCACACTGACCCATCAGCACAGCGCACTGACCCATCAGCGCACTGACCCATCAGCACAGCGCACTGACCCATCAGCACACTGACCCTTCAGCACACTGACCCATCAGCACAGCGCACTGACCCATCAGCACACTGACCCATCAGCACACTGACCCATCAGCGCACTGACCCATCAGCACACTGACCCATCAGCACAGCGCACTGACCCATCAGCACACTGACCCATCAGCACAGCGCACTGACCCATCAGCACACTGACCCATCAGCACACTGACCCATCAGCACAGCGCACTGACCCATCAGCGCACTGACCCATCAGCACACTGACCCATCAGCACAGCGCACTGACCCATCAGCTCACTGACCCATCAGCACAGCTCACTGACCCATCAGCACAGCGCACTGACCCATCAGCACAGCGCACTGACCCATCAGCACACTGACCCATCAGCACACTGACCCATCAGCACACTGACCCATCAGCACAGCGCACTGACCCATCAGCACACTGACCCATCAGCACACTGACCCATCAGCACAGCTCACTGACCCATCAGCACAGCGCACTGACCCATCAGCACAGCGCACTGACCCATCAGCACACTGACCCATCAGCACACTGACCCATCAGCACACTGACCCATCAGCACAGCGCACTGACCCATCAGCACAGCGCCCTGACCCATCAACACAGCGCACTGACACATCAGCACAGCGCACTGACCCATCAGCACACTGACCCATCAGCACAGCGCACTGACCCATCAGCACAGCGCACTGACCCATCAGCACAGCGCACTGACCCATCAGCACAGCGCACTGACCCATCAGCACAGCGCACTGACCCATCAGCACAGCACACTGACCCATCAGCGCACTGACCCATCAGCACAGCGCACTGACCCATCAGCACACTGACCCATCAGCACACTGACCCATCAGCACACTGACCCATCAGCGCACTGACCCATCAACACAGCGCACTGACCCATCAGCACAGCGCACTGACCCATCAGCACAGCACACTGACCCATCAGCACACTGACCCATCAGCACACTGACCCATCAGCGCACTGACCCATCAGCACAGCGCACTGACCCATCAGCACACTGACCCATCAGCACACTGACCCATCAGCACACTGACCCATCAGCACAGCGCACTGACCCATCAGCACAGCGCACTGACCCATCAACACACTGACCCATCAGCACAGCGCACTGACCCATCAGCACACTGACCCATCAGCACAGCGCACTGACCCATCAGCACACTGACCCATCAGCACACTGACCCATCAGCACAGCGCACTGACCCATCAGCACAGCGCACTGACCCATCAGCACAGCACACTGACCCATCAGCACACTGACCCATCAGCACACTGACCCATCAGCGCACTGACCCATCAGCGCACTGACCCATCAGCACACTGACCCATCAGCACACTGACCCATCAGCACACTGACCCATCAGCGCACTGACCCATCAGCGCACTGACCCATCAGCGCACTGACCCATCAGCACAATGACCCATCAGCACAGCACACTGACCCATCAGCACACTGACCCATCAGCACACTGACCCATCAGCACAGCACACTGACCCATCAGCGCACTGACCCATCAGCACAGCGCACTGACCCATCAGCGCACTGACCCATCAGCACAGCGCACTGACCCATCAGCGCACTGACCCATCAACACAGCACACTGACCCATCAGCGCACTGACCCATCAACACAGCACACTGACCCATCAGCGCACTGACCCATCAACACAGCACACTGACCCATCAGCGCACTGACCCATCAGCACAGCGCACTGACCCATCAGCGCACTGACCCATCAACACAGCACACTGACCCATCAGCGCACTGACCCATCAGCACAGCGCACTGACCCATCAGCGCACTGACCCATCAGCACAGCGCACTGACCCATCAGCGCACTGACCCATCAGCACACTGACCCATCAGCACACTGACCCATCAGCACAGCGCACTGACCCATCAGCGCACTGACCCATCAGCACAGCGCACTGACCCATCAGCACAATGACCCATCAGCACACTGACCCATCAGCACACTGACCCATCAGCGCACTGACCCATCAGCGCACTGACCCATCAGCACACTGACCCATCAGCACACTGACCCATCAGCACAGCGCACTGACCCATCAGCACAGCGCACTGACCCATCAGCACAATGACCCATCAGCGCACTGACCCATCAGCGCACTGACCCATCAGCGCACTGACCCATCAGCGCACTGACCCATCAGCACACTGACCCATCAGCACACTGACCCATCAGCACACTGACCCATCAGCGCACTGACCCATCAGCGCACTGACCCATCAGCGCACTGACCCATCAGCGCACTGACCCATCAGCACAGCGCACTGACCCATCAGCGCACTGACCCATCAGCACAGCGCACTGACCCATCAGCACACTGACCCATCAGCGCACTGACCCATCAGCACAGCGCACTGACCCATCAGCGCACTGACCCATCAGCACAGCGCACTGACCCATCAGCGCACTGACCCATCAGCGCACTGACCCATCAGCACAGCGCACTGACCCATCAACACAGCGCACTGACCCATCAGCACAGCGCACTGACCCATCAGCACACTGACCCATCAGCACAGCGCACTGACCCATCAGCGCACTGACCCATCAGCACAGCGCACTGACCCATCAGCACACTGACCCATCAGCACAGCGCACTGACCCATCAGCGCACTGACCCATCAGCACACTGACCCATCAGCACAGCGCACTGACCCATCAGCACAGCGCTCTGACCCATCAGCACTCTGACCCATCAACACAGCGCACTGACCCATCAGCACACTGACCCATCAGCACAGCGCACTGACCCATCAGCACACTGACCCATCAGCACAGCACACTGACCCATCAGCACACTGACCCATCAACACAGCGCACTGACCCATCAGCACACTGACCCATCAGCACAGCACACTGACCCATCAACACACTGACCCATCAACACACTGACCCATCAGCACAGCGCACTGACCCATCAGCACACTGACCCATCAGCGCACTGACCCATCAGCACACTGACCCATCAGCACACTGACCCATCAGCACACTGACCCATCAGCACAGCGCACTGACCCATCAGCACACTGACCCATCAGCGCACTGACCCATCAGCACACTGACCCATCAGCACACTGACCCATCAGCACACTGACCCATCAGCACAGCGCACTGACCCATCAGCACACTGACCCATCAGCACACTGACCCATCAGCACACTGACCCATCAGCACACTGACCCATCAGCACAGCGCACTGACCCATCAGCACACTGACCCATCAGCACACTGACCCATCAGCGCACTGACCCATCAGCACACTGACCCATCAGCACAGCGCACTGACCCATCAGCACACTGACCCATCAGCGCACTGACCCATCAGCACACTGACCCATCAACACACTGACCCATCAGCACAGCGCACTGACCCATCAGCACACTGACCCATCAGCGCACTGACCCATCAGCACACTGACCCATCAGCACACTGACCCATCAGCACACTGACCCATCAACACACTGACCCATCAGCACAGCGCACTGACCCATCAGCACACTGACCCATCAGCGCACTGACCCATCAGCACAGCGCACTGACCCATCAGCACACTGACCCATCAGCACACTGACCCATCAGCACAATGACCCATCAGCACACTGACCCATCAGCACACTGACCCATCAGCACACTGACCCATCAGCACAGCGCACTGACCCATCAGCACACTGACCCATCAGCACAGCGCACTGACCCATCAGCACACTGACCCATCAGCACAGCGCACTGACCCATCAGCACAGCGCACTGACCCATCAGCACAGCGCACTGACCCATCAGCACACTGACCCATCAGCACAATGACCCATCAGCACACTGACCCATCAACACACTGACCCATCAGCGCACTGACCCATCAGCACACTGACCCATCAGCACACTGACCCATCAGCGCACTGACCCATCAGCACACTGACCCATCAGCACACTGACCCATCAGCACAGCGCACTGACCCATCAGCACACTGACCCATCAGCACACTGACCCATCAGCGCACTGACCCATCAGCACACTGACCCATCAGCACAGCGCACTGACCCATCAGCACACTGACCCATCAGCGCACTGACCCATCAGCACACTGACCCATCAGCACAGCGCACTGACCCATCAGCACAGCGCACTGACCCATCAGCACAGCGCACTGACCCATCAGCACACTGACCCATCAGCACACTGACCCATCAGCGCACTGACCCATCAGCACACTGACCCATCAGCACAATGACCCATCAGCGCACTGACCCATCAGCGCACTGACCCATCAGCGCACTGACCCATCAGCACACTGACGCATCAGCACAATGACCCATCAGCACACTGACCCATCAGCACACTGACCCATCAGCACAGCGCACTGACCCATCAGCACAGCGCACTGACCCATCAGCACACTGACCCATCAGCACAATGACCCATCAGCGCACTGACCCATCAGCACACTGACCCATCAGCACACTGACCCATCAGCACACTGACCCATCAGCACAGCAGACTGACCCATCAGCGCACTGACCCATCAGCACACTGACCCATCAGCACACTGACCCATCAGCACAGCGCACTGACCCATCAGCACACTGACCCATCAGCACAGCGCACTGACCCATCAGCGCACTGACCCATCAGCACAGCGCACTGACCCATCAGCACACTGACCCATCAGCACACTGACCCATCAGTGCACTGACCCATCAGCACACTGACCCATCAGCACAGCGCACTGACCCATCAGCGCACTGACCCATCAGCGCAATGACCCATCAGCACACTGACCCATCAGCACACTGACCCAACAGCACAGCGCACTGACCCATCAGCACAGCGCACTGACCCATTAGCGCACTGACCCATCAGCACAGCGCACTGACCCATCAGCACAGCGCACTGACCCATCAGCGCACTGACCCATCAGCACAGCGCACTGACCCATCAGCACAATGACCCATCAGCACAGCGCACTGACCCATCAGCACAGCGCACTGACCCATCAGCACAGCGCACTGACCCATCAGCACAGCGCACTGACCCATCAGCACAGCGCACTGACCCATCAGCACAGCGCACTGACCCATCAGCGCACTGACCCATTAGCGCACTGACCCATCAGCACAGCACACTGACCCATCAGCACAGCGCACTGACCCATCAGCGCACTGACCCATTAGCGCACTGACCCATCAGCACAGCGCACTGACCCATCAGCACAGCGCACTGACCCATCAGCACAGCGCACTGACCCATCAGCACAGCGCACTGACCCATCAGCACAGCGCACTGACCCATCAGCACAGCGCACTGACCCATCAGCACAGCGCACTGACCCATCAGCGCACTGACCCATCAGCACAGCACACTGACCCATCAGCACAGCGCACTGACCCATCAGCACAGCGCACTGACCCATCAGCACACTGACCCATTAGCGCACTGACCCATCAGCACAGCGCACTGACCCATCAGCACACTGACCCATCAGCGCACTGACCCATCAGCACAATGACCCATCAGCGCACTGACCCATCAGCACAGCGCACTGACCCATCAGCACAGCGCACTGACCCATCAGCACACTGACCCATCAGCACAATGACCCATCAGCACAGCACACTGACCCATCAGCGCACTGACCCATCAGCACACTGACCCATCAGCGCACTGACCCATCAGCGCACTGACCCATCAGCACAATGACCCATCAGCACAGCACACTGACCCATCAGCGCACTGACCCATCAGCACACTGACCCATCAGCACAATGACCCATCAGCACAGCACACTGACCCATCAGCGCACTGACCCATCAGCACACTGACCCATCAGCGCACTGACCCATCAGCGCACTGACCCATCAGCACAATGACCCATCAGCACAGCACACTGACCCATCAGCGCACTGACCCATCAGCGCACTGACCCATCAGCACAATGACCCATCAGCACAGCACACTGACCCATCAGCGCACTGACCCATCAGCACACTGACCCATCAGCACAGTGCACTGACCCATCAGCGCACTGACCCATCAGCACAGCACACTGACCCATCAGCACACTGACCCATCAGCACAGCACACTGACCCATCAGCACACTGACCCATCAGCACAGCGCACTGACCCATCAGCACACTGACCCATCAGCACAGCACACTGACCCATCAACACACTGACCCATCAGCGCACTGACCCATCAGCACACTGACCCATCAGCACAGCGCACTGACCCATCAGCACACTGACCCATCAGCACACTGACCCATCAGCGCACTGACCCATCAGCACACTGACCCATCAGCACAATGACCCATCAGCGCACTGACCCATCAGCGCACTGACCCATCAGCACAGCGCACTGACCCATCAGCGCACTGACCCATCAGCACAGCACACTGACCCATCAGCACACTGACCCATCAGCGCACTGACCCATCAGCACAATGACCCATCAGCGCACTGACCCATCAGCGCACTGACCCATCAGCACAGCGCACTGACCCATCAGCGCACTGACCCATCAGCACAGCACACTGACCCATCAGCACACTGACCCATCAGCACAGCACACTGACCCATCAGCACACTGACCCATCAGCACAGCGCTCTGACCCATCAGCGCACTGACCCATCAGCACAGCACACTGACCCATCAGCACAATGACCCATCAGCACACTGACCCATCAGCGCACTGACCCATCAGCACACTGACCCATCAGCACACTGACCCATCAGCACAGCACACTGACCCATCAGCGCACTGACCCATCAGCACAGCGCACTGACCCATCAGCACAGCGCACTGACCCATCAGCACAATGACCCATCAGCACACTGACCCATCAGCACACTGACCCATCAGCACAGCGCACTGACCCATCAGCGCACTGACCCATCAGCACACTGACCCATCAGCGCACTGACCCATCAGCACACTGACCCATCAGCACACTGACCCATCAGCACACTGACCCATCAGCACACTGACCCATCAGCACAATGACCCATCAGCACACTGACCCATCAGCACACTGACCCATCAGCACACTGACCCATCAGCACACTGACCCATCAGCATACTGACCCATCAGCACACTGACCCATCAGCACACTGACCCATCAGCACACTGACCCATCAGCACAATGACCCATCAGCACACTGACCCATCAGCACAGCGCACTGACCCATCAGCACACTGACCCATCAGCACACTGACCCATCAGCACAGCGCACTGACCCATCAGCGCACTGACCCATCAGCACAGCGCACTGACCCATCAGCACACTGACCCATCAGCACATTGACCCATCAGCACAGCGCACTGACCCATCAGCGCACTGACCCATCAGCACAGCGCACTGACCCATCAGCACACTGACCCATCAGCACACTGACCCATCAGCGCACTGCCCATCAGCACACTGACCCATCAGCGCACTGACCCATCAGCACACTGACCCATCAGCGCACTGACCCATCAGCACACTGACCCATCAGCGCACTGACCCATCAGCACAGCGCACTGACCCATCAGCACACTGACCCATCAGCACAGCGCACTGACCCATCAGCACAGCGCACTGACCCATCAGCACACTGACCCATCAGCACAGCACTCTGACCCATCAGCACACTGACCCATCAGCACAGCACACTGACCCATCAGCACACTGACCCATCAGCACACTGACCCATCAGCGCACTGACCCATCAGCACAGCGCACTGACCCATCAGCACACTGACCCATCAGCACACTGACCCATCAGCACACTGACCCATCAGCACAGCGCACTGACCCATCAGCACACTGACCCATCAGCACACTGACCCATCAGCGCACTGACCCATCAGCACAGCGCACTGACCCATCAGCACACTGACCCATCAGCACACTGACCCATCAGCGCACTGACCCATCAGCGCACTGACCCATCAGCACACTGACCCATCAGCACACTGACCCATCAGCACACTGACCCATCAGCACAGCGCACTGACCCATCAGCACAATGACCCATCAGCACAATGACCCATCAACACAGCACACTGACCCATCAGCACAGCGCACTGACCCATCAGCACAATCAACACAAATGATCACAAACGAGTTTGTGCAAAGAAGTCAGTGTGTTGTCCAATTGACAGGATTGTCTGGGACCTCGAGGGGCTTGTGTTCGGTTGGTGAGCCAGTCCTAGGGTGTTGCCATATGGACCAGTTTGCCCTTGCACCTTTTCTTGGCACATCTTTGTCTGTTTATTTCTGGTTCCGGGTGTTGGCGGACCCATCAAACATAACGTCCAGTGTACAGCCTGAGTATTCCTCCCTTGACTGGTTGTGTCGTCACAGCGATCCTGTACCAGGATTACAGCAACGTCGCAAGTGACCGGGAAATCCAGAGGCAGAAACGGGCAGACACGGTCATCGAGGAGGACGATCCAATCCTAGTAAGCAAGTACAGGTCGTTACCACACAACGCAGTCTGGTCCCAGCGGGCAGCCCGGGGGAATGCATTTGCTCTTTGGCAGGACATCCCCGATGTACGGCGAAGTGGCTTATTGGACCGAATGTGCAACGAGCAACGCAAGCTGCAGGAGGTGAGCGAGTCTCTTTATGTTAAACACTGTCTTAGGCTGCATCTAGGAACGCAGCAACGGTTCACATCTCCCCTGGAGCAGTATCCAGACGCATTACTAGGCCCAGATAAAAACCCAAATATTCAGCAAAGCCCCTGTCCATTTGTTCTTCTTTTTTACATTTGTCTGTTTCACATCTCTTAACAATTCATTGTTTCTCTCTCTTCCCGTCACTGTGCTATTCCTTGATTGTGAAGCAGCCTTGCCTGAGATGCATGATCTGGCTGTAATGTGTCGCCTAGGCCCAGTCCAGAGTCAGCAGTTTTTATTCTTTCTACAAAGTGCCTGGCCTCTCTCTGGGGTGATCCAGATTGAATAGCTGGACGTAAGATTTATTTGTACTGCTGTTGTGGTCTCGAAACAGTGGCCTGTAGCTTGTGAAGCACTGGGAAGCTAGTGGGGTCTAATCTCCATCAGTGCAGTGGAGAAAGGGCCTTTTCTCCACTGCACTGATGGAGATTGGACCCCGCTAGCTTCCCAGTGACCCCACCCCACCCCCCACAATCAGTCGCCATTAGTGTTTAAGAAATGGGATTCAAGGGCAGCACGGTGGCGCAGTGGTTAGCACTGCTGCCTCACGCGCCGCGGTCCCAGGTTCGATCCCGGCTCTGGGTCACTGTCCGTGTGGAGTTTGCACATTCTCCCCGTGTTTGCTTGGGTTTCGCCCCCACAACCCAAAAGATGTGCAGGGTAGGTGGATTGGCCACACTAAATTGCCTCTTAATTGGAAAAAATGAAATGGATACTCTAAATTTATTTTAAAAAAAGAAATGGGATTCAGATTCATTTTCTGGTTTCCCTCATCAGGGATCAAATGTGGAAACATCAGAAGCATTTTAATTGTTACCGCTTCTATATATAAGTCCCATTGCCCATTGATATTGCTGCCTTTGGACTGGGCCTCCAATATTCAGACTATGTTACTGTGCTGATCGGCATCTTACTGACAGGGCCCCCGGACGATTCAAGGTAATGGATGTTCTCCACAATGATTAACGTCTAACTCCTTTGCGTTTCCTTTGGTGCTTTTCGCCTTTTCTCTGAGTGCCTGAGTACCGTGTGCCTTTGTACCGTGTGCCTGTGTACCGTGTGCTTGTGTACCGTGTGCCTGAGAACTTTCTGCCTGAGTACCGTGTGCCTGAGTACCGTGTGCTTGTGTACCATGTACCTTTGTACCGTGTGCCTGTGTACCGTGTGCTTGTGTACCGTGTGCCTGAGAACTTTCTGCCTGAGTACCGTGTGCCTGTGTAAAGTGTACCTGAGAACTTTCTGCCTGAGTACCGTGTGCCTGAGTACCGTGTGCCTGTGTACCGTGTGCCTTTGTACCGTGTGCCTGAGAACTTTCTGCCTGAGTACCGTGTGCCTGTGTACCTTGTGCCTGTGTGTACCGTGTGCCTGTGTACCGTGTGCCTGTGTGCACCGTGTGCCTGAGTACCGTGTACCGTGTGCCTGTGTACGTGTGCCTGAGTACCGTGTGCCTTTGTACCGTGTGCTTGTATAACGTGTGCCTGAGAACTTTCTGCCTGAGTACCGTGTCCCTGAGTACAGTGTGCCTGTGTACCGTGTGCCTGTGTATCGTGTGCCTGTGTACAGTGTGCCTGTGTGCCTGTGTAACATGTGCCTGTGTGCACCGTGTGCCTGTGTACCATGTGCCTGTGTACCGTGTGCCTGAGTACCGTGTGCCTGTGTACCGTGTGCCTGTGTACCGTGTGCCTGTGTACCGTGTGCCTGAGTGCCGTGTGCCTGTGTACCGTGTGCCTGTGTACCGTGTGCCTGTGTACCATGTGCCTGTGTACAGTGTGCCTGTGTGCCGTGTGCCTGTGTACCGTGTGCCTGAGTACCGTGTGCCTGTGTACCGTGTGCCTGTGTACAGTGTGCCTGTGTGCCGTGTGCCTGTGTACCGTGTGCCTGTGTACCGTGTGCCTGTGTACCGTGTGCCTGAGTACCGTGTGCCTGAGTACCGTGTGCCTGTGTACCGTGTGCCTGAGTACCGTGTGATTGAGTACCGTGTGCCTGTGTACCGTGTGCCTGTGTACCGTGTGCCTGAGTACCATGTGCCTGAGTACCGTGTGCCTGTGTACCGTGTGCTTGTGTACCGTGTGCCTGAGTACCGTGTGCTTGTGTACCGTGTGCCTGAGTGCCGTGTGCCTGTGTACCGTGTGCCTGTGTAACGTGTGCCTGTGTACCATGTGCCTGTGTACAGTGTGCCTGTGTGCCGTGTGCCTGTGTACTGTGTGCCTGAGTACCGTGTGCCTGTGTACCGTGTGCCTGTGTACAGTGTGCCTGTGTGCCGTGTGCCTGTGTACCGTGTGCCTGTGTACCGTGTGCCTGTGTACCGTGTGCCTGAGTACCGTGTGCCTGAGTACCGTGTGCCTGTGTACCGTGTGCCTGAGTACCGTGTGATTGAGTACCGTGTGCCTGTGTACCGTGTGCCTGTGTACTGTGTGCCTGAGTACCATGTGCCTGAGTACAGTGTGCCTGTGTACCGTGTGCTTGTGTACCGTGTGCCTGAGTACCGTGTGCTTGTGTACCGTGTGCCTGTGTACCGTGTGCCTGTGTACCGTGTGCCTGTGTACCGTGTGCCTGTGTAACGTGTGCCTGTGTACCGTGTGCAGTCCCTGTCGAAGTTCCACCTCAGCCCTAATCTCTGTGCCCATTAGGCCAAGTTTGAACTGGTCACCTCGGAAGGATCCTACCTCCGGAGTCTCACCATCACCCTCGAACATTTCCAGAACTCCAGGGATCTTCAGGAATGTCTCAACACTCAGGAAAAGCAGTGGCTCTTTTCCAAGCTGCCCGACGTCAAAGAAGTCAGCGAAAAGTAAGTCTTGCAGCAATGGGAGGGAAGAACCCTTTCAGAGGGTCAGTGCAGACACGATGGGCTGAAGGGCATCCTTGTGCACTGTAGGGACTCTCTGGCTGCATGGTTCTAACTGTACTAAACAGGAGCAGGAGGCCATTCGGCCCAACGTGACCATGGCTGGTTCTCTAACTCAAGACCATACGCTCGCTCTCTCCCCATAGCCCTGACACCTTAAATGCCCAGAAATCTACCTATTTCTTTCTGAAATATATTCAGTGGTTTGGCCTCCACAGCCTTCTGTGACTGAGAATTCCACAGGTCCATCACCCTCTGTGGGAAGAGATTTCTCATCTCAGTTCTGAAAAGCCCCCATTCTTCGACTGAGATCCCCCCCACACCGGCCCCAGCCAGAGGAAATGAGACCCTTCCATCCAGTCTGTCCCGCCTTGTCAGAATTGTATACGTTTCAGTGAGACCCCCCCTCTCGCTAATGCTTGATATGTAACTTTCGGAATTCAGCGCCTTACCACAGGGTGGGCAGCACAGAGGAAGCTGCGCCCAGGTCCCTGTAGCAGGAGCCAAGGCAGTGCCTGTAAGACCCCTACCCGAGGAGGGGAGTGGGAAATAATTCAAGGCAGAAACAATACCCGGTTTGCTTTACCGTCGGAAATGCTCTTCCCCTCAGAGATTGGCTCGAGGTCAGGCGATGCCTGACTGAAGCGTGACCTTCTCGGAAACCCAGCATTTTTCCTGCAACATTAAAAATTGCAACTGGGACACTGCCAGCGTTACCACCCTGGCTCTGCTCATGGGCAGTTGGGTAGTAACGCAGCTTTGACTATTGTTTCGTGCAGTTACTGAAACACAATTGCATGGTATCAGTGCAGTCTGGTTCAGGGCCACTGGGCACGATTAATATCTGGCAGCCAGCAATGATCCACATTAAACCTGCCTGCGATGCTTACTACTCCACTTACAGCTGCAGACTGAATTGCCCAGAGAGTCGAGTTATATTTTGGCAAATTATACTCACTGCATATTGTGATGAGAGTTCTCTAATTAAATGTTCACCACAATGTGATGGCTCCTAATTGGCGTCTTTATAGTATCTGCCTGATGAAATGCTCTGTGGTGGGCACCCGATTGCGTTTAGGCCCCTGATGTATTGTCAATGGTGGAATGGGTGGTGTGTGTGGTGGTGGTGGTGGTGGTGGTGGGGGGGGGGGCAATACAGAACTATGGCAGATGCATGGCACTGTGCCCCTGGGTGAAGTGCCAGTGAAGTGCCAATCACCGGGATGTTGGTTGCTGCTGTCTCAGTGAAAGTACAGTAAGAAGCCTTACAACACCAGATTAAAGTCACTAGCTTTGCAATCACTAGCTTTCGGAGCGTAGCTCCTTCATCAGGTGAGTGAAGAGGTAGGTTGCACAAACGCATCTATAGACAAAGCCAATGATGCAAGATGGTACCCACATCATGTCTCAGTGAAGGGCACCCTGGATCCTGTTTGTGGCTCAGGGTGGCGGAGGTCAGGCAGGGCCCAGGCTGGCGGAGTCTATTCCCGCTTGCCAGTCTCGGTCACACCCGTCCGTCCACACTGCAGTCAGCGCACCCGCATTGATACCAGTCAAACGAGGACAGAGAGGTGGAGCCTCCTCTCCAGATAACGGTTAATTGAGTTGCGGATTAAGTTGCCAAGGAGGAGTTTTGATGTGAGTGGAGTCCAGAGATGATAACATCTGTTTCAGGTGACAGGATTAAGGGTAGGACTGAGGCGGCGGGAAGGTGGGATTGCGGGAAATGGCTGGAAGATAGAGAGATGGTGTTGGAATCTCTGAGAATCGAGTGAGGAGGAGGGATGCTGAGAATATTTTTTTTTCACGGGCTGTGTGTGTCGCTGGCTGGCCCCAGCATTTATTTCCCATCCCTAATTGCCTTCGGGAAGGTGGTGATGAGCTGCCTTCTTGATCCCCTGCAATCCACGTGGTGTAGGTACACCCACAGTGCTGTTAGGGAGGGAGTGGGGGCGGGGTGGTGTGAGACCGGAGGAGGGCGGCTGGGGGGCATTGAGAAGAGCTGGGGCAGGTCAGCCATTTTATTGGGGCCTAGTGGCTGGTTTCTCTGGATTTGTCTTCCATTTCCTGGCTGGCTTCTGCTTCCTTTATCGTTCTGGTTGTGACGAGTTTGCAGAGTGTTAGCCACGATCTTTTTCAGTGCCAGCTCCGTCTTTAGTTCAGTGTCTTCTGTTTGTGTTGTTCTCAGGTTCCTGCAGGAGCTGGAGGAGAGGCTGGAGAAGGACATCTTCAACTTCGACCTGTGCGACATTGTGCTGGCTCACTGCCCTGACTTCAGGAGGGTGTACCTGCCTTACGTGACCAACCAGGCCTACCAGGAACAGACCTACCAGCGGCTGCTGTACGTATGAACATTTCTCCCCACCCCCCCAAGGTTAAAGCAGAGCAGTGAGCGAGCAGTCCAGCCTGCACTTGGGCAGCATCTACTTGTACCAAGTATTGGCTGTTGGGATGGCTCGGCGAATTGATACACCACCTATTGTGGTCCTGAACAGGGAGACGAGGAGGAACCAGGTTCAACCTCCTGCCTGTGCTGTTAGCTTGGGGGTCCCAGGGTTAGATATAGTGGGGGGGGGGGGGTCCTGATTGATAGCCACTCAGTCCATCTGGAAAATGGAGGTGTGTTTTGGAGTTCTTTTCTTAAGAAAAAGAAAGATGTTCATTTATGTAGCACCGTTCCTGGCCACCAGATGTCCCAAGGTGCTTTATAATCAAGGAAGTGCTTTTTGAAGTGAAGCCACTGCTGTAATGTGTGAAATATGGCAGCCAATTTGTGCACAGCAAGATCCCACAATGAGATAATGACCCGATAATCTGTTATTTGTGATCTTGGTTGGGTGATAAACATTGGACCAGGACACCCGGGAGAACTTCTCTCCTCTTCAAAGGAATAATTCCCCCCCCCCCCCCCGCCCCCCAACCCCCTCGACTTAACAGCTCATCCAAAAGACAACAGGCGGAATTCTCTGAAAATGGGGCTATGTCCCCACGCCTGCGAGAAAACAGGCGCAAAACACTCTGGACTTTTTTCTGGAAAGTCCACTGTGATTCTCCATTATGAAGGGGACTTGCAGGCCCCAGAGTAGTCTACCCAGCTTCGGCTCCCGATACGGGGCCCTGCACTTCCAGCTGCGGATCCGCGCAACACAGCGGACCCACACAGCAAGCAGGCCCCAACAATATAGCCCCCCCAAATCGGGCGCGCCCGCCGATCAGTGACTCCCGATCGGAACCCTGGCCGTGCTGGAGGCCCGAGTGCCCGCCGGGTGGAACCATGAGTGAACCACGCCAGCGGGAACCCGGCCAGCTGCCGGCTGAGAATCGCTGCGGGGGCCTCTTCCAATGGCCCCGACCGCGTCGGCCGTGCGCGCGACGGGTGGTGATTCTCCGGTCCACGGAGAATCGCGGGGAAGGCGTCGGACCCGATCGCGGGTCTGACGCCCCATTCGCCGTCCCCGCGCCAAGCCCGATTTCGGCTCAGAGAATCCCGCCCAACACCTCTGACAATGCAACGCTCCCTCAGTACTGCACCGGATTGTCAGCCTTAATTCTTGTGCCCAAGCCCTGGAGTGGGACTTGAACCAAGGGCCTCGTGTCACAGAGGCAAGCCTGCCACTCCGCCTGAGCTACAGTTGACTCACAACTGCCCCGTGAACACACTTAGTGACTGAGTTTTTTTTTCTGTGGGTCACCTTTGCAGACAGGAGAATCCCAGATTTTCCAATATCCTGGCCAAGTTGGAGGAGGATCCCGTTTGCCAGCGGCTGCCCCTCACCTCGTTCCTCATCCTGCCGTTCCAGAGGATAATGCGGCTGAAGATGTTGGTGGAGGTAAAACCCACATGTTACAAATCGGTCAGACGTAAAACATTAATTCCACAAATCTACAAATCATGGAATCTTACAACTCGGAAGGTGGGGTGGGGGGGTGGCATCAGTCCTAATTATGTTGACTGTAAAAAAAACTATCCAACTCATCTGTTATAAGGTTATTTGACGTCTCATTAAGAGGCCGGATGCTTGTGCTTGTACGGCTGAACTAGACCGTTTATTGGTAACCCATAACTATTGACATATCCAAGGCACAACCACCCATGTGTGGTGTCCCCGTGATGGCACCTTGAAGACTCTTCTACACAAAGCACACCATCATGTGACTCTTACTGTGGGAGGGACTGTTCTCCAGACCCACACTAATTAATTAATAATAATCTTTATTGTCACAAGTAGGCTTACATTAACACTGCAACAAAGTTACTGGAAAATCTTACTGTCCTGAAACACTCTTAAAGGACAGTCCCACTTCTCGTAGAGGGTGGTGAATTTGTGGAACTCACTGCCCCGTGGAACGGTGGGTCT
The DNA here is from genome assembly GCF_047496885.1 of Scyliorhinus torazame. NCBI lineage: Eukaryota > Metazoa > Chordata > Chondrichthyes > Carcharhiniformes > Scyliorhinidae > Scyliorhinus > Scyliorhinus torazame. The sequence goes on from NC_092722.1 coordinate 37,442,493, forward strand.
GAATCATTAAATGGTTTCAAGACGGAGATAGATAGATTTCTGATTTTAAAAACGGGTTGAAGGGATATGGGGAAGAGGTCGGGAGGTAGATGTCAGACCAGGAAGAGATCAGCCATGATCTGATTGAACGGCGGAGCAGGCTCGAGCGGCTGAATGGCCTACTTCCGCTCCGAGTTCCAATGTTTCTTTGACAGTCTCATGTGGCTGCTCTTTCCCCGTAGGCCCGTAAATCTCTCCTTTTCACGTATATATCTAATTCCCTCTTGAGAGTTAATACTGAATCTGTTTCAACCACCCTTTTGAACAGAGCAAATAACAACTCGTGGCACAAAATCATTTTGCCTCATCTCCCCTCAAAACCCCTCACCATCTTTGAACGCCTCTATTAAATCCCCTCTCACGTCTGCTCTCGGACAAACAAACCTTAACTCTTCTAGTCTCTAGAGTTAACTGAAGGATGAATCCTCTGCATTTCAGAACATACTGAAGCGCACCAAACAAGGGTCGCAAGAGGAGGAGACAGCCACAAAGGCCTTCGACAAACTCAAGAAGGTAAAAGGAATTTCAACTCGAAGGAGACACGGGACGGGAGGTAGCGGGGTGGAGGGCGCAGAGGCCAGAGCGAAGTCCAGGCCAGGCCTGCTACAGCTGTACATGGCATTGGCGCGACCTCTCCGAGAGTACTGTGCACAGTTTTGGTCTCCTCCTGTAATAAAAGATATCATAGCATTGGAGGCAGTTCAAAGAAGAATCACTCAATCGATGCCTGGGACAAAGGTTACCTAATGAGGAAAGGTTGGGCAGCTTGGACCTGTACTCAGAGGAGTTTAGAAGAACGACAGGTGATTTTATTGAAACATGTAGGATCCTAAGGGGGCTTGGCCGGATAGATGCTAAGAGGATATTTCCCCTCGCAGGGGATTCTCTTCTTTTTTTTTAAATTTTGAGTACCCAATTAATTTTTTTTCCAATTAAGGGGCAATTTAGTGTGGCCAATCCACATCTTTGGGTTGTGGGGGCGAAACCCACGCAAACACGGGGAGAATGTGCAACTTCCACACGGACAGCGACCCACAGCCGGGATCGAACCTGGGACCTCGGTGCCGTGAGACTGCAGTGCTAACCATTGCGCCACCGTGCTGCCCCACCGGGGGATTCTCAAACTACAGGCCACAATTTCAAAATAAGGGATCCCCCATTAGAGATGGAGATGAAAAACAATTGCTTCCCTCGGGAGAGTCTTTGGAATTCTCTTCTACAGAGAGCAGTGGAGGCTGGGGCATTGAATATATTCAAGGCAAGCATTAAGTAGCTTTGTGATTGACATCGGAGTTCAGGGTTATGGGGGCAGCAAAGTGGAGTTGATGTCACCGTCAAATCAGCCATGATATTGTTGAATGGTAGAGCAGGCTCGAGGGGGCGAATGGCCGACTCCCAATTCTTCTGGGGCTGGAGTATCCGGTGCCGCATCCGTGTGTTTCTTGGTAGCCCACCCTTCGCTGCTGGCAGGCTTCTGTCCTCCCATTGCCAGCCAATGGGTTTTCCCCTTTGCTGGCGTGAAACCCTTGGACAGGGTGAGCGGCCTGTGGGAAAAGAGAACCGCAACGGCCGGAGAATTTTGGTCCTGATCTTGTGGGTGTCAACAGGATTTGGTGATGTGCGCAGGAGGTGATGGGTTTGGGGGTGGCTCGTGCTTTTAGGTGGAGTTTGGGAGTTCAGACAGGCTTTGGGGAGTTCTGGCAAGGATTGGATGAGGAAGAATTCAATGGGAGTTTGAAACATATCCACAGATCAAGAAAATGTGGGGGGTGTAGTAACTCAATCCTTTTCTCCCCTCAGCTCACACAGGAATGTAATTCCAGCGTTCAGTCAATGAAGAGGACAGAGGAACTCATTCACCTGAACAACAAAATCCACTTTGAAAGTAAGGTAAGCTACAGCGGGCAAAGTATGGCCCACCCTGCCCCACAGACATGGCTCCGCGACCAATGCGCTGGGGGGGGGGGGGGGGGGGGGGGGGGGGGGGGAGGATGAGCCTTAGAGGAACGAGCCAGGGCCACCCTTGGGGGGGGCTCCAAATCCACGGTGGTGTCAGTGGAAGAGGTGAGAGTGACGTTTTGTTAAAAGAGCCAACCAGGGGCCCAGATCCGAGGGAAACCGTGAGACAAGAGCCTTCGGGCACACATCCATGTGACCGCTTGACGACAAGCCGAGACAGAGCTTGTGGTCTGGGCAGTGTGAGAAAGAGTGAGGAACTAACTGTCAGCATTAAGCAGCTCAGGGGTGCTGGGCTGACTTAATACAGAGTAAAACTTTGCTATGATAGTGCAGCTCAAACCTCAGAAGATTCACACACCTCTACCGCACTATCTCCCTTTTACCTCAGCGCTGGGCAGCGAGTGAGTGGGCAGCATGAGTGACCCTCCTTCATCTCAGTAGGCGGCAAGATTCAAATCAGGCTTGTTCTCTAACAATGACCCCCATGAACAAGATTAAATACATTTACCATGAGAGCCAGCAGAGGAGAATTCACTCCGTCCACACTGACTGGATTCCATCTCACTCCCCAAATTGAAAGGGAAAAGTCCCGCCCGCTGCGCGATTTCCAGTCAATTCCTCATTTACGGGAAACTCACTTGCATTTCGGGAAGGGGAGCCCAGCGTGGTTTCAGTTCCACTCACGGGTGAGTCAGGATCATGGAGCCTGATTCTTGGCAGGCAATGAATAAGGATCATGTCGGAGGCTCTCAAATTCCAGTGGCAGTTTTCGGAAATTTCTGCCCTTTCTCCCCCCCCCCCCGCAGATTTTCCCGCTGATCTCACAGTCCCGTTGGCTGGTGAAGCACGGAGAGCTGACCGAAGTGGATTCCCAGGTCAATAATACAGCCGGATCCAAATTCAAGCTTTCCACCAGGCCCATTTATCTGCATCTCTTCAACGACTGCCTCCTGCTTTCCCGAAAGAAGGAGTAAGTGTGCTCTCCATTTGATAATAATAAACCACTTCTGTGATTTCTATGTTTTCTTTTCTGTCCTGTGGCTTTTTAAGCCTCCTCTTCCTCTGTGTTCCAGTTCATTGATGAAACCAGCTCAATTCAGCCTGGCTGGAGGCAATTCCTACTGTACACCACTAGATGGCGGAACCTGGTCAAATGTTTTAAAACTCAAATTGTTTTGCAAAAGGGGAAAACAGCCGATGTCTTTGGCAAAAGAATCGAATGGCAACATGAGAAAAGCCTTTATCACGCAGCGAGTGGTTAGGATCTGGAATGCACTGTCTGAGAGTGTGGTGGAGGCAGATTCACACAGCGAGTGGTTAGGATCTGGAATGCACTGTCTGAGAGTGTGGTGGAGGCAGATTCACACAGCGAGTGGTTAGGATCTGGATTGCACTGTCTGAGAGTGTGTTGGAGACAGATTCAATCGAGGCTTTCAAAGGGGAACTGGATAATAAAGGAACGATTTGCAGGGTTACGGGGGAAAGACAGGGAGCGGCACTCGGAGAATTGCTCCTGCAGAGAGCCAGCACAGGGACAATGGGCTGAATAGCCTCCTTCTCTGCTGTAACCGTTCCATGTTTCTATTCTACTGACCCGTGTCAATCGAAACATTACATCCAGTTTCCCCAACTCTCCGGAAGACACTGATTCCTGTTCCAGTCCCACTCCAGGGCTCGGTGCCTCAGACGAGCTGACAATTTTCATCTTCACATCATGGACTGTGAGTATCTACAGGATATTGACCAAGCCTGACTGTGACCCTATCCTTCATCAATATTCACAATACACACCCAGTGCCAACACATACACACCCAGTGTCCACACATACACACCCAGTGTCCACACATACACACCCAGTGTCCAATATACACACCCAGTGTCCACACATACACACCCAGTGTCCACACGTACACACCCAGTGTCCACACATACACACCCAGTGTCCACACATACACACCCAGTGTCCACACATACACACCCAGTGTCCACACATACACACCCAGTGTCCACACATACACACCCAGTGTCCACATATACACACCCAGTGTCCACACATACACACCCAGTGTCCACACGTACACACCCAGTGTTCACACGTACACACCCAGTGTCCACACATACACACCCAGTGTCCACACATACACACCCGGTGTTCACACATACACACCCGGTGTCCACACATACACACCCAGTGTTCACACATACACACCCAGTGTCCACACATACACGCCCAGTGTCCACACATACACACCCAGTGTCCACACATACACACCCAGTGTCCACATATACACACCCAGTGTCCACACATACACACCCAGTGTCGACAAGTACACACCCAGTGCCCACACATACACTCCCAGTGTCCACATATACACACCAAGTGTCCACACGTACACACCAGTGTCCACATATACACACCCAGTGACTACACATACACAACCAAGTCCACATATACACACCAAGTGTCCACACGTACACACCAGTGTCCACATATACACACCCAGTGACTACACATACACAACCAAGTCCACATATACACAACCAGTGACCACACGTACACACCCAGTGTCCACACGTACACACTCAGTGTCTGCATATACACATCCAGTGTCCACACGTACACACCAGTGTCCACATATACACACCCAGTGACTACACATACACAAACAGTGTCCACATATACACACCCAGTGTCCACACGTACACACCAGTGTCCACAGATACACACCCAGTAACTGCACATACACAACCAGTGTCCACATATACACAACCAGTGTCCACACCTACACACCCAGTGTCCACATATACACACCCAGTGTCCACATGTACACTCCCAGTGTCCACACGTACACACCAGTGTCCACAGATACACACCCAGTGACTACACACACACAACCATGTCCACATATACACAACCAGTGTCCACACCTACACACCCAGTGTCCACACGTACACACTCAGTGTCTACATATACACACCCAGTGACCACACGTACACACCCAGGGTCAACACATACACACCCAGTGTCCACACGTACACACCCAGTGTCTACAAGTACACACCCTGTGTTTACATGTACACACCTAGTGTTCACACATACACAACCAGAGTCCACACTTACACATCTAGGGTTCACACATACATGCCAGTGCCCACATGTACACACGCAGTGCCTATATGTACACACCAACTGTCCACATGTATGTACCCAGTGTCCACACATAACATCTAGTGTCTACATGTACAAATGCAGGGTCCACATGTGCATATTCAGTGTCTACACATACACACGCAGTGTCCACACATACACACGCAGTGTCCACACATACACACCCAGTGTCCACACAAGCACGCCCAGTGTCCACACAAGCACGCCCAATGTCCACATGAACATATCCAGTGTCCACACGTATACACCCAGTATCCACACGTAGACACACAGTGTCCACATGTACATACCCTGTGTCTATACATGCCATCCAGTGTCAACATGCCTAGTGTTCAGACACCCACACAATACATGCACACCCATTGTCTACTCGCACAGCCAGTGTCGACGTGTATCGCCAGTATGCACAGCCTGTATCCACACACACTCTGTGCACACATACCCAGTGTTGACACATGCTCCTAGTGTCCATATGTCCATCCACACATTCACCTTGTAGTCAGGTCAATGAACCCGGATGATGAAAGGAACCTGGGTTAAGTTTCTTCCCCTCCTAACTCAGATCCTCCGACACCGACACCAAGTGCATTGTTTCAAACTCTGCATGTTCAGAGGCAGAACCTGGGACTCTTGTTCAGCACCACTCAATACAATGCCAGGGCAGCAAGTGGGACCTGGAAAGGGATTGTCCAAAAATTCTATTCTGGGCAGCACGGTGGCCCAGTGGGTTAACACTGCAGCCTCACGGCGCTGAGGTCCCAGGTTCGATCCTGGCTTTGGGTCACAGTCCGTGTGGAGTTTGCACATTCTCCCCGTGTCTGCGTGGGTTTCGCCCCCACAACCCAAAGATGTGCAGGGTAGGTGGATTGGCCACGCTAAATTGCCCCTTCATTGGAAAAATGAATTGGGTACTCCAAAAAAAATTTTTTTTAATTCTAGTCTGTGAAGAAGCAGGTCATGAGCTGCAGTTAGATCCTCCCTCAGCCCTGTATGCTTAATGCCCCATTGCAGGTACCCTCCCGAGAACTCACAGGTACTTATCCGAATCATACGCCCTGTTCGACACTCACTCTTTGCATCCAGGAGAGGGAGAGTGCCACAGCGAACCCATATCCTGCAGAGAAAGCCAGAAGGGAATGAAAGGAGCAAAACAGGGGCTGCCGAAGCTGATTTGAAAATAAGGCCCTTGAGAGCTGGATTGAGACTAAGTCCTTGAGAAATACACAGAACCCAGCACGATCACCAACTGAACAGCAGGAATTGAGATTATAAGCAAAGGTTAAAGGAGGTTGAGTTTATTTACTGTGGAAAAGAGGAGGCCATAAGGTCACTTAATTGGAGCATTCCAGAATAAGAACTGGAGGGAATTGACAAAGCTAGTCCAGGAATATCGTTTATAGTAACACAGGGTTCAAGTCTCAGGGACCCGTGTGGTCAGGGGAAGGGTGGGAAGGGAGCTCAAATGGAATCTTTTCGTCAAAGGTTACTAGAAAAGGTCATCAAAGTGGCAAGCATAAATATAGATAATGTTAATAATATGTCAATTGTATTGTTGAAATTAAGGATTAACAAATTTATTCATGAAGTATCTTGGACACATTTAAAGAGGGTCGACTTTTTCATTTAACAAGTTGCCATGACGTTTTCAGTCAATAACACCGTTATTGCAATAACGTGAACCTGCCCTTTAAAGGGGCTATCCATTTATTTTGTTGTTAATTGATACTTCATAAGAGGTATGAAAGAGGGATTGTTGGGGCACTGGCTGTGGAGCAGATAGGAGGGGCAGACATGAGTCATGCTGCACTCTGCAAATAAACAAACTATTAACAATCTGTGTCTAGTATCATACTTCAAAAGAATTTATTTTCCAATTAAAGGGCAATTTTAGCGTGGCCAATTCACCTACCCTGCCCATTTTTTTTTTTGGGTTGTGGGGGTGAGACCCACGCAGACACGGGGAGAATGTGCAAACTCCACAGTGACCCGGGCTGGGATCGAACCCGGGCCCTCGGCGCCGTGAGTCAGCAGTGCTAATCATTGCGCCGCCCATTAGATTCATACTTCACTGACTGGCTTGGGATCCAGGTTATCCATTACGAGACAACCGGATGCACTTCTGGACAAAGTAAAGCGCTTTCTCGGGTGCATGGGGCAGCACGGTAGCACAGTGGTTAGCACAGTTGCTTGCTTCACAGCTCCAGGGTCCCAGGTTCGATTCCCGGCTTGGGTCACTGTCTGTGCGGAGTCTGCACGTTCTCCCCGTGTCTGCGTGGGTTTCCTCCGGGTGCTCCGGTTTCCTCCCACAGTCCAAAGATGTGCGGGTTAGATGGATTAGCTAAGCTAAATTGCCCTTAGTGTCCATAAAGCGGTTAGGTGGGGTTACGGGGATAGGACGGAGGTGTGGGGATAGGGTTGAGGTGTGGGCTTAGGTAGGGTGCTCTTTCCATGGGCCGGTGCAGACTTAATGGGCCAAATGGCCTCCTTCTGCACTGTAAATTCCATGATTCTATGATCCCAAGGTATTTTACAAAGAAGAATAGCGACAGTTATCCGCAGGATCCTGAACATTCTTTATCCCTCATTTGACATTGCTAAAACAGATTACATAGTCTTTATTACCATGCTGTTTGCAGGATTTTGCTGTGGACAGATTTGCTGCTGCTACACTTCATAAGTTATTTGCCCGCTATAAAGTTTATTGGTATAACTTAAGGATGTTGAAGGCACGATGTAAATGCAAACATTTTAAAAATTAAATTAGGTGAAAATTGCAGATCCTGACCAAGGCATTGTCCTGAATTCCAACCTTTCAACCAATGGCACAAAGGAGGCCATTCTGTCCTTCACGCCGATGCCAGTTCTTTGCTGGAGCAATGCCAAACAAATCTAACTGCTCTGCTCCCTTCCCAAGGACCTGTATTTTCTTCAAAGGATCGCAACGGCCTCCATTCCAACTGTTCCTTGGGTCGAAGCATTCAACTGTTTTGTGGTCCAACTTTCTCTAGGTGCCAAGAGGGTTGTATTTTCTTTCATGGCCGTGGGCAGATGAAAATGAACAGGCTGTTTACAATGTGGTTGCTGACTGAACCTCTGTGTCACTCTCTCTCAGTACAGGGAAATTTGCTGTGTTCGTCCATGCTAAGACGCATCAGCTGAGAGCAAAGGACCTGAATATGAAGGTGCACGGGATCCCGGGGCACGTCTTCCACCTGCAGCTCCTCGAGAAGCATCGCATGAAGAAGCAGATTCTGCTGCGGGCCCGTACAGAGTGAGTGACCTGGCATTGGCGTGACAGAGCAGTTATTGAGCACTGCCATTGCAATAGGCAGTATCTGGTGGTAGTGCAGGTCCTGGGAGCATAGGACTTATTATAAAGCAGGACTTTTCATCCAATCCTTTATTGGACAGACCACTTTTTCATTCAAGACAAACTAACGGACATAAACTAACGGACATGAATCAACATAGACCGAATTGCAGGAAAAGTCGCTTGTTCGGACACAACTTGAATATTGTTGAAAAGAGAGACGTGTTGTCGAAGCTTTTCATCTTGCACTCATCGGGGCAAACGCAAGAATGACAAATTTCAAATGACCACAACAATTTATGCTGCAGCGGAAAATGGTGCCGATTAGTTGGCAAGATGGCTCTGATTGGCCGAGGTGTTGCCATGGATAAAGCAATAGAGAACAACTGCACGCAAGTACTTGGGTAATTCAAAAATGGGTGCAAGGCTTGAACATATTCCTTTTGTTTGCAGAGAACGGGTCCCTGCGTATGCAGGTGTAAATGAGCCATGTTTATGATTGGGCAGCACTTGCTGAACAATCCTGAGTGCGCTAATGGCTATACTACCAATCAATTTAAGATGATCAGTCTGGCTTGTACTGTAGCTCATTCACGTTTGCAAGAAGTGACCTACTTTCCTTCATAAGGACCTGTTCGCTGCAACAAAAGGAATGTGTTTAAACCTTACACCTTTCGAAAGACCCAGGAACCTGTGATCAGTAATCAATCAGCGACAATTTATTCTAGAATCTGGGACCCATAGCTGTATAAATGAATCCAACTTTATTGTTAAATAACGGCAATGTTTAGCACTGTTGCCTCATGGCGCCGAGGATCTGGGTTCGAACCCAGCCCGGGTCATTGACCATGTGGAGTTTGTACATTCTACCGTGTCTTTTTTTAAATTCATTTAGAGTACCTAATTCTTTTTTTTTCCAATTAAGGGGCAATTTAGCGTGGCCAATCCACCTAGCCTGCACATCTGTGGGTTGTGGGGGTGAGACCCACGCAGACACAGGGACACGGACAGTGACCCAGGGCCAGGATTGAACCCAGATCCCCACTGCTGTGAGGCAGCAGTGTTAACCACTGCGCCACCGTGCCGCATTTTCTACCCGTGTCTGCGTGGGTCTCACCCCCACAACGCAAAGATGTTCGGAGTAGGTAGATAGGTCACGCTAAATTGCCGCTTAATTGGAAAAAAATAAATAATTTAAACTAATTGAAAAACTAGTCATGTCCCTTGACATGATGAGACCACTTCACTCCTCGAAGTGACAAGACCGAGGATTTAACTAGGTTCTCACCTGGACGAGAGGGGCAAAATTTTTCGGACCTTCTCCGTAAGAGTGAATTCAGATGGGGAAGAGCCACACAGGATAATCATCAACAGCTATTGATGGGCAGTCGCAGAGGGATAGACAGCCAGTCACAAGGGTTCGGGCGCAGACTCCTGGACACTGGAGCCCAGTCACCTGGAGACACAAGTTCAGGGCTGGGGTACAGTTCGACAGATGTCAAATGCCCTCCAGCGAGTCTGACATGTTAGTTCTGTGATCGTCAGCATGGGCTTTATGCGTTTCTGCTACGGGGTGTCAAACCCTGTTCAGTCCCAGCTTTTACACCCAGTTTCAGTTGTCACCACTTGGAAAGAGATCGACATCTTTGGGTGGATGTTTCTCCAGCACCGAGGGGCACAACTGCCCTGCTGGCTGAGCTCAACTAAATTGCCACAATGCAGGCGTTACACCAGGGGCATGGCAAATCTCCAGTGAGTCCCAATCGCTCTGGGCCTTGCAAGCACCCAGTGAACCAGCAGGTGGCACCAAACTCCAGAAACCTGTCAAGGGAAAAGGCAAATGGAAAAGCGGGATTAAAAATCTCTGTTCGAACTGAACGTTGAGTGGGGCAGCAGCAGAACCTCCAGTCACAAAGATTGACTCTGATGGGCTGAATAACCCATAACTGTTCAATAGAAAACTGTTGCCAGACCATAACAAAGCAACTTATAACGGCAAGGGAACTTCCAAAGCCACATTTGTGGCCAGGTGACCTTGGAGAGGGAACATGCGGTGCCCATGGGCACCATCGGGGCCTTCTGAGCCAGGTGGGCACCGCAGGGTCTAGGGGGCTTTACTGACCTTTTCATTACCTTTCAGTTTGATGTTCTAAGTGTAATTTGCTCTTTGGTTTTGTTTAAGGCAGTATCCCTTTAAGGGGCTGGCCCTTTAAATTAGTCCCTCAGTATGTTTAGTTTATTTGGCTCAGTCAAAATAGTGGAAGGCGAAGGAAAGGAAAGTAAAAAGGCATGTGAACAGTTAAGAGGATGAAAAGCAATGGGTGAGACCCAGGCAAAGAGGTAGGGAATAGGGAAAAGTGATGGAAGGAATTACAAATGTTGTAGGCCGGAAATGGAAACCGAAGATATTCGGAGGAAGATTAATACGAATTTCACAAGAGGTTAAACAAACAGCATCATCAGCTCAGCCCCCTTCCTCACACACTGAACCCGAAAGGTCAATGGAACTTAACCACCCCTTGGAAACCACCACACCAGCATCGCTAGTTGCCAACAGTACGACGGGTACAGCTTAGCTCTGAAGTTTTCAAGCCACAGTCAAACCAGACAGCTGCAGAGCGCCCAGGGAAACGTAAACTTATTGTGTTAAATCTGCCGAGAAACATGGGAGAGGCCAGGGTGGGAATGGAAGAATTCAAGTGGCAGGTGTGAACGTGTGCACAGAGTAGCAAAGTTACCGATGGTGCAGTGAGCATTGTATACTGGACTGGTGGACATGGAGTGAACGGTGTATACTGGACTGGTGGACATGGAGTGAACGGTGTATACTGGACTGGTGGACATGGAGTGAACGGTGTGTACTGGACTGGTGGACATGGAGTGAATGGTGTATACTGGACTGGTGGACATGGAGTGAACGGTGTGTACTGGACTGGTGGACATGGAGTGAACGGTGTATACTGGACTGGTGGACATGGAGTGAACGGTGTATACTGGACTGGTGGACATGGAATGAACGGTGTATACTGGACTGGTGGACATGGAGTGAACGGTGTATACTGGACTGGTGGACATGGAGTGAACGGTGTATACTGGACTGGTGGACATGGAGTGAACGGTGTATACTGGACTGGTGGACATGGAGTGAACGGTGTATCCTGGATTGGTGGACACGGAGTGAACGGTGTATATGGACTGGTGGACATGGAGTGAACGGTGTATACTGGACTGGTGGACATGGAGTGAACGGTGTATACTGGACTGGTGGACATGGAGTGAACGGTGTGTACTGGACTGGTGGACATGGAGTGAACGGTGTATACTGGACTGGTGGACATGGAGTGAACGGTGTATACTGGACTGGTGGACATGGAGTGAACGGTGTATACTGGACTGGTGGACATGGAGTGAACGGTGTATACTGGACTGGTGGACATGGAGTGAACGGTGTATACTGGACTGGTGGACATGGAGTGAACGGTGTATACTGGACTGGTGGACATGGAGTGAACGGTGTATACTGGACTGGTGGACATGGAGTGAACGGTGTATCCTGGATTGGTGGACACGGAGTGAACGGTGTATATGGACTGGTGGACATGGAATGAACGGTGTATCCTGGATTGGTGGACACGGAGTGAACGGTGTATACTGGACTGGTGGATATGGAGTGAACGGTGTATACTGGACTGGTGGACATGGAGTGAACGGTGTGTACTGGACTGGTGGACAGGGAGTGAACGGTGTGTACTGGACTGGTGGACATGGAGTGAATGGTGTATACTGGACTGGTGGACATGGAGTGAACGGTGTATACTGGACTGGTGGACATGGAGTTAACGGTGTATACTGGACTGGTGGACATGGAGTGAACGGTGTATACTGGACTGGTGGACACGGAGTGAACGGTGTATACTGGACTGGTGGACACGGAGTGAATGGTGTATACTGGACTGGTGGACATGGAGTTAACGGTGTATACTGGACTGGTGGACATGGAGTGAACAGTGTATACTGGACTGGTGGACATGGAGTGAACGGTGTATGCTGGACTGGTGGACATGGAGTGAACGGTGTATACTGGACTGGTGGACATGAAGTGAACGGTGTATACTGGACTGGTGGACATGGAGTGAACGGTGTATACTGGACTGGTGGACATGGAGTGAACGGTGTATACTGGACTGGTGGACATGGAGTGAACGGTGTATACTGGACTGGTGGACATGGAGTGAACGGTGTATACTGGACTGGTGGACATGGAGTGAACGGTGTATACTGGACTGGTGGACATGGAGTGAACGGTGTATACTGGAGTGGTGGACATGGAGTTAACGGTGTATACTGGACTGGTGGACATGGAGTTAACGGTGTATACTGGACTGGTGGACATGGAGTGAACGGTGTATACTGACTGGTGGACATGGAGTGAACGGTGTATACTGGACTGGTGGACATGGAGTGAACGGTGTATACTGGACTGGTGGACATGGAGTGAACGGTGTATACTGGACTGGTGGACATGGAGTGAACGGTGTATGCTGGACTGGTGGACATGGAGTGAACGGTGTATACTGGACTGGTGGACATGGAGTGAACGGTGTATACTGGACTGGTGGACATGGAGTGAACGGTGTATACTGGACTGGTGGACATGGAGTGAACGGTGTATACTGGACTGGTGGACATGGAGTGAACGGTGTATACTGGACTGGTGGACATGGAGTGAACGGTGTATACTGGACTGGTGGACATGGAGTGAGCATTGTATACTGGGCTGGTGGACATGGAGTGAACGGTGTATACTGGACTGGTGGACATGGAGTGAACGGTGTATACTGGACTGGTGGACATGGAGTGAACGGTGTATACTGGACTGGTGGACATGGAGTGAACGGTGTATACTGGACTGGTGGACATGGAGTGAACGGTGTATACTGGACTGGTGGACATGGAGTGAACGGTGTATACTGGACTGGTGGACATGGAGTGAACGGTGTATACTGGACTGGTGGACATGGAGTGAACGGTGTGTACTGGACTGGTGGACATGGAGTGAACGGTGTGTACTGGACTGGTGGACATGGAGTGAACGGTGTACACTGGACTGGTGGACATGGAGTGAACGGTGTATACTGGACTGGTGGACATGAAGTGAACGGTGTATACTGGACTGGTGGACATGGAGTGAACGGTGTATACTGGACTGGTGGACATGGAGTGAACGGTGTATACTGGACTGGTGGACATGGAGTGAACGGTGTATACTGGACTGGTGGACATGGAGTGAACGGTGTATACTGGACTGGTGGACATGGAGTGAACGGTGTATACTGGACTGGTGGACATGGAGTGAACGGTGTATACTGGACTGGTGGACATGGAGTGAACGGTGTATACTGGATTGGTGGATATGGAGTGAACGGTGTATACTGGACTGGTGGACATGGAGTGAACGGTGTATACTGGACCGGTGGATATGGAGTGAACGGTGTATACTGGACTGGTGGACATGGAGTGAACGGTGTATCCTGGATTGGTGGACATGGAGTGAACGGTGTATACTGGACTGGTGGACATGGAGTGAACGGTGTATACTGGACTGGTGGACATGGAGTGAACGGTGTATCGTGGATTGGTGGACATGGAGTGAACGGTGTATACTGGATTGGTGGACATGGAGTGAACGGTGTATACTGGACTGGTGGACATGGAGTGAACGGTGTATACTGGACTGGTGGACATGGAGTGAACGGTGTATACTGGACTGGTGGACATGGAGTGAACGGTGTATCCTGGATTGGTGGACATGGAGTGAACGGTGTATACTGGACTGGTGGACATGGAGTGAACGGTGTATACTGGACTGGTGGACATGGAGTGAACGGTGTACACTGGACTGGTGGACATGGAGTGAACGGTGTATACTGGACTGGTGGACATGGAGTGAACGGTGCATACAGGACTGGTGGACATGGAGTTAACGGTGTATACTGGACTGGTGGACATGGAGTGAACGGTGTATACTGGACTGGTGGACATGGAGTGAACGGTGTATACTGGACTGGTGGACATGGAGTGAACGGTGTATACTGGACTGGTCGACATGGAGTGAACGGTGCATACTGGACTGGTGGACATGGAGTAAGCATTGTATACTGGACTGGTGGACATGGAGTGAACGGTATATACTGGACTAGTGGACATGGAGTGAACGGTGTATACTGGACTGGTGGACATGGAGTGAACGGTGTATACTGGACTGGTGGGCATGGAGTGAACGGTGTATATTGGATTGGTGGACATGGAGTGAACGGTATATACTGGATTGGTGGACGTGGAGTGAATGGTGTATACTGGACTGGTGGACATGGAGTGAACGGTGTATACTGGACTGGTGGACATGGAGTGAACAGTGTATCCTGGATTGGTGGACATGGAGTGAACGGTGTATACTGGACTGGTGGACATGGAGTGAACGGTGTATACTGGACTGGTGGACATGGAGTGAACGGTGTATCCTGGATTGGTGGACATGGAGTGAACGGTGTATACTGGACTGGTGGACATGGAGTGATCGGTGTATACTGGACTGGTGGACATGGAGTGAATGGTATATACTGGACTGGTGGACATGGAGTGAACGGTATATGCTGGACTGGTGGACATGGAGTGAACGGTGTATACTGGACTGGTGGACATGGAGTGAACGGTGTATACTGGACTGGTGGACATGAAGTGAATGGTGTGTATTGGACTGGTGGACATGGAGTGAACGGTGTATACTGGACTGGTGGAAATGGAGTGAACGGTGTATACTGGACTGGTGGACATGGAGTGAACGGTGTATATTGGATTGGTGGACATGGAGTGAACGGTATATACTGGATTGGTGGACGTGGAGTGAATGGTGTATACTGGACTGGTGGACATGGAGTGAACGGTGTATACTGGACTGGTGGACATGGAGTGAACGGTGTATCCTGGATTGGTGGACATGGAGTGAACGGTGTATACTGGACTGGTGGACATGGAGTGAATGGTGTATATTGGACTGGTGGACATGGAGTGAACGGTGTATACTGGACTGGTGGAAATGGAGTGAACGGTGTATACTGGACTTGTGGACATGGAGTGAATGGTGTATACTGGACTGGTGGACATGGAGTGAACGGTGTATATTGGATTGGTGGACATGGAGTGAACGGTATATACTGGATTGGTGGACGTGAAGTGAATGGTGTATACTGGACTGGTGGACATGGAGTGAACGGTGTATACTGGACTGGTGGACATGGAGTGAACGGTGTATCCTGGATTGGTGGACATGGAGTGAACGGTGTATACTGGACTGGTGGACATGGAGTGAACGGTGTATACTGGACTGGTGGACATGGAGTGAACGGTGTATCCTGGATTGGTGGACATGGAGTGAACGGTGTATACTGGACTGGTGGACATGGAGTGAACGGTGTATACTGGACTGGTGGACATGGAGTGAACGGTGTATACTGGACTGGTGGACATGGAGTGAACGGTGTATCCTGGATTGGTGGACATGGAGTGAACGGTGTATACTGGACTGGTGGACATGGAGTGAACGGTGTACACTGGACTAGTGGACATGGAGTGAACGGTGTATACTGGACTGGTGGACATGGAGTGAACGGTGTATACTGGACTGGTGGACATGGAGTGAACGGTGTATACTGGACTGGTGGACATGGAGTGAACGGTGTATACTGGACTGGTGGACATGGAGTGAACGGTGTATACTGGACTGGTGGACATGGAGTGAACGGTTTATCCTGGATTGGTGGACATGGAGTGAACGGTGTATACTGGACTGGTGGACATGGAGTGAACGGTGTATCCTGGATTGGTGGACATGGAGTGAACGGTGTATACTGGACTGGTGGACATGGAGTGAACGGTGTATACTGGACTGGTGGACATGGAGTGAATGGTGTATACTGGACTGGTGGACATGGAGTGAACGGTGTATTCTGGACTGGTGGACATGGAGTGAACGGTGTATACTGGACTGGTGGACGTGGAGTGAATGGTGTATACTGGACTGGTGGACATGGAGTGAACGGTGTATACTGGACTGGTGGACATGGATTGAACGGTATATACTGGACTGGTGGACATGGAGTGAACGGTGTATACTGGATTGGTGGACATGGAGTGAACGGTGTATACTGGACTGGTGGACATGGATTGAACGGTATATACTGGACTGGTGGACATGGAGTGAACGGTGAATACTGGATTGGTGGACATGGAGTGAACGGTGTATACTGGATTGGTGGACATGGAGTGAATGGTGTATACTGGACTGGTGGACATGGAGTGAACGGTGTATCCTGGATTGGTGGACATGGAGTGAATGGTGTATACTGGATTGGTGGACATGGAGTGAACGGTGTATACTGGACTGGTGGACATGGAGTGAACGGTGTATCCTGGACTGGTGGACATGGAGTGAACGGTGTATACTGGACTGGTGGACATGGAGTGAATGGTGTATCCTGGATTGGTGGACATGGAGTGAACGGTGTGTACTGGACTGGTGGACATGGAGTGAACGGGACCTCGCCGATCGGCGGAAGGCCGCGCATGTGCGGGAGCGTCGGCGGCTGCTGACGTCATCCCCGCGCATGCGCAGGAGTGGGGTCACTTCCGCATCGGCCATCGCGGAGGCAATGGCCGAGGCGGAAGGGAAAGAGTGCCCCCACGGCACAGGCCCACCCGCGGGTCGGTGGGCTCCGATCGCCAGCCAGGCCACCGTGGGGGCACCCCCTGGGGCCAGATCGCCCCGCACCCCCCCCCCCCCCCCCCAAGGACCTCGGAGCCTGCCCGCACCGCCAGTCCCACCGGGAGGGGGGTGGTTTGATTCACGCCGGCGGGAGTGGCATGACAGCAACGGGACTTCGGCCCATCGCGGGCCGGAGAATCGCCGGGGGGGAGGCCCGCCGACCGGCACAGCGCGATTCCCACCCCCGCCGAATTTACGGTGCTGGAGAATTCGGCGGACAGTGGGGGCGGGATTCACGCTGCCCCCGGCGATTGTCCGACCCGGCGGGGGGTCGGAGAATCCCGCCCCATGTACTGAGTCATAACCTTAAACAGAGCCCATGTATCTAATCCTGCTTATGTACAGAATCCATTGTATTTTTCCCATCTTTCCACAGGAGTGAGAAACAACGTTGGATAACAGCCATGCTCCTTGCAGACAAAGCAATTGACACAGACGAAATAGATCTGGAGAAGGATGGTGAGATTCTCACACAGGGTCACTTTCAGAGTTTGTACCATTGGCAGGTTGCCATGCTGGCTCTCTGTGCTTATCGGAATAGCCCTAGAACACTCCCAATGATCAATGAAAGGAATATTGTGGGTAGTACGATAATAATTTCTCTATAGGTGAGACTGACTTTACATAGAGATTCCATGCTGGTAGCTCAACTTCAATAACAACTTGCATTTATATAGCAACATAATAAAATGTCTCAATCTGCTTCCCCTAAATGTTTGGTCACAAACTAGGTGGTTTAATCAATCCCTGAAGCTGC
Organism: Scyliorhinus torazame; assembly: GCF_047496885.1. Lineage (NCBI taxonomy): Eukaryota > Metazoa > Chordata > Chondrichthyes > Carcharhiniformes > Scyliorhinidae > Scyliorhinus > Scyliorhinus torazame. Next base: position 37,460,549 of record NC_092722.1, read on the forward strand.
CTCATTCTGTTGGGCCGTAGGGAGTCAGACCCAATTCATAGTAGCACAGAAGAGGTAAATAACAACATTTATGGACCACCTTTAATGTTGGGGAATATCTCAAGGTGCTCCTGATGTGTGAGGAAAACTGACATTGAACCAGGAGACTGGTCACCGAGTTGGGCTTCAGGTAAAGCTTGAAGAGGATTAGGAAGAGCTGGCCAGCCGGTGAGACCCAGGCAGTTAACGACACAGCTGTTGATGGTGGGTCAAAGGGAGAGGATAATGTACATTGAGAATAAGGGAAGGGCGAGGCCTTGTCGGGAACTAACCAGGAATATAAGGATTTGAAGTTGGAGCAGTGAGTCTGGAAGTCAATGAAGGCACGTGTGCAGACGGGGTGTGAGTTTCGGATAAGTTGGGAGTTTATAAAGAGTGAAGAGTAGAAGATGCTGGGATATCCGATTGAGGAGAAATTAGCGAGTGTAAGGAGGGCTTCATTAGCAGATGGGCTGAGATACAGGCAGGCGGGAGACGCCATGAAAGATAGAAGCAGACTTTCTTCATTGGAGAGGATATGGGCTCATTGCACATACTGACTGCAGGGAGCGACTGCACCCATTTCTGAGATACTGGGGCCATTGCAATGATTAGACCCCCCCCCCCAAATCCCCGTCCCAAGGGGTGCCAGTGCAATTGGGAACTGTAGCCAAAGGGGTGGCCATTGGCACTGGTAGAGGGCCCTCATTGGACCAGGGAGTTGCTGTTAAGGAGTGCCCCCCCTCCCCCCCCACTAAAGAGCTGCTATTAAGGAGGGCCCTTCCCCCCCCCCACCCCATCCCCTGGGAGCTGCTATTCAAGAGGGCTCCTCGCAACCCCACCCCCACTTGGGGATGCCGCTTGGGTTGACCTCACAGACTCCCCCATGCGGTGGCAACGGCCCATTCCGGCGCTAGTCAAATGCAAGGGGTGGCCCTTAATTGGGTACTTAAATGAGCCTGTTGGCCACCGGGTGGAGTTTGCGCCGCTGGTAACATGTCACGGTGGAGGGTAGACATCAGATCCCCCCCCCCCCCCCCCCCCCCGATGCGTTCCCTAACCTGTGACCATCCGGCTGGTAAAATCCAGCCCTTCTCGATTGGTTTCACTCTCATCTCCGAGTCTGAACCTTATGGACTCAAGTCCCACTCCAGGAACCTGAGCACAAAGTTCAGGCTGAGATTCCCAGTGCAGTTTGGAGGGAGTGCTGCGCTGCCTGTCGGAAGCGCTGTCTTTCAAACGAGAAGTTAAAACAAAGCCTTGGCTGCCCATTTAGATTGAATGTGACAAATCCTATGACACTCGTTTTTACCAAGTGCTGGGGAGCCCTCCATATTGTCCTGGCCAATACATATTTGTCAAGCAAGGTCACTAGAATAGAGCATCTGGTCACTTTAAAATGGCTGCTTTTGGGGTCCTGCTGTGCATAACTTGGCTGTTGTCGTTCATACATTACAACAGTGTCTACACATCAAAAAGTACCATCTTGCACTTTGAGACACGCCGACGTTGTGAAAGGTGCTATATGAATGCAATTTCTTTCCTCTATTCTATCGTAGAATAGGATTTTTGGCCATGGCTGATTCTCTCGCTCACTAACCCAGGTACCTGAGGCCGTAACGCTGTGTGTCAGCTGTTGCCCTGACTAGGACCAGTCAACTCGGTACAGTACAGGGAGTGGGAACTGCCCCGTCTAGTTCAGCTTCTACAAATGCCTAACAGGAGATGCTTTTGGTTTGAAAATCTGGTTTCAAACCGTGTGCTAATCAAATCCACGCGGGTTGACAAAGATAAAACTAATTCACAACTGTTTTGCTGGAGTTTCTTGACCGCGTTCACCAGCCCCAGTGTCCCAGCTCTCCCCATTCATAGGTGTCCAAACACCCATCACCTGTTTAGCAATGGGATTGCCGTGAAACCGGCAACAGTGTAATGAACAAGAATTGACACCATGAAGCACCTGCCCAGAAGCTGACGTTTTCCTTTCCAATGCAGACATCCCGCAGGTCCAGTGCGTCAAGACATACAAAGCACAGGAAGCTGATGAGCTGGCACTGGAAAAAGCCGATGTCCTCGAAGTAAAGACGAAAACTAAAGACGGTGAGAAAAGCATTGCTCGGGAACTCAGACCGGAGCAAAAACAGGAACGTGAGGAGGCCATTCAGCCCCTGGGCCTGCTCCTCCATTCAATTAGATCATGGCTGATCTATACTTCCATCATTTCATCTTTGCTCCATATCCTCTGATACCCTCAACTCAGTCTCGAACACTCCTCCAGTGTGCAAACTTCGAAATTTCTCGGGCAGCACAGTGGCGCAGTGGGTTAGCCCTGCTACCTCACGGCCCCAAGGTCCCAGGTTCGATCCCGGCTCTGGGTCACTGTCCGTGTGGAGTCTGCACATTCCCCCCGTGTCTGTGTGGGTTTCACCCCCACAACACAACGATGTGCAGGGTAGGTGGATTGGCCATGCTAAATTGCCCCTTCATTGGAAAAAATGAATTGGGTACTCTAAATTTTTTTTTCAAGTTCCAAATTTCTGTAACTCTCTGGGTCAGAAAATGCTTCCTCATCTCACTCCCCAAGGACATTACGGGCGGGATTCCCCCTCTGTTCACCCTAGCGGGATTGGAGAATCCTGCTACAGTGAATAGATTTCTGGTCGAGCACCGAATCCTCCCTTCTCGCTGGCAGTGGTGGTGGGGCGGACTCGAAACGCAGAATCATGGCCCACGTCTCCTTGTTCTGGACTCCCTCAGCCCAGGGGAAATAATCTCTCCGTATCCACCTTATCCAATTCTTTTAACTTTTTTTTTAAATTTAGAGTACCCAATTCATTTTTTCCAATTAAGGGGCAATTTAGTGTGGCCAATCCACCTACCCTGCACATCTTTGGGTTGTGGAGGCGAAACCCACGCAAACACGGGGAGAATGTGCGAACTCCACACGGACCGTGACCCAGAGCCGGGATCGAACCTGGGACCTCAGCACCGTGAGGCAGCAGTGCTACCCACTGCGTCACCGTGCTGCCTTAATTTTAACTTTTTAAATACCTCAATTAAATCCTCCCTCAGTTCCCTTTATACAGAGGACTGCGGACCATGTTTTTGCAGCCAATGCTGACAATTTCATGCTCTAATGAGGGGGCTGGCCCGATTAAATTGGGAGAAAGTCTTCCCGCTGACAAAAGAATCACGAGAGAGAGGGCACACCCTTAAAGTGATTCCCAAAAGAAGCAAATGTGAGGTGAGAATAAACGTTTTCACACAACGAGTGGTTGGGGTCTGGAAGGCACTGCCAGGAGGTGAGTTGGAGGCAAGTTCAATCGAGCTTTTAAGAAGGCATTAGATGATTATTTGAATAGAAGCAATGTGCAGGGTACGGGGGAAAGGGTGGGGAATGACACTCAGTCATGATGCTCATTTGGAGAGCCGGTGCAGACATGATGGGCAAACGGTGCCCTTATGCATCATAACCGTCCTGTCATTCCATGATTCTGGTTTGGCCTTAATCTCCACTTTTCCGACAGCTCTGCATATCCCGAGAGACCGATAATCGGCCGACCCCACCCAGCCTTAAAAATATTCACCACACTGTCAGTGTGGAGTTTGCACATTCTCCCCGTGTCTGCGTGGGTTTCGCCCCCACAACCCAAAAGCTGTGCAGGCTAGGTGGATTGGCCACGCTGAATTGCCCCTTAATTGGAAAAAATAATTGGGTACTCTAAAAAAAAATGTTTTAATTCACCAATGCCCCCCCCCCTCTCCGCCTCATAGAGAAGAGGGACCGAAACATTTAAAAGCACTTGAGGTCCTCCGGGGTTTGTGGGAAATGCTCGATCAGTCACTTCTATCTGACCAGCCGCTGTTCCTTTCTTCTCATTGACCCGGTTTTCCAAATCTCATTCCAGGCTGGATTGAGGGGGTCCGATTATCGGATGGAGAGCGAGGCTGGTTTCCAAACAGTCACGTGGAGGAGATAACAAACCGGAACGCCAGGATACGAAACCTACGGGAAAAGAATCGGATTAAGCATGCCACCCGGAAACTCCAGGAGGAATGTCAGTAGCGGGAGGCTGTGTTGGAGATCAGATATGGAGCGCGGACACTCACCACTTCCCAGATTTGGCGGAGGAAACAGGGGATCGAATACCCGAGTGCGGAGTCCACGGGTGACAAGCGCTGACTATGTTCCTCAAGGAGCAAACTTCATTTTGGGTGCGGGCAGGAATGCTAAGGCATATCACAGGTTAGATTCCCTTACACCCCAGCTTCTAAGGAGACACCAAGTGGTTGTCCATAGGTTTCTACAGTGGCAGTTCAGGGGGCTACAGGGAAGAGGCCACAGGGCCTAAGTCATATTGGCTTCTCCAATAACTCTGAGTGACAAAGGGCCAATTGCCTTTGTATCTGATTCATGAGGCCTGTAGGTCAAGATTGGAGGTCTGTGGGGAGGATTATTAAGCAGCAGGGATGGGGGGGGGAGCGGGGGGGGGAGGTGGCGGGTGCTGGGAATTATTTTGCTATGTCGACACAGTCAAGCCCTCATTTTCATCCTTGCTCTGCCCAAGCAGGACGGCCCCAGCAATCGGTCCATCTCCTATTTATTGGCAACAATTCAAACTTAACCTTAAAATGATTGCCCTCAGAGTTGAAGGGGGGGATGTGTCTTTGTATCTGGCTTGTGTCCCCCCCCCCCACCCCACAACAACCGCACCCCACTTCTCCCCAAGAACCGGTGAGCCTTTGGCATTCAGGGCATGTGGGTGGGGAGGTTGTTGAGGTTCTCTATATTCCGCTGGGTAAAAAGTTAGCATCATTCACAGTCTGCAAGCTGTCGCTGCCTTAGGTGGCAATAGGGCTTTCAAAGCGACACCCCTTAACATACGCTAACAAACCTTCAAACTGCCCACGTTTAGCCAGGCAGAGACTGAGTCAGTAGTCACACTGATCAAATTGGTCATAAGTCACACTGATCAAATTGCCACGATCGACCAGACTCGGTGCAGACAGCTGTGTGTTTGTGGGGTTCCCTGGGCAGATGCCATTCCTACCTCCATGCAGCAGTCTAACTCTCTGCCCCATCAAACTCATCAAAAACAACCGCTGTAGGGCAGCACGGTGGCGCAGTGGTTAGCATTGCTGCCTATGGCACTGAGGACCCGGGTTCGATCCTGGCCCTGGGTCACTGTCCATGTGGAGTTTGCACATTCTCCCCGTGTTTGTGTGGGCTTCACCCCCACAACCCAAAGATGTGCAGGTTAGGTGGATTGAACACGCTAAATTGCGCCTTAATTGGAAAAAATTACTGGGTACTCTAAATTTGCAAAACAAAACAACCGCTGTTTTAGTCACCAATTCCCTGTGTAAATAAAACTGGTCCCTTCAGGTCAACCCCCCCACCCCTCCAACCCAATTGCCAGACCTGGAGGGGAAAAGGTTCTTCTAAGGTATGGAACCACCAATCAGTCACCTTTGACTCATTTCGAAAAGGAACATTCTGGAACTCTGACACAGCCTCAGCCTGGGACTGACCTAAGAGGTGGGGGAGACAAAAGATCGTGCACGAGGCGAGGACTCAGTCGTCTGAGGAATCGTCAAGCAACATAATGGCAGTGACATCATGAACATGTCTGCCAGAACCTCCTGAGCGGACCTACCACCCCCCCCCCCCTCCCCCCCGGCCCTCCGCCTCCTCTGCCCACATACAGGCACCAGTCACCCTCTGGTACCCTGCCATGCCACCACCACAGCCGAGTGTACAGCTGGCATGGAGGTCGCGCTGCTGCTCTAGCAATCTAGACATCAATTCTCGCCATGGCAAGATGGGCCTTTGAATTAAATAAACGTAGCACTGGAAAATCTAATGCCTAGAGATGTTAAAATCCCAACCGGTTCATTCTTTTTTTTTGGGGGTGGGGGGGGGAAATGACTCTACAATTAGCCTGGCCCAACTGCTTGACTCAGTTCCGTCAGAGGCGGTCAAATGGTATCAACAATCATCTACCAGCTTCCGAGGACAATCAATGATGGACAATTAAATGCGCCCCTCCACAGATCGGCCACAATAGCAGATTAGGATGTCTACAAAGGGAGCACCTGCTCACGATGACGACAGCCGCTCACTGTATCATTACAGCAACTGTAATCACTAACGTTCTGTACACCCATTTGCTGAGTGTCCATCATGACTGGGTGATGCCTACAATTGGTATGAACTGCACCCGCCCATTGCTAGTAACTGACATTTCTGCTAAAGCGCTAAGTTATTGTTCCAAAATTCCCAGATTTGGAAGCTGTTCATTTTATAAATATTGTTGTCAGTTTGATACGGAATCATTCCTGCTCTTTGTACCTTTCATGAGGAGAGTAGACGATCACCTTAGCTGGTGGCAGTAAATAAGGACTCACCTTTCGGAGCTTGGTTTGTTTGGACCCTGGAGGGTGAATGGGGTGGCATTCGTCTGACGGCGATATTCACGTTTATATATTTCTCAGAAGAAACGAGAGGCCACGAGACACAACGCAGTCTGCCTGGCGCAGATTGACGAGCTGTGCGGAGGTGGGAATGCTCAGAGAGCGATTCCCCTCCCCCTGACTGTGGTCCAGCTAGGAAACCTCTGAGGGGCCTTCTTTGGGTGCCCAATAAAAAGGGTTGGATGCCGCTGAAAGATCTTTTTACCTTCCGCGTCACTAGCACCCGTACCTAACCACAACATGTCACGGGTGAAAGGCGGTACGTGTTGGCTGAAAGTCATTGCATTATTGTCAAGGGCCCTTTTTGTGACAGCTGAGATGATTTCACCACTGCCGTCTCAGAGTATTCCCTCTGAGGGAGCATTTGTAAAGGCATTGTGTACATATCCAGGAGAGAGCTGAAATAGTCTGCACACTTGATGAATGCAAAGCATGGGTGCAGCATTATTAGAGGATTCCTGAGCACAACGATTTGATGTGTGGATCAAATATAGGGTTATTGACAGTTGATTTATACATTGCAATAACACAACAGTGTGCAGAAAATGTCTGATGTTTCATGTTGTACACCGTCAAAGCACTGTTCGAACATTTCTACTCTGGTGTAATAATTAAAGTGATCCATGATTGCTGTCACGTGATAGTTGCAATGAGCAGAGTGATTTATTTTGCTAATTGTCTCTCTTTCCACTCTCCTCCCCCAATGGGCTACAGATGCACAAAAGCGTGCCAACCACCACCTCCTGTGCTTCACTTGCACCATCGATCGCAGATCAAGTGGCGGCAGGTTAGATGATCACAACACCCAAAGCAAGGCCGAGGCTTCCCTCACATCCCCATCCCCCCCCCCCCCATCCCCTCAGACTTTCCAGGAGGTGGGAAGGTGAGAGGGGGTTGCAGGAAACCTCCAGCCTTCAGCTGAGCAAGATTAGCCACAATTCAGACCAGCGCAGCCAGAGAATTAACCCTGCGGCCCTTGTGGTTGGGCAATACACTGGGCAGGTTTACCCAGTCTCACTGGCCGTGTGGTAACCTCATCATGGTCCCTGCTTCACTTCCCTTACACTTTGGCTTCAGAGTGGGGGAAGATCAGTTTGGAAATTGGGAATGGACCAAGTATTTGAAGCGGGCATCGGCCAAAACATGACCCGCTTTGCTTCCGGGGTGAACACAAGAGGTGGGATTCTCCGTCCAGCGATGCCGGAATCGCGGATCGTGATTGGATGGGGAATTGTGCGTCACCTGAAAACCACGACTGGCGCGGGCGTCCGACGGAATGCCATGCTCCGGATCCTCGACAACGGTGTGAACGCGTTCCACGCCGCATGCTGCCGAGGGCGTGCCAATTGTACAGTAAAGACATTTGGCATATCACTAAGGTGCCCGACCTGGCATCCCCTGGTGCTCCGCCTCTGCCAGGTGGCAGTCTGTCGGCGAGGTTCACTTGTGGTATTTAAAATCGAGAAACAGGTGCCGTGGTCTGCGTGGGCCGCGGGGGAGTAGAGGTGGTGACCAGGGACTAAGCCGTGGGGTCGGGCTGTTTCCCCAGGACCAGGGTGTCCAGGCATGGATTGCCATTACTACAGCCTGCAAGACAGCCATCAGGCTGCACACCACACTGACTGCCCAACGTGGCCTGTGTTTGCGCAGAGCGTCACCAGCTGACCCCCCCCCCCCAGCCCCACAACCAGGCACCACCTTGTGGCGGGGCATCAAGTGGCCCAGCCAAGGAGGAAGCCCACAGTAGACCCCACAGGAGGACACAGACAGGAGCTGCAGAGCGTAGCACTGGTGGCAGGGACGGGTGCTGGAGTCGGGGGCCGGGGATGTGGAGGGCAAAGCGGCAGGGGGCAAGGTCGGGGTTGTGGGAGGAGGCGGGACATGTGGGGCAGAGGCTGCTATGCAGGCCGGGGCCACCGGGCAGCTCGCTGGACATGGTTGGGCAGGTGGGTACCCACCATGCTAACATGTCCACCCTTTACCCCCTGCAGAGAATGGATTTCGGTATCCAACCAGGAGTGGTTGGCACCTGCCCAGCTGCCGCTGTCCTGGGGGATGCAGTGAGGCTGTACGAGCAGGAGCTGCTCGGGGAGGCCCCTGCAGCAGCAGAGCCTGTCACAGAGGAATAGGAGCCAGCCGGTGAGGATGGAGAGCCATCCACCCAACAGGCCGAGGAGGAGGAGGTGGGAAGGCGGCAATGCATCAGGCCCGTGTGTACCTGCAGCGCCCGTCATTCACAGACATGCTGGACCGGACGTGTCGCTGGCGACTCCGGCTGACCACGGAGACTGTAGGGCTTATCTGCCACATCATGGGCAACCTTGAGCCGGGGAGTTATGGGGGAGGACACCTGATCCCGATGGTTGTCAAGGTGACGGGCACTCTGAACCTTTATGCCATTGGATCCTTCCAGGCGCCGATGCACAGGTGCATCTGCACCATAACGGAGACCCTATATGCCCAGACAGCACAATACATCAACCTGAATATGGACCGAGCCCACCAGGTTTCCCGGGCAGCAGGATTCGCTGCCATTGCGAGGGTGCCCCAGGTCCAGGGGGTGATTGACGGGATGCAAGTCGCCTACAACCACCGTTGCTTGAGGAGGTGCACTTCATGAACCGTAAGGGGTACCACTCCATGAACGTGCAGTTGGTGTGTGACCACATCATGCATGTCTACTCCCGATACCTGGCAGCATGCACGACGCCTTCATCCTGGCGCAATCGACGGTACCCGACACCTTCGAGGCCCTCCACTGGGTGAGGGGTTGGTTCCTGGGCGACAGGGGTTTTCTGCTGCGGTGGTGGCTGAGGACGCCTACCCGGAGGCCACAGGCTAACACGGGAACCTGCTACAACAGCTCCCCTGTCACGACCAGGAGCATCATCGAGTGGTGCATTGGCGTCCTGAAGAGACAGTTCAGGTGCCTGGACCACTCTGGAGGAGCCCTCCAGTATTGCCCTAGGAGCATCTCCCAGCTTGTGGTACTCGTCCATGGGATGTGGGCGTCGCTGGCTGGGCCAACATTTATTGCTCATCCTTCGGGGCAACTAAGAGTGAACCACATTGCTGTGAATCTGGAGTCACATGTAGGCCAGACCGGGTAAGGATGGCAGATTTCCTTCCCTAAAGGACACATAGAGAACCAGATGGGTTTTTATGACAATCGGCAATAGTTTCATGGTCACCTTTAGACTTTTATTTATTTTTTAAATTTAGAATTCCCTAATTCTTTTTTTCCAATTAAGGGGCAATTTAGCGTGGCCAATCCACATCTTTTTGTGGTTGTGGGGGTGAGACTCACCCAGACACGAAAATTCTCCACACGGACAGTTACCCAGGGTCCTTTAGACTTCGAATTCCGATTTTTATTGAATACAAATTTCACCAACTGCCATGGCAGGATTCGAACCCGTGTCATATCAGCCATGATTGAACGGAGGAGCAGACTCGATGGGCCAACTGGCCTAATTCTGCTCCTATGTCTTATGGTCCCCAGAGCATGACTCTGGGTCTCTGGATTACTTAGTGACAATATCACCACGCCACTGCCTCCCCTAAATATGCTGGAGGAGGAGGATGAGCGCCAGGCCTCGTCCGACGAGGAGGATGTGGAGGAGGGCCAGGATGGGCATAGGTCCCGGGCAGACACAAGAGGCCGCAACTGCACAATTCCCAACATGCTGCACATGCGCAGTTCCCAATGCACCGCACATGCGCAGTTCTTAACATACCGCACATGCGCAGTTCCCAACGTACCGCACATGCGCAGTTCACAACACACCGCACATGCGCAGTTCCCAAAGTACCGCACATGCGCAGTTCCCAACGTACCGCACATGCGCAGTTCTCAACACACCGCACATGCGCAGTTCCCAACGTACCGCACATGCGCAGTTCCCAACGTACCACACATGCGCAGTTCCCAACGTACCGCACATGCACAGTTCTCAACACACCGCACATGCGCAGTTCCCAACGTACCGCACATGCGCAGTTCCCAACGTACCGCACATGCGCAGTTCCCAACGTACAGCACATGCGCAGTTCCCAACGTACTGCACATGCACAGTTCTCAACACACCGCACATGCGCAGTTCCCAACACACCGCACATGCGCAGTTCCCAACGTACCGCACATGCGCAGTTCCCAACGTACTGCACATGCACAGTTCTCAGCACACCGCACATGCGCAGTTCCCAACGTACCGCACATGCGCAGTTCCCAACACACCGCACATGCGCAGTTCCCAACGTAGCGCACATGCGCAGTTCCCAACGTACCGACATGCGCAGTTCCCAACGTACCGCACATGCGCAGTTCCCAACATACCGCACATGCGCAGTTCCCAACATACCGCACATGCGCAGTTCCCAACATACTGCACATGCGCAGTTCTCAACACACCGCACATGCGCAGTTCCCAACGTACCGCACATGCGCAGTTCCCAACACACCGCACATGCGCAGTTCCCAACGTACCGCACATGCGCAGTTCCCAACGTACCGCACATGTGCAGTCCCCAACATACCGCACATGCGCAGTTCCCAACACACCGCACATGCGCAGTTCCCAACGTACCGCACATGCGCAGTTCACAACACACCGCACATGCGCAGTTCCCAACACACCGCACATGCGCAGTTCCCAACACACCGCACATGCGCAGTTCCCAACGTACCGCACATGCGCAGTTCACAATACACCGCACATGCGCAGTTCCCAACGTACCGCACATGCACAGTTCTCAACACACCGCACATGCGCAGTTCCCAACGTACCGCACATGCGCAGTTCCCAACACACCGCACATGCACAGTTCCCAACGTACCGCACATGCGCAGTTCCCAACATACCGCACATGAGCAGTTCTCAACACACCGCACTTGCACAGTTCCCAACACACCGCACATGCACAGTTCCCAACGTACCGCATATGCGCAGTTCTCAACACACCGCACATGCGCAGTTCCCAACACACCGCACATGCGCAGTTCTCAACACACCGCACATGCGCAGTTCCCAACACACCGCACATGCGCAGTTCTCAACACACCGCACATGCGCAGTTCCCAACACACCGCACATGCGCAGTTCCCAACACACCGCACATGCGCAGTTCCCAACACACCGCACATGCGCAGTTCTCAACACAACGCACATGCGCAGTTCTCAACACACCGCACATGCGCAGTTCTCAACACACCGCACATGCGCAGTTCTCAACACAACGCACATGCGCAGTTCCCAACACACCGCACATGCGCAGTTCTCAACACACCGCACATGCGCAGTTCCCAACACACCGCACATGCGCAGTTCTCAACGTACCGCACATGCGCAGTTCCCAACACACCGCACATGCGCAGTTCTCAACGTACCGCACATGCGCAGTTCCCAACACACCGCACATGCGCAGTTCCCAACACACCGCACATGCGCAGTTCCCAACGTACCGCACATGCGCAGTTCCCAACACACCGCACATGCGCAGTTCTCAACGTACCACACATGCGCAGTTCCCAACACACCGCACATGCGCAGTTCCCAACGTACTGCACATGCGCAGTTCCCAACACACAGCACATGCGCAGTTCCCAACACACCGCACATGCGCAGTTCTCAACGTACCGCACATGCGCAGTTCCCAACACACCGCACATGCGCAGTTCCCAACACACCGCACATGCGCAGTTCCCAACATACCGCACATGCGCAGTTCTCAACATACCGCACATGCGCAGTTCCCAACACACCGCACATGCGCAGTTCCCAACGTACCGCACATGCGCAGTTCTCAACATACTGCACATGCGCAGTTCCCAACACACCGCACATGCGCAGTTCCCAACACACCGCACATGCGCAGTTCCCAACACACCGCACATGCGCAATTCCCAACGTGCCTCACACGTGTGGTTCCCAACACATGCTGCACATGTACTGTTCCCAACAAACCAACATGTGCAGTTCCCAACACGTGGCATGCTTGCACAGTTCCCAACACACTGCATATGCACAATTCTCAACAAGCTGCATATGTGCCATATATGCGCCATTCTCAACATGCTGCACATGCGCAGTTCCCAATGTGCCACACATGCACAGTTCTCAACACATCGCACATGCGCAGTTCTCAACACACCGCACATGCGCCGTTCTCAACGTACCGCACATGCGCAGTTCCCAACACACCGCACATGCGCAGTTCCCAACACACCGCACATGCGCAGTTATCAACGTACCGCACATGCGCAGTTCCCAACACACCGCATATGCACAGTTCCCAACACACCACACATGCGCAGTTCCCAACACACCGCACATGCGCAGTTCCCAACGTACCGCACATGTGCAGGTCCCAACGTACCGCACATGCGCAGTTCCCAACACACCGCACATGCGCAGTTCTCAACATACCGCACATGCACAATTCCCAACGCGCCTCACACGTGTGGTTCCCAACACATGCTGCACATGTACTGTTCCCAACAAACCAACATGTGCAGTTCCCAACACGTGGCATGCTTGCACAGTTCCCAACACACTGCATATGCGCAATTCTCAACAAGCTGCATATGTGCCATATATGCGCCATTCCCAACATGCTGCACATGCGCAGTTCCCAATGTGCCACACATGCGCAGTTCCAAGTGGACGAACATGCGCAGTTCCCAACACACCACACATGCGCAGTTCCCAACATACAGTTCCCAACGTACCGCACATGTGCAGGTCCCAACGTACCGCACATGCGCAGTTCTCAACGTACCGCACATGTGCAGGTCCCAACGTACCGCACATGCGCAGTTCCCAACACACCACACATGCGCAGTTCCCAACATACAGTTCCCAACACACCGCACATGTGCAGGTCCCAACGTACCGCACATGCGCAGTTCTCAACGTACCGCACATGTGCAGGTCCCAATGTACCGCACATGCGCAGTTCCCAACACACCGCACATGTGCAGTTCCCAACACACCGCACATGTGCAGGTCCCAACGTACCGCACATGCGCAGTTCCCAACACACCGCACATGCGCAGTTCCCAACATACCGCACATGCGCAGTTCTCAACATACCGCACATGCACAGTTCCCAACGTACCGCACATGCGCAGTTCCCAACACACCGCACATGCGCAGTTCCCAACGTACCGCACATGCCAGTTCTCAACACACCGCACATGCACAGTTCCCAACACACCGCACATGCGCAGTTCCCAACACACCGCACATGCGCAGTTCCCAACGCGCCTCACACGTGTGGTTTCCAACACATGCTGCACATGTACAGTTCCCAACACACCGCACATGCGCAGTTCCCAACACACCGCACATGCGCTGTTCCCAACATGCCACACATGCAGTAACTGGGGTAGCCCCCGCTGAGATGTTAATGGGTCGTAGATTTCGTACGCGAAGGTGGGTTGTAACCAACATTTGCAAGGGCATTGCCCAGTTCGACATCGACCTCTTTGTTGCTTCGCACCTGATGACATAGTGTTCACATTTGTACCTTCAACAATGGTGCTCACTGGCTTGCTGGGATTGTCGTCTGCAAACGGGACCAGTCTCTTACGAAGTTGGGGTCCAGGGGCACCTATTGAAATGACACCTCGCTCACTTTCGCTCATGGAGGTTGTTCCCTTGTGAAGTGCCTCGAAAGAAGCCAGTCCCGGATCCTCCGGCTCCATTGCCGAACCAGCCTGCTTGCTGTGGCGCCTCCAGCCTCTCTCGACACCAACATGCCCCACGTTGCATCTTCCGAGTCTGAGATGGAGTCATAAATCCCAGAGGTCTCGGACGCCAACTCCGTCGTTCAGCCACCTCCTTACGATCGTCGGCCACGTCGTTCCTGCCGCAGACGGTGTTCACCGGCGAGGTATACGGCAACTGATCCCGTGCATCAGCTCCTTGAGGACTTACCGGAGCTGACGAGGCTTTGACATCCACAGCCTGCTCCTCCTTCTCCGCCTCACCGCTCATCGAGGGGGTCTTTAGGGGAGGGAGGAATGTATTATATACCACATGGGACCTAATGGGTGGGAATGCTTGTCTTCCCCATGCTCCTTGCAGAGTACGGGCTCCCCCGCTAGGGGTGGGTAATCTCAATTACCCAGTGTATATCAGGTCAGCCAGTAAGGCACTGACTAGATGGATCAATGTAGGGTTCAATTGGGAAGTGTACATATCTTGTTTGTAAATAAAACTTTGTTCTTATTTTCACTTGGTGTGGACTCCTCGTGTGTTTATTAAACACAGACTCCGAGGCATCTACAGGAATCCAAGCTCTCACCGTTGAGATTCACAGAGCAAAGTTGGTTTGAGCTTTAGACCATTGTGGAGAGAGCAGCTGGGAGTTGTTAAATAGAGTCACAGATATAGGTTGAGAGGCGGTAGATTTAGAACTGAGATGAGGAAGAACTACTTCTGCCACTTATGGGCAGCACGGTAGCACAAGTGGCTAGCACTGTGGCTTCACAGCGCCAGGGTCCCAGGTTCGATTCCCCGCTGGGTCACTGTCTGTGCGGAGCTGCACGTTCTCTCCGTGTCTGCGTGGGTTTCCTCCGGGTGCTCCGGTTTCCTCCCACAGTTCAAAGATGTGCAGGTTAGGTGGATTGGCCATACTAAATTGTCCTTCGTGTCCAAAAAGGTTAGGAGGGGTTACTGGGTTACGGGGATAGGGTGGAAATGAGGGCTTAAGTGGGTCGGTGCAGACTCGATGGGCCGAATGGCCTCCTTCTGCACTGTATGTTCTATGTTCTGCGTTCTATGTTCTCGCAGAGGGTGGTGAACTCGCTGCCCCATAGTGGGGTGGAATTTGAGTCATTCAATGGTTTCAAGGCTCAGCACGGCGGCATAGTGGTTAGCACTGCTGCCTCACGGCGGTGAGATCCCAGGTTCGATCCCGGCCCTGGATTACTGTCAGTGTGGAGTTTGCACATTCTCCCCGTCTTTGCGTGGGTTTCATCCGCACAACCCAAAGATGCGCAGGGTAGGTGGATTGGCCACGCTAAAATGCCCTTTAATTGGAAAAAATGAATTGGGTACTCTAAAATTTTTTTTTTTTTAATTAAATGGTTTCAAGAAGGAGATAGATAAATTTCTGATTTTAAAAGGGGTTAAAGGTATATGGGCAACAGATGGCGAGGTGGATTTGAGACCAGGGAGAGATCAGCCATGATCTGACTGAAAGGTGGAGCAGGCTCGAAGGGCTGGATTGCCTCCTTCTGCTCTTAATTGGGCCGCTCCAAAATGACGCTGGTAATTTTGTGATGGGAGACAAGGAAATAGCCGAGGAACTGAATAAGTACTTTGCCTCAGTCTTCACAGTAGAAGACATGAGTAATATCCCAACAATTCCGGAGAGTCAGGGGACAGAGTTGAATATGGTAGCCATCACAAAGGAGAAAGTGCTAGAGAAACTAAGAGATCTAAAAATTGATAAATCTCCAGGCCCAGATGGGCTACATCCTAGAGTTCTAAAGGAGATAGCTGAAGAAATAGTGGAGGCGTTGGTGATGATGTTTCAAAAGTCACTGGAGTCAGGGAACGTACCAAAGGATTGGAAAATCGCTATTGTAACCCCCCTGTTCAAGAAGGGAACAAGGAAAATGATGGAAAATTATAGGCCAATTAGCCTAACCTCGGTTGTTGGCAAGATTCTAGAATCTATTGTTAAGGATGAGATTTCTAAATTCTTGGAAGTGCAGGGTCGGATTAGGACAAGTCAGCATGGATTTAGTAAGGGGAGGTCTTGCCTGACAAACCTGTTAGAGTTCTTTGAAGAGATAACAAATAGGTTAGACCAAGGAGAGCCAATGGATGTTATCTATCTTGACTTCCAAAAGGCCTTTGATAAGGTGCCTCACGGGAGACTGCTGAGTAAAATAAGGGCGCATGGTATTCGAGGCAAGGTACTAACATGGATTGACGACTGGCTGTCAGGCAGAAGGCAGAGAGTTGGGATAAAAGGTTCTTTTTCGGAATGGCAACCGGTGACGAGTGGTGTCCCGCAGGGTTCAGTGTTGGGGCCACAGCTGTTCTCTT
This sequence comes from Scyliorhinus torazame, assembly GCF_047496885.1. Taxonomy (NCBI): domain Eukaryota; kingdom Metazoa; phylum Chordata; class Chondrichthyes; order Carcharhiniformes; family Scyliorhinidae; genus Scyliorhinus; species Scyliorhinus torazame. Next base: position 37,477,102 of record NC_092722.1, read on the forward strand.
TATATATTAACAATCTAGATGACGGGACTGAGGGCATTCTGGCTAAGTTTGCCGATGATACAAAGATAGGTGGAGGGGCAGGTAGTATGGAGGAGGTGGGAAGGCTGCAGAAAGATTTAGACAGTTTAGGAGAGTGGTCTAAGAAATGGCTGATGAAATTCAACGTGGGCAAGTGCAAGGTCTTGCACTTTGGAAAAAAGAATAGAGGCGTGGACTAATTTCTAAACGGTGACAAAATTCATAATGCTGAAGTGCAAAGGGACTTGGGAGTCCTCGTCCAGGATTCTCTAAAGGTAAACTTGCAGGTTGAGTCCGTAATTAAGAAAGCAAATGCAATGTTGTCATTCATCTCAAGAGGCTTGGAATATAAAAGCAGGGATGTACTTCTGAAGCTTTATAAAGCATTAGTTAGGCCCCATTTAGAATACTGTGAGCAATTTTGGGCCCCACACCTCAGGAAGGACATACTGGCACTGGAGCGGGTCCAGCGGAGATTCACACGGATGATCCCAGGAATGGTAGGCCTAACATACGATGAACGTCTCAGGATCCTGGGATTATATTCATTGGAGTTTAGGAGGTTGAGGGGAGATCTAATAGAAACTTACAAGATAATGAATGGCTTAGATAGGGTGGATGTAGGGAAGTTGTTTCCATTAACAGGGGAGACAAGGACCCGGGGGCACAGCCTTAGAATAAAAGGGAGTCACTTTAGAACAGAGATGAGGAGAAATTTCTTCAGCCAGAGAGTGGTGTGTCTGTGGAATTCATTGCCACAGAGGGCAGTGGAGGCCGGGACGTTGAGTGTCTTTAAGACAGAAGTTGATAAATTCTTGATTTCTCGAGGAATTAAGGGCTACGGAGAGAGAGCGGGTAAATGGAGTTGAAATCAGCCATGATTGAATGGTGGAGTGGACTCGATGGGCCGAATGGCCTTACTTCCACTCCTATGTCTTATGGTCTTATGGTCTTAATTCCTATGTTCCTGTGTTCCGGGAGGGGAATAATGATTCAAGGTTTTTTTAAATAAAAGACAATCAGTAGAGTGGACACGAAGGGGGTGGAGGTGGAATGTTGTTGACAAGAATAAACTGAGCACAATTTAATTGTGAAGATGTTATTCTTTTTAATTTTGGAACAAGCTGCCATCTGGCATTGGAGATGCATCAAAAAAAATAGATTAAACTGAAACAGAGTCTGTGCGGAGTTTGCACTTTCTCCCCGTGTCTGCATGTGTCTCACCCCCAAAACCCAAAGATGTGCAGGGTAGGGAGATTGGCCACGCTAAATTGCCCCTTAATTGGAAAAAATATATAACTGGCTACTCTAAAAAAAAAATTTAAATAATGTAGCAGAGGAGGAAACAAAATGGAACCTCGACTAACAAACATTCCTTTTGATCACTGTTACAGCCACACTGATCCATAGCTACCCTGTACCTGCCCAGTGCGAAATTCTGATTCCAGCTATATTACTGGGATAGACAGAGGGGAGGAAGGCTTAACAAACACTGCTGGCACAGGAAGAATTGGGAAAGAGGGAATGATAATCTTTAGATTAGATTATCAGCGGCACTTTACGACTGAGAGAAAGAGAAAGAAGGGAGAGAGACAGAGGGAAGGGGGGAAGATAGAGAGCGGGGGAGAGGGATTGAGAGAGAGCACAGGAAGAGAGAGGGGGGGAAGTTAGAGTGGAGCGAGACAGAGAGAGACGGAGAAGGAGGAGAGTGAGAGGCAGAGTTTTTTTCATTCATGAGATGTGGGCGTCGCAGGCTGGGCCAGCATTTATTGCTCATCACTAATTGCCCTTGAGTTAAGAGTCAACCAGATTGTTGTGTGTCTGGAGTTACATGTGTCATAATATACACCAGTATATCATGGTGCAGACACACACTGATGGACACACAGTGGGACCAATCAACATAAACAACACCGCAGCCAATCACCAGTGAGAGCACAAGCACTATAAAGGCAGGGGACATCAGAGTTCCCGCTCATTCGAGTAGCAGCTAGCTAGGAGCACAGAGCTCACAACCTGCAACACAGACATTCACCATGTGCTGAGTACATCAACTGGTTAGGACAAGGCAAAGGTCTTTAGTTAAAGCTGGTACCGTATTTACCCACAGTTCAAGTATGTTTAAATAGTTAACCTTTTAGTAAAATAGTGTTGCACTACTTCAAGTGTTGGTGACCTGTATGTGATCCAGAACACCCGACACATTAACATGTAGGCCAGACCAGATAAGGACAGCAGATTTCCTTCCCTAAAGTTCATTAGTGAATCAGATGTTTTTTTATGACAATTGACAATGGTTTCATGGTCATCATTAGACTTTTAATTCCAGATTTTTATTCAGTTCAAATTTCCCCATTTGCAGTGATGGGAATCGAACTTGGGTCCCCAGAGCATTACCCTGGGTTTCTGGTTTACGAGACCAGTGACAATACCAGTATGTCACCGCCTCCAGAGAGAGGGAGAGGGAGAGAGAGAGAGAGAGAGAGAGAACATTTTTACACCAAGTACCCTGTTCATTCTCTGAAGTAGCAAGCAGTCCAACCACCATTCTACATCCACCCATCTTTCAAGATGATCTCCCTTGAAACAACAGTAGAGTCCCTACTTTGACAGAGATACCCCAATTGAGAAGCCTCTCGATCCCTCTCCATTTCAATACTTGCCTTGAATCAAGGACCAAGTTGTGCGTTGGTCACTCACACTGAGCATTGAGATCTTGCAAAAGGCAAAGAAAGCTCCTCCCAATCTCAGGAGTAATCAGTTATATGGAAGGAAGGGGGGACCTTGGGAAAATTAAGTGCACTTGGAAGAAATTTAGTAAACACTAAAATCTTTATTAGTTCTCTGTATAAGGGATTGGAAAGAAACGCAACCATCAAAAGTTTTTTGTAGCGATTGCAAATTTTACATCTTCCAAAATAAGTCACCATTTTCAGAAGTACCCACGAGGGCAGGCTCCAACCAATCCAACATACAGTAGACAACCCCTGGTCTTCCCTGAAACTGGTGTAGTGCCGAAATTAAAAAATAGAAGAGGTTTGCAAAGGAGGACTGGCTCGTTCAGATAATGTCTGAATAATTGGAGTAAGAATTGCCCAAGGAAAGGACTTGAACTCTGGGTGGCTATCAATGGATGATTTGATTCCCCCAGTGTTGCAATTAAAATTCTCTACACCAGTTTAAAATTGTGAGTGTTCAATAACCTCCAATCTCTAAATCGCAATCGTTTCAAACACACAAGTAGAACATAGAACATTACAGCGCAGTACAGGCCCTTCGGCCCTCGATGTTGCGCCGACCTGTGAAACCAATCTAAAGCCCATCTACACTATTCCCTTATCGTCCATATGTCTATCCAATGACCATTTGAATACCCTTAGTGTTGGCGAGTCCACGACTGTTGCAGGCAGGGCATTCCACACCCCTACTACTCTCTAAGTAAAGAACCTACCTCTGGCATCTGTCTTATATCTATCTCCCCTCAATTTAAAGCTATGTCCCCTCGTGCTAGACATCACCATCCGAGGAAAAAGGCTCTCACTGTCCACCCTATCCAATCCTCTGATCATCTTGTATGCCTCAATTAAGTCACCTCTTAACCTTCTTCTCTCTAACGAAAACAGCCGCAAGTCCCTCAGCCTTTCCTCATAAGATCTTCCCTCCATACCAGGCGACATTCTGGTAAATCTCCTCTGCACCCTTTCCAATTCTTCCACATCCTTCCTATAATGCGGCGACCAGAATTGCATGCAATACTCCAAATGCGGCCGCACCAGAGTTATGTACAGCTGCAACATGACCTCATGGCTCCGAAACTCAATCCCATTACCAATAAAAGCTAACACACCATACCCCTTCTTAACAACCCTCTCAACCTGAGTGGCAACTTTCAGGGATCTATGCACATGGACACCGAGATCTCTCTGCTCATCCACACTGCCAAGAATCTTACCATTAGCCCAGTACTCTGTCTTCCTGTTATTCCTTCCAAAATGAATCACCTCACACTTTACTGCATTAAACTCCATTTGCCACCTCTCAGCCCAGCGCTGCAGCTTATCTATGTCCCTTTGTAACTTGTAACATCCTTCCGCATTGTCCACAACTCCACCGACTTTAGTGTCATCTGCAAATTTACTCACCCATCCTTCTATGCCCTCCTCCAGGTCATTTATAAAAATGACAAACAGCAGTGGCCCCAAAACAGATCCTTGTGGTACACCACTAGTAACTGGACTCCAGTCTGAACACTTCCCATCAACCACCACCCTTTGTCTTCTTCCAGCTAGCCAATTTCTGATCCAAACTGCTAAATCTCCCTGAATCCCATGCTTCCGTATTTTCTGCAGTAGCCTACCGTGGGGAACCTTATCAAACGCTTTACTGAAATCCATATACACCACATCAACTGCTTTACCCTCATCCACCTGTTTGGTCACCTTCTCAAAGAACTCAATAAGGTTTGTGAGGCACGACCTACCCTTCATGAAACCGTGTTGACTATGTCTAATCAAATTATTCCTTTCCAGATGATTATACACCCTATCTCTTATAAACCTTTCCAAGGTTTTGCCCACAACAGAAGTAAGGCTCACTGGTCTGTAGTTACCGGGGTTGTCTCTACTCCCCTTCTTGAACAAGGGGACAACATTTGCTATCCTCCAGTCTTCTGGCACTATTCCTGTTGACAAAGATGACTTAAAGATCAAAGCCAAAGGCTCAGCAATCTCCTCCCTAGCTTCCCAGAGAATCCGAGGATAAATCTCATCCGGCCCAGGGGACTTATCTATTTTCACCCTTTCCAGAATTGTTAACACCTCCTCCTTATGAACCTCAAGCCCTTCTAGTCTACTAGCCTGAATCTCAGTATTCGCCTCGACAACATTGTCTTTTTCCTGTGTGAATACTGACGAAAAATATTCATTTAGCACCTCTCCTATCTCCTCGGACTCCAAGCACAACTTCCCATTACTGTCCTTGACTGGCCCTACTCTTACCCTAGTCATTCTTTAATTCCTGACATATCTATAGAAAGCTTTTGGGTTATCCTTGATCCTACCTGCCAAAGACTTCTCAGGTCCCCTCCTGGCTCTTCTTAGCTCTCTCTTTAGGTCCTTCCTAGCTAACTTATAACTCTCGAGCGCCCTTACTGAACCTTCATGTCTCATCTTTACATAAGCCTCCTTCTTCCTCTTGACAAGTGTTTCGACTGCCTTAGTAAACCTCAGTTCCCTTGCTCGACCACTTCCTCCCTGCCTGACAGGTACATACTTATCAAGGACACGCAGTAGCTGTTCCTTGAACAAGCTCCACATTTCCATTGTGCCCATCCCCTGCAGTTTTCCTCTCCATCTGATGCATCCTCAGTCTTGCCTCATTGCATCATAATTGCCTTTCCCCCAGATATAACTCTTGCCCTGCGGTATATACCTATCCCTTTCCATCACTAAAGTAAACGTAATCAAATTGTGGTCGCTATCACCAAAGTGCTCACCTCCCTCCAAATCTAACACCTGTCCTGGTTCATTACCCAGTACCAAATCCAATACGGCCTCGCCTCTCGTTGGCCTATCTACATACTGTGTCAGGAAACCCTCCTGCACACATTGGACAAAAACGGACCCATCTAAAGTACTCGAACTATAGCGTTTCCAGTCAATATTTGGAAAGTTAAAGTCCCCCATAACAACTACCCTGTTGCTTTCGCTCCTATCCAGAATCATCTTTGCAATCCTTTCCTCTACATCTCTGTAACTTTTCGGAGGCCTATAGAAAACCCCTAACAGGGTGACCTCTCCTGTTTCTAACCTCAGCCCATACTACCTCAACCGACGAGTCCTCATCAAACGTCCTTTCTGCCACCATAATACTGTCCTTGACTAACAATGCCACCCCTCCCCCTCTTTTACCACCTTCCCTGAGCTTACTGAAATATCTAAACCCCGGCACCTGCAACAACCATTCCTGTCCCTGCTCTATCCATGTCTCCGAAATGGCCACAACATCAAAGTCCCAGGTACCAACCCATGCCGCAAGTTCACCCACCTTATTCCGGATGCTCCTGGCATGGAAGAAGACAGACTTTAAACCACCTTCCTGCCTGCCAGTACACTCCTGCAACTTTAAAACCTTACTCATGAGCTCACTACTCTCAACCTCCTGTATACTGGAGCTACAATTCATGTTCCCAAGCCCCTGCTGAACTAGTTTAAACCCTCCCGAAGAGCATTAGCAAATTTCCCCCCCAGGATATTGGCACCCCTCTGGTCCAGGTGTAGACCATCCCGTTTGTAGAGGTCCCACCGACCCCAGAATGAGCCCCAATTATCCAGAAATCTGAAACCCTCCCTCCTGCACCATCCCTGTAGCCACGCGTTCAACTCCTCTCTTTCTCTATTCCTCATCTCGCTATCACGTGGCACGGGTAACAACCCAGAGATAACAACTCTGTTTGTCCTAGATCTAAGTTTCCACCCTAGCTCCCTGAATTCCTGCCTTACATCCCTATCCCTTTTCCTACCTATGTCGTTGGTACCTATGTGGACCATGACTTGGGGCTGCTCCCCCTCCCCCTTAAGGATCCCAAAAACATGATCCGAGACATCACGCACCCTGGCACCTGGGAGGCAACACACCAACTCTCTCATTCCCACAGAATCTCCTATCTATCCCCCTAACTATGGAGTCTCCAATGACTAATGCTCTACTCCTCTCCCCCCTTCCCTTCTGAGCAACAGGGACAGACTCTGTGCCAGAGACCTGCACCCCATGGCTTACCCCTGGTAAGTCCCCCCCCCCCCCCCCAACAGTATCCAAAGCGGTATACTTGTTACTAAGGGGAACGACCACAGGGGATCCCTGTACAGACTGCTTCCTCCCAGCCCTCTCACCGTCATCCATCTATCTTTATTCTTCGGTGTAACTACATCCCTGAAGCTTCTATCTATGACCACCTCTGCCTCCCGAATGATCCGAAGTGGTCTTCCAATTGCCCCTTAGATTGAGGAATGATCAGATTTTGCTCATTTCCACATACCAAGTTGCTGCAAAGTTAAATAAATTATTGCTCCTTCACTTTCAAGAGATTAGTTTGCTTTGTACTGTGAGAATAACAGCAGTCACAGCGATCATCATCGTAGGAGGTCATTTCAGTACAGCAAAGCACACGAACCTCAAGACTTCACAGGTAGTTGGAAGAATAACAAGCTGTCAAACCCAATAGGGGGTCTCTTGGATCATCGTTCAATAGTCAACGTCATAACTGACAATTGACAGGCTGGACCGCCAGTTCAAACATCGGGTCCACTTCATTCCTTTCAGATCCTGACACACATCAATGTTCCACATTTCCTGGGGTTCCTAAGAGAAACCAGAGAGGAGCAAAGTTACAAGACATACAAGGTTAATCATAACAAAACCAGGGCAACCGGTGTCAGGGAATAAATGCAGCCTAGCCGGCATCATCCATTTTCCAAGCACATGTATATATTGGACTTTAAACCTCACAAGGTAAGGGATTCACACTCACCTCTCCAATGTAGAGCAGATTGCAAATGGATAATGTTGCAGCGGCAAAACGCCTCACAAGTAGGAGTAAGGAAATTGATTTTTAGCCAATGCGGGAAGAGAGGAGAAGTTACTGACTACAATTAAGTGGACAGGGCAGAGTTTGTGGTGTCCAGGGCGGGGATGAATGTGGGGTCTTTTCTCACTCCGAGCCTGATATAATGGAGCATTCCTCACAGATGCTACAAGCTTCCTCGCCCTTATTTGGTGGCTCACTTTCCACGCGTTGCAAAGTAGAAATGGCTGCAACCCACTCTTGCATTTCACTCCTGCACAGCCCCAGCACAGAGCAGATATATTGAAGGGCAAGGTTACGTTTCATCCCATTCAGATTGACACGCATAAAATGGATTAATAGAACCATTAGAGTAGAAGGTAAAGAGCAAATTACTGCGGATGCAGGTCTGGCAGCATCTGTGGAGAGAGAAGGGAGCTGACGTTTCAGGTCTGGATGACTTTGTCAGGATGGCTTTGACAAAGAGTCATCCAGAATCTAACCGTTTCCTCCCTTCTCGCTCCACAGTAAAAGGATACCCTGATCACTGGCTGCTTTTAGGATCTAGAATTGGATCCCAAATTCCTCTGGAGAGAATAGAAATCTTTCAATTAAGATGCTAGAGGGGTGGCACAGTGGCACAATGGTTAGCACTGCTGCCTCAAGGCGCCGAGGACCCGGGTTCGATCCCGGCCCCAGGTCACTGTCCATGTGGCGTTTGCACATTCGCCCCGTGTCTGCGTGGGTCTCATACCCACAAACGCAAAGTTGTGCCAGGTCGGTAGATTGGCCACACTAAATTGCCCCTTAATTGGACAAAAAGAATTGGACACTCTAAAATTTAAAAAAACCCAGAAAGCTATGTTAGGCGGATTAGCAATTCGAAATTGCCTGTAGTGTAGTGTCCAAAAAGCATAGGTGGGGTTGCAGGGATAGGGTGGGGGAGTGGGGTGCTCATTCGGAGGGTCGGTGTAGACTCGATGGGCTGAATGGCCTCCTTCCACACTGTAGGGATTCTATAAGAGTAAGAGGGGAAGAAAATGTAAGCGAGCAAAAGAAACAGGAGCAAGATGGAAGAGAAAACAAATGTTACGATGGGCAAGTCAAACTACTTATCTTAAATGTCAACCTGCCCCTTCATACACTGACTTGCTGAGAATTTCCAGTGCTTTGATCGCCGGATTTTATCTATGTTGTTTATCCACAAACACTTACTCATTTCCTGCTCCCACGATAACATTTCTGTTGGATGCCTTGCGATTCTCGACAAGACAGAGAACAAAAAGCAGCACCTTTGCCTCGAAGCGGTTAACTCTCACCTTTGAGATGCTGGCCTAGGCGGAAGGGGAGAGAAAACCAAAATCCAGTAGTGATTACCGGCTTCAGATTTAAGAAACAGAAAGACCTTATTAATAGGATTGACTCGTGGGCGGCATTGTGGCACAGTGGTTAGCACCGCTGCCTCACGGCGCCGAGGGTTCGATCCGGGAGCCGGGTCACTGTCCGTGTGGAGTTTGCACATTTTTCCTGTGTCTGCGTGTGCCTCATCCCCACAACCCAAAGATGTGCAGGGTAGGTGGATTGGCCGCGCTAAATTGCCCCTTAATTGGAATATAAAAGAATTGGGTACTCTAAATTAGTTTTTTTTTAATGAATAAGATCGACTCCAACTAAGCATTACAGAAATCTGTCTAATTTGTGAAAATTTATAACGGTCCAACGCTAACCAGTAATCTTTTTCTTCATCATTTAAGGGTGCATTGCTGGCTAGGCCAGCATATAATTTCCATTCCCAGTTGCCTTGGAGAAGGTGGTGGTGAGCGGCCCCCTTGAACCACTGCAGTCTATGTGGTGTAGGTGCATCCACAGTGCTATTAGGGAGGGGGGTGCCAGGATTTTGACCGAGCGACAGTGAAATAAATATATTTCCAAGTCAGGGTGGTGAGCGGCTTGGAGGGGAACTTCCAGGTGATGATGTTTCCATGTGGCTGCTATCTTTGCCCTTCTAGATGGTAACGGTTGTGGATTCCTACAGTGCATCTTGTAGATGGCACACACTGCTGCTAATGTGTGTCGGTGATGATGGGAGTGAATGTTTGTGGAAGGGGTGCCAATCCCAATCAAATGGGCTGTATGTGGAACTGGTAGCAATGTAGGAGTTGGCCCCTCACCCATCATGGGTTTGTGGCTGACTGATTGCCGCGCTCAGTTTCCTGTCCACCCCCCACCTCATGGATAGGGATCTGATATACTTGAGTAAAATGTCAGGAACGTTTATTTATTTATTATCATTTTTGAAATTTATAAATTTAGAGCACCCAATTCTTTTTTTTCCAATTAAGGGGTGATTTAGGGTGGCTAATTCATCTACCCTGCACATCTTCCAGTTGTGGGGGTCAGACCCACACAGACACGGAGTGAATGTGCGAACTCCACACGGGATCGAGCTCGGGTCCTCGATGCCGTGAGGCAGCAGTGCTAACCGCTGCCCCACTGTGCTGCCCCAGAAACATTTATAAGTTTAGAATCAATGCAAATGGCCAACATAGCCATTTGACTCATGGAAACAAATGTAAAATAAATGACACACTTACTCTTTCCTAGACAGCAATAGGAGATCATTAAATAGATGAATATATATCGAAGTGGTTGCACTTCCAGGTGTCTGTCCAGATTCAGGGCCAGATATCTCATTACGTTCACCTTCTTTGACCAGGAAACGTGTTTGGGAAATAAGAGGAAGAAACTGCAGAGTAGGAGGAAGAGAGTTGTTCATTGTTCAGGTTGCATACAGTTACTGGTAAAACCGGAAAAGCAAAACATCTCAATTCTCATCACATTCCCCAAACCCTCAGCTCCGGGCTTGTCACAGTCAGCCAAGCTCAGGGTTATTTGGATTAATTTCTACAAGAGGCCTTTACTTTTCACTCTTTTTAGCACCTCATCGTCAGCATTTCAACACTGAAAACAGCCCTGGCCCACCTTCATCCCTGCTGGACAGGATCACAACAATGGCTTGGTGGATGGAAAAGGTAGTTCACAGCCGTCAAGGCAGCTAAGAATGAACCTTATGAAACAGAGTCAATCCCCGCCACCCCCACCACCTCTGCCTAAGGCTTAAGCGGTTTATTATGGCTCTTCAACAAAACTTGCCCTGAAGGTTTAGGGCCGGGCACACACACACACACGCACACACACACACTTCAAACAGATTTAAACACAGAGATTTTTGAGTAAAAATTATTTCTCTCTAAGAGTCGTGAATCTGTGGAATTCACTACCCAGAGTGCCAGTGGGTGCCGGGACTTTGAGTGAATTTAAGGAGGAGATGGGCAGATCACTAAATTAATCATGGAGTTATCATGGGTTATGGAGATCGGGCAGGAAAATGGAGGCCAAGATGAGATCAGCCACGATCGTATTGAATGGTGGAGCGGACTCGAGGGGCTGAATTGCCTCATCCTGCTCTGGGTTTTTATGAATAATGTGGTGTGCCAAAAATTTATTATTACAAATAAAAATAAAAAATGCTGGATAAACAGAGCAGGTCTCTCAGCATCTGGTGAGAGAGAAACAGAGTTAACGTTTCGGGTCCGTATGGCTCTTTTCCAAACTGAAGAGAGGTGGAAATGTGACAAATGATATAGCCCGAGAGGCGGGTGGAGCAGGATAGAGACAGGTCAGTGGAGATAAGAGTTGGCGAAGCTGGCACGGTCATTTACGACGATTTATTACTCTGGTTTAAACTTCTTCTGTTCATTGTTGGCTGCCAAGCAGTTGGGAGTACGAATACTTTCTACTCAAACATTCAGTGTGGGTCAGCAACGAAACAGCAATTCCAAAAGAAATTGTACAAGGCCAGGAACCAAATATGGGTTCTGATGAATAGCAATGACTTGAATTGGTGTTACTTTCCACATATGCTGTGTTTTCCAAATATCAATTCCGTGCTGTTTTCTACCAAATATTCTTCACCCTCCGCAACAAGATTTTGAAGAGTCAACTGCCTCTGGCAGTGAGGAGTCGTTGCATTTTGCTGATCAACCTCCTGATGGTGTGCATCTGGAGCTGACAAAGTCGCAGTTAACTTTGCAGACAGAAAACATCAGAAAACCAAGCACTTCATCTCAGTGTCTCACTATCGAGGCACACCTTGGTCCTGGCAAATTCCAGTTGTTTCTCCAGAGACACTAGCTCTTCAATCTGTCTCATCCTCTTCACATTTCTGTTACATTCCCGTACTATCTGGAGGAGGAATGGCAGAAGGATGTTATGTTCCTCTGATCCTCAACCCTTGCTGCATAACCACCACCCCCTCCTGCCCATGTTTATTAAGTAATCGCTCTCCTTCATAACCTGAAAAACCTGTTTCTTTCGAATAAAAGAAAACAAGATTGGAGTGACATGCAAGGAGGGTTCAAAGCAGCTTTGGTTGAGTATTCCAACGCTGCACAATGCTCTGATGAAATACCTATATGGGCTCCATGTACCTGCTAACAAGATCAAACCAGAGAGTAAATGGAGTGCGGGCAGCACGGTGGCGCAGTGGTTAGCAGTGCTGCCTCACAGTGCCAAGGTCCCAGGTTCGCTCTCGGCTCTGCGTCACTGTCTGTGTGGAGTTTGCACATTCTCCCCGTGTTTGTGTGGGTTTCGCCCCCACAACCCAAAGATGCGCAGGGTAGATGGATTGGCCATGCTAAATTACCCCTTAATTGGAAAAAATGAATTGGGTACTCTAAATTTATTTGAAAAAAGAGTAAATGGAATACTACAGTAATGATTTCTCACTGCATGTGTAGACATGTACTGGGGGATAGAATCATAGAACCCTGTCATGTGAGAGTACCTTTAAGAAATGGGTGTTTATAAATGGGTGTGTATATAAATATCTGTAGTGAGAGTACCTTTAAGAAATGGGTGTTTATAAATGGGTGTGTATATAAATATCTGTAGTGAGAGTACCTTTGAGAAATGGATGTTTATTACTGCAGTAATGTCAGAGTGTGGGTGGAGCTGGGCTGTCTGTCAGCTTTTTATTTTCGTTTTAGGCTGTTTGCTGCAGGGTGTGTTTTAGTTTCGTTTTCAGAGCTGGATAGCTGCAGTCACAGCCAGAAGGTATACGAGTCTCTCTCTCTAATCTAAAAACTATAAATCGATCCTTTGGTGATTTAAAACTAATAACTGCTCTCAGTAGTGACTTTAACCTGATGTGCTTCTGTTAAAAGTTCTTTTTTAAGTCTTATGGATGTTAAAAGGAAAGCTTAGAGGTTTACTTAGTGTTGTATTCTTTTGGGGTTGTATTTGAATTGATGGTTGCTAAGATGTTCACTGTATGTTTTAAAAAGGTTAACTTGAGTTCATAGAATAAACATTGTTTTGCTTTAAAAAAATACTTTTCCATTTCTGCTGTACCACAGTGTGGGCCGTGTGCTCCCCATACCACAATCTATTAAAAGTTGTAGGTCAGGTGAACTTCATGATACACTTTGGGGTTCCCTAGTCAAACAGGGGCTGTCCTCAGGTCAGAGATTTTGCCCAACAAAAAGGTAATGAGCCCCACCTCCCCGATTGCCTCCACAGCTTTTCCGACTGAACCTGCCATCAGACACTCTGGTGAAGCCAGCAATAGGATTTTCTAAAAAATACCCCAAAGATAACTGGTTACTGGACAGCCATCAAAGATGGGACTCTCCCTCCAACACAGACCAAAGACTTGACTGTCATGGGACAAATGAGGAATTTCTCCGCCTCCGATGTCAACAGTCCAATTCATTGCAGCAACTATATTTAAAATGCTGGAGTGAAGAGACAGAATGCAACACAAGTTTAAAACTAGAAATGGTACGCTGGGACACACTCAGCAAGTCTGCCAGCTCTATTAGGAGAGAAACAGAGTTAACGTTTCGAGTCCTTTGACTCTTCATCAAAAGCCATTAGGTTTGGGAGAGAAGCCTCCAGTCTTTAGAGTGGCGGCATCCCGTGAAACTAGGTTTACCCCAACCTCAAAGCTTTGCTAAAAAAAGGGGAGCTGGCTAAGAAAAGCTTTCATCTCACAATCAGAATCAGGTCCTCTCTCCTCCCCCTTCCAGGATTTGAAGTCTCTCAAACCACCCGGGATATGGCTGATGAATTTTGGGAGGACTAACAAGGGAAAAGAATACACTCCAAAATGGTAACCCATTGGAGAGGGGTGGAACCTCTTGGTAACTCATTGGAGAGGGGTGGAACCTCTTGGTAACCCATTGGAGAGGGGTGGAACCTCTTGGTAACCCATTGGAGAGGGGTGGATCCTCTTGGTAACCCATTGGAAATGTTCCCATTATATGGGGGGGGATACCGACCAGAGAGTACTGAGTTGGAGTGGGTTGTGTGTTTGAGGGTTGGGGTGCTCTCCTTATCTGCGGTGGGTCCTGATGTCCAGGGGGGCCTTTACCTCCACTTTGAGATTGGGACGCCCTGATCTCTGAATACCAGGTTTGCCGACCGGTTCATGCCCCTGCCTCCACCCCCCCCCCCCCCCCGCCCCCCTCCCCCCGCCCCTCCCCCAGTTGGCTGTGTGGTCCTCGCCAGCACTTTGAAATTACACAGAGTGGGCAGCACGGTAGCACAGTGGTTATCACTGTTGCTTCACAGCTCCAGGGTCCCAGGTTCGATTCCCAGCTTGAGTCACTGTCTGTGCGGAGCCTGCATGGTCTCCCCGTGTCTGCGTGGGTTTCCTCCGGGTGCTCCGGTTTCCTCCCACAAGTCCCGAAAGACTTGCTTGTGGTGAATTGGACATTCTGAATTATCCCTCTGTGTACCCAAACAGGCGCTGGAGTGTGGTGACTAGGGGATTTTCGCAGCAACTTCATTGCAGTGTTAATGTAAGCCTACTTGTGACAATAAAGATTACTATTTTTAAAAAAAGAGTGCCGTTTTAATCGGGCTGGGAATGGCGGCTGTGGAACCTGTGAGTTCCACGCTACTTTTCTCGCCTGACCCAGCACTTTGATTTTGGGGAAGACTCCATGATAAATGGCAGTTTCCATCTCGTTACCATGGCAACTGCTCTTACAGTGCACACGCCGCTGTCTGTTTGTCTTAATGGAGGTAAGTTGGACCATGTATGGGCAGAACACGCAGCCTTTACAGTAAGCAGCTGGAAACCACCTTCACTCCCACATGGGCTAAAATGTCTATGAGACGGGGCAGCACGGTGGCGCAGTGGTTAGCACTGCTGCCGCACGGCGCCGAGGACCCGGGTTCGATCCCGACCCTGGGTCACTGTCCGTGCGGAGTTTGCACATTCTCCCCGTGTCTGTGTGGGTTTCACCCCCACAACCCAAAAGATGTGCAGGGTAGGTGGATTGGCCACGCTAAATTGCCCCTTAATTGGAAAAAAAATTGGCGACTCTAAATTATAAAAAAAAAGAAGAAAAGATGTCAATGAGCCCTGAAACTATCGGGTGAAAATCATCACTTGGTCTCACTGGGGTTAAACGTTTTTAGGAGCGGGTAACAATAATAATAATAAACTTTCATTGTCACGAGTATGAAGCTACTTACGCCTGTTCAGGTAAGCCGGTAGGGGAATTGAACCCACGTTGCTGGCCTTGTTCTGCATCACAAACCAGCTGAATAGCCCACTGAGCTAAACCGGCCCAATATACAGGAAGGACAAAGAGAAAGAGAGGGATGGATTTGGGTAGAAAGGTTTTAAATGCAGAGAGAGATACTGAAGGCCTTTACCTCGAACATAATCTTCAGCCGGGTGATGCGTTGGAATGGCAGGGTCAGAAAGGACTTCAGCAATTGCCGCTGGCAGATTGGCTGCTCCTCCAGTTTCTTCAGAACCTGCACAAATTCCTCATTCAGCCTGTAGGAGAAGCAAGCAGAAATGCAGGGGTTAGAGATGGGGATTCCACACAAGCAGCTCACACACCCTCTCTGGTCACTCCCCCTTCTCGCCCATATCAGCTGACAGCATATTTTTAAACTGCAACACTACCTCCTGCTACTTAGACTTGCCCGCCTATCTGGGATTCACTGGCCAGTTGGTTAGTGGCTTATTCATAGGCCACTTTCTCCCATCGCATTTTATCCTGCAACCTCTTCATTTCAGTCTGAAGCCTGATGGACCCATCCACACGGTCTTGCGACAGGCAGAGCAGAACGCAGTCTTGTTGAACCGTCAGCAATGCAGCGCAAAGATGCGATGGCATTCGAGGCAGCGAGCAGAAAGGATTCACACGAATGGTTCGAGGGATGAGAAACTTCTGATACGTCAATAGGTTGGAGATGTTGGTACTCTTTTCCTTGGAGAAAAGGGGTTTGAGGAGATTTGGTAGAGGTGTTCACAATTGTGAGGGATCTGGACAGAGGAGATAGGGGAAAACTGTTCTCACAGATGGAAAGATCGAGAACGAGAGGGCACAGATTAATGGTAACTGGCAAAAAAAAGCGGCGTCGCGTAAATGAAGTCACCCGCGCATGCGTGGGTTGGCCGGTTGCCATCCTCCCCGATGCCGCCCCGCAAGCAGATGGCGGATGGATCTTGCAGGGCGGCAGAGGAAAAGAGATCCTCCTTTAGAGAGGTCGGCCCGCCGATCGGTGGGCCCGGATCGCGGGCCAGATCCCATCGGAGGCCTCCCCCAGTGAAGGAATCCCCCTCCCCCCCCCACAGGCTGCCCCCCCCAGCATTCCCGCACAGTTACCGCCGGCAGCGACCAGGTGTGGAAGGCGCCGGTGTTGTCGGAGCGGCCGCTCGGCCCATCCGGGCCAGAGAATAGCAGGGGTACCGGAGAATCGCCGTTGTGAGTATCCCGGGCGATTCTCCGGCTGGCGTGGTGCAGAACCCGACGGGGCCGTTCTCGCCGGTTGGGAGAATAGCGGGACGGCATCGGACCGGCGTCGCGTGATATAATGGCGCGGCCGGCGATTCTCCCAACTGGCGCGGCCTCGCAGAATCGCGTTCCACATCTATCTCTTTCTTGAATACATCCAGTGACTTGGCTTCCACTTCTGTGTGGAGTTTGCACATTCTCCCGTGTCTGTGTGGGTTTCCTCCGGGTGCTCTGGTTTCCTCCCACAGTACAAAGATGTGCAGGTTAAGGTGGATTGACCATGCTAAATTGCCCCTTAGTGTCCAAAGATGTGCAGAATAGGTGGATCTACGGGGTTCTGGGGATGGGGTGGGGAGTGGGCCTGGACAGGGTGCGCTCTCAGAGGGTTGGTGCAGACACGATGGGCCGAATGGCCTCCTTCTGCACTCTGGGGTCTGTGATTCTATTATCATCTGAAAAGGAATAATGTACAGGGGTATCAGGGAGACGATGGAAGAATCTTCACCAGGGACATTGCTCATTTCCGAGAACCCGTGCAGCAGAGATGAGTCGAATGGGTCCTGTGAAAAGGGGGTGTGGGCTGCTGAAGAGGAAGGAGGGAGATCAGGAAGTGCAACTGAGCAGAGGGCAGTGTAGACTTGTTAAGGGTTTGTGTGTGTGTGTAGTCAGGCATGTGGACGTTGGGCAGCATGGTGGGGCAGTGGGTTAGCCCTGCTGCCTCACGGCACCGAGGTCCCAGGTTCGATCCCGGCTCTGGGTCACTGTCCGTGTGGAGTTTGCACATTCTCCCCGTGTTTGCGTGGGTTTCACCCCCACAACCCAAAGATGTGCAGGGTAGGTGGCTTGGCCACGTTAAATTGCCCCTTAATTGGAAAAAAAATAATTGGGTACTCTAAATTTATAAACAAAAAAAAAGGCATGTGGAAGGAACATACAGCAGTGAGTGGGTCGTGGAGCATGTTGAATACGCTGGATCTCTGGCACAACCTAGTATCATTAGACTGCACTTCTGCAGTGATGAGAAAGGCTATTTGCTGCATTGCCAATTAAATCATGTTAAACTTAGAAAAACATCTCAAGTGACCTTCGCTCACACGAGCTGCTGCATCGTCTTGTCCTGGTACATCTGATTGGTGACATACGGGACATAGACTCTAAAAATCAGCACAGTGCTGAAGCACAATGTCACTGATGTCTCTTAACAAGATATTCTCCTCCAGACGTTCCTCCAGGTCCAGTAGAAACCGGGCCCATAACAAGTTACAGTCAGGTTAACTAGAAAGACAAGTGTGCAGATAAATATGCATGGGGGCACACTTCAAACAATTTACTGTATGAATGAGGAAACCTACAAAGTTCCCAGTTAACTGTCCTCATGTCCAAAATAAGCTGGGTGGCCAGGCAACCCTTGCTTCATTGTTTCTCTCTCCCTCCATTCTCCCCCTCTCCAAGCAGCACTCCACTCTTGCTATGATCCAGATGCATGGGTGTCTACAAAATTTTTGGATCTTGTGCAAATGGTCTTCGACGTTTGATCCCAAACAATGAACAGAGGCAAACTATTCACACGTCAAGGGTACCAACAACCAGGCCTGTACATTTTCCTGCATTTGTGCTTTCCCCTGAGTGGGAAATGAGAAGGGGTGAAGGGGGGAGGGGGGGGGGATACTGAATGAACTATAGAACCCTCACCACTGTCCAACTACATATATAATGGTCAAGAGTTCAAATGGGGACCTGGTGATCTTTAGAATGCAGTTAGTAACTTTCATAGAATCATGGGATCCCTATGGTGCAGTGGGAGGCCATTCGGCCCATCGAGTCTGCACCAGGGCTTTGAAAGAGTACTCCAGGCTCAATCTCCCCGCTCTATCTCAATAACCCCTCAACACAACCTATGCATCTTTTCTTTTGGGCACTAACGGGCAATTTACCATGGCCAATCCACCAAACCTGCACATCTTTGGACTCTGGGAGAAAACCGGAGCCCCCCGGAGGAAACCCATGCAGATGCGAGGAGAATGTGCAAACTCCAAACAGACAGTAACCCAAGGTCGGAATTGAACCCGGGTCTCTAGCGCTGTGAGACAACAGTGCTAAACAGTGTGCCACCGTGCCGCCCCATTACTACACTATGATGATGCCTTTACCCCATGCTTGGTGTTTCAGTGAGCTCTTTTTGCCCAGATGCCTTCTTTTTAAAAATAAATTTAGAGTGCCCAATTCTTTTTTTTCCAATTAAGGGGCAATTTAGTGTGGCCAATCCACCTACCCTGCACATATTTTGGTTTGTGGGGGCGAAACCCACGCAAACACGGGGAGAATGTGCAAACTCCACACGGAGAGTGACCCAGAGCCAGGATCGAACCTGGGACCTCGGCGCCGTGAGGACGCAGGGCTAACCCACTGCGTCACCGTGCTGCCTCTGATGCCTTCTTAAAATGTTCAGATTTGCTTTCTGGAAGAATAATTATGGGTGTCGTAACCTTTTGGCCTGTGCATCTACCTTTCGCTCGTGTCCTTCACCTCCTGCATATCGGAGAAGAGCATGTGCCCGTCTGTGAGGGTCAGCGTATCCACCAGCTCTGGGCACTTACTGAAATGATTGCCAGCCACCGTCAAGCTCCGCAGGTATGACGCCTCAGAGGTAATATCTTCAAACATTGCCTGAGGAGTGGAAACAGTGGAAACACAACCACACCGTTCAGTGTTGAGTCTCGCGAGTCCTATTCCCACTCGCCGGGCTGTTATCACCAGATGAACATCGAGAAAATAAACAAACTGCTCTTGCGCAAATTTAGTCTATTCCACAGAGGGTCTGAATGTATGTGGATTCAACTGTTCAGTTCACATCCCATCCGCATAAAAACTCATACTCTTTCTCTGTTTGGGTTATCGTAGCCTTGATTTAATAATTTTTTATTTAAAAAAATATATATTTTATTAAAGTTTTTCGATCAAACAAAAACAAAAATTTCCCATTTTACAACTTTGTAATAATATATACATTGATCGTTTTTGAGATAAATAATATGCTAACTAACGGCAACTGCCAACAACAAAATAAGAAACAACAGAAATAGTAACTAAAATAGTAACTTCGTAAAATCTAATATAAATAACTAATATATAAACACACACATAAAAACCCCTGAGGACCCAAATGAGTCCTCCCCCCCCCCGCCCCCGCCCCCCCCCCCCCCCCCCCCCCCCCCTGGGTTGCAGCTGCTACCTTTCCTATTTTCCCTTATCGCTCTGCGAGATAGTCGAGGAACGGTTGCCACCACCTGGTGAACCCTTGAGCCGAATCTCTTAGTGGGTACTTTATCCGCTCCAATTTTATGAACCCTGCCATGTCGTTTATCCAGGCCTCCACGCCCGGGGGTTTAGCTTCTTTCCACATAAGTAGAATCCTTCGCCGGGCTACTAGGGACGCAAAGGCCAAAACATCGGCCTCCTGCACTCCCGGCTCATCTGCAACCCCAAATACAGCCAACCCCCAGCCTGGTTCGACCCGGACCCCCACCACCTTTGAAATCACTTTTGCCACACCCACCCAGAACCAATGCAATACCGGACATGACCAAAACATGTGGGTGTGGTTCACCGGGTTTCCCGCGCATCTCCCGCACCTATCCTCCACTCCAAAAAATCTACTCAGCCTTGCTCCAGTCATATGCGCCCTGTGTAGAACCTTGAATTGTATCAGGCTGAGCCTGGCACACGAGGACGAAGAGTTTACCCTACTTAGGGCATCTGCCCACAGCCCCTCCTCAATCTCTTCCCCCAGCTCCTCCTCCCATTTTCCCTTCAGCTCCTCTACCATCGTCTCCCCCTCGTCTCTCATTTCCCTATATATATCTGACACCCTGCCATCACCCACCCATGCCCCCGAAATCACTCTGTCCTGGATCTCCTGCGCCGGGAGCTGTGGAAATTCCCTCACCTGTTCCCTCACAAATGCCCTCACTTGCATATAGCGAAATGCATTCCCAGGTGGCAACCCATATTTTTCTGTCAGTGCTCCCAGACTCGCGAACGTCCCGTCTAAGAACAAGTCCTTCAATTTCGCAATTCCTGCTCGCTGCCAAGATTTAAATCCCCCATCTATCCTTCCCGGGACGAACCTATGGTTGTTCCTTATCGGGGACCACACTGAGGCACCCGTCACTCCCTTATGTCGTCTCCACTGCCCCCAAATTTTCAGAGTTGCCACCACCACTGGGTTTGTGGTGTATTTTTTCGGGGAGAACGGTAACAGCGCCGTCGCCAGTGCTTTTAGGCTACTTTCCCTACAGGACGCCATCTCCAGTCTTTTCCACGCCGCTCCTTCCCCTTCCCTCATCCACTTACATATCATTGACACGTTGGCGGCCCAATAATAATCACTTAGACTCGGCAGTGCCAGTCCCCCTCTGTCCCTACTGCGCTGCAGGAACCCCCTCTTTACTCTTGGGGTGTTTCCAGCCCACACAAAGCTCATAATACTCTTGTCCACCTTCTTAAAAAAGGCCTTTGTAATCAGTACAGGGAGGCACTGGAACACAAAAAGAAATCTCGGAAGGACCACCATTTTAACCGCCTGCACCCTGCCCGCCAATGACAGGGGCGCCATGTCCCACCTCCTAAAGTCCTCTTCCATCTGCTCTACCAGTCGTGCCAAGTTAAGCTTATGCAAGGTTCCCCAGTTCCTGGCCACCTGGATCCCTAAATACCGGAAATCCCTTGTTACCCTCCTCAACGGTAAATCGTCTATTCCCCTGCCCTGTTCCCCGGGGTGCATCACAAACAGTTCACTCTTCCCCATATTCAATTTATATCCTGAAAATTCTCCAAACTCCCTGAGTGTCTGCATTATCTCAGGCATCCCCTCCACTGGGTCCGCGACATACAACAACAAATCATCCGCGTATAATGACACCCGATGCTCTTCTCCTCCTCTAAGTACCCCCCTCCACTTCCTAGAGCCCCTCAGCGCTATGGCCAGTGGCTCAATTGCCAATGCAAACAGTAACGGGGACAGGGGACATCCCTGTCTTGTACCCCTATATAGTCGGAAGTGGTCAGATCGTTGCCTATTTGTAATCGCACTTGCCACCGGGGCCCTGTACAGGAGCTGAACCCATCTAATGAACCCCTCTCCAAATCTAAATCTCCTCAGTACCTCCCACAGGTAGTCCCACTCCACTCTATCAAATGCTTTCTCTGCATCCATCGCCACCACTATCTCCACCTCCCCCTCCAGTGGGGGCATCATCATCACCCCCAGCAGCCTCCGTATATTAGCATTCAATTGCCTCCCTTTAACAAACCCCGTTTGATCATCATGCACCAGGGACACAGTCCTCTATCCTCGTCGCCATCACCTTGGCCAAAAGCTTGGCATCTACGTTCAAGAGGGAAATAGGCCTGTATGACCCGCACTGCAGCGGGTCTTTGTCTCTTTTCAGGATCAGCGATATCGTTGCCTCCGACATCGTCGGGGGTAATGTCCCCCTTTCCCTAGCCTCATTAAAGGTTCTCGTCAGAAGTGGGGCCAGCAGGTCCACGTATTTCCTATAGAACTCCACTGGGAACCCATCCGGTCCCGGGGCCTCCCCTGCCTGCATGTTCCCAATTCCTTTTACCGCCTCCTCCACCTCAATCTGCGCTCCCAGTCCTGTCATCTCCTGTTCCTCAACCTTCGGGAACTCCAGCTGGTCTAGAAAACGCATCATTCCCTCTTTCCCTTCCGGGGGTTGAGCCTTATATAGCCTCTCGTAAAATACCTTAAACACCCCGTTCACCCTCTCCGCTCCCCGTTCCATCTTTCCCTCCTCGTCTCTAACCCCTCCGATCTCTCTCGCCGCCCCCCTCTTCCTAAGTTGTTGGGCCAGCAGCCGGCTCGCCTTCTCTCCATATTCATACTGCACTCCCTGTGCCTTCCTCCATTGTGCCTCCGCCTTACCCGTGGTCAACTAGTCAAAGTCTGTGTGCAATCTCCGTCTTTCCCTGTATAGCCCTTCATCTGGAGCCTCCGCATATTGCCTATCCACCCTCAAAATCTCCCTCAACAATCTCTCCCTTTCTTTACCCTCTTGTTTCCCCTTATGGGCCCTTATGGAGATCAGCTCCCCTCTAACCACCGCCTTCAGCGCCTCCCAGACCACTCCCACCTGGACATCGCCGTCTTCATTAATCTCTAGGTACCTTTCAACACATCCCCTCACCCTTACACATACCCCCTCGTCTGCCAACAGTCCCATATCTAATCTCCAGAGTGGGCGCTGTTCCTTTTCCTCTCCTACTTCCAGATCTACCCAATGTGGGGCATGATCTGAAATGGCTATAGCCGAATACTCTGCTCCTGCCACCTTCGGGATCAGCGCCCTTCCCAGGACAAAGAAGTCTATCCGGGAGTACACTTTGTGGACATGGGAGAAGAAGGAAAACTCTTTACTCCTTGGCCTAGTAAATCTCCAGGGATCCACTCCTCCCATCTGCTCCATAAAGCCCTTAAGCACCTTGGCCGCTGCCAGCCTCCTCCCGGTCCTAGACCTGGACCGGTCCAGCCCTGGGTCCAGCACCGTGCTGAAGTGTCCCGTCCCCCCCATTACCAACTTTCCCATCTCCAGGTCCGGGATGCGCCCCAACATATGCTTCATAAAGTTCGCATCATCCCAGTTCGGGGCATATACATTCACCAGCACCACCGCCTCACCTTGCAATCTGCCACTCACCATCACGTATCTACCCCCCCCCCCCCCCCCCCCCTCCCCCGCTAGATCCCTCTCTTGCTTAGTTGCTCCCCCCATATTGCTTCCGGAAGTCAGCAAACTCTGGCTGACCTCGGCTTCCCCCGTTTATCCTTAGCCTCCCATCATGTGAGGCCCCCTCCTACCTGCGCCCCCTTTTCCCGCCACAATTTCCATAGCGCGGGAACAAAGCCCGCGCTTCCCCCTCGGCCCCGCCCCTGATGGCGCAGCTCCCTCTCTCCTTCCCCCTCCCCTTCCCTACTGGCGCCCACATTTCTTTGTGTGTCCCCCCTTCGAGGGGAAAGAAAATTTTCCCCCATCTGATTCACAGTCCCTTGCCACCACCTCACTACTTCATTTCAAACACTCTTTCTCAAATCTAGTCCAACTTCGCCTCTTCAATAAATGTCCACCCCTCTTCTGCCGTCTCGAAGTAGTGGTGTTTACCCTGGTGTGTAACCCACAGTCTTGCCGGCTGCAACATTCCGAACTTCACTTTCCTCTTGTGGAGCACCACCTTGGCCCGATTGAAACTCGCCCTCCTTCTCGCCACCTCCGCACTCCAATCCTGATACACGCGGATCACCGCGTTCTCCCACCTGCTGCTCCGTGTCTTTTTCGCCCATCTCAGGACCATCTCCCTGTTCTTGTAGCGGTGGAACCTCACCACTATTACTCGAGGTAT
This sequence comes from Scyliorhinus torazame, assembly GCF_047496885.1. Classification (NCBI taxonomy): domain Eukaryota; kingdom Metazoa; phylum Chordata; class Chondrichthyes; order Carcharhiniformes; family Scyliorhinidae; genus Scyliorhinus; species Scyliorhinus torazame. The sequence goes on from NC_092722.1 coordinate 37,500,922, forward strand.
TTCTCCTGCCTTTGGTCTTCTCACGAGGACTCGATACGCTCCCTCCACTTCCAGGGGGCCCGTCGGGGCCCCAGCTCCCATTAAGGTATGGAGCATCGTGCTCACATACGCCCCAACGTCCGCTCCCTCTGCCCCTTCGGGAAGACCCAAGATTCTTAACTTCTTCCTCCTCGAGCTATTTTCCAGGGCTTCCAGTCTCTCCATACACCTCTTATGCAGTACCTTGTGCGTCTCCGTCTTCACCACCAAGCCCTGTATCTCGTCCTCAATTTCGGCAGCTTTTGCCATCACTCCACGGAGCTCCATCTCTTGGGTCTTCTGCGCCTCCTTTAACCCCTCAATCGCCTGCAGCATCGGCGCCAGCACCTCCTTCTTGAGCTCCTCCATACATCGCCGGAGGAACTCCTGCTGTTCCAGGCCCCACACCAACTGGCCTCCCTCCGCCGCCATCTTGCTTCTCACTTCCCTTCTTTGCCGCTGCTCCAGAGGATCCTCCGCAATCTGGCCACAATTATCTCTTCTGTCCATTCACATCCGGGGGGACTCCCTTCTATGTCGCCTCACAGTGGGTTTAGCCTTCGAAAATTGCTGTTGGGGCTCCCGATAAGAGCCCAAAAGTCCGTTAAAACGGGAGGTGCCGAAACGTGTGACTTAACTGGTCATCGCCGCACCCGGAAGGTCTTGATTTAATAATTGACCTCAGACACAGCGGATTGGTAACTGGAGAATATCTAGGATGGCATATGGTGATGAATGCAGAAAATGTTATATATTATATTTTATATTTGTGGCAGTAATGTTATTAAAAGCCTGGGTTGAGGCACATATCTGTTCCAGTAATATTATTAAAGAACCTAGGTTTAAGGTATCCAGACTGTGTGTTTGCTACAACTATAATTAGGAGTCCCAAAAGGTGAGGTCATGATTCATTCCAACCACTTCTTTGGTTACGGAAAAGCAGTTAATGGAATTGTGTTTTGATTGCTGGAGATTCCCTGGAGAATAGGTCATTTATGAGGGGTTGCATTTAGTCCTTAGCTAAGCAGGTCGTGTGACATCTTAGTGGGACACAGATGATGTATTTAGTGCGAGGAGCCAGGCCTGTCTGTAGTTTTGAAGTTTGCCGCAGGATTTGAGTCTGACAAGACAGAAGTGTTCTGGATCTGCCCTTGAAAGGTTCCTTTTCTAAAAGTCTCCACACAGCTGAGCAAGTAAATAAGTTTTGTTAACTTTACTTATAAGTGGCATTTGGGTTGCTTAATTGGAGTTAGTAGCAGGTGTAGATAGTAAGATTACGTTTTTTCACATGCGAAAGAACTGTTTAACGGATAATTGTAAAGCTATGGTGCGGAATTCTCCATCAGCGGGATCCTCCGCTCATCCAGCAGCACACCCACATCCGCGGGTTTCCTGACAGCGTGGGGTGGCCACAACGGGAAATCATGCTGGTCGTCTGCCAGAACGGAGGATCTCGCTACCGGCGAGGGTGCGCCACACAGGAAAATGCAGCTGGCGGCCAGGCGACTCCCACAGATGTTCTTTGACGTTAATGTGGCTAATTCCATGTTTAAATTAAAGTTTGTTTCAACATAAAAGATACCTATTGGCCAGAGTTATCATTTCTGGAGTGAAGTATGCTTTCCTCAAAATTTTACAAATGTAAAAGAATTGTTTGGGATTCTTGTCCGGGACCCTAACATATGTTGCGGCCTGGTCTGGTATCCTCACACCTATTGCTCGTTAATCTGGATAGAAAATACTAAACCAGCAGTGTGGTAACATGCCGTCCGGTTTAGCTCAGTGAGCTAGACAGCTGGTTTGTGATGCAGAACAAGGCCAACAGCGCGGGTTCAATTCCCCCACCAGCTGAGAAATCTGAATTCTCTCTGTGTATACCCGAACAGGTGCTGGAATGTGGCGACTAGGAGCTTTCCACGGTAACTTCATTGCAGTGTTGACGTGTAAGTCTCCTTGTGACAGTAAAAAGATTATTATTATTATTATAAGCTCCCACCTTTGCCAAAATCCAACCACACGTTGGGCATCAAGTTGGGCTCACATATTACCTGACCTTGTTCCTAGATACCCTGGGTGGGATTCTCCGAGCCTTCGCTCTGAAATCGCGATCGGCGCGGGGGTGGAGAATGGGCAATGACGGCAAAGTCCGGCGCGACGCCGCTCCCGCGATTCTCCAGACCCCGGAGAATCGCCACGAATCGCGTGCACACAGTCTAGGCGGGGTGGGTAGGGGGCCATTGACAGAGGCCCCCGCAGCGATTCTCCAAGTGTAACTGACCGAGTTCCCGACGGCATGGGTCTCTTATGGTCTCATCCGTCGGGTACTCAGCGAGGCGGCTGAGGACTCTGTCCGCGGCCACCCTGGTTAGGGGAAGGGGGGGATCCTTCACCCTGGTGGGGCCTCATAGATGGCCAGGCTATCGATCGGGTCCTTCAAATCGGGTCCTCTAAATTTAAAAAAAAATGGAAGTTATTGCCTGAAGAACTTCTTCCTAACCCCTCTCTATTGGTGAGGATTTTAAATTGACGATCCAACATCAACAACTCCTCAACCACAAGACTCTTCAACAGCCATTAAATCGGTTTACCAGAAGAACACCTGGGATAATAGAAGAAAGACTTGCATTTATCTAGCACCTTTCACAACCTTAGAAAGTCTCTAAGGGGAGGGGGGGTAGAGAGGATTGTACGCTGAGCCAGATGGCAAAAGACTATAAATAGAGAAACCTAAGAAGAAGCCTTTTTGTACTGTACAATAAATGAGAACGAATGGCAATGTATATAATCTCCTGGCGTGGGAATGGTGGCGTTTTATGCCAGATAAAATGGTGCAAAACGGCCACCGATTCCCCGTTTTGCCGGGGGCTAGCAGGACGGCAGTGTAAAGCACCCAGCTGTAGCTGCCGATATGCCCCGGAGAATTGCCGAGTCTGTGGCCACGCATGCGTCGGTGGCGGCCTGCAGCGGCCGCGCCGTGCTAAATGGCGGAGGCCGTTTGCGGACCCGACCCCCAAAATAGACCCACTTCGGCCGGCTCCCGTGCCCCGGACCACCCCGCACAGTGCCACAGCCCCTGATAAAGTCCCCCCTGCCCGCGGATCAGCCCTCCCCTGACTGTGGTTGCTGGACTGAGTTCACAGCTGCCACGCCGAGTTCCTGACGGGTGAGATCACACGCGACCTACGCCGCCGGGAACTCGGCCGGTCGGGGGCGAAGCCTCAGGCAATGTCCTGAGGTTGTTGGTACGTGGCGTGGCGTACTCTCTCTTTGGAGGGGCGGAGCATCGCGAAAGCCGCGTCGCACCCAATTTGGTCGGAATCGGGTATTCTCTGGCCAATCGGCAAACGTGATCTCAGCATCGGCGACCGGAGAATCCTGCCCAGGAAGTTTTTTTAAAGCTTATTTTATGGGATGTGGGTGATGTTGGTTAGGCCCAGCATTTATTGCCCATCCCTAGTTGCTCTTGAGAAGGTGGTGGTGAGCTGCCTTCTTGAACCGCTGCAGTCCCTGTGGTGTAGGTACACCCACAGTGCTGTTAGGGAGGGAGTTCCAGGATTTTGACACAGTGAAGGAACAGCAATATATTTCCAAGTCAGAATAGTGAGTGACTCGGAAGGGAAGCTCCTGGTGGTGGGGTTCCCAGATATCTGCTGCTCTTGTCCTTCTAGATAATAGTGGTCATGGGTTTGGAAGGTGCTGCCTGAAGAGCCCTGGTGAATGACTGCAGTGCATCTTGTAGGTGGTACACATGGCTACCACTGTGCATCAGTGCTGGAGGGTTTGAATGTTTGTGGAAGGGGTAGCAATCAAAAGGGCTGCTTTTTCCTGGATGGCGTCAAGCTTCTTGAGCATTGTTAGAGCTGCACTCATCCAGTCAAGTGGACAGTATTCATTCCATCACACTTCTGATTTTTGCATTGCATATGGTGGACAGGTTTTGGGGAGTCAGGAGGTGAGTTACTCGCCGCAAGATTCCCAGCATCTGACATGCTCTTTTAGTCACAGTGTTTATTTGGCTAGTTCAGTTCAGTTTCTGCTCAATGGTAAGCCTGGATATTTGTAAATGGTGCTGAACATTGTGCAGTCATCTACGAACATCCGCACTTCTGACCTTATGATGGAAGGGAGGTCATTGATGAAGCAGCTGAAGATGTTTGGGCCGAGGACACTACCCTGAGGAACTCCTGCAGTAATGGCCTGGTGCTGAGATGATTGACCTCCAACCACCACAACCATCTTCCTTTGTGCCAGGTATGACTCCAACCAGCAGAGAATTTTCCCCCTGATTCCCATTGGCTCCAGTTTAGTGAGGGCTCCTCAATGCCATACTCGATCAAATGCTGCATTGATGTCAAGGGCAGTCACTCTCACCTCACCTCTGGCATTCAGCTCTTTTGTCCATGTTTGAACCAAGGCTGTAATGAAGTCAGGATCTGAGTGACCCTGGCAGAACCCAAACAAAACGTCCATGAGCAATTATTGCTGAGTAAATGCCATGTGACAGCACTACTGATGGCTCCTTCCATCACCTTGATGATCATAAGAACATAAGAACATAAGAACTAGGAGCAGGAGTAGGCCATCTGGCCCCTCGAGCCTGCTCCACCATTCAATGAGATCATAGCTGATCTTTTGTGGACTCAGCTCCACTTTCCGGCCCGAACACCATAACCCTTAATCCCTTTATTCTTCAAAAAACTATCTATCTTTATCTTAAAAACATTTAATGAAGGAGCCTCTACTGCTTCACTGGGAAAGGAATTCCATAGATTCACAACCCTTTGGGTGAAGAAGTTCCTCCTAAACTCAGTCCTAAATCTACTTCCCCTTATTTTGGGGCTATGCCCCCTAGTTCTGCTTTCACCCGCCAGTGGAAACAACCTGCCCGCATCTATCCTATCTATTCCCTTCATAATCTTATATGTTTCTATAAGATCCCCCCTCATCCTTCTAAATTCCAACGAGTACAGTCCCAGTCTACTCAACCTCTCCTCGTAATCCAACCCCTTCAGCTCTGGGATTAACCTAGTGAATCTCTTCTGCACACCCTCCAGTGCCAGTACGTCCTTTCTCAAGTAAGGAGACCAAAACTGAACACAATACTCCAGGTGTGGCCTCACTAACACCTTATACAATTGCAGCAGAACCTCCCTAGTCTTAAACTCCATCCCTCTAGCAATGAAGGACAAAATTCCATTTGCCTTCTTAATCACCTGTTGCACCTGAAAACCAACTTTTTGCGACTCATGCACCAGCACACCCAGGTCTCTCTGCACAGCAGCATGTTTTAATATTTTATCATTTAAATAATAATCCCTTTTGCTGTTATTCCTACCAAAATGGATAACCTCACATTTGTCAACATTGTATTCCATCTGCCAGACCCTAGCCCATTCACTTAACCTATCCAAATCCCTCTGCAGACTTCCAGTATCCTCTGCACTTTTTGCTTTACCACTTATCTTAGTGTCGTCTGCAAACTTGGACACATTGCCCTTGGTCCCCAACTCCAAATCATCTATGTAAATTGTGAACAGTTGTGGGCCCAACACTGATCCCTGAGGGACATCACTAGCTACTGATTGCCAACCAGAGAAACACCCATTAATCCCCACTCTTTGCTTTCTATTAATTAATCAATCCTCTATCCATGCTACTACTTTACCCTTACTGCCATGCATCTTTATCTTATGCAACAACCTTTTGTGTGGCACCTTGTCAAAGGCTTTCTGGAAATCCAGATATACCACATCCATTGGCTCCCCGTTATCTACCGCACTGTTACTGTCCTCAAAAAATTCCACTAAATTAGTTAGGCACGACCTGCCCTTTATGAACCCATGCTGCATCTGTCCAATGGGACAATTTCCATCCAGATGCCTCGCTATTTCTTCCTTGATGATAGATTCCAGCATCTTCCCTACTACCGAAGTTAAGCTCACTGGCCTATAATTACCCGCTTTCTGCCTACCTCCTTTTTTAAACAGTGGTGTCACGTTTGCTAATTTCCAATCCGCCGGGACCTCCCCAGAGTCTAGTGAATTTTGGTAAATTATCACTAGTGCATTTGCAATTTCCCTAGCCATCTCTTTTAGCACTCTGGGATGCATTCCATCAGGTCCAGGAGACTTGTCTACCTTTAGCCCCATTAGCTTGCCCATCACTACCTCCTTGGTGATAACAATCCTCTCAAGGCCCTAACCTGTCATAGCCTCATTTCCATCAGTCACTGGCATGTTATTTGTGTCTTCCACTGTGAAGACCGACCCAAAAAACCTGTTCAGTTCCTCAGCCATTTCCTCATCTCCCATTATTAAATCTCCCTTCTCATCCTCTAAAGGACCAATATTTACCTTAGCCACTCTTTTTTGTTTTATGTATTTGTAGAAACATTTACTATCTGTTTTTATATTCTGAGCAAGTTTACTCTCACAATCTATCTTACTCTTCTTTATAGCTTTTTTAGTAGCTTTCTGTTGCCCCCTATAGATTTCCCAGTCCTCTAGCCTCCCACTAATCTTTGCTACTTTGTATGTTTTTTCCTTCAATTTGATACTCTCCCTTATTTCCTTAGATATCCACGGTCGATTTTCCCTCTTTTTACCGTCCTTCCTTTTTGTTGGTATAAGCCTTTGCTGAGCACAGTGCAAAATCACTTGGAAGGTTCTCCACTGTTCCTCAACTGTTTCACCATAAAGTCTTTGCTCCCAGTCTACCTTAGCTAGTTCTTCTCTCATCCCATTGTAATCTCCTTTGTTTAAGCACAAAACACTAGTGCTTGATTTTACCTTCTCACCCTCCATCTGTATTTTAAATTCCACCATATTGTGATCGCTCCTTCAGAGAGGATCCCTAACTATGAGATCCTGAATCAATCCTGTCTCATTACACAGGACCAGATCTAGGACCGCTTGTTCCCTCGTAGGTTCCTTACATACTGTTCTAGGAAACTATCGCGGATACATTCTATAAACTCCTCCTCAAGGCTGCCTTGACCGACCTGGTTAAACCAATCAACATGTAGATTAAAATCCCCCATGATAACTGCTGTACCATTTCTACATGCATCAGTTATTTCTTTGTTTATTGCCTGCCCCACCATAATGTTACTATTTTGTGGCCTATAGATTACTCCTATCAGTGACTTTTTCGCCTTACTATTCCTGATTTCCACCCAAATGGATTCAACCTTATCCTCCATAGCACCGATGTCATCCCTTACTGTTGCCCGGATGTCATCCTTAAATAACAGAGCTACACCACCTCCCTTACCATCCACTCTGTCCTTCCGAAAAGTTTGATACCCTCGGATATTTAACTCCCAGTCGTGACCATCCTTTAACCATGTTTCAGTAATGGCCACTAAATCATAGTCATTCACGATGTTTTGTGCCATCAACTCATTTACCTTATTCCGAATACTACGAGCATTCAGGTAAAGTACACTTATGTTGGCTTTTTTACCTCTGTTCTGAATCTTAACACCTCGATCAGTAACCTCTCCTAAGTTATATTTCCTCTTAACCTTTCTCCTAATTTTCCTTGTCGGCGAACCCATATCTTCCTGTAACAACCTGCCGCGTCGCTTACCATTAATGTTTTCACTTCCCGTTTTATTTATTTTAGTATTCCTGGTCCTATTCACTGAGCTCCCCTCAGTCACTGTACCTTGTACTGTCGCCCTTTTTGACTATGGCTCCTCTGCCTTACACTTTCCCCCTTACTGCCTTTTATTTCTGTCCCTGTTTTACTACCTTCCAACTTCCTGCATCGGTTCCCCATCCCCCTGCCACATTAGTTTAAACTCTCCCCAACAGCTCTAGCAAACACCCCCCCTAGGACATCGGTTCCAGTCCTGCCCAGGTGCAGACTGTTCGGTTTGTACTGGTCCCACCTCCCCCAGAACCGGTTCCAATGTCCCAGGAATTTGAATCCCTCCCTCTTGCACCATCTCTCGAGCCACGTATTCATCCTCTCTATCCTGACATTCCTACTCTGACTAGCTCGTGGCACTGGTAGCAATCCTGAGATTACTACCTTTGAGGTCCTACTTTTTAGTTTAACTCCTAGCTCCCTAAATACAGCTTGTAGGACCTCGTCCCGTTTTTTACCTATATCGTTGGTGCCTATGTGCACCACGACAGCTGGCTGTTTACCCTCCCCCTCCCAGAATGTCCTGCAGCCGCTCCGAGACATCCTTGACCCTTGCACCAGGGAGGCAACATACCATCCTGGAGTCTCGATTGCGTCCGCAGAACCACCTGTCTATTCCCCTTACAATTGAGTCCCCTATCACTATAGCCCTGCCATTCTTCTTCCTGCCCAGCTGCGCAGCAGAGCCAGCCACGGTGCCATGAACCTGGCTGCTGCTGCCTTCCCCTGGTGAGCCATCTCCCTCGACAGTATCCAAAGCGGTATATCTGTTTTGCAGGGAGATGACCGCAGAGGACACCTGCACTGCCTTCCTACTCTTGCTCTGTCTTTTGGTCACCCATTTACTATCTCCCTCAGTACCTTTCACCTGCGGTGTGACCAACTCGCTAAACGTGCTATCCACGACGTCCTCAGCATCGCGGATGCTCCAAAGTGAGTCCATCCGCAGCCCCAGAGCCGTCAAGCGGTCTAACAGGAGCTGCAACTGGACACACTTCTTGCACGTGAAGGAGCCAGGGACAGTGGACGTGTCCCTGAGCTCCCACATCGCACACGAGGAGCATGACACGGGTCTGAGATCTCCTGCCATGTCTTAAACCTTCGGTTAACTTCAACAATTTCAATTTCCCCCCGAAAAAATTTATATAAATAAATAAACAACGAAGAAAAAAATAAATAAATATACCAATGAAAAGAAACAGAAACACTACTTCCCAGTCACAAAAAGCACTTCCTCCCCACCCAGCTTCGAATTCCCACCTCGATTCAAATTCCCAAACTCACTCTTTGCTGTCTCACTCCTGGCTGTCTTCTCTCTGGCTCACTGGGAGAACTCACTCAAGTGAGTTTACAAGTGGCTTTTTTTAAACTGTCCTGAATTGACTCCCCTCCCCCACCTGCTTTTAGATCAAAGTGACTGACACTTAACTGCCAACCAGTTATGTGAGATCATGATGTGGAGATGCCGGCATTGGACTGGGGTGGGCAGAGTAAGAAGTCTTACAACACCAGGTTACACCAGGTAACACCAGGTTAAAGTCCAACAGGTTTAAGGGCAGCATGGTGGTGCAGTGGTTAGCACTGCTGCCTCATGGCGCTGAGGTCCCAGGTTCGATCCCGGCTCTGGGTCACTGTCTCTGTGGAGTTTGCACATTCTCCTCGTGTTTGCGTGGGTTTCGCCCCCACAACAAATATTTTCAAAATGAACTGAACTGGATTACTGGGAAGCAGCACCGTCCTTGCCAGGGCAATGTGCAGTGAAGATGACCCGAAGGAGGGAACGAGAGGGAGCAAGAGAGATGGAATGTGTATTTTTTAAGTGGGAAAAGAAAGATTCCAAATTCTTCATTCTGCGTTGGCTGGCTCACAATTTTTTATGCTCAGTTTAAACCATTCAGCTCACCTGATGCCTGGACTCAGTCCCCGATTAATTGGTTTGATGCCTGCCGTCCCTCAAGGAAATCACTTGAAGCCGGAGAATCCAAGAGATAAAGGGCGAGATTCTCGGTTTGCCGACGCCAAAATCATAATCGGTGATTGGACGGAGAATCCCTGTTTACGACCGAATCTGGGGCACCGCCTGTTTCGCAAGCTCCGCCCCCTGCAAAACAGCATCATCTAGGAGCGCTCCGCACGCCATTGCGACGGCATCAACATGTCACTTGGAAGCCCTCCCCCGATGCTCAGCCCCCAATGGGTTGAGTTCCCGACAAGGGGGGGGGGGGAGCCGTGCTTCTGGCAGGGGGGCTTTGGCGAGGGCTGGGAGGACTGGTGGGGGGTGGCCAGGGGACACACTATCTGGCAGGCCAGGTCCGTGCACAACCGGCGCCATGTTGTACGGCGCGACCGCCACAGGTCGCCACCGTGCGCTCGCGCGGCCACGGTCCCGGCAATTCTCTGGCCGTTTATTTTGTGGAAGCCTGGATTTTTACGTGGCGCGGCTGCTAGCCCCTCACCGGTTGGAGGATCGGTGCGGGGGCGGCACCAACTTTTTTGTCGTAAAACTAGCCACTTCCTCCGGACATAGCCTCAAAATCGGAGAATCCAGCCCAATTTATGTTTTTCATAAATTTAGACTAGCCAATTATTATTTCCCAATTAAGGGACAATTTAGCGTGGCCAAATCACCTACCCTGCACATCTTTGGTTTTGGGTTGAGATCCACACAGACACGGGGAGAATGTGCAAACTCCACACGGACAGTGACCCGGGGCCAGGATCACCGAGAGATAAAAGAGTTAAACGCCAATTCAATTCGGTATAGGAGAGAGGAAGTGGGGGGCTCACATCATCAGCCAGGACAACGCAGTTAAAATTAAATATTAAAACAGAGCAAGAAATAATGTTGCCTCATAAAGCTCCACTGTCAAAGACACCTGACTTTTAACCCTACCTCCCTGGGCACATCAAATGCTCCCCTTTAAAATCATGATTGTCCTGAAAGGGCAGCACGGTTAGCCCTGCTGCCTCGCGGCGCCGAGGTCCCAGTTTCGATCCCGGCTCTGGATCACTGTCCGTGTGGAGTTTGCACATTCTCCCCGAGTTTGCGTGGGTTTCGCCCCCACAATCCAAAGATGTGTAGGCTAGGTGGATTGATACGCTAAATTGCCCCTTAATTGGAAAAATTGAATTGGGCACTCTAAAAATGATTGTCGCTGAAACATTTGATCACTAGAGTCGAATATGTCACTAATACATTCCAGATAGGTGATCAGCTCCACTGTGCCCGCTCCCCGCCTCATTGCATTATTGCACTAAATGTCTCAATCTGCAATACTTAATTGAATGGCTGAACAATTAATTAATTCCACCCATAATTTGAAGCTTTGACATCACCACTTCCTGGTTTTACCTTATTGTCTGCTTTATTCTTTCTATCCTCGCTGGTGTCCTTCCCCTTTTTGCCTTTCTGGGGTTTAAAATTTGCCCAGAAGGAGGAGTGATTTTTACAGAGTGGGGCCTGTGAGTTGCCTATGGTTGTAGCTGAGAATCTAGCAGGCAGCTATCACATTGGCAGCAAATTCCATTGTAGTGGCAGCAGCAGAATCACGTGTGTGCTGTGTGTGAAATGATTGTGCTATATTCCAAAATGCAGGGTCTCTTTCACTTTCAAATTCAGGTGGTCAGTGGTTACCATAGTTACCACTTTAACGAGCGGGAGCATTTTCTCCCTATTTGCCCCCTCATGGTTTTGAGCGTCTCCATCAAATCTCCTCTTCGGATCATAGAATTCTTATAGTGCAGAAGGAGGTAATTTGGCCCATCGAGTCAACAGCGACCCTCTGAAAGAGCACCCAACCTAGGCCCATTCCCCCGCACTATCCCTGTAACTCCATAACCCCATCTAATCTTTTGGACAGAAGGGACAGTTTATCATGGCCAATCCACCTAACCTGTGCACCTTTGGACTGTGGGAGGGAACCAGGGCACCCTGAGGAAACCCACGCACACACGGGAAGAACGTGCAAACACCACACGGAGAGTCACCCCATGTCGAAATTGAACCCTGGTCCTCGGCGCTTTGAGGCAGTGGTGCTAACCACTGTGCCACTGCGCCACCCACTCTTCTCTCCAAGGAGAACAGTCCCAACCTCTCCAATCTATCCTCATAACTGAAGATTGATACATCTCTACACATTAAAAACATGAAGATGTAAGGGGATAGTGCAGGAAAATGGCATGGAAGTAGATCAGCAATGGTCTCATTGAATGATGCAGCGGGCTCAAAGGGCTGAATGGTCGACTCCTGCACCTATTTCTTGCTTTCTTATTACCTACCAGCATTGACATGGTTCATGCCATTTGAATTGTAACACCTGCTATTCGAATGGCTGTTCTATTAGAAACGGAGAGGGGTGGGGGTGGGGGAGAAGTGATATTTGCAGAGCCTCTACCTCTCATTGTTAACCAGCCACCCTCTGCTGGCAATGTCCATCTGTATATGGATAGACAGCAGTGAGGATTCATCATCTGCTGATGAAAGGATCACATAAAGTTCATAAGGATAATTCAGAATCCAGTATAACAACTGTCCCTGAGACAGAGGTTGAAGGGACAGTCCGGGCATTTCAATTCAAATAAAATATATTTTGGATTTGTTCAAATAGTTGTGCGACAGGCAGCTTTTTAATTAATATTAAAGTTATTTGAATTTGGCGCTGGTCACCTCTCTCAAAGTGTTAGCTTGCCTTTTTCAAATGGGGGAAACTGCAGATTGTGGAAAGAGGTATTCAGCCAACTTTTCTTTTTTCTAACTTTAAAGTACTTTAGGAGGGGTTATTGGGTTAGAGGGATAGGGTTGGTGCAGACTCGATGGGCCGAATGGCCTCCTTCTGCACTGTATGTTCTCTGTTCTATGTTGTTCTATGTACTCAATTCTTTTTTTTCCCAATTAAGGGGCAATTTACCATGGCCAATCCACCCACCCTGTACATCTTTGGGTTGTGGGGGTGAAACCCAGCATACTACTCTGGAAGAAGGGGTTCAAATCCCCCCCCCCCCCCCCCCATGGCAGATAGAAGCATTTAAATTCAAATGTTAAAAATCTGGAATTAAAAGTCTAATGATGACCATTATCACTTATAAAAACCCAGCTGGGTTCATTAATGCCCTTTAAATCTGCCATACTTGTCTGGTCTGTATGTGACTTCAGACCCATAAACCCTCTGAAGTGGCTTAACAAGCCACCCAGTGATCCATGGGAGTATGGCCCAACAATTATACGTGACTTCTCAGCATTCCTGAAGCCCTAGTGCTGACATTCCTCTTATCTCAACATTCCCTTGGCTCAGGTCCACCTAATGCTCATTGAACAATTTGTTTTGTTAGCCCGAGATTTGGCAGATGTTTCTTTTCTAAGTTTTATGCTCATCCATGGAACATTTGACTTTGTTGCCCAATCTTGTGGAGTATGTCTAGTTAGTACCCTGACCGTCTCCTGTTTGAGTCCCTCCCATTATCTGCGCACTGTCTACTCTGCCACGTTTCCATGGGCAGTTTATTTGGGTTAGTTTCCTTTCAACCTTTTTATTTAGAATTGGCTATTTTCCAGTCTAACCTTGGGCACTTGAATGCCTGCCCAAATTTACTTCATTTGAGTTAGAGCTAGAGGAAACACTGAACTCGCAGATGATGGGAATGTGAGTTAAGCAGATCACCCTGTTGCAAGCGTCAGATTTATTGAAAAGGGGTCTGTCAAACATTTGTGAGGGAGGAGGTGGGAGCTTGGCTGATGTACTGTTGAACCCGCAGTAGGCAGAACGCATAGACAAAAGTGGAAATGAAAGACATTAAAGTAATCATATTGTTTATTTTGATACAATTACAATACTCCTCCACTCCCCTAAGAGTCTCCTTTAACGGGGCGGCATGGTGGCGCAGTGGTTAGCACTGGTGCCTCACGACGCTGAGGTCCCAGATTCGATCCAGGCTCTGGGTCACTGTCTGTGTGGAGTGTGGTGGTATGCATTAGGGGTATTACGGTACCCTGTGATGCCGAGAGGCTATTGGTGGATAGATGGCGGGGTCTCGATTGGACCAGCCGCCTACTGGCTCCACCCAGTAAGGCGGAGTATAAGAGCCCGGGTTCTCCCAGCAGCCGCATTCTGTAACTGTGCTGCTGGGGAACAAGTCTGCATAATAAAGCCATCTATTGACTCCTTCTCATCTCGTCTCGTGAGTGATTGATTGTGCTTCAATTTATTACGCAAACTTTAAAGAACATGGAGCTCCGAATCACTCCGGAGTGTCTGCGAATCATCCCCCACGCGGCAAACACAGCGGCCACTTTTAAACACTGGTAAGCGTGTTTTGAAGGATACCTCCGAACGGCCACCTGCGTACCTACAGAAGACCAGAAAATGCAGGTCCTGCATTCCAGGGTGAGCCCGGAAATCTACACTCTCATAGAGGACGCGGACGATTTCCAGGCGGCACTCGCCATGCTGAGACGATCGGGGAGGACGACTCATCGAAACTTTATAACAAAGCAAGAAATGCCTCTGTAAATAATTCAGTTGCCCAGTAAAAGCGACATTGTAAATAGTGCGAGTAGTTTGATATCGGAGCATAGCCGCTGTGTTAGTGGCATCCCAGGTACCGACTCTGTAAACCCCTACGTCCCATTACCCCCACTAGGTTCTTTTTTAACAAGGGGTGAATGTGGTGGTATGCATTAGGAGTGTGATGCCAAGAGGCTATTGGTGGATAGACGCCGGGTCCCGATTGGACCAGCCGCCTACTGGCTCCACCCAGTAAGGCGGAGTATAAGAGCCGGGTTCTCCCAGCAGCCGCATTCTGTAACTGTGCTGCTGGGGAACAAGTCTGCGTAATAAAGCCATCGATTGACGACTCCTCATCTCGTCTCGTGAGTGATTGATTGTGCTACATGGAGTTTGCACATTCTCCCCAATAATTGGGTACTCTAAATTTATTTAAAAAAAGACTTTCCTTCCCCGACCTGTAGCTAGGCCGGGGTTTTAAAACAACTGGGGCTCTCCTTGTAAAGGGGAAACCCGCTGCCTTAAAGAGGAAGGCCTGCCTGTCTTAAAGAGGAAGTTCATATTCCGGGGTGATCATGGGAAATCGTATCGTCCTGATCCCGGGACCTCCATTGGGGTTATTACACTCCCCACTTCCTCCCCCCCCCCCCCCCCCACTACGTCCGGAACAAAGTCGACATCCATGGGTAAGTGCGCCGTGCCTTTTAACCGTTTCGCCCGTGGACGGCATGCTGGCGCCACCTGTCAGGTGTCAGGAGACGTATATCGGACCGGGGAGTGGCGTTTGCGTGACGAGCGCCTGGGCGGAGCGGCTGCCGGGGCTGGCACGGGCACCTCCAGCGGTGGCAGAATGTCCATCTCAGTTTCCGAGTCAGAGCTAGGCGATTCTATGTCCGGCATCTCAGTGTCCTCAGAAATCACCGCTAAATCCTCGGAAAACGGTGCATCCGGGGCTGTTGGTGCTAAAAGTGTTGGCTGGGCAGTGGTGAAGATGAGATGTCTGAATCAACGGCCTGTATGGCAGTACTATCCGGCACACGACTTGGGAGATGATCCACGTGGCGATTAGACTCATGGTCCTGTGACCATATTCAGTAAGAAACTGGACCTGTTTTTGCCAATACAACGCCGAGATCTAAGTGGCCCCTCTGCCGAATTTCCAGACGTATCCTGTGCCTCCCGGTGAGAACCCACGCAGTGGCCTGTGGTGACCTGTGTCTGCCTCGATTCAGTCCAGAGGGCAGCGGACCTTTCCGCCAATATCTGGAAGGACAGGGCAGCATGGCGGCGCAGTGGCTAGCACTGCTGGCTAACAGCACTGAGGTCCCAGGTTCGATCCCGGCTCAGGGTCACTGTAAATGTGGAGTTTGGACATTCTCCCCGTGTTAGCGTGGGTTTTGCCCCCACAACACAAAGATGTGCAAAGCAGGTGGATTGGCCATACTAAAGTGACCCGGGGCTAGGATCGCACCCGGGTCCTCAGTTCTGTGAGGCAGCAATGCTAACCACTGTGCCACCATGCCGTCTGAGTCAAGCATTGTATCACATTGTCGGTGGGCCCCCTGTAAGCAGTCAGTAATATAACAGAGTTTCGTGCATTGCCAGTAATCATATTCGTTCAAAACAATTGTCCATGTGTTCAACATAATGCCCCCAATCATCTGTACCTGCATCAAAAGGTTCCAACTTTCCTATGAATGGCAATTCAGTGGTTAGGAGTGGGGCCTGCTGAAACGTAGATGAGGTGGGATGTTGGCGTAGCAACCGGTGTCGACGGCAGCTCCACTGAATCCTCATTCGCCAGTGTTGAATCCACGAAAGGCAGGACGCATAGACGAAGTAGAAATTACAGAACAAGGTTCATTTTGGTACAATTACAATTGGTTCCTCCACTCCCCAAAGGGTCTCCTTCCCCGACCTGCAGCTATGCCAGGTTTTTAATACAACTAGGACTCTCCTTGTAAAGGGGAAACCCTCACGCGCCGAGGTCCCAGGTTTGATACCGGCTCTGGGTCACTGTCCCTGTGGAATTTGCACATTCTCCCCGTGTTTGCGTGGGTTTCACCCCCACAACCCAAAGATGTGCAGGTTAGGTGGACTGGCCACGCTAAACTGCCCCTTAATTGGAAAAAAATAATTGGGTCCTCTAAATTTAAAAAATAAATAAATGGGAAACCCTGTCCCCTTAAAGGGGAAAGCCTGCCTGTCTTAAAGGGAAAGTTTATATTCCGGGGCGTCACGGGAAATTGTATAGTTCTGATCCCGGGACCTCCATTGCAGTTATAACATGTACGGTTCAGAATAAATGGCAACAACATGGGTTCAACTCCCATTCTGACTGACTTGGAACTTGCCTCTTTGTCTCTGCCCCATGCTTGATGTAGAGTGGTACCCTCAAGCTATGTAACCAATTGTCCCTCTCTAATTGAGATTAGGCAGGAAATTTGTTTTACCATCTTTGTTTTAAAAATTTTTTTTAGATTATCCAGTTCTTTTTTTCCAATTAAAGGGCAATTTAGTGTGGCCAGTCCACCTACCCTGCATATTTTTTTGGGTTGTGGGGGTGAGACCCACGCAGACACGGGGAGAATGTGCAAACTCCACACGGACAGTGACCCAGGGCCAGGATCGAACCCACGTCCTCAGCACCGTGAGGCAGTAATGTTTGTCACCTTTGTTAACCATGTCTCTCAGCGCCTGTTACACTCACCCGAAACTCTTAGAGCACGGCTTTCTATTTGGTGTCGGGATCCTGATGTGGGACCAATTCCGGGTCCCATCCCTGATCCATAGAGGAAGCAGTCACAGGCATGATTTTCTCCGAGGTTGGATGTAATTGGCTTAAGGGCGCGTTTGGCAGCCAATTAGTGGTGACAGCATGGGCAACATGGGAGGCTATATGTGCAGGTCCGATCTAGAGGCAAGGTGGCGGCCACCATTGTGTCAGCTTGTCATGGAACCGTAAGACAGGCAGATGCCAGGAGGAGGAGAGGGAGAGGCCGGGCAACTGTCTCTGAGCCACCACACAGATGAGCGATGCCATCTTTGAGGTCAGGCTGAAGGCGTTGCGAGAAACATGAGGAGGCTTATTCCTGGAAGTTGGCAGGAAAAGGCCGCCCTGCCAAACCAAGTAGGCCTGGCTGGAGGTTGAAGAGCATTTCTTCTGCCTCAGTATTGTCAGTGCCGTAAGAGGTTTGATGACCTCCCTCATTCTGCCCAAGGTGAATGCAATGTGACACCAAGCTGACTGACCTCCAGGTCTGCACCTACCAGCATAAACACCAGCTGGGCAGCCTGAGTGTTCCTAAATATTGAGGGAATGTGCACCCAAGGGAATCATTGCCTCATCAGCAAGGCCCAAAGCCCTAACCTAACCGCCACAGAAAAGCCAGCAGCACAGATAAACGCAGCATCTTATTTAAAGAAGGTACTGAAACGGTTGAGAAAGGCCACTGCGTCATCTCTCCTTTTTCTCTCCTTGCAGGAGAGGAGGGCACAAACTCTGGGGAGAGGGTGGGCACAGGAGGAGGAGTGCCACAGCCCGTCAACCTGACTGCAATGGAGGAGGCAGCACTTGACATTGAGGGAGTGGCACCTTCTGAGGAAGGGAGGGTGCAGAGGGCGAAAGGTTACTGAATTCAGAAGATGAAGGGGATGGAGTGCAACTTCTCCCTGTGTGACAGCAGCTGTCTATTCTCATTATCTCCTTCTACCCCCCCACAGGGCCAGTTCGGAGGAGGGGGCATCATGCCAGTATAATTGCAGCATTACCGAGATCCTCAGATGCCATGAACGCCACAGACCCAACACCATCACATTATTCAAACACACTCTCCACCAGCCAGTGGGTCCTTATGCGTGGTTAGAACGGCTGGCACTGGCTGAGGAACATGTCACTAGTGAGCAGGAGTTGAGAGAAGGAGAGGCAGCTGACAGCAGTCCCCCCATAGATTTTTTAAAAACACTTCCAATTAAGGGGCAATTTAGCGTGGCCAATCCACCTACCCTGAACATCTTTGGGTTGTGGGGGTGAGACCCACGCAGACAAAGGGAGAATGTGCAAACTCCACACGGACAGTGACCCGGGCAGGGATCAAACCCGGGTCCTCAGCGCCAAGAGGCAGCAGTGCAAATGACTTTGCCACCATGCCGCCCGCAGACCCCCCCCCCCCCCCATAGATGACGGAGGGCACACACAGCCCTGCTCAGATGCACAGCCTGCGGAGTCACAAGCAAAGCAGTTCTACTCAGGATGGCACAGTGACACAGTGGTTAGCACTGCTGCCTCACAGCGCCAGGGGCCCGGGTTCAATCCCGGCCTTGGGTGACTGAGTAGGGTTTGCACGTTCCCCCTGTCCTAGATTGGGGTCTGCTTTGTGCTGAATTGGAGTCAAGGTACATTAATATCATCCTTAATCGCAAAGGAATTACCGTAATGGGAAAGCAGGTATAAAGATGCACTTTTATAGACATCATCAATGAACACAAAAGGTTTTTGTTGATAAGAATTGTACAGCGACCTCAAGGCTGTAGTCAGCTCCCAAAATGTCTCCTTGCCTAACATCCTATCGCGCCATGGGGTGATTTCAGACTATGAGACCCAATTGGCCATCAGACCATGTGACCTTTACTCTGCTGTGTTGCCCTTAAAGGAACAGTCACCACAATGAGTATTCATAGGGTGAGGATGGGATAAATCTCGTGATGCCTCCCCTGCTCAGATAGCCAGTGGCTCATGCAGAGAATGGCTGTCTGTCGGTGCTAGTTGAACTGAATTCTGACACTGAGCAGCACCTTCAGGTGAAAGGAAATACGGAGGGAAAAAGAATCCCAGGGTGTCACATGACGCACTTGTTTAAACAACGTCCTGTGGTAGTACCAGGTATTGCGGTACCTAAGAGGCTGATGACCATTGGTTAACCCCAGGAGTTTACCATTGGCTGTTGTTACGTAGCTCCGCCCTGACAGGCGGAGTATAAGAAACGGTGCCGTCCCAGCAGCCTCCACTTTCTGTACCGAAGCTGCTGGGGAACAGGTTCTAGTAGATTAAAGCCTTCAGTTATGAAATCACTTCGTCTTGAGTGTAATTGATCGCGCATCACGTCCATGAAGTCATCATACAGATCAGCCCTTTGTGTAAACAGTGCTCACCATCAATCAGCCTCACACTGTGAAATGGAAGACATTCACCAACAACGATTGGGTGCCACAGCGAATCTGTGAGCCAATGAGTGTTGCCAAATGGTACAGAGGGCATGCTGAAACATTAAGGCAGACTAATTGTCAAGACATGAGTACCTAAGAAATGTCTGGCATTATTTCGAAATGATGAGGAACACCCTCCATTTAGAGATGGCAGTTAAGCAGACCTTATGGTAATTGCAACTTTACCTCAGCAGCAAAGTTCCCACAATGTCTCCATAATAATGATACGCCTTAGTTCCAACAGAAAGGCTTTGTTACCTCAGTGGGCTTACAACAATTATATCCAATCAAATAATGGTTTTGCTCATTGTAACAAAAGTGCCTTTGTCATCGACTCCTGTGCATTGTTCCGCTCTCACCTGATAGATTCCTGGGTCTGCAACGGGTAATTAATTCAAAGCTTTAGTACGTAATTCCAAGAATTAAAATACTGAGGTAATCTGACAAGACAAAGTAGTTATGGTTATGGTTTATTATCTTTAATCTCCTAACAATCCCCCTGAATAAACAATAGTCACTTAAATTTTAATCTCAATGGTTGATGCAGCGGATCTTTCACAAGGAAGCTTGAATACAAAGAACGAGAACTGACTGCGACTGTTGGCGAGGGCAATTGTCAAGGCCTTAGATCCTCGGATTATCCTGCATTAAAAAATTGTACCCAGATCATAAATCCTGCCCACGGGGACTGAATAGCAAATGTCTCGCCCCTTATCGCAATCCTTAAAACCACCCCAGGACATTTCCCTCAGTTAAGTACTTTGAAGGGCCATTGATAGTCTTTAAGTGAGCACAGAATCTATTTTGTGCACATCATGTGCAAAAGACACAGTGTTGGTGGGGGGAGGGAGGGGATTGATGACTAGAATACTGGGATATCTTCTTGCTATTTTTCAACTGATGCCATTGGGTCTTGAACTGTCCCCAAAAACCAGTGGGTCCGGCAGGCGGGGCCTGATACACCCAGGCAGCAGAATTCTAATTGTCTAATATCTAATTTACCTCCTGTGGGATGTGGAAATGCTCCTGGTCAGAATTAACTGCTATCTTGAGTTCAGGCATGTGACAAGTCGACGGCAAGTTAAAACAACAAGACTAAAGGAAAGGTCTCAGACTGGATTCTAATAAAGGATCAACTCAGGGCTGATATCTGGAAGTGTTGTACACATAAAGCAGTGGTGGGAAACCTGTGGCCCACCTGGATTCTGAGGGCAGCCCACGAGGCATTTTGTTGACCGTTGCCCTCGCGCAGGGTCACCACATTCCACTGCATTACATCCGTGTAGATTTTTTACCTACCGACTGAAGTGATTCCCACGTAAAGCAAGGGCGAGTCAAGTGAGGTGCGCGCTGATTGCTCACAACATCGACTGTGAGAGCCGTGCGCTCCCTCTGAGTCCAAAGTGTAAACTTCTGTTTCTACCATTTGAAGTTGTTGCTAGTTCGATTACTACATAAATGGTGAAGCTATAACTCGTAACAAAATATTCAGTGTGTATTAAATGTATTTAATCTTATTCATGGGTCATGGTTAGTGAACAAGTCTGATTTCAATCTTGCCGCCCACTGAGATGAAGGAGGGTCACTCGTGTGGCCCACTCACCAGCCGAGATTGCCCATCACTGGCATAAAGCATGATTAATACCTAGAATGATTTCTGCATAGGCTAGTGGAGGAACAAACTCTGCAGCCATTCAAAAAGGAGCTAGGTGCTGCGATATGGGATTGCAGGTCTATGTGAGGATAAGGTAGATGGACTGAATGGCCTCTTTATACCTACTGGTTTTTGTCTTTTATTTTTTTTTTTTCTTTTCCTGAGTTACAAAGCCAGGGTTCAGAGTGGGGACAGGGGCAAAGCCCTAATCCAGCTCCTTGCCTGCTCCAAAAACCAATTCAAATTCAAATTTAATCCAATTCATGGTCCCCACAAGAGAGACGTACCAGATCTGAGCCAACAGGCAGAGCAGATACTACACTTGATCTTAACCAAAAGGCCGAGAAGCGATTGGTTTTGTCTTTTTTGTTGCTTTTCCATAACACGGGTGCACCATTTGCTTTTGATGTGGAATTTTCAGTTCAGTTGTTGCTGGTACTGAGTGTGAAACTGACTGCATCTCTCATTAGTAATGAAAGTGTTAAGTATTGTTTTGGAAGAGTTTCAATGGAACATTCCTGCCTAGGCCCTGTACTCTCATTGGTGGCAGCATAATCCTGAGATGCGCTGAGGCAGCTGTTTCTCTATAACCATCGTGTTTGTTTGACGGAGCAAGGCTGCTCCACATCCCCCAAATTTTGTTTTCAGTAGCACAAACAGGAAGTTCAAAGGTCAGATATGAATGGGATCTTAAGCATTGTACACACGTGATTTGAAATGCCTTTATTATTCTCTACCTATGCTCTGCCTACAGCCATATCCATATGTACCTTGCCCTCTAGCCGTGTGCCCTCTCTGTTCAGCTATGTTCACTGTTGGCTTGTCCGTTTGTAAATCCCACTAAAGTTCAGTTATTTCTTTATTGGTTAAGGAAAAGATTCAGGAATACTCTCAGCCGCATTTACCGCAGGTTAAATGGGAATGACTTTGTGCTGTTTTGCAGATCAGGATTACTCTGAGCTTGGGAAGAATAGGAGCTAAGACCCGAATCCTTTTTAAAATAAATTTAGAGTACCCAATTCACTTTTCCCAATTAAGGGGCAATTTAGTGTGGCCAATCCACCTACCCTGCACATCGTGGGGGCGAAACCCACGCTAACACGGGGAGAATGTGCAAACTGTACATGGACAGTGACCCAGAGTCGGGATCGAACTTGGGACCTCGGCACTGTGAGGCAGCAGTGCTAACCACTGAGCCACCGTGCTGCCCTCCTGAACCCTTTCGAAACACAGGGCACATTGCAAACCCTGCCACCATTCTAATCAATGGCTCCATTTTGAACTCTTTTCCCATTCTAAACACCAGGCCCAATCTACATAGTGGTGACCTTCGGGAATTATAATTATAATCATTGGTTTGAAGGAAACCAATCTAAATTCTGCATTCGAATCAAAACCCTGTTCTAAATCCTGGGCCCATTCTTAACCCATTTTATATTCTGGGTCACTCTAACGTGACCTTCTGCACTGTAAATTCTATGATAAACGTCTGGCCCTGTTACAAGCTATAGCCCTCTTAACTATAGGACCATAGAATCCCTACAGTGCTGAAGGAGACTATTCAGCCCATCGAGTTTGCACTGGCCCTCTGAAAGAGCACCCTACACAGGCCCACCCGCACGCCCTATCCCCGTAACCCCACCTAACTGGCACATCCCTGGACACTAAGGCCTCATCTGGCTCCAAGTCCTCATGGCTATCACCATTGGGCTTGAGTGTTTTGCTGGTGGGGACGGGAGCGCTGCTGTGGTGAGGGCCTGGAAGGTCGTTCCTGAACTGGAGGTCTCCTCCATCCTCACCCATTCCTGTACGGCTCCTTCACCCGTCCCCTCACTCTTACCGCCGTGGCTGCCCAGTGGTAGTATTGTAGGTTAGGGAGGGCCATAGCCCCATGTGTCTTCTTCTTTGTAGGACATTTGGGGGGATTCTTGGATTCTTATCCCCCCCCCCTCACAAACATCTTGTCTATGGAATTGAAAAAGGCCTTGGGGATGTAGATAGGTATGGATCTGAACAGGAAGAGGAGCCTGGGCAGTACACACCCTCCCCGCCAGGGAAAGTGAGAGTGCATCCCATCTCTGTAGGTCCTTTTTTACATCCTCTGCCAGACTGGTTGGGTTCTGCTCGTGGATCTATGTCCAGTCGTGGGCAATCTGAATCCCCGGGTAGCGGAATGTGCTTTGGGTAAATGTGAATGGTAGAACCTCCAGCTCTGCCCCTCCCCCTCTTGGGTTCACTTGGAATGCTTCGCTTCTGCCCAGGTTAAATTTGTAGGAGGCTCCAAACTCTCCCAAGGGCTTCATGATTCCTTCCATGCCTTCCGAGATGTCGAGGAGCCGGTCATCCGCATAGAGCGAGACTCTATGCTCTCTGCCTCCTGTTCGGATTCCCTTCCAGTGTCTCGCCGCTCTTAGGGCGATCGCCAGTGGCTCGATTGCCAGGGTGAATAGGAGCGGGGATAGCATCACCCCTGTCTTGTGCCTCTGTACAGCTGGAAGCCTTCCGAGCTGGTGGCGTTGATTCACATGCTCACCTTGGGGGGGTGTTGTATGGGGGTTTCACCCATGAGGTGAACCCGGTCTCTAGTCCAAACCGCTCTAGTACCTCAATGAAGTATCTCCACTCGACTCTGTCAAAGGTCTTTTCTGCGCCCAGGGAGACGATCACCTCTGGTGTTCTCTCCTCGGGGGAGGTCATCATTACATTCAGCAGTCGCCTGATGTTCGCAGTTAGCTGTCTACCCTTAACAAAGCCTGTTGGTCCTCTGCGACCACTTCTGACAAGCAGTTCTCCAGCCGCTTAGCCAGGGGTTTTGCGAGTATTTTTGTGTCTACAATGAGCAGCGAAATAGGCCTGTATAATCTGCATTTGGGTCTTTGTCCTTCTTTGGGTATCAGCAATATGGTAGCCTGTGTTAGCGTTGGAGGCGGGGTGTCTGCGAATAGCTCCCGCAGGTGCAGAGCCAGTGCCTCCACAAACTTTTTATATATGTCCTCCGGGAACCTGTTGGGCCTGGCGCCTACCCCGCCTGCATGGAGTTGGTGCTCTCCATGACCTCTCCCAGTCCCGGTGGTGGTTCCAGCCCCCTCCGTCTGTCGTCCCCCACGACTGGCATGTCCAGTCCATCAAGGAACTGTTTCATCCCGAGGCCCCAATGGGGGGCTCGGAGGTGCACAGTCCTCGGTACAAGGCCTCAAATGCTTCATTGATCTTTTTTGGTTCAGCTACCAGTCTGCCTTTGTTATCCTTTACCTGGGCTATTTCCCTCGTGTCTGCCTGCTTTCTCAGCTGGTGAGCCACAGGCAGCCAGCCTTGTCTCCATGCTCGTAAAGGTCCCCCGTGTCTGGCGGAGTTGGTGCACTGCTTCCCTGATGGATAGCAGGTTAAAGTCCATTTGTAGCTTTTTCCTCTCTGCCAGAGGCTCTATGGTCGGGACCTAGACATAGACATAGAATTTACAGTGCAGAAGGGGGCAATTTGGCCCATCGATTCTGCACCGGTCCTTGGAAAGAGCACCCCACACCTCTGCCCCATACCCGTAACCCAGCAACCCCACCCCTCCCCCGCACATCTTTGGACTGTGGGAGGAAACCGGAGCACCCGGAGGAAACCCACACAGACAGGGGGAGAATGTGCAGACTCCGCACAGACAGTGATCCAGCGGGCAATCGAACCTGGAATCCTGGAGCTGTAAAGACAATGCTAACCACTGTGCTACCGTACAGCCCCACTGTGCTGCCGTGCTGCCCACTGGGCCTTGGAGTTCTTTCTTTCGACCACCAGAATGGAGTTGATCAGTTCCCGCCTAGCTGCCCTCTCTTCTGTGTCACTGGGAGACTTACATGTGATAATTTCTCCCCTAATCACAGCCTTCAGTGCCTCCCAGAACGCGGAAGGTGAGACTCCACCCCCCCCCCCCCCCCCCATGATCAGTCAGTGCATATATATGTCGGGGATTTCCACCACCACGATCTTCTTTATGAATTCCATGTCATTCCACGTACATGTTTACCAGAATTACCGGTGCCCCATCTAGGACACCGCTGACCATGACGTACTGTCCTGCTTGGTCCGTAATTGTTGTTGTCGCCATAAACATCATCCACCGACCAATATGGCTACCCCACCCCCCCACCCAGCTTTCGTCCGGTAGCAGGAATGGTAGGTCTGCCCCACCCTGCCCTTCCTTACTCGCAGTCGACCCTTCTCCCTCAGGTGTGTCTCTTGGAGGAGGACTATGTCGGCTTTCATACCTTTAAGGTGGGCAAAGACTCTGGATCTTTTCACTGGGCTGTTAAGTCCCCTGACGTTCCTGGAGACTATCCTGATGAGGGGTTTTATTCCCCCCCCCCCTCCCCCCTCCTCCTGCTGGATCAACCATACTTACCTTGCGGATGCCCCTGCACTCTGGGGTTCCCCTTTGTTAGGGGGCCCAACCAAAATGGCCACGGTCACTGTCCTCACCATGAGGCCGGGCCCCTGCGCTCCGGGGTTTCCCTTTGTTAGGTGGCCCAACTAAAATGGCCACGGTCACTGTACTCACCATGAGGCCAGCCCCCTGCGCTCCGGGGTTTCCCTTTGTCCAGGGGCCACCCAACATGGCCGCCAACTGTGTATCTGCCTTGTGGGTGAGGCCCTGCACTCTGGGGTTTCCCTTTGGTTCAGGGACCCTCCAGAGCGCCATCTTGTTCCACATTTCTGAGAGTGACCTGCTGAAACCATTCCAGAGCCCTTTCCCCTGGTCATTTTGTTCCCCCTGTGGTTTTGTTTCCCCCTCTACCCCCACCCTGCCCCCACCGCCTCCTGTATCCACCCTCTTCTGTCTACCCACCTGCCTTCCCCCCCCACCGCTGTGTCTTCCCCCCTCCCCACCAGACGCTCTCTCACCCCGGTGGGAGTTGCGCCACGATTCCCCTCTCACTCATACCTCCTGGCTCTACCTTTCCCGCTAACGTGGTGGCCCTCCTCCTGGCCTTGATTCAACCCCCTCTTACTCCTGATCAGCTGGTGTCCCTTCTATCTCCTCCACACCCTCTTCTGCGATCCGCTGCCCTCGATTCCTCGTTCCCGTGAGCTGGTTCTCCTGTTCATAGTGAGGCGATGAAATTCCACACACAATTGTTCATTTATTTCCTTCACCGCCTCTGTGTCTTCCTCACCGCTGCCTCTCTTATGGATGAAGTAGTCCGTCTCTGCCGCGACAGTGAAATAATGCTCTTTGCCCTGGTAAGTTACCCAGAGCCTGTCTGGGAATAACATCCCGAACCTGACCTTGTTTCTATATAGGGCCGACTTTGCATGGTTAAATTCAGCCCTGCTCTTTGCCAGGTCTGCCTCAATGTCCTGGTACATTCTTTTTAAAAAATATATAAATTTAGAGGACCCAATTTTTTTTTTCCAATTAAGGGGCAATTTAGAGTGGTCAATCCACCTAACCTACACATCTTCGGGTTGTGGGGGTGAAACCCACGCAGACACGGAGAGAACGTGCAAACTCCACACGGACAGGGCCGTGATTTGAACCCGGGTCCTCAGCGCCGTAGGCTGCAGTGCTAACCACTAGGCCGCCCCTATGTCCTGGTACATTCTGATTTTATGCCCCTCCCAGTTGCAAGCCTTCATCTGTCGAGCCCAGCGAAGGATCCTTCCCCAGTCCAGGTACTTGTGCGGCTTGGCTATTATCTCTCCTGGCTGCTCCCCGGATCTGGGCATTGGTTGGAGCGACCTGTGACCCCTGTCGATCGCTGGTGGGTTGGGGAAGCTGTCCCTCCAAACTAGGTTGCCCAGCATTTGGGCCACATAGTCGCTTGATTCTCTGCAGCAGACCCACTATTCGGATGATCTGCCACCTCGACTGATCCTCCTGGTCCTGAACCTTCCCTTTCTGGCTCCCCTGGATTGCCACCTGTTATAATATACACCAGTGTATTATGGTGCAGACACACACTGATGGACACACAGTGGGACCAATCAACACACACAACACCGCAGCCAATCAGCAGTGAGAGCACACGCACTATAAAGACAGGGGGCATCAGAGTACCTGCTCAGTCGAGCTGCAGCTAGCTAGGAGGACAGAGCTCACAGCCTGCAACACAGACATTCACCATGTGCTGAGTGCATCGACTGGTTAGGACAAGGCAAAGGTCTTTAGTTAAAGCTAGTATTGTATTAACCCACAGCCTGAGTATGTTTAAACAGTGAATGATTCAATAAAATAGTGTTGCACTATTTCAAGTGTTGGTGACCTGTGTGTTTTCCAGAACACCCAACACATCACCACCAACTCTTGATCCCGGCCTCCAGGGCAACAATTAGGTCGCTCTGGTCCGTTGATGCCTTTTCCAGCTCCCGTATGGTGCTCCCCTGGGCTATCAGTCTCTTTCCAATACAGTTGTGAGCCATCTGCATGGCGCCTAGCATGCCACCACCTTGACTGACGCCTTTATCTCGGCCTTGATGTCATCCTTCATCGCATTTAGTTCCCTGGTTAGGAACGCCTTCCATCCATCACCTGGGTGGATGGGGGGGGGGACTTGTAAAATCCTTCCAACACGCCAATGGCAAGTGGTAAAAGGGGGAGGGGCCCCTGGTCAGCCGCGCTTGCTGCTGAGTGACCGCCTCAAGTTGTAAGCCTCTGGCGACTATTCTAGGGAAAACTATTCTCGGAAAATCCTCACGATGGGAACAGGTGGAACGTCTGCCTTGTGTAGGAAGTGAAGAAACAGCAACCTCAGAGAGGAACACACGGTTTGGAGACAAGTTAAATTTTATCGCAATTTTCAAGTCAAAATCGTTTACAGTGTACTTTTCCAAATTTTATGAATAAAGTACATTTTTAGGAGAAAAAAATCTCTCCTTTCTGCCATTACTGCGGTGCCACATAAGATGGGTTGTGAAGCCTTACTCTAGTTCCAAAGCATGTGAATACAGAACTGGAAGTTGCCCATAATTTTTCTCAAACAGCACCCTCACTCAGAGAGGCTACAAAGATAGCTGATGTAGAAAATTCTTACAGTCAATTACACACACAGATTTACAATAAATAGAGTAGAAATATCAACTCGATTGCCCAGCCAGGAGAGGTGGCAATTCAAAGCATGGACCTCTGCATAGAATCCCAACCAGGCGGGGAGGGGGACAGGAAGTTACATGCCGGACATTCCAAGTCTGGAAGCTCAATATAAATAAGGAAATGGAAAAAGTCCATTGACATCCGAGGCGTAGGTACTCTTTCCTGGTCACGGGATTCCCTGAAAAGCTCAGGAATGTTCGGACGAAAGGCTCGAGGCTTAACGTCTAGTCGACTGCAGACAAAATCCAGGTTTGCAAAGTATGATTTCACAAAACTAAAAATAGTTACTGGGTCCCAATTCCCCGATTAGCTTGGTGTTGTGTTCCTGAATTGGTCGGGCAGTTAGAGAATATTCCTGAAATATGAGAAACCAGGACAAGATGATATAACATTCAATTTTTTATTTTGTTTTAAATTTAAAGTGGCCATTTCTTTTTCCAATTAAGGGGCAATTTAGCGTGACCAATCCACCTACCCTGCACATCTTTGAGTTGTGGGGGTGAGACCCACGCAGACATGGGGAGAATGTGCAAACTCCATACGGCGGTGACCCAGGCTGGGATCGAACCCGGGTCCTCGGTGTCGTGAGGCAGGAGTGCTAACCACTGCGCCAGCACGCCACCCGGTATAAAGCTAAAATTAAAGCTCAGGTGGTTAAAAATAAAACCAGTGACAATTTATTTGTAGTGTTATCTAAAACACAGGGGGTAATTTTGAGTCCACACTCTCCGTCCGTGAGAAACTTGGCACGGGCTCAAAATCCAGAGGGAATCGGAAAACGTAATTCTCTCTGGCATGATTGGGATTTGCAGTTTTCACTCCCCCCTCCCTTTCCTCAGTGGAGTAGTGTGAATCACTCCAAGGGAGCCTGGGAACCTCATTTTAATACTTTAGCAGGTCATTAGAGAGCACTCTCTCCAGAACAAGAGGATATAAAGTTCAATTTTTTTCTTTTGTTTTAAATTTAAGGTGCCCGATTCCTTTTTTCCAATTAAGGGGCCATTTAGCGTGGCCAATTCACCTACCCTGCATATTTTGGGTTATGGGGGTGAGACCCACACACACACGGGGAGAATGTGCAAACTCCTCACAGACAGTGACCCAGGGCCAGGGCCGAACCCGGGTCCTCAGCGCTGTGAGAATATTCCTCATGGAATATCATAGATTATCATAGAATTTACAGTGCAGAAGGAGGCCATTCGGCCCATCAAGTCTGCACCGGCTCTTGGAATGAGCACCCTACCCAAGGTCAACACCTCCACCCTATCCCCATAACCCAGTAACCCCACCCAACACTAAGGGTAATTTTGAACACTAAGGGCAATTTATCATGGCCAATCCACCTAACCTGCACATCTTTGGACTGTGGGAGGAAACCGGAGCACCCAGAGGAAACCCACGCACACACGGGGAGGATGTGCAGACACCGCACAGACAGTGACCCAAGCCGGAATCGAACCTGGGACCCTGGAGCTGTGAAGCAATTGTGCTACCCACAATGCTACCGTGCTGCCCAGGCGCCAGCATGAGTCTGTGTGTGTGTCTCTGTCTCACTTTGAGTTTGTGTGTGTGTCTCTCTCTCACTGTCTGTCTCTCTCTCTCTCTGTTCCCCTCTTTCTTTGTGTGTGTCTCTTTCTGTGTGTCTCTCTTTATGTCTGTGTGTGTGTGTGTGTGTCTCTCTCTTTCTCTCTGTCTCTGGTCTACAAAAGCGTGAACGTGGTGGCTGTTGTGTTCTGCTTCGTCACGTAGCATAAGCTGCTTCCTTGATGTAAACTCTGACAAAGGAAGGTTCAGACTTGGAGATAGCTTTCACACATTTATTGAACAGTTAACAATTCTCCTACTTGGGTTCGACTCTCCTGCTAATCTTACTATAGTAACTCAATCTAACTAACCAGTCTGCTCTAATCCATGCGGTGGGTGTGATGCTCTGATCTGCCCCTGTCTCTCTGAATGTCACCTATGGAAAGAGAAAGAACATGTGTGCCATGTCCTTTTATATGGGTAGCCCCCTTGTGGTAGTGTCACCTCTGGGTGTGTCTTGACTGCCCATTGGTCGTGTCCTATCTTACTGACCTATTGGTTGAATGTCTGTGTGTCATGATGTCTCTGGTGCTCCCTCTAGTGTTTATTTAGTTCCAGTGTATGTACATTAACCCCTTGTGTATTTACAGTGATGCATATCACCACACCGGTCTCACCTCTGAGGGGATGACGGAGGTGAAGGCTCCGAAAGCCATGATACTCCAGGATTTTCACTGCTCTGTACACCGAAGAGGACGTGAGGGACATAGAGAAGTTCAAATCAGAGGCAAGGCTAGGGTTCAGTCACTTAATCTCAGAGGAGTGGGAGGTCACTGGCAGGTCGTACCTTCCATTTCCTCGGGGCGCCCCTTGCTTTAAGGGGGTCTGGAGGCCGGCATCGCTTTCTGTGTCCTCCTTGCTGGGCTTGTGGCCAAATCACTGCTGGGGGAGTGCCCATCCTTAGTGGGAGCTGGAAAGTGGGTGGGAGGAAGTGAATACTGAGGATCAGCACTGGGGGCTACTTTGAGGTTCCTGGGTGGGGTCCTCTGAGAGGGCAAACTGCTGGGAAGGGTGGGATTCTCAGGAATGGGCTACATCCCTGCCGAAGGAGGAATGAAGACCCTCTCACTTGGGGAAGCACAACTGAACTGAGAGTAGAAGCCCACATTCAGGCAGCACTCTGAGGGCTAAGGGCTTCAGCTCTATTGAATTTTAATTCCAATTGTCTCGCAAGTTTGTCTCTCGGGAATTAGTGTGTAGGGCTGTGAAGTGGGAGAACGAGGGTGCGCTCTAGGTATGTGCTTGTGATCTAATTGCAGGCTTCACTTTAATCAGTTGTGCCTCATCTGTCACAAGAGGCAGTCAGTTGCTTGATGTGCTATTTCGCCCATCATTGACAAGTCAATTGTGCCAATGAAATATGCAGGGCTGAGGTTCACTGTCACTGATTGGAGTCCCAAGCATTGCCGTCTGGTAGCGGAGGTCCCCACTCAGGGTCCCTCTAGGGACCTCCCCTTTAAACCGGGGGGACCTGGGGGGGGGGGGGGGGGACAGACAGTGTTGCATGCAGCAGTCCCATGGGTGCATCGGTTCACGGTCCCAAGGTGTGGCCTTGTGGGGTCCGTGGACCATGCTTATCTAAGTTTTAGATTGTACCCTATTTAATTATTCAAAAACCTTTCGTTGGAGTTTTGTTTGCACTTCAGCCCCACGCTCCTGAACTATGGGAACCTGGTGCTGCGGGAGGCGGGGAGCGAAGAGGACCTGGAGCAATGTGCCAGTGAGACTCTCGAGTGTACAGGCGCATAATCCCGGTGGAGTTGAGAGGGACAGATGTGGGAGATATGTCAGTGTGAGAGGGAAGGGTGTGAAGTTTAGTGGAGTGGCTCTCACTAAGGGGGAAGCGCATGGCTGGAGCTCCCAAAGGAGTAGAGGGTTGAGGGTCACGCCTTCCTCAGGGATCTTCAACGCTTTGTTTCTTTGTCTCTTTTCAGTGCCTGATTCTGGAGAATCATGGAGCCTGTCGAGTTGGCATTTCTTCTACTTGCGATAGAGCAGCAGCAGAGACAGAGACGTGGCACTGCACGCAGCCAGGACCAGAGCCCTGCTGAGGAGGGGGAGGCTGGGCCCACAGCTGTACAGGGAGCAGCAGCACAGAGGGAGCAGCCTGTTTGAGGCCGTGCCAGTAAAGTGTCTTCCGATGTTGGACTTCTTCTCTGCAGATGTCGGAAGCATAGAGCCGGAGAAGACTGCGCCCGTCCCGGGGAACGGTGGACCTTTGCCATGTGCTGCAAGAGCTGGCACCGTGTGGAATGGGGATGCACCAACTGCCAGTGGCCCTTAAAATCACTGCTGCTCTGAGCTTACACAGATACATAGAAGATAGGAGCAGGAAGAGGCCTTTGGGCCCTTCAAGCCTGCTCCGCCATTCATCACGATCATGGCTGATCATCCAACTCAATAGCCTAATCCTGCTTTCTCCTCATAGCCTTTGATCCCATTCTCCCCAAGTGCTGTATCCAGCCGTCTCTTGAATATATTTAATGTTAGGGCGGCACGTGGCACAGTGGTTAGCACTGGGACTACAGCACTGAGGACCCAGGTTCAAATCCTGGCCCTGGGTCACTGTCCGTGTGGAGTTTGCACATTCCCCCCGTGTCTGCGTGGGTCTCGCCCCCACAACCCAAAGATGTGCAGGGTAGGTGGATTGGCCACGCTAAATTGGCCCTTAATTGGAAAAAATGAATTGGGTACATTAAATTTTTTGTTTAAACTTCACAGTCACCTGAGGCCGGAATTGAACCCGTGACCCTGGAGCTGTGAGGCAGCAGTGCTAGCCACTGTCTTTGCTTTTTTAATGGGGTGATCTCTCTCAACTCGTTCCTCTGCTCACCCGTGTCCACTCGGTGTCTACAGTTTCTTACTCTTCCTCACCCTCCTGCTATGTCTAGGCGTTTCCCCAGGATCCACAGCTGAGGTAGAGGTGCTCTGCTGCCTTCACACTAGGTTGCCTGATACGCCTTTGGCGGGCGTCCCCTAGGGGGCCTGGACACTATCGGGCAGCACGGGTGTTGCAGTGTTACCCTCCTCGGTGTTCGGGGCTCGGGGTGCGTTACTCACAGCGAGTGGGGTGTCAGATGGCCTGGATAACCCTGGGGTCCCCTGGGTGGAGGGTCCCAGGCTGCGCTCATGCTGTTCCTCTTCCCTTTGGGCATCTGGGGGCCCTGTGCCCCTCCATGAAACAGAGAGGCAGCTGGAGTGAGATCCAGAAGCCCCGCCGTCCTCTGGCGTAGGCCCTCGTGTATTTCCAACAGCGGTTGCACCATGCGGTTGAAGCCCACAGCCATGGAGGTCCTGCGTTTAGCCATGGAACGGACATGCCCTGCCATGGAGTGCACATCCTGCACCAAGGTCTCCACTGGGGATGCAGATGCAACCCTTGCCGTGTTTGCTCGCTGTTTTGCATTGACAGCACAATCTCCTCGGTCAGAAGGCGATTGGACTCTTCCAGTCGGCCTTGCAGAGAGGAGATGCTGTCATACGTCCCTGATTTTCGCCACTCTTTCTTTGCAA
The DNA here is from genome assembly GCF_047496885.1 of Scyliorhinus torazame. Lineage (NCBI taxonomy): Eukaryota > Metazoa > Chordata > Chondrichthyes > Carcharhiniformes > Scyliorhinidae > Scyliorhinus > Scyliorhinus torazame. The sequence continues at coordinate 37,534,124 of NC_092722.1, forward strand.
TTCCATCAGCTCAGGGACGACCGGACCCAGGGATACTTCATCGGCCTGGGGCTCAGCAGTGAGCTGGGCTCCGGCATCCCTCCTGGATCCCTGGGATGTCCCTGCCTCCACCTGCTGTGGATCATCAGCTGTGAGGTGCTCACCAGTGAGTGACCCAGAAACCTGCCTACTTAATCCCGCCAAGGTGTGGGTATCGCGCTGGTGGAGGGTGCGGGTGATGGTTGCGAGACCTCTTGTACAGTTGTGTCTGATCCAAGAATTCGCCCTCGGAGCTGCTCGGGTCCGTGGTTCCCAGGGGGCACAATGATGGTCCGGGCTGCTCCTCAGATTGCCCTGCAAGGGAAGGGAGATGCATTAGTACATCACGGTGTCATAATATGCACCCATGCACATCATGAGGTAAAAGCAGGCAGTGACAGACACCCAGGTGAGCCAATCAACGTACAGAACAGAACACAACCAATCACTAGACAGAACACCAGAGGGGGGCTTCCAACTATAAAACACACGAGGCATCAGTACTCCGCCTCTTTCCACTGGTGACAACTGTAGTGACAGTCAGGGTGTACAAATCATTCAACACCTTCTACACGTGGATCAGAGCTAGCCTGGTCTAGATAGTTAGAGTTAGTTTACTTAGAGTAGTAGAGAGTCAAGGCAACTGAAGTTCAATAAATCTTATTGAACCAACGTCCATCTGCATTGTGTTGCAGTCCGTGTTACCCCAGGGTGAATAACACGACACACGGGGGATAAATGATGCGAGATGTTTAATCGCCTGGAATATCAGGAATGACTGTTTGCCCTTGGGGTTCTCACTGTCGCTCACTGTCCCCAATTCTTCATCAGGACAAGCACGGTCTTGCTCCTCCCCGGCCAGCTTAAGAGCAGATCATGGGGGGGGGCGGCGGTGTGGAGCTGCCGCGTGACTCCGGGTGGCTATGTCTTCTCTCGCTGGTTGTGCTCGATATGTCCTGCGGGGATACAGGTGGGGAGGGTGTAGGAGGGAGTACTGCCAGTTCAGATGGTTGAGGAGCGGCATACATGGGACTGGAGTGGGAGCAGGGATGTGGGGAGCAGAGGGCTGGGGAGATATCAACGTAGTTTGGGGGGGGGAGGGAGAAAGAGGACTTCATGACAGGCAACCCGCGAGGTGACTGAGTGAGAGATCACCTTGAAGGTGCGAGGGATGGCTGAGAGGTTGGAAGTGGCAGACTTACCCTGGTCGCTCAAAGAAAGTCAATCATCTACTCTGGGCACTGTTGCCCCATCATCCTCTGCAAGGAGCTGCCACTTACTAATGTAGTCACTGCCTCCCAGGTGGGGGGGAGTCGCTTTGGTGGTGGCCGCTTCCTGGAGTGCGGACACAGGACGTCCCGCCTCTGCTGGTCTCCATTCAGAAATCTGGTGAGGTCACCCTCGGAAAATCTTGGCGCTGGCTTCCTGGCTTCCATCTCGCCTGCAATGGATCTGGAACAAGCTGGGGATGCTGAGAGTGCTGGGGGTGCTGGGAGTGCTGGGAATGCTGGGGATGCTGGGGGTGCTGGGGGTGCTGGAGATGCTGGGGGTGCTGGGAGTGCTGGGGACGTTGGGGTGCTGGGAGTGCTGGGGAATCTGGGAGAGCTGGGAATGCTGGGGATGCTGGGGGTGCTGGGGATGCTGGGAATGCTGGGGGTGCTGGGGAGTGCTGAGAGTGCTGGGGGTGCTGGGAGTGCTGGGGATGGTGGGGGTGCGGGGTATGCTGTGGGTGCTGGGGTGCTGGGGATTCTGGGGGTGCTGGGGAGTGCTTAGGGTGCTGGGAGTGCTGGAGGTGCTGGGGGTGCTGGGGGTGCTGGGGGGCTGGGAGTGCTGGGGGTGCGGGGGGGCTGGGAGTGCTGGGGGTGCTGGGGGTGCTGGGGGGCTGGGGGTACTGGGGGGCTGGGAGTGCTGGGGGTGCTGGGGGGCTGGGGATTCTGGGGGTGCTGGGGAGTGCTTAGGGTGCTGGGGGTGCTGGGGGGCTGGGGGTGCTGGGGAGTGCTGAGAGTGCTGGGGGTGCTGGGAGTGCTGGGGATGGTGGGGGTGCGGGGTATGCTGTGGGTGCTGGGGTGCTGGGGATTCTGGGGGTGCTGGGGAGTGCTTAGGGTGCTGGGGGTGCTGGGGGGCTGGGAGTGCTGGGGGTGCGGGGGGGCTGGGAGTGCTGGGGGTGCTGGGGGGCTGGGGGTGCTGGGGGACTGGGAGTGCTGGGGGTGCTGGTGGGCTGGGGTGCTGGGGGTGCTGGGAAGGCATTTATTTGGAGCTCCCCAGTGATTGCAGCGATTACTTTTCCCCAGGGCGAGCGTATCAGCGAGGAGACCGGCAAGAGCACGGCGTGATTCACATGGAGGAAAAAACTTTTACTTGAGCAGCCCAAAATTCCATGTGAAATCCCACCGACAGCGTCAGCGGGATTCGCACTGTTTTCCTTGCCGGAACCGACACCTTGCCATTTTCTGTCAAGGTACTGCCTACTGAGGGCGGCATGTGGCTCAGTGGATAGCACTGGGGCTGTGGCGCTGAGGACCCGGGTTCGAATCCCAGCCCTGAGTCACTGTCCATGTGGAGTTTGCACATCCTCCCTGTGTCTGCGTGGGTTTCACCCCAACAACCTAAAGATGTGCAGGGTAGGTGGATTGGCCGTGCTAAATTGCCCCTTAATTGGAAAAAAATAATAATTGGGTACTCTAAATTTAGAAAAAATTCGCCCACTGTTTCAGAAAGTTTTTAAAACAATTTAGAATGCCCAACTTTTTTTTCCAATTAAGGAGCAATTTAGCGTGGCCAATCCACCTCTCATGCATATCTTTGGGTTGTGGAGGTGAAACTCCGCACAAACAGTGACCCGGGGCCAGGATCGAACCCGTGTGCTCGGCAATGTGAGGAGGTAGTGCCGCGAAGAGGGCTAGATGTCTATCTGGGAAGTAAATGATTTCGGAATATGGAAAGAAGATAGGGAACTATAGGCACCCCGACACTGAAATCGCGGCCGGCAGCGGGGCGTAGAATCCACTTCCGCACACAGAATCGGGACCGGCGCCGGCTCCCCAAGTCTCCGGGCCTGCAAAAGCGGCGTACTCTCTGCGTGTCCCCTACCTGCGGCCATTGCTGGAGGCCCGCCCGCCATTCTCCGCCGGCCGAAGTCCCGCCGGCGAGGATCTAATGTGGTCCTGCCATTCGGGATACTCGCGTGGCGGCTGGGAACTCTGTCCGCGCCCGCCACGGTTGGGGCGGGCCAATCGGAGGGCAGGGCTGCCCTTAAAGGATCCAGGCTAATTTTGGGCGGGCGGTCCGGGTCGGGCGCGCGGCCGATTGGGGGCACTCTTTGGGAGGTCCAGCTCCCCGGTCTGAGTCCGCCATGGAGCACGGCTCGGCCGCTGGAGGCCGCCGCCATGCGCATGCGCCGCCTCTGACCTGGAAATGCGGGGGCCCGTATCTGCAGCAAAAGCTGCGAGCTTCCCGACGGGTCACTGCTAGCGGTTATGAATATGTGGCCCTTTTACGCCAGTTTTTCTGTCGTGAAAGGCCACAGTTTTTACGACGGCGTGGAGACATAGTCTGAAAAACTGAGATTCCGGCACCAGATATCTCTCTCCCTAGGGTGCTGAGACTTACTGAGGTCCAGCTTTGCTCATGGGTTCCCTTCATATGTAAGCTCATGCAGATAGTCAGCGGTAGCCTGGGCTTCCACTGTGGGAGAGCAGAACAACCACCAAATCTAATCTTTTGTCCTCAATGGACACAAGGCTGATGTTTCATTCTCCCATTCCTAACTCACAAGTGCCAAAGCCATCGGCAGAGCTACTTTTAATGCTCTGGAGGAGATCAGCTTTTTTATTCATTCATGGGATGTGGCCGTCGCTGCTTAGGTCAGCATTTATAGCCCATTCCTAACTGCCCTTGAGAAGGTAGTGGTGAGTGGCCTTCTTGAACTGCTGCAGTCCGTGTGGTGTAGGTGCACCCACAGTGCTGTTAGGGAGGGAGTTCCAGGATTTTAACCCAGCTACATTGAGGGAACGCGATATGTTTCCAAATCAGGATGGCATGTGGCTTGGAGGGGAACCTCCAGGTGATGGTGCTCCCATGCATCTGGTCCCCTTGTCCTTCTAGGTGGTGGTGTTTGTGAGTTTGGAAGGTGCTGTCTAAGGAACCTTGATGAGTTGCTGCAGTACATCTTGTGGATGGTACACATGGCTGCTACTGCATCAGTGGTAGATGAGTGAATGTTGTGGAAGGGTGCGAATCAAATGGACTGCTTTGTCCCGGATGGTGTCGAATTTTTTGAATGTTGTTGGAGCTGCACTCATCCAAGCAAGTGGAGAGTATTCCATCACACTCCTGACTTGCCTTGTAGATGGTGACAGGATTTGGGGAGTTAGGAGGTGAGTTACTCACCGCAGGATTCCTAGCCTTTGACCTGCTCTTGTAGTCACAGGATTAATGTGTCTAGTCCAGTTCAGTCTCTGATCAATGGTAACCCCCAGGATGTTGATAGTGGGGGTTTCAGCGATGGTAATGCCATTGAATGTCAAGGGGCAATGGTTGGATTCTCTCTTTATGGAGATGGTCAATGCCTGGTGTTTGTGTGGCACAAATGTTACTTGCTACTTGTCAGCCCAAGCCTGGATACTGATTAAATGAATTGAGTACTCTAAATTTATTTTTAAAAGAAGGATGGTCACTGAAGAAGCAGCTGGAGATGGTTGGGCCATGCACGCCCCCCTGAGGAACTCCTGCAGTGATGTTCTGGAACTGAGGTGGCTAATCTCCAACAACCACAAGTATCCTCTTTTGCATTAGGTATAGCTCCAGCCAACGGAGAATTGTATCCCTGATTCCCATTAACTCCAGTTTAGCTAGGGCTCCTTGATGCCCTACTCGGTCAAATGCTGCCTTGATGTTAAGACTCTACTCTGGATTTCGGGGGCGGGATTCTCCCCTACCTGGCAGGGCGGGGGGTCCTGGCGCCGAGGAGTGGCGTGAACCACTCCGGCGTCGGGCCGCCCCAAAGGTGCGGCATCCTCCGCACCTTCAGGGGATAGGTCGGCGCCCGAGTGGTTTGCGCCACGCCCGCCGGCGGGGAAGGGGCTTGGTGCCATGCCAACTGGCGCCGAAGGGCCTCCGCCGGATGGCGCGGGTTGGCGCATGCGCGGGAGTGCCAGCATGTGCTGGTGTCATCCCAGCGCATGTGCAGGGGGGGTTCATCTCCGCGCCGCCCATCGCGGAGGACCACAGCGGCCAACACGGAAGAATGGAGTGCCCTCATGGCACAGGCCCGTCCGCGGATTGGTGGGCCCCAATTGCGGACCAACCCACCTTGGGGGCACCTCCCGGGGCCAGATCCCCCGCGCCGCCCCCAGGACCCCGGAGGCCGTCCGCGCAGCCCGGTCCCGCCGGAAAATACATGGCGTAACATACGCCGGCGGGACTGGCCGAAAACGGACAGCCACTCGGCCCATCGCGGGCCGGAGAATCGCCGGGGGGTACCGCTGCCAGCAGCCGCCGACCGGCGCGACGCGATTCCCGCCCCCGCCACATCCCCGGTGCCGGAGAATTCGGCAGCCGGCAGCGGCGGGATTCACGCCGCCCCCCGGCAATTCTCCGACCCGGCGGGGGTTCGGAGAATCCCACCCCAGCTCTTTTGTCCATGTTTGAACCAAGGCTGCAATTGTGGTCAGGAGAAGGGTGAGCCTGGTGATACTGTTAGCACTGGCATTGACCAAACATGTGGCCTTGGTTTAAATGGTTCAGTACCACAATGAGAAGTGCATTTCCCGATGAAGGAATTGCTCCAAAATGTAATTAATCCCTGGAATAAAACACTTTGATTTCCGCCTACTTCTAGTCTGATTCTAAATATGGTTCTGCTTCTAGATCTTGTTTTAATTCCCATTTAATTCCAGTTCCGATTCTAGTCTGCTTCTGCTTTTAACTCCAGTCTGAATCTAGTCTTTTTGTTATTCCAGTCTGGCTCGGAGTCCAGTATTTATGAGTTTACACAAGCAACAAAAATATCTTCTACAAAGTACTTCCCCGGGTTTCGAATGCAATGCCATTTAGTGGCAGATTTCCAAAATTGTTTCGAGTGCACTTGCCTAGCAACCAAATAACCACTTGATGAGGTATTTGATAAGCGCCACAAAGGACGTAAGAAATGAATTAATTGGAGATTTCTCTGCCTGGTATTTCACCCACCCCACCCTGAGATAAAACTGTTGACTGAGACACTCAGCGATTTAAGAGGTCAATTAAACACAAAGTCTGAACCTTCTGATTTAACTTTTTCTTATCACAGGCTTAGTTTGTCTATTTTAAATAGGGAATTTTAATACAATTGTCCAATAAAACTCTGCTGCCCGTGTCTTAAATCGCAGCAAGGTTTCCCCTTAGGTCCTGTGCTTGTTGACCTATATTGGCTCCCTGTCATGTGACATCTTCATTTTAAAATAATCATCCATGCTTTCTGGTCCCTCCGTGGGCTTGCCCCTCCCTGTCCCTGTAACCTTCTCCAACCCCACAACCCTCCGGCATATCTATGCTCCTGTAATTCTGGACACTGGTGAATTCCCAATTGCTCCACCATTGGTGTATGGACGTTCTGTCCCAAGTTCTGGAATTTTGTTTTATTTATTTATTTTTGCATAGGTTTAGAGCAACCAACTTTTATTTTTCCAATTAAGGGGCAATTTAGCGTGGCCAATTCACCTAGAATCATAGAATCATAGAAGTTTACAGCATGGAAACAGGCCCTTCGGCCCAACCAGTCCATGCCGCCCAGTTTTTACCATTAAGCTAGTCCCAGTTGCCCGCACTTGGCCCATAACCCTCTATACCCATCTTACCCATGTAACTATCTAAATGCTTTTTAAAAGACATGTTCACCTACCCTGCACATCTTTGGGTTGTGGGGATGAGACCTACGCAGACACGGGGAGAATGTGCAAACTCCACCCGGACACTGACCTGGAGCCGGGTGAGGCAGCAGTGCTAACCACTGCGCCATCGTGCGGCCCAGGAATATTGTTTTCTTCCTTAATGGGACGTAGGTGTCGCTGGCTGTGATAGAATTCTTATTGCCCAGCCCTAATTGCCCTTGAGAAGGTGGGGGTGAGCTACCTTCTTGAACCGCTGCAATCTGTGGTGGAGCACCCACAGTGCTGTTAGAGGGTGAGTTCCAGGATTTTGACCCAGCGACAATGAAGGTACGCCAATATATTTCCAAGTCAGGATGGTGTGTGGCTCGAGGGGGAACTTCCAGATGCTGGTGTTCCCGTGCATTTGCTGCCCTTGTTCTTCTAGATGGTAGAGACCACGGGTTTGAAAGGTGCTGTCGAAGGAGCCTTGGTGAGATCATGCAGTGCATCTTGTAGATGGTACACGCATCTGTGCGTCGGTGATGGAGGCAGTAGACATTAGAGGTGGTGGATGGGTGCTAATCATGCGGGTTGCTTGGTCTTGGATGGTGCCGAGCTTCTTGAGTGTTGTTTTAGCTGCACTCATCAAGGCAAGTGGGGATTAATCCATCGCACTCCTGACTTGTGCCTTGTAGATGGTGGACAGGCTTTCGGGAGTCAGGAGGTAAGTTACTCTCCGCAGAATTCCCAGCCTCTGACTCTCTACACCTCTCTGCCTCTCTATCTCATTTTCCTCCCTGAAAGTGTGCCTTAAAACCTATGAGTTAAATTCTCCCAAAATGGGACTATGTCCCCATGCCGGCGTAAAAACGCTGGCATTTCAGTCCGGGCTTTCCTCAAGAAAAGATAAGCTAATTCACTCACCTTCAGGGGGCGAGCAGAGACCTGGCCGGCTGTACGCAGCTTTAGCTGTGGATACGGGCCCCCGTTTCGAGTCCGCACATGTGCATGGCGGGGGCATTCTGCGGCCGCGCCGAGCGCCATGGCGGACTTGGACCCCGGAGCCAGCTGGAAAATGTAGCCCCCCCCCACGATCGGCTGGCTGCATGCCCGAGGATCCAACCGGACCGATCTGCCCCCCCGGCCGCCTATAAGGCCCCCGCCCGGTGTCCGATCCCCCCACACCCCCACACCAGGGCAGCCGCGGACTGAGTCCGCAGCCGCCATGCAAGGTCCCCGAACAGCGATAGGTGCTTTGAACCATGCCGTCAGGAATGCGGCCGGTGGAGAGCGGAGGATCGCTGCGCCGGCCTCTGGCAATGCGCCCCCAGTCGCACGGGGTATTCCGCGAACACACCGATTCTCTGGTCCCGGAGAATCTCTGGACCGCCGCCGGGCCCGATTTCAGCGTGAAGGCTGATTCTTGTTTAGCACGGGGCTGCGGAGAATCCAACCCTATGTCTTTGACCAAAACGTTATGCACTGTATCAATAAATGCTGCTGTTGTAAGTTGCTGTCTTGTTTTTCTTTATAAATTTAGAGTACGCAATTCTTTTTGTTCCAATTAAGGGGCAATTTAGTGTGGCCAATCCACCTATCCTGCACATCTTTGGGTTGTGGAGAGAGCAGCACGGTGGTGCAGTGGGTTAGCACTGCTGCCTCACGGCGCTGAGGACCCGGATTCGATCCCGGCCCTGGGTCACTTCCCGTGTGGAGTTTGCACTTTCTCCCCGTGTCTGCGTGGGTTTCCTCCGGGGACTCTGGTTTACTCCCACAGTCCAAAGATATGCAGGTTAGGTGGATTGGCCATGATAAATTGCCCCTTAGTGTGGGGCAATTCTCTTCTAATGTGGGGGAGTTAAGCTCGTCTTATATTGTGGTCCTGATCTGATATTTCTTTTTTAAAAAAATGTTCCAATTAAGGGGTAATTTAGTGTGGCCAATCCACCTAGCCTGCACATCTTTGGGTTGTGGGGGCGAAACCCGCACAAACACGGGGAGAATGTGCAAACTCCACACGGACAGTGACCCAGAGCCAGGATCGAACCTGGGACCTCGGCACCGTGAGTCTGCAGGGCTAACCCACTGAGCCACCGTGCTGCCCCTGATCTGATATTCTGACACTGGTATGAGTCACATTCAGCACAAGGTATTGAAATAGACATAGATAATGGTAAATTACGTTGGTACTTCCTTATATGTCCTTCTATTGGGCCATCAATTCATAAGTTAATCACCAATAAATTTAATAGGAGTTTCGAGAGGAATTTCTTTACCCAAATAGTGTTTAGAATGTGGAACTTGGGTGGCACATTGGTGCAGTGGTTAGCACTGCTGCCTCATGGCGCCGTGGTCCCAGATTCGATCCCAGCCCTGGGTCACTGTCCGTGTGGAGTTTGTACATTCTCCCTGTGTCGATGTGGTTCTCCTCCCCCACAGCCCAATGATGTGAAGGGTAGGTGGATTGGCCATACTAAATAGTCCCTTAATTGGGAAAAAATAATTGGTTACTCTAAATTTACAAAAAAAAAGAGTTGGATACTCTGAAACTAAAAAAAAAAGAATGTGGAACTCACTGCTGCAAGAAGCAGTCAAAACAAATAGCGCAGATACATTGAAGAGGAATATGGAAGAGCACATGAGGGAAAATTAAGGAATAGGTTAGACTGATGTCATGTGAGAGTACCTCTAAGAAATTGGTGTTTTTTATAGAATAACTGTAGTGGGTGTACCTTTAAGAAATGGGTGTTTGTTACTGCAGTGATGTCAGAGTGTGGGTGGAGCTGGGCTGTCTGTCAGCTTTTAGTTTCACTTTGAGAAAAGCTTGGGTGTGTCGATGTTGTTTTGGTTTCGTTTCAGTGTTGGAGCTGCAGTCAGCCACAGAATGTGTAATGTTGTTCTCTCTGCCATGTAAAGATTAAGTCTTGATCATTTGGTGAATTCACAGTTATAACTGTTCTCAGTAGTGAATTTAAACCTGATGTGCTTCTGTTAAAAGTTTTTTTAAAGTCTCATGGATGTTAAAAGAAAAGTAAGGATTACTTAGTGTTGTATTCTTTGGGAGTTGTATTTGAATTGATGGTTGCTAAGATGTTCACTGTATGTTTTAAAAAGGTTAACTTGAGTTCATAGAATAAACATTGTTTTGCTTTAAAAAATACTTTTCCATTTCTGCTGGACCACACCTGTAGAGTGGACCGTGTGCCCTCCATACCACAATAAAAGTTGTGGGTCAGGTGAACTCCATGATACACTTTGGGGTTCTCGAAACCCTGGCCCATAACATTGATGAGATAAAGGTGGAGTCTCTTGTCGGCCTTAAACACTGACATGTACCAGATGGGCCAAATGGCCAATTTCTCTGCTGTAAATTTGAGGTAATTAGATTTAGATTTTATTTTTTAGAACATTTCCTTGATACCCATTGTTTCAAATGGTTTTCTGCAACTTAATTTTCTTTTTTTTTTAAACTTAGAATACCCAGGGGCAATTTAGGGGCAATTAAGGGGCAATTTAGCATGGCCAATCCACCTAACCTGCACATCTTTGGGTTGTTGGGGCGAAACCCACGCTGACATGGGGAAAATGTGGAAACTCCACACGGACAGTGACCCAGAGTTGGGATTCGAACCCGGGTCCTCAGCGCTGCAGTCCCAGTGCTATCCACTGTGCCACATGCCGCCCGTGCAACTTAATTTTCTAACTCTGCTGTCGTAAAATCACACCTGATTCCTCTCGGGAAGGAGATTCCACTACCTAGCCTACATGTGACTACAGATCCAATGTGGATGTCCCCTGACATGGCTGAGAAAGCCACTCATGTCCAATGAATAAAACCTCTCTTTTAAAAAAATTTAGAGTACCCAATTTGTTTGTTTTTTCAACTAAGGGGCAATTTAGCATGGCCAATCCACCTACCCTGCATATGTTTGGTTTGTGGGGGTGAGACCCACGCAGATACGGGGAGAATGTGCAAACTCCACACGGACAGTGACCTGGGGCCGGGATCGAACCCGGGTCCTCAGCGCCGTGAGGCAGCAGTGCTAACCACTGCACCACCGTGCCGCCCATCTCAGATTTAAAATTAACAACTGAGCTTGCTTAGCTGCTGTTGTGGACAGAGTTGCAAACATCTACCACCCTTTGAGTGAAGCAGTGCTTCCTAACATCTCTCCTGAATGGTCTGGCCCTAAGTTTTAGACTCTGCCCCCTAGTTTTAGAATCTCCAACCAGTGGAAATAGTTTATCTTTATCGACCCTGTTTCCCTGTTAATATCTTGAATACCTCGATCAGATCACCCCATAACTTTCTAAATTCTAGCGATTTATGATCCAAAATCATATCTGGTAAAAACAGCTTCAGTTACTGAATGATGGACACTCACCTGAGTATAAATAATATATCATCCTGATGCTTCTTTGGTGGACAATGTTATACTATTTTATTCTCAGCAGTACAGGAATTGGAATAGGGGTACGGGGGTAAGCCATGGGGTACGGGCCTCTGGCACAGAGTCTGTCCCTGTTGCTCAGAAGGGAAGGGGGGAGAGGAGCAGAGCATTAGTAATTGGGGACTCGATAGTCAGGGGCACAGATAGGAGATTTTGTGGGAGCGTGAGAGACTCACGTTTGGTATGTTGCCTCCCAGGTGCAAGGGTACGTGATGTCTCGGATCGTGTTTTCCGGGTCCTTAAGGGGGAGGGGGAGCAGCCCCAAGTCGTGGTCCACATTGGCACTAACGACATAGGTAGGAAAGGGGACAAGGATGTCAGGCAGGCTTTCAGGGAGCTAGGATGGAAGCTCAGAACTAGAACAGACAGAGTTGTTATCTCTGTTGTTACCCGTGCCACGTGATAGTGAGATGAGGAATAGGGAGAGAGAGCAATTAAACACGTGGCTACAGGGATGGTGCAGGAGGGAGGGATTCAGATTTCTGGACAACTGGGACTCTTTCTGGGGAAGGTGGGACCATTACAGACAGGATGGTCTACACCTGAACCTGAGGGGCACAAATATCCTGGGGGGGAGATATGTTAGTGCTCTTTGGGGGGGTTTAAACTAATGCAGCAGGGGCATGGGAACCTGGATTGTAGTTTTAGGGTAAGGGAGAATGAGAGTATAGAGGTCAGGAGCACAGATTTGACGTCGCAGGAGGGGGCCAGTGTTCAGGTAGGTGGTTTGAAGTGTGTCTACTTCAATGCCAGGAGTATACAAAATAAGGTAGGGGAACTGGCAGCATGGGTTGGTACCTGGGACTTCGATGTTGTGGCCATTTCGGAGACATGGGTAGAGCAGGGACAGGAATGGATGTTGCAGGTTCCGGGGTTTAGGTGTTTTAGTAAGCTCAGAGAAGGAGGCAAACGAGGGGGAGGTGTGGCGCTGCTAGTCAAGAGCAGTATTACGGTGGCGGAGAGGATGCTGGATGGGGACTCATCTTCCGAGGTAGTATGGGCTGAGGTTAGAAACAGGAAAGGAGAGGTCACTCTGTTGGGAGTTTTCTATAGGCCTCCAAATAGTTCTAGGGATGTAGAGGAAAGGATGGCGAGGATGATCCTGGAGAAGAGCGAAAGTAACAGGGTAGTTATTATGGGAGACTTTAACTTTCCAAATATTGACTGGAAGAGATATAGTTCGAGTACATTAGATGGGTCGTTTTTTGTACAGTGTGTGCAGGAGGGTTTCCTGACACACTATGTTGACAGGCCAACAAGAGGCGAGGCCACGTTGGATTTTGGTTTTGGGTAATGAACCAGGCCAGGTGTTGGATTTGGAGGTAGGAGAGCACTTTGGGGACAGTGACCGCAATTCGGTGTGTTTACGTTAATGATGGAAAGGGATAAGTATACACCGCAGGGCAAGAGTTATAGCTGGGGGAAGGGCAATTATGATGCCATTAGACGTGACTTGGGGGGGGGGGGGGTAGGGTGGAGAGGTAGGCTGCAAGTGTTGGGCACACTGGATAAGTGGAGCTTGTTCAAGGATCAGCTACTGCGTGTTCTTGATAAGTATGTACCGGTCAGGCAGGGAGGAAGGCGTAGAGCGAGGGAACCGTGGTTTCCCAAAGAAGTGGAATCTCTTGTTAAGAGGAAGAAGGAGGCCTATGTGAAGATGAGGTGTGAAGTTTCAGTTGGGGCGATGGATAGTTACAAGGTAGCGAGGAAGGATCTAAAGAGAGAGCTAAGACGAGCAAGGAGGGGACATGAGAAGTATTTGGCAGGTAGGATCAAGGAAAACCCAAAAGCTTTCTATAGGTATGTCAGGAATAAGCGAATGACTAGGGAAAGAGTAGGACCAGTCAAGGACAGGGATGGGAAGTTGTGTGTGGAGTCTGAAGAGATAGGCGAGATACTAAATGAATATTTTTCGTCAGTATTCACTCAGGAAAAGATAATGTTGTGGAGGAGAATGCTGAGCCCCAGGCTATTAGAATAGATGGCATTGAGGTATGTAGGGAAGAGGTGTTGGCAATTCTGGACAGGCTGAAAATAGATAAGTCCCCGGGGCCTGATGGGATTTATCCTAGGATTCTCTGGGAGGCCAGGGAAGAGATTGCTGGACCTTTGGCTTTGATTTTTATGTCATCATTGGCTACGGGACTAGTGCCAGAGGACTGGAGGCTAGCAAATGTGGTCCCTTTGTTCAAAAAGGGGAGCAGAGACAACCCCGGCAACTATAGACCGGTGAGCCTCACGTCTGTAGTGGGTAAAGTCTTGGAGGGGATTATAAGAGACAGGATTTATAATCATCCAGATAGGAATAATATGATCAGGGATATTCAGCATGGCTTTGTGAAGGGTAGGTCATGCCTCACAAACCTTATCGAGTTCTTTGAGAAGGTGACTGAACAGGTAGACGAGGGTAGAGCAGTTGATGTGGTGTATATGGATTTCAGTAAAGCATTTGATAAGGTTCCCCACGGTAGGCTATTGCAGAAAATACGGAGGCTGGGGATTGAGGGTGATTTAGAGATGTGGATCAGGAATTGGCTAGCTGAAAGAAGACAGAGGGTGGTGGTTGATGGGAAATGTTCAGAATGGAGTTCAGTTACAAGTGGCGTACCACAAGGATCTGTTCTGGGGCCGTTGCTGTTTGTCATTTTTATCAATGACCTAGAGGAAGGCGCAGAAGGGTGGGTAAGTAAATTTGCAGCCGACACTAAAGTCGGTGGTGTTGTCGACAGTGTGGAAGGATGTAGCAGGTTACAGAGGGATATAGATAAGCTGCAGAGCTGGGCTGAGAGGTGGCAAATGGAGTTTAATGTAGAGAAGTGTGAGGTGATTCACTTTGGAAGGAATAACAGGAATGCGGAATATTTGGCTAATGGTAAAGTTCTTGGAAGTGTGGATGAGCAGAGGGATCTAGGTGTCCATGTACATAGATCCCTGAAAGTTGGCACCCAGGTTGATAGGGTTGTGAAGAAGGCCTATGGAGTGTTGGCCTTTATTGGTAGAGGGATTGAGTCAGGAGGTCATGTTGCAGCTGTACAAAACTCTGGTACGGACGCATTTGGAGTATTGCGTACAGTTCTGGTCACCGCATTATAGGAAGGACGTGGAGGCTTTGGAGCGGGTGCAGAGGAGATTTACCAGGATGTTGCCTGGTATGGAGGGAAAATCTTATGAGGAAAGGCTGATGGACTTGAGGTTGTTTTCTTGGAGAGAAGAAGGTTAAGAGGAGACTTAATAGAGGCATACAAAATGATCAGGGGGTTAGATAGGGTGGACGGTGAGAGCCTTCTCCCGCAGATGGAAATGGCTGGCACGAGGGGACATAGCTTTAAACTGAGGGGTAATAGATATAGGACAGAGGTCAGAGGTAGGTTCTTTACACAAAGAGTAGTGAGGCCGTGGAATGCCCTACCTGCAACATTAGTGAACTCGCCAACATTGAGGGCATTTAAAAGTTTATTGGTTAAACATATGGATGATAATGGCATAGTGTAGGTTAGATGGCTTTTGTTTCGGTGCAACATCGTGGGCCGAAGGGCCTGTACTGCGCTGTATCGTTCTATGTTCTATGAATGTAACCTTCACGATGCCTTGCTGCCAGATAAATCCATCACTTGTGTTTACATTAGACAAGCTCTCAATGCTTGGAGTTTTTATGCAGTACGGGTACTCTGGGCATAGCTGCCACTATTTATTTTGGAACCAAAGTTAGCTGAGGAAATCCTTGGATCTTTCTGATGTGCTGGCCTTACTGCATTCAGGCTCAAAGCCCTGCTGTGGGCTCGGGGTGGGCAGCTTGATTTCATGCTGGCTTGTTCTGTGTTTCTTGCTGCGGTGCTGTGATTGTCAAGGCTCTGATCCCTGGGTTGTTGGCCTCTGCGCTCCCAGGCCTGAGGCAGAATGAATCTTTGCAGACCTGTTTGGGGTCCCAACGGGCAGATGGGATGAAACTGTTCCGCTGACTGTATGCTTGACGTCCCTGCGCTACTGCCCCACTTAAGTGGCTCTTCCTCGCAATTTCCGGTACAGGCTTGGAGGGCCGAAGGGCCTATTCCTGGGCTGAATTGTTCTTTGTTCTTTGAGTCTAACAGCCTTGGTAGATTGTTCATCATACTGGGCAACGCTGAAGTACCCGACCCTACCTACATCCATGCACCTGCAACATACCCACACACATTCCAACTGCGATGGCAAGTTTGTGACAAAAACCACGAATCCTGGCTCATATTTTCCTTCCTAACCAAAGGACATTGTGGCCAACAATGGCCCCACTACTGTCATCCTGACTAAGACCAGCTCACACAGCTACATCAGGCCAATATGCTTCATTCATTTGGAGCTGTGCAACAGTTTAGCCTAAGAGGTGCTTCCAAGAATCATTCTGCTCGACTGAATTTGATGATTCGCAGATTGGTGAGGTTTTCAATGGCCATTTGCGATTTTGCTGTTCTGCAGTGACTCACTAGGAGGGGCTCTCTGTCACTTGACACCATCTGGAATTTTAGGAAGTCTGCAGGGCAGGGACCGACCGGTCTGTCTTTTCCGCTCTTGTGGCACAACTGTTCTCAGATTACAAACTCCAATATCTTGACGAGATTAGAAGTGAAATGTTGGGGGTGCATACACCTGTTGTCTTAGGTCGGGGTGTTAATGTTAATTTATTATTTAGGTACGGGGGGGGAGGGGTTTGGGGGGTTGCTTTTTTAGATTGTGTTTTGTACTTACCCCTGTTGGGTTCTTTTTTCTTTCTCATTTTGTTATTGATATTTTATGAAAACCTTTAATAAAAATTATTTTTTAAAAAAGAAGTGAAATGGTTATGGTGCTGCTGGTTAATAAGTTTTATTATTAATTCAACACCCAAACTGTTACGTCTTCTCATTAATCTCCCATTCTACGCACACGACAGTGCAAACTGCCTCCACCATTGGCAGATACCATCAAAATGATAGCAACTGACCTGACTGCCGAGCTTGAACCTGTTCTGTGAATCATTGCTTGTGTTCCACATTACACAAACTCGCCCCATTTCTATTGTAGTGGTCTCCACGGCAACCATAGATATGTAGGCCCCTGCTTTAAATCCTGTACTGGCACCACATTATGTGTTAACTGGTGTATCTTTCAGCTAATTTTCATAACTGCTTTCTGTTAATGTCGAGTGGTGCACATAGATATCCTATTACACTGTACTACCTCAGCTGCAATTGATCTCTATCACCCCAGGCTGGGGCAGAGTCACTCAGAAATCTTGCTGCTAATTCCATTCCCTCATAACAAGCAAATGGGTGAGAATGGCAGGTGAGGGCAGGGTCAGTCTCGGCTGAGGGTCAACTAGGGCAGCATTCAATCTCTGCTCAAGCTCGCACAAGGCGTACGGCACTTGAACAAGATACTGGGCGAACCTTATCCCAGAATTGTCACTCCAGCAGTGACAGAAAGACAGAAAGCTGGCAGAAAAATGGTAGGGGGGGGGGGGGGGGGGGAGGGGGGGGGGGAGGGGGGGGGGGAGGGGGGGGGGGGAGCACGGTGGCGCAGTGGGTTAGCCCTGCAGCCTCACGGCACCGAGGTCCCAGGTTCGATCCCGGCTCTGGGTCACTGTCCGTGTGGAGTTTGCACATTCTCCCCGTGTTTGCGTGGGTCTCGCCCCCACAACCCAAAGATGTGCAGGCTAGGTGGATTGGCCACACTAAATTGCCCCTGAATTGGAAAAAATGAATTAGGTACTCTAAATTTATATTAAAAAAAAGAAAAATGTTTGGGAGAAAGTAGAGTTCACCTTTCTATCTGCGTTTCTCTAATTCTAGCCTCCTGCACATCCCTGATTCTAAACACTCCATTTTCAGTTGTCTAGGCCACTTCCCTCCCTACATCTCTCAGCCTCCTACCTTCTTTTTTAATTTAAAGTTTTAAAGAAATCATTGCCAATTAAGGGGCAATTCAGCCTGGCCAATCCACCTATCCTGCACATCTTTGGGTTGTGGGGGGGTGACATCCACGCAAAGCCGGGGAGAATGTGTAAATTCCCCACAGACAGTTACCCGGGGCTGGGATTGAACCCGAGTCCTCGGCGCCGTGAGGCAGCAGTGCCAACCACTGCACCACAGTGCTGCCCCCCTCTTTGCTCCTTTAAGATACCTGTAGCTCTGAGTGGAGTTTGCACATTCTTCCCGTGTCTAAGTGGGTTTCACCCCCACAACCCAAAGATGTGCAGGGTAGTTGGATCGGCCACACTAAGTTGCCCCTTAATTGGAAAAGATAATTGGGTACTCTAAATTTTTTTTTTAAGATATCTGTAGCTTGGTTTGTCACTCTTGCTGGGAGGTCGATTTGACAAGTTTGGTGTCCTTTGGGATGACATTAGTTGTGATCTAGAATCATGTAAGGTGGCCGGCTACCAGATCTTTGTCGTGATTTGTTCTATACAAGTGCGTACTGCTCGTGAATGTGAAGCTTGAGGGTAAACATTAACCAGGAGGGCACCAGGAGAGTGCCCTGCTCTTATTCAAAGGGCCATGCAATCTTTTACCTTCTGTCTTTTCGGTTTAGCTATAGCTCAGTTGGTATAGCTCTCTCTCTCTCCTCAGTTGGAAGGTTATGAGTTCAGGTCCTGCTCCAAGTTTGAGCACTGAAATCTAGGTTGGCGCTCGGGTGTGGAGCCGGGGAGGCACTGTGCTGTTGGAAGTGCAGCCTTACAGATGAGACGTCCAACTGAGGCTCTGTTAAGTGGACATAAAAAGATCCCATGGGACCATTTTCAGGAAGAGTCAGGGAGTTACAACTGGTGTCCTGGCCTCTGTTTATCCCTCGATCAACATCACAGAAATAGATCATTATCACATACATTGCTGTTTGTGGGAGCTTGCTGTGCGTAACCTGGCTGCCGTGCTTTTCCACATTACAACAGTAACTACAGTTCAAAAGTACTTCATACATGTCCTGAAGTTGTGAATGCTCTATATAAAAGCAAGTCTTTCTTTCCTTTGTTTACTTATGCCTGACCAGACAGGTTAAAAAACGGCAACACTGATAATCCGGCACTCCAATCAGTACTGCATGGATATATACCTGCTATATGCACAAAAAAAGAAAGGCTTGCATTTCGCAAGTGCTTATCATAACCATTGGATGTCTCAAAGCACTTCACAGCCAATAAAGTATTTCTTGAAGTGTGGTCACTGTTGTAATGTGTAATATAATCCGGACCAAGCACTGTTGCTTCACAGCACCAGGGACTCGGGTTCGATTCCCGGCTTCGGTCACTGTCTGTGCGGAGTCTGCATGTTCTCGCCGTTTCTGCGTGAGTTTCCTCCGGGCGCTCCGGTTTCCTCCCACAAGTCCCGAAAGGTGTGCTGTTAGGTGAATTGGACATTCTGAATTCTCCCTCTGTCTACCCGAACAGGAGCGTGGCAACTAGGGGCTTTTCACAGTAACTTCATTGCAGTGTTAATGTAAGCCTACTTGTGACACTAATAAAGATTATTATAAGTGCTAGAAAATGGGATGAGAATAGATACCTGCTTGATGGCCGGCGCACATATGATGGGCCGAAGGGCCTCTTTTTGTGCTGTAAAACTCTGTGAAAACCTACTGCCTCTTTGACCAAACTATCTGACCGAATATTTCCTTATGCGGCTGAGTGTGGTATTTTGTTTTGTAATGTTGCTATGAAGCACCTTGGGACACTTTATTACGCTAAAGGTGTTAACTTTCTGCTTTTTATTTTATTAAAGGTAATTGGGATACCTTTAAATTCCACACACACAAAGCACCTGGCTTTGTTTGCACCACAGGGGGTGATGGGGAATGGTGGCTGTGCACTTCGTGTAAGGAGAGAGAGCAGGAATCACCTTCCACCGTCCAGGGGAATCTCAGCAGCAACCTGGATACCGGATTCTACAATTGAGGCAAACGCCTGGGAACCTCCCCAATCCTTGAAGAGCTAAAGTGTGGGAGGGCATTCCTTTTTTAAAAAGTTAGAGTACCCAATTCTTTTTTCAAATTAAGGGACAATTTAGCGTGGCCAATCTACCTACCCTGCACATCTTTGGGTTGTGGGGGTGAAACCCACGCAAACACGGGGAGAATGTGCAAACTCCACACGGACAGTGACCCAGAGCCGGGATCGAACCTGGGACCTCGGCTCCGCGATGCAGCAATGATAAGTACTGTAGTATTATTAAACACGTCCTGGTGTCAATGAAAATTTCAATTTAAAAAGAATTTCACTTAGAGGGTGTTCGCATTTTACTTTTAAAAAAAACGTCAGGGCAGCACTGTGGCGCAATGGGTTAGCCCTGCTGCATCATGGCACCGAGGTCCCAGGTTCGATCCTGGCTCTGGGTCACTGTCCGTGTGGAGTTTACACATTCTCCCTGTGTTTGCGTGGGTTTCACCCCCACAACCCAAAAAAGATGTGCAAGATAGGTGGATTGGCCACGCTAAATTGCCCCTTAACTTGAAAAAATGAATTGGCTATTCTAAATTTATTTTTTTAAAACGTCAATTGAAAAAAAAGTTAAATACAACCCTCTCAGTTTGACCCAGACTCTCCGTCTCAGCTCCTCAGGGATGTACACCCAGAATCTTGACAAACCAACCCCTATTCTTGTTGTACAGTTGGTGCACCGGGCGGTGACTGATATATTCGGACCATATGGCTGTGATAGAAGGGAAATGTTACTGGTGCTTCAGGAAAGGAGTGGAAGTCAGTCAGTGTGCAATGGACATACGATGAATGAGTTGATTATCCTGCAAGATACAGTTTATTTTTAGAAATTTAGATCATCCAATTCATTTTTTCCAATTAAGGGGCAATTTAGCGTGGCCAATCCACCTAGCCTGCACATCTTTGGGTTGTGGGGCGAAACCCACGCAAACACGGGGAGAATGTGCAAACTCCACACGGACAGTGACCCAGAGCCGGGATCGAACCTGGGTCCTCGGCGCTGTGATGCAGCAATGATAAGTACTGTAATATTATTAAACATGTGGGGCTTCCGGTGATGACGGGCGGGAGGCGGCCGCACAATGGAGGGCTCCCGTTCGGGAACGGCATTTTCGGGGCTTTAAGCCCGGACCCAGGGTCCACGGAGGCGACAAAAGCAGGGAGAAGGCACAGAGGGGGCACAGTGATGGCACAGTAAAAAAAGAAAAATGTCGAGGGTGAGCAAAAAAACGGCCGTAAAAAAAACAGCTGGAGGTCCGTCAGGGGGGTGGAAAGGTCACCACGGGGTCACCATGGAAAATGGAGGCTGGAGCACCAGGGAAGGCCGCATTGCTTACGGCTGAAGAAATAACTAAGGTGATGGCTGCGGAATTTGAAAAGCAGTTGGCGCAGATTGCGAAATGCATGGAGACGGTGAGGAAGGAGATGAGGGAGGTTTTGAGTGTGCTGGTGGAGAAGGCGGTTTCCCCGGTGAGGACGGCGGTGGGAGCGCTGTGGCGGAGGTGCGAGAGCAAGGGGAGGCGCTGAAGGAAGTGGAGGAGACGTTATTGCAGCACGGTGATCAACTTGCCTCGATGGGGAAGGAGATGCGGAAGGTGATGGACATTAACAAGGATCTGCGAGGAAAAATGGAAGACCTGGAAAACAGATCCAGGCGACAGAATTTGAGGATTGTGGGGCTGCCCGAAGGAGTTGAAGGACCGAAGCCGACTGAGTATTTTGCCACGATGCTGGCAAAACTATTGGGGAAGGGGGAGGATCCCTCCCGATATGAACTGGATCGGGCTCATCGGTCGTGGAGGCCTGTACCAAAGGCGAGTGAGCCGACAAGGGCAGTAACTCTGTGCTTCCGTAGGTACAGGGTGAAGGAGAAGGTCCTGAGCTGGGCCAAGCAGAAGCGGGTGGTGCAGTGGGCTGGAGCTGGTATACGTGTATACCAGGACTTTACAGTGGAGCTGGCGAGGAGGCGGGCTGCCTTCAACCGGGTGAAGAGGGCACTGCGGCATTGTATATCCAGCGAAGCTGAGGGTGACTTACAAGCTCAGGGACTTTTATTTTGGAACGGCGGAAGCAGCGGAGGAGTTTGCGAAAGCAGAAGGACTATGGCAGAACTGACAAATTGAGGAATGGCCATGTGCCGATGTAACCTCATGACTGTATTTTCTTCTTTTTTTGTATCACTGCGTGCGGGTGTATGGGCTAAAGGAGCCAATGTTGTATATATTTGGACAAGGGAAGGGACGGGACTTTCACTCGAAATGAGGGCTCTTGGGGTGTAGGTGGATATGCGGGGTTTGTGTGCTAAAAGGGGATCTTTGGGCTTTCCTAGGGCCGGGCAAGGGGGAAAGGGACCCGGGCAGGGGTTAAGCCGGCCAGTGAACGGGAGTGAGGTGGGGGGAGGGGCTGCGGCCATCGGAGCCTGGCAGAACAGGGTCCGAGTGGTCTAGCCGGGGTGGAAAGTTGGGGGGAAGGAACCGAGGTTGGGAGGAGGAGATTTACAAGAGGCAGTGGACGGGAGGAGCTGGAGACTTGGGGGGGGGGGGGGGGGGGGGGGTGGTACAACTCTGGGGTATCATGTACGGTACACTTTCAGAGGCTGGATGGCGTTGGTTGAGGGGGTGGGGGGGGAGCTGTGTAGATTAAGGGTGACTACGGGTAATCCCTGATTCCTTTTTGTCATCTGTTTATGTAAACATGCGGGTTGAGGTTTGGGGGTTGGTGGGCGGATGGGATCGTTGTTATTATGGGGACTGACATATCTTGCTGATTATTGTTTATTGTTGATGGGTGTAAATGTGGGAGAAAATGTGAAAAAGGAGGAGAATAAAAAAAATAAAAAATATTATTAAACAGGTCCTGGTGTCAATGAAAAATTCAATTTAAAAAGAATTTCACTTAGAGGGTGTTCGCATTTTACTTTAAAAAAAAAACGTCAGGGCAGCACGGTGGCGCAATGGGTTAGCCCTGCTACATCATGGCACCGAGGTCCCAGGTTCGATCCTGGCTCTGGGTCACTGTCCGTGTGGAGATTGCACATTCTCCCTGTGCTTGCGTGGGTTTCACCCCTACAAACCCAAAAAAGATGTGCAGGGTAGGTGGATTGGCCACTCTAAATTTCCCCTTAAATGGAAAAAATGAATTGGCTACTCTAAATTTATTTTTTTTAAACGTCATTTGAAAAAAAAGTTATATACAACCCTCTCAGTTTTGACCCAGACTCTCCGTCTCAGCTCCTCAGGGATGTACACCCAGAATCTTGACAAACCAACCCCTATTCTTGTTGTACAGTTGGTGCACCGGGCGGTGACTGATATATTCGGACCATATGGCTGTGATAGAAGGGAAATGTTACTGGTGCTTCAGGAAAGGAGTGGAAGTCAGTCAGTGTGCAATGGACATACGATGAATGAGTTGATTATCCTGCAAGATACAGTTTTTTAAAAAGAAATTTAGATTATCCAATTCATTTTTTCCAATCGAGGGGCAATTTAGCATGGCCAATCCACCTACATAAGAACTAGGAGCAGGAGTAGGCCATCTGGCCCCTCGAGCCTGCTCCACCATTCAATTAGATCATGGCTGATCTTTTGTGGACTCAGCTCCACTTTCCGGCCCGAACACCATAACCCTTAATCCCTTTATTCTTCAAAAAACTATCTATCTTTATCTTAAAAACATTTAATGAAGGAGCCTCTACTGCTTCACTGGGCAAGGAATTCCATAGATTCACAACCCTTTGGGTGAAGAAGTTCCTCCTAAACTCAGTCCTAAATCTACTTCCCCTTATTTTGAGGCTATGCCCCCTAGTTCTGCTTTCACCCGCCAGTGGAAACAACCTGCCCGCATCTATCCTATCTATTCCCTTCATAATCTTATATGTTTCTATAAGATCCCCCCTCATCCTTCTAAATTCCAACGAGTACAGTGCCAGTCTACTCAACCTCTCCTCGTAATCCAACCCCTTCAGCTCTGGGATTAACCTAGTGAATCTCCTCTGCACACCCTCCAGTGCCAGTACGTCCTTTCTCAAGTAAGGAGACCAAAACTGAACACAATACTCCAGGTGTGGCCTCACTAACACCTTATACAATTGCAGCAGAACCTCCCTAGTCTTAAACTCCATCCCTCTAGCAATGAAGGACAAAATTCCATTTGCCTTCTTAATCACCTGTTGCACCTGAAAACCAACTTTTTGCGACTCATGCACCAGCACACCCAGGTCTCTCTGCACAGCAGCATGTTTTAATATTTTATCATTTAAATAATAATCCCTTTTGCTGTTATTCCTACCAAAATGGATAACCTCACATTTGTCAACATTGTATTCCATCTGCCAGACCCTAGCCCATTCACTTAGCCTATCCAAATCCCTCTGCAGACTTCCAGTATCCTCTGCACTTTTTGCTTTACCACTTATCTTAGTGTCGTCTGCAAACTTGGACACATTGCCCTTGGTCCCCAACTCCAAATCATCTATGTAAATTGTGAACAGTTGTGGGCCCAACACTGATCCCTGAGGGACATCACTAGCTACTGATTGTCAACCAGAGAAACACCCATTAATCCCCACTCTTTGCTTTCTATTAATTAATCAATCCTCTATCCATGCTACTACTTTACCCTTACTGCCATGCATCTTTATCTTATGCAACCCTGCACAACTTTGTGTTGTGGGGGCGAAACCCACGCAAACACGGGGAGAATGTGCAAACTCCATACGGACAGTGACCCAGAGCCGGGATCGAACCTGGGACCTCAGTGCCGTGAGGCAGCAGTGCTACTCACTGTGCCACCGTGCTGCCCCAAGATAGTTATTGACCCAAACTGTAGCAGAACATGACCTACAGTGACTCCCATATAACAGATCCCCAAATGTTTTATTTATTTATTCTGTTGTGGGCTGAGGTCCATCATAGATTATGATAGAATTTACAGTGCAGAAGGAGGCCATTCGGCCCATCGAGTCTGCACCGGCTCTTGGAAAGTGCACCCTACCCAAGGTCAACACCTCCATCCTATCCCCATAACCCAGTAACCCCACCCAACACTAAGGGCAATTTTGGACACGAAAGGCAATTTATCATGGCCAATCCACCTAACCTGCACATCTTTGGACTGTGGGAGGAAACCGGAGCACCCGGAGGAAACCCAGGCACACACGGGGAGGATGTGCAGTCTCCGCACAGACAGTGACCCAAGCCGGAATCGAACCTGGGACCCTGGAGCTGTGAGGCAATTGTGCTATCCACAATGCTACCGTGCTGCCCATCATTGGCAATGCCAGCATTTGTTGCCCATCCCTAATTGCCCTTGAACTGAGTGGCTTGCTAGGCCATTTCAGTGGGCAGCTAAGAGTCAACCACATTTTGCTGTGGGTCTGGAATCACATGTAGGTCAGACCAGGTAAGGGTGACACATTTCCTTCCCTAAAGGTCATAGTGAACCAGATGTTTTTTTAACGATAAATTTAAAGTACCCAATTCATTTTTCCAATTAAGGGGCAATTTTGCGTGGCAAATTCACCTACCCTGCATATCTTTTGGGTTGTGGGGGTGAGACCCACGCAAACACGGGGTGAATGTGCAAATTCCACACGGACAGTGACTCAGAGCCGGGATCGAACCTCGGACCTCGGCACCGTGAGGCAGCAGGGCTAACCCACTGCGCCACCGTGCTGCCCTGGTTTTGCCACTGCTGAGACCTGCTTTATATTTCAGATTTCTATCAATTAAGTTCAAATTCCACCAATTGCCACGATGGAATTGGAATCCACCTGTCCCCAAATCTTTAAACTGGACCTCTGGATTGCTAGTTCAGTAACTAGTCCACTACACCACTGCCTGTCCTAAATGCTTTGGTTTTGTTACCTTCATTAATTGTCCTCACCATCAGTCACCCAATAAAATTTGTACTGTTTTGCCATACTTTGCAAAGTTTACTTGGCAACATATTACCATGTTTGTTTGTTTTATATAAAAATATCGAGGGCAGCACAGTGGCGCAGTGGGTTAGCCCTGCTGCCTCACGGCGCTGAGGTCCCAGGTTTGATCCCGGCTCTGGGTCACTGTCCGTGTGGAGTTTGCACATTCTCCCCGTGTTTGCGTGAGTTTCGCCCCCACAACCCAAAAGTTTTTCTTAAAAAATTTAGAGTACCCAATTATTTTTTCCAATTAAGGGGCAATTTAGCATAGCCAATCCACCTAGCCTGCACATCTTTGGGTTGTGGGGGTGAAACCCACTCAGACATGGGGAGAACGTGCAAACCCGACACAGAGAATGACCCAGGGCCAGGATTCGAACCCAGGTCCTTAGCGCCGTAGGCAGCACTGCTAACCACTGTGCCACCATGCTGCCCTAGCCCCACAACCCAAAGATATGCAGGGTAGGTGGATTGGCCACGTTAAATTTCCCCTGAATTGGAAAAAATTGAACTGGGTACTCTAAATTTTAAAAAAATAATTAAAATAATTTATAAAATAAAAATATAGGATAATAATAGAGGTTGCAGTACCCCTCCCACACTCTTACAATGTTGATATCCCTGCACGGACATGTTCCGCAGATCTTCTCAGCAGCTCACTCGGCCTAAAGCTCATCCTCTGGCTCGGCGCCTGCCATGTGGCGGTGTGCAGACCACAGTTGAACTTTGCCATAATAGGAGACGATCTTTCTCTCTCTGTATTTGCCTGAGGCTTTGAGCGAGGTTGAGAAACTGACATTAATCGCCAAGGCGGGATCAGAGGAACCTGTGTCTCAGATCTGAGTCAATGCATTGATGAGAATAGCGATGCATTGCGACAGCCTGGCCTTATACTCAGTGCTGCTAAACCAGTCGTGACAGACACCAATCTTTACCTGGAAAGTCCTGAAATTTTTTCTCTCTAATTACTGGAAACTCACGTTTTTTTTGGGTGAATCAAATGACAGCTGCCCCCACTCCTCTCCTTGCGGATTGGGGGTATAGGAGGGAAAAAGACCAGGAACTCCAGAATAAAAATAGAATGGCTCCATCCTGAATTAGGTGGTCTCTTTATTCTTTCATGGGATTTGGGCATCATTGGCAAGGTTAATATTTGTTGCCCATCACTAATTGTCCTTGACCAAGTAGCTCGGTCAGCCATTTTAGAGGGCAGTTAAGAGTCAGCCACATAGCTGTGGATCTAGAGTCACAAGCAGGCCAGATTTATGGAAAGGGTGGCAGATTTCCTTCTCAGATGGTGGCACAGCCCTCCTACAGGGCTATAGGCCAAACGCTAGAAAATTGGTTTAGTGTAGTCAGATCTTTGTTGACCGATGTGGACATGATGGGTCGAATGACCTTCCTCTGAGCTGTATGGGTTTTAACTATAACCAATGATTGTTGCCATGGTCACCATTACTGAGACCAGCTTCATATTCCAGATTTCTTAATCAAATTCAAATGCCACCAGCTGCCATGGGTGGGATTTGAACCCATGACCTTGAGCATTAACCTGGGCCTCTGGATTATTCGTCCAATCACCTTACCACTACGCCACTGTCTCCCCTGAAGATGACCTTTGGCACCCTGCCTTCCAGGCTCCGCCCTTGGTTTTTTTCAACTGAGTGATTCTTCCTGCTTGCCAGCCCCATTTTGCAACCTAAAGAGTCCAGACTGGGGGAAACAACATTGGAAACTTAATTTCCTTGAAGCATATGTCCTACTTCCTCTTTTTATCAAAATGTTCAGAAGAAAATTATCTTGAAAACCATACATAGCTTCTACTTGGGAAAATCATTCAATTTTTATTTTAACACGAGCACTGCTGCCTTATGGCGCTGTGGACCCGGATTCGATCCTGGCCCCTGGTCACTGTCCGTGTGGAGTTTGCACAGTCTCCCCGTGTCTGGGTGGG
Organism: Scyliorhinus torazame; assembly: GCF_047496885.1. Classification (NCBI taxonomy): domain Eukaryota; kingdom Metazoa; phylum Chordata; class Chondrichthyes; order Carcharhiniformes; family Scyliorhinidae; genus Scyliorhinus; species Scyliorhinus torazame. The sequence continues at coordinate 37,561,260 of NC_092722.1, forward strand.
TCTCACCCCCACAACCCAAAAGAATTGGCCACACGAAATTGCCCATTAATTGAAAATGTTTTCTTTCTATTATTTAAATTTAGAGTACCCAATTCATTTTTTCCAATTAAGGGGCAATTTAACAAGGCCAATCCACCTAGACTGCACATCTTTGGACTGTGGGGGTGAAACCCACGCAAACACGGGGAGAACGTGCAAACTCCACTCGGAGAGTGACCCAGAATTGAACCTGGGACCTCAGCGCCGTGAGGCAGCCGGGCTAACCCACTGTGCCACCATTCTTCCCCTTTTTTGTAACTATTTTAAGGCAATACATTATGCTCATCTCCCACGTGTCATGGTAAAAGAAGCCTTTATACTTGTATCAATCTGTGAATACGTTTCCTCCCTCTTGCTAAATTTGGGGTTCCATGGGAACCAAACCATTCTGATAAGACCTAAATGGTCAGTGGTCATGTGAGCATCCAGCCAATGAGGCGTGGCCAACTATTTCACTCTAATGGCAAGACATCAAACTCAATCCTATCCTCACTCAATATCCAAGCTTGCACTTTTCAGCCAAGACCATTGATAGAATGGAGGACCATGATTCCTGGCTGATTTTTGCCCTCACTTTCCTCGCCCTGAGACCAGCTTTCTTTCTCTTTGTTCTTTCATGTGATGTGGGCGTCACATTTATTACCCATCTCTAATTGCCCTTGAACTGAGTGGCTCGCTCGGCCATTTCAGAGGGCAGTTAAGAATGGACCACATTGCCATGGGTCTGGAGTCACATATAGGGCAGACCAGGTAATGATGGGAACCAGATGGGGTTTTTACAACAATTCACTACTATGATTAGCTTTATATTCCAGGATTATTAATTGAATTCAAATTCCACCAGCTACCCATATACTCAGGGCATTTGCCTGGGCCACTGGTTTACCCTTTCGGTATCATCACTATAATGCCAGTATGCCACTGTCATGATATGCAGACATGCGGATAATGATGTACAGACAGGCACAGACAGGCAGCTAATGAACACAGAGAACAGGACATGGCCAATGAGCAGGCAAGACACTCAGGGGTGGTATCTCACTATAAAAGGCACGAGGCACTCACACTCCACCTCTTTCCACTGATGAACATCTACAGAGTGAGTCAGGGCCTATGTACAGTATCACACCTCCAGCACGTGGCTAAGAGCTAGTCTGGTTCAGTCAGACAGAGTAACCACACTAAGGTTAGCAGAGAGTCGAACTCATAGAGAACTGTGCTAACTGTGCTACTGGTTCAATAAATCAGATTGAACTAACTTCAAGGTCTGGAGTATCTTTTGGTTAAAGCTGCATCCAGTGTTACCCCAGAGGACATAACACAACAGCCACCATCTCCCCAAATGAGATCTGTTTGTTTATTGAGGAATCTGCGGATATTTGAACAATCAACAACTCATTAAGGCTTCTTTAACAGACCTTTGAGTCAGATACCATCCAGATGTGGACATATACTGTCGTCACTTTCTGGTAACTGTGTCAAAATCTTGGAATTTCTTACCCAACTGTGTTGTTGTGGGGGGGGGGGGGGGGGGGGGGGGGGGCCTTCACCACAGCGACAGCTATGGTTTGAGAGAAAGGTAAGTTGTTGTTCAATTTCCGCGTGAGCAACCAGCCCCAGATTATTAGTGTAGAACATAGAACATAGAAAATACAGCACAGAACAGGCCCTTCAGCCCACGATGTTGTACCGAACCTTTGTCCTAGATTAATCGTACATTATCATTGAATTTACAGTGCAGAAGGAGGCCATTTGGCTCTTTGAGTCTGCACCGGCTCTTGGAAAGAGCACCCTACCCAAACTCAACACCTCCACCCAACACCAAGGGCAATTTTGGACACTAAGGGCAATTTATCATGGCCAATCCACCTAACCTGCACATCTTTTGACTGTGGGAGGAAACCGGAGCACCTGGAGGTAACCCACGCAGACACGGGGAGGATGTGTAGACTCCGCACAGACAGTGATCCAAGCCGGAATCGAACCTGGGACCCTGGAGCTGTGAAGCAATTGTGCTATCCACAATGCTACCGTGCTGCCCTTAAGAACAAATAAATCTACACTATATCATTTTACCGTAATCCATGTACCTATCCAATAGCTGCTTGAAGGTCCCTAATGTTTCCGACTCAACTACTTCCACAGGCAGTGCATTCCATGCCCCCACTACTCTCTGGGTAAAGAACCTACCTCTGATATCCCTCCTATATCTTCCACCTTTCACCTTAAATTTATGTCCCCTTGTAATGGTTTGTTCCACCCGGGGAAAAGGTCTTTGACTGTCTACTCTATCTATTCCCCTGATCATCTTATAAACCTCTATCAAGTCGCCCCTCATCCTTCTCCGTTCTAATGAGAAAACGCCCAGCACCCTCAACCTTTCCTCGTAAGACCTACTCTCCATTCCAGGCAACATCCTGGTAAATCTTCTTTGCACCTTTTCCAAAGCTTCCACAGCCTTCCTAAAATGAGGTGACTAGAACTGTGCACAGTACTCCAAATGTGGCCTTACCAAAGTTTTGTACAGCTGCATCATCACCTCACGGCTCTTAAATTCAATCCCTCTGTTAATGAACGCGAGCACACCATAGGCCTTCTTCACAGCTCTATCCACCTGAGTGGCAGCTTTCAAAGATGTATGAACAAAGACCCCAAGATCTCTCTGCTCCTCCACATTGCCAAGAACTCTACCGTTAACCCTGTATTCCGCATTCATACTTGTCCTTCCAAAATGGACAACCTCACACTTTCCAGGGTTAAACTCCATCTGCCACTTCTCAGCCCAGCTCTGCATCCTATCTATGTCTCTTTGCAGCCGACAACAGCCCTCCTTACTATCCACAACTCCACCAATCTTCGTATCGTCTGCAAATTTACTGACCCACCCTTCAACTCCCTCATCCAAGTCATTAATGAAGATTTATTTGATGAAGACATTCGGTATTTCTGACTTCAGTTAGACTCTGGACAGATTGCAGCGTTTACTGCCTGTCCTAGTTTGCAGGGAAACTCCTACCATATCTGCAGGGAAGGCCGAGGTCCAGAACAGCGAGAAGGAAATGCTTCTTGAGGACAACTAGGGATGGGAAATAAATGCTGACCATGTTAGTGATGTCCATGTCTCTGGAATGATTTTTGTAAAATAACAAAAGGTATTATTAATACACGCATATTAAAGTGCATTTGATTGGGACTTCCGGTTGCGGCGATGCACTGCTAAGCCGCACTTTTCGGCACCTCCCATTTCAACGGACTTTTGGGCTCTTATCGGGAGCCCCAACGGAAATTTTTTGCGGCCAAACCCAGTGTGAGGTGACAAAGGAAGGACTCCCCCCGGGTGTGGATGGAAAGGAGCGACAGTAGTGGCCAGATTGCGGAGGATCCTTTGGAGCAGCGGCAGAGAAGAAAAGGGAGAAGCAAGATGGCGGCCGAGGGAGCACAGATGGTATGGGGCCCGGTACAGCAAGAGTTCCTCCGACGATGTGTGGAGGAGCTCAAGAAAGAGGTGCTGGCGCCGATGTTACTGGCAATCGAGCGACTAAAGGAAACACAAAAGGTCCAGGCGATGGAGCTCCGTGGAGTGAAGGCAAAGGCAGCCGAGGACGAAGATGAGATACAGGGCCTGGTGGTAAAAACGGAGACGCACGAGGCACTACATAAGAGGTGCATAGAAAGGCTGGAAGCCCTGGAGAACAGCTCGAGGAGGAAGAACCTCCGGATTTTAGGTCTCCCCGAAGGAACAGAGGGAGCTGATGCTGGGGCGTATGTGAGTACGATGCTCCATACTCTAATGGGAGCTGAGGCCCCAACGGGCCCCCTGGAAGTGGAGGGAGCGTACCGGGTACTCATGAGAAGACCAAAGGCAGGGGAAACACCAAGAGCAATAGCGGTGAAGTTCCATCGCTACAGGGACAGGGAGATGGTTCTGAGCTGGGCTAAGAAGACACGGAGCAGCAAGTGGGAGAACGCGTTGATACGCGTGTATCAAGACTGGAGTGCGGAGGTGGCGAGAAGGAGGGCGAGTTTCAACTGGGCCAAGGCGGTGCTCCATAGGAGGAAAGTCAACTTTGGGATGCTGCAGCCGGCGAGACTGTGGGTCACGCATCAGGGCAAACACCACTACTTCGAGACGGCGGAGGAGGCATGGACATTCATTCAGGAAGAGAAATTGGACTAGACTTGAGAAATTGATGTCCGGAGGGAGGTAGCGAGGTGGTGGCACGGAAATGTAAAGTGGGGAGAGGGAGGGCTAATGTATAATAATGTTGGACGGGGAATTTTTCTCCCCCCGATGTGGGGGACATGAAGAAATGTGGGCGCCGGTGGGAAAAAGGGACAGGGCAGGGGAATGAGGGAACTGCGCCATTAGGGGCGGGGCCGAGAGGAAGGCGCGGGTATTCTCCCGCGCTATTCAAATTATGGCGGGGAAAAGGGCGCAGGAAGGAAGGGAGCCTCACACGCAGGGAGGTCAAAGGATGAACGGGGGAAGCTGAGGTCAGCCAGAGTTAGCTGACCTCCGGAAGCAATATGGGGGGAGTAATCAAGCTAGAGGGGGCTCTAGCGGGGGGGGGGGATTAACTGGGTTGCTGCTGCTGAGGGTAAGGGGGAGCTGATACGAGATGAGGTGGTCGGGACGGGAGGGCCCCGTCTGGGGACAGACGGGTACGTGAGACCTGGGTGAGGAAATAGCTTAAAAAAGGGGATGGCTAGTCGACGGGGGGGGGGGGGGGGGGGGGGGGTAAATGGCCCCCCAACCCGGCTGATCACGTGGAATGTGAGAGGTTTAAATGGGCCGATTAAGAGGGCAAGGGTGTTTGCGCACTTAAAGAGACTGAAGGCGGACGTAGTTATGCTCCAGGAGACGCACCTGAAGTTGGCGGATCAGGTTAGACTAAGGAAAGGATGGGTGGGACAGGTATTCCACTCAGGGTTGGACGCGAAGAACAGAGGGGTGGCAATACTGGTGGGGAAACGTGTATCGTTCGAGGCTAAGACCATAGTGGTGGATAGTGGGGGCAGGTATGTGATGGTGAGTGGCAGATTGCAGGGTGAGGCGGTTGTGCTGGTGAACGTATATGCCCCGAACTGGGATGACGCGGGATTCATGAAGCGAATGCTGGGACGTATCCCGGACCTGGAGGTGGGAAACTTGTTAATGGGGGAGGACTTTAACACAGTGCTTGACCCAGGGCTGGACCGATCCAGATCCAGGACCGGGAGAAGGCCGGCAGGCCAAGGTGCTTAAGTGATTCATGGAGCAAATGGGGGGAGTAGATCCGTGGAGATTCGCCAGACCGATGGGTAAAGAGTTTTCTTTTTTCTCCCACGTCCATAAGGTATACTCCCGGATAGACTTTTTTGTTTTGGGAAGGGCACTGATCCCGAAAGTGGCAGGAATGGAGTACTCGGCCATAGCCGTGTCAGATCACGCCCCGCATTGGGTGGATCTGGAACTAGGAGACGAAAGGGAGCAGCGCCCACTCTGGCGATTGGACATGGACTACTGGCGGACGAGGGGATATGCGGAAGGGTGAGGGGATGTATCGAAAGATACCTGGAGGTCAATGACGATGGGGAGGTCCAGGTGGGGGTAGTATGGGAAGCGCTGAAGGCGGTGGTTAGAGGAGAGCTGGTTTCCATCAGAGCCCACAAGGGGAAACAAGAGGGTAAAGAAAGAGAGAGATTAGTTGGGGAAATTTTGAGGGTGGATAGGAAGTATGCGGAGGCCCCAGACGAAGGGCTATACAGGGAAAGATGAAGATTACAGACGGAGTTTGACCTGCTGACCACGGGAGAGGCAGAGACACAGTGGAGGAAGGCACAGGGGATACAATATGAATATGGGGAAAAGGCGAGCCGGCTGCTGGCCCAACAACTTCGGAAGAGGGGGGCAGCGAGAGAGATTGGAGGAGTTAGGGACGAAACGGGAAAGATGGAGCAGAGAGCAGGGAAAGTGAACGAGGTGTTCAAGACATTTTATGAGTGGCTGTATAAGTCCCAACCCCCGGAGGGGAAAGAGGGAATGATACACTTTTTGGACCAGCTAGAGTTCCCGAGGGTGGAGGAGCAGGAGGTGGCAGGTCTAGGGGCGCAGATTGAGGTGGATGAGGTGATCAAAGGAATTGGGAACATGCAAGCAGGGAAGGCCCCGGGACCAGATGGGTTCCCGGTGGAATTTTATAGGAAGTATATGGACCTGCTGGCCCCGCTTTTGGCGAGAACCTTAAATGAGGCTAAGGAAAGGGGGACATTATCCCCGACAATGTTGGAGGCGACGATATCGCTAATTCTGAAACGAGGTAAAGACCCGCTGCAGTGCGGGTCATACAGGCCCATCTCCCTCCTAAACGTAGACGCCAAACTGCTGGCCAAAGTGATGGCGACAAGGATAGAGGATTGTGTCCCAGGGGTGGTACATGGCGACCAGACAGGGTTTGTTAAGGGGAGACAAATGAATGCTAATATACGAAGGTTGCTGGGGGTGATGATGATGCCCCCACCGGAGGGGGAGGCAGAGATAGTGGTGGCGATGGATGCAGAGAAGGCATTCGATAGGGTGGAGTGGGACTATTTGTGGGAGGTGCTGAAGAGATTTGGGTTCGGGGAGGGGTTCATTAGATGGGTTGGACTCTTGTACGGGGCCCGGGTGGCAAGCGTCGTTACAAACAGGCAAAGATCGGGATACTTTCGATTACATAGGGGTACAAGACAGGGGTGCCCCCTGTCCCCATTACTGTTTGCGTTGGCAATTGAGCCATTGGCCATAGCGCTGAGGGACTCTAAGAAGTGGAGGGGGGGTGCTTAGAAGGGGAGAGGAACATTGAGTTTCACTATATGCAGACGATTTACTGCTATATGTGGCGGACCCGGTAGAGGGGATGCCAGAGGTAATGCAGGTACTCAGGGAGTTTGGAGAGTTCTCGGGATACAAATTAAATATGGGAAAGAGCGAACTTTTTGTGATGCACCCCGGGGAACAGGGCAGGGGGATAAATGCTCTGCCGCTGAGGAGAGTAGCAAGGAATTTTCGATACCTGGGGATTCAGATGGCCAGGAACTGGGGAACCCTACATAAACTTAACCTGACACGACTGGTAGAGCAGATGGAGGAGGACTTTAAGAGGTGGGATATGGTGCCCCTGTCATTGGCGGGCAGAGTACAGGCGGTTAAAATGGTGGTCCTCCCGAGGTTACTTTTTGTGTTTCAGTGCCTCCCCATCCTGATTACAAAGGCCTTTTTCAAAAAAATAGACAGGAGCATTATGAGCTTTGTGTGGGCGGGAAAGACCCCGAGGGTAAAGAGGGGGTTCCTGCAGCGCAGTAGGGACAGAGGGGGATTGGCACTGCCGAGTCTGAGTGACTACTATTGGGCCGCCAATGTGTCGATTGTCTGTAAGTGGATGAGGGAAGAAGAAGGTGTGGCGTGGAAAAGGCTGGAGATGGCGTCCTGTAAGGGAACGAGCCTAAAAGCGTTGGCGACGAAGCCGCTACCGTTCTCCCCGAAAAGGTGCACCACAAACCCAGTGTTGGTGGCGACCTTGAAGATCTGGGGGCAGTGGAGACGACACAGGGGCGTGACGGGTGCCTCGGTGTGGTCCCCGATAAGGAATAACCACAGGTTCGTCCCGGGGAGGATAGATGGGGGATTTCAATGTTGGCAGCGAGCAGGAATTAGGAAGCTGAAGGACCTGTTTGTGGACGGGACGTTTGCGAGTTTGGGAGCATTGGAAGAAAAATATAAGTTGCCACCAGGGAATGCTTTCCGATACATGCAAGTGAGGGCATTTACGAGGCAACAGGTGAGGGAATTTCCGCAGCTCCCGCGCAAGGGATCCAGGATAGAGTGATTTCGGGGGCATGGGTTGGAGAAGGTAAAGTGTCCGAAATATACAGGGAGATGAGAGACGAGGGGGAGGCGATGGTAGAGGAGCTGAAGGGAAAATGGGAAGAGGAGCTGGGGGAAGAGAATGGGAAGAGGAGCTGGGGGAAGAGATTGAGGAGGGGCTATGGGCAGATGCCCTAAGTAGGGTAAATTCCTCGTCCTCGTGTGCCAGGCTTAGCCTGATTCAATTTAAGGTTCTACACAAAGCGCATATGACGGGAGCAAGACTGAGCAGGTTTTTTGGGGTGGAGGACTGGTGTGGGAGGTGCTCGGGAAGCTCGGCGAACCACACTCACATGTTCTGGTCGTGTCCGGCACTGCATGAGTTCTGGGAAGGTGTGGCAAGAGTGATCTCAAAGGTGGTGGGGGTCCGGGTCAAACCAGGCTGGGGGTTAGCTATATTTGGGGCTGCAGAAGAACCGGGAGTGCAGGAGGTGAAAGAGGCCGACGTCTTGGCCTTTGCGTCCCTAGTAGCCCGGCGAAGGATTCTACTTATGTGGAAAGAAGCGAAGCCCCCGGGCGTGGAGGCCTGGATAAACGACATGGCAGGGTTCATAAGACTGGAACGAATAAAAGATGCGTTAAGAGGATCGGCTCAAGGGTTCACCAGGCGGTGGCAGCCGTTCCTTGACTATCTCTTGGAACGATAATGGAAAAACAGAAAAGACAGCAGCAGCAACCCAGGGGGGGTGGGGGGGGTGGGGGGGGGGGGGTGCGGGGGGGAGTATCATTCCTTGTTTTTGTTTTTTCTTTGCTAGTTGTTGATATTTGCTTTTTGCTTATCTCTTTTTCATCTGTTGTTAGTTTAATATATTATTTAAATAACGTTTAATGTATATTATTTTATTAAGTTGTAAAAAAGGAAAATTTTTGTTTGAAAAACTTCAATAAAATATATATTTTTTAAAAAGTGCATTTGATTCAAAGGAAAAAGTACCCTTTTATTAAGGTCTTGAAATCTCTGTTTGGTATCGGCACCTGTCTGAGCAAACAGCTTGCCCATTAATTGAGGTGTTTGACTCGTTATTTTTGTCCATTTAAAAAAAAATTTAATGTACCCAATTCATTTTTTCCAATTAAGGGGCAATTTAGCGTGGCCAATCGACCTGCCCTGCACATCTGTGGGTTGTGGGGGCGAAACCCACGCAGACACGGGGAGAATGTGCAAACTCTGCACGGACAGTGACCCAGAGCCGGGATCGAATCTGGGACCTCGGGAGGTGTTTGACTCTTGTTATCGTGCTCAAATCCAGTTCTCTTCCAACCCTTTTATGTTATCCAGTTTTGTCGATGACTTTCTGTTGTGTCACCCTGGGGTGGATTGTCCTAACATGCCCGCCCTGCAAAGGGCCTCTCATTGTCTGTTGCAGTTTTCTGCATTTCTCCTTGTACTGCGGCAATCTCGCCTTTCCGGTTTCACCATTTTGCATTTGATGTAAAGCTCGGCCTTTTCTTCCTGGCACAACTGTGAAGATTTAGCCTTGTTCGGTGGCCGTGCAGTTGGACTGGGAGGGCTGGTCCCCTAGGGAAAGGGGTGAAAGCACCAACCTGTCTTGCTATTGAAGGAATCTCAGTTCACTATGGGGACAGGGGTCTAGGATATGGGAGAACCTAAGCTTGAGGGTAAAATTCCACCAGGGCTCCCACTCCTGACCAACATCCCATAAACTCTGCTGGAAAGCACCTGGCTGTTGACATTAGGTGAGAACGGGCTGCGAGGTTTCCAAGGGCAAAGCTTTCCTGCCAAAACTTGCCTATTCAATTTGCATATTTTTTTTGTGTGAGAAATAATGGATTGCATCCGCCTACCTCACTCCACACACACCCTCCCCCCCACCCCTCCAATACCCCCCAACATTAGTTAGCAACTTCAGGGGCAGAGGGAAGATCATTCGAAATGGAAATGGATGAAATGAATAGTGTCAAAAACTGTGTCCCGCTGTTCTTTCTTTTTCCAATTAAGAGACAATTAAGCATGGCCAATCTGCCTACCCTGTACATCTTTTTGGGTGGTGGGGGTGAGACCCACGCAGACACGGGGAGAATGTGCAAACTCCACACGGACAGTGACCCGGGCCCGGGATTGAACCTGGGTCCTCAACGCAGTGAGGCAGCAGTGCTAACCTCCGCGCCACCGTGCCGCCCACTATGTCCCACTGTTGCTCTGATTGTAAGTCATTGGAACTGAAAGTCAAAGCAACGAAACTGTGACTGACGGCAGCAGGAAGAAACCTGAGAGCAAAGGTAAATGTTAAAACCTGACTCATTGACGTTTAAAGATCTGTGGTCAATGATTAATCTCTTTGATCAGTCCTGAAGACATTCAAAGGAAGGTGCGGGTAGATAGTATTTCCTAAATCAGCATTTCACAGCGGTGAAGTTGGCAATCAGTTCATTCAGTAATTCCTGCAATTCTGAACTCAGTCTACCATCTCACATGGACATAAAAGGTCCCATGGCGATTTTTTGAAATGGGTCAAAGTTGGTTCTCCTCATGTCCTGGCCAATGCTTATCCCTCATTTAAACAGATTTCTCCCCATCCTGTTTGTGGAACCCTGCTGCGCAAACATCAGGAATGCCAATGTAGTGAAGTGGTTGTAAAGCATTGGGATAGTCTGACGTCATGAAAATCGATATATAAATGCAGCTATAGGTTGGTGGTGGGGGAGCTGTTGGTAATAGTGACATAATGGTATGTTACTGGAAATAACGCAGATGCCCAAGATAATGCCCTTGACACGGGTGCAAATCACACCACAGCAGCTGAGTAGAATTTAACTTCAATTGGTAAACCTGGAAGTAGAAAGTTAGCCTCAGTACTGGTGACCATGGTAACATATCATTGATTGTTGTAAAAACCCATCTGGTACGCACATTGGTACAAGAAACATTGGTCTTGCTGGCAGTGCCCACAAAGACTAAAAACAAAGGGCAGCACGGTGGCGCAGTGGTTAGCACTGCAGTTTCACGGCGCCGAGGTCCCAGGTTCGATCCCGGCTCTGGGTCACTGTCCGTGTGGAGTTTGCACATTCTCCCCGTGTTTGCGTGGGTTTCGCCCCCACAACCCAAAGATGTGCAGAGTAGGTGGATTGAACACGCTAAATTGCCCCTTAATTGGAAAAAATTAATTGGGTAATCTAAATTTATAAAATAAAAAAGACTAAAAACAACGGGCTGGATTCTCCGTTTCGGTGGCTAAGTGGCGGCTCAAACGGAGAATTCGCGGGAGCTCAACAACGAAAAAACTGGCGCTGAAACCCTCACCGGTCCCAGTGGAACTCCCAGCTCCTGCGCCGAAAACGGACGGAAAATGGCCGGGTCTCTGGCATGCGCACGGCTTGACGCCCTGCAGCGGTCACGCTGTACAACATGGCGCTGGCCGTGTGGCGACCTGACCCGCTATCCGTGACCCCACAGGCCATCCCCTGGCCACCACCCACCAGTCCCCCCCCCCCCCAGCCCTCACGGAAGCACCCCTGGCCAACAGCATGGATCCCGGCCGAGCGTGGCGACGCTGGACACAGTTCGCAGCCACCACCCCGACTGCTGAGACCACACGTCTCCAGTGCCGTTGGGGACTCGGCCCATCGGGGGCGGAGCATCGCAGGAGGGCCTACCAATGATGCGGCAACGGCGTCGCAGCGACGTACGCCGCGCGCTGCGATGACGCCATTTCAGAGGGGGCAGAGAATGGCTGAACGGCGTCAAACTGGTGCCGGCCCCGATTTGGACGTCGGAGTCGATTCTCTGCCCAATCGCCGATTACGATATTGCCGTTGGGCAATGGAGAATCCAGTCCAATATCTTTCTTCCTGCAAATGTAGAATCTATTCACAGCACATTCATAATGTCATCAAGTGCCCTCATGCTTTTTCATTTAGATGTTTAATCCGCTCCGCTGAATGGACACGGATGTCATTAACAAGGCCAGAATTATTTCCCATCCCTAGATGGAAGAAGTTCAGAAATGCTGGAAACACTCAATAGGTCGAGCAGCATCTGTGGAGAGGACAAATGGAGAAAGCTCCCTTCTAATGACCAATCCAGCAACTTCAATGGCAGCAACTGTTCTACATGACTGTTTGCGACTGGCAGTGACAGAAAGCTCCTTCCACAGACGATAAGTAATCCAAAGTCCTTATGACAAACTGTCAGTAATTAGAGGCTCCTTTGACATCAACATTGAAAGCCTCTTTTGGTTGACTGACAGTAAAATAAATCATCAACTTCAAGCTGAACGATACGGCTGAATGAGATTCAATTCATTTTCCTCTGCTGCTTGAATACAATGATTTAAGAGGGTGACAACAGGCCCTTCACCTTTAACAGAATCCTATTTGTTATGTAATTGTTCAAAATGGTATCAGGTTATTCCAGTACAATTAACCTGGACACTCATTAAAGGGAGGCGAAGTGAAAGGAATGAGCTTTGTGTGCCAGTTTTGGCTTTCCTTTTGTACCATTATTGACCCCTTGGGGATTTTGGCTGTTGTCTCTGCAGAACTGATGCTTGTCTTTGTCTGTGGGATTCTTCCACTTTACACAGTCTGATAATTGGCACTCGGGCCAATCCAACAGGGTTTCCTGCTGTCAGTAGCACACACAGCCACTCTCCTGTACCTCAGCCAAGAGCCTGCTTTCTATGTGTAAGCGTGGACAGTCTGTGGCTGGGCCAAAGATACTGTTACACGGATATCCCGGTGTGTGCACTAGGCGTTTGCCAGCTTATTGTAAAACTGTGTCAGGGTGTGGTGAACGTATTGCTGCTGCGATTTACCACTGTATTGTACTGTATTATATTGATGCCCCTGTGGGCTCCACCTGTGGCTCCGCCCCCTCGGGGGTGATATATAAACCTGCAGCCTGTAGGCGGCACTCAGTACAGAGCAGTCGCAGGCAGGCACACATCTAGCTTATTAAAACCACTGTTCACTTCTACTAATCGTCTCATGTGAATTGATGGTTGCATCAATTTAATAAACTAAGATATCGCAATGGAAGCCGCCCTCAAAACTGATCGACTGGAACTCGACCCACAGGCAGCTGAAGCCAAAGGAATCTTCTCACATTGGCTCCGCTGCTTTGGGGCCTACCTCACCTCCTCCTCCTCGCCTGCCGTCACCAAGGCACACAAGCTTAGTCTCCTCAATGCCCGGGTGAGCCACCGAATCTTTTTACTAATCGAAGACGCGACCACATACGCAGACGCGGTCGCGATCCCGAAAAGACATTATGTGAGGCTGGTGAATGAAGTGTTCGCGCAGCATCTTCTCACCACACGTCAACGCCCCGGGGAATCGCTGGAGGAATATCTACGCGTCCTGAGGGTACTCGCTCGGAACTGTAACTACAAGGACGTCACAGCCTCGCAACACATGGAACTCGCCATCCGGGACACCTATGTGGCTGGAGTCCGGTCCAACTATGTCAGACAGCACCTGCTCGAAAAGGGTGCCCTCGACCTAGAAGAGACGGTAAAACTATCCACCTCGTTAGAGGTAGCCTTCCAGAGCCTAAATGCTATCCCCTCCGACCACGCGATTTCCTCGTGGGCACCGGAGGCGCGGCCATCACCCGACCCGAGGGTGTCCCAGGCCTGTGCCGCGCGGCAGCCTGCCCAACCCAGGGGGCCGTCTTGCTATTTCTGCAGTCAAAACCAGCACCCCAGGCAGCGTTGCCCAGCTCGGAACGCGACCTGCAGCGACTGCGGCAAGAAAGGACATTTTGTCAAAGTCTGCCAAAGTTCCAAAATCAGGGGTAAGATGATGGCTTTGATAAGTGGGCGGTCTTTGTCCGCATAGTTGGGGACCCACTGGGCATAATATGAGAAGAACCCCAGGCCCGACTCACAGACCCCGCAGCGTGGCTGCGTGCCTGCCGGTAACGCCCCCTTCTGACTCGTCATCCGCCTCGTGCTATCCGTGGGGGCCGCCATCTTTAACTCTGCCCGACACGTGCGACTCATGGGGGACGCCATCTTGGCCGCCATCTTCAATGCCGCCCGACACGCGCGGCCGACGGGGGCCGCCATCTTGGCTGCCATCTTGGGACCCCCTCGCTACCACCGACCACACCGGCTAACCGCAGCTCGGCGCGGTCACTCTCGACCAGTCATGGCCCAAGCACCTCAAGAACTCCATGATGACCGTCCAGGTCGATGGGCACGAAACGCCCTGTCTGTTTGACTCCGGGAGCACGGAGAGCTTTGTACACCCAGACACGGTAAGGCGCTGCTCCCTCCAGATTTCCCCCGCGTTTCAAATATTCTCCCTTGCTTCCGGATCACATTCAGTGCAGATCCAGGGGTACTGTGTCGCGAACCTCGCGATACAGGGCGCTGAGTACGCCAATTTTAAACTGCGACCATGATCAGCAGGACCACGACGCTAACCTTCAGAAGTTCCTCCAAATCGCCCAATCCCTTAATCTCACCTACAACAAGGAGAAATGCGTTTTCCGCACAACCCGACTAGCCAACCTCGGCTATGTCGTGGGAAACGGAGTCCTAGGGCCCGACCCCGACCGCATGCGCCCCGTCCTGCAACTCCCCCTTCCCCACTGCCCCAAGGTCCTGAAGAGATGCCTGGGGTTCTTCTCATATTATGCCCAGTGGGTCCCCAACTATGCGGACAAAGACCGCCCACTTATCAAAGCCATCATCTTACCCCTGACGACTGAGGCCTGCCTGGCCTTCACCTGCATCAAGGCAGACATTACCAAGGCCGCGATGCACGCGGTTGACGAGTCCATCCCCTTCCAGGTGGAGAGCGACGTGTCAGATGTCGCCCTGGCTGCTACCCTTAACCAGGCAGGCAGGCCCATGGCCTTCTTTTCCCGTACCCTCAATGCCGCCGAGATTTGACACTCCTCTGTCGAAAAGGAAGCTCAAGCCATTGTGGAAACTGTGCGACATTGGAGGCACTACCTGGCCGGTAGGAGGTTCACCCTCGTCACCGACCAACGGCCGGTAGCCTTTATGTTCAACAACACACAGCGGGGCAAGATCAAGAATGATAAGATCTTGAGGTGGAGAATCGAACTCTCCACCTATAATTACGATATCGTGTATCGCCCTGGGAAGCTCAATGAGCCCCCAGATGCCCTGTTCCACGGCACATGCGCCAGCGCGCAAGATGATCGACTTCGGGCCATCCACAATGACCTCTGTCAACCGGGGGTCACCCGGCTTCTCCACTTCATCAAGGCCTGCAACCTGCCCTACTCCACCGAGGAGGTCAGGGCCATGACCAGGGACTGCCAAGTCTGCGTGGAGTGCAAGCCACATTTCTATCGGCCAGACAAGGCCCACCTGGTGAAGGCGTCCTGCCCCTTTAAGCACCTCAGCGTTGATTTCAAAGGGCCCCTTCCCTCCACTGACCGCAACGTGTACTTTCTCAACATCGTTGATGAGTACTCCCGTTTCCCCTTCGCCGTCCCATCTCCTGACATGACTGCGGCCACTGTCATTAAGGCCCTGCACAGCATCTTCACCATGTTCGGTTTCCCCACTTACGTCCACAGTGACCAGGGCTCCTCTTTTATGAGCGATGAGCTGCGTCAGTAACTGCTCGGTAAGGGCATTGCCTCGAGCAGGCCTACCAGCTACAACCCCCGGGGAAATGGACAGGTGGAGAGGGAGAACGCGATGGTATGGAAGGCCGTCCTTCTGGCCCTACGGTCTAGAAGTCTCCCGGTTTCCCGCTGGCAGGAGGTCCTCCCCGACGCACTCCACTCCATTCGGGCGCTCCTCTGCACAGCCACGAACGAGACCCCTCATGACTATATATTTGTCTTCCCCAGAAAATCCACCTCCGGGGTCTCGCTTCCATCCTGGCTGACAACACTGGGGCCAGTCCTCCTCCAAAAGCACGCGAGGAGCCATAAGTCCGAGCCCCTGGTCGAGAGGGTCCAGCTCCTACATGCCAACCCTCAGTATGCCTATGTGGCACACCGCAACGGATGACAGGATACAGTCTCCCTCTGGGATCTGGCACCCGCCGGTTCCCCAGCGACCATCACCAATGCCTATCACCACCAACCGAATCCTTCACGGCGGGCTACCAGCTGCCCCCCTGGGGAGCCTGAACACCGCCCCCGCCCCTACGGCCTAAACCCTCCCTTCCCCCATCGCCGACACACCGTGATGAAGCTCCAGACGACACGCTCCCGGAGTCAACGAGTCCAACACCCGTGCCCGCAGCGAAGACGGAGCTGAGGCGATCACAGAGAACGATTAAGGCTTCGGACAGACTCGATCTGTGAGCCCACTTCACCCCCGCTGGACTTCAATTTTTAACAGGGGGTGAATGTGGTGAACGTATTGCTACTGCAATTCACGACTGTATTGTACTGTACTATGTTGCTACCCCTGTGGGCTCCGTTTATGGCTCCGCCCCCTCGGGGGTGTTATATAAACCTGCAGCCTGTAGGTACTGGTCTAACCCTGTCAGCATACATCAGGCACTGTCAACGTGACAACGTCAACGTCAATACATAATGTTCCACGAACCTCATTTGTAGTGGTGCAAGACAGTTTAATCTGTGAGAAAGTAGATTGAGGGACGGGTGGACGGTGGGGCGAAGATGGATCTACTGGCTTTAGGATGGACAGTTGGTGGATTTAGGATGAGGAACTGGTATGTTTAAAATAGGTTGGGGATGGTGGATTGCAGAGGGCTGTGTAGCATGTTTGGAATGGGTGGTGGTGGGTTTAGCATGGATATGTGGGTGGCAAAGTTTATTAGTTTTTTTCCATGATGGTAGCCTTAAGATAAATGGAGCCAGAGATTTCAAATTGTATAGACTGTATAATTGGTTCAATTATGTGAATGACACCTATTAAATATGACAGTGTATTTTATCACTGTCTGTTATTCACTTGCTCAATGCTTGTAAAATAAATTGTGATTGTCTCTTAGGATATCAACTCTGGTATCAATCCCAGAAGCTCTGGTTCCGAGTTCCACTCCAGAACATGATGCCCAAGGATGGTGTGCTCGTAGGGCAGCACAATGGCGCAGTGGTTAGTGCTGCTGGGGTTTCGCCCCCACAACCCAAAGATGTGCAGGGTAGATGGATTAGCCACGCTAAATTGCCCCTTAATTGGAAAAAATGAATTGGGTCCTGTTAATTTATTTTAAAAAAGGATGGTGTGTTCATATTGCAGCCAAATGTTAATTTAAAAAAAAAAATTAAAATACCCAATTCTTTTTTTCCCAATTAAGGGGCAATTCAGCGTGGCCAATCCGTCTGCCCCGCACACCTTTAGGTTGTGGGGGTGAGACCCATGCAGACACGGGGAGAATGTGCAAACTCCAAAAGGACAGTAACCCAGGGCCGGTGCTAACCACTGCGCCACCATGCCATCCAAAGCCAAATGTTAATTCATCCAACATATGCTAATGGCAGGCAGTGAGAGCGGAAGAGATCCCTGGTCAACCATGAGATAGGAAGAAATCGGAGCCTCGACCATCGCTATCCAGAGCTCCAGGCTATAACATGCATGTAAAAGGGTGTGTTGCCACAGCAACCCGCACACTTTGGAAGGCCGATCGGCTCAGTTGGCTGGATGGCTGATGTGGTTAGGATTGGTGCTATCAACACGGGGTTCACGCCCCAATCTGGCTGGGGTGGATTCAGGACCTCCCTCCTTTCCCTCCCCTATGGCAGACTCTGATAACTGGCACTGGGTTGGAACTGCCTTCGGGAAGAGTCATGAAGAAGAAAGAAGAAGTCTATTACTTTTTTTTTTCTTTTTTATAAATTGAGAGTACCCAATTCATTTTTCCAATTAAGGGACAACTTAGCGTGGCAAATCCACCTAGCCTGCACATCTTTGGGTTGTGGGGGCGAAACCCACGCAAACATGGGGAGAATGTGCAAACTCCACACGGACAGTGACCCAGGGCCGGGATCGAACCTGGGACATCGGCACCGTGAGGCAGCAGGGCTAACCCACTGCGCCACCGTGCTGCCCTAAGAAGTCTATTACTAATCAAAACAGGAGAGATTCAATTGGAACGTAGGATAATTCCTGCAGCAAAAAATAATCATCAAAAAGATTGTTCTGTTGATGACATATATTGCTTCGCTGTCAAGGGGAGTGAAAACACTTGTGAAGGCTGAGGGAGTTGGGTCCTTAAGATTGAAAAATTTGGAATGCAAAATAATAGAAGAGTCAGGGAGTGGAGAATGCATTAATTGGACCATGGTTAGCAGACATAATTTAATCTCCATTTTAAAGTGTTCTGTCCTTATTATTGCATAATACTTTGATTCATATTACTTATAAGAAGTAACCAGGCTTGCAAAAATTTAGGACGTTTTTATTTCTTCGTTCATGGGATGTGGGCGGCGCTGGCAGGGCCAGCATTTATTGCCTATCCCTGAGGGCATTTTAAGAGTCAACCACATTGCTGTGGAGGCACATGTAGACCAGACCGCATATGGGTGGCACATTTCCTTCCCTAAAGGACATTAGTGGCGTTAGGTGGCTGAAACATCGGAGTTTCTCTGATGTACAAACTGGGGAAATGGGAGGAGCAAAACACTGATGCTGTTGCACAGCAGAAGGATATAATTATAGCATGACATAGTTACAAAGACGGTTACATTTGGAAATGTGGACATTTATATAATTTGTAACGTCGACAAAAAAAAGATGGTTAGTCTGTGGAATTATCTTCCTCAGAGAGCTATGGAGGCTGGGTCATTGAATACCATTCAAGGCCAAGTTAGATGTTTGATCGATTAGGGAGTCAAGGGTTATGGGGGCGGGGGGTGCAGACAGGAAAGTAGAGCTGAGGCCACAATCAGATGCGCTTGAGGGGCTGGATGGCCTCCTCCTGTTCTTCATTCATGTAAATGACAAAAAAGGTGACGTCAAGAAGCATGGGATATTCAGCAGGGAATACATGCAGATTTAATTTTTTTTATTTATTATAAATTATGTATATGTATTATATGATTCCCAATCACTTATTTCTTTGGAATGAATTCACTGAATAATTTACCATTAAAATTAGGCCAGATGTTGAGATGCTTTTTAATTATCGATGGGGGCAGATACCCTATATAGGCCCAGGATAATCTGAGTAATTAAAATAATCACCAGGAAGTTGGTTCTGTTAATTATCTTGGACAGATTACTGAAAGCCTATCTCAGTTTAAAGGCTGGTGAAAATAAGGTTTCACCTCAGAGAATAATCTAAAATATGGAAGCCTGAAAATCTATAGTAAGAACAGTAGAAAAGACTCAGTTATATGACCCTAGGTTTGAGTTTGATAGATGTTCAATTGAGGATGTGTAGTGTTGCCAGATATAACGTGGAGGATTGTGATTGATGGCACAAGTCTGTGAGGGACCTGGACATAGCATTCTCTATTTACACTTTCACAGATAATTGCTTCCACCTTTAACAAGAATCTAATTGGGAAGATAATGTGCTTGGGATGGGTGGTGAATTGCATTGACTGGTGATAAGAGAAAGCAGAGAGAGATTGTTACATTTTTAGAGCGTTGTTTGGCAGAGAGGCAGAGGGATTAGTTTGTGTTCTTAGCACTGGGACTCAGACGAGGTGATATTTGGGGCATATTTGTTACAGCCCATTTCTAGGCACCTAAATGAACACACTTCCACCTGATCCAAGAAGCCCAGGGCACAACACAAATTAGGTCTCAGGCAATTTGCCAGGACCTGTCCCTAGATGCAGTTTGCTGGTGTGCTGGAAGCTAATTTGACACATTTGCCTCGCCGGCAGCAGCCTTCAGGTAAAGTCCTGGGGGCAGTGGAGGAAGGAATAACAAGCAATGAATTTCAAATGTTGGAAACAGTCCACATCATTGGAGAGAAGAGAGAATCGCTACGGTGCAGAAGGAGGCCATTTAGCCCATTGAGTCTGCACTTTAAAAAAAATAAATTTAGAGTACCCAATTCATTTTGTTTTCCAATTAAGAGGCAATTTAGTGTGGCCAATCCACCTACCCTGCACATCTTTGGGATGTGGGGGCAAAACCCACACAAACATGGGGAGAATGTGCAAACTCCACACGGACAGTGACCCAGAGCCGGGATCGAACCTGGGACCTCAGTGCCATGAGGCAGCAATGTTAACCACTGCACTACCGTGCCACCCGTCTGCTGTTGGCATTCTGAAGTATTGTACTCATTCACCCACTTGCCCACAGGACTCTAATAAACGTGGTGCAAAGAGGCCAAAATCCATTGTACCCGGTCAAGGCTGAGAGAGGTGAGTCAAACCATGGAATCATAAAATGGTTACAGCACAGTAGGCCATTCAGCCCATTGTTTTTGTGCTGGTTCTTTGTAAGAACAATTCAGCTAGTCCCACTCCCCTGCCTTTTCCCCGTTGCCCTGCAGTCTCTTCAGATTCAAACACTTTTGGAAACCACAATTGAATCTGCCTCCATCACACCTTGAGGCAGTGCATCCCAGATCCTAATCTCTGCAGAAACTCTTCTCCCCTCCTGTTGTCTCAGTTCTTTTACCATTTCATCTTAAATCAGTGGCCTCTGCTTCTCGACTCTTCGCCCAGTGGTGACGGTTTCTCCCTCTCTACTCTGTCTTGATCCCTCATGAAGGTCAGTTCTTCCCTTGACCTTCTCTCAGGGGAACGATTCGAGCTTCTCCAATCTCCCCTAGCAACTGAAGTCCCTCATCCCGGGAGCCATTCTAATAAACCTTTTCTGGGCCCGCTCTCATGTCTTTTCAGAATGGCCTTGCTTAGCCATCGAGAAAAGTGCAGCAGCTGATCACGTCTGGCCTCACTAAAGTTCTGAGGCTACATTCCCAGCATCTTTCGCTGATGGCAGGATCCCAACCAAAAACTGATGTTATGACATCTTTCCTAAAGTGTCTGCCTGGCATCGGACAGAGTGCTCCATTTTAAGCTGAACCAGTGTTCTATAACTTCCTTACTTTTGGAATCCATTGACCAAATGCTGGAAATGGCCGGCACGGTGGCAAAGTGGTTAGCACTGCTGCCTCACACCGCCAGTGACCTGGGTTCCATTCTGGTCTTGGGTGACTGTCTGCGTGGGTTTCCTCCGGGTGCTCCGGTTTCCTCCTACAGTCCAAAGATGTGCAGGTTAGGTGGATTGGCCATGATCATAGGGCGGGGGAGCAGGCCTAGATTCTTTCAGAAGGCGGTTCAGATTCGATGGGCCGAATGGCCTCCTTCTGCACAATAGGGATTCAATGGAAAATGGAACTAGAATAAACAGGTGCTCCATGGCTGGCATGGACAGGATGGGCTGAAGGGCCTTTTTTGTTACTGTAAAACTCTGCGACTCTATAAAACCCAAAATTCTGTAAGCCTCATTAATCACTATGCCCTGCCAACTTCCCTGCCCACGTACTCCGAGGTCCCTCTGCTGCTGCTCCCTCCTTGCATTTGTATCCTTTAAAAAATAAATTTAGAATACCCAATTCATTTTTTCCAATTAAGGGGCAATTTAACATTGCCAATCCACCTACCCTGCACATCTTTGTGTTGTTGGGGCGAAACCCACCCAAACACAGGGCGAATGTGCAAACTCCACACGGACAGTGACCCGGGGCCGGGATCGAACCTGGGATCTCAGTGCTGTGAGACTGCAGTGCTAACCACTGCGCCACCATGCTGCCCTTTAGATTTGTACCCTTAATTTTATATTGCCTCCCCTCGTTCATCCTCTGGCAATGTACCATATGATGTGGAGATGCTGGCGTTGGACTGGAGTGGGCACAGTAAGAAGTCTTACAACACCAGGTTAAAGTCCAACAGGTTTGTTTCAATGTCACTATCGAAACAAACCTGATGGACTTTAACCTGGTGTTGTAAGACTTCTTACAATGTATCATATCGCATTGCTCTCACTAGCAGGAGTTGTTGGGTGACTGCTAGTTTCTAGTCACTTTTTAGGACATGGAGATGACTTACAGGCAATGAGGATTTTTCAGTTTCTTAGGACTAGTAAAAGAATAATATATACTAGGGTAGGGGATTGGGGTGAAACCAAAGAGAAAATGCTGGAAAATCTCAGCAGGTCTGGCACCATTTGTAGGGAGAGAAAAGAGTTAACGTTTCGAGTACAGATGACCCTTTGTCAAAGCTTTTCTCTTTGGTTTCAGAATCCGGCATCCGCAATCATTTATCCAGGAGATGGGGTGATTCCGCACAATCTAGGGTGCAGGGCGTCAGGGTTGGCGAGGAAGTCAAAGGACCGAGTATATGTTTCTTTTTAAAGTGGAGACAGGTTGGAGGCAACAGAAAGTGGATGACTGGGTTAACTGCAATTCTTTGGAACTGGACAATTCGATTCTCTGCAGGCTTTACCTGCCCGGGCCTGTCGGCTGTGTTCAAAAAAAAAGAAATGACAGGGCAAAGTCAGAGTGCGGTATGTGGGAAGAGAGCAGAGTTCTCAGGCTCCTCAGCCAACCTCCCAGTGGCGGGCACAGAGCCAGAGCCGGAGCCAGAAGTGAAACCCCACCCCAAGGAGCCTTGAAACTGACACCCGGCACTGGAATTCGGAACGGACGCTGATTGGATGTCTCCAGGTAGAAATCCCATTGTCCAATGGGGAGCGGCATTGTGACGTCATTGGGAATGAATGAAAGTTCCCCCCCCCCCCCTTCCTGAGAGCCAGAAAAGTTTCCTCAAAAAGTTTCAATTGAAGTTTCGCTGGAGTCTGGGGCCACAGTCACCATGGAGCAGCTCCACCACCTGCACCTCGCCACCCTGCTCTCGCTACTGCTTCTCTCCAATGTGCTGCCCTCACACCAGGCAGAGGAGGGTAAGGAACACTTTTATAAACCCCCACACCCACCAATCCCTTTTGTTTAACGATCAGGGAGATCGACCCCCCCCCCCCCCCCCCCCCCACACCCTGTGGAATTAGTTGGAGGGGTTTGGAAATAAGTTATTTGTGTTTTTTGGGTGGAAATTCCAATGTGTCCCCCGGACATCGCGGTGCTGGGTGTTCAGGGCTGGTAGCACTCGTGTGTGTGGGGAGGGGGCAGATCTGTGTGTGTGTGTGTGGGGGGGGGGGGGGAGATCTGTGTGTGTGTGTGGGGGGGGGGGGGAGATCTGTGTGTGTGTGTGGGTGGGGAGAGAGGGGGGGAGATTGTGTGTGGGGGGGAGAGATCTGTGTGTATGCGGGGGGGGGGGGGGAGGAGATCTGTGTGGGGGAGGGTGGAGATCTGTGTGTGGGGGGGAGCTCTGTGTGTGTGGGGGAGATCGGTGTGTGTGGGGGGGGAGATCTGGGTGGGGGGAGGATGGAGATCTGTGTGTGTGGGGGAGATCG
The DNA here is from genome assembly GCF_047496885.1 of Scyliorhinus torazame. NCBI lineage: Eukaryota > Metazoa > Chordata > Chondrichthyes > Carcharhiniformes > Scyliorhinidae > Scyliorhinus > Scyliorhinus torazame. The sequence continues at coordinate 37,584,486 of NC_092722.1, forward strand.
GTGTGTGTGCGGGGGGGGGGGAGATCTGTGTGTGTGTGGGGGGGAGATGTGTGTGTGGGGGGAGACGTGTGTGTGTGGGGGGACATTGTGTGTGGGGAGATGTGTGTGTGTGTGGGGAGATGTGTGTGTGGGGGGGAGATGTGTGTGTGTGGGGGGGAGATGTGTGTGTGTGGGGGGGAGATGTGTGTGTGGGGGGAGATGTGTGTGTGTGGGGAGGTGTGTGTGAGGAGGAGGTGTGTGTGGGGGGAGATGTGTGTGTGGGGGGAGGTGTGTGTGGGGGGAGATCTATGTGTGTGTGTGGGGGGGGGAGGTCTGTGTGTGTGTGGGGGGAAGATCTATGTGTGTGGGGGGGGTATCTGCCTCTGTCTGTGGACCCCTTGGCCGCAGAAAATACTTTTCACTGTACTTCGGTTTCATGTAACAATAAATAAATCAATCTATGTCTATGAGCCTCTGTGTGTGTGGGTCTGTGTGAGGGGGTATCTGTGAATCTGTCTGTGGAGTCTCTATACGTGTGACTGGGGGGGGATTCTCTTTGTGTGTGGGTCCCTGTGTCTATGTGTGTCTGGGTCTCTGCGGTGTGTGTATGTGGGTCTCTGTCTGTGTTTGTGTGTGGGCGGTCTCTGTGCGTGGATCTCTGTGGGTCTCTGTGTCTATGTGTGTCTGGGTCTCTGTGCGGTGTGTGTATGGGTCTCTGTGTGTGTGGATCTCTGCAGTGTGGGTGTCTGTGTCTGTGTGTGAGGGTCTCTGTGTGTGTGTGTGTGTGTGGGTCTCTGTGGATACGTGTGTGGGTCTCTGTGTCTGTGTGGGTGTGGGTCTCTGTGGATCTGTGTGTGTGGGGGTCTCTGTGGATATGTGTGTGTGTGTTAATTCACCATCTAACTCTGCATCAGGGGCAGGAAGGTGTCGCCACCCGGCAGGTATCCCGATATCCCTCCTCACCCAACTTTTAGAGGATGATTTTATAAAAAGGCACCGAAAGTTTGCTGAGCCTTTTGAGTGAGTTTTATCCTGGGATGGTTGACTGGCTGTTGTTTCAATTGGGGGGGGTTACTAACTGCCTGTGATTTTTTTCTTTCTCTGTGATTTGGGAGAATTGCTAGTCAGTTTAGTCGCAATCCCCTTTAACACCTGCCACTCCCTCCCTCTGCTTCCGAAAGTCAGCCGGATCCAGGTTCAGTTTTGTGCGAAATCACCCCTGTGAATCATAAGTTATTGCTACACAGGAAGCCATTCGGCCCCTCGCTGGTTTGAAAGCTATTCAATCAGCCGCACTCTCCTGCTCTGCCCCTCCAGTCGCTGTTACCAATAAACTTTAACATAAGTAACTGATTTGTATCAAGTGGCCACGATCTTGGGGTGTTATTGAGAGGAGGATTATTTGGGGAATAGATACAATTCTTTTTTAAAAGCCAGAAATGGGAATATCCGGCAACCTGGCCTGGATCTGATAAGAGAAAAGACGTCATCAATCCTGCGAGGGGCTACGGGTTTCCACCTGAACGTTTTGTCTTTTAGATCCTCTGGCAGATTCCCATGTCAGTCAGGGGGCGCCTGGTACAGTCTGATCTGAATGGGGCGGGAGGGGTGACTCTGTATATTTCAAAATGCCCTCATATGAGGCGATTTATCAGTGAGTCCGCAGTGTCTGTTCCTGATCAGGGCTGGTAGCCATGGGGGCTCAGCATGTCGAGCGAGGGCAACGTTGGGATCAAGTTGTGTGATGCCGCTCATGGTGGAACAGCCGGCGGCTAAGGAGGAGGCATTCTTTGTCTGTGGAGACCCAAACAGCGAGTCGACCTCAAACCCAGGAGGGAGATTGGGGCCGGGAGACCAAAAAATGTTTTAAAAAGAAAAGGGGACAGTTTCAGATCCTGAATGTTTGAAGTGTGATGTGTGAAATGGAAGGTGTTGGTTTGGGTTTCAAAGAAGTGGTTTAATCCTTTGAAGCTCTAACGAGGCTGTCTCCTGTTTTCTGTAAGCAGTCTGTGTGAGGGGAAAACACCCTCCAATTTCTCTACTCCAGCAATGATTAATTTTGTAGTTTGCGAAAGTTTTGTTTAGAATTGGGGAATTGTCTGTTTTGGATCCAGTGGCTGGAGACGTTTATTGCTCAGTTTGTGGGGACGGATTTTAAGCATCTTAAAAGTGTGAGGTGACGAGACAAAATCAGTTAAACGCCTTCCCCTTGAATGCCTCTGCATTGGATGTAGCCTTCCCCATCCTGTTGCCACGGCAGACAAAAATGCCTTTTGACTGCAAGCAGAATTAGTCCTGTTTTCAGGAAATGTGAAGTTAAAAGGCAGCTGCCGGAGTTCCTCTAGATTCCCCTTGTTTTGCGATTGCCTCTTCCCATTTGGCTCCGGCCTGTTTTACTCAGAGGATGTGAATGATGTCAAAATGTTGCTTCAGAGCTGCTTTTCCTGTGCCACCAACAATAATTCCCAAGGGAAGGCTCCTGGTATCCTGTTACTAGCTGAGTTGGTTCCTGAAACCTGGGAGGGAAAGAGGGGAGTAAAAAAAAATGGAGGCCTAAATAGTATCTTTTGAAAAGCTGATTATCCCAGACAGTTCGGTATATGAATCTCAGGCAAACTACTGCATATTTTGCGCTCACGGTTCTTGTCAGGCTGTTTTGTCATGTCTGAACATTGAGAGCCTGGAGGATTGGTGAAGGCTGCTCTTTAGCACTGAGGACCTCAACATCAAAGGTGTGTTTGCCACTAGCAGCTGGAGATGCATGCAGACTGAATAGGAATGTGCGTTTAAACTTTGTGCTTTGCCCCTGATATTTCATGCTGTGCATCTAACTCCACGACCCACAAAGCTCGATCGTGTGGAGAAATAAGAATTCCCTGCAACTAGCTGCTTGAACTGAAGGCAGAGAATTTTAGAAACACCTTACCACAATGCCTCGTCGTAATGAATAAAAAGACAGGCTATTGTTTCATAAGGAAGACTCCTACCAGGACACAGTGGAGACACTGACCTGCCTTTATCTCTGGCATTTTAAAGCTTTCCAGTTAGAATTTAGATCCTTCAAACTTTTTTTTAGATGGGGAGGGTGCTCTGTTTTTGGTGGTCCAGAGTATGCGGTTTTAACTGTTTTGCTCCTGATTTAATGTACCCACTTCAACCGAAACTTTGACTTCCCTAAATGTCCCATTTCTGTAGCTGCATTCAGTTCTGATAAGGTTGGGGGAAATGGTAGAGAATATCGTGAGATATATTAACATTGCCAAACTCCACTGCCTGGAGCTCTGTCAATAAACTTATGTCTCCTTTGGAACCTTTTCGAAACCCATTTCCTTTCTTTTTTTGATTTAACCTTCATTGACATCTTCCCCTCGACTTGGCATCTGTTCCCCATATAATTTGTAGATTTTAAGTGTCTTGGAAAAGTTTGAATGTTAAAGACACCATATGCAAGTTAATGAGGCAATTAAAAAAAAAAGTTAAAGCACTGGGGCTTATTTCTTGAGTGACGGAATTGAGAAACTTTACAGCGTCTTGGTTAGAACACATTGGTGTACCGTGCACAATTCCGGTCTCCGCATTAGGGAAACCATACAGGGACATTGGGGAGGGTGCAAAAGATGATTACTAGAAAGATACTAGAACTGAAAGGTTGGACCCATCAGGAAAGGCGACCTGATAAGATATCTTTGAGGTTATAAAAAGCTTTGATAAGCAAGAGACCAGGGACTATAAATACAAAAGAATCATGGAGGATTCCAGTAGGAATTCAGGAGAACCATTTTCATCCAGAATGTGGAACTCGCCACCACGAGACCTGGGTGAGTCGAATGATGTAGATGCATTTAAGTGGAAGTTGGATAAGTACAATGGAGAAAGGAATAGAAAGGTAGGTTGATGAGAGCTAAATGAAGAACGGCAGGAGGAACCTTGTGTGGAGCATAGAAATGGGAATGGACCGGTATTGGAGTGTTTCTCTGCTGAAAATCTGTGTGATGTTATGCAAATGGAAGTTGCTGTAATGTAGTTTGTCATGTGCTGAATTTGTTAGGTTGCTTATTCTCAGTGATACCAGATGCTTGTAGACCGACACGTCCCTATTTAATCAAAACTGAGAAAACATGGGTAAAGTGAGATTGAAGGACAGCATCAAGGGGCAGAAGAGAATATAACATAAGCCAAGAAGTACTGATTTAGTGATTGCAAACAAGATTGGAAAGTAGGAGTTCCAGCGAGCGGTGTTAGTCTATCTGCCCAATCCTCTAACTCCACTTCCAAGATCATCCTTCTCCTTGGAAAAAGGTCTGATTGGAGCAGGAGTCTTTAGTGTAGGGCAGTCAGAAAATATTTAAGGAAGTGGACAACTAGCTTTCCCCCCACGCCATTCCCTAGGACATTAGGTGATTGCTCTTTTTACTGCTCCCTATTACTTGTAGGATTTTATTGCTGTCACCAGTGTGGTGTTCCATGTGGACAAACTACTCACAGACCCTCCCTGTCTTGACCAATTTCCTCAATAAAAGGTACCATTGGTTCCTCCACCCTCCCAGATCCTTGATGTGTCATCTCCAACTAGCATTGCTCACCTCTCTGCCTCTCGCTCGCTCAAATTCCTTGTTGAATCCCATTATCAGACTGCTTCACTGACCTGCTCTAATCACAGCCCATTAGAGCTGACCGCGGGACAATGGCCTAGGGTACAATGAGCTGCTTTCTCAACAACAGTGAAATTCTAACCCGAAATACTGTCGGGTGCTGGGAATTGGAAACTTAAACCGAAGATGCTGGAAATACCCAGCAGGTCTGGCGACATCTGTGGAGAGAGAATCGGATTTAAAAGGTCTGCAACCTTTCATCACCTTTCTAATGGAAATGATCCTGAAGCTTGCAGCAGGGGATTTCAATTTGTGAATCGAACCAGGAACTGCAGTGAGCTCAGGGTTTCATGCTGGCCAATGCATGAGCTCACTGTGAGCTTCATAGTGCCAAAGTAGCCCTCTTGACAGTTTAGCAAATAAGAACACCTCTTGGTATTGAGTCAAACAGATGAGCAAAGTCCCGGATCCACATAGAACATAGAAAATCCGTCACTTGTGTTGATCTGATTTTTTACCTCCGCGTCAGGTTTGGAGGGAAGGGGTGGTTATTGCATCAGCTTCAGTTACTGCTCTAAGAACAAGATTAAATTTTGTGTCACGAAGCTGGATAGGGACAGGGTTCAGCCTTCTCAGGTCGCTACTGCCTTAGAGTCATAGAATCCCTACAGTGCAGAAGGGGGCCATTCGGCCCATTGAGTCTGCGCCAACCCTCCAAAAATCACCTCACCTCAGCCCAATCCCTCGCCCTATCCCTGCAACCCCACCTAACCGTTAGACACCAAGAGGCAATTTATCATGGGCAATCCACCTAACCTGCAAATCTTTGGACTGTGGGAGGAAGCTGGAGCACCCGGCTGAAACCCACTCAGACACGGGGAGGACGTGCAAACTTCACACACCCAAGGCCGGAATTGAACCTGGGTCCCTGGCGCTGTGAGGCAGCAGTGTTAACCACCGTCCCGTCCATAACGGGGGATAGTTTCTCACAACCCTATCCAGGCTGGCAAATAAAGTACAGTGACCTGGGTAGACTAATGGATGACAGCCAACTCTTGTGGGATGTAAACCCAATTAAATTATTACACTCAGAATAAGAAAGAGAATACAATTTGGTTGTGGGGGGGGCAGGTGGTGGGGGCGGGGGGGGGGGGGGGGAGGAGAGTGTTGGTGGGAAGCATTGTATGTCTTTCTACCCTTGTCGTCTTTGTTATGGTGGCTTCTGGATATTTTTACACAAGAGTCGCCTCATCTTACTTCATGATGGACTCTGTGGAATTTTACTGACAGCCCACGGGAATGTTCAAAGACTCGAATGTGGATCAGGCACTGATCAGGTCTGACAGGTTGTCTGTGTCCAACAGTAAAAAAGGAGATTGTCTCTTTACAGGAAAGGAACTCTCAGCAGCCCACACCAGTTTATGACATGGATCAACTTTGTGAGGTTCAGGGGTCACTCTGCGTTTTGCTTTGAGTATACCTCCTAATAAGCTGCAGATGTCAGCGTATCCGTGTTAGAATATGTGTGTGTCAGGGGAGGGGGTGATGGTAAGTGCAGTGTCATTTGATCTTGGCGCCATTTTTTTTCAAATTTGATGAGGTTTTTTGCAGGTGTTTTTAAATTGAGAAGCAGGGGTGACAGGGCCAATGCCCATAATTCCAGACAGTCTCAAAGTTGAAAAGAATAGAAGACAGGGACAGAATCAACCCAGAATTATTGATGAGGTGATGCCAAATATGGGTTCATAAAGCTTGAAAGCCCAAGAAGTGCAAGGAATTCCACAGCTTTTGACACCTGGACTATGAGTCAGCGCAACAAGTCTTTATCTATGGAATGACGCTGGAGAGAGGTGGGAGAGTGTAGGATTTTAAAACCTTCTTTCATGGGATCGCTAGCAAAGTCAGCATTTGTTGCCCATCCCTAATTTCCCTTGAGCTGAGTGACTTGCTCGGCCAATTCAGCGGGCAGTTAACGGTCGAACACATTGCTGTGGGGTCTGGAGTCACCTATAGGCCAGACCGGGTAAGGACGGCAGATTTCCTTCCCTAAAAGAAATAGCGAACCAGATCGGTTTTTACCACAACCAACAATAGTTTCGGGGCCACCATTACCAAGACTAGTTTTATATTCCAGATTCTAATCATTGAATTTCACCCCCACAACACAAAGATGTGCAGGGTAGGTGGATTGGCCACGCTAAATTGCCCCTTAATTGGAAAAAAATGAATTGGGCACTCTAAATTAAAAAAAAAAAGAAATAAAAAATCTTGAGCAGTTCTTCCACAGCAATCTGAAATCCACGTAACTTTAAACGGTCACCTGCAAACTCTTCAGCGAAAGACTTGAAAACAGTCGTGAGTTGGATATTTTCGGATGTTCTATACAGCGACATATCTCTGTCAGTATTTCATCCAGACCGTGATTCCATCCAATACTTAACTGAATAGGAAAAATAGATAAATGTTCTTGCATGTTCTCTGGTTTCTGTGTTTGATCTTTTGTGGAATGGTTTTTATAAATCACATAGTGGAGTGCATTACCGTTTGATCATTCTAACACACGTTCTCTTATATTTTTGTTCTTCAGTTGACCTGTTGGACTTTGCCTCGGCTCACGGAGAGCTTGGCTGGCTGACCAATCCATATAATGTAGCTGTAAGTATTGATGTTGGTCAGATCCACCTCCAAATTCCACTAAAGCTGGTGATGAATTATTTTTTCAATGGGGGGGTGCAGCTATTTGAAAGACTATGGGGAAAAGAAGTGTGATTGTTTACAGCAGGTGGCATAACTGAACTGGAAAGGTTGTCTTGCTGGCATGAATTAATTGGATTTGAAGTCTAGGTTACTCACTGTTCTCTCTCCCCTGCCACCTCCCAGCGGCTTTGTCCTTCTAAGAAGCAATGATTCTCTCAGGGATGTAGCCCCAGGGCTGCCCGCCTTACATCTTTTCTAACTGGCCTTCTTTATCAGAGTGTTTACAGGCTATCCAGCTCTGGAAGCATCACCTTTGAATACAATTGAACCTAGTCATGGATGTGTAGTTCTGTGCTTACTGGCCAAGGGTCAGAGGTCACTGAAGCAACTTGGACTTCTCCATCTTAACCCGCTTGATCCAACTTTCCATATCGCCCCTTGGCTAGAGAATGGTCACTCACAGTTGTGGTTTCTGTCCCTATAGGCACCAGTGATTCATGTAGGAAGTGCACAAGCGTGGTGTTTGGACGAGGACAGACTTGGGCTTGGTTATGATGTCCCTCGATGGTTTAATAGTGACTAAAACTGTAGGGCAGCACAGTGGTGCAGTGGTTAGCACTGCTGCCTCACAGCACCGAGGACCTGGGTTCGATCTCTGCTCCGGGTCACTGTCCGTGTGGAGTTTGCACATTCTCCCAGTGTCTGCATGGGTCTCACCCCCACAACCCAAAGATATGTAGGGTAGGTGGATTTGCTGTGCTAAATTGTCTCTTAATTGGGGGGGGGGGAATTGGGCACTTTAAATTTAAAAAATAATAAAATTGTGAATGGTTTCACACAAGAGGCTCACTGGAGGTGACTCATGCCGAACTTAGAAAGTTTCCACCTGTTGGAATGGAGGAGAGAAGATGGGGGTGGGAGGGGAGGGCGGAGGTAAAGAACTTTCTGTTTTCAATGAAACCCTTCACCATCAACCTTTGAGTAGCTGTTCACTTGCATTTCTTTTCTCCCGTTCTTGTTTTAAAGTGGGATCTTCTTCAGACTGTGTGGAACGACACACCCATTTACATGTACAGTGTGTGCAATGTGGTCGAAGGCAATCAGGACAATTGGTTACGGACCAACTGGATCTACCGCGGAAATGCGCAGCGCGTGTTCATCGAGCTCAAGTTCACCGTGCGCGATTGCAACAGCTTCCCCGACATTGAGACCTCTTGCAAGGAGACCTTCAACCTCTACTATGCCGAGTCAGACTTTGATTACGGAACGATCTTCAGGAAGAGCCAGTTCAAAAAAATCGACACCATCGCGCCCGATGAAGTCACGAGACAAGAGGACGTAGACTCCCGAAACGTTAAGATTAATGTTGAGGTGCGTGCGGTTGGCCCGCTAAAGCAGAAGGGCTTCTATTTGGCTTTTCAGGATGTCGGTGCCTGCGTCGCACTCGTATCCGTGCGAGTGTACTACAAGAAGTGTCCGGCCAATGTGCGCAACATGGCTGCCTTTCCAGAAACAATAGCCGGGGAAGATTCTCAAGTACTCTCTGAAGTTATCGGGACTTGTGTAGATCATGCAGTGGCCCACGAGCCACCAAAGATGTACTGCAACAGTGATGGGGAATGGCTGGTTCCAGTTGGCCAGTGCATGTGCGAGGCTGCATACGAGATAGTGAATGGTACTTGCCAAGGTAAGTGCCGCTATTGAAGCTAAATGTTATCCATTCTGGCCTCCTGTCTAATAAAATGAGGACCGATTTCTGTTTGTGTGCAGTAGTTTGGGAGTAAATAAAAGGGGCAGATAATTATATATGGCGAGGGCTGTACTTCTATCAATTGATGCATTGTTACATGGTTCCGGCTTAATCTCTTTTGGTTTATTTCAATTGTTTCTGTTGACAGTTATATTATTGATGGCTAGAAATGCAGAAATTCTAGTAACAATCATCTCCTGTGTCCCACCCTTGAACAATGTTTTGCGGTTTGCTTCGTCCCACACTCTTGTTTGAAATGAAGGTGGAGTGAGTGTCTTTATATCATAAAAGCAAATTACTGCAGATGCTGGAATCTGAAACAAAAACAGAAAATACTGGACAATCTCTCAGCTTTGACAAAGAATCATAGATCATAGAATTTACAGTGCAGGAGGAGGTCATTTGGCCCATCGAGTGTACACTTGGAAAGAGCACCCTACCCTATCCCCGTAACCCAGTAACCCCACCTAACCTTTTGGACACTAAGGGGCAACTTATCATGGCCAATCCATCTAACATGCACATCTTTGGGCTGTGGGAGGAAACCGGAGCACCCGGAGGAAACCCACGCAGACACGGGGAGAACGTGCAGACTCTGCACAGTCACCCGATGCCGGGAATTGAACCCGGGTCGCTGGAGATGTGGGGCAGCGGTGCTAACCACTGTGGTACCGTCATCCAAACTCAACGCTAACTCTGTTCTCTCCCCACAGATGCTGTCAGACCTGCTAAGATTGTCCAGCATTTTCTGTTCTTATTAGATCATATTGTTATGGTCCATATGTAAGGTCAGTTTGTAGCCAGATCTTGGTAGACAATCTGCTTGCGTTAGATTCCATTCTGTCAGAAACCAGTGCCTTTTTTTTGTGGTGTGTTCATGGGCGGAATTCTCCAGTGCCCCTGCCGTGTGTTTCCCGGTGGCGTGCTGTTCGCCAGCAGCGGGATTCTGCAGTATTGAAGCCACCCCACGCCACTGGGAAACTCTCGGGCGAGGATGCATTTGTTTCCTTGTTTTGCTTCATATATGTTGCACAGATGGATAATTGTGTTGGTTCTAGTCTCAGGAACTGAATTCCCTTTGCTGCTGCACCAGAAGGAAGGTGGCTGGGTGAGAGAGTGCCGATCACTGAATACAGCCAGATTTGAATTTTGATGAGGGAACGTTATACATTGCCGGGGGTGGGATGGAGGGGGTGGGAGACAAAGGGGGCAGGGGAAGATAGTCATAGAAAGAATTTGTCGGACAATGGGCACTGTTGTGTAACGAGTTTGTTTAATGAGACATGGCCTTCATCACTCATCAGTGATTTACTGGAGACCCTCCCTATTTCTAGGCATATGTGAAATTCCATCACCGTATATAATAAACAGACATTCCACAGTTACTGCCCCCCTATTACTGGTAAGATTTCCTCCCCCACCCCCTCCCCGCTGTTACTGGTAAGAACCCCCCTCCCGCCCAGATTTTAGGCAATTTTACTATGTAGTAATGGGGAGTAGGTTTGTTTTTGTCTTGTTCTCATTCCTGTCCGGGCTGTGGTCAAAATGCTGCCAAAAAACCTGGGGGATATCGTTTCATTGTGTGCAGCTCCTGCAATGGGTTAGTGAGGCTGGAATGTTAAGTATTTAGCTCTGATCTCTTGGTTTAACTGCGACGGTGTGGCTAACTTTCGTCCTCTCTGCCAGGAAAGAACCTTTAGCAATAGGTAAGGGTCAAAAAGCCTGCTCTTTTTTTTTGTTTGATGAATTGACCTATCTACTCACCATCTTCCTGGAACAGTTCTCACTCCATAAACCTGTCCAATTGTCCATTACATTTACCTTATTTGCAGCCGCGTTCTTCTCCGAGAACAACTCTCTTGGGCAAATAAAATTCCCCTGACTTCCCTTCTTAATGCTCGGTCCTAATTTTAACGTCTAGCCCTGGCAGAACAAATGACTGGATTCCCTACAGGATCCTGAAACTTTAATCGGGTCAACCTGACATTTCAAATGCCCCATAATTTCCAAAACAGATTGTCCTTCCTGACGACGACTAGGGCTGAATTGTTTCATTCCAGAATGGATCAACTCTTATTCCCAAACCCTTCGCAAGCTCTGGCTAAGTGCAAAACCAGCTCCAAGAGTGGTCTCGCAGGGCGACATTCAATATTGCTTGCCCCCATGCCAATCTCCTGATGTTTGTGTCATCAAACGGTAGTTTGGTATTTGACCTCTTAAAATAAACCCGAGTACCGTTTTTGAAGCAGACGAGGTGTTTCGATTGGGCAGGTGAGATGAATCGAGGGCTTGATAAATGATTAACCTGCTTCCCAGGTGCGCAGCTCCCTTTGGTCTCTCTGGGAGTGGAAGCTACTGAGAGAAAAATGAGAACATGTGTCAGTTGCCCAAAGAGGAGGGGAGGAGAAGCTGCTCTAACTGTAGGGAGCTTGTGTAATCCTGTGTGTACCAACCCATTTCCTCTGCCTGGGCCTCCCCTGGACTTTGTGCACCCTTTCTGGCTAATTATAGACCAGTGCGCTGTGGAATGTCCTTCACTTGCAAAACAGGACGTTGGTTGCACTTCTAAGGTGGAGGTAGCATTGTTTGACAAAGGCATTGAATTTAGTGGGCGACAGGATTCTGTACAAGCCCCGTGTCAGTTCACGCTTCTCACTCGGTTGTTGAATGCGCAGTCATGCAACTGGGAGCTTGGAGGTCCTTGGATTTGTTACAATGCAGCAAATGATTCTTCACTGTAATGGGAGCCTTCTGATCAGCCTGTGCTGTTTATGTATAAAAAGATTAGTGGGTGATATTTGGGGAGGAATTGGATAATCTACCTTTTGTACAAGATCCAATTGTAGGTCAAACCTGGCAGGGCCCAAAGTTATATTGGATATTTTCATTGCTAAACAAACCCTGCACATTAAAGACAGACAGAGGTGTCAGACTGGTTGGCACCACCCAACTCTTCTTTAAAGAAGGTCTAAATCATCTGTTTCTAAAATTAATCTGATAATCTGTAATTTTACCAGGATGTGTTTACATAAGAGTTCATCAAGAGGGAGGTAGGGATTTTCACACTGAAGAAGATCTCCCATAGGCCCCCTGAGCAGGTGATCGCTGCCGAGCCCATGGGCCTCAATTCAAAAGTGATGGCTTGGTGTGGTGAAAGGGTCACACGGGCCACAAAACGTTCTACGTTGATTCCTATTCTGCGCTGAGTTGATTGCTTAAGGCCAATGAGGTTCATTGTTCCTGGGCAAACACACTGCCCTTGATCATTATTGGATGTTTGGAGGGGCATCATGGTGGCGCAATGGTTAAGACTGCTGCCTCACGGTGCCGAGGGCCCGGGTTCGATCCCGGCCCCGGGTCACCACCTGTGTGGAGTTTGCACATTCTCCCTGTGTCTGCGTGGGTCTCGCATCCACAACCCAATGATGTGCAGGGCAGGTGGATTGGCCATGCTAAATTGCCCCTTAATTGGAAAAAATAGTTGTACTCTAAATTTATAATATTAAACAACTGACTGGGTGTTTGGGGCTGGCAACTGCGTGGGACATGTGGGTGAAGACAGACTTGTGCCTGCTTGTGATACTTTCCAAAACAAAATAGCCTGAAGATACTTACTGCCTACTTGTATGAAGGGCGGGCTTGGCGAAGTACCTGGGGTACAGGAGAGGTTGAATTTGGGAGGACAAAGAAGTTCAAAAGGCACCCGTGAGGTCTTTTCAACAAAATCCGTCTATAAACATGATGCTGCGTCATGTCCGTGAGTCAGGATCGTCGGCACGGCTTTGACAGATCCTCTTGAGGGCAGTGGGTCTCAATTTGAACGTAGTGCTTCAAAGCTTTGGACGCTTTGATTTGAAGACTCGACTTGATGATGCTGTACACGGGACAATATGCCGTCGTTCAAGTCCCACATTTTAATTGGGCAGGAGTCCGTGCCAAACACCCCCACCTGTCGTAAGCGTGGGCAGGTGGAGTCCGGCAGGGTAGGGGTTAATGTGCTAGAATTTCGAATCTTTCAGCAGTCCTGCCCTGGAGTGTTGGAATGTAAAACCACAGACTGAAATTCAGCAGAGCAAAACCACGGGAGCTGCCAGGGGAACAACACCAATTTAAAAAAAAAAAAAGAGTAAGAGAAATATACGACTCGAACTATGATACAACCTGGTCATTAAAGCATTGAGAAACAGGAAAACATGGCATTAGGCTGACTGCAACAGTAGCATCAAACTCTCCTGTGATGAATGTTGTTTTTATACAGGCATTTTGGTATTCCCCGGGGGCAGGAGTCTATGTTCTAGTATTCTGAACTTTGCCATTCTGTATTTTAAAGGGCCTGGCTGCATTGTGTCAGGCAAACCTTTGTGTCAGTCCCCCTCCCTTTCGCGCACAGCCCCCCCACCCCCCCAACACCCATCCCATCCTCCCCTGCCGGTTTTGACACTTGCTGGGATGCAGGTTCCATGGGCATCATTCCATTACCTCACCCAAATGGTCGCGCCCTTCCTGGGTGCACCTGGCAAGTCACATCAGCAGGGTCTTAACCACAGGGGCAGGCGATCCCTCCTCCTCCTTGTGCTGTCCAGCTTACTGGTTAGTGCTCGGGAGGAGGACGCCTGCCTCCATTTTCCTCCCTGATCCAGTGAAAGTGCCACCATCAGTGAGATGTGCTAACTCGCAACGGACTGGGGATCAAAGCTGCAACGCTCTGGTTGGCATGGTTTGGTGCTGCATGGGTGATCTGATCAAAATGCTGGTGGAGGGAAATCCAGGACAAGGAGACATGACCGTAAATTTTGAGTTAGGCCGCCTGCGGATGAAGCACTGCTTGCTAGAAACTGGAAACTCTTTTTGTCTCTAAGTGGCTGGGAACGTTGGTATGGTTGGGGCTGATAAGACTGGGATATTCATTCGATTAGGGATATGAAGCACGGTGGTAAAATGGAGCAGAGAGGTGCTTGTTAGCTGTGCCTTGAACTAATAAATGGTTGGGCGGAGATCGAGGGGCTGAATGGCCTAATCCTCTTTCTTGTGTTCTCTTGGATGTCTGTTAGTTGGGGGAATCACTGGTGCGTTGGTTTGCAGTAGACATCGGGATGGGGTAGGAGAGAAGGCACGATCATGGGTGTGATTCACCGGAAAGATTTTGAAGGGCGCTCTTGGGCGTGTTTGGCGGGATGTTTTGCGGCGGCTGCAGTGCCGAGATGGAGACCGCTATTCAACAGCACTCAGTCGTATTTTTGATGCCTTGGGGAGTTTCTCCTGACTCAAGGCCATCTTTGAAATTTCCCGGCACTGGGGAGCTGAACTCACCGGCGAGATCGGTTCCTCCGAGGTCAGGCTACTTCTGAAAAGTTGCCCTGATCTCCTCACCACCCCCCTGATGTGTTGGGTGCTCTGGATCTGTGGAACACATACAGGTCACCAACACTTAAAATAGTGCAACACTATTTTATTAAGTTAGAAACTGTTCAACATACTTTCACTGTGGGTTAACACGATGTTAGATTAAACTAAAGACCTATGCCTGTCCGAACCAGTCTATGCACTCAGCACATGGTGAGGATCTGTGCTGTAAGCTGTAAGCTCTGTCCTTCTAGGAGGCTGCATCCCGAATGAGCGGAACTCTGATGCCCCCTGTCTTTATAGTGAGTGTGCTCTGGTGATTGGCTGCGGTGTTGTGTGTGTTGATTGGTCCCACTGTGTGTGTGTGTCTGCACCATGATATACTGGTGTATATTATGACATTCCCCCCTTTTATAAAAGAATGTATGTGTGTGGCAATAAATAATGTATGGTGAGAATGTTCCTAGCTACGTGTAGGGTGCGAAGACATATTTACAGGACTACGTACGTGAGAACTAAGCTATTTACATGGGAAGGTGCCTGGTGCAGAGAAGCAGTATGCACCAAGAATAACGAGATCAACACTATATACAAACCAGGGAAACGATCAAACAAAGCAACAAAACAATTCAGAGAGTCTATAAGTCCGCAAAGTTCATAAATTAAGTCTCTGAGGTGGGCGACGAATTCTGGTTGACCACCTCAAGGGTGGGTTGAGAGCCGCCGGTTCAGGAGCGGGCTGGACTGCGTCAGAGTCAGGGGGATGCAGAGTGACAGGGAGCTCTGCATAGTCCGTGGCAGGGTCAGCAGGAGAGTGAGGCGACAGTGGAGGATCACGTGGCGAGCGTGGATCGAGACGAAGGGCGCGTCGATTGCGGTGCAGAATAGAGCCATCCGGTAGACGAACCAGGAACGAGCGGGGAGCCACCTGCCGAAGGACAACAGCGGTTGTAGAACAGCCCCCATCCGGAAGACAGATGCGGACGTTGTCATCTGGAGCCAGAGCAGGGAGATCAGCTGCACGGGAGTCATGAGCCGCCTTGTGCTGTGCACGAGACAGCTGCATCCGGCGAAGGACCGGAACGTGGTCGAGGTCTGGGACATGGATGGACGGCACCGTCATCCTCAGGGTACGACCCATGAGTAACTGGGCTGGCGACAGGCCAGTGGACAGCGGGGCGGAGCGATAGGCCAGCAAGGCGAGGTAGAAATCGGACCCAGCATCGGCAGCCTTACATAGGAACCGTTTGACGATATGTACTCCCTTCTCCGCTTTGCTGTTGGTTTGGGGGTAGACGGGACTGCATGTCACATGGGCAAAATTGTACCGCCTGGCAAAGTTGGACCTTTCTTGGCTGGCGAAGCAGGGGCCATTGTCCGACATAACCGTGAGCGGGATGCCGTGTCGAGCAAATGTTTCTTTACATGCACGAATGACGCAGACCAGGTGATGTCGTGCAACCGCATCACCTCCGGGTAATTCGAAAATTAGTCCACGATCAGGACATAGTCTCTACCCAGCACGTGGAACAGGTCGATGCCCACCTTGGTCAATGGTGACGTGACCAACTCATGGGGCTGCAGGGTCTCGCGTGGTTGGGCCGGCTGGAAGCGCTGACAAGTGGGGCAGTTGAGCACTGTGTTGGCTATGTTGTCATTAATTGCCGGGCCAGTACACTGCCTCTCGGGCCCGTCGGCAGCACTTTTCCACGCCAAGGTGGCCCTCGTGTAGTTGTTCGTGGACAAATTGGCGCATGCTATGCGGGATGACAATGCGGTCCAGTTTTAGAAGAACCACGTCTACTACCGCCAGATCATCTCTGACATTATAGAATTGAGGGCATTGGCCCTTGAGCCACCCGACCGTTAGGTGGCGCATGACACGCTGTAGCAAGGGGTCAGCCGCCGTCTCGCGGCGAATTTGGACGAGGCGTTCATCCGTGGCAGGTAGATTGGAGGCCGCGAATGCCACATGGGCATCAAGCTGGAAGTCATATTGCCGCAGCTTGAGAAGAATACGCTGGAGGCGAGGCGTCATATCGTTCAAGTCTTTCTGTATTATATTGACCAGCGGGCGATGGTCGGTCTCGACGGTGAATTGAGGAAGTCCGTAGACATAATTGTGAAACTTAACCACACCGGCCAGAAGGCCCAGGCAATCCTTTTCTATCTGCGCGTAGCGCTGCTCCGTGGTCATCGCACGTGACGCATATGCAACGGGGGCCCATGATGAGGCCTCATCACGTTGGAGGAGAACTGCCCCAATGCCGGAATGACTGGCATCGGTCGAAATTTTGGTCTCCTTTGCTGCATCAAAGAAAGCTAAGACCGGGGCCGTGGTCAGTTTGGTTTTGAGTTCTCTCCATTCGCGCTCGTGGGCAGGGAGCCATTGGAAGTCTGTCGTCTTCCTGACCAGGTTCCTGAGAGCCGTGGTATGAGAGGCGAGGTTAGGGATAAATTTCCGTAAAAAATTGACCATACCCAGAAATCGGAGGACCGCCTTCTTGTCCTCTGGTGTTTTCATAGCTGTGATGGCAGCTACCTTGTCTGCATCTGGCTGCACACCCAATTGGGAGATGTGGTCCCCAAGGAACTTGAGTTTCGTCTGAACAAAAGAACATTTGGCCCTGTTGAGGCGGAGGCCATGCTCATATATACGTCTGAATACGTGCTGGAGGCGACTAACATGCTCCTGCGGCGTGGTGGACCAAATGATTATGTCATCGACATAGACGCGAACACCTTCAATGCCTTCCATCATTTGTTCCATAATCCTATGGAACACCTCTGATGCAGATATGATCTCGAACGGCATCCTGTTGTAACAATATCTGCCAAAGGGGGTATTAAATGTGCAGAGTTTCCTGCTGGATTTATCGAGCTGGATTTGCCAGAATCTTTTTGAGGCGTCGAGTTTGAAGAGCTTGGCACGAACCATGTCACATGTGAGCTCTTCGCGCTTGGAAATTGGATAATGCTCCCTCATGATATTGCGATTTAGATCCTTGGGATCAATGCAAATTCTCAATTCGCCGGAAGACTTTTTTACACATACCATGGAACTGACCCAGTCGGTTGGTTCCGTGACTTTGGAAATCACTCCTTGGTTCTGGAGATCCTGCAGCTGCTGCTTGAGGCGTTCCTTAAGGGGTTGCTGGGACCCGGCGAGGTGCGTGCACCACAGGCGTGACATTCGGTTTTAATAAAATCTTGTAGGTGTACGGGACCGTGCCCATGCCCTTGAAGACATCGTGGTACTGGTTAATAATGGCGTCGAGCTGCGCCCTGAAGTCGGTGTCCTGAAAGGCAGACGCGTCAGCAGGAGAGAGAGAGTGAACTCTCTGAACTAGGTTCAATAGCTTGCATGCCTGCGCGCCAAGCAGGGAGGCTTTTGAGGAGCCCATGATTTCAAAGGGAAGGATGGCTTTGCGTGACCTGTGCATCACTTCAAGTTGACACGAGCTGCTGGCAGCAATGGCATTGCCATGATAATCTAATAGCTGGCAGGCTGATGGGAGGATGGCTGGTTTGACACAAAGGCTTTGGAGGTCAGACCGCGCAATGAGATTGGCGGAGGCACCAGTGTCCAGGCGGAATCGTATTTGGGACCGGTTGACCGTAAGGGTGGCACACCACTCATTGTCTGGATCGATGCTGTATACCAATAGAGGCTGGATTCTTTGCTTTGGGGTCACCCTGTTTTTTGTAACGATACCGACTCGAAAAGGTGCCTTCGGGTCCTCGGTGTCAATATCCGGTCGTAGGTCCGCATTGGACTCAGTGACCATGGGCTGAATGGCCCGGACATTCCTGCGAGTCTGGCCGGAGCGATACGAATTGGCAGGCCGAGCTGATCTGCATAAAGCAGCATAGTGGCCAAGTTTGCCACATCTCAGGCATTGTCGGGATTTGGCAGGGCATTGCCGCTTTAAGTGGGTGCAGCCACAGTTGCCGCACGTTGTAGCGTCAGTAGGTTCGTTGCGCCACCACGCATGCGCGGTGCGGCTGTACGTGGTGCGTGCCTGCGCAGTACGTTCGTCGATGTCGCCGTCCCCTCGTTCGGTGCGCACAAGCGCGCGAAATGGCCGCCCTCATCCAGGCTGAGGCCCTGGAGTTGCTCGATTGCTTGGACCCGTTCTGCCTCGAGGGGACCTTGCCACGCCGTTTCAGCCGCTTGGATGTGGGAATACCGCCTAGTGGCGTGTTCGTGTAGCACGCAGGTCTTGATGGCAATCGCTAGGGTGAGCTGCTTTACCTTGAGGAGCTGCTGGTGTAGGGGGTCCGACTGAACACCGAAAACGATCTGGTCGCGTATCATGGAGTTGGAGGTGGGCCAGTAATTACAGAACTGCGCAAGGATGCAGAGGTGGGTGAGAAAGGACTGGAAAGGTTCATCCTTACCCTGCAAACGCTGTTGGAATACATAGCGCTCGAAACTTTCATTCACCTCTATGTTGCAGTGAGTGTCAAACTTGAGGAGGACCGTCTTGAATTTTGATTTATCTTCATCATCAAGGTGAGAGAATTGAAACTGTGGATGGCATGTTCCCCGGCCGTGGATAGGAAGAGAGCGATCTTCCTGGTGTCTGAGGCAGCTTCCCGGTCTGTGGCTTCCAGGTGGAGCTGGAAGCGTTGTTTGAATATCTTCCAGTTGGCCCCTAGGTTACCGGTGATGCGGAGCGGCGGCGGGCAGACGCTGTCCATTTTGCAGGATGGCTGTATGCTGGTGGAAGGCAGATCACTTGCAGGTAGGTCTAAGAAGTTCTAATATCCCTCAACGCCTGGTATCATGTTGTGTTGGGTGCTCTGGATCTGTGGAACACATACAGGCCACCAACACTTAAAATAGTGCAACACTATTTTTTTAAGTTTAAAAACTGTTGAACATACTTTCACTGTGGGTTAACACGATGTTAGATTAAACTAAAGACCTATGCCTGTCCGAACCAGTCTATGCACTCAGCACATGGTGAAGATCTGTGCTGTAAGCTGTAAGCTCTGTCCTTGTAGGAGGCTGCATCCCGAATGAGCGGAACTCTGATGCTCCCTGTCTTTATAGTGAGTGTGCTCTAACTGGTGATTGGCTGCGGTGTCGTGTGTGTTGATTGGTCCCACTGTGTGTCCATCAGTGTGTGTGTATCTGCACCATGATATACTGGTGTATATTATGCCCCCCCCCCCATTTCAGGATGCTCTAATGGTGTCCGAGACCCCCCAAGGTGCCATCGGGCCTTGTCCACACATGTGGAAACCAGTACTAATCGGCACCCGGTTGAGGCCTCGTAGACGCGGCAGTTGACCCCCGGGTGACTGCGGCGTTGGGATATTTAAATGAGTCATGATCGCCCCGGCGCGAAGCCCAATTTGGGGCTTTTCTGGGATTCCAACATGTTCCCACCACTGGTCACTCACCCGGTCACAGACAACAATCCCAACCCACATGGTGTGAATGGCATCCTCTCTCTGACCCACCAGACTAACTAACCATCAGAAATCGAGACTAAACAAACTGCCTCAATGTTCTGCCTGGCATGGTCATACACGAATGCCCTCCTCCCCAAAGCACCATATAATCGATATGTGTAATCGTTTCGGTCAATATTCATTTAAAATTACCAAGTACATTTTACGTGAAAATGGAATTAATATTTGCTTCACCATATGTATGAATGTAGACGGTGTGAAAAATCTTTGATTACCTCAATAACTGATGCCTGCACATCATAAAACACACAGAAATGCTGCCTCACGGCGCCGAGGTCCCAGGTTCGATCCCAGCTCTGGGCCACTGTCCGTGTGGAGTTTGCATATTCTCCCCGTGTTTGTGTGGGTTTCGCCCCCACAACCCAAAGATGTGCAGGGTAGGTGGATTGGCCACACTAAATTGCCCCTTAATTGGAAAAAATAAATTGGGCACTCTAAGTTTATTTTAAAAAACCACACAGGTTCAAAATTGAGACACTGTATGAACAATCTGGCCACTGATTGGTGTGTGGGCCACAGTTTCGAAACTTCCAGACATCCACCTTGAAAGCCAGACTGGCGGTGACTTTGGCATTTAGCTTGTCTGCTCAATTCTGAGAGCTTTGTCAGTGATTTCCCTGCTGGACTATGTGCTTTTGCTGCCTCGATCACCCACCACCCCGCAGCCCCTCTGCAAAAGCAAGCTTCCCTTTCTCCGTATAATATCAGCCCGAGAGTGAAGTATCTGAAGTCGCTGGCCTTTGTTCCACCAGTATCTAAGCAGGCAATGGGTAATGCGGCATTCTAAATCGACACTGGTACTCAGAGGCAGAGATTAAACAAACTCTATTGGCGTCAGCTAATCAGTATTTCTTTATTTTTCTGCTCACTCCTGCAGCTTTAACTTTGTTTCTGATCGCTACCAAACATCTCTCCTGTCACCTGAGTAATTATATGGGAGTTTGAAAAATGAGGCAGCTGGGGTTGAGTCTTGGTGCTTTGATAGCCTCTGCTGGTGAGGGTGTGACTGGTACAAACTGGTATTTTGAGTTTGTCCCCATTGCATTTCCAATTACTTGGTGTGAAGACAGTCACCTGCCGCCAGATGTGAACACATTTCAAAACTGAAAATCTTTGATGTTTTTTTTCCTTTTATATTTTTTTTGTGTGCGCGTGTGGTTGTACACAATCCCGAAAGTGCAGAAGGCGGCCATTCAGCCCATTGAGTCTGCTCCGGCCCTCCGAAAGAACCCCGTAACCCCACTTAAACTCCACGGGCGGGATTCCCGGGTCGGAGAATCCCCGGGGGGAGGTGCGAATCCCGGCCTGACGCCGGCTGCCGTATTCTCCGGCGCAGTTTTTTGGGCGGGGGCGGGATTCCTGCCACGCCAGTTGGGGGCCGTTGGCAACGCCCCCCCCCCTGCCGATTCTCCTGGCCCCAGTGGGCCGAGCGGCCGTCCAGGTTTTGCCAGTCCCGCCGGCGTGAATCACTCAACAAACTGTTGCTAACTTTTGGTTGGTTCAATTGGCTCCGTTTTATAACCTTTGCTCTCGAGTCGTCAGGTATCTTTATGATACCGCCACGAGGTTCAAGTTCAAGTAATGATCAATAACTCAACACACCAATTAGTAAGATTCAATTCAATACACATTTATTATACACAGTAATCACTACTCATGCATAAACTCTACTTTCTAGGCTATTTCTATAACTAACAGGCCTATACTTAGCTTCGGACTGGCCCACCAGGTCAGGGGAACAAATGGCCTTTCGTTCGGGTTCTGAGACTGCGGGATTCAAAAGCTGGTATGGATTGGTACCTGGGAGCACCTATCTCGTAGTGAGCATTGACTTGAGACTTACTTTCTTGGAGGCCGTTGGACAGTTCACCCTCAGGGGTTGCTTCGCGTGGCTGAGTGACCCTGTCAAGAAGAACAATTTGAACTTGGGGGCTTTACTTTATAGTCTCCAGGGGCTTCCCGCCTTTCAGGGCGGACCCTGTACCTGGTTCTAGGTGATTGGACTTTGTTCCAATCGATTGGATCGATTTCTCCAATACTGGAGCTGTTCCCTGATCGTTGGGTGGTCTTTAAGTGTCCGTTAACCTCTTTTGTGTTGGCTCCTGCTGGCGCCGAGGAGTCTGGCTTGGCCTTGTTTACCTCAAAAATGTTTCGATTGTTCATGGGTATCGCTCATTACTATGTAGATGGCTGCTACATTACTATGCAGATGGCTGCTTGTATCGATGCTGTCTGGGTTTCTGCAGAGTCTAATACACAGTAAACTTGCACCTGCTAGTTTTTGCCTGTGTTGACTGAATTTTCCTTCAGCCTTTGCTGTTCTCCATTTTAAGTCGGGAAGTGGCCAACTCAGGTGGCTACAAAACGCACCGGCGGGACCTGGCAGATGAGTATGCGTGGATGGCCCTCAGTGGGGGGGCGCAGGGGGATCCAACCCCGGGAGGGCCCACGGGGGGCTGGCCCGCGATCCGGGCCCACCGATCTGTGGGCGGGCTTGTTCCTTGGGGGCACTTCTTTCTTCTGCGCCGGGCCCCTGTAGGGATCCGCCGTGTTGCCCGGGGGCCGGCGCGGAGAAGAGAACGCCCAGCGCATGCGCGAAAATACGCCGGCCGGTCTGCGCATGCACGGAATCACGCCGGCCCTTCCGCGCATGCACAAACTCGCGCTGACCCTTTGCCGCCGGCTGGAGTGGCTGTTGACGCCGGAGTGGTTGCCGCCGGTTTTCCTGCCTGCATGGGGACTTAGTCCCCAGAAGGGAGAATCCAGGCCCACATCTTTGGACACCATGGGGCAATTTAGCACAGCCAATCTACCTGGCCTGCACATCTTCAAATTGTGGGAGGAAACCCATGCAGACACGGGGAGAACGGGAAAACTCCACACAGACAGCCGCCCGAGGTCAGAATCGAACCCGGGTCCCCGGCGCCGTGAGGCAGCAGTGCTAACCAATGTGCCGCCCCAGAATGACACCTGATTGAATTGTGGCTTAAAATATCAGCCACAAGAATGATGTGGAGGGTATGAGTCTAAGACAGCTGCAGGGAATCTGTCAGGCTGACCGAAGACTGGGGTGGTTACGGTTAACTGGAGTAGGCCATGTGGTCTGCCTGCTGTTTGTGGGTAGGGTGGATGCACTGGGATTAGTGGAATTCCCCCCATGATGGTGAACCACATACAATGACTGCTTCGCTGGATTCTATCCATCACAGCCAGCCCAAAGCTATTTGAAAACCTCAAATTGCTGATGATTTTATTCACATTTGTTGACTGGTTATGGGACCTGGAATTAATTTTTTTGAAAAGGCAATGTATCATTCTTTGCTCAGCATAGGGACTTCTCACTAACACGAACATGGGAATGATTCCAACCCCATCTCCAGTTTTGACCTGATTTGAGATTTTATTTTGTGTGCTTGCCAAAAGGAGCCGTCCGAGTGTTTTTTTTTGTTTTCCATTGGCGGAAGCATTTAAACAAACAAATATCCATGCCATGTTAGTGCCACAAGAGGACTTGCTGCCCTACGTCCCTCTCGAGCACCCTTTTCTCAGTCCTTGGTTTTATCACCGAGTCGCTCTCCCAGGCGAGGTCAGATCGAGGCTCATCTCGACAGGCCAGAGTGTAGCTCGCTCGCTGCCATAATGCTTCTCCTCTTCCAGCTGGCCTGATAACCGGACATATGCCTCAGTCTTTGTCTATGCCCCACCCACGTTTTTTTTTCTGCGTGAGTCACCCTGTTATCTTTTGAAGTTGAATGGTCAGTGTGTGGGTGGAAGGTTGCCTGGCTGTTTTGTGGCAGCATTATTCGACGGTCAGGCGTGACCCGACTCTGGCATGTAATGGCACAATCAATCCGAAGACAGACCAGCTTTAGACCTTCTGGAAGTTTTTCTTTCCCCATTCCTTTCACAAACGATGTTTGACTGATTAAATAAATGTCGGTACTATTTCTGGTGGGGGGGTGGATGCGGCGTGAGTGAGAACATCACCTGATGGTCTATTGGGGTCTATCCTGATGAAGGAGCAGCGCTTCGAAAGCTAGTGATTCGAATCAAACCTGTTGGACTTTAATCTGGTGTTGTAAGACTTCTTACTGGGATCTATCCTGACTTAAAGATTCAATGCCTCAAGGATCTGGGATGATAATGAAGAGACTGATTTATTTCTTGCTGTAAATTCAACTGACCCCATTTCACCGTCATTGTCCGCAGTGTGTTAAGAGTCCATTAAATGTCTGGAGAATTTTCATTCCACCTTGATGATCAGAGTCCCTGCTTTTCAGATCGGTTCCTTGTTAATCAGCTAATCTGTCCTGCTGAGGTTAACCAGATTGCTACCTGGCACAGGTCTGAATAGCTGGCATTCAGTGCTGTAATTCCTCTGATTCTATCTACCCTTCCCCCGAATTGCAGTCCTTAATTGGTGAACTGTATACTCCAGGAGTAATGTCCTTCGTAAAGGAAACCGGCCATGCTTACCAGCATGATCCATATGTGACCCGGCAAACCGGCCATGCTTACCAGCATGATCCATACGTGACCCGGTATGGTCTATATGTGACTCAATGTGGTTGACTCTTAGATGTTCCCCTGAAGAGGCCTAGCAGGTTGCATCAAACTACTAGAAGGCCTACCACCACGTTTAACAGGGAAACTAGGGATAGCCAACAAATGCCGGCCTTGCCTGGAAGCCACCATCACGAGATTGGATTTAAACAAAACTGCCACACCCAGTTACTGCCACCCCCAGTTACTGCCACCCCCAGTTACTGCCACCCCCAGTTAACTGATCTTATCCATGGAGTTACAATTTGCTTCAGTGCCTTTGGGCCAGGGAAGAGAGTGAGGGGAACATCGTTTGAGGTTGACAAACCGCCCCCTTGCGTCAGATGTGAATGCATACTAGAGGAAAGCACCTGCCACCTATGGAGCTTACTCCAGTCGCCATAAGTACCTTCATGGAAGGAAGGAAGAAAATGGGGAGCGATTCTCCGCGGCGCGGACCAAGTGCCCTCGCCGCCGTGAACGCCGTCGCATTTCACAACAGCGCGAACAGGGCCCGGGCACGACCTATTCTGGCCCCCATAGGGGGCCAGCACGGCACTGGAGCGGTTCCTGCCGCTCTAGCGTCCGCCGCGCCAACCCACGCATGCGCAGTTGGGCCGTGCCATCCTGCAAATGCGTGGGGAACTTCTTACGTGCCCTCACCAACATCGCCGGTGTTCTGGGGCCGCGCGGGGAAGGAGGTAGGCCTGGGCGGAGAAGAGGTCGGCCCACCGATCGGTGGGTCCCGATCGCGGGCCAGACCCCATCGGAGCCCCCCCCACAGGCCGCCCCCCCCCCCCCCCCCCCCCCCCCCAGCATTAAAAAATTTAGAGTACCCAATTAATTTTTTCCAATTAAGGGGCAATTTAGCGTGGCCAATCCACCTACCCTGCACATCTTTGGGTTGTGGGGGCGAAACCCACGCAGACACGGGGAGAATGTGCAAACTCCACACGGACAGTGACCCAGAGCCGGGATCAAACCTGGGACCTCGGTGCCATGAGGCAGCAGGGCTAACCCACTGCGCCACCGTGCTGCCCAACCTACAGAGATGATTGACATGAGAAGCTACCCATGTCAAATGAGGACGCAATGCTGACTGAAATATGAACAGCAACTCCCAAGGATCATCCATAAAACTGTATTAGTGCTGACCTGTGGCTGATCAACAGCCCTTGGTTACGAGGGAGCAGTACATAACATTTTAATCGGAGTTTGTTGCAACAATGTCGCCATATCCTGTTGCAAATGGGAATGTGTTTAATTTTCAAATGTGCTAATTTATGGGTGCCATTATGAGCTCAGCTGTGATTATGATGTTTTTAATTTCCTCCCTCTTTAGCCTTATGCCAGTATCCAATTTTATTGTGGAGTGACTCCAGGGCAGTGTTAAGCCATAAATATGTACTTAAGCTGTTGATTCACATTAGTCCTGGTCCCCATCACGGGGGGGGGGGGGGGGGGGGGGGGGGGGGCGGGGGTTCACATCAGTCCTGGTCCCCATCATGGCGGGGGGGGGGGGGGGGGGGGGGAGGGGGAGAGACTTTTATCCAGCTGGGCTTTGTCCCAAAGGCAAAAAGCCTTGTTTTAGTGCGCTGTAGCCCACAGGAGAACGGAAGCCAGCATTATCTCGACCAGGGCTAAATTTGAACACCGATATGTTTTCTAACCTTCGCCGCCCGTGTCCTATTCTGCTAAGACTGAAAAATTCAGGAAACTCAACCAGAAAGTTTAGAGAAATAACTTCCAACGCTGGGAACACACAGCGGGTTTGATAGGGAAAATTCGGGTCGACATTTTGCCTGGCCCCTCGGATGTAATGAAAAAGTTTTCCTTGAGACTTTTACCATTCTGTTTCCTCTTTGACCAATTCTGTTTCCTCTGTGACCTGTCAGCACTTAGGAAAGTGTCTAAAGTTGCAGTCGAGACAATATTTCACAATCTTGACGCAGAAGTTGCCAGCCCGTTCCAAATGTGTTGTTGCTCTCTTGTGGGGCCTGATTCTTAGAATGCTTTTGCTGATGGGTTGAGCCTTGTGGTGAACTCTTTGTTTGGCTCACTGCAGTGCGATTCTGCCCGAACGTTTGAGGACGCACAAAGAAGATAGACTTCCCAACTCCTCCTCTCAAAATAAAACCTCTGTCCAGCCTCATTGAATTGACATTTGCTGCTAATCATTCCAAAGGACGGGCACGCGGCAAAAATCTGTTACATTGCCATTCAATGGTTTGTGTTGATGTGCTGTAGTGAATTAGACAGCGTGGTGAAGGTGTGCACACTGATTATGCAGTGACTATGTAGAAATACTCAGTAGTTCGACTGGTTAGGGCAATGAAGAATCTGAACTATTCAGACCAGGAAAGTCCCAGAGATGTCTGACCTGTGCTAAATTAGTGGCCAAGACTGTGGCAGACAGGGGCTGTTTAGCACAGGGCTAAATCGCTGGCTTTGAAAGCAGACCAAGGCAGGCCAGCAGCACAGTTCAATTCCCGTAACAGCCTCCCCGAACAGGCGCCGGAATGTGGCGACTAGGGGCTTTTCACAGTAACTTCATTTGAAGCCTGCTTGTGACAATAAGCGATTTTCATTTCAGAGTTTGTACAATCAGACTGTATCTGGGGGGTGGGGGCACGATGAGTATGTGGGGTGAGAATATAATGGGAGTTGGCCATAATTGGAATGGAATTTGGCATTTAATGAGTTAACCTGTACACATTTTGGATACGCCCTGATTAGTAAGTGCGAAATAAAGATTTTTTATAATGGTCTGTATCTGAACAGGCCCAGTCCTGCCTTGCCTAGCGTGTTTCAGTCTGACACAGTTTGGAGTTACAGTGTGGCATTGCAGCGTCTGAATTCTTGCCGACATTCTTGAAGGGTTTGCTCATTTCCTTGGTTGTAGGATAGTTTTGGCGGATATGTCTGGGCTTGTCTACATCGCCCCATGCCACCATTTCAAAGTGCATCGGTGACAATATTACCCATATCCCCAGTCAATGATTCATTTTTTTCCTTTTCTTTTTTAAATTTAGAGCACCCAATTCATTTTTTCCAATTAAGGGGCAATTTTAGCGTGGCCAATCCACCTACCCAGCACACCTTTGGGTTGTTGGGGGCCCAGCCGATGATTCATGTCGACAGCAGGAGGGACTGGCCTTGTCCGCCTGAAACCACCAGACTTCACGGGGGCACAAGAACCAGTTGAATCCAATTCTGCTGCATCTTCCGATCACAAGCCTGCATTGTGCATTCCCAAGTTGCGCCCAGTTCTGGAAGTGGCAGCACCCAGTTATGAGGCGGGTGAAGGCTATTTATTATCTCTTGCAGCATGAATATACACTTGGAAATTTTTTAAAAATCCTGCTGGATTCCGTGTAACCCGTGGCGATCCACATTGGATGACATCATTCTATTCATAGATTTGAATTGCTGGTTCCGCAGGATGTGCACATTAACTTCAGCAATGATTCCGAACTTCCTCAAGCGACACCAGATGTGGGGGCAGCATCAGGAAAGCACTGACTTGTCGTCCTCCAGGAGATGGATGAGGCCCTTTGGATTGATGCCAGCCCTCATTCTTCCCTTGGTTTCCTTCTTGTGTTTTCAAGACAATCATGCAAATATTGATAAGCTTCCTGGCAAACCAGTTTGGCATTGAAAAGTCAGATCTCGGCTTGTCTTATTATTCTTTCACAGAATGCTTCAAGGCTGCTGCTAAATGGGGGAACAAGAACGACAGACCATTGGCATTGTGCGGCCAAATGGGTTTCCTTTTCCCTAAAGGATTGTGCCACCGTGTGCAACTATCGATTTGCTCCCTGGCTTCTTCATTCCGCTCCCAACACCTCCATCCAGTTGTCCTTCAATGGCTCTGCTTTCTAAGTGATCCACTCACGTTTGTGCTGCCCTTTATCTTCAGGGTTCCCTTATCCCTTCATCCTGGGCGTGTTCCTGTTCCTTTTCATTTTCCTCAGCTCCTCACCGATCTCTCTTTTCTTTTGCCGCTCTTTGCCTCTGCCGTGGCTGCTTTCAGCACCCTGGTTAGCTGGGCTAGCATTCACTTATCCAGCAGCAGACCTGACCTGTGGGACCACCTGTATGGTTTCCAAAAGAAGAGGTTAATTCGCTGGTCTGCTGCATGCAGGTTTTTGCTTGTGCGTGAATTATTGGTTGCCGCTGTCCTCAACTCCATGAGGGGGTTGGAGGGTGATGGGGTATCATTAACAGGGTTAGTTTCAATCTCTTTCCGAATCACTTGACCAAAGGGTGAGTAGATAACTGGATTGGGCTGAGGCTTTGCTGAACCGATCGTATCAAAAAGACCTTGGGTTCAATTCCTTTCTCTCGTTGTTGATCCCAGCAAGGAGCTCGGCCAGTAAGGTTTATATCAGAGCCTCTGGATTAGGCAGAGGAAACTCTTGCTCCTGATCAGTCACCTCCCACCACACCCTGCTGGAAATGGGGTTCGCGTTAAGCCGCACATGATTCAATAGTTTGGCTAAACTGTCTAGACTGACCTTGGCCACTTGTGAGAGCCACCAAAAGCGAATTGGCACCTGTGTGACTGTAAGCCAGTGGATCTCTGTGATATTTGGGAGGGGGGGAGCAGGAGAGTGGATGGAGGGGAGGGTGGATGGATGGAGAGATAGGGGGAGGGGAGGATGAATGAGATAAGGTACAGTGATAAGCATTATGATGGGCTGCAGGTTGTTTGCATCCCACACATGGTGGCAGCTTTGGCCGGTGTGAGCACCTTTTTTTTGTAGTGCCTCTGGGAAAGCTATTGCAGCTTGATGTGTCTCTTGTGACATTGCCAGGATACTTGCTGAACTGTTTTACTTTCAGGTCTGGGCACCACCTTCAGTCAGGCTCACTGCATACTGATAGCTGCTGGTATAGTCTGGCTGAACACCACCCTCATTTTCCAGGTCATATCCTTCTCAGTAAATGCTCCAGCCTGATTGTTGAGGCCTCATTGTCCCTAAGGGACTGCTGCATTTGTGTTTGTGTTGCTAGTTAATTGGAGGATCACACAGAACGGAAGTGTAGCAGAGCTGGTGCTGACAGCTTGCTCCTAATGACGAGTCATTATCCTCTCCTAAAGCCCTATGCACCCTATGTGATAAAACCCTGGGCTTTCAACTTCCTTTCAACTCCACTCACTTACAGAAAGGTTAAGAGCTGTGACCTCTTTCTGTCTAGCTGCTCTTTCTCCCCCTAGACCAGCCCCAGTCAGTTGTAATGTATTTGCAATGAGGTGCAGGCACTATCGCTAGGAACATCTCTGGAAGATGTTGCTGCTTCTCATCTGCTATGAAATACCTACTTCAAAACCTTAACAATTAAACACCCTCAACGTGACCTTGGCAGCCTTTGAACTGCTCAATATGTAAAGTCTGCAGACTAGATCTCATTCAAAAATCTAACAACACACACTTTAAAAAAAATAAAACATTTAGAATGCCCAATTCATTTTTTTCCAATTCAGGGACAATTTAGTGCGGCCAATCCACCTAGCCTGCACATCTTTGGGTTGTGGGGGCGAAACCCACGCAAACACGGGGGGGAATGTTCAAACTCCAGACGGGACAGTGACCCAGAGCCGGGATTCAACCTGGGACCTCGGTGCCGTGAGGCAGCGGTGCTATCCAGCGAGCCACCGTGCGGCCCTACCAACACGCACTTTGATGCAAGATGTTCATTCATTTAAAAAAATTCCGAAGGCAAGTTGCGTGTTTATGTGTATGTTTCCTTAATAAAATAAACAGCACTGATTTGGGAATTGACTTCCTACTCTGTTGTCTCAATGAGTTTGTTGAATGTCTTTTACCAAAAGATTCATAGAAATGATCTGAGACCTTTGATCTTCTTGCCTTTATCTGCAGTTCCCTTTAGGTCTCACTTCATTCTACCTCAGCAACTTGCTCGCGCCTTATTTCTTCCTCATGCCCTAAGATTCTTTAACCCTGGACTCCCCTCCCCCACTGCACTGCTGGAGACCGAGGCTACCATTACCGTAACCTTGCTTTTTGGATGACCCCCTCACGAGATTGCCTCGCCTCTGCCTCCACGATCACAAACCTCTTCAAAATTTCACCTCCCTGACTCCCCGTTTGGTCAAATACTTGACTACCCACGGAGGCCTGGTAGCCATTCCTTTCTTCCTCCAAGAATGGTGTGTTCTAAATATATTAAAAGTCTTAATGATTGCAAAACCATCGTCGATTGTCGTAAAAACCCATCTGCTTCACTACTGATCTTTTAGGGCAGGGAATCTGCCATCCTTACCCGGTCTGGCCTACATGTGACTCCAGAGCAACAGCATTGTGATTGACTCTTAAATGCCCTCTGAAACGGCCCAGCAAACCACTCAGTTCAAAGGCAATTAGGGATGGGCAACAAATGCTGGCCTAGCCAGAGACACCCACATTCCATGAATGAATAAAACAGAACTTTCTTCTATATTAACTCCAATGCGAATCTAGCTCCAATTTACATGAAAGAGTTCCATCGTACATGATCCACATTGACTGTGCCAAGCGTGCCTGAAAAATAACGGCACAAAATCTGAGATTCCCAGTGACAAAGCTTCACCTTTCCATCTTTTTGCTCTTTGGAACGGTTGGGAATTCTAGCAAAGTGATGGGCTCAGCAGGTTTGAAGCTGCCACATTGTATTTATACTATTTGTCCGTCTTTCCACCCATTGCGCAGTGAAGGTCATTGTGCTATATATCTTTGGTATGTTGGTACGGACACTCATACTGGTGAAGAAAAAAACAGCCGATCTGTGTGTTTACATTCTGGTACTGATTTACAGACCCGTTGGTTGATGTTAAAATTATAATGCATCATGTCTCCACCCAGGAAATGCCAGAGTGAAGAAATCACCTTCTTGAAACTGTAAGAAAGCAATGGCCAGCCCTTCCTGCCGCACCGAACAGCCCTATTCTCAGCCATGTCCCCTCTGACTGGGACCACCTGCCTGCTACCTGTTCTCCTAAATCTCTCTTGACGTTTGACACCGTTAACCTCCCCATCCATCATGTCTTTTCCATTGCTTGGCTTTGTGGATCTGTCTAAACATGGCCAGTGCATTTCCCAGATTGGCTTCCCCTCTTTCCCAAACTGTCACTTCTAGAATTTCCATACAGGACCCCTACAGTGCAGAAGGAGGCCATTCGGCCCATCGAGTCTGCGCGGAACCTCCGAAAGAGTATCCGAACATAGGCCCGATCCCCGGAATCCCACCTAACATTTGGACACTAAGGGACAATTTAGCAATGCCAGTCCATCTAACTGCACATCTTCGGATTGTGGGCGGAAACCGGAGCACCCAGAGGAAACCTATATAGACACAGGGAGAAAGTGCAAGCTCCACACAGAGTCACCCAAGTCTGGAATGTAACCCTGGCATTGTGAGGCAGCAGTGCTCACCACTGTATCCCCGTTCTTTCCAAAGGATTTGTCCACTGCTCTGCACAACTCTTCTCCCCCCCACCCCCCACTGCACCCACTCCAGTTTCAAGCAGCTCCCATCTGTATTCTAGGGCGCCCAGCTCTATCAGGCAATCTGAACACCACAACCTGAAGAGTCATGGTAGATGGCAGAGAAAGATTCCGCCACAACCGCTTGGCCGCCTTTAAACTCAAATCAAGGTCACAACTTTGCTACCAATTCTTTCATTTTCCTCTGGCCACTGTCTCAGCTTAATTAGACCATTTGCAGCACCAACATTCTGTTCAACCCCCACCCGAGCGTACTTTCTGACTCTACTTTCCCTCCATCATAAAGACCACTGGCACTCCTGACACTAGGATTATGTCTGTTGGTAACTTCCACCACTGACTCTCTGCCAGAATAGATGTGCTGTATGGGGTTCTCCCTATTTATGTCTTCCTGGTGGGTGCCCCAACCATTTTCGGGTGCATCTCTGCTTCCAGACTTTTGTGACATGAACAAAATGCAGCCCAGGTCAGAGGGACATTGAAGACCCCTGAAAACATTTCAATTCAGCCTCTCAACTTACGCCCTTTGTCAAGGAGCTCTACTGCTGACTAGAACTGAGCTTGTACAGTTGAGACATCACCCCTGAAAGTGCTCTTCACATCTGGCAGGGCCGCTTCCCAGTGGGTGTACTAGTCTCCGAAGGATTCCTGACCTTCTACAAGGTAGTAGACCCTGTGTAAAGAGCACCTGCCCTGCACACTCATGGAGGGGTGGATCTGGGGTGTGTCCTTTAGAAGACCGAGTAGAGCCTCCAATGAAAGGCTAGTTTTTGGCTAAGATCAGATGAAGGATCAAGCCCGAGATCAAGGGTAATGCTTGTTCTTGACAGTATGGATCTAGTATGTCCCCTTTGTTGGGGCCATGAATTGAATTTGAAGTGTTTTTTGGAGCAAGCAAGGAGATGGATGAAGACTTTGCCTCGTCCATTCTGT
This sequence comes from Scyliorhinus torazame, assembly GCF_047496885.1. Classification (NCBI taxonomy): domain Eukaryota; kingdom Metazoa; phylum Chordata; class Chondrichthyes; order Carcharhiniformes; family Scyliorhinidae; genus Scyliorhinus; species Scyliorhinus torazame. The sequence continues at coordinate 37,617,314 of NC_092722.1, forward strand.
GCATTAGAGTTGCAAATCTGAGAAAGGAATAAAAAAAGATTAGCTAAAGGTTGGTATCAGACATGTCCAGCTCTTGATCTGTTTTCCAGCTGTTCCACTGCTGGGCGGAATCTTGGGCCCAGTGTAACTCCGATATGGAAAAAGCTCATCTAGCATTTTTCTCTGGATAATTCCATTTGGGTTTAATAGTGCATTCCTTCAGGGCCGCATCGAGCGGTCCACTGGGGATGTGAAGCCACAGTTGCAGCAAATCGTAAAATCAAATTTCTGCTCCAACTGGAAATCACCAGTGAGCTAGAATGAACAAACTGCGATATTCTGAGAATTCCTGCTCTCCACAAGAGATTCAAAAGATAATCCCTGCCTTGCATGGGAATTCTCAATGCTTTTGAACTGTGCTAACATGTGTGTCCTGATCAGGCAGCCAAGGACCCTGCCAATGACAAACAGCGCAGTCACTTCAGCTAAGTTATGTTGCAGAAAGAGGCCATTCGGCCCATCGTGTCTGTGCCGGCCAAAAAAGGGGGGAAAAGAAACTGGCTGCTCATTTTAATCCCACTTTCCAGCACCTGGTCCGCAGCCTTGAAGGTTACAGCGTTTCAGACGCAGATCCAGGTATCTTTCATCTAAGTTAGTGTTGCAGCCTCAACCAGCAACTTAGGCAGTGAATTTGAAACATCCACCGACCTCTGGGTGAAAAAGTTCCCCCTCATGTCCCCTCTTATCTTTCTACCCATTACCTTAAATCTATGCCCCTTGGTAATTGGCCCCTCAGCCAGGGAAATAGGTCTTTCCTGGCTACCCCGTCTAAGCCCCTCATAATTTTGTAAACCACAATTAGGTCACCCCCTTAGCCTCCTGTGTTCTAAGGAAAACAACATGAGCCTATCCAATCTTTACTCATAGCTGCAATTTTCAAGCACTGGCAACATTCTTGTAAATCTCTGCGCTCTCTCCAGAGCAACTATGTCCATCCTGTAATGTGGTGACCAGAACGGTACACACAACCCCAGCTGTGGTCTAACCGGTGTTTTATACAGTTCCATCATTTCATCCCTGATTTTGTATTTGATACCGCGCCCAATAAAGGAAAGCATTCTAAAATTGTATGTTTACCAAGATTACACAGGATGTACAGCAGAGAAATAGTCCATGCTGGCCTTAATGCTCCACTCCATCCCAGCTTTCCTCATCTAAATCTACCATGGTAACCCTCACCTGCTTGTTTAGCTGCCCCTTTAATGGATCTATTCTATACACTTCAACCACTCCCTGTGGTATTGAGTTCCACATTCTCACTACTCTTTGGGCAAAGAAGTTTCTCCTGAATCCCCGGTTGGATATCTTGGTGACCACCTTACATTGCTGGCCTCCAGTTATGTTCTTCCCCACGAGCGAAAACCTTGGGTGAAATTCTCCTACCCGCCCCGCCACATTTCTGCCCCGACCGGCCGGCGGGAGTCTCCGTAACACCGGCCGGTCAATGGGGTTTCCCATTGTGGGGCAGCCCCACGCCGTCGGGAAACCCCCGGGCGCCGGCAAAACGGAGACTCCCGCCGGCGGAGAATGACACCCCTTGTCTGTGTATCCACTCTGCCAAAACCCCTCATCATTTTAAATACCTCTCTTGGATTGCCCCTCAGCTTCCCAACTTCCAGGCTAAAGAGGTTCATTGTTCGTGATCTGTTTTTTATACATCATCCTTGTAAATCTTTTCTGCACCTCCTCCAGCCTCTGGGGGTGTGGGCACTGGAGAGGGGCAGAGGTCTGGCGGATAAAACCCCTACCCCTGCAACCCTCCTGCCAGCTCCCCAATCCTGCACCCCTTTGTCTCTAATTTTGCTGATGGTTGCAGCTCCCTGGCTGTCTGGCGGTGGCCATTCTCCATGGCTGCTGGGGTTAGGAGGGCAGCACTTGCCAAGTCTAATGGTGTCTTTGGGTGATGCCCACAAAAACACACTTGTCAGCAGAGGTTGTGATTCAGAGCAGAAAGCTCGGCCAACCTCCTCCTCCCCCCTCCCCTACCAACCCCCCGACAATCCTCCACCAAAGGACAACTGTTACACCCCTCTTGTAGTTGCCTGGTTGCGAACCACTTTTTTTTTATTCAAAAAAATATACTTTATTCATAAAATTTATCATAAGCATTACAGAAACATTTCAAATTGTCTTGACTGTACATTTCCTGCAGAGTTACACATTGCCTTGACTTTCTTCCATTCAATTTTGATATTATTATACACATGTCACTCTTTACATTACAATTCCTTCTTAAATATTTACATTGTCATGTTTGTTTTATACATTGGAGTGTTAATGACCCAGACCGAGGGGGGTTTACACTGTTACCCGCCCCTCGGTGTACATTTGCTGGAAAGACCTTACACAGTGGTCTTTCCCCATTGCGCCTTGGCGGCAGCTGCCCCAAGCTTGAGTGCGTTCCTCAGCACGTAGTCCTGGACCTTGGAATGTGCCAGTCTGCAACACTCGGTCGAGGACAATTCTTTGCACTGGACGTTCAGCAGGTTTCGGGCAGACCAAAGAGCGTCTTTCACCGAGTTGATGACCTTCCAGCAGCGGTTGATGTTTGTCTCGGTGTGTGTCCGTGGAAACAGTCCATAGAGCACAGAGTCCTGTGTCACAGATCTGTTCGGGGTAAACCTTGACAAATACCACTGCATCTCTCTCGAGACCTTCTTTGCAAAGGCACATTCCACAAGGAGGTGTGTGACCGTCTCATTTCCCCCACAGCCACTCCGAGGGCAGCGTGCATTGGCGCAGAGCCTTCGGGTGTGCATGAAAAATCTGACAGGGAGGGCCCTTCTCACCACCAGCCAAGCTAGGTCTTGGTGCTTGTTTGAAAGTTCTGGTGATGAGGCGTTCTGCCAGATGACTCTGGCAATCTGCGAACCACTGATTCAGCAAAAGGTGAGATTTAGTACCCGAGGCCTCCTGGTCTGCATGGCTGAGGCTCAGTGCTACGCTGGCATTTCTCCATCAAACTATCAGGAGGGACAGAGAATGTCTTTGTAAGCAGAGTGATTTATTTTTAATTGGATTTGCTTTGGGTGCTTTTTCATTCCCAAGGGTGGTGTGGGCACGATCTGCACTGATGTGTGCTGTAGCCTGGCCTCTGCTGCTAACACCAGGCAGCACAGAGGATATCCCCACGTACTTGGGGAGGAGGGGGTAGGCTTGCTGCTCTCTAGGGGAACAATGGAACTCTCCTTGAAGGAGACGATATAGTTTGGTGATGAACACTAACATTTATTCGCGGGTCACTGGTGTCATCATGTGATCTGAACCTTTTCCATTCATGAAATACCCTGTGTTCCTGGGTATGCACCAAGCCACGGGAATCGGATAGATACAGGGCCGGCGTTAATCCCTTAACAACCAGGCAGCCTGTAAGGGGGGGGGGGGGGGGGGCAGGCTTCGCTTTGTGTTAGCAATGAATAGAGAGAATGGCTGGGCATTCTGACTGAGCCCTGAGCGTATCAGTGCTGCTCCTGAGTGCATTAGTATTACTCCTGCCTCGATAGGCATTCCTGTTCCATTAACTGCGAGCTTGGCTCAATATGAGCTCTCAGCACAAACAAAGCAGCCTCGCCCATCCCCGCTCTCCCAGGGTCTTTGCAACAAAACAGCTGGATGGTCTGAGGTCCCTTGCTATGGGGGCAGCTGTCTGACGACATTATTGAGCAGAATGTCAGCGCCGACGCGACTCTGTCAGCGAATGTCCCCTGGAACATTCCAACAATGCGAGCCGCTGTCAAAGGCTCTCTGACCTCCTTTGATTCTGATGATGAATGAATTGGTCAGTGAGCACAGTCTTGAGAGATGAGCTATTCTTGCTGTCTTTGTGACCGCAGTTATGAAGGCTGTTTGTTGCGGAGAATGCAGGCAGTTTGGGAGAATGGGATGTGTTTATGGTCTGATACCCAAACATTCCAGGTGATCTTTCGGCTTTTTCTTGGCCAATATCTGTGTTTCATTGCAGACTGTGAAAGGTGCTACACTGGTGCCGCGGGAGCTGGAACGTTGCCGGGTCAGGTCCCACTCCAGGAACCTGAGCACAACATCTCCACGAATCCTTCGGTGCAATGCTGAGGGAAGTCCATGTGCGGTCTTTCCATGAGATAATCTACCTCTTGTGGAAGTCAAAGATCACACTTGAGTCATTGGAAGAAAAGCAGGAGCGTCCACCCCGGTGTCCTGACAGATATCTATCTCTCAGTCAACACCAGTAGAATAGATGATTTGGTCAGAATCTTGGGCGAGATTCTCCGACCCCCCCGCCGGGACGGAGAATCGCCGGGGCTGGCGTGAATGCCGCCCCCGCTGGTTGCCGAATTCTCCACCACCGGATATTCAGCGGGGTCGGGAATCGCCGCGCCGGTTGGCGGGCCACCCCCCCCCCCCCCCCGCGATTCTCCGGCCCGAATGGGCCGAAGTCCCGCCGCTAAAATGCCTGTCCCGCCGGCGTAGATTAAACCACCTACCTTACCGACGGGACAAGGCGGCGCGGGCGGGCTCCGGGGTCCTGCGGGGGCACGGGGCGATCTGGCCCCGGGGGGTGCCCCACGGTGGCGTGGCCCGCGATCGGGGCCCACCGATCCGCGGGTGGGCCTGGGCCGTGGGGGCACTCTTTCCCTTCCGCCTTCGCCACGGTCTCCACCATGGCGGAGGCGGAAGAGACTCTCTCCACTGCGCATGCGTGGGAATGCCGTCAGCGGCCGCTAACGCTCCCACGCATGCGCCGCCCGGAGATGTCATTTCCGCGCCAGCTGGCGGGGCACCAAAGGCCTTTTCTGCCAGCTGGCGGGGCAGAAATTCGTCCGGCGCCGGCCTAGCCCCTCAAGGTTGGGGCTCGGCCCCCAAAGATGTGGAGCATTCCGCACCTTTGGGGCGGCGCGATGCCGACCTATTTGCGCCGTTTTGGGCGCCAGTCGCCGGGCATCGCGCCGTTTCTAGAGAATTGTGCCCCTTATTGCTGTTTTTGGGATCTTGCTGTGTGCAAGTTGGCTGTTTTTTTTAAAAAGAGTATCCAATTCCCCCCCCCCCCCCAATTAAGGGGCAGTTTATCGTGGCCAAGCCACCTACCCTGCACATCTTTTGGGTTGTGGGGGGGGAGACCCACACAAAGAGGGGGGAAACGTGCAAACTCCACACGGTCAGGGACCCGGGGCCGGGATCGCACCTGGGACCTCGGCGCCGTGAGGCAGCAGTGCTAACCCACTGCGCCACCGTGCCGCCCACAAACATTGGCTGTTTCTTACCTCACTACAGATACTTCATTTGTTTGGCTGGGAGGAGGGAGGGGGAGTGTATCCTGAGGATGGGATTGGTGCTATATAAATGCACACATTAATTCTCCCCCCCCCCCCCCCCCACAAATGGCTCTCATTACATTGATACAAAACATCATCAAAGTTCTGTGTGCTGGTGATTTGCAATGTGGATTGTTCGCGCATGAAAACTTTTTGTGCATTTGCCTGGCAGCCCACTGCTTTGAATTGATGTTAACAGCACTGATGGAAATTTCAGACAGAGAAGGAGCCGCATGAACATAGGGAGTAATCGTCGTCCAACATTATAAATGGCCATTTCCAGACAATAAGTGAACAAAACATCTGGAAGTCCATCAAGAGCCCGAGAGCAAGCAGACTCTGTGCAGTACTGGCGCTGGGGATTCTTTATATTCTGCCAAATGCAGACTCCGTGCTCTGAATGATAATCGACGAGCCTATTGGTTGCTGGAGAGATGGAATGAGCAAGACAGTTGGGATAAGAATGCCTGAGGCCGTGTGAAGAACCCCCCCTACCCCTCCCCCCACCCAAACTTATTCTTCCGCCTTTTGTCTACGTTGGGAATGTTTTCTCTTTTGAGTGAGTGGCTGTGATCAGCCCACACTCGCCTACGAAGGTCAGCTGTGCTCTGCTGTGTACACAGAGGGACTGTTATACTGCCCAGCACAAACTCAAGACTCAGCCCTGGACCCACTCTGCGTAACCAACAGGAGGTGGCTGTTTGCTCGGAGCAGTTGTCCCCTCAGCTGTTGGGTGCATGCCGAGTTGAAATGCAGGAGAAATACCAGGAACTCCCCCCAAAGTGAGAGCCGCGGCCTCTGGACTGGGTTTCAGGGCAGCGCAATTGGTACCTGCTGACGCCTTTCATGAGGATGACAAGCTGACAGCTACAATAGGCCAATTGTCAGGCAGTTGACATGCTGTTCACACAAGTTAAATTGAAATCCAACCCCACTGCTCAGGAACTCTCAACTGAAGAGGCATCTTGAACTGTCCAACATGAAGTAACCATCTATTCTGTGCTCCCAAGTGTAAAGCCGGTACTTAAGGTTTTCAGATGGGGTTTGGCGTGGCGGTTAGAATTGGCAATTTCCAGCTTGTGGAACAGTGTCAACCTTGCAATGTGAACTTGTTGGGTTTATTCAGGAAAATCCAATGTACAAAGCCGGCCGTTCCAGCAATCTGAAAATTTATCTCAATCGTTGGAATCATAGATTGGTTAGTGCACAGAAGGAGGTCGTTTGGCCCATTGTATCCCATGCTGGCTCTCTGCACGAGCTTTCCCCATCGAGCTGCAAACTCTTCCGATAGTCATTCCACCCCCTTTTTGAAAGCTGCAATTGAATCGGTCTCCACAACGCACTCAGGCGGTGCGTTACGGATCGCAATCCCTGCAAAGAGGACGTTTTTCCTCATGCTGTCTTATTTGCTCTTTTGTCATTTCATCTTAAATTTGGTGTCCTCTGGTTTCAAAGAACAAAGAAAAGTACAGCACAGGCCCTCCCAAGCCTGCACCGACCATGCTGTCCTTTGAACCTAAAACCTTCCAGGGTCCGTATCGCTCTATTCCTATCCTATTCATGTATTTGTCAAGATGACCCTTAAACGTCAATATCTGCTTCCACCACCTCCTCCGGCAGCGAGTTCCAGGCACCCACTACCCTCTGTATAAAAAAACTTCCTTCGCACATCCCCTTGCACCTTAAACCTATGTCCCCATATAATTGACTCTTCCACCCTGGGAAAAAGCTTCTTGACCCATCCACCAGTGGGAACATTTTCTCCCTGTTTAATCTGTCCACATTTCTCATGGTTTTGATCTCGACCTTCTCTTCTCCAAGGAGAGCAACCCCGGCATCTCCAATCTATCCACATAGCTCGAGTATCCCATCCCTGGAACAAATTGGTGTGCGTATTTCCTGCAGTGTCCCTAATGCCTTCAGTGTCTCCCCACACAATGAAGTGCCCAGAATCGGACACGATACTCCAGTTGGGCTGCACGAGAGTCTGATAAAGATTCGCCATAGCTTGCTTTTGTTCTCTCTACCTCTATTTATAAAGCCCAAGATCCCATACGCATTATTAACCTCCCTTTCCACCTTCAATGATCTGTGCACATATACCACCAAGTCCCTCTGCTCCTGCACCCACTTTTGAATTGTATCCTTTATTTTCTATTGCCTCTCCTTGCTCTTCCTACCAACATATCTGCCTTCACAGTTCTTTGCGCTGGATTCAATCTGCCATATGCCCACTCATTCCACTCATGGTGCCTTGTCCAGTGTCCCTTTTGAGCTCCATCACTGTCGCTCTTCCATTCAAAATACTTTTTGCACCATCTCCAAAGTTTGAAATTGTGTCCTAGGTCATTCATTTTTATCCAGAAGGTTAGTGGTCCTCATACTGACTCCTGGGGAACTCCCATCAGTCTGAAAAAAACAACTGTTCGCCTCTGCTCTCTTTTTTTCCCCCCCCAGCACACGGCCCACTTTGCATCTGTGCTGTTACTGTCCCTTTTGTTCCACGAGCTTCAGCTTTGCTGACAAGCCTGTTATGTGGCACTTTATCAAATGCCTTTTGGACGTTCGTGTGCATCACAGTAACCATGCTGCCCCAATCGACCCTCTCTGTTGAAAAACTCAATGAAGTTATCACTGACTGTCGCACCCGCCTCACAACAAACCAAATATCAAACCAAAGCAGCTCAGGAGGGGAGTCATACGGACTCGAACCCTTCACTCTTTTATTTTTCTCTCACCACAGATGCTGCCAGACCTGCTGAGGTTTTCCAGCATTTTCTGTTTTTATTTCAAATAGTAAAGCTGCTCTGTTTTACACACCCTCCTGGTTGATGTTGCTTCACCTGCTCTAGCAGTGATTCCTGGTAAACTTTTGAATAAAAGGCTTTTTGTACAACAGGAGATCAGCTGGCTGCAAATGCACAGGTTCTCCCTTATTCAGCTCCGGTTGATAATATAAACAAAGCCAGGATCTGGACGGAACCTGTAAATCTGTGAAGACTTGTGTTAGTCCTGCCTGGGGCTCTGTATAAAAGCAGAAGTGTAGCCCACGGAGATCAGCTCCCCAGTCAGTGTAAGGCAGCTCTCCTGAAGCGCGACATAGTGATAGCCCCAGAGTTCAATAGTGCCCTGGATTTGACCAAATTTACCAATATCAAACTTTACTACAATGGCCTCAGAGCTGAACAGCCCAGCAATACGAAGAACAGGCACTTGTGGGAGCTACCAAAAATGGGGTGGGGGAGGGTTTCACTGCTGGTGGGTGTGAACAAAGAAATGTGTGAGACTGATATTAAATATTGCTGCTCGAGAAAGTCAAAGACTCGGATATTGACCCCCGTAGGCGATGATCCTGTTGAGCTGTTCTTGATGTAACTGCTTCGACTGATTCTGTACTAAATCTTGGATCTGTCTTTCAGAGTGCAAGGAGGGATTCTTCAAATCGGAGGCCACCAACGACCCCTGCTTGGAATGTCCTGCCAACACCCGGCCCTCTGAAACAGGCTCCACATTGTGTCCGTGCAAGGAAGGTTTTTACCGAGCTCCCAGTGACCAAGCCACCTCTGCATGTTCTTGTGAGTATAACCACCTTATATGCTGCATGTAATACCTTTGTTGTTGAATAGTCTACACCCTGGGGTATACCCTGGTCCCCAGGGTAGGACTGGGGCCTACCAGGATGAGCACTGTGTAATGATGGCTGACTGTTCACATAGCTTCTCTATGGTTTAATATAGTAGCAGTGTGGTGATTGATGTCTCTATTGTGTTTAATCCTCAGGGCCACCATCTATACCAGAAGTTCTAACTGCTAGTGCTGTGGGCTCCATGGTTGTGTTGAGGTGGAGACCACCCAGTGACACCGGAGGCCGCAGCGACATTACATACAGCGTGGTTTGCGAACGCTGTGCCTGGGACACTGGGAACTGCAAGCCCTGCGAGTCTGGCGTCCGGTTTACCCGCCAGTTCCCACTTGTGGAGACCACAGTGAGTGTGATGGAGCTGGAGCCACACACTAACTACACCTTCAAGGTTGAAGCGAGGAACGGGGTGTCTGACCAAAGTGGTATACACAGCGTCGCCAGCATTGTTGCCTTTATTAATGATATAGGTAAGTGGTGAACCTGCACAGCAGTGTGAGGGCAGCTTTCCGATTGGGAGCCAGCATCACCAGAGACAGGAATGTAGATTGCTGGTGCTTTCTCCAGAGTTGTCTCCCCTTCCGCTGCGGCTGCTGATTGTGAGTCTTTTCCTGTACCGTTCCTCTAGTAAGAGCTGGACAATAACCCGTGTCCTGTTCAGGAGTCTCAGCCAAGGCCAATTCCATTGTATCTGATGTATACACGCGAAGATCTCCAGGCTGGGGCACTGAATTGTGATCTGGGGTGAAATTCTCCCGAAACGGCGCGATGTCCGCCGACTGGCGCCCAAAACGGCGCCAATCAGACGGGCATCGCGCCGCCCCAAAGGTGCGGAATGCTCCGCATCTTTGGGGGCCGAGCCCCAACCTTGAGGGGCTAGGCCGACGCCGGAGGAATTTCCGCCCCGCCAGCTGGCGGAAACGGCCTTTGTTGCCCCGCCAGCTGGCGCGGAAATTACATCTCTGGGCGGTGCGGGAGCGTCAGCGGCCGCTGACAGTTTCCCACGCATGCGCAGTGGAGGGAGTCTCTTCCGCCTCCGCCATGGTGGAGACCGTGGCGGAGGCGGAAGGGAAAGAGTGCCCCCACGGCACAGGCCCGCCCGCGGATCGGTGGGCCCCGATCGTGGGCCAGGCCACCGTGGGGGCACCCCCCGTGGCCAGATCGCCCCGCGCCCCCCCCCCAGGACCACGGAGCCCGCCCACGCCGCCTTGTCCCGCCGTTCAAAAGGTGGTTTAATCCACGCCGGCGGGACAGGCAATTTATCAGCGGGACTTCAGCCCATCTGGGCCGGAGAATCCAGCGGGGGGGCCCGCCAACCGGCGCGGCCTGATTCCCGCCCCCGCCGAATCTCCGGTACCGGAGACTTCGGCAACCGGCGGGGGCGGGATTCACGGCAGCCCCCGGCGATTCTCCGACCCGGCGGGGGGTCGGAGAATGACGCCCCAGGAGTGGGGAATTTTTTTTTTTAAATTTTAAAAATAAATTTAGAGTACCCAATTATTTTTTTCCCAATTAAGGGGCAATGGTTAATCCACCTAACCTGCACATCTTTGGGTTGTGGGGATGAAACCCACGCAGACACGGGGAGAATGTGCAAACTCTACATGGACAGTGACCTGGGGCCCGTATCGAACCTGGGACCTCAGCTCCTTAGGCAACAGTGCTAACCACTGCGCCACCATGCCACTCCAGGAGTGGGGAACTGCCTGCTTTTTCTTTTCTTCTTTCGTGTCCTCCAGCCAAGAGGTGCTGAGGCCAACGATCCTGCTGAAACTACTCCCCTCTTTTATTTGAAATGGATTAAGGATCGAACCAGGAATCTCTGGTCTGCACAGTGTAGCATCCCCCAAGAATTCAGTGCATCTTTATTTAGAAGCAGCAACCCTAGAGTTCCTACAATTAAATTCATAAGAATGCATGAGATAGAAATATGAGTCGGCCATTCGAGTCTGCTCCGTCATTCAATGATCAGGGTTTATCTTCAGCTTCAGCTCACCTTCCCGCACAATATCTTCCCGCACAATCCCTATGTCCCTTGGTCTGAATCCCTTGGGGCTGACTGCGTTTTGGATTTTAAACTGTTTCCGTTGCCGCTTATAGGTCTAGGTTTACTTACATTGCAAAAGCCTAAGCCTAGGCCAGCTGTAGTCTGAAGTAAATTTAATGGCTAGAAAAGGAAGGTGTCCCAGTGAATAATTTAAAATAGGGTGAGGTAAGGGGGGTTTGTGTCGGCTCGGGTACAGACGTCCCCACACTAAAGGTTGATGAGGTCCAAAAGAGTGGAGTTTTCGGATTTATGAATGACGCATACTTGACCTGCAGCCAAAAATCTCTCGCCCTCTATAAGAACCTTTGTTGATCAACCCAGTGCCCTGCTGTGGTGGGAGGGAGCAAAGGGTAGAGATGGGCTTGCAGCACAATGAGTTTGATGCTCCACCCGACTGGCTTTGGGCCTAGCTCCGCTCTCGGTAGCATTTGCCATCTTGTTTAACATGCAGATCACAGCGACATTCATTTGCAGTGTGTGATGTAAGTTGGAGAGAGATCAGAAAAAGCGGAGAGCTCACCTAAATCTTCTTTATGTACTGAAGAAGCTGGGAGACAAACAGAAGAGCTGAAATGAGAATTGTCCAACAAATAAAAGCAATACTGGGATGTCGGCCCCAGCTTCAACAATGCAATATTGATATCCAGTAGCCCAAACTCCTGTTGCTGGGGTCTGAATAATTCCACCTCTATTCATCCCAGTTGACTTTAATCAATGAGTACTATGGTAGCTGTGCCCTTTAGACTGGGTTTTAAATCAATGCCACATTTATGTGACACCTTTCACATCCCAGGATGTCCCAAAATGCATCACGGCCAATTAGTTACTTTTGACATGTAAACATTGGGGTGAAATCTCCGTCTCCCCAGCTCCATGTTCCTTGGCGGTGCGCTGTTGCCGGAATTGGGATTCTCCGTTCTGGCGGCCGCTAATGGGATTTCCCATTGTGGCCACAGATTGCCGCCGGGAAGCCCGCCGGCGTGGGTGCGCTGTCAGTGGATCGGAGAGTCTCGCCGGCGGAGAATTCACCCCATTGTAATTGAAGCAAATGTAGCAGACAATTGATGCACAACAAGGACACCACAACAAGTGAAATGAGTAAAAAGTTGTTCAGATTTTTCCCTCTGGTTGAAGAGGGAATGTTGGCCAGGGCACAAAGCCAAAGTGTCATGGAGTAACGGTAAAGATAGCTAATTGTCCTCACATGGGTGTGGGTGGTGTCTGGTGACTTGGGCAGCAATTAATACACTTCACAACCACCTCTCGCTTTGCAGGTAGAATGTATGCTGGCATTTGAATAGCCAGTGTTGTTAATTCCTCACTGTGGTATGGAACATTGACTGGTGTAGTATCCAGTTCAAACTAGCCCAGGATATTTATTTATTACAAATCCTGTTCACATCCAGCCAAGTCATTCCACATTGCACATGACCTAATCCTGGCATTGCAAAACTTATTGTGGTTTAAATTGCTTTGACCTACTGGCTTGTTATAGCTCAAAATGAACTGGGCTAGCGCCCTCCTGATGACTAGAGTATGGCCCTCTACTGCCAATTTGCCCAACTGAGACACTGCAATATTTACAACCTCTTTCTCCCTCTCACAGAGCCTCCTAAAATCACCTCGATAGTTATGGAGCAACGGGAGAAGTCCAGTCTTACTCTATCTTGGAGTGTTCCCAAGAGGCAGACGAGGGGCATTTCGGGTTACGAGCTCATGTACAGCAAGAAGGTGAGAATATATCTGTGAACTTGCCCCGTTTCAGTCCAGTGGGTGAAATTACTCCCTGCACACCTATCTATCCTCTTCCCACTGCTTCTGAAATGGACGTCTGGTGTGGTTGGCTTCGCAGTTGCCACTCTGGTTCTCCGTATAGAATCGTGGCCTCTACCACTTCCTTTTAGCTTTTCCGCAATTCCTGTCCCGAGATGTTTAAGGAATCGTTGTTCTTGGCAACATATCCGTCTTTGGTTGCATCTTCTAAACAGGCCCGCCTGAAAGAACTATTTTCCCCGAATTGTTGTGCTTTCTTGAAAGTGCCTGCTGATCCGACAGATACCAGTCTGCCTTCAATACCTCACCCAACCTCAATGTGGCTCTACCATATGGCTCTACCATGAGGCAATGTGGCACCGCTCCCATCAAGGGCAGCACATACGAAAGTGAACAACTGCCGTTGGAGAGCCCTATCAACCTATTTCAGATTCTCATTCCAGCATAGAAACATAGAAAATAGGAGCAGGAGGAGGCCATTCGGCCCTTCGAGACTGGTCTGCCATTCATTATGATCACGGCTAATCATCCAATTCAATAGCCTAATCTCGCCTTCCCCCCCCCCCCAATATCCTTTGATCCCCTTAGCCCCAAATGCTATTTCTTTTTTTTCTTTTGCTTTAAAAAAATAAATTTAAGAGTACTCAATTCATTTTTTCCAATTAAGGGGCAATTATGCGCGGCCAATCCACCTACCCTGCACATCTTTAGGTTGTGGGGGCAAAACCCACTCAAACACGGGGAGAATGGGCAAACTCCACACGGACAGTGACCCAGAGCCCGGATCGAACCTGGGACCTTGACGCTGAGAGGCAGCAGTGCTAGCCACTCTGCCGCCGTGCTGCCCCATCCCAAAAGCTTTTTCTAACTGCATCTTGAAATCATACAATGTTTTGGAATCAACTACTCCCTGTGGGGGGGGGGGGGGCATTGGTTAGCACTGATGCCTTACAGCGCTGAGCACCCGGGTTCGATCCCGGCCCTGGGTCACTGCCCATGAGGAGTTTGCACATTCTCCCAGTGTCTGCGCGGGGTTCGCCCCCACAACCCAAAGGTGTGCAGGGTAGGTGGATTGGCAACCTAATTGGAAAAAACTAATTGGGTACTCTAACTTTATTTTTTAAAACCTATTGGCAGATGGAGGTTCTGGTAGATAGCTGGACAGAGCCCGATAGAGCCCTGAATTATACAATCCCTACAGTGCAGAAGGAGCCTATTCTGCCCATTGAGTCTGCACTCACCCTTTGAACGACCACCCTACCTAAACTCAATCCCCCATCCTATTCCTGAAACCCCACCCTAAGGGGCAATTTAGCATGGCCAATCCACCTAATCTGCACATCTTTGGACTGGTGCCAGCAAATTCCTAGCGTTTTGTGCAAACAAAAGACCCTTTCTCTCCCCCGATGCGGAGCTGCGAGATAAACAATGGAATGGCTTTTTCCAGCCCATGTGTGAAGTTCGGGACCGAGATGTGAGATGAATTTGTGCATTTAAAAAGAAAGCGAAGCAGTTGAAGGGACACTAGGCCCGATTTTACCAAAGCGAAACAGTTGGTGAGCGAGCCTGGTGCACAGTATCGGACGTGAACATCTAAGCAGGCTGGCATGATCCAAGCTGGCATGATCCAAGCTGGCATGATCCAAGCTGCCCAATGTCGGTCCTTCCACCAAACCGAAAGCAGAAGCTACATCTAAGCTCTGGACTTGGGTCCTCGTGCGAGAGAGGGTGTGCACAGTACATTGGGGAAAGCCAAAATCTGACAAAGATCATGGATTTGTCAGCAGCCTTATCTGGGTTTAAAATTGCTGATGGTTTTCATGCATATCAACCACTGAGCTGACTGTAGGAATTTCACACCAGCTGAAACAAGAGGTGATGTGAAACCAGTCTGCAATTTAATTAAGGAAATGCACAAGCAAGTGAGGGTGTTGGACTTTAGGCAGTTGCAAGGCTGTGTCGTGTGTAATAAGTGTAACATCCTGAAACACAGATACTGTTACATATATCTGAGAAACAGTCTGACTAATCCCTCGTTGAGATGAGTGAGAAACACCCAGTTAAATCCCTCGAGGTGTTAAATGGAAACTGACAGATTGTCAGTGGGAATTAGCGGGACTGCAAGCTGCAACTCCGCTTCCATGTCCTAGGGAAGGGAATTTGTTGCGTGAAATTCTCTCTCCAAAATAACCTTCATTTAGAACAAAATCCTATTTTGAGAGGTTCCCTGTCTCTCGGGGCAGAAAGTTCCAACAGCCTGAGCAACTGCAAGGATGCCGGTTCCTCTGCCAGCATCTAGCTCCTGAAAATAACCTGGAACAGCTCCAGAACAACACCCCTCATCTGTGTTGAATTGACTGGTCTCAGCAGTGGGTGCGGGCGGTGGGGGTGGGGGAGAAGGGGAGGAGGTGTTTATCAGGCCTTGGTGTCCCTAGGCTAAAGAAGGGGTAGGTGGGGGGGAGCGGGGCATAAATCAGTAATATTCATGAACACTCCATCGATTCTCCAAGGGGCGGCACAGCGGTTAGCACTGTTGCCCCACACAGCGCCATGGACCTGGGTTCAATTCCGGCCTTGGGTAACTGTGTGGAGTTTGCACCTTCTCCTTGTGTCTGCGTAAGTTTCCTCCGGGTGCTCTGGTTTCCTCCCACAGAGCAAAGATGTGCAGGTCAGGTGGATTGACCATGCTAAATTGCCCCTTAGTGTCCAATGGTTAGGTGGGGTTACGGGGAAAGGCAGGGGTAGAGAGCCCTTCCCGAGGGTCGGTGCAGACTCGATGGGCCGAATGGCCCCCTTCTGCACCGTAAGGTTTCTATGATGCCTTTTTAAAATAAATTTAGAGTACCCAATTCTTTTTGTCCCCCCAATTAAGGGGCAATTTAGCGTGGCCAATCCACCTAGCCTGCTCATCTATGGGTTGTGTGATTCTATGATTCTTGCTGGAGGGTGTATGGGCTGGGAAATCAGTGTGATGCACACTGTGGTCAAATGCCCCAACAATATTCACTATTTATTCATGCGGGAAGAATGCTCATTTAGGTGAAGACGATCCAAACCCATCCCCGAGTGTGTCTCCATCTTGAATAGAGAGAGGAAATGTTTGTAACAAAAATAATTCTCTGTCCACTGCACATTGCAACATCAAATTCACATCCTCTGCAGTAACCGATGGTGAATTGAAATAGCTTTGCTTTGTGCTTTACGATGCAAACCTTTTGTTCTCTTGTGAATTACAAAAGCTGTGTAGTCCCCCTGTTTAACATGCATGTATTCCTTGTGCTTGACTCTCGAGGCCATTGAAAGGTTTACATAATAATGAGACACCCTGAGACCTACCTTCCCCTTATGTGATTGTGACCATTCACTGCTCCAAAGAGATCATTACTGCCTCTTAATCACCAGAATCCCATTTGTATACAGAACAAGAGAAATCACAAAAAAGGAGAGGGTTAATTCTTTTCACTTTGTTCTGTTCAGGGCAACTTCCCTCTGCCCCTCCCCCTTCACCCATGACCCCCAAGAGGCTGGGGTCAACCTGATTGCCTTGATAATGAGAACTGCTGTTTAATCTTTTCTCCCAACGTTCTCTCCCTGTAGGTGGATCAACAGAGCTACACCGTGCTGCGATCTGACAATAACTTTGCAAAGGTTTCAAACTTGCAGCCTGGGACCATGTATGTTTTCCGTGTGCAGGCATTGACGCCAGATGGAGCTGGATTTTACAGCGAGACGTACGAGTTCATGACCCTTTCGGATAAAGGTGAAGGTATTGTTTTTTTAAATAAATTTAGACTACCCAATTCTTTTCTTTCCAATTAAGGGGCAATTTAGCGTGTCCAATCCACCTACCCTGCTCATCTTTGGGTTACATCTTTGACCCATGCACACACGGGGAGAATGTGCAAACTCCACACGGACAGTGACCCGGGGCCGGTATCGAACCCGGGTCCTTGGCGGCGTGAGGCAGCGGTGCTAACCACTGCGCCAACGTGCTGCCCCGTGAAGCTCTTGTTAACAGGTTCCCAGATTGTTCTTTTCCTCTGCGATTATGTTTGTAAATCTGTCTTCCCCCATTTCCTTTTCAAATGAAAACCGAAGAGGTAAGGGATACAAATACATCTGCCAACACGCGGGAGAAAAATTTTGGTGGGGTCCCTTTTGTCAGAAGTTGACTCTCAAATCTTTCGGTGGGATCGGTATTGCCAGCAGTTGTGTGTGTTTGGACCCAATTTCCACCATTTGTTTTATTCCCCCCACCCCCCCCCCATCCTTTGTCATTTATTTTCTTCTGTAACTGCTCAGGTCCTTACATTCCTGTCCAAGAGGTCAGGTTAGCAGATCAAAGGCTCGTGGGCCTCCCCAGTTTGACCTGTGCATTCATTGAATCCACTGTGCCTTTGATGTTTTGTACATTGCTGAGCTTAAGGCCATAAGAACTCGGACCTGGAGGAGACCACGCAGCCCTTTGGGCCTGCTCCTCCGTTTGGTACACTCACATCGATCTTCTGCCTCAACACCATTTTTGCTTCCCATACCGGATCTGGGGTGGGATTTGAAGGGCCCGCCTTCTCAACCTTGCCCCTTGCCTGGGGTGGGGTGATCCTCAGGTTAAATCACCACTGGTCAGCTCTTCCCCTCAAAAAGGGGAAAGCAGCTTATGGTCATCTGAGACTGTGGAGATTTAAATTATTTTACAGGACCAACATCCACTTGGTAGATCAGTGGGGTTCCCAAGAGCTTTCTTGAAATAAAATAGCCATTGGTCGGAGATCAGAAGCAAAAGCACAGGACAAACCTGAAATGAGAGGGAAGCATTATGTACGTTAACACATTGGGTAAAACCCAGGATGAGAAAATAATTCCCTTCCCTTTCTTTCACTAGATCCTAATTGGACAACCCTTATAGTGGGGATGGTGGTTGGAGGAGTCATTATCACACTGCTGCTATTCATCATTTTCTACATGAGGAGGAGGTGAGTTTTCAACCTGCAGCAATCAAAATAACCTCTCACAACTCACTGTATTCATTGGCTGGAATTTTCTGGCTGTTCCCATCGGGAATCTTCTGGTCCCACGAATGGCACAGCCCCTTTTCCAGTGTCAAGGGGTGCATTCAACGGGAAAACCCGCTGACAATGGCGGGCCCAGAAGGTCCCGCTGCCGGCCAATGGTGGGTCCTTACCCTGCTGAAAATTACACAGCGTGCTGGGTGGAAAATCCCACCCATTGTGTTTCTGCGCAAGATATATTTTTCTGGTTGAAAATTTTTGTGATATGTTTCAGATTTAGACCTGTTGCACCCATGATGGTGTGAACATTTAGCATTGGCGTTTGAACGTCCATGAGGGTCTAACATACATAAGAACCTGGAGCAGGATGAGGCAATTCAGCCCCTCGAGCCCGCTCCACCATTCAATACGATCATGGCTGATCTCCCCTCGGCCTCAACTCTACCTTCCTGCCCATTCTCCATAACCCCTCAACCCTTCACCAATTCAAAATCTCTCTATCTCCTCCTCAAATTTACTCAATGTCCCGGCATCCACCGCACTCTGGGGTAGCGAATTCCCAGATTCACGCCCCTTTGAGAGAAGTAATTTCTCCTCATCTCTGTTTCGAATCTGCTACCCCCTTATCCTGAAACCATGACCTCTCGTTCTAGATTGCTCCACAAGAGGAAGCATCCGCTCTACATCGACTTTGTCAATACCGTTTATCATCGTCCATACCTCAATTAGATCTCCGCTCGTTCTTCTAAACTCGAGAGAGGATGGGCGATATTCTCCCCCTCCCCCCACCCACCCCGCGCCAGGTGGGAGAATCGCCGGGGCGCTGCGCGAATCGCGCCACGCTGCCCCGACACCCGCACGCGATCCCCCCCCCGAAACCAGCGCCGCGCGATTCGCACTGGGCCGCTCGGAGAATCGCCGCAAACGGCGAGCGGTGATTCTCCGGCCCAGATGGGCCGAGCGGCCGTGCGTAAACGGCCTAGTCCCGCCGGCGCCGGCCACACCTGGTCGCTGTTGGCGGGTACTCGTCGCGAAGGCTTGGGGGAGCGGCCTGTTGGGGGGGGCTCCGTTCCCGGGGGGGTGAGGGCCTCCGGAGTCGCCTGATACGCGATTGGGACCAACCAATTGGCAGGCAGACCTCTCTGTCAGCGAGCCTGGATCCATCCGCCATGTTTGTGCGGGGCGGCCTGGGGGAGGACGGCCACCGCGCATGTGCTAGTTGGCGCCGGCCCAACTGCGCACGTGCAGGACCCAAGGTGCCGCGTCTTTTACGCGCCGCCGGCTCTCTGACGTCGTGCCGAGGCCCCGCCCTCGTAAATCGCGCAACGCCTCTGCTAGCCCCACGGAGGGGGGAGAATAGGGGTCTGGGAACAGGCGCCGACGACGGAGTGAAACACTCCGGTTTTTACTCCGGCGCCGGCACTTAGACTCCCGTTGGGAGAATCCCGCCCTATAGGTCTAAACTGCTCAATCTCCATACCACAAGTCCCAAATCAATCTAGTGAACCTCCTCTGAACTGCCTCCAATGCAACGACATCCCTCCTCAAGTAAGAGGATCAAACTTGTACGCAGTACGGCAGGTGCAGTCGCACCAATGCCTTGTACAGTTGCAGCAACACTTCCCTACTTTTATACTCTATTCCTTCAGCTATAAAGGCCAAAATTCCATTTGCCTTCCTCATTACCTGGTATACCCGCATGTAGGACAGAACAAGCGGATTGGTCAATGCAATGAAACGGGGGAGGTGGTACATACTATTTACAAAATGGTAGCACACGACTGGTCAGAAGTCACATATGAAAGAAATCAAAACACTTCTACTCACTTTGAGCAGCAATGGAAAATGAGGGGCAGGATTTTCTGACCGTCCCTGCTGGTGGGATCGTCTTGTCCCACCGACGGTGAGCACCCCCCCCCCCCCCCCCCCCATGGGGTTTCCCGGCAGCAGAGGGCGCGAACAGCAGGAAACCCCGTTGATAGCGGTGGGACCGGAAAATCCCACCCCCAGCCAATGGCGGGCCGCCGTGGGGTGTGGAAAATCCAGCCCGAGATCTTGCCTGGCCTGGTTTGCAATGGTCAAAATTACCAAAATTATCCTCTAAACTAGGGCCGTGATATATTTTCTTTTGAATCTATTTTTTTAGGAGACGCAGTTCCCGGGCACGTCAGGGACCTGAGGACATTTATTTCACCAAACACTCTGGTAAGTCTCATATTAAATTTTAAAAAACCCTTGCCTCTGCGAGATAAACCCAGTCAGAATGGAGGCAGTGAAAGATGATTTCCCATTTAGAAGCTGAGTAATGTCTTCTGTTTTGAAAATGCAAATTTTTACTTCTCCCAATTTCATATGTTCAGTACTCTCCTGTGAGTACTTACTGCCAGCTTGCTGCCTTAGTGACTGAATATTGAAAAAGCCAGCTTGTCAAGGCAGTACCAGTCATGGGCCCAACAGACACCCTCGGCCTACTCGGCCACATGACCATGCAGGTAATTATAGGCCCCACCCTTCCATCTTGGCTCTATCTGGGTGACTGGGTGCCTCCTGCTGGCCTGGTGGTTTTATTTGGGTGTCTGCAGGCCTCTGCACAGACTTTGACCATGTGGAAACCATGTTTGCAACTATTAATGTTAGTATCTTGCCCGCTATTTTAACAGGTGTGGGTTATACATTAAAATGTTTGTGGGTTTTTTTTGACCTCCAGACCAGCTGATGCCTCTGAAGACCTATGTTGATCCACACACGTATGAGGACCCAAACCAGGCCATCCTGAAGTTTGCCGATGAGATCCATCCGTCGGCAATCACCAAGCAGAAAGTGATTGGAGCTGGTAGGTAATGTTTTACTACGAAAATGACCCGCTATCCAAACTCCAGGGGCGCAATTCTCCGACCCCCCACCAGGTCGGCGAATCGCCAGGGGCTGGCGTGAATCCTGCCCCCGCCATGTCCCGAATTCTCCGCCACCAGAGATTCGGCGGGGGCGGGAATTGCACCGGTCGGCGGAAATCGCGCCGGTCGGCGGGCCCACCCCCGGCGTTTCTCCGGTCCGCGATGGGCCGAAGTCCCGCCGCTGTCAACCCACGCAAGCCGGCGTGGATTGAGCCACCTTTCGAACGGCGGGACAAGGTGGCGCGGGCAGCCTCTGGGGTCCTGGGGGGGGGGGGGGCGCGGTGCGATCTGGCCCCGGGGGGTGCCCCCACGGTGGCCTGGCCCGCGATCGGGGCCCACCGATCCGCGGGCGGGCCTGTGCCGTGGCGGCACCCTTTTCCATCCGCCTTCGCCATGGTCTTCACTATGGCGGAGGCGGAAGAGACCCCCTCCACTGCGCATGCGTGGGGATGCCGTGAGTGGCCGCTGACGCTCCCGCGCATGCGTCGCGCGGCAAAGTCATTTCCGCGCCAGCTGGCGGGGCGCCAAAGGCCTTTCCCGCCAGCCGGCGGGGCGGAAATCACTCCGGCGCGGGCCTAGCCCCTCAAGGTGAGGGCTCGGCCCCACAAGATGCGGAGAATTCCGCACCTCTGGGGCGGCGCGATGCCGGACTGATTCGGCGGACGTTGCGCCGATTGCGGAGAATCCCGCCGTAGAACGGCATGCTGAGCAGCACAGTGGTAGTAAAACTAAATTCTCCACTTTGCCCCCAAATAGGTGAATTTGGTGAGGTCTACAAAGGGATTCTGAAGAAAGGTCGAAAGGAGATTGGTGTAGCGATTAAAACACTGAAAAGCGGCTACACAGAAAGCCAAAGGATTGATTTCCTGAGTGAAGCCAGCATCATGGGGCAGTTTAGTCATCACAACGTGATTCATCTGGAGGGAGTTGTCACCAAATGTGAGTAGCCAGGTTGAATGAAGAACTACATTCTCAATAAAACATATCCAGTCAGCCTATAAACACCTTGTGGAATGGAGAGAACGAGGGAAACTCTCTCAATAGAAGATGCACTTACCTTACATACTGTCCTCCCTGCCTCTTTACAGACAAACCCCTGATGATCGTTACCGAGTATATGGAAAATGGAGCACTCGATGCCTACCTCCGGGTGAGTACCCACATTTTAGATCCTTGGTAGGAGTCTTACAAAAAAATTGGAACATTTAATCAGTTCCAAATAATGGAGTGGGAATTTTCTGAAGCACATTGTTGTACATTGCAGCCTTTACCCTCCTTTACATGGAGGACATTATTCCTAATGACATCTTCATGCAACACCCAGTAAGAGGATGCAGTGTAATAATATGAACCTTGCCACATGGCTCCTTCTGCACTGTAAATTCTGCAGTGTAAATTCTATGATTCTATGATACATGTTAGTACAGATATCTTCAATGATGCATATCTGTTTTTTGCTGCATTCCAACCCCATGGCCACCACACTGAATGTGTATAACCAGTTCCTTGAATATGTTTTCAGTAATGTCCAAAATGTGTTCAGACAATATTCCGAAGAGGGAAAGGTCAGCAGATTACTGACCCCTTGACCCTGGCATTTTGAGGTCTGGGATTGGAGACACTGTGGGTATTGTGAGGCACGCAGCTTATTAAAACCACTCTGCCTACGAATGAACATTGAGAACTGCAGCAGCGAACCTTGGGCGGAGTCCGTGATTTTTGCTCTGCTGCCCTTCCCAACACAGATTGATGATAAGTGGGAGTGAGTGGGGCTCAAGAAGCTGCTTGTGCTACAGATATTAATGGGAATTAACTTGCTCCGTTGCAGAGGAACGACGGCGATTTCTCTTCTCTCCAGCTGGTCGGAATGCTGCGTGGAATTTCGTCCGGCATGAAGTACCTTTCCGACATGAATTATGTGCACCGGGACCTTGCAGCTCGCAACATCCTGGTGAACAGTCAACTGGTGTGCAAAGTGTCGGACTTTGGGCTCTCCCGAGTGTTGGAAGATGACCCTGAGGGGACGTACACCACGAGTGTGAGTATATCCTTTGTAATAAGAATGGATTTAATTGGCGGTGGGGAGGGGAGGAAAACCCTTTGCAAATTTCCATATTGCCAAGTAAGGTCCAGAATCATGGAATTCCCTTAGATTAAAGAAAATTTGGAGTGAGTACTGCCACCTAACCAGATGTGAAATCTAATTGTCTTCTTGCAACTTTCTGAGCAGACTCCAAATTGCTGTGTTTCAGCGAGAGCACATTTGAGTCTACTCGGGCAAACGTAATGCTTGCCCGGACTGGGAATTGGCTTTGGTAAAACTTGAATTAAGTTAGATTTCTTACTGACCAATTTGATTCATTGATTTTATGGAATTCCATATCTTGCAAGCCTACTCCCAAAATAGGGAAGCATGAGGCAGAGAATGTCTTGTCCTGAGTGCCACAACACTAACCTGTGCCCTCGGCATCAAGTCATCCATCCAAATCTTGAATCCAGCAGTCTCTGGTCTACAATTCGTTTTTGTTGATTCATGGCTCATGGGCATCACTGGCTGGCATTTATTGCCCTTGAATGGCTTTCAGGGGACATGTAAGAGTCAACCACATTACTGTGGGTCTGGAGTCACATGTAGGCCAGACCAGGTAAGGATGGCGGATTTCCTTCTCCGATGGGCAATAGCGAACCGGATGGTCAGATTATTGTCAGTTCCTTTTTTTTGCGCTTGTAATAAACTTGTTCCTGTCATTTTCCAAATGTAACATGGGCCTGCTGGGCAACATGTAAGAATTTTAGACGTGGGAAGGGCAGATTTGGCTCGATCACCATATCGCTCACATTCTGTTACAACACATTTAAAGGATCTGTTTCAGTGTCGTTTCCTGGTAACGCACACTCCCATTCTATTGCAACTTCTGGGTTTTAAAAAAGTTTTGCGATTGCTTCCAATTCCAATTCCTAACTTTTAACTTGCAGCTCGCCAATGGATTTTCCAGCATTTCTGTAAATGCCTCATGAATATGGTGACTGCTGTTTTCTCTGGGACATCTTGCGTCACCAGTTTGCATTTAAACAGCAATCTGTTACCTGGCATTGAGGGCGATAAAGGGCTGGGAATTGTCCACTTGCGGTAGATTGTGCCCATGGGGCATCAGGAATCCAGCTTTGGATTTATGAATACCTTCTGTGGAAAATTGAAGTGTTCGCTGCAGTGGTCAATGTTTCTGAAGGGACACATGCAGTTGTCATGTGGGAAGCCCAAAGGATCAACATTACGATGGGGATTGTTGCGCAATACCTGACTTTGTGCGAGTTATTTTTGATGCAGTTGGGGAAACTAGAGGCAAACTCGGTTGCTGATGATGTGTTCCTTTTCAGGGAGGGAAGATTCCCATCCGCTGGACTGCTCCGGAGGCAATTGCATATCGGAAGTTTACCTCGGCCAGTGATGTGTGGAGCTTTGGCATTGTAATGTGGGAAGTCTTGTCCTACGGCGAGAGGCCTTACTGGGATATGTCCAATCATGAGGTAAGAGGCAGAGGTGCCTAAAGGATGCAGACTCTTGTGTCCTGGATTTAACAAACTAAGAGACATGTGAACAGAGTGTATAAGGCTCCTCTAGGCTCATTCAGGGCAGGGAAGCACCACATGGGACCCTGAAGAGCATAGAAAGGGCAATGCAGGGGCAAACAATATCACAGAGGAGCAGAAGAGGCAACACTGGAGTAACATGAGAGGAGTTTTTCCATTTTAATGCTCTGCAGCCTGTTGTGGGCTAATTATAGTGAGTGATTTTGGATCTGGGGAATGGAATATTTTGTGTTTCGGTCACCCAGTGTCAGTTCCAGGCACCACCACCTCTGTTACTACACCAGTTAGATGCAAAGGCCAGTTTAGCTCACTTGGTTTGTGATGCAGAGCAGGCCAGCAGCGCGGGTTCAATTACCGTACCGGCTGAGATTATTCATGAAGGCCCTGCCTTCTTAACCTTGCTCCTCGTCTGAAGTGTGGTGATCCTCGTTTTAAATCATCACCTGTCAGCTCTCCCCCTCAAAGGGGAAAGCAGTCTATGGTCACCTGGGACTATGGCGAATTTACTGTACCTTACATCTTTTGTTTTATATACTTAGAGTGCCCAATTCATTTTTTCCAATTAAGGGGCAATTTAGCGTGGCCAATCCACCTAGCCTGCACATCTTTGGGTTGTGGGGGTGAAACCCACGCAAACACGGGGAGAATGTGCAAACTCCATTTCCAATGGAGACAATGTCTGACCAACTTGATTGAATTTTTCAAAGAGGTGACCAGGTGTGTAGATGAAGACAATGCATTTGGACGTAAGGCTTTTGATAACTTTCAGAAGTATTTAGATGTGCACTTGCGATACCAAGGCATACAAGGCCATGGACCAAGTGCTGGAAAATGGCATTAAGGGCAACATGGTGGTGCAGTGGTTAGCACTGCTGCCTCACGGCGGCATTGTCTCATTGTCTCCATTGTCTCATTTCCAATGGGAGCCCTGCACCCAACAGTTTGGCTGAGAGACTAGTTTAGAATTTGTTACCTCTTTCCATGTACGGTCTCTGGATTGTTGTTACGCTTCATTCCCCCGTGACATTTTTGAGTTGCTGGCAATTGGCACTTGTCCCTGTCCTGGGTTATTATATTATGTGTTTGTGTCTTTTGTAGGTGATGAAATCGATCAATGAAGGATTCCGCTTGCCTGCTCCAATGGACTGTCCCTCTGCCATCTACCAGCTGATGATGCAGTGCTGGCAACAAGAGAGGGTCAAACGGCCCAAATTCTGTGACATTGTCAACATCCTCGACAAACTGATCCGCAACCCAGACTCCTTGAAAAACATTGCGGATTTCGATCCACGGTAAGGTCCTGTGGAATAGGAAATGACACCATATTATAGCATCATAGAGGTCGACAGCACAGAAAAGTCTCTTCGGCCCAGCATGTCAAAAACAACCACTTTAACTATTCTTATGCCATTTTCTTTTTTTTAAATAAATTTAGAGTACCCAATTCATTTTTTCCAATTAAGGGGCAATTTAACATGGCCAATCCACCTACCCTGCACATCTTTAGGGTGTGGGGGCGAAATCCAAGCAAACACAGGGAAAATGTGCAAACTCCACATGGACAGTGACCCGAGGCCGGGATCCAACCTGGGACCTCGGCGCCGTGAGGCAGCAGTGCTAACCACTGCGCCACCATGTTGCCCTTAATGCCATTTTCCAGCACTTGGTCCATGGCCTTGTATGCCTTGGTATTGCAAGTGCACATCTAAATACTTCTGAAAGTTATCAAAAGCCTTACGTCCAAATGCATTGTCTTCATCTACACACCTGGTCACCTCTTTGAAAAATTCAATCAAGTTGGTCAGACATGATCTCCCTTTAACAAAACCATGCTGAATGTTCTTGATTCATCATAGAATTTCATGGATTTTTTTTTAAAATTTAGAGTACCCAATTCATTTTTTCCAATTAAGGGGCAATTTAGCGTGGCCAATCCACCTAGCCTGCACATCTTTAGGTTGTGGGGGCGAATGTGCAAACTCCACACGGACAGTGACCCAGAGCTGGGATCGAACCTGGGACCTTGGGCGGCGTGAGGCCGCAGTGCTAACCCACTGCGCCACCGTGCTGCCCTGAATTTCATAGAATTTACAGTGCAGAAGGAGACCATTCGGCCCATCGAGTCTACACCGGCCCTTGAAAAGGGCACCCCACCTAAGCCCGTACCTCCACCCCACCCCCGTAACCCAGTAACCTCACCCAACCTTTTGGACATTAAGAGCAATTTATTATGACCAATCCACCTAACCTGCACATCTTTGGACTGTGGGAGGAAACCGGAGCACCCGGAGGAAACCCACGGAGACACGGGGAGAAAATGCAAACTCCGCACAGACAGTGACCCTAGCCGGGAATCAAACCTGGGACCCTGGAGCTGTGAAGCAACTGTGCTAACCACTTTACTACCATGCCTCCCTGCCCCACTCCCAATGTAGATTAACCCTGTCTCTCAGAATTGCTTCCAATAGTTTCCCACCACTGAGGTTAGACTGACTGGCCCATAGTTTCCTGGTTTATCCCTTCCGCCCTTCTTGAATAATGACACCACATTGGCTATCCTCCAGTCCTCCAGCACCTCGCCTGTGGCCAGAGAGGAATTGAAAATTATTGCCAGCTCCCCTGCTATTTGCTCCCTTGCCTCACTCAACAGCCTGGGATATGTTTCATCTGGCCCTGGAAACTTATCTATTTATAACCCTGTCAGACCACTCAACCTCCTTTCTGTCTATGTTAATTTCTCTAATTTTATAGAATCATGGACGTTTACAGCGTGGAAACAGGCCCTTCGGCCCAGCTTGTCCAAGCCACCCAGTTTCTATCACTAAGCTAGTCCCATTTGCCCGCATTTGGCCCATATCCCTCTATATCCACCCTGCCCATGTAACTGTCTAACTGTTTTTTAAAGGAAGAAATTGTACCCGCTCTACCACTGCCTCTGGCAGCTCGTTCCAGATGCTCCCCACTATTACACTCCTTCTCCCTGATTTCTAATCCCACATCGTCCCTCTGACTAGTGAACACCGACACAAGGTATTTATTTAGAACCCTACCTGTATCCTCTAGCTCCAGAAACAAATGACCACTTTGGTCCTTAAAGTCTTTCTCTAGTTATCCTTTTACCCACCTGTAAAACAACTTACTATGTTCTTTTATTTTACCTGCCAGTATCATTTCATGTCCACTTTTTGCTCTCCTAATTTCCTTTTTTAATTCCCTCTTCTATATGCCTCTAGGGCTTCTGCTGTTTTGAGTCCTCGATATCTGCCATAAGCCTTCCTTTCTCTCCTTCTCCAATTATGTATATCCCTCCGTATCCAGGATTCACTGGATTTGTTGGTCCCACCTTTTTCTTTATTGGAACATGTTGGCCCTGCACTCTCCCTATTTCCTTCTTGAGTGCATCCCACTGTTCTGTCACAGATTTACCTAAAAGTGTCCGCTCCCAGTTCAGTCTGGCCAAATCCAATCTGATTTTATTAAAATCGGCCTTCCCACAGTTTAGAACTTTGATCTCAGGCCTATTATTGTCCCTTTCCATAACAATCTTGAATCCAATGGAGTTACAATCATTGTCTTCAAAATGTTCCTCCACTGAAGCTTCAACCACTTGCCTGGCTTTGTTGCCTAAACCTAAGTCCAGGACTGTCCTCTCCCTTGTAGGACCTTCTATGCGCCTACGTAAAAAGTTCTCCTGGATGCATTTTACGAATTCCGCTCCCTCTAAACTTTTCACACTATGAGTAGCCCAGTTAATGTTGGGCAAGTTGAAATCCCCCACAATCACGACCGTATGACTTTTACACTACGCCTGAAACTTGCCTACATATCGGGCTGGTTTAGCACAGGGCTAAATCGCTGGCTTTGAAAGCAGACCAAGGCAGGTCAGCAGCACGGTTCAATTCCCGTACCAGCCTCCCCGAACAGGCGCCGGAA
Organism: Scyliorhinus torazame; assembly: GCF_047496885.1. Lineage (NCBI taxonomy): Eukaryota > Metazoa > Chordata > Chondrichthyes > Carcharhiniformes > Scyliorhinidae > Scyliorhinus > Scyliorhinus torazame. The sequence continues at coordinate 37,645,531 of NC_092722.1, forward strand.
TGTGGCGACTAGGGGCTTTTCACAGTAACTTCATTTGAAGCCTCCTTGTGACAATGAGCGATTTCATATCTGCACTTCAATTTCTCTCGGGCTGTTAGGAAGCATGTGGAACACTCCCAGCGGGGCAGCATCATGGCGCAGTGGTTAGCACTGCTGCCTCACGGCACCTAGAATCCAGGTTCGATCCCGGCCTCGGGTCACTGTCCATGTGGAATTTGGGTCTCACCCCCACAACCCAAAAAAGATGTGGAGGGTATGGATTGGCATTGCTAAATTACCCCTTAACTGGGAAAAAAGAATTGGGTACTCTAAATTTATATTTAAAAAAAGAACATTTTAAGTTTTACCCATCAATATCAAAGAGGAAATTGTCCAAAATGTCTGGAGATTGCTAGAAAACCCCGGATGGGGTTTCCAGCTTCTTTCTCAGCTATGAGTTAATGGGCCTGTTGGAATCATTGATTATCTCCGCCTGTTGCGGGAGTCTATCTGTGTGTTTGACATCTGAGTTATCTGTATGTGCCGCAAGGAATGGGAAAAGTCCAAATCCCGCTTTCATTTTTATTCCTTAAAAAAAAAAGCATTCTCTGGTTACAAAAAGCAATATTCTCCAAGGGTTGCACTAAATATACAAAAGGTTGACTATCTACCGCTGCCAAAAAAACATGAAAGTGAAGGGACTGAGTGACCTCTCCTTATGAGTGGAAAACAATCTTGGGCAATCTATAGATGAGTTGTTAGATGGCATGCTGCCAGCCATGCTGGTACCAGGCAGTTGCCCATAGGGCTCTGACCCCGACTGACACTCTTAACATGGGGGTGCCAATATGGTACCCTTTTTATTAAATGTAAAGTACCCAATTCTTTTTGTTTCCAATTCAGGGGCAATTTAGCGTGGCCAATTCATCTACCCTGCACAACTTTGGGCTGTAGGGGTCAGACCCGCGCAGACACGGGGAGAATGTGCAAACTCCGCACGGACAGTGACTTGGGGCTGGGATCGAACCCGATGCGTAGGCGCTGTGTGGCAGCAGTGCTAAACACTGCGCCAGCGTGTGCTGCCCCCACCAGTCTGGTACCTAACCACGGGTTTAGATTTGGTGCACTGTAAAAGTGGTGGTGGTAATGAAATCTCTGCGCTGGCGAGGATCCAACTTTGTACTCGATAGCTCCAAAGAGTCGCAGAAGCACACATTCCAGTGATCCAGGTGCATGAACAATGGAAAAACCACAAAAAAAACCCTGCTATTTGAATAATGGCTATGGGCAATTTGATCAGAGCCCAGTAAACAAGGCCTGCCTGACTAGCTCAGGGCATAAAGTGAGGATTTATGTTGGCCGAGAGTGAACGTCGGAACTTGAGTAGCTCTTGTGCATTCTAATATCACCCTCTGCATTGAACTGGCTGTCTTTAGTTTCGTATATTTAACCCCTCGCTGCCTTGGTTGCAGTTACTCCCAAGCTTTAGGCCATCCTGAGTCGAGCGAACATTGCGAAGATTAAGTGACCTCAAAATAAGATTTAAGGGTCAAAATAAACTCTTGTCCACCCACAGGGGACGGGATGTGACACAGACTCCAGAAACACTGGTTGGTGCCGCTGAGTCAATTAAAACATTCCAAGGGGAGTCACGTAAATCTCTGGTTTGGGAGGTTCACGGCACAGTGTTGAACAGACACTCTGCATGTGACGCAGTCATAGCTGTCCCCAGATCCTGCGAAGAATGATACCCACAAACCAAATGAAATGATGAAGGTACGAGAATGGATTCATAATTTTAGGGTTTTCTTAATGGCGTTTGGATACTGGGGAGGCACATGGACCGTTTCTCTGAACGATCAAATGTGTGAGGTGGAGTCTGTGATTGAGATCAACTGTCTATGGCCCATGGAAAGGGTGGGTTTGATGAGGTGAATGGTCATTTCTCATATTATTACCAGAATTGGGGCTGCACGGTGGTTAGCACTGCTGCCTCACAGCACCAGAGACCCGCGGGCAATTCTGGTCTTGGGTGACTGTGTGGATTTCTTCCGGGTGCCCCGGTTTCCTGCTGCAGTCCAAAGATGTACAGGTTAGGTGGATTGGTCATGCTGAATTGCCCCTTAGTGCCCAAAATGTTAGGTTTGGTTACAGGGATAGGGTGGGGGAATGGGCTTAGGTGGGCTGCTCTTTCAGAGGGTCAGTGCAGACTCGATGGGCCGAATGGACTCCTCCTGCACTGTAACAATTTGATGATTCTTCCATGAAAAGACAATGGGATGGGCAGCACGGTGGCGCAGTGGTAGCACTGCAGTCTCACTGCGCCGCGGTCCCAGGTTCGATCCCGGCTCTGGGTCGCTGTCCGTGTGGAATTTGCACATTCTCCCCGTGTTCGCGTGGGCTTCACCCCCACAACCCAAAGATGTGCAGGGTAGGTGGATTGGCCACGCTAGATTGCCCCTTAATTGGAAAAAATGAATTGGGTACTCTAAATGGATTTTAAAAAAAGAAAAGACAATGGGTGGGATTCTCTGGCGTGGCGTGCCCCCCCTGCTGGCAGCGGGATCCCCCGTCCTGGCAGCTGGCTAATGGGGTTTCCCATTGTGGACACCCCCATGCCATCGGGAAATCCAAGGGCGTGAGTGTGCTGCCGGCGATGCGGAGGATCCCGCCCCATTGTTAAGTTTATGATTGAATTTTTGGGCCCTGTTTTGTGTTTGAAGCAACTAGCGCGTTGCTGTCTATACAGCCTTGACTACCAGAGACCGGTATTTAAGGCCCGGGTGAACACCCGCCTTATTTTATCAGCCTGAAAGCATCGGTGTTATGTCGAAATATGCGTGTCGCTCCAGATATGAGTCTCCATTTCGTACAGTTGAACCTAGAACAAGGCTCTGGATTGAAATCTCTGCGGGCTGCAAGGCTTGTCCATGAAACAGATTTGAGGTCCTCTCCAGTGAAGTGGGTCCAGAACAACATGGCCCATCCTGTGACACTAATTAATAGACCTACTCAGGCCGACCACAAGAATAACTGTGTAGACAATCCATCCTGTTGTCTCCTTTTTACAAAAATGTTTTTATTGGTGTTCACATAATGGAAGGGGAGGAATGATATGAGCCACTTTGCATTTTGCAGTGTGGCTGGGGTTAAGTCACACTGAATGTAACTGCACTTCCCAATCTTGTAGATGAATTCTAATCAGCAATGGTCTAATGCGCCTTTCGATTCTCTGCAGTGTGTCCATCCGCCTGCCGAGTACCAGTGGAACCGATGGCATGATCTTCCGTACAGTGAACGAGTGGCTGGAGTCTATAAAAATGGGACAGTACCTGGATAGTTTTATGACAGCGGGGTACAATACGATGGAGCATGTTGTTCAGCTAACCACAGAGTAAGTACAATTATGAGTAGCCCCTGAGACACTGCCCCTGCCCCTGCACAACTTGGGCCACGTGCCTGACCTGGAGGGAGTGCTCGAGTCGATTTTCTTAGGTTGCCAATTCAGGCTTCACTGGGAGGTTCCAGCCAACTCTGATTGTTCATGGTGACGTGGGGTCTCTGTCTAATACATAACCGGACACGTTGTCTGTGAGGCGCTGGTTTCTAAAGCCTTCATGAAACAGTGGGAGATGGTACTTAACTCACTGGCGTGGCCAATCCACCTAGCCTGCATATCTTTGGGTTTGTGGGGGTGAAACCCATGCAGACACGGGGAGAATGTGCAAAGTCCACACAGACAGTGACCCGGGGCCGGGTTCGAACCCGGGTCCTCAGCGCTGTAGGCAGCAGTGCTAACCACTGCGCCACCGTGTCGCCCCTATCTGCAAAATTCTTAAAAGGTCTTTCTGTACAACAGTTTATTGCCAGAGCTCTCGGCATGAAAGGATGCTTAAGAGGAATTGTATCCCGAGTTGCTGGGAAAATGCCTACTTCCCTGGGGAATTTCACAGGGACATGTAGGCACTTCAAGGATGTGCTATTAATAGTTTACGGACAATATAACTTCTCAGTCTGACATGGAGCTATCACTTGACTAAATAAACATATCTGACCCTCCACTTTGTAATAAACATTGCAAGCGGCCTGGTTCGGTGTAACAGAGGTCCCACACTCCTCCTGCTGTTACCATGAGAAAGAGGCTGTTTCATCTTAACAGAGGCAAAACCTATCCATGGTCCTAAACGAGCATGAATTAGTGCTCTAATTTCTGAGCATCGGGTAAAAGCTTCTTCAGTGCGAAACTGATTCGATACGTAGTGACGGCAAGATGGAAACTGGCACATAATAGGCCCCTCGGAGTAGCCGGGACAGACTGAATTCAAAGGCCCCAAAGTAATGTGAGTTCTCATACCCAAAAAGGAGGGAGGGGAAGGAAAACAGGAAGCGAAAACAAAGCGAGAAGTTTACAAACCAGGTGTTGCTGTTGATCGCCAGTCACAACACTGGCACTTTTCAAAGGCATTTACTCAAGGTGGGAATGATGGTGGGTGGAGGACAATGCAATTGACTGGAGTAGGTCTTGGGGGCTGGCGAAAGAAGTGTAGGTATCCCGGGAGTGGCATGTTCTCGAGCCGGAATATCAGGGTGTAACAAAAGAAAAACACACACAGACGTTTTCTGCAGAGATTTAAACAAACAAAGGGAAGTATTTGCATTCATTGTAAATACAGCAGAGTGAAACATAATGTGATCACCTTGCAGCATACATCTTGGCCCATGATCAGAATGCTCTCTCGCTAAACAGGAAATGTCAGGTTCTTATCTGCATGGAAATGAGGGCAAGTAGAGGTGGAGCACAAAAGAACCCAATTTAGTACAGCCTGGTGAATGCAGCTAGTGGTGGACGCAACATGACCTGTTCTTTCCCAAGTTGTAGTGCAGATGAGTGTGAGCATGAGAATAAAGCAGGGGGGACCCAAACATGTGTAGGGTAGGTGGATTGGCCACGCTAAATTGCCCCTTAATTGGGATTTTTTAAAAAAAAGTAAAATGGGTTTTTGATTTCTTTTGAAAGAATCACTGTACAGTTGCCCAGAGCATTTTGATGCGACAATTGCATGCTAACCTCCATCGCTGCGTGCGGCTCCACTGTGGCCAGGTGCAGGAAAAATTCCCCAGCTTGCTATTTCTTGCATTTGCATGGTCAACGTGGCGTTAGACATGCCTAGCAATTAAAATATATGAGGAAAGTCATGACACATGACCTGGCGTGTGTAAAAATAAACCACCGCACTAGCGATGAGCCCCTTCCACATGTCAGGCATGGCTCAGTCGGTAGCACGGTTATCACTGAGTCAGAAGGATCTGGGTGCACGCCCCACATCACAACCTGATCACTGACTCCAAGGCCGACTCTCCAGTGCAGTAATGAGGGGAGTGCTGCGTTGCCAGAGATGCTGCCTTTCAGACAAGGCATTAAACTGAGGCCCTGTCTGTTTTCTCTGGTGGGATGGAAAGGATTCCATGGCACTATTAACGGAGGAGCAGGGAGTCACCCTCGGTGTCTTGGGCAATAATTATTCCTCAGTCAACCGCACAGAAACAGATTTGTTGGCTGTTATCACATTGCTGTTTGTGGGAGCTTGCTGCATGTAAATTGGTTGCCGTGGCCACTACGCTTGGAAAAAATACTTCATTGATTGTAAAGCACTTTAAGATGTTAGTGGTCGTGGAAAGCGCTGACAGATGCAAGTTTTAAACATTTTTTACATATGCTAACCAGTCGCTTTTTTTCAATTAATTCAGGGATGTGAAAAAGATTGGAGTCCGGTTACCAGGGCACCAGAAACGGATTGCTTACAGCATTCTGGGACTGCAGGAACAGGCTACTAGCATGGGCGTATACACTGTGTGAACTCCTCCTACATATTCCCGACCCTGAGGGGGCTAAAACTCCAAAAATCTTTTTTCAAACGACTTGCAATACTTGAACGGGACAATGACTTTACACACGAGAGTGCTGGAGAAACCTGGTGCTGAAGAAAAACTCTCTTCCTGTTGCCTTTTTCAAAATCTGGCGGAGATGTAAATAGAAAGAGAGGAATGCATCGCCACCCGGACTCTCATGACTCCTCATCCAATGTTTGGGATTCCAACTGGCGTGCGTCCAACACGATTGTATTAGGAGGAGTGGGAACCTTCCAGAAGCCCTTGAACCAAAGAGGCTAGAACTAGATTGCTGAGCTGGTGCAGTGTGTGTGTGTGTGTGTGTGTGTGTGCGTGCGTGTGGAGGGAATGAACTGGTTCATTTAGATCCAGGCAGCATCCAGTTCCAATCCGTACGTGTTGGATTGGTTTGTTGGCTTCATCCCTTTTAATAGCTACAGGGTGCTCGGTACCCAGTAATAAGACTATCGCAGGAGATGTCTCCTTATTGAACAGCATCTTCAGAATCACTTCCATATTGAAGTTGAGACTCTCTCAGGAAATATTTAACTTTTGAACTTTACATTTCCTGTTGCCTAGGGTTTGAAGCACCGCTCCATGTTGGCGAACTTGATGGCATTAAACCAGACAAAGTTTAATAGATGGCGTGTGAAATACTAATTCTCAACCCTTGTGTATAAATGTAATTTAAGCACGTTTCATTAGACCTAGAGCTTAAAACGGCATCATAAACAAATGGCACAGTCGAGCCCTGACTGGCTAAATCTCGCAAAGCATTTCCCAGTTGGCTGAACCGGATGACCCTTCCGTTGGGTTGTGTTGAATGATTTCCACGTGTAATAGTGCATTCCAAATACCCCACAATTTGGGCTGTAACGTACCTGGTGGCCCTTGAATGCCCTAGTGTGTGATTAAATGGTTAGAACATGCCACCACACAAATGGGCCGCTTGACACACCCTCTCGTTTTTGGGCTGGCGTTTCAAATCCGTTAGGAGTCTGAAAGCCCGCTGGGCAACATTCCATATGCATACTTTGGGGCGGGTCATCCAAGCAGTAGCAGTCATATGCCACTCGGCCAGCTCAAAGACTACCTCGACCCCAACCCTGGAGGTGCAATGACGGGTACTTTGATTGCTTTCTGAAGCAAGCTGCCAACAAGGCAACATCTGGCTAAATCCCAAAGGTTAAAATTGCCTCAAACATAATGTCTGATCTCCACATTGTGCAAACGTTCCCATTTCAGAAGTTTCCTTCTCCCAATGTCTGTGTATGATTACTTCCGTACTGATCCATAAGCAAAATAGCAATAAGATCATTGGCTTTGGGGGGGGGGGGGGGGGAGTGGCATTCATGTTGGATTTGCACACAGCATTATGTGGGGGGCTGCGGGGGGAGGGGAATCCTATATTTTTCAAATCGGTGTTATTTTTTTAAATTAAAAACAAAAAAGAGTGAATTTGCACAGCCTGAATTTTATTTCGCGATTTTTAGGGATCAGGCAGATTTTTTATATATAGTGAATCTCTTCAGAAATAGTTTGAGATAGAAACTCTTGCTCTTTTGTAAAAAAAATGGAGATATGTTTTATTTAAACTGTATTTATTCCGCGCTTTCCTACCACACTTTTTTTTTATTTATTTAACTCTCAATTTAATTTTGTCGCCCTTGCTGCAAGTGTGTGATTTTATTCCTTATTGTCTTTAATTTGCTTGTATTTAGAAAATGATTTATTTATTCAGACCCAAGTGAGTGGAGCCGGTGAAGAGGTTGAGAGGCTCCCTGTCCAGGATGTTTTTTTTTGTAATAAAAGCTGGTGTACTGGTACTGAGTTTCCTGTTTCCTTGTCTCTAGCATTTACTGTACATTTGGTACCATGCGTGTTTCTATTGAGGTTGCACTCTCCGAGCCCAGTGCAGATCTGTGAACACAGTCAGCCAAGTTTGCAACTTGGAGCAACGTGGAAATCTTGGAGCATTGCCATCTGGGTGCAAAGGTCTAGGCCAGTGATGGGCAACCTAGGCTGGTGAGTGGGCCGCATGAGTGACCCTCCTTCATCCCAGTGGGCGGCAAGATTGAAATCAGCCTTGTTCACTAACCATTTATTTTTAAATTTAGAGTGCCCAATTCTTCATTGACCTGGGGCCGGGATCGAACCCGGGGCCTCCTCGGCGCCGTTAGGCAGCAGTGCTAACCATTGCACCACCATGCCACCCTTGTTCACTAATCATGACCCCATAAATAAGGTTAAATACATTCAATGCATTTTTCAAAGCGAGTTATAGAAAATGTTTCATTATTTATATATCAGCTATTGTCAACTTCAAATGGTAAAAATACATATTTACACTTTGGCACGGCTCTCAGAGTCAGCGCACGGCTCTCAGAGTCAATGTTGTGAGCAATCAGCGCGCACCTCACTTGACTCGCCCTTGCTTTACGTGCGATTCACTTCAGTCATACCGGTGGGGAAAAAAATTATGTGGATGGAAGTCAGTGGAAGGTAGCGACCCTGTGCATGGGCAAAAGTCAACAAAATATCTTGTAGGCTTCACTCAGAATCCAGATGGGCCACATGCTGCTCCCCCCCGCTCACTGGTGTAGGATGTGAGCTGACTGGTCCACTGCAACCCTCCTTCCACCGTGTTGAAGGCAGATTTCTATGAAATTGCTGATAAAGAAACTCCGAGGCTGCCAATGTGAACATCCACTCAGATTTCCCAATAATGGTCTAACATTTAAGATGGTCAAGGTGAGAAACTCATCAGTAACTAAACAATCATTGAACCTTTGGTCACACAAGGATGTGCACGTGCTGACTCTTTGAAAGAACAATCCAATTTTTAAAAAAAATCTAGACGACCCAATCATTTTTTTTCCAATTAAGAGGTAATTTAGCATGGTCAATCCACCTAACCTACACATCGTTTGGGTTGTGGGGGTGAGACCCACACACACACAAGGAGAATATGGAAATTCCACATGGTCAGTGACCTTGGGCCGGGATCGACCCCGGGTCCTCGGCGCCGTGAGGCAGCAGTGCTAACCACTGCCCCACTGTGCCGCCCTGAGAACAATCCAATTTGTCCCAATCGCCTGATCTTTCCTCTTAGCTCTGCAATTTATTTTCCTGTTCAGGTGTCACTCTGATTTCCTTTTGAAAGTTCTTCTTGAATCTGCTCTCACCATCCCTTCAGGCAGTGAATTCCAGATCGGAACCATTTGCTGTGGATAAGAATCTTTCCTCATCTCCCCCCTCAGACCATTATTTTCTTTTATTTAAAAATTTTTTTTAGAGTACCCGATTAATTTTTTTCCCAATTAAGCGGCAATGGGATCTATCCCAGGTTACTGAGGGAAGCGAGGGATGAAATAGCTGGGGCCGTAACAGATATCTTTGCAGCATCCTTGAGAACGGGTGAGGTCCCGGAGGACTGGAGAATTGCTAATGTTGTCCCTTTGTTTAAGAAGGGTAGCAGGGATAATCCAGGGAATTATAGACCTGTGAGCTTGACGTCAGTGGTAGGCAAACTGTTGGAGAAGATACTGAGGGATAGGATCTAGTCACATTTGGAAGAAAATAGACTTATCAGTGATAGGCAGCATGGTTTTGCGCAGGGAAGGTCATGTCTTACAAACCTAATAGAATTCTTTGAGGAAATGACAAAGTTAATTGATGAGGGAAGGGCTGTAGATGTCATATACATGGACTTCAGTAAGGCCTTTGATAAAGTTTCACATGGCAGGTTGATGGAAAAAGTGAAGTCGTATGGGGTTCAGGGTGTACTAGCTAGATGGATAAAGAACTGGCTGGGCAACAGGAGACAGAGAGTAGTGGTGGAAGGGAGTGTCTTAAAATGGAGAAAGGTGACTAATGGTGTTCCACAGGGATCCGTGCTCGGACCACTGTTGTTTGTGATATACATAAATGATCTGGACGATGGTATAGGTGGTCCGATTAACAAGTTTGCAGATGATACTAAGATTGGTGGAATTGCAGATAGCGAAGAGGACTGTCAGAGAATACAGCAAAATACAGATAGGTTGGAGACTTGGGCAGAGAAATGGCAGATGGAGTTCAATCCAAGCAAATGCAAGGTGATGCAGTTTGGAAGATCTAATTCAAGAGCGGACTATACGGTCAATGGAAGAGTCCTGGGGTAAATTGATGTTCAGAGAGATCTGGGAGTTCAGGTCCATTGTACCCTGAAGGTGGCAACGCAGGTCGATAGAGTGGTGAAGAAGACATACAGCATGCTTGCCTTCATCGGACGGGGTATTGAGTACAAGAGTCGGCAGGTCATGTTACAGTTGCATAGGACTTTGGTTAGGCCACATTTGGAATACTGCGTGCAGTTCTGGTTGCCACATTACCAGAAGGATGTGGATGCTTTAGAGAGGGTGCAGAGGAGGTTCACCAGGATGTTGCCTGGTATGGAGAGTGCTAGCTATGAAGAAAGGTTGAGTAGATTAGGATTGTTTTCGTTGGAAAGACGGAGGTTCCAAGAGTGGGGGTGTCAATCACAAGGGTTCATGATTTCAAGGTGAGAGGGGGAAAGTTTAAGGGAGATGTGCGTGGAAAGTTTTTTACGCAGAGAGTGGTGGGTGCCTGGGACGCCTTGCCAGCGGAGGTGGTAGAGGCGGGCACGATAGCATCATTTAAGATGCATCTAGACAGATATATGAACGGGCGGGGAACAGAGGGAAGTAGATCCTTGGAAAATAGAAGACAGGTTTAGATAAAGGATCTGGATCAGTGCAGGCTGGGAGGGCCGAAGGGCCTGTTCCTGTGCTGTAATTTTCTTTGTTCTTTGTAATTTAGTGTGTCCAATCCACCTAACCTGCACATCTTTTGGATTGTGGGGGCGAAACCCACGCAAACACGGGGAGAATGTGCAAACTCCACATGGACAGTGACCCAGAGCCAGGATTGAACCTGGGACCTCGGCGCCGCGAGGCCGCCGTGCTAACCCACAGGGCCACCGTGCTGCCCTCTCTGACCATTATTTTGAATGTATTGTCGGTTCACTGACTCAGCTGATGGTGGAAAACCATTTTAAAAAGATGTTTTAGCAAATCCCTCTCTCATCAGGCAGGATTCCACCATTTGGGAAACTTCCATTTTCCAGCGTGCCGCTTAAGGGCACTGGAGCTGCTGCCCAGTGCTCGGGGTGGGGGGACTCAGGGGGGGTTGGGCTGGTTTGGGAGGCAGAAACGTGCCAGGTCAGGTCACCCCTGGGTTGTATGCTGATGGTCACTTAAACTCCCTTTGACTGTGAACAGCCTCCAGCTTCACAGTTGAAGGCTATTGCTGATGAGGAACTGGCCTTGATAGTTATGAGAACCTTCACAGGTCTCAAGTGGTGCTGCAGGTTTTGTTTGCTCCTGCTGGTAGCTGCAAATGCCTGAAGGCCGTGTGTTTGTTTGCGGCTGCCTCTTTTGCTTCTGTGGCCTGGAGTTCGTACATACTGCCAGCGCTGAAAAGGGGAAGGTGTGCCCATGCTCTCTTCAGGTGTGCTCTGCGTCGGTGTGAATTTCCACTGTTGAGAGTCTACTGCTGTGAGCTGCAGGAGGAGGAGAGAGAGGCAGATTGACCCGAATGCAGCTGCAGTTGCCTGTAGGCTGTGTGTTTGTTTTTAATGTATTTTATTTTTTCCCCCAATTAAGGGGCAATGTAGAGCGGCCAATTTACCTACTCTGCACATCTTTGGGTTGTTGGTGTGAGACCCACGCATACATGGGGAGAATGTACAAACTCCACATGGACAAGGACCTGGAACCAGATCAAACCGGGGTCCTCGGCTCCGATAGGCAGCAGTGCTAACCGCTGCTCCACCATGCCGTCGTAGCTCTGCGTTTATTTGCTGCTGCCTCTTTTGCTTCTGTGGCCTGGAGTGAAGAAAGAGAGGATGTAAGATGGCCTGCTACTAGTGCAGGGGAAGGGGTGCTCTTTCTCTATTCTGGTATACTCTGCATCAGAGTGACTTTCTAGCGTGATTTTCCACTGTTTTTAGTCCACCTGCGGGAGGGGGAAGAGAGAGGCAGATTGATCCGAATTAGCAACTTGATGTAGGTGTTGATGAAGTGCTTTTGCAGGTTGCTGGTGACTTTACTGCATTGTATTGTTTCATCTTTAATCCTTGTAGGCCATGTGTTTGTTTGCTGTTGCCTCTCCTGTTTCTGTGCCCTGGAGCGAGGAAAGAGAGGATGTATGATAAGGGGTACCCATTGAGGTCTTGGCTGAACCCCTCAGGTGAATCTGAGGAAGGAGCAGCGCTCCGAAAGCTAGTGACATCGAAACAAACCTGTTGGACTTTAACCTGGTGTTGTAAAACGTCTTACAGGAATAGTCTAGAAAGTAGAGTTTATGCATGAGTAGTGATTTACTGTGTATAATAAATGTGTTTTGATTTGAATCTTACTAATTGGTGTGTTGAGTTATTGATCATTACTTGAACTTGAACCTCGTGGCGGTATCATAAAGATACCTGGCGACTCGAGAGCAAAGGTTAGACAAACAGAGCAAATTACGAATTAAGAGCCAACCAAAAGTTAGCAACATCATCTTTCGTGGTCGACTGCTACGTTTAGTTGTGTCCCCAGGATGCACATCAGAGGTGGAGGCAGCCTGCTGCTTTCCGTGCCCTCTGGTCCTTGATGCTCTTGGCGGACGCCCTGTCGAGGGCCTGGAGCCAGAGGGTCCAGGACAATTTTCCAGTGTCAAAGATGCGCCGTGCCACCTGTTCTGCCCGCTGCCCTTAAGATGAAGTCAGGAGGGGGAGATTGGGAAGAACTGGAGACTGCCGTCAGCTCCTTGGTGGCAGCTCCCGGGATGGCCTCCAGCACCTCCTCCTCCCTGACAGTGCCCTGAAATCCAGATGAAGATGCTACCAGCCAGATGAACTGGAATGAGAGGACCTTTGCCAATGATGGGAAACCATGTGATTGTTCTCCATTGGCAGTGCAGAAGTTCAGTATTGTTGGATCCTAAACCTGCGGAACTGCCAGTAAATGTAACTAGAATGCCAGTTTCCCATTTACCAATGAAACTGCTCCACAATAGAATGATACTTGGTCCTTTTAGAATATGTCCATTTCCGTTTGTGATTCATGCCATTTGGTTTCCTGCCAGTTTAGGACATTTAATTACCCAATTCTTTCTGCTAGGGTAAAATTTTAATTAACTAATCCTAAAAGAGCACGCAATTCTGTGCATCCAGTGAGTGCGAGCTCTTAATAAAACACCTTTTGTAGAAGTGGAATTAGTCCACAAGTTCCTGTTGCTCACTGCTTTTTATGTTATCCAGAAAAATAAATTCGAGAGACCATATAAATGCTTTTATAATATATATATTTTTAAAAAATTAAATTTAGAGTACCCAATTCATTTTTTACAATTAAGGGGCAATTTAACGTGGCCAATCCACCTACCCTGCACATATTTTGGGTTGTGGGGGTGAAACCCACGCAGGCACGGGGAGAATGTGCAAACTCCACACGGACAGTGACCCAGAGCCGGGATCGAACGTGGGACCTCGGCGCCGTGAGGCATCAGGGCTAACCACTGCGCCACCGTGCTGCCCTCTTATAATATATAACTATATGTATATGGCTGTGTGTGGTGATCCACATGTGTGTAGAGCATGCGTTTCGGTATAAATGTCTCCAGTTCGGGCTAACTGTCTCCATCAGCAGGCCTAACTCCAGGCCTGGGCCTCTGAAGAACCCGCTTGCCCACACTGCTGAGGCAGAGATGCGACCACAAGGTCAGGATTAATCCCAATTTCTGATTCCCACCTCCAACAGGAAAATTCTAGCCAAATTCCACACACACAGACACAGGGCCTTCCATGCCCGATGGGCACCACAGTGACTCGGGTGTTTTATCAATCCCATTAATCACATTTATTTTGAAGCTTTAAGTTCCCTTTGAGATACTGTTTACTTTGATGCAGTAACCTTTAATGGGGCTGCCTTTTAATTTATCTCTCAATTTGATGATTGAGGGCGGGGTTTTCTGCTTCTGCCCACTGCAGGCACTGATGAGCAGTGAGACTTTCATCTCGTTCTAGTGTCCAGAGCCAAAACTCCACACACCCCACAATGGGCTCTTCGCACTCTGATCTTCAATCCTGCTACTGCACATTCTTCTGCAGGCATTACAAAAATGATCTTCGTGAGGTTTGTGCTCAAAGCTGTTACCCTCCACCTGCCTCCTGCCACCTCGACCCTCCCAATGTCACTGCCATAACAGGTCAGCCTTCCTCCATTAAACCTAACTCTGTCACTGTCCAATTGGAAATGCCAACTCTCCTCTGAGCCAACACCTGACCCCTTTGACAACCCCCCTTGGATCTTGGACCCTCCCCTCATCAACCTTAGAGCTGTTAGATCCCACGACCCGTCCGAAGAGGCCTTTGATTATCTTGACCTCAGACTAGACGCACCCCCACACTATCCCCTCACTGAGTGAACCTCCCCACTAGGACTGTGAATGTTCCCTCTGCCAGCAAACATCCTGAAATGGACCCACGTCTGGACAGCATTGACCACATGCTGTAGGCCCCTCATTTTCTTACTCTGACTGACTGTCCCCACCATCCCTCTCCACATCCAGGATGACAGGCCTTTCCTCACTTCACTCCTCCGTGTTCCCCGAACCTACCCTCTGTCCTCCAAGAGGAAGAGAAATTCCTTTACTCAAAGGCTTGTGAATCTTTGAAATTCTCTACCCAGGGATGGCGGATGGTGCAGTGGTTAGCACTGCTACCTCACGGCACCGAGGGTCAGGGTTCAATCCCGGCGCCGGGTCACTGTCTGTGTGGAGTTTGCACATTATCCCCGTGTTTGCTTGGGTCTCACCCCCACAACCCAAAGATGTGCAGGATAGGTGGATTGGCCACGCTAAATTGCCCCTCAATTGGAAAAAAAATTAAAACAAAAGGAATTCTCTACCCCAGAGGGTTGTGGGTGCTCCATCGTGAATATATTTGAGACTGGGGTAGACAGAATTTTGAGATCTCAGGGAATTAAGAGATACGGGGGAGGAGGAAGGGTGAGAAAGTACAGTTTTAAAAAATAAATTTAGAGTACCCTATTATTTTATTTATTTACTTTTTTCCAATTAAAGGGCATTTTAGCGTGGCCAATCCACCTACCCTGCACAACTTTGGGTTGTGGGGGTGAAACCCACACAGACACGGGGAGAATGTGCAAACCCCACACGGACAGTGACCCAGGGCCGGGATTCGAACCGGGGTCCTCAGCGCCTCAGCCCCAGTGCTAACCACTGCATCATGCGCCTCCCCGAGACAGTAGAGTTGACGCCCAAGACCAACGGTGATGGTATTGAGTTGCAGAGCAGGCTCGAGGGGCTGTAAGGTCTGGTCTGGTCTTGTTCCTATTCTTTATGTTGTTGCACCTTCAAACACCAGCTCCTAGACACCTGCGATCTGTTGATGACAGTCCTCGTTAACAACCTCATTATATCTGTTCGACCAGAGGGCAATAAAGAGTAAATAACATATTATTGGCAACAAGCTGTCTTTCCTCTAGGTAAACTGCTTTTTGTGATTTATTTAATTATAACTCAGTAAACACAATGCACCCACATGATTCAGAGTGTGAGTAACTGGGAACAAAGGCACGCAACTTGACAACAGTTGCGCGCCGCAGAAGGTTCCTTTCATCAGCACCTTGTCAGGAAGCCATGAATATTCTGCCAAGTATCAATAAACAGATGAGCGTCAAGCCAACAAAACAAGTTTCCACCGATTGAAGAAGCAGTTTGTTCACAGTACTGTCGGCCATTCATCATCGCCCCTTCATCCTCAATGCAAACAGATAGTCATGGAAGCGGCAAAACCCACCTCTCACTGCCCGTTTAAGATTATAGCAGTTTTATCACATCCAATCGTGCTCTGTACATGAGGAAGCTCAGCATTCCCTATGCTTTTCCCCTCAGAATCTCTGCAGAGCTGGTTCAGTGACATCCATCTTCCATCATGGTTTCATAGAACATAGACTATACAGTGCAGAAGGAGGCCATTCAGCCCATCAAGTCTGCACCATTAAGCTCTCACTTCCACCCTATCCCCGTAACCCAATAACCCCTCCTAACCTTTTTGGTCACTAAGGGCAATTTAGCATGGCCAATCCACCTAACCTTTACGTCTTTTGACTGTGGGAGGAAACCGGAGCACCCGGAGGAAACCCACGCAGACACGGGGAGAACATGCAGACTCCGCACAGACAGTGACCCAGCGGGGAATCAAACCTGGGACCCTGGCGCTGTGAAGCCACAGTGCTAGCCACTTGTGCTACCGTGCTGCCCTCAAGTACCATTTCGAGGGTCGGTGTTTTTTTTTGTTTCCGAGTTCTTTGATCAAGATGTGAGTTGTCTAATCTCTCTTGTCACTATCTTGCGAGCACAAGAGTTTTGACTCCTAAAAATTCGCCATGTTCTCCCGTGGCCTGGTGCAGGACAGTTGGGGCAGTCGGATTGATCTGAACTCTCTCATGTTGGTGGGGCTGGGGGGGGGGGGGGGGGGGCCCGCTGGGTTGACAGGATTCTGAGGGTTCCCCCCTCCTCAGTGACCTGCTGGATGGTGTAAGTGTGTGAAAGAAATGATAGTCGAGGCTCAGACGTGGATGCTAATCCAGCAAAATTAATGCTTAGTTGCTGTTTATATTTCCTCCCCTTTCAGTCAAAACTATTCAGACCTTCTTGAAGCCACATCATTTTTGCTTCAGGGCTTGTTAGTCAAGAAAAATAAGTATGGAAGCAAGTTAAATAATATCAGCGAAATCCAGTTTAGCATTCCTCTCCGCAGATTCTGGAGATTGGAGACAAAGAGGAGGATCATGTCAGACAGGTTTGCTAGTGCCTTAATAACTCATAAAAGTTATCTGAATGCCACTTCCTCTGTCTTTAGGTCAAGGCACGTTTGCCTCCATTTGTCCGGGGGCAGCTTCATGGGAAATTACAATTTTCCCGGGAAGTAGTGACAGCCATACCTTGCAAACCATGACCGGGTAAGGATTGTTAATTTAGTAACTGCCGGTGTTACTGGACCTTGACTTTAGGTTCCTTGACTTTATATGCCATTCTAACCTTCCACGCAACAGGAGACAATGTCATCATCTGTAGTTGCTGACAGACGCCCAGAGATTTCATGAATATCCTCAAGTCGAGCTGAGACTACATGGCAGCACTGCACCTGTACTGTCTGGCTCAATGGGCAGCACGGTAGCATTGTGGATAGCACAAATGCTTCACAGCTCCAGGGTCCCAGGTTCGATTCCGGCTTGGGTCACTGTCTGTGCGGAGTCTGCACATCCTCCCCGTGTGTGCGTGGGTTTCCTCCGGTTGCTCCGGTTTCCTCCCACAGTCCAAAGATGTGCAGGTTAGGTGGATTGGCCATGCTAAATTGCCCATAGTGTCCAAAATTGCCCTTAGTGTTGGGTTGGGTTACTGGGTTATGGGGATAGGATGGAGGTGTGGACCTTGAGTAGGGTGCTCTTTCCAAGAGCCAGTGAAGACTCGATGGGCCGAATGTCCTCCTTCTGCACTGTAAATTCTATGACTCTATGCCCCAAATCTGCAGGGCATCATTGAATGGCCCACAGGCGCCCATGCAGCCACATCAGGCCAAGACTATCCCTTTCTTGAGCAGAAAGGGATTTCAGTCCCTGACTGTATAGCTGCTCTGCACCATAGCTATAGAATTATGAAAAGTGGGGGAAAATGGGTGAGTGAAGTGCTTAGTTAAGTCAGAACTTAAGGATTTTTGGCCACCTCCTACTCTTGCAAACTTTGGAATGCTGACAGTGAAGCGATCCATAAACCAGTTTGCATAGCAAATATTCACATGTGTAAGACTGTGTATGAGGCAGTGAATTTACAGGTATCTGAGAGGGAAAGAAAGCAGCCAATGCCAGCCCTGAGCTGAGGAGGATTCCAAACACTCCCTTTGTAGCTTCCAGGCCCAAATCTTAGAGCACCCTTCATGTCACAGGTCAAAGGGCTCAGATCAGGTGATAGGCTCATCAGTCAGTGGATGCAGCAATTGTTTTGCGAGGCTTTTGTTTTAAACAGATGGGAAAGAGATATCTGTTGGAATAACAAATATCAGGAATATTGGCCCAGATTTTCCGTTTGAGAGACTAAAGGCGGGATTCTCCGACCGCGTCCTCCCGGCGACTGGAGAATCCTGCCCGAGGTCAATGGACTTCTCCGTTGTCCGCGTCTCGCCTATGGCATTCTTGTGGCGGGCGGGGCGGAAGAATTCAGCCCTAAGTGTTGCCACCGGGTCTGAAAAGCGTGCGATTTGCGTTCACGTTGGAGCCGCTTTTCAGTAAGCGAATCAGGACATACAAATGGGCCAGCGCTCTGCTGGTGCGAATTGAGAGGAATTCCCGCCCGGCGGCGTTCTAACCACTGGGGTCAGAGTTAGCACGAAAGAGCCTGGCAGCTGGAGCTGTTTTTAAACGCTCCGCGTACCACACACTCACTGCAGCCACGAAGACCTGCCCTCTGAGGTCAGGAGTCCGGGGTGGACCCACAGCTTCACCTCAGTGAAGAGCGGAGGGACACCCTCTTCCCCACGGTGGGTCACATGCTCAAGCCTGCCACCCTGAACATAGCGTGGGAGGTGGTGGCAGAGGCAGTCAGCGCTGCCAGCCTCACCAGGAGGAGACAATTGATGGCCCTGAGGGGTGGAGGTCACTGGTGAGGCCTCTTCCCTGAGAGGGGCAGAGAACGAGTGAGGGCTCCAAAGGCCCTGGTGCAGGTGTCCTCTGATCGGGTTGAGCTCTGCTGATCCCCTGCTTCCTCTGCAATGGGGCAGTGCTTTTGAGGAGAGCCAACACCTGGTGGACCCCTGATTGAGCTTGACCACGCCCATCTCCTGAAGGAAACAGCTGGGGTATGAAGGTGTCCAGAGGGGCGGCCTGGGTGGGTTTCCAGATGACCAGAGCCCTGCGAAGCATTGAAAGGACACAGGCAGCACTCAGCAGAGTGAGCAGCCAGGGAGTACCTAAGCGGTGCATTTAAAAGACAGACTGTGGCAAAGACGTCTGAGCAAGGCCACCCCGATCCTAAGGGGGACACCCCGAGTTGGTGGAGGTGGACTTGGCACCGAGTCATTCCTGCTACCACCCCTGGCTCGGACAGTTAACCCCCAGGAAGCCCGACATTCCTAGAGGGTTTTTCAGTGTTTTATTAGCCTCCTGCTCCTCTGCAGCCAGGGCCCGGTAATTTGCGCTAATTCGCGTCCGCTATGCTTCCGCCTAAGAGCATCGCGGAGCGGGGAGCATGAAGTGTCCAAGCCGTTAATGACATTGAAATCCATGCAAATGGCGGTTTGGCATGGATCCGTTGGTGCGGGGCACAAACATCAATATTGCCGCTAAAGGGGGGGGGGGAGAGCATGGCATTGGATTCAGCGCCGGGCGCAAACCTCGATGTTTTGGTCATCTGCGACTCTCCACCCAATTGCGATTAGCATTTCTGGCATCGCGAAGCAGAGAACCAGCCAATATATATGCCAACCGAGTGCCAACCAAGCAAGCTGTCCTGCTGGGTGTATGAGGTACGCGGGTATCTGTGTGCAGTCTACATGATGCTTGTCGCTTGCTCAGCCCCTTGACCTGGTATCTTTGTGAAAGTGCATCAATACCAAGCTGGCAGTGTACTGCTGTGGACAAGTATAATTAACTTGCGAGCATATTTACCTTGCAGCCTTCCTGTGATCAACAAACCACTTTCTCAGCTAATCCTCAGATGAGTGCTCAGGTGAGACAGCGTTCAATACTTTTTTTTAAATTTAAATTTAGAGTACCCAATTGTTTTTTTCCAATTAAGGGGCAATTGAGTGTGGCCAATCCACCCAACCTGCACATCTTTGGGTTGTGGGGGTGAGACCCACGCAGACACTGGGAGGATGTCTGGGTGGGTCTGCACTGGAATGCACTGCCTGTGGAAGTAGTTGAGTCGGAAACATTAGGGACCTTCAAGCAGCTATTGGATAGGTACATGGATTACGGTAGAATGATATAGTGTAGATTAATTTGTTCTTAAGGGCAGCACGGTAGCATTGTGGATAGCACAATTGCATCACAGCTCCAGGGTCCCAGGTTCGATTCCGGCTTGGGTCACTGTCTGTGCGGTGTCTGCACATCCTCCCCGTGTGTGCGTGGGTTTCCTCCGGGTGCTCCGGTTTCCTCCCACAGTCCAAAGATGTGCAGGTTAGGTGGATTGGCCATGATAAATTGCCCTTAGTGTCCAAAATTGCCCTTAGTGTTGGGTGGAGGTGTTGACCTTGGGTGGGGAGCTCTTTCCAAGAGCCGGTGCAGACTGAATGGGCCGAATGGCCTCTTTCTGCACTGTAAATTCTATGATAATCTACGATTAGTCTAGGACAAAGGTTCGGCACAACATCGTGGGCTGAAGGGCCTGTTCTGTGCTGTATTTGTCTATGTTCTATGTTCTATGAGCAAACTCCACATTGACAGTGACCCGGGGCCGGGAACGAACCCGGGTCCTCAGCACCATGAGGCAGCAGTGCTAACCACTGTGTCACTGTGCCGCCCTCACAGTGGCCAGTTCTACCAGACTTAGCTGCCATTGATTCAGGATCATATTTAATTTCCAATTTCATGCTATTTACACAGAAAAAGTCAGAATCCAAATGTGAAGTCACAGCTCTGATTGCATTGCTCAAACATTCCTGAAATTATGTTCAGAGTATCGTTGCACCATGGATACTAGTCTGGCACTGATTCTGTAGATTTGGTTACAGCCCTGTCTCCACGTTACCCTCTGACTAATGGAATCACTCACAGGATTCTGAATGCTTCCATTTTAATTATAGTGGAAAGCTGACGAACCTTTTGAACCTAGTGTGCACCAATTGCTGTAATACATGGGATCATATCGAGTTTACGCTCACACCAGAGTCATTCAGTCCATTTCTATGCTTCACAGGAGTTTCGGCCCACCTTACCTCATCTCACCCTCTCACTATATGTTCTCCTTCTTTTCCTCCTCACACACTAATCTAGCTTACCCTTTTCTCTGCCTCCTTCAGATCCAATGCCCGAAGAGGGCATTGGCAGCCATGGACTTCCATTGGTTGGGCCCATGATTATACTTGGCTTCATGGTGCTAGGGACCCGGGTTTGATTCAGGTCTCGGTGACCCTCTGTGTGGAATTGGCGCGATCTCCCCTTGGGTTTCCTCCGGGTGATCCGGTTTCCTCCCACTATCCAAAGATGTGCAGGTTTGATGAATTGGCCACGATTAGGGGCTTGTTCAGCACACTGGGCTAAATAGCTGGATTTTAAAGCAGACCAAGGCAGGCCAGCAACACGGTTCAATTCCCATACCAGCCTCCCCGTACAGGCGCCGGAATGTGGCGACTAGGGGCTTTTCACAGTAACTTCATTTGAAGATTACTTGTGACAGTAAGCAATTTTCATTTCATAAATTGCCTCTTGTAGCCATCTGAGATGGCCACCTGCAAAGGACCATGGGAATTGTGGCTAACCCAGGACTCAGACAGATACAGAGCTTGTGTGTATTTGCAACCCAGATAGCTATACCTGATTGAAACCCCCCGCTCTAATGGCCCATTTCCCCAGAACAATAAGACTGCACTCAAGAAATCGATACAGCCCCAGACTGATCGGCGCCACCCCCCCCTTTACTGAGGGAGCCCAACTGCCAAGGTCAATGCCCGCTAAGGACCCGCCCAGTCACCAAGGCACCCGCCCCTTTATTGGCCAAAATCGAAGGCAGTGATCGAAGCCTGTCGAATTATTGGGTCCAAGATTAAGGACCACCCCAAAGAGCGCGAAATCCCAGAGGGATAAAAGGGAACACAGCCATGTGTTCAGTCTCTTTTGGACCTGACCTGTGCCAGCCTCCTTTAAATCCGGCCTGTGCTAGCCCAACTGCGGCATAATGACCAGACAGCCAAGTTCAAGACCAACAATTGCTACCTGATGGATGAGCCCAGCAGAGACAAAGCCACTTCTTCAAACCAGCCACGTGATCAAGATAAAGGCCTTGTCCACTTGCACAGTGCCGGTCGCCTGAAGTTAAGTATAGGTTATTGTAGTTGATAGGTGTAGTTTAATTCGTAGTATATTGTGCTTGCATGTCGCAGTAACCCTTGTATGTAAATAAACTATCTTTGAACTTGAACTGACTAACTGGTTGTGTGATCATTTGACTGGTATATGGGAAAGCCTTGTGGTTCAATGAGAGAAATAGAAACACCCACAGTATTGGCGCCGCTGTTGGGACATGACATCGTATCATAGAAAGAGCCTCAGTATCATATTGGCGATTCTAAAGAGCAACATTATTATAGTATTCTATTCCGATTGGCAACATTATTGGTGACGCTGGTGGGATAGTATTCCATTCATTAAATTAGCAACACTCTTGGTGTCCAAAAGGTTAGGTGGGGTTACAGGGATATTGGGTCTAGGTAGGGTGCTCTTTCAGCGGGTCAGTGCAGACTCGATGGGCCAAATGGCCTCCTTTTAAGGTGGCACGGTGGCACAGAGGTTAGCAGTGCTGCCCCACAGCGCCAGGGACCCAAGCTCAATTCCAGCCTTGCGTGACTGTGTCGAGTTTACATGCTCTCTCTGTGTCTGCGTGGGTTTCCTCCGGGTGCTCTGGTTTCCTCCCACAGTCCAAAGATGTGTAGGTAAGGTGGATTGGCCGTGCTAAAATTGTCCCACAGTAGCCAGAGTTGTGCAGGGTAGGTGGGGTTACAGTGACACATTGGGTGGACAGGGGGTGGACATGGGTAGGGTGCTCTTTTGAATGTTCCGTGCGGACTCAACAGGCCAAATGTCCTCCTTCTGCACTGTGGTTGTATGAAAGTACTGCAGTGGTTTGCCTTGCCCTCTGCAGCATTGCTGATCTGGAAAATCTTACCATTCCTTACCGCCTGCCATCAGATGTATTGGACGGGCTTATAGGCTGACAATCAAACTGTTGAGAACTCCTTGGCCATCAAATCCTGGAATGGGTTTTGAACCCAGGGCTTCTGGCCCAGAGGTAGGAACGCTCCACCACCAGACATCCCCAGCTTCCCTTGCATTTCCCTCAGATACTCCCGACAATTTTCACATTCTTTAAAAAAATAAATTTAGAGTACCCAATTCTTTTTTTCCAATCAAGGGGCAATTTAGCGTGGCCAATCCACCTACCCTGCACATCTTGGGATTGTGGGGGCGAGACCCACTCAGGCACGGGGAGAATGTGCAAACTCCACACAGACAGTGGCCCTGGGCCAGGATCAAACCCGGGTCCTCGGCGCCGTGAGGCACAATGCTAACCACTGTGCCGATATGCCGCCCCAGTTTTGACATTCTGAACACCCATGTGTATAGAAAATTCTTCTGAATTCCTTATTGGATTTATTGGTGAACATTTTATATTCATGAGCCCTAGTTTTGGCTTTCCCCACAAGTTGAAACTTCTCCTTGCCTACACCATCAAACTCCTTCATAATTTTACAGACCTCTATAATAATCTTTATTATTGTCACAAGTAGACTTACATTAACACTGCAATGAAGTTACTGTGAAAAGTCCCTAGTCGCCACACTCCGGCACCTGTTCGGGTACACAGAGGGAGAATTCAGAATGTCCAATTCACCAAGCAAGCCCGTCTTTCGGAACTTGTAGGAGGAAAGCAGAGCGCCCGAAGGAAACCCACACAGACACAGGGAGAGCGTGCAGACTCCGACCAGACAGTGACCCAAGCGGGAATCGAACCTGGGACCTTGGCGCTGTGAAGCAACAGTGCTAACCACTGAGGTCACTACAAGGGGTGTAGAACAAAGAGGTTCTAACTTGTCTCTGGGAGCGCTGCTCAATGTGATTTGGCCACTTCACACCTGAATCACAACCTGTGTTGGTGCAAAGTCAAAACCAATGGACGTCCACGCAAATTGTGGGATATAAGTCGCCTTTCAGCAGTTACCATCCGAGCTTCGCCTGGATCCTTGTCACTTCCCACTCTTGTGCCAATGCTTTCCTGAGTGAGGGGCCTGGCCACAACGGTGACATTAGTTCTCTTGTGAAACTTTCAATGGAAAGGTGATCCCACGTTGGGTAAGTGGTTTGAAATATTTCCAGTACCAGCTCATTATATCTGGATGAAATCATTCATTAAACACCACTCCCTTCAGCTTTGAAGCTCTAATCAGTACATACGAGGTGGATTGGTCACGCTAAAATTGCCCCTTAGTTGGAAAAAATTAATTGGGTACTCTAAATTTATGGGGAAAAAAGTATCTGAGAGGGAAAGAAAGCAGCTGATGCCAGCCTGAGTTGAGGAGGATTCCTGAGTTGATGAGTTGAACACGTGGCTACAGGGATGGTGCAGGGGGGGGGGGGGGGGGGTCAGATTTCTGAATAATTGGGGCTCATTCTGGGGTCGGTGGGAACTCTACAAACGGGATGGTCTACACCTGGACCAGAGGGGTACCAATATCCTGGGGGGGAAATTTGCTAATGCTCTTCGGGAGGGTTTAAACTAGTTCAGCAGGGGCTTGGGAACCTGAATTGTAGCTCCAGTATACAGGAGGTTGAGAGTAGTGAGGTCATGAGTAAGGTTTCAAAGTTGCAGGAGTGTACCGTCGGGCAGGAAGGTGGTTCAAAGTGTGTCTTCTTCAATGCCAGGAGCATCCGGAATAAGGTGGGTGAACTTGCGGCATGGGTTGGTACCTGGGACTTCGATGTTGTGGCCATTTCGGAGACAAGGATAGAGCAGGGACAGGAATGGTTGTAAAAGAGGGGGAGGGGTGGCATTGTTAGTCAAGGACAGTATTACAGTGGCAGAAAGGACGTTTGATGAGGACTCATCTACTGAGGTAGTATGGGCTGAGGTTAGAAACAGGAAAGGAGAGGTCACCCTGTTAGGGGTTTCCTATAGGCCACTGAAAAGTTCCAGAGATGTAGAGGAAAGGATTGCAAAGATGATTCTGGATAGGAGCGAAAGCAACAGGGTAGTTGTTATGGGGGACTTTAACTTTCCAAATATTGACTGGAAACGCTATAGTTCGAGTACTTTAGATGGGTCCTTTTTTGTCCAATGTGTGCAGGACGGTTTCCTGACACAGTATGTAGATAGGCCAACGAGAGGCGAGGCCATATTGGATTTGGTACTGGGTAATGAACCAGGACAGGTGTGGAGGTAGGTGAGCACTTTGGTGATAGTGACCACAATTCGATTACGTTTACTTTAGTGATAGGTATATACCGCAGGGCAAGAGTTATATCTGGGGGAAAGGCAATTATGATGCGATGAGGCAAGACGTAGGATGCATCGGATGGAGAGGAAAACTGCAGGGTATGGGCACAATGGAAATGTGGAGCTTGTTCAAGGAACAGCTATTGCGTGTCCTTGATAAGTATGTTACTGTCAGGCAGGGAGGAAGTGGTCGAGCAAGGGAACCGTGGTTTACTAAAGCAGTCGAAACACTTGTCAAGAGGAAGAAGGAGGCTTATGTAAAGATGAGACATGAAGGTTCAGTTAGGGCGCTCGAGAGTTACAAGTTAGCTAGGAAGGACCTAAGGAGGAGGTGTTAGCAATTCTGGAAAGTGTGAAAATAGATAAGTCCCCTGGGCTGGATGGGATTTATCCTAGGATTCTCTGGGAAGCTAGGGAGGAGATTGCTGAGCCTTTGGCTTTGATCTTTAAGTCATCTTTGTCTACAGGAATAGTGCCAGAAGACTGGAGGATAGCAAATGTTGTCCCCTTGTTCAAGAAGGGGAGTAGAGACAACCCCGGTAACTATAGACCAGTGAGCCTTACCTCTGTTGTGGGCAAAATCTTGGAAAGGTTTATAAGTGATAGGGTGTATAATCATCTGGAAAGGAATAATTTGATTGGAGATAGTCAACACGGTTTTGTGAAGGGTAGGTCGTGCCTCAGAAACCTTATAGAGTTCTTTGAGAAGGTGATAGGTGGATGAGGGTAAAGCAGTTGATGTGGTGTATATGGATTTCAGTAAAGTGTTTGATAAGGTTCCCCACGGTAGGCTACTGCAGAAAATACGGAGGCATGGGATTCAGGGTGATTTAGCAGTTTGGATCAGAAATTGTCTAGCTGGAAGAAGACAAAGGGTGGTGGTTGATGGGAAGTGTTCAGACTGGAGTCCAGTTACTAGTGGTGTACCACAAGGATCTGTTTTGGGGCCACTGCTGTTTGTCATTTTTATAAATGACCTGGAGGGGGCTGTAGAAGGATGGGTGAGTAAATTTGCAGATGACACTAAAGTTGGTGGAGTTGTGGACAGTGCGGAAGGATGTTACAAGTTACAGAGGGCCATAGATAAGCTGTAGCGCTGGGTTGAGAGGTGGCAAATGGAGTTTAATGCAGAAAAGTGTGAGGTGATTCATTTTGGAAGGAATAACAGGAAGACAGAGTACTGGGCTAATGGTAAGATTCTTGGCAGTGTTGATGAACAGAGAGATCTCGGTGTCCATGTACATAGATCCCTGAAAGTTGCCACCCAGGTTGAGAGGGTTGTTAAGAAGGCGTACGGTGTGTTAGCTTGTATTGGTAGAGGGATTGAGTTTTGGAGCCATGAGGTCATGTTGCAGCTGTACAAAACTCTGGTGCGGCCGCATTTGGAGAATTGCGTGCAATTCTGGTCGCCGCATTATAGGAAGGATGTGGAAGCATTGGAAAGGGTGCAGATGAGATTTACCAGAATGTTGCCTGGTATAGAGGGAAGATCTTATGAGGAAAGGCTGAGGGACTTGAGGCTGTTTTTGTTAGAGAGAAGAAGGTTAAGATGTGACTTAATTGAGGCATACAAGATGATGAGAGGATTAGATAGGGTGGACAGTGAGAGCTATTTTCCTCGGATGGTGATGTCTAGCATGAGGGGACATAGCTTTGAATTGAGGGGAGATTGATATAAGACAGATGTCAGAGGTAGGTTCTCTACTCAGAGAGTTGTAAGGGCGTGGAATGCCCTGCCTGCAACAGTAGTGGACTCGCCAACACTAAGGGCATTCAATTGGTCATTGGATAGACATATGGACGATAAGGGAAGAGTGTAGATGAGCTTTAGAGTCATTTCACAGTTTGGCGCAACATCGAGGGCCGAAGGGCCTGTACTGCGCTGTAATGGTCTATGTTCTATGATTCCAAACACTCCCTTTATAGCTTCTAGGCCCAAATCATAGAGCACCCTTCACTCCAGAGTTCATAGGGCTCAGATGAGGTGATAGGCTCATCAGTCGGTGGATGCAGCAATTGTTATGCGAGGCTTTTGTTGTATACAAATGGGAAAGAGATATTTGTTGGAATAACGAATATCAGGGATATTGGCTAGAATTCTCCGTTTGAGAGACTGGGCGGGATTCTCCGACCATGTCTGCCCGGCGACCGGAGAATCCCACCCGAGGTCAATGGACTTCTCCATTGTCCGCATCTCAAAGAACAAGAACAAAGAAAATTACAGCACAGGAACAGGCCCTTCGGCCCTCCCAGCCTGCGTCGATCCAGATCCTTTATCTAAACCTGTCTTCTATTTTCCAAGGATCTACTTCCCTCTGTTCCCCGTCTGTTCATATATCTGTCTAGATGCATTTTAAATGATGCTATTGTGCCCGCCTCTACCACCTCCGCTGGCAAAGCGTTCCAGGCACCCACCAACATCTGCGTAAAAAACTTTCCACGCACATCTCCCTTAAACATTCCCCCTCTCACCTTGAAATCGTGACCCCTTGTAATTGACACCCCCACTCTTGGAAAAAGCTTGTTGCTATCCACCCTGTCCATACCTCTCATAATTTTGTAGACCTCAATCAGGTCCCCCCCCCAACCTCCGTCTTTCCAATGAAAACAATCCTAATCTACTCAACTTTTCTTCATAGTTAGCACCCTCCATACCAGGCAACATCCTGGTGAACCTCCTCTGCACCCTCTCTAAAGCATCCACATCCTTCTGGTAATGTGGCGACCAGAACTGCACGCAGTATTCCAAATGTGGCCTAACCAAAGTCCTATACAACTGTAACATGACCTGCCGACTCTTGTACTCAAAACCCTGTCCGATGAAGGCAAGCATGCTGTATGCCTTCTTGACCACTCTATCAACCTGCATTGCCACCTTAAGGGTACAATGGACCCGAACTCCCAGATCTCTCTGTACATCAATTTTCCCCAGGACTCTTCCATTGACCGTATAGTCCGCTCTTGAATTAGATCTTCCAAAATGCATCACCTCGCATTTGCCTGGATTGAACTCCATCTGCCATTTCTCTACCCAACTCTCCAATCTATACCCTGGGATATTTAGTTGCCAGTCTTGCCCTTTCCTCAACCACGTCTCAGTAATGCCAATAACATCATATTCCCAGGTAATAATCCAAGCCCTAAGTTCATCTGCCTTACCTGCTACACTTCTCGCATTGAAACAAATGCACCTCAGACCACCTGTCCCTTTGCATTCATCATCTCTTCCCTGTCTACTCGTCACATTGAGTTTATTATCTGGTACCTTACTGGCTTTAGTTGCTGCCTCTTTCCTGACCTCTAACTTCCTAATCTGGTTCCCATCCCACTGCCACATTAGTTTAAAACCTCCCCAACAGTGTTAGCAAAAGCACCCCCTAGGACATTGGTTCCAGTCTTGCCCAAGTGTAGACCATCCGATTTGTAATGGTCCCACCGCCCCCAGAACCGGTTCCAATGTCCCAAAAATCTGAACCCCTCCCTCCTGCACCATCTCTCAAGCCACGTATTCATTCTGACTATTCTTGAATTTCTACTCTGACTGTCTCGTGGCACTGGTAGCAATCCTGAAATTACCTTTTTATTTTAGAATATATTTATTAAAGTTTTTTAACACAATTTTTCTCCCTTACAAACAATAACCGCCCCCCCTCGTAACAAAAAAAGATGAGAAAGAGAAATCACGCAGAGCAAGATATGTACATGGCAAAATGATATATTTACACAGCTTTGTACACTGGCCCTCACCCGTACGTGCCAGTTTCCCCAACCCTTCATGTTATCTCTTGCTCATCCACCCTCCCAGAGAGTCCCCCCTTTCCCCCCCTCTACCCCCCCCTCCCAGGACGTCCCCACCAGCCCCCCCCCCCCCCCAAGGTTGCTGTTGCTGCTGACCGACCTTCCTCTAACGCTCCGCGAGATAGTCTAGGAACGGTTGCCACCGCCTGTAGAACCCCTGCGCAGACCCTCTCAAGGCGAACTTAATCCTCTCCAACTTCATGAACCCAGCCATACAATTTATCCAGGCCTCCAGGCTGGGGGGCTTTGCCTCCTTCCACATTAGCAAGATACTTCGCCGGGCTACTAGGGACGCAAAGGCCAGAATCCCGGCCTCTTTCACCTCCTGCACTCCCGGTTCGTCCGCTACTCCAAATATTGCTAGCCCCCAGCTTGGCTTGACCCGGACTTTCACCACCTGAGATATTGCTCCTGCCACTCCTCTCCAGAACCCCTCCAGTGCCGGGCATGACCAAAACATATGGACATGGTTCGCCGGGCTCCCTGAGCACCTTCCACATCTGTCCTCCACCCCAAAGAACCTACTCAACCTCGCCCCCGTCAAGTGCGCTCTGTGGACTACCTTAAATTGTATCAGGCTGAGCCTGGCATACGAGGAGGAGGAATTATCCCTACCTAGGGCATCAGCCCACGGACCTTCCTCGATCTCCTCCCCCAGCTCCTCCTCCCATTTACCCTTCAACTCTTCTACCAGCGCTTCCCCCTCTTCTTTCAACTCCTGGTGTATTTCCGACACCTTGCCCTCCCCGACCCATACACCCGAGATCACCCTATCTTCAACTTCTTGTGCCGGGAGCAACGGGAATTCCCTCACCTGTCGCCTCACAAAAGCCCTCACCTGCATCTATCTAAAGGCATTTCCCGGGGGTAACTCAAACTTCTCCTCCAGTGCCCCTAGGCTCGCAAACGTCCCGTCGATGAACAGGTCCCCCATTCTTCCAATCCCCGCCCGATGCCAGCTCTGGAACCCCCCGTCCATCTTCCCCGGGACAAACCGGTGATTACCCCTGATCGGGGACCACACCGATGCTCCCATTGCACCCCGGTGCCGTCTCTACTGGCCCCAGATCCTTAGCGTTGCCGCCACCACCGGGCTCGTGGTATATTTTGTCGGCGAGAGTGGCAGCGGTGCCGTCACCAACACCCCCAGGCTCGTTCCTTTACAGAACGCCATCTCCATCCTCTTCCATGCCGCCCCCTCTCCCTCCATAACCCACTTGCAGATCATCGCCATATTTGCTGCCCAGTAGTAGCTCCCCAGGTTTGGCAGCGCCAACCCTCCTCAGTCCCTACTGCGTTCCAGGAACCCTCTCCTTACTCTCGGGGTCTTATTCGCCCACACAAACCCCATAATACTCCTTCCCTACTCTCTTAAAAAAGGCCTTAGTGATCATGATGGGAAAGCACTGAAACACAAACAGAAACCTCGGAAAGACCACCATTTTGACCAACTGCACTCTACCCGCCAACGAGAGCGGTAACATGTCCCATCTTTTGAAATCCTCCTCCATTTGCTCCACCAACCTCATCAGATTCAGTTTATGTAGGGTCCCCCAACTCCTGGCTAACTGGATCCCCAGATACCGAAAGCTCCCCTCCGCCCTCCTCAGCGGTAGGTCCCCTATCCCTCTTTCTTGGTCCCCCGCCAGTAATACAAAGAGCTCACTCTTCCCTACATTGAGCTATAGCCCGAAAACTCCCCAAACTCCCTTAGAGTCTGCATGACCTCCACCATCCCCTCCATTGGATCCGCCACGTACAGCAATAGGTCATCCGCATATAGCGACACCCGATGCTCTTCTCCCCCTCGGACCACCCTCCTCCATTTATTAGACTCCCTCAATGACATGGCCAATGGTTCGATCGCCAATGCGAACAACAGGGGGGACAGGGGGCACCCCTGCCTCGTCCCTCGGTACAGTCAAAAGTACTCCGACCTCCGCCGGTTCATCACTACACTCGCCATTGGGGCTCTGTAAAGGAGCTTAACCCAATTGATAAACCCTACCCAGAACCCAAACCTACGCAGCAACTCCCAGAGGTACTCCCACTCTACTCGGTCAAAGGCCTTCTCCGCGTCCATAGCTGCCACTATCTCCGCCTCTCCCTCCTCCGATGGCATCATTATCACGTTTAACTGAGATTACCTTTGAGGTCCTACTTTTTAACTTATCTCCTAACTCCCTAAATTCTGATTGTAGGACCTCATCCCGTTTTTTACCTTTATCGTTGATGCCTATATGCACCATGACAACTGGCTGTTCACCCTCCCCCTTCAGTATGTCCTGCAGCCGGTCTGCGACATCCCTGACCCGTGCACCCGGGAGGCAACATACCATTCCGGAGTCTCGTTTTCGACCACAGAAACGCCTATCTACTCCCCTTACGATTGAATCCCCTATGACTATAAATAAAAATATTTTTCCCACCCTTCTGTGCAGCAGAGCCAGCCACGGTGCCATGAGCCTGGCTACTACTGCCTTCCCCCGGTGAGTCATCTCCCCCAACAGTATCCAAAACGGTATACCTGTTTTGGAGGGAGATGACCGCAGGGGACACCTGCACTGCCTTCCTGCGCTTTCTCTGCCTTTTGGTCACCCATTCCCTGTCTCCCTCACCAATCCTAATCTGCGGTGTGACCAACTCACTGAACGTGCTATCCACGACTTCCTCAGCATCGCGGATACTCCAAAGTGAGTCTATCCGCAGCTCCAGAGCCATCATGCGGTCTTACGGTGCTGCAGCTGAACACACTTCCTGCACATGAAGGGGTCAGGGGCATCGGCCACGTGCCTGAACTCCCACATTGAGCACGAGGAGCATAACACGGGTCTGGGATCTCCTGCCATTTTTACACTTTACCTTAACTGATTACAAATATAATATCAAATAATGAATAAGTGAAAGGAATAAAGATTTTACTTATCAATCACAATACTTACTAACACATGAAGAGTTAAATTTCTCCAAGCTACTGCTAATTGGAGCACTTTCCTTAGCAGCCAATCAGGTCACTGTTTTGCTGTGATGTCACTCTTCAAGGTAAGTTTCTCTTCAAGGCCACTGCTCCCGCCGAAAATCTGAAGACCGCTTCTCTGGCAGCTGTGTTCCCATCGCTCTCCTCGCGCTCTTTTATCCTGTGTCTCCGCCGCTCTCCTCGTGCTCTTTTATCCTGTGTCTCCGCCGCGCTCCTCGTGCTCTTTTATCCTGTGTCTCCGCCGCTCTCCTCGCGCTCTTTTATCCTGTGTCCCTGCCGCTCTCCTCGCGCTCTTTCACTGAGTCCTCGTCACTCTCCTCGCGCTCTTTCACTGCAGGCTGTGACGTCACGGTTCAACTTCTTTCTACTTCTACCTGCCCTCAAGTCTCCCTCTTGATCTTTACTCGGATGGGATCCTTACAGTAATTGTCTTTATTTTTTGGTTAGAGGAGGAGGTAGGGATGGAAACACTGAAGAAGTGTTTCGGGTTTAACTGTCACTTGACAACAGCTCCTCCACAAACCACCTTCAAAATACGGTGACCGCAATGCACTGATGCAAATTTCCCCCGCAACAGCCAATCAGCAGCTCCACTCTACTGTCCTCTGCTGGATGTCTCGCCTATGTCGTTCTTGTGGCGGGTGGGGCGGGTCTGAATAGCGTGTGATTTGCGTTCACGTTGGGGCCGCTTTTCGGTAAGCGAATCAGGACATACAAATGGGCCAGCACTCTGCTGGTGTGAATTGAGAGGAATTCCCGCCCGGCGGCGTTCTAACCACTGGGGTCAGAGTTAGCCTGAAAGAGCCTGGCAGCTGGAGCTGTTTTTAAACGCTCCGCGTACCACACACTCACTGCAGCCACGAAGACCTGCCCTCTGAGGTCAGGAGTCCGAGGTGGACCCACAGCTTCATCCCAGCGAGGAATGGAGAGATACCCACTTCCCCAGGGTGGCCTGCAGACCCGAGCCTGCCCCCCTGAACACGGCCTGGGAGGCGGTGAGAGAGGCAGTCAGCACTGCTAGCCTCACCAGGCGGAGACAGTTGGTGACCCTGAGGGATGGGGCTCAATGGTGAGGCCACTTTCCTGAGAGGCGCAGAGAACCAGAGAGGGCTCCAAAGGCCATGGTGCAGGTGTCCTCTGGTTGGGGTGAGCTCTGCTGATCCCCTGCTTCCTCTGCAGTGGGGCAGCATTTCTGAGGAGGGCCAACACCTGGTGGACCCCTGATTATGCTTGACCACACCCATCTCCTGAAGGAAACAACTGGGGTATGAGAGTGTTCAGTGGAGCGGCCTGGGTGGGCCCCCAGATGACCAGAGGCCTTCTGAGCATCATCATCATACCGGTGCCAAAGAAGAACCAGGCAACGTGCCTCAATGATTACCGTCCGGTGGCCCTGACTTCAGTCGTAATGAAGTGCTTCGAGAGGTTGGTCATGAAGCGCATCACCCACCTACTCCCAGAACGCCTTGATCCACTGCAATTCGCATACCGCCACAACCGGTCCACAGCAGATGCCATTTCCCTGGCCCTACACTCGTCCCGAGAGCATCTCAACAACAAGGACTCCTACATCAGAATCCTATTTATTGACTTCAGCTCCGCCTTCAACACCATAACCCCAGCCAAGCTCATATCAAAGCTCCAAAACCTAGGACTTGGCTCCTCACTCTGCAACTGGATCCTCGACTTTCTGACCCACAGACCACAATCAGCAAGAATAAACAACAACACCTCCTCCACAATAGTCCTCAATACCGGGGCCCCGCAAGGCTGCGTACTTAGCCCCCTACTATACTCCCTGTACACATACGACTGCGTGGCAAAAATTGGTTCCAACTCTATCTACATGTTTGCTGACGATACGACCATAGTGGGCCGGATCTCGAATAACGACGAGTCAGAATACAGGAGGGAGATAGAGAACCTAGTGGAGTGGTGCAGCGACAACAATCTCTCCCTCAATGCCAGCAAAACTAAAGAGCTGGTCATTGACTTCAGGAAGCAAAGTACTGTACACACCCCTGTCAGCATCAACGGGGCCGAGGTGGAGATGGTTAGCAGTTTCAAATTCCTAGGGGTGCACATCTCCAAAAATCTGTCCTGGTCCACCCACGTCGACGCTACCACCAAGAAAGCACAACAGCGCCTATACTTCCTCAGGAAACTAAGGAAATTCAGCATGTCCACATTGACTCTTACCTACTTTTACAGATGTACCATAGGAAGCATCCTGTCGGGCTGCATCACAGCCTGGTATGGCAACTGCTCGGCCCAGGACCGCAAGAAACTTCAGAGAGTCATGAACACCGCCCAGTCCATCACACAAACCTGCCTCCCATCCATTGACTCCATCTTCACTTCCCGCTGCCTGGAGAAAGCGGGCAGCATAATCAAAGGTCCCTCCCACCCGGCTTACTCACTCTTCCAACTTCTTCCATCGGGCAGGAGATGCAAATTTCTGAGAACACGCATGACAGACTCAAAAACAGCTTCTTCCCTGCTGTTACCAGACTCCTAAATGACCCTCTTATGGACCCTCTTATGGACTGACCTCATTAACACTACACCCCTGTATGCTTCATCCGATGCCGGAGTTATGTAGTTACATTGTGTACCTTGTGTTGCCTTATTATGTATTTTCTTTTATTTCCTTTTCTTTTCATGGACTTAATGATCTGTTGAGCTGCTCGCAGAAGAATACTTTTCATTGTACCTCGGGACACGTGACAATCAACAAATCCAATGAAATCCAATCCAATCCAAAGGAACTAGGCAGCACTCAGCAGAGTGAGCAGCCAGGGAGTACCTAAGCGGTGCATTTAAAAGACAGACTGTGGCAAAGATGGTCTGAGCAAGGCCACCCCGATCCTAAGGGGGACACCCCGAGTTGGCGGACTTGGCACCGAGTCATTCCCTGCTGCTACCCCTGGCTCGGACAGCTAACGCCCAGCAAGCCCGACATTCCTTTAGGGTTTTTAGAGTGGAGCGTTGCGGGGCGTGGAGCATGAAGTGTCCAAGCCGTTAATGACATTGAAATCCATGCAAATGACGGTTTGGCATGGATCCGTTGGTGCGGGGCACAAACATCAATATTGCCGCTAAAGGTGGGGGGAGAGCATGGCATTGGAATTGGCACCGGGCGCAAACCTCGATGTTTTGGTCATCTGCGATTCTCCACCCAATTGCGATTAGCATTTCTGGCATCGCGAAGCAGAGAACCAGCCAATATATATGCCAACCGAGTGCCAACCAAGCAAGCTGTCCTGCTGGGTGTATGAGGTACGCGGGTATCTGTGTGCAGTCTACATGATGCTTGTCGCTTGCCCAGCCCCTTGACCTGGTACTCTTTGTGAAAGTGCATCAATACCAAGCTGGCAGTGTACTGCTGTGGACAAGTATAATTAACTTGCGAGCATATTTACCTTGCAGCCTTCCTGTGATCAACAAACCACTTTCTCAGCTAATCCTCAGATGAGTGCTCAGGTGAAACAGCGTTCAATACTTAAAATTTTTTTAAAATTTAGAGTACCCAATTATTTTATTCCAATTAAGAGGCAATTTAACATGGCCAATCCACCCAACCTGTACATCTTTGGGTTGTGGGGGTGAGACCTACACAGACACAGGGAGAATGTGCAAACTCCACATGGACAGTGACCCGGGGCCGGGAACGAACCCGGGTCCTCAGCACCATGAGGCAGCAGTGCTAACCACTGTGTCACTGTGCCGCCCTCACAGTGGCCAGTTCTACCAGACTTAGCTGCCATTGATTCAGGATCATATTTAATTTCCAATTTCATGCTATTTACACAGAAAAAGTCTGAATCCAAATGTGAAGTCACAGCTCTGATTGCATTGCTCAAACATTCCTGAAATTATGTTCAGAGTATCGTTGCACCATGGATACTAGTCTGGCACTTATTCTGTAGATTTGGTTACAGCCCTGTCTCCACGTTACCCTCTGACTAATGGAATCACTCACAGGATTCTGAATGCTTCCATTTTAATTATAGTGGAAAGCTGACGAACCTTTTGAACCTGGTGTGCACCAATTGCTGTATTACATGGGATCATATCGAGTTTACGCTCACAACAGAGTCATTCAGTCCATTTCTATGCTTCACAGGAGTTTCGGCCCACCTTACCTCATCTCACCCTCTCACTATATGTTCTTCTTCTTTTCCTCCTCACATACTGATCTAGCTTACCCTTTTCTCTGCCTCCTTCAGATCCAATGCCCGAAGAGGGCATTGGCAGCCATGGACTTCCATTGGTTGGGCCCATGATTATACTTGGCTTCACGGTGCTAGGGACCCGGATTTGATTCAGGTCTCGGGTGACCCTCTGTGTGGATTCTGCACGTTCTCCCCGTGTATGCGTGGGTTTCCTCCGGGTGCTCCGGTTTCCTCCCACTATCCAAAGATGTGCAGGTTTGATGAATTGGCCGCGATAAATTGCCTCTTAGTATCCAAAAGGTTAGGTGGGGTTACAGGGGTATTGGATCTAGGTAGGGTGCTCTTTCAGCTGGTCAGTGCAGACTCGATGGGCCAAATGGCCTCCTTTTAAGGTGGCACGGTGGCACAGAGGGTAGCAGTGCTGCCCCACAGCGCCAGGGACCCAAGCTCAATTCCAGCCTTGCGTGACTGTGTGGCGTTTACATGCTCTCTCTGTGTCTGCGTGGGTTTCCTCCGGGTGCTCTGGTTTCCTCCCACAGTCCAAAGATGTGTAGGTAAGGTGGATTGGCCGTGCTAAAATTGCCCTCTAGTGGCCAGAGTTGTGCAGGGTAGGTGGGGTTACAGTGACACATTGGGTGGACAGGGGGTGGACATGGGTAGGGTGCTCTTTTGAATGTTCCGTGCGGACTCAACAGGCCAAATGTCCTCCTTCTGCACTGTGGTTGTATGAAAGTACTGCAGTGGTTTGCCTTGCCCTCTGCAGCATTGCTGATCTGGAAAATCTTACCATTCCTTACCGCCTGCCATCAGATGTATTGGACGGGCTTATAGGCTGACAATCAAACTGTTGAGAACTCCTTGGCCATCAAATCCTGGAATGGGTTTTGAACCCAGGGCTTCTGGCCCAGAGGTAGGAACGCTACCCCTCTGCCACCAGACATCCCCAGCTTCCCTTGCATTTCCCTCAGATACTCCCAACAATTTTCACATTCTTTAAAAAAATAAAAAAAATTTTAAGAGTACCCAATTCTTTTTTTCCAATCAAGAGGCAATTTAGTGTGGCCAATCCACCTAACCTGCTCATCTTTTAGGTTGTGGGGACGAAACCCACGCAAACACGGGGAGAATGTGCAAACTCCACATGGACAGTGACCCAGAGCCGGGATCGAACCTGGGACCTCGGCACCGTGAGGCCGCAATGCTAACCCACTGCACCGCCGTGCTGACCTCCAATTTAACCCATGTGTTTAGAAATTTCTTCTGAATTCCTTATTGGATTTATTGGTCAACGATTTACATTCCTAGTTTTGGGTTTCCCCACAAGTTGAAACTTCTCCTTGCCTACACCATCGAACTCCTTCATAATTTTTCAGACCTCTATAATAATAATAATATAATAATAATCTTTGTTAGTATCACAAGTAGGCTTACATTAACACTGAATGAAGTTACTGTGAAAAGTCCCTAGTCGCCACATTCCGGCGCCTGTTCGGGTATACAGAGGGAGAATTCAGAATGTCCAATTCAACTAACAATCACGTCTTTCGGAACTTGTGGGAGGAAACCGGAGGGCCCGGAGGAAACCCACGCAGACACGGGGAGAACGTGCAGACTCCGTACAGAGTGACCCAAGTCGGGATCGAACCTGGGACCCTGGTGCTGTGAAGCAACAGTGCTAACCACTGAGGTCACGACAAGGGGTGTAAAACAAAGAGGTTCTAACTTGTCTCTGGGAGCGCTGCTAAATGTGATTTGTCCGCTTCACACCTGAATCACAACCTGTGTTGGTGCAAAGTCGAAACTGATGCACATCCACGCAATTTGTGGGATAGAACTCGCCTTTCAGCAGTTACCATCCGAGCTTTGTCTGGATCCTTGTCACTTCTCACTCTTGTGCCAATGCTTTCCTGAGTGAGGGGCCTGGCCACAACGGTGACATTAGTTCTCTTGTGAAACTTTCAATGGAAAGGTGATCCCACGGTGGGTAAGTGGTTTGAAATATTTCCAGTACCAGCTCATTATATCTGGATGAAATCATTCATTAAACACCACTCCCTTCAGCTTTGAAGCTCTAATCAGGACATACTGAGCAAGCGATGCCCTCAGCCTTCAGGTATTCCACTGAAAGTGATAGGAGCAGCTGTTTGTTTGACTCGATACCTGGCAACGCACTGTAAAAACCTCACATCGCTTCACTGCTGTCGGCTTTCATACACTCCAACTCACTTGTGGAAACTGACTTCAATAAGGACAGGGGGAATCCATAGCAAGTAAAAATAAGAACCAAGTTTTATTTACAAACGATAGACCCCTTTCGGGTTCCTCTCTGGTCGGTGCCTTACTGGCTAACCGTATATACACAGGGTGCACAAATTAGTTGTGATATTAGGTACTGAGGCTAATTTGGCTTCGTCTACAAAGAAAGAAAATACTATCTTTTAGAAAGCATATTTCACAATCTCAAAGTGTCCCCACAGCATGTTGAGCATTAAAGATCTTTCAAAATTACTGCTGTTAATGTAGGGCTCCAAGACTGTCAACAAACGTTTAATAAAAGATTAAAACCTTTATTAAACAAGAAAATATTAATTATAGCACTATCCCTCCACTCCCACTACACCGTCACAGATCACATAGATCTATAAAGATTACACAAGTTACAAAATATATTGGGCTGGAGTCTCCATTGCCTGACATCGATATCGTAATTGGCGATCGGGCAGAGAATGGGTTCTGATGCCCAAATCAGTCTGGTGGCGGGTTGACGCCTGTCAGCCATGCTCCTCCACCTCCGAAATTGCATTATTGTGTCGCGCGCTGTTGCAATGCCGTTGGCGCATCATCAGCAGGCCCTCCCACGATGCTCCGTCCCCGATGGGCCGAGTTCCCGGCCGCACTGGCCACGTGTGGTCTCAGCGGTTGGGGACCTGGTGTGGCGGCTCCAGGGTGTGTCCAGCGCCGCCACACTTGGCCGAGATCCGTGCCGCAGGCCAGGGGGGTGGCTTCCGCGAGGGCTGGGGGGACTGGTGGGGGGTGGCCTGTACGTGGCCATTCTCCGGCCATTTTCAGCGCGGTAGCCGGGAGTTTCACCCAGCGCCGCTGTTAGCCCCTCACCGGTCCTGGAATCGGTGAGGGTTTCACACCGATTTTCGGGTGGCAGAACGCCCGCAATTTCTCTGTTTGAGCCGGCACTTAGTCGCTGTAATGGAGAATCCAGCCCATTGTATACTCCAATGTTCTCAGTAAGTACACAGTCCTTGTGTACCAGTAGGTGAAATGTGATGGACACGCCCCATTCTGAAACCAAGTGGCAGATGCCACCCAACGTCTGTGGATTGTTCATCAAATCGCCCCAGGTGCTTTTCACACTGCGAACCAACTGATCTCATTAGAACTCTATCTTCCACCCCAGTGTTTCCAAACTCCACTCTCTAAAAAACATACCTTAGACTCTCCTTCCACACAAGACTTTCTGTTGGATGCCTTCACCAAGGATCAACTTCCAGGATTGCAATCTCTCCTTTCAGTGTTCCTCTGCCTTGGATTGCCACATGCATTTAAGCTTCCATGCAATCTCTCCAGTATCCAGCCACGCCAACAGAACACCATTTCTTCACAGCCTGTTTAAGATGTCACCAAACTTTTGATTTACATTTGATGTCAGGCTTCTCACTTTAAATTTGGTTCTTGCATTTGTCTCTTTAACTCAGAGCACTTTCTCTGCTTTTTACTTTAACTTCACCCAACAGGACCTTGTTCAGCTTTTTATCCTTTGTTCCTTCAACTTAACTGTCTTCCCAAGATGAATTTTTGTCCCAACTCCCTGGTTTCTGGACTTTTGTTCATAGATCATAGAATTTACAGTGCAGAAGGAGGTCATTCGGCCCATCGAGTCTGCACCGAGTCAACACCTCCACCCTATCCACATAACCCAGTAACCCCACCCAACACTAAGGGCAATTTATCATGGTCAATCCACCTAATCTGCACATCTTTGGACTGTGGGAGGAAACCGGAGCACCCGGAGGAAACCCACGCACACACGGGGAGGATGTGCAGACTCCGCACAGACAGTGACCCAAGCCGAAATCGAACCTGGGACCCTGGAGCTGTGAAGCAATTGTGATATCCACAATGCTACCGTGCTGCCCACTTCCTTTGGGAAGTCTGCTCCCTGCAGCTCCCTTGTCCTGTTCAGCACCTTCTGGGTCCAGCTTAAAACTAAACTCAAAAGTTCTTTCTAACCTAGGGTGGCCCCTGGTTGCTAAGCAACAACCAAGATTTCCTATGATCCCTGTTTTTTTTCATGCCGTAAAACCTTCAAGTACAATTCAGGCGCAGTTTTAAAGTGACCAAAACCCACAAACATGCAGGCACCTTTGTGTAACCTGAAGCTACCTAATGTTTTAACCCTTTCTTCATGGAGGTTTAACCCTTTCTTATACAGGAGCACAAAATTAAACTTACTTAAAGCTTTACCTTGTTTCAAATATCCGCAGATACAAATATAGATAATTTAAAGCTACTTCTGTTTCCTGACAGCAGTTCCAGCAGTGGCCACTGCTTCTGGTGGCGGCGCATTGACCAGCAAGCTACTGGCCATTTGATTGGTTGGCAGCATTCTGAAGCTGCACCTCCTGCCCAATTGGAGGTGAAAGTCTCAATTAAACCAATTAATTCCTCTCTGAGCATTAGGGCGCTGCGGGGCAAACCAAGTGAGTGGGGGTGGACCCACCCCTGACTTTCACCAGGGTGGGGGGGGGGGGGGGTGGCAATGCCCCATTAAATTCAATCCCCTGGAAACACAGCAGCCAATTTGTGCACAGAAACAATCCACAATCAAATAATCAGGTCATTTTAGTGATGCTTATCGAGGGATATAGGTTTCCTCCCACAAATCCAGGAAGATGTGCTTGTTAGGTGAATTGGACATTCTGAATTCTCCCTCAGTGTACCCGAACAGGCGCTGGAGTGTGGCGACTATGGGCTATTCACAGTAACTTCATTGCAGTGCTAATGTAAGCCGACTTGTGACACTAATAAATATTATTACTATTATTATTCCAATAGTGATGTGAGAATTTTTATACCCACTTGAAAGTGTGGTCAAGGACTTTTTTAATGTCTCTCCCAGAAGTTATCACCTCTCATAGGACGGTGCTCCTTCAGCACTACACTGAAGTATCAGGCTTGATTACATGTTAAAGAATACTGGAACTTAACCTGAAACATCCGGACTTAGATGTGAGAATGCCACCACTTAATCGATGCCAGTACTGTTGGGCAATGCTACTGCATTATGTTAGATGGTCTGTCAATGCTGTCTAGGCGTGTTATACATTCAGCGCTGGCTGCATTGTGTTAGCGCTCTGTAAGTACTGGCTGGGCTATGTTACAATGGAATGATAGCAGGGCCTGGCAGGTTACATTATGAGGGCAGTTTGCACACGCTTGGCTTGCATTTCCCTGGGGTTACAAGTATGAGTGATGAACAGATCAAAGTGTTTGGAGGGATCAGCTAAGCCTTATCCAGGGGAGCAATATTCCCTGGTGGGGGAATCAAGAAAGAGAGTGCAGTGTTAAAACTAGGGCTCGACTATTCAGGAAGTTATTTTTCACATAAAGGGTGGTAGAACTCTGGAGTACCCCCCATCCAAAAAAGGCTGGATGTTGGGTCAATTAGACCTTTCAAGACTGAGATTGATAACATTTTGATAATTAAGGGTATCAAGGGATACGGACCTATTTGGAAATGAGTAGTAGACCCTGAACAACCAAGCCTTGCTACTGGTTTGAATACAAACCCAAGATTCTAGGGATTAGGTTCCACATCTCTCATTCAGCCCATCGAGTCTGCACCGACCCACTTAAGCCCTCACTTCCACCCTATCCCCATAACCCAATGACCGCTCCTTTTTAAAAAGATTTATAGTGCCCAATTATTATATTTTCAATTAAGAGGCAATTTAGCGTGTCCAAATTACCTACCCTGCGCATCTTTGGGCTGTGGGGATGAAACCCTCGCAGACATGGGGAGAATGTGCAAACTCCACACAGACAGTGACCCAGGGCCAGGATTCGAATCCAGGTCCTCAGCGCCGCAGTCCCACTGCTATCCATTGCGCCACATGCCACCCTCAATAACCTCTCCTAACCTTTTTGGACACTAAGGGCAATTTAGCATGGCCAATCCACCTAACCTGCACGTCTTTGGAAGGAAACCGGAGCACCCGCACAGACACGGGAGAACATGCAGGCTCCGCACAGACAGTGACCCAGCAGGGAATCGAACCTGGGACCCTGGAGCTGTGAAACAACAGTGTTAGTCACGTGTGCTACCGTGCTGCCCTGGAAGAAATCTCCCAATGGAGCATGTGGATGGGATCTGAGGCAAAGCACTGCTATGCCTCTGGATTAACCAGTTTTCTGGAACAAAGCACTCTAGTTTAGGTCTGGTTTCCTGCTGTAGCGTAGCGATTTACTTCATTGGCAGCTCTCTACAGCCACTTCACGTCATTACACATGAAGAACAAATCAAAGCAGACACTTATAGGCTAGCCTGGAAGCAGTGTCGTTTTTCTCACAAAGCGATGTGAATCCTAATCCCTGATTTGACTGACAGGCAACAGATATCCCTCAGGTGTCAAAGTTTTCTGGTTAATCAGGGTGTCAGGGTGGGGGGGGATGGTGGAAGTTAGATAAGATATCCTCAGGCGGAGCTCCAGCAGCCGAGTGCCAATGAATGTATGAGTAGCCCAGTCCTTAGGGTAGAGGACTCACTCTCCTGCAGAAGAAGGATAACATGACTGATCTACGTGGCAAATCGAAACCAGTCGTGGACTATTTTTGGAATAAGGCAGTTCTTGGAGAGAGGAACACATCAAATATTAAAATGGTTGAAACATACAATTCTAACTACAATACAAGCTACCATTTTTTTGGTTTAAATCAAATGGACCCTAAAATTTCTGAGTTGGGTGGGGTGCAGTGGACACAGACAAGACTGGAAATCTCTGATGACTTGACATAGAGCAGAATCTAGGAATCAATTTGTTTTGGGTTCTGGGTGAACACCCCCCCCCCCCCCCCCCCCCCCCCCCCCCACCCCTCCACTCCCAACGCACTCACTTCTGGTGAAAGGTAGACTATCATCTGTATATAATATGAATAGTTCATCACCACTTCAAATTCTATGATCCATGATCTGCATT
Organism: Scyliorhinus torazame; assembly: GCF_047496885.1. NCBI lineage: Eukaryota > Metazoa > Chordata > Chondrichthyes > Carcharhiniformes > Scyliorhinidae > Scyliorhinus > Scyliorhinus torazame. The sequence continues at coordinate 37,688,835 of NC_092722.1, forward strand.
ATAAGTTATATGCTTTACTGTTGTAGTTCTACCATCCGACCAATAGGTGGGATGAGTATGGAGCCACAGCACCCAGGATGCACCAGGTGTTCCTTCAGAAGGTGTTTGTAAGGAGTTGATAGCAGTCGCAGATTAGAACAGCTCCGTTGTATCTTAGTGTAAATTAGTGGCCAATCCACCTAACCCGCACATCTTTGGACTGTCGGAGGAAACCGGGGCACCCGGAGGAAACCCACGCACATACGGGTAGAATGTGCAGACTCTGCACAGACAGTGACCCAAGCCGGGAATCGAAACTGGGACCCTGGAGCTGTGAAGCAATTGAGCTATCCACAACGCTACCATGCTGCCCTACACCTTTGGCTTGTGGGGGCAAAACCCATGCAAACACGGGGAGAATGTGCAAACTCCACACGGACAGTGACCCAGAGCTGGGATCGAACATGGGAACTTGAAGCCGTGAGGCAGCAGTGCTAGCCACTGCACCACCGTCCTGGCCCAAAGAACATTACATCACTGACATCCACCTATCTTAAATTCCATGCCTTCCCATCTGGCCTTCAAGATGAGATCCACATTTAAACAGTGTAGTTTTCTGCTTCATCGAAGTCAAGAGATACTTGGCTCAAAGGACACTTTTTAACCACTTTTGCTTGTGGAGGTTTTTGGCCACATCTTGGAACTCATGGTAGATAAAGCACTATTACACAGGGAAAGACTTGCCCACAGTTTGCATTACCCTTGGAATGTGTTCTATTTCAAACATAATTACTAAGTTAGGGGCTGATGGCAGCAACAAATGTTTTGCAATGGTGCTTTCAGATTGTACAAACTATGGGAGAGAATTTACACATTTTCCCTTGACATTCAATGGCATTACCATCGCTGACTCTCCCACTATCAACATCCTGGAGGCTACCATTGACCAGAATCCGAATTGGACTAGCCATATAAATACTGTGGCAACAGAGCAGGCCAGAGGCTGGCTATTCTGTGGTGAGTAACTCACCTCCTGACTCTCCAAAGCCTGTCCACTATCTGTAAGGCACAAGTTAGGAGTGTGATGGAATACTCCCCAATTGCCTGCACGAGTGCAGCTCCAACAACACTCAAGAAGCTTGACACCATTCAGGACAAAACAGCCCCACTTGATTGGCATCCCATCCAAGAGTATTTGCTCCCTCTGCCACCGATGCACAGTAGCAGCCATGCGCACCATCTACAAGATGCACTGCAGGAACTCACCAAGGCTCCTTAGACAACACCTTCCAAACCCATGACCACTATCATCTAGAAGGACGAGGGCAGCAGATCCATGGGAACCCCACCACCTGGAGGCTCCCTCCAAGCTACTCCGTGAGGCAGTAGTGCTAACCACTGCGCCACGATGGATCCCCAGGCCGCCCCTATGATTTGCCCAATATCACACTGTTCCAAGAGCCCTGCAAAATTAGGCTGGTTTAGCTCCGTACTCAATAAAGAAAAAAAAGAATTGGATACTTTAAATTTAAAAACAAAATGGGGAAATCATTTCACTGCCCCTGGGCAAGAGCAAACGAACAAAGAGCAAGTAAAATCACTGAGAGAGACAGAAAGAGAAAACAGGAAAACATTGGAGACGAGACAGGGAAAGTAAAAGCACCAAGAAGTTATTGAAGAATCAAGGAAACATCAAACATGTACAGGTAGCACCGAGAGTCACATTTAGACAACCAACTGCAACATGCGTGATCACTGATTGCCAGGCATCGCTCAAACAGGTTCGTGCATATCTTCAGAATTACAGATCACGAGACTTCCGCAAAGGAGGGATTGACAAAAAAAAAATGGCAAAATGTTCACCAGTGCGCAATGTGCAAACACGCTGGCAGGTCTCGGCCACATCTGTATGTGGCTTTCTGCAGCATCCTCAAACCTATCCAGCTGTCAAGTGGAATTTCCTTCCTGATTGTTCACACAGAGGCCTTCCCAGTGCCAATAGATTATCCGACTCACAGCAGCCTCCGGTGTCAATATATTAAATATGTTTACGTTTCTCTTAAATCAATGAGACCACCCAAAATCTCAGTGCCAGATGACATAGCCATTTATAATTGCAGGATAGAGACACACAAACTGCTGTTTTTGGCAGACAGATCTTCCATGGATTTGTACTCTGCAATTAACCTCATGTCTTCCACCATTCAGAACACTCCTCAGAGCTAGTTAGCCCGGGCTTAACAAAAATCAACTGTCCGATCTTTAAAAAAAATAAATTTAGAGTACCCAATTCATTTTTTCCAATTAAGGGGCAATTTAGCGTGGCCAATCCACCTACCCTGCACATATTTTGGGCTGTGGGGGTGAAACCCACGCAAACACGGAGAGAATGTGCAAACTCCATACGGACAGTGACCCAGAGCCAGGATTAAACCTGGGACCTCGGCGCCGTGAGGCAGCAGTGCTAACCACTGTGCCACCGTGCTGCTTTTGATCTTTGAGAAGAGCTCTGTGCTTGGGACTTCTACCCATTCTGAAATAGAAACAGAAAATGATGAATAAACTCAGCTGGTCTGGCAGCATTTGTAGAGAGAGAAAGAGAGTTAACGTTATAGAACATAGAACATAGAAAAATACAGCACAGAACAGGCCCGTCGGCCCACGATGTTGTGCCGAACCTTTGTCCTAGATTAATCATAGATGATCATTGAATTTACAGTGCAGAAGGAGGCCATTCGGCCCATTGAGTCTGCACCGGCTCTTGGAAAGAGCACCCCACCCAAAGTCAACACCTCCACCCAACACTAACGCCAATTTTGGACACTAAGGGCAATTTAGCATGGCCAATCCACCTAACCTGCACATCGTTGGACTGTGGGAGGAAACCGGAGCACCAGGAGGAAACCCACGCACACACGGGGAGGATGTGCAGACACCGCACAGACAGTGACCCAAGCCGGAATCGAACCTGGGACCCTGGAGCTGTGAAGCAATTGTGCTATCCACAATGCTACCGTGTTGCCCTTAAGAACAAATTAATCAACACTATATCATTTTACCGTAATCCATGTACCTATCCAATAGCTGCTTGAAGGTCCCTAATGTTTCCGACTCAACTACTTCCACAGGCAGTGCATTCCATGCCCCCACTACTCTCTGGGTAAAGAACCTACCTCTGACATCCCCCCTATATCTTCCACCATTCACCTTAAATTTATGTCCCCTTGTAATGGTTTGTTCCACCTGGGGAAAAAGTCTCTGACTGTCTACTCTATCTATTCCCCTGATCATCTTATAAACCTCTATCAAGTCACCCCTCATCCTTCTCCATTCTAATGAGAAAAGGCCTAGCACCCTCAACCTTTCCTCGTAAGACCTACTCTCCATTCCAGGCAACATACTGGTAAATTTCCTTTGCACCCTCTCCAAAGCTTCCACATCCTTCCTAAAATGAGGCGACCAGAACTGTACACAGTACTCCAAATGTGGCCTTACCAAAGTTTTGTACAGCTGCATCATCACCTCACGGCTCTTAAATTCAATCCCTCTGTTAATGAACGCTAGCACACCATAGGCCTTCTTCACAGCTCTATCCACTTGAGTGGCAACTTTCAAAGATGTATGAACATAGACCCCATGATCTCGCTGCTCCTCCACATTGCCAAGAACGCTACCGTTAACCCTGTATTCCGCATTCATATTTGTCCTTCCAAAATGGACAACCTCACACTTTTCAGGGTTAAACTCCATCTGCCACTTCTCAGCCCAGCTCTGCATCCTATCTATGTCTCTTTGCAGCCGACAACAGCCCTCCTCACTATCCACAACTCCACCAATCTTCATATCGTCTGCAAATTTACTGACCCACCCTTCAACTCCCTCATCCAAGTCATTAATGAAAATCACAAACAGCAGAGGACCCAGAACTGATCCCTGCGGAACGCCACTGGTAACTGGGATCCAGGCTGAATATTTGCCATCCACCACCACTCTCTGACTTCTATCGGTTAGCCAGTTCGTTATCCAACTGGCCAAATTTCCCACTATCCCATGCCTCCTTACATTCGGGATAAGCCTACCATGGGGAACCTTATCAAATACCTTACTAAAATCTATGTACACTACATCCACTGCTTTACCTTCATCCACATGCTTGGTCACCTCCTCAAAGAATTCAATAAGATTTGTAAGGCAAGACCTACCCCTCACAAATCCGTGCTGACTATCCCTAATCAAGCAGTGTCTTTCCAGATGCTCAGAAATCCTATCCTTCAGTACCCTTTCCATTACTTTGCCTACCACCGAAGTAAGACTAACTGACCTGTAATTCCCAGGGTTATCCCTAGCCCCTTTTTTGAACAGGGGCACTCTCCAATCCCCTGGTACCACCCCTGTTGACAGTGAGGACGAAAAGATCATTGCCAACGGCTCTGCAATTTCATCTCTTGCTTCCCATAGAATCCTTGGATATATCCCGTCAGGCCCGGGGGACTTGTCTATCCTCAAGTTTTTCAAAATGCCCAACACATCTTCCTTCCTAACAAATATTTCCTCGAGCTTACCAGTCTGTTTCACACTGTCCTCTCCAACAATATGGCCCCTCTCATTTGTAAATACAGAAGAAAGGTACTCGTTCAAGACCTCTCCCATTTCTTCAGACTCAATACACAATCTCCCGCTACTGTCCTTGATCGGACCTACCCTCGCTCTAGTCATTCTCATATTTCTCACATATGTATAAAAGGCCTTGGGGCTTTCCTTGATCCTACCCGCCAAAGATTGTTCATGCCCTCTCTTAGCTCTCCTAATCCCTTTCTTCAGTTCCCTCTTGGCTATCTTGTATCCCTCCAACGCCCTGTCTGAACCTTGTTTCCTCAATGGATCCAAATGACCTTTTTACAGAGCTGTAGCACGGCAGAAATGTGAAGAATTATATAGTTGGCAAGGGGATGGAGGAGGTGGAGTGGAATAGAAGACTAGAGATAGGTAGTGGCAAAGGAGATATGGACAAATTCGTAATGTACATAAGACAAAGAGGAGTGTTTTTAAAAAATAAATTGAGTGTCCAATTATTTTTTCCAATTAAGAGGCAATTTAGCATGGCCAATCTACCTATCCTGCACATCTTTGGGTTGTGGGGGTGAAACCCACGCAAACACAGGGAGAATGTGCAAACTCCACACAGACAGCGACCCAGAGCTGGGATCGAACCTGGGACCTTGGCGCCGTGAGGCAGCAGTACTAACCATTGCTCCACCGTGCTGCCCTGGTGTTCTTGATTAATAAGAGGATTTCTTGTTTAATAAGTGGATAGGGGTTATGGGAGGGAGGCAGGAGAATGTGGATGAAAAACATATCAGTCATGATCGAATGGCAGAGAAGACTCGATGGGACGAATGGCCTAATTCTGCTCCTATATCTTATAATCTTATGAAACGTGAGATAGCAGAATGTGTCAACGGAAGCAACTGAACAGCCAGGGATAGATGACCAAGTGGGGGAGAGGTGGGGTTGTGTTGGGCAGGCCAGTGAGCTGCAAAATAATGGACAACAAACTATTAAAAGGTGTGTTGTGGAGGAGTATGTTAAGATGGAAGGGGAAGTTTACTGTCTAAAGTTGTTGAACCCAATGTTAAGTACAGAAGGTCTAATGGGAAGATGTTGTTCTTCCAGTTTGCAGTGGGCCTCACCACAGCATTGCAGCAGGCCTAGGACGGGCATGTGGGCAAGAGAGCAAGATGCTGAGTTGAAATGGCAAGTGACTGGAAGGCTGGGGTCATGCTTGAAGATGGAACAAAGATGATCCACTAAGTGGTCACCCAGTCTGCGTTTAGTCCCCCCACTGTGAGCTCTTCCTCTTTGCTGTCTCTGTATTTCTCCGCATTTATTTTTCTGCCTCTTTTTTGTCTCCAGCTTTGTGTCTGTCTGTGGTCTCTCCTCTTTTTCCTCTCACTGTTCCATTCTCCCATTAACACAGAGAGCAGATTCAATTGCAGCTTTCCAAAAAGGGAATCGGATAATTCCGTAAAGAGATAAAATGTGCAGGGCTGCAGGGAGAAGGCAGGAAGTGAGATTCAGAGAGCCAGCATGGACAGAATGGGCCAAATGGCTTCCTTCTGTGCTGTAACCATTGTGTAATTATCCAGATTCACAGGCTGCAGAGGCATTGATGCATGGATTGGCAAGGTATATGTTCATTCTCCCCAAACCTCTGTGTGGGCCAGAGAGATCTGGGTGCCCTTAGACACAAATCACAAAAAGATAGCAGTCAGGAGCAGCAAGTCATTAGGAATAAGAATTGCGGGGCAGCACGGTGGCACAGTGGTTAGCACTGCTACCTCACGGCGCTGAGGTCCCGGGTTCGATCCCGGCTCTGGATCACAGTCTGTGTGGAGTTTGCACATTCTCCCCATGTTTGCGTGGGTTTCGCCCAGACACCTGGGAACACTACCGCCTGAATGTTCCCCTCCAAGACACGCACCGTCTTTTTTTTTTACAAATTTAGAATACCCAATTCTTTATTTTCCAATTAAGGGGCAATTTAGCGTGGCCAATCTACTACCCTGCAAATTTTGGGGTTTGAGGGGATTAGACCCACGCAGGCACGGGGTGAATGTGCAAATTCCACACAGACAGAGACCCGGAGCCAGGATTGAACCTGGGACCTCGGCGCCGTGAGGCACTAGAGCTAACCACTGCGCCACCGTGCCACCCACCAAACACCACCCTGACATGGAAGTATATCGCCGTTCCTTCACTGTCGCTGGGTCAAAATCCTGGAACTGGCTCCCTAACATCACTCTGGGTGTACCTACACCATATGTACTGCTGCGGTTCAAGAAAGCAGCTCACCACCACCTTCTCAAGAACAATTGGGAATGGGCAATGAGTGCTGGCCTAGCCATGACGCCCACACCCGTGAATTAATACAAAAAATAAGCAAGGGGATTGGAGTGTAAAATTGGGTATCTTTTGCTGCAACTTTACAGGACCTTAGTGAGACCACGCCTGGGATACCGTGTGCAGTTTTGGTAACTTTACTTAAGGAAGGATATAGTAGTATTTGATACGATCCACTCGGTTGATTCCTAGAATGAAGGGGTTGTCTTATGAAGCAGGGTTGTACAGGTTAGTCCTATACTCATTGGGGTTTAGAAGACTGAGGGGTGAACTTATTGAAACATATACGATTCTGAGGGGCCCTGACAGGTGAGACGGTGTGAAGAACTCACCAACACTTAATTCCTTGACAGCACTATAGAAAACCCACAACTGCTGGCACCTAGAAGAAACAGGGCGGCAGACACATCTGGACAGCACACCTGAAACTTCCCCACCAAACCATTAACCACCCTGACTTGGAAATATAGCGTCGTTCCTTCCCTGTCGCTGGGTCAAAAATCTTGAAACTCCCTCCCTAACTGCACGGTGGGTATATCTACACCACGTGGACTGGAGCCGTTCAAGATAACATCTCACCACCACCTTCTCAAGGGACATTAGGGATGGACAATAGATGCTGGCCTAGCCAGTGAAGCCCACATGCCATGAATGAATAAAAACAAGGATGTTTCTTCTTATGGAGGAATCTAGCACTAGAGGGTGGGAGTGGGGGTGGGGGTACAGTTAAGCAATATTTCATTTAAGACAGAGATAAGGCAGAATTTATTTTCCCTAAAAGTAGTTAAGCTTTGGAATTTTCTTCCACAGAGAGCTTTGGAGGTGGGGTCCTTGAATATTTTCAAGGTTGAGTAAGACAGACCTTCAGTTGACAAGGGTGTTAAGGGATGTTGTGTGTGTGTGTGGTGGTGGGGGGGGGGGGGGGGGGGGGGGGGGGGGGGGGGGGGGGGGGGGGGCTGAGGGGAGGCGAGATAGTGCTGTTACTGCCACAATCGGATCAGCGATGATCTGAGTGAATGGCGGAACAGGCTTGATGGACCGAAGGAGCAAAGGGCTGGTTGATGATGATAGTGTTACTTTGAACCACCCGGTATCTGGCTGTGAATGATTAATGGTGCAGTTTAACTCCTTTAATAATAAATTTACACGCTATTTTATTGGGAAAAAGCCTGGAGGTATTGGTGCTGATTAAGATGAACAAATGTGCCAAGAGGACTTTATAGTTCATGTGCTGTAGGGTTAGGCAAGAATACAGTCTGTGGAATATCTTGATTTTAAAATGTTCATCTTTGTTATCCCTCCCTATCTCGGGATTCTCCTCCAGCCCTACAAGCCTGCAAGCTCATATTGAGTGTCTCCGATTTTAATACCTCCGCCATTGGCGACTGCCCCTTCGGGTGTCCCAACCTTCTGCTCTGAAATTTCCTCCTTCCCTAAACTTCCCTGCTCCGCCATCTCTCTTTCAAAACCCTCTTTTGACGGAGCTCTTGGCCATCTGCCCTAATATTGCTTCATGTGGATCAGTGTCAAATTTCACCTAATGACACTCTCCTGAAGTGCTTGGGGATGTTTCATTACAACAAAGAAGTTGGATAAATGGAAGCTGCTGTTGTTGTTTTGGAAGAAGGCCAGTCTGGTTTGAACACTGGAGATGTGGGCAGGGTTAATATTCTGGTGGCTTTCAAAGGTTGTCTCTGGGATGAATTCCAATCTTGAAAGATCGACTGATACGAGGTGTTCCTTCAGGGCATGAAATAGATGGGGAGAGTTCAGAATAGTTTGAAATGCAGACGGTGTGGGAATAGAGCAGGCCGAATGGGCTGGTAGTACAAAACCTGAGTATTGCTTAAAAAAGACACATGCTGCCAAAGCTTTTAATCTTGCACTCATCATAACAATTCGCTAGAATACCAAATGTAAAGGGAACTACAATTTAAACTTCATGATCAAGCTCCAAGCAGCATTCTATTCTCATGCAGTATAAATTGTCATTCACTTTTCATTTGGTATTCTTGCAAATTGTTCTGATGAGTGCAAGATGAAAATCTTCGACAAAATATGTCTTTTTAAGCAATATTAAATAGTCTTTCTTGTTCCAATCTCCTCCTTCATCATTTATGAAAAGGAGTTGACAACGCAAAATAACAAATTCCTTGCACAAGACAACAAGCAAGGATTCTTTTTCCTCTTTATTCTGGCAAGGGCAGCATTAGTTGCCCATCCCTAATTGCCCTTGAACTGAGTGGCTTGCTCGGCCAGTTCAGGGGGCAGTTAAGAGCAAGCCGCCTAGTTTTGCATCTAGAGTCACATGTAGGCCAGACCAAGTAAGGACGGCAGCTTTCCTTCCCTATAGTGCATCAGTGAACCAGATGGGTTTTTACAACAAGTGATGATAGTGTTATGGTCACTGTTACTGTGACTAGCTTTGAATTCAAATACCACCGGCTGCTGTGGAGTAGTGGTATTGTCACCGGGCAGCATGGTAGCACAGTGGTTAGCACTGTGGCTTCACAGCGCCAGGGTCCCAGGTTCGATTTCCGGCTTGGGTCACTGTCCGTGCGGAGTCTGCTCGTTCTCCCCGTGTGTGCGTGGGTTTCCTCCGGGTGCTATGGTTTCCTCCCACTAGTCCCGAAAGACGTGCTTGTTAGGTGAATTGGACATTCTGAATTCTCCCTCTGTATATCCGACCAGGTGCCAGAATGTGGCGACTAGGGGCTTTTCACAATAACTTCATTGCAATGTAATCCTACTTGTGACAATAAAGATTATTATTATTAGACTAGCGATCCAGAGGCCCAGGGTAATTCTCTGGGGACCTGGGTTCAAACCATGGCAGATGGTGACATTTGAATTCAATAAAAATCTGGAATTAAACCTCCAATGGTGGCCATGAAACCATTGTTCCTTGTTGTAAAATCCCATCTGGTTCGCTAATGTCCTTCAGGGAATGAAATCTACCGTCCTTACCCGGTCTGACTTACATGTGACTCCAGAACCACAGCAATGTGGTTAGCTCTTTTAAAAAAAATAAATTTAGAGTACACAATTCGTTTTTTCTCCCCAATTAGAAGTCAATTTAGCGTGGCCACGTACTCTGCACATCTTTGGGTTATGTGGCTGAGACCCACACAGACACGGGGAGAATGTGCAAACTCCAAACGGACAGTGGCCCAGAGCCGGGATCGAACCTGGGACCTCAGAGCTGTAGGCAGCAGTGCTAACCACTGTGCCAACGTGCCGCCCGTGGCGAGAATATTAATTGATCCTTGGCTTTATCATGTGGCTTCTGAGGGATGCCTCAGTGACTGTGTGGGTAGACACCCATCAAGTTAGTTCAGACCACACAATCCATCACTAGCTTGCTCTTTATTATGGGTGATATGTTGATTATCATAGATTATCATAGAATTTACAGTGCAGAAGGAGGCCATTCGGCCCATCGAGTCTGCACCGGCTCTTGGAAAGAGCACCCTACCCAAGGTCAACACCTCCACCCTATCCCCATAACCCAGTAACCCCACCCAACACTAAGGGCACTTTTGGACACTAAGGGCAATTTATCATGGCCAATCCACCTAACCTGCACATCTTTGGACTGTGGGAGGAAACCAGAGCACCCGGAGGAAACCCACGCACACACGGGGAGGATGTGCAGACACCGCACAGACAGTGACCCAAGCCGGAGTCGAACCTGGGACCCTGGAGCTGTGAAGAAATTGTGCTATCCACAATGCTACCGTGCTGCCCCCTGATACCCCCTCCATTTGTTACCCCCTCTATGCTGATACCCCCTCCAGTACCCTGCCTTCCCCAGACATTGTGCGCAAGTTTTTCCTGTGATAAGATTGAATTAATTAGATGAAGGGTGGCAATTAATTCCCAGGTGACATTAGACAACTGATCCAAATTAGTTTAAAGACTGATGATTGTGCCAATGATGTGGAGATGTCAGCGTTGGAGTGGGGTGAACACAGTAAGAAGTCTTACAACACCAGGTTAAAGTCCAACAGGTTTGGTTCGAATCACTAACTTTCGGAGCACTGCTCCTTCCTCAGGTGAATGCTGAGGAAGGAGCTGTGCTCCAAAAGCTAGTGATTCGAAACAAACCTGTTGGACTTTAACCTGGTGTTGTAATAGTTCTAATTGTGTCAGTGCCCAAGTAAGTAAAGGGAGAGTGGCTGATGCATTACCTTGCCTGCCCAGTCAGATCATTGATTTTCTTGTCCCACTCCTGGTACGGGGAGTGTTATGAGGAATACCAACTCCCTCCACATGGCATGCATAGGAGGTGTTCCTTTCGAGGTTTCCTCCTAATGGTACTCTGTCTTTCTTGTGCTCCATCGCAATAAGGTGAGTTTGGAGATTGATCGCACTGAACATGCCAGCTCTTCCGGTTCTCTTTGCACCAACCTTCTCCCTTTTGCAAACTCCTTTCTCAATTGGAAGGTCATTCTTGAAAGTTGAAGAAAAATCACACATACGCCACCGAGTGCTGCTACCTGGCAGTGAGTCTAGTGAGCCACTTTCTGACTCACCCTGCTATACCCCTGCCTACTGTTGCACTATCCACCCAGACCTGGCTTTGCAAAGACTGCACGCTAAATTGCAAGCACCCTGTTTTACACTGGATTCACACTGATGGATCTCCATACATAAAACTCATGAGGTTGCCAACTGTGATTAAATGTATTCCTGGAGGTTTCATCACATGACTTACCTCCAAGCTCCAGACATTGGTCGACCAACACATCTTTCCTAGTGACACACTGCCTTCCGCAGCCATTGGAAAGCTAGAAGACTCATTACCCAATTGGATAATGCTTGACAAACAGCCTTTCTTTCTCCATTTTCAATATATTTATATCTGATAAAGAAAAATATTCAAAGAAAATGACAAAAACAAACAATGCCCCTATGATTTTGCTCTATGATTACTCACAGCAGTGTTCTGGAGATTGTTCTTCCATCCCTGCAGCCCCCAAGCCAATCCTGGAGGGTTGGCAACCCGAAAAGCTCTTTTGCTTCAGCTCCAACTGGAGGGCCTAACTCCAGATGCACAGGTGCAAATCTAGTGCACTCCCCCACATGAGGTTTTTGGGGCGTTTTCATTTAATTGAATCTCCATTAAATTAAATTACTTTCACATGTATCTTAAGTGATTCTCCTCTTCCTGTGCTTCATTTCCTCACTTTTTTGGGGATCTTTGAGCACACTTTATCCAAACCAACTTAAAAGTTCTGAGGGTTCCCACATCTACCACCCTTTCAGGCAGTGAGTTCCAGATTCCAACCACCCTCTGGATGAAAAAGGTTTCCCTCGCCTCTCCTCTCACCCTCTGCCTTAAATCTCTACCCCTTATTATTGACCCTTCCACTAAGAGGAAAAGTACCTTCCTATCCACCCTATCCATGTCCCTCAATCAAGTACCCCCTCAGCATTCTCTCCTCCTGGGAAAACAACCCTGGGCCTATCCAGTCTCTCTTGGTAGCTGAAACGATTCAGCCCAGACAACATCTGGGTGAATCTCCTCTGCACCCTCCCCAGTGCAATAGAAACTTCCTTTCTATAGTGTAGCGACCAGAACTGTACACAGTCCTCTACCTGGGGACTTAACCAGTGTTTAATACAGCTCCAGCATAACCTCCCTGCTCTCATACTCAATGCCTCGGTTAATAAAGGCAAGAATCCCATCAGCCTTCTTAACCACCTTATCTATCTGCCCTGTTGTCTTTAGAGAGGAGCAAACCTGCACACTAAGGTCCCTTTGATCCTCTGTACTTCCATTGACCATTCCCTCACCATGTTAGTCCTCCCAGTGTTTTGTGCTGTATGCTTCCTGACACATGGGCCTTCTGCAAATCTTGCCCGTTTGCTCTAAGGTGCTACTTGGGCACAGGGGACGTTTGGTTCATGAGCTAGGCGGGTATTAACATAGTACGGGCACAATATGAAAGTTGGCACGGGATCTCTGCTTGCGCCAGATTTCCTCTCCCTTGTCCCCCTCACTCAATGTGAGGACATACCAGCCGACTTGTTTGGAAACGATCCTCATACTGCATGACAAGTTGGGCCTTGCTGCAGCCTGAAGCATTACTCACAAGGACCTGTAGTCCAGTCCCTGCCTGCGAGCTTCAACTGAAGGCAATTTAGAGTCTTGCAGCAAAACCTGCAAAAGGCGGAAAGAATTAAACACTACGGCTGTGCAGATAATTATCAGCTGCTTGACTTAGAGAACAAAAACAAGTAACAACAGGACAGGGAGATATTTAAAGGTTATAGTCAAGCTTTATTCATGCATATGAATGTCAGGAATTTGCTTAAACTCAGGGAGCACCTAATGGGAGGAGAGGCTGAATAGTTTGAGGAGAGGAATGGAAATTATAAAACAATGCTGCTGATTGTACTCTTGTGCTCGCTTTCTCCACTCCAGAAGTTAAGGAAAAAGTGCAATGAATTAACTCCATAGTACTGTGAATGGAAAAGAAGGGTTGGGGGGTCAGGGGTTGCTGAACAAAGATGCTTCGGAGTATTGCATTCCGCAAGTTTAATTCGCAGTCACTGATTTCTGTGTGCCTGCTATTCCCGGGATCCTGGCTGGATGGCTGAAGTTCCATCTTACTTCAGCGGGTAAACATAATTGCTATGGGTAAGCGTTGAAACTTGTTTCAGCGCAGCGTGTCTGCACTGCCCCTGATTCTGTCTGTGTGGGTTGGCACACAGGCGACACAGTTTTTCTGCACCCACCTTTCCTCCTAATGACTGACTGCATTAATTAGGGGTCCAATGATTAAACTTGCACCTCAAGCAATTACCAGCTCCAATTATATGAGCTAACTGCAGACACTAACAAGAGTTCAGAGATCCCGATGTCAAGGGTAGGCGGTATGCACAGGTGAATACGATACAAAATGAGCCAAGGGTGGTGCTGACTGGGCCCTATTCTCCAGTAACACAGATTTGGAAGATATGCACACCCCTGTTTGAGGATGTTTCTGTTATCTATTGAGTGGTCAGGGCCCAGTTTTTCAGTAGAATCTCTGCTGTCTATTTTGACTTGGCTAAAAGATCACAAGTTGTGACGGGCACAGGGAAGTTAGCTTGTGGTTCTGTGCAGACCTTTTTTAAAAATTTAATTTAAAAACTGTATTGATTTATTTTTTCATTTAGAGTGCCCAATTATTTTTTCCAATTAAGGGGCAATTTAGCGCGGCCAATCCACCTACCCTTGTCATCTTTGGGTTGTGGGGGTGAGACCCACACAGACACGGGGAGAATGTGCACACTCCGCACGGACAGTGACCCGGGGCCATTATCGAACCCGGGTCCTCGGTGCCGTGAGGCAGCAGTGCTGACCACTGCGACATCATTCCGCCCAGGTCCTGGGCCGACCTGTGGGCAACGCTGCTCCGTTTGATATTGAAGGTTTGGGAGCCGGCTGCAGAATGTGCAGCGAGCGGGAGTGGCCCTACTGAGGGTTGTTGGCCGTCTTTGTGCAAACGTGCAGGTGTTGAATGCACAAAGAGACCGAACACACTGTGGTCTGCCTGCAGCCGTGTACCTGGCTGCAGTGAGGAAGGCACGTCCTCCTCTCACTGTAGCACTCAAATGCACCAAATTCATTGCTGACAGAATGGGTTACCTCTTTGGACTTCCTGCTTCCATAAAAGCCAATTTGCCCGCACATTCTTTTGGGGGTATGGTCAAACGTGCCACAAGTACCATTCGCCCTTTTTGTATTCAAAATGTTATTGACTTGAATCCTCTGTTTTGGAGACGAGGAGGTGCGATCACGGTTTGGGAGAAAAAGGGGTGAAATCTCCGCTGACGGGATTCTCCGTTCCGCTGACAGCGCATCCCTGCCCGTGGGTTTCCTGGTGGCAAGGGTTGGCCACAATGGGAAATCTCATAATAATCATAACAATAATCTTTATTGATGTCACAAGTAGGTTCACATTAACACTGCGATGAAGTTGCTGTGAAAACCCCCTCGTCGCCACACTGCTGCACCTGTTCGGGGACACTGAGGGAGAATTCAGAATGTCCAATTCACCTAACAAGCACGTCTTTTGGGACAGGGGAGGAAACCAGAGCACCCGGAGGAAATCCAGGCCGAGATGGGTGGAATGTGCAGACTCCACACAGACAGTGAGCCAAGCCGGGAATCGAACCCAGGTCCCTGGAGCCATGAAGCAACAGTGCTACCGTGCGAAGAATCCCGCTGCCGGCGATGGCGTACCGCCGAGAAACACAAGGCTGGGGTGGCGGAGAATTCACCCCGAAGTGTTGACGCTGGGACTAAATCGCATGCAGTTCCCATTCCCATTGGGGGCGCTATTTGTCGAGCAATTCAGGACATGCTAATGGGCCAGAACTGCCCTCGTGAATCTAGCGCAATTCTCATTCCCGTCGGCGTCGGATTCACTGGGGCCGGAATTGGCGCTGGAGAGCTTGACAAGCTGGAGATGTTTATAAGCTCTCCACTCCCCACACACTCTCATTCCAGCCGAGAAGATGGCAGAGAGTCGAGGTTCACCAAGTCGGAATTCAATAGAATGTTGGATGTGGTGGAGGAGAGGTGGCACTCCCCCTTCCTCAGGGTGTGCAGGAGGTTCCAGTCCCTGGTCGTCAACTGGGCCTAGGCGGAAGTGGCCGAGGCACGCAGTGTTGGAAGAAGATGAACGACCTCCTTAGGGTAGCTCGGGTGAGACACCACCTCTGTGTCTCTGGCATCACTGAGTGCTGAATTTGGTGCATTTGAGTGCTATAGTGAAAGCTTGGTGACTGAGAGAGCGCTGAATTTGGTGCATTTGAGTGCTATAGTGAGGGTTTGGTGACTGAGGGAGTATAAGGCTTCATTTTTATCTAAAGTCTAGTCTTTCTTTTATTTAGTTAATTAACTTAAAAGTTGCTGATGGTTTAGAAGAAGGTGAATTTTCAATCAGTTTTAAACAAAGGTTCTACTTGTAGGTACTTGCAGCTGATGCTTGTTAATTAGTTAATTGGATTAGGCCAGAGGCTAGATTCACAGTATAAAAGTGATCCCCTACAGTGCAGACTTTGTTTGCACTGAGTGCTGAATTTGGTGCATTTGAGTGCTACAGTGAGAGTTTGGTGACTGAGGGAGTGCTGAATTTGGTGCATTTGAGTGCTGTAGTGAGAGTTTGGTGACTGAGGGAGTTAGATGAGGAGGGAGTAAGGCGCTCCTTTCATTTTGTTTCCTACATTTCCACAAAGAGCGAGAAGGGAGCCAGGAGTTTACAGAGAGTGCAGCTGACTGGGAGCAAAGTCGGAGGGCGAAGGTCCAGTTGGTCCACAGGGCAGCTATATTCTGTAAGGTAAGAGGGGATGGAGGCTAGGCCAGTTGCATGCTCGTCCTGTAGGATGTGGGTGGTGAGGGATACCACCGGTGTCCCCGCTGACTATACCTGCGGGAAGTGCACCCAACTTCAGCTCCTCAAAGACCGTGTTAGGGAACTGGAGCTGAAGCTGGATGAACTCCGGATCATCCGGGAGGCAGAGGGGGTGATAGAGAAGAGTTACAGGGAGGTAATCACACCCAAGGTACAGGACAAGAGTAGCTGGGTTACAGTCAGGAGAAAGAAAACAAACGGGCAGACAGTGCAGGGATCCCTCGTGGCCGTTCCCCTTCAAAACAAGTATACTGTTTTAGATGCTGTTGGGGGGGGATGACCTACCGGGGGAAGGCCCTAGCGGCCAGGTCTCTGGCACTGAGTCTGGCTCTGGGGCTCAGAAGGGAAGGGGGGAGAATAGAAAAGCAATAGTAGTATGAGATTCAATGGTTAGGGGAATAGATAGGAGATTCTGTGGTCGCGAGCGAGACTCCCGGAAGGTATGTTGCCTCCCGGGTGCCAGGGTCAGGGATGCCTCGGATCGTATCTTCAGGATCCTTAAGGGGGAGGGTGAGCAGCCAGAAGTCGTGGTGCACATTGGTACCAACGACGTAGGTAGGAAAAGGGGTGTGGAAGTAATAAACGAGTTTAGGGAGTTCGGCTGGAAGTTAAAAGCCAGGACAGACAGAGTTGTCATCTCTGGTTTGTTGCCGGTGCCACGTGATAGCGAGGCTAGGAATAGGGAGAGAGTGCAGAAATGGTGTAGGAGGGAGGGCTTCAGGTATTTGGATAATTGGAGCACATTCTGGGGAAGGTGGGACCTGTACAAGCAGGACGGGTTGCATCTGAACCAGAGGGGCACCAATATCCTGGGAGGGAGGTTTTCTAGTACTCTTCGGGAGAGTTTAAACTAATTTGGCAGGGGAATGGGAACCTGATTTGTAGTCCAGCAACTAAGCTAGCCGATATTCAGGATGCCAAAGCGTGTAGTGAGGCAGTGGGGAAGGGAACACTGACAAAGGAGAGTACTTGCAGGCACGGAGATGGGTTGAAGTGTGTATACTTCAACGCAAGAAGCATCAGGAATAAGGTGGGTGAACTTAAGGCATGGATCGGTACTTGGGACTACGATGTGGTGGCCATCACGGAAACATGGATAGAAGAGGGGCAGAAATGGTTGTTGGAGGTCCCTGGTTATAGATGTTTCAATAAGATTAGGGAGGGTGGTAAAAGAGGTGAGGGGGTGGCATTGTTAATGAGAGATAGTATAACAGCTGCAGAAAGGCAGTTCGAGGAGTATCTGCCTTCTGAGGTAGTATGGGTTGAAGTCAGAAATAGAAAAGGAGCAGTCACCTTGTTCGGAGTTTTCTATAGGCCCCCCAATAATAGCAGAGATGTGGAGGAACAGATTGGGAAACAGATTTTGGAAAGGTGCAGAAGTCACAGGGTAGTAGTCATGGGTGACTTTAACTTCCCAAACATTGAGGGGAAACTCTTTAGATCAAATAGTTTGGATGGGGTGGTGTTTGTGCAGTGTGTCCAGGAAGCTTTTCTAACACAGTATATAGATTGACCGACCAGAGGAGGGGCAATATTGGATTTGGTACTTGGTAATGAACCAGGGCAAGTGATAGATTTGTTAGGTGGGGGAGCATTTTGGAGATAGTGACCACAATTCTGTGACTTTCACTTTAATAATGGAGAGGGATAGATTTTTAAATAAAATATATATTTATTAAAGTTTTTAAACACAATTTTTCTCCCTTACAAACAAGTCTCCACTGGCCCCAGATCCTTAGCGTTGCCTGGAGGGGGATAGGTGCGTGCAACAGGGCAAGGTTTACAATTGGGGGAAGGGTAAATACGATGTTGTCAGACAAGAATTGAAGTGCATAAGTTGGGAACATAGGCTGTCAGGGAAGGACACAAGTGAAATGTGGAACTTGTTCAAGGAACAGGTACTACCTGTCCTTGATAAGTATGTCCCTGTCAGGCAGGGAAGAGATGGTCGAGTGAGGGAACCATGGTTGACAAGAGAGGTTGAATGTCTTGTTAAGAGGAAAAAGGAGACTTATGTCAGGCTGAGGAAACAAGGTTCAGACAGGGCATTGGAGGGATACAAGATAGCCAGGAGGGAACTGAAGAAAGGGATTAGGAGAGCTAAGAGAGGGCATGAACAATCTTTGGCGGGTAGGATCAAGGAAAACCCCAAGGCCTTTTACACACATGTGAGAAATATGAGAATGACTAGAGCGAGGGTAGGTCCGATTAAGGACAGTAGCGGGAGATTGTGTATTGAGCCTGAAGAGATAGGAGAGGTCTTGAACGAGTACTTTTCTTCTGTATTTACAAATGAGAGGGGCCATATTGTTGGAGAGGACAGTGTGAAACAGACTGGTAAGCTTGAGGAAATACTTGTTAGGAAGGAAGATGTGTTGGGCATTTTGAAAAACTTGAGGATAGACAAATCCCCCGGGCCTGACGGAATATATCCAAGGATTCTATGGGAAGCAAGAGACAAAATTGCAGAGCCGTTGGCAATGATCTTTTCGTCCTCACTGTCAACAGGGGTGTTACCAGGGGATTGGAGAGTGGCGAATGTCGTGCCCCTGTTCAAAAAAGGGGCTAGGGATAACCCTGGGAATTACAGGCCAGTTAGTCTTACTTCGGTGGTAGGCAAAATAATGGAAAGGGTACTGAAGGATAGGATTTCTGAGCATCTGGAAAGACACTGCTTGATTAGGAATAGTCAGCACGGATTTGTGAGGGGTAGGTCTTGCCTTACAAGTCTTATTGAATTCTTTGAGGAGGTGACCAAGCGTGTGGATGAAGGTAAAGCAGTGGATGTAGTGTACATGGATTTTAGTAAGGCATTTGATAACGTTCCCCATGGTAGGCTTATGCAGAAAGTAAGGAGGCATGGGATAGTGGGAAATTTGGCCAGTTGGATAACGAACTGGCTAACCGATAGAAGTCAGAGAGTGGTGGTGGATGGCAATTATTCAGCCTGGATCCCAGTTACCAGTGGCATACCGCAGGGATCATTTCTGGGCCCTCTGCTGTTTGTGATTTTCATTAATGACTTGGATGAGGGAGTTGAAGGGTGCGTTAGTAAATTTGCAGACGATACGAAGATTGGTGGAGTTGTGGATAGTGAGGAGGGCTGTTGTCGGCTGCAAAAAGACATAGATAGGATGCAGAGCTGGGCTGAGAAGTGGCAGATGGAGTTTAACCCTGAAAAGTGTGAGGTTGTCCATTTTGGAAGGACAAATGTGAATGTGGAATACAGGGTTAACGGTAGAGTTCTTGGCAATGTGGAGGAGCAGAGAGATCTTGGGATCTATGTTCATGCATCTTTGAAAGTTGCCACTCAAGTGGATAGAGCTGTGAAGAAGGCCTATGGTGTGCTAGCGTTCATTAACAGAGGGATTGAATTTAAGAGCCGTGAGGTGATGATGCAGCTGTACAAAACCTTGGTAAGGCCACATTTGGAGTACTGTGTACAGTTCTGGTCGCCTCATTTTAGGAAGGATGTGGAAGCTTTGGAAAAGGTGCAAAGGAGATTTACGAGGATGTTGCCTGGAATGGAGAGTAGGTCTTACGAGGAAAGGTTGAGGGTGCTAGGCCTTTTCTCATTAGAATGGAGAAGGATGAGGGGCGACTTGATAGAGGTTTATAAGATGATCAGCGGAATAGATAGAGTATACAGTCAGAGACTTTTTCCCTGGGTGGAACAAACCATTACAAGGGGACTTAAATTTAAGGTGAATGGTGGAAGATATAGGGGGGATGTCAGAGGTAGGTTCTTTACCCAGAAAGTAGTGGGGGCATGGAATGCACTGCCTGTGGAAGTAGTTGAGTCGGAAACATTAGGGACCTTCAAGCAGCTATTGGATAGGTACATGGATTACGGTAGAATGATATAGTGTAGATTAATTTGTTCTTAAGGGCAGCACGGTAGCATTGTGGATAGCACAATTGCTTCACAACTCCAGGGTCCCAGGTTCGATTCCGGCTTGGGTCACTGTCTGTGCGGAGTCTGCACATCCTCCCTGTGTGTGCGTGGGTTTCCTCCGGGTGCTCCGGTTTCCTTCCACAGTCCAAAGATCTGCAGGTTAGGTGGATTGGCCTTGATAAATTGCCCTTAGTGTCCAAAATTGCCCTTAGTGTTGGGTGGAGGTGTTGACCTTGGGTTGGGTGCTCTTTCCAAGAACCGGTGCAGACTCAATGGGCCTAATGGCCTCCTTCTGCACTGTAAATTCCATGGTAATCTATGATTAACCTAGGACAAAGGTTCGGCACAACATGGTGGGCCGAAGGGCCTGTTCTGTGCTGCATTTTTCTATGTTCTATGTTCCTGTCCTTCACTCCTCACATCACACCCCCACTCCCATACAGGCCAATCAAAACCCACCTGTATTCATTTCCCTCACATCATACCCTGCACCAAACCCCAACATCTGGATTCTCCTCTTTGGCCATGTGCTTTGCACACACATGCCACCAGCTACAGACCCCCCCTGTAACTCGCCTCCATGTGTCTCACCATGTCCTTCATGTGTCCCCGATGAAAAGGTGGCCCATAACAGAAGAGAGCGGGAGCAGACTGGAGGGGGCATCCTGGGCCTCAGGACTCTCACCCCCGCTGGGCAGAGGGCGGTGGAATTAGCCAGGGAGGAGCAGGAGAGGGCTATCTCCAAGACGGAGGTCAGCATGCGACAACCAAGTGAGCTCCAAATGTAGAGTGATGTTCCAATAGCGAATGAGTCACCACCCTCCCCCAGACCACTCCTGCCCAAGCTCTCACCGAGTGTCTTGTCTTTTGTCTTGCAGGATCACGATCAGACCAGGCTGCCCATCCGGCGAACGCCACCCCCCAGCCGCATCCCCAGCATACCCTGAAGCACCAGTCCAGGGAAGACACCAACGTCTCGGCCCTGCTTTCACCTGAACCCTCCACCATCGCAGAGACGATCACCTCATGCGGCAATTCAATGACGAGGTTCCTGGGTCACCTTCTGGTTCGCACTTCACACATGCTGCAGCTGATCAGGTGGAGGTAGGGACTCCTGAGGGAGCGGACAGTCGAAGAGCTGCCCGATCCCAGGAAACAACTGCCGTCCGGACAGTGTGTCGCGTTGAATCCCTTTGTAGACCTCACCAAATTCACCGATTTGGGGGCAAAGCGGAGAATTTAGTTTGACTACCACTGTGCTGCACAGCATGCAGTTCTGGAGTTTGGATACAGGTCATTTTCATAGTAAAACATTACTAACTAGCTCCAATCACTTTCTGCTTGGTGATTGCCGACGGATGGATCTCATCGGCAAACTTCAGGATGGCCTGGTTTGGGTCCTCATACGTGTGTGGATCAACATAGGTCTTCAGAGGCATCAGCTGGTCTGGAGGTCAAAAAAAACCCACAAACATTTTAATGTATAACCCACACCTGTTAAAATAGCGGGCAAGATACTAACATTAATAGTTGCAAACATGGTTTCCACATGGTCAAAGTCAGTGCAGAGGCCTGCAGACACCCAAATAAAACCACCAGGCCAGCAGGAGGCACCCAGTCACCCAGATAGAGCCAAGATGGAAGGGTGGGGCCTATAATTACCTGCATGGTCATGTGGCCGAGTAGGCCGAGGGTGTCTGTTGGGGCCATGACTGGTACTGCCTTGATGAGCTAGCTTTTTCAATATTCAGTCACTAAGGCAGGAAGCTGGCAGTAAGTACTCACAGGAGAGTACTGAACATATGAAATTGGGAGAAGTAAAAATTTGCATTTTCAAAACAGAAGACATTACTCAGCTTCTAAATGGGAAATCATCTTTCACTGCCTCCATTCTGACTGGGTTTATCTCGCAGAGGCAAGGGTTTTTTAAATTTAAAATGAGACTTACCAGAGTGTTTGGTGAAATAAATGTCCTCAGGTCCCTGACGTGCCCGGGAACTGCGTCTCCTAAAAAAATAGATTCAAAAGAAAATATATCACCGCCCTAGTTTAGAGGATAATTTTGGTAATTTTGACCATTGCAAACCAGGCCAGGCAAGATCTCGGGCTGGATTTTCCACACCCCACGGCGGCCCGCCATTGGCTGGGGGTGGGATTTTCCGGTCCCACCGCTATCAACGGGGTTTCCTGCTGTTCGCGCCCTCTGCTGCCGGGAAACCCCATGGGGGGGGGGGGGGGGGGGGGGGGGGGGGGGGGGGGGAGGGGGGGAGGAGGTGCTCACCGTCGGTGGGACAAGACGATCCCACCAGCAGAATCGGTCAGAAAATCCTGCCCCTCATTTTCCATTGCTGCTCAAAGTGAGTAGAAGTGTTTTGATTTCTTTCATATGTGACTTCTGACCAGTCGTGTGCTACCATTTTGTAAATAGTATGTACCACCTCCCCCGTTTCATTGCATTGACCAATCCGCTTGTTCTGTCCTACATGCGGGTACACCAGGTAATGAGGAAGGCAAATGGAATTTTGGCCTTTATAGCTGAAGGAATAGAGTATAAAAGTAGGGAAGTGTTGCTGCAACTGTACAAGGCATTGGTGCGACTGCACCTGCCGTACTGCGTACAAGTTTGATCCTCTTACTTGAGGAGGGATGTCGTTGCATTGGAGGCAGTTCAGAGGATAACATTATTACAGAGAAAAAAAGGCCATAGTACAAAAGCCATTAACATATTGAAAACGAACAGTGGGAAAGAATAAACATGTTAATCAGGTACTTCCCCTATCAGCTCTGTTTGCCCTGCCCCACGTGTTCAACTAAACAAATGTGGCTCTAACCCTCCCCCAGCCCCCCCCGGGTGCCGCTTGCTGTCGGTTTCCTACGCTGTTCCCCCGCAACGCGACTTTCTCCCCCGGGGATCCCCTGATCCCCACCCCCCCCCCCCCCCCCCCCCCCCCCCCCCCCCCCCACCCCCCCCCGCCCCCCCAAGGCCCGACCCTGCCAGGTCCGCCCTGCGCTTGGGCCCTAGCCCGCCCCTCTCTCCTTCTACTCTCCCTGGGGGCCCCACCTGACCTACGTTAGCTACGCTGACCCCTCTGCCCTTGGCGCCCGACTGTCTCCCACACCCGAGCTCTCGGGCCCTCCTCCCCCCACACACTAAGGACCCATTAACCTGATTGTATCTCCCCGTGCCCTTTCAAGTCCCTTAACCAGCCCCTAGCCCAATCCCCCTATCAGAGGCCCCGATCTCCTGCCAAAAGATACCAAGTGCAGGGCCCCTCCCTGCAGGTCCCCTCTTCCCCCCCCCCCCCTCGTTGCAATCTCCCAAAATCACCCTAAGCAGTGCGCCCCCTCCAGCCCCCTCTCTCTGTCCAGGGCTGAAAACAATCTTGGATAGAACATTACAGTACAGGATAAATTTAACAAACCGCCGCCACACAAAAGCTCTGAGAGCCCAGAGTCCTTTAGTTCAAGTCCAGCTTCTTCTTTTAATAAAAAGTCCATTCCTAGTCAAAGCAAGTTAGAACACTGAAAAAACTAAGTGCCCTTTAGTTCAAGCCCAGCTTCTTTTCTTTGATAAAAGTCCAAACGTGCTCCGGTGCCTCGAAGTAGTGATGGAATTCCTCAAACGTAACCCAAAGCTTCGCAGGATACAGCATTCCAAACCTCACCTGCGTTTTGTAGAGAGCTGCCTTTACCTTGATGAATCCTGCACGCCTCTTGGCCAGCTCAGTTCCCAAGTCCTGGTAAATGCGCACCTCGCAGTTCTCCCCATCTGCTGCTCCTCTCCGCCTTGGCCCATCGCAGCAGCACACGTTCCCTGTCAGCAAGCCGGTGAAAGCGAACCACCAAGGCCCTCGGTCGGTTGCCCGTCCTGGGCTTCCTTGCGCGGGCTCTATGCGTCCCATCCAACTCCAGGGGTCGAGGGGAAGGCCTCCCGGTCCCCATCAGCGCCTCGAGCATACCCGTCACGTATGCGCCCGCATCCCGATCCCCTCTCAGCCCTCGGGGAGGCCCACGATCCTCAGGTTCTGCCTCCTGGCTCTATTCCCCCAGCTCTTCAGGCTGCTCCTGCATCCTCTTCTGGCGAGAGTTCAGCTCCTCCACCTCATGCTCCAGCTCCGTTACCGTGTCCGCCTCAGTGGAGAGCTTCACTTCGACCTCCCTTAGCGCCTTCTCTTGGACCGCCTGCGGCCTCGACCATTCGATCCATCACCGCCCTCATCGGGTCCAACGTGTCCCTCCCTCAGTTCGGTGAAGCAGCTCTGGAAAAACTCCACCTGCTGCTCCCTTGGCCAGTGAGCCTCCGCCTCCCTGGTCCCTGCCGTCCGCCATGCTTCGCCACCCGGTCTGGTGGTCCCCGCTGCTCCTGCTTCGAACTTCGCCGCTCCACTCGACCACTTCTGGTCAACTGTCCATACCCCGGGGGGGGAAAACCTCTTCCTTTTGTCCCCTCCAACGATTCAGGTCGCCAGGTCCCGAAGAAATCCTGCGAAACAGGTCCGCTTGCCCATCGCGGGCGAGAGCGATCCGACCTGCTTCCTCGTGGGCGCCACCGGAAGTGTATGAAGAGAGATTGAGCAGTTTTAGACCGATACTCTCTCGAGTTTAGAAGAACGAGCGGAGATCTAATTGAGGTATGGAAGATGATAAACGGTATTGACAAAGTCGATATAGAGCGGATGCTTCCTCTTGTGGAGCAATCTAGAACGAGAGGTCATGGTTTCAGGATAAGGGGGTAGCAGATTCCGAAACAGAGATGAGGAGAAATTACTTCTCTCAAAGGGGCGTGAATCTGGGAATTCGCTACCCCCAGATGCGGTGGGATGCCGGGACATTGAGTAAATTTGAGGAGGAGATAGAGAGATTTTTTAATTGGTGAAGGGTTATGGAGAATGGGCAGGAAAGTGGAGTTGAGGCCGAGGGGAGATCAGCCATGATCGTATTGAATGGTGGAGCGGGCTCGAGGGGCTGAATTGCCTCATCCTGCTCCAGGTTCCTATGTATGTTAGACCCTCATGGACGTTCAAACACCAATGCTTTCACCCAAATGGCCATTCCTCATCAGTGAGTCTGGACAGTGAGTGTTGAACTGTGGAGGCCTGACAAAAATTTCTCCCCCCCCAAACCTTCTCCATTCCCTGATTTGGAGAGCTTTTAGTGCTGTTAATAAGCCACCTGAACTGAGATCAATGAACCCAGTGCTGCAGATTTAATGTGGGATGTTTTCTGGCTTGCGTTGTTCAGATGCGTGCTGATTGCCTGATGCCACACATGCTGTTTCCCCCCAGGATCTGTACTGAGGCCTCAGTTTGTCACCGTAGTTATCAATGACGTTGATAAAGGAATAGAGAGCTATTTATCCAAGGTTGTTGATGGCACCGAGTTGGGTAATGCAGTAACCTGTGCAGATTGGGAGCAAAGGGGGGTCACTGATAGATTATGTGGGTGGGAAGCCTGTGGCAAATGGCATTCAATGTGGGTACAATGTGAGTTCATCCAATTTGACCAAAGTAAGAAAAGACCAGAATATTTTTTAAATGATGAGAAGCTTGAAACTGTGGAGGAGTAGAAAAGGGACCAGGTATAGAAATCATTAAAAGCTAGCGGGTACAAAAAATAATTGAAGGGATAACGGACGTTACCCTTTAGCTCAGGGGTTGGACGACAAGAGGGATGAATGTTCGTTACAGTTGTATCAGGCTCTGGTTAGATCACATCCGGAGAACTGCATTCAGTTCCGGCCACCACGGGCGGGATTTTCCGATCCTTCCCACCGGCTGGAAGTTCTGGTCCCACTGAAGGTGAGGCCTTCCCAACCTCCGCAAGCAGTGGGTTCCCCAACAATGCAGCAACGCAAAAGGTCATCGACTCCGATGGGACCAGAAGATCCCACTAAGCGGCCAACGGTGAGTGCCTCGGTCGCCAGGAAACATGCCACAGTGGGGGGTGGGGAGAGACAGAAAATTGCAGCCCACACCTCAGGAAGGATATATTTACCATGTAGTGCAGTTAGAACCATAGAATTCCTACAGGGTAGAGGTGACCATTTGACCCATCGAGTCTACACTGATCCGAAAGAGCACCCCACCTTGGTCCACTCCCCCGCCCTATCCCTGTAATCCCTTAACCCCATCTAACCTGTGCATCTTTAGACACTAAGAAGCAATTTATTTTGGCCAATCCACTGCACATCATTGGACTGTGGGAGGAAACCGGAGCACCCGAAAAAGTGCAAACTCCACACAGACAGTCACCCGAGGCCGGCATCGAACCCGGGTCCCTGGCGCTGTGAGGCAGCAGTGCTAACCACGAGTGCCGCCCAGTTACCTGAATGATGCTGGAGCAAAAGGGGTTAAATTATGAGGACCGGTTGCACATACTAGGCTTGCACCCCTTTCAAGTGTGGGCAATTAATGGGTGATCTAATTGAGATTTTTAAGATGTTTAATGATTTGTGTAGATAGAGAGATGGTTTCCTCTGGCAAGGGAGTCCGGAACAAGGGGGCATAATGTTAAAATTCGAGATAGGCTGTTCAGTAGGTGGTGACAGAGAGCACCTCTTCACATCAGGGTCATTGGAACTCTTCCTCAAAAAGCTGCTGAGGCTCGGGCGATTTTCCCGGCCCGCCTGCCCCTGGGATTACGGGGTCCTGCTGAAAGTCAATGGACTTTAGGTTGGCTTTACCAACTGAGGTACCTTTATCTGAAGCGGTCAAACGTCAATAATGGCTCCATGATGGACTTCACTCGACTTGTCGTTCACATTTCAAAAATGTGGTTTGACACTGAATGACTCACTGACCTTTACGTGTGCTACAGCTTGTAATGCCGGTGGGCAGGAAACTGTTTACTGGCACATCCTTTGAAGGTGCGCAAGTATATTTAGATGTCAAGCAAGTTCAAGAACTGATTCAAGGAATTGCATCTCGAGATGTTTGTTCTTTGTTGGAACATGCAGCCCCACCCTCATCACACCAGATAATGACATTGATTTTCCACCATGAAAGTCAGGGATATCTAACATATTCAAATTAAGACATCTTAAATTGAAGTCTTCCTTTCTCTGACGGCAGGGACACAATGTGAAATGTGTCTCAATTGAGGTTAACCCTCACCCGTAGGACAAAGCTGATACTAAACTGGCAATTTTACTTAGAGGCAGTTTTCTGCAAGGTCTTCCAGCAGCAGCCGAAACAAACATCGACTGCTGCTGGAGGGTCATCAACTTGGTGAAAGACGCTACTTGGTCTGCCGGAGGCTTGTCAAATCTTCCTCTGCAAAGTGTTGCCCTCAACCCAGTGTTGCAGACTGGCACATTCCAAGGTCCAAAATGCACTCAAGCTCGGGGTAGCCGCTGCCAAGGTGCACCGGGGATCAGGCATGTGCGTAAGATCTTTCAGCCAGAGTACACCGCGGGGCTGGTAACCAGGGACAACCCCCTCAGACTGTAAGCTTGTTTCTTTTTATTTGTATTTTAATTTATAAAAAAAAAAATTTAGAGTACCCAATTCATTTTTTCCAATTAAGGGGCAATTTAGCGTGGCCAATCCACCTACCTACATATCTTTGTGATGTGGGGGCGAGACCCACGCAGACTCGGGGAAAATGTACAAACCCCACACGGGCAATGACCCGGGGCCGGGATTCGAACCTGGGACCTCGGCGCCGTGAGGCAGCAGTGCTAACCACTGTGCTGCCAAATATTTTAGGATTCAAGTATATTTTCGCAAAAAAAGGACAGCTTTCATTAACCATATGACCTCCCAACTGGTGCTTATCCTGTGAGAGTCCGCCAGATGGCTGCCGCGAGAAATGCCAAAATATTACACCGGTTCAGAATGAGGTGCTCTCCTGAAGTTAAAGCAGTGCTGAAGGAGGTTTATTCTAACCTGTGCCATCTCTAACCTGGACATGCTTCACGGGGCAATGTATGCCACACCAAACCTGCATAGTTTACGACTTGAGACAGCGGAGAGAGAGCTTTGCTCCACCCTGACCTTCTTGGTGCCGGTACTGGTTATGAAAAATTCACAAGGCGTCCATCATTCCAAGCACTGACGTCCTTCAGCTCAAGCAACATAGAATTCACCTCATAATAAAATCAACAAATGTTGAAACAGCAAATATAAGTGTCCATCCTGACTCTGTGGAGATGATCTGTCTCTGAATCAGAAGGTTTCGCAGTTAGGCCTCACTCCAGTGATATAAGTGATGTGTTGGGTGTTCTGGATCACATACAGGTCACCAACACTTGAAATAGTGCAACACTATTTTATTGAATCATTAACTGTTTAAACATACTCAGACTGTGGGTTAATACGATACTAGCTGTAACTAAAGACCTTTGCCTTGTCCTAACCAGTCGATGCACTCAGCACATGGTGAATGTCTGTGTTGCAGGTTGTGAGCTCTGTGCTTCTAGCTAGCTGCAACTCGAATGAGCGGGAACTCTGATGCCCCCTGTCTTTATAGTGCGTGTGCTCTCACTGGTGATTGGCTGCGGTGTTGTGTGTGTGTTGATTGGTCCCACTGTGTGTCCATCAGTGTGTGTCTGCACCATGATATACTGGTGTATATTATGACAATAAGCACATAATCTAGCGTGACACTTTAGTGCAGTACTGAGGGAGGGAGTGCCACCTTCCAGATGAGGTGTTAAGTCAAGGCCCAGAGGCTCTCTTCGCGAGTTGCGAAAGGGCCCACAGCACATCATTACCACAGAATCTTTACAGTGCAGAAGAAGGCCAACGAGTCTGCACTGGCTCTCTGAAAGATCTTTTGTCCTAATCCCACGCCCCTGTCTTAACCCCGTCACTTTGCATAGTATATCTGATGGGGCAGCACCGTAGCACAAGTGGATAGCACTGTTGCTTCACAGCGCCAGGATCCCAGGTTCGATTCCCCGCTGGGTCACTGTGCGGAGTCTGCACGTTCTCCCCGTGTCTGCGTGGGTTTCCTCCGGGTGCTCCGGTTTCCTCCCACAGTCCAAAGACGGCAGGTTAGGTGGATTGGCCATGCTAAATTGCCCTTAGTGACCAAAAAGGTTAGGAGGGGTTATTGGGTTACGGGTACAGGGTGGAAGTGAGGGTTTAAGTGGGTCGGTGCAGAATCGATGGGCTGAATGGCCCCCTTCTGCACTGTATGTTCTATGTTTATACTAAGCTTATATAAGCTTATAAGCTTATATATACTATGCTTATACTGGGGCGGCTTTCTGGTATACTTGGCCAACACCTAAAAAAAACAGATCATTTGGTTATTGAACCGATTAAATTTGATGGATTCTTACCACATGCAAATTGGTGGCGACACTTCAAAAGGCACTTCATTTCCGGAGGTTCTGAAAGGCGGATACAGAGGAACTTTCTTTCCTTTTATAATGACTGTAAGTGATGGCTACAGATAATTCCTTTTGGTCAGATCAAACCTGATCAATGCTCAACACTGACATTACTATGGCGAGTAAAATGAACTCCACCCACACAACACACCTGCACACAACCAGCGAGCTGCACAATGGGCTTTTCACAGTACCTTCATTGCAGTGTTAATGTAAGCCTACTTGTGACACTAATAAAGATTGTTATTACGACAGGAGCCCTTTTTAGAAACATCTTTTTCAAAAACGCTACCTGGCCAGGTAAACTCACTGCTTCTTTAATGTTTTGGCCTCAACTACTTTCTGTGGTAATGAATTCCACAGACTCAGTAGAAAAATTTCTCCCCATCTCTGTCCTAAATGAAATGAAAATCGCTTATTGTCACAAGTAGGCTTCAATGAAGTTACTGTGAAAAGCCCCTAGTCGCCACATTCCGGGAGGCTGGTACGGGAATTGAACCATGCTGCTGGCCTGCCTTGGTCTGTTTTAAAAGCCAGCGATTTAGCCCAGTGTTCTAAACCAGCCCCCAATCCTCAGCTGTAACCCCATTGTTCTGTACACTTCCACTATTGTAGGGGCCTGTAGGTGGTCCGTTGGGTATTTTGCCCCATTTGAGTGGTCCGTAGATGAAATTGGTTGAGAACTATTGAGCTACGACACTGGTATTTACTTGACAATGTAGAATATTTCAGCAGGAATTTACCATCTGTCCTTGGATTACGTAAGATAAACGCCCCATAAAGATGGCATCCGGTCCAGCCAGTTCACGTTGCACTTGAGGATCCTCCCATCTTTCCTCATCTAAATCTATTCCTTTCTGCCTTTTATGTTTTGTCCAGCTTCCCCTAGACGATCTAATCCTCTTCAACCACCCCCTGTGGTATCAATTTCCACATTCTCACCACTCTTTGGGCAAAGAGGTTTGTCCTGAATTCCCGATTGGATTTTCTGGTGACCATCACGGTAGTGCAGTGGTTAGCACTGGTTTTTTTTTAATTTAGAATAAATTTAGGATTTTTACACTGTACAAGAAATAGATGGAACGATTATATTTTACAATTTACACGTTGGGCGCTATTCTCCCCCCCACGCGATTCTCCCACCCCCCGGAAACCAGCGGCGCGCGATTCGCACCGGGCCGCTCGGAGAACCGGCGAGTGGCGATTCTCCGGCCGGATGGGCCGAGCGGCCGCTACGACACGACAGGTTCCCGCCGGTGCCGTCCACCCCTGGTCGCTGCCGGCGGGAACTCTGTGGGAACGCTGAGGGGGCGGCCTGTGTGGGAGGGACGGGGGCTCCTTCACTGGGGTGGCCTCCGATGGGGTATGGCCCACGATCGGGGCCCGCCGATCGGCGGGCTGCTATCTCCCCCCGGGCCTACCTCCTTCTGCGCGCGGCCCCAGAACACCGGCCCCATGTTGGTGAGGGGCCGGCGTGCATAAGACGTTCCCAACGCATGCACAGGATGGCGCGGCCCAACTGCGCATGCGCAGGATTGGGCTGCCCCAACTGCGCATGCGTGGGTTGGTGCGGCACACACGTGGCACTGCGTAAGGACGCTGGAGCGGCGTGAACTGCTCCAGCGCCGTGCTGGCTCCCTGTGGGGGCCAGAATAGGCCGTGCCCGGGCCCTGTTCGCGCTGTCATGAAACGCGACGGCGTTCACGACAGCGCGAACACTTGGCCTCCATATCGGAGAATCACCCCCGTTATTCCTTTTCACATCCCGCCTGCTCCATACATCCTTCGTCCCCCCCTCTCTCCCCAACAGGTCTTGCAACAGGCAGGTGAATGGCCCTCACGCTTTGTGGAAGCCCTCGTCCAGTCTCGGATGATGTATTTGATCTTCTCCAGATGGAGAAATTCCGTTAGGCCTGCCAGCCGGTCTGCAGCTCTGGGTGGTGCTGCTGAACACCAGCCGAGCAGGATTCTCCGGCGGGCGATTAGGAATGTAAAGGCAAGAGCGCGGCCTTCTTCCTCATATGAAGCTCTGGCTGGTCCGATACCCCAAAGACTGCCACTCTCAGGCACGGCTCCACTCTCACCCCCACAACTTTGGACATCGCCTCGGAGAAGGCTGTCCAAATCCCGACAAGTCTGGGGCAGGCCCAGAACATGTGGCCATGGTTGGCCGGGCCTCCCTGGCACCGTTCACATTTGTCCTCCACCTCTGGGAAGACCCTGCTCATTCGGGTTCTTGTCAGGTGTGCTCTGTGGGGCACGGTGGAGCACGGTAGCGCTGTGGATAGCACTGCTGCCTCACGGCGCTGAGGTCCCAGGTTCGATTCTGGGTCACTGTCCGTGTGGAGTTTGCACATTCGCCCCGTGTTTGCGTGGGTTTCACCCTCACAACCCAAAGATGCGCAGGGTAGATGGATTGGCCACGCTAAATTGCCCCTTAATTGGAAAAAATTAAGTGGATACTCTAAATTAATTTTTAAAAAGGTGTGCTCTGTGCACCACTTTAAGCTGCATGAGGCTGAGCCATGCGCAGGAGGAGGAGGATTGGCCTTGTTCACGGCTTTGCTCCAGAGTCCCCAGCCCACTTCCATCCCTAATTTTCCCTCTCATTTCTTCCTTGTTCTGTCCAATGGGGAGTGTGTCCATGCTAAACGTCACCCATATATGTCCCCGCAGTTCCCCTTTTCAATACTGTCCACGTCCAGTCGCTCTGCCAACATTGTGTCTCTGGGGGCCCGAGTGCACCTCGTCATGTCCTTGTGGAGAAAGGTTGTGATTTTTAAATGTCGGAGTTACCTCTCATTCTTCTAAACTCCAGTGGGTACAGGCCCAACCAGCTGTGCTTTCCTCAAAACTAACCTCTTCATCCCAGTAGTCAGTCAAGTGAACCTTTTCAGAATTGCTTCTAACACAATTATATCCTTACTTAAGTACAGAGATCAAAACTGTGCACAGTATTCCAGATGTGGTCGCACTAAGGCCCTATACAGCTGTAGCAGAACTTCTTTCCTTTTATATGCAATTTCCCTTGCAATAAATGGAAACATTCTTTTTTGCCTTCCTTCTTCTTAAACTAATTTCCAATGCCTTTAAAAAAAAATTTAGAGTACCTAATTCATTTTTTCCAATTAAGGAGGAATTTAGCGTGGCCAATCCACCTTCCCTGCACATCTTTGGGTTGTGGGGCTGAGACCCATGCAAACACGGGGAGCTATTTGCCTTCCTAATCACCTGCTGTACCTGTCTCGCCGTTTTTTGTGAATCCTGTACCAGGACAGCCAGATCTTTCTGTGCCGCCAAGTTCTGCAACCTTCCTCCATCTAAAGAAGATAGGCTACTTTTCTATTCTTCCTGCCAAGTTTGAAATGTTCACATTTTCCCACATTGTACCCAAGCTGCAGGGGCAGCACGGTGTCGCAGTGGTTAGCACTGCTGCCTCAAGGCACCGAGGTCCCGGGTTCAATCCTGGCCACGGGTCACTGTCTGTGGGGAGTTTGCACATTCTCCCCATGTCTGTGTGGGTCTCACCCGACCAACCCAAAGAGGTGCAGGGTAGGTATATTTGCCACGCTAAAATTGCCCCTCAATTTTACTCCAGTTTGCCCAATGATCTAACCTACCTGCACCGGTTTTTAGATGTTCCCAGGTAAGCATTTGCACAGCAATTGTCCAGGAGCACGAACTTTCCCCGGGCAATTGCGCTGCACTTTTGGATAGTACCACCAGGGTTACGCTAATAGTTACTCTGAAGAATTTAAAAGAACTAAAACCTCTTTTATCTTCAGTGTAACTATTTTAAACACCCAGACTGATCCCCGCATGGGACAACCCCCAACTACTCAGGGGGCACCTCCACACCCCTGGCACTAATCCGCACGTCGACCCTCCCCTTAAGGCACCCCCCCCAAAACTGTCGGCCCCCGCAAAGGTCTATCCTCCGCAATCCACAGGCCCAACCTTCATTCCCGACCCAAACCCCCAACCTGACCCGGCTAGAAACTCCCCCACCCCCACCCACCGGACCAAACTGCTAAATGTGGCTGGATTTTTATATTTTTATATCCATTTTTATATTTCTAGCTACCTTTCCCTCATACTCGAATTGTTCCCTTATTATTTTTAGTCATTCTTTGCTGGCTTCCAAAACCTGTCCAATTGTTTGACCTACCATGAATCATCAGAAGATGACAATTTGGGGCAGCACGGTGGCGCAGTGGTTAGCATTGCAGTCTCGGGCAGCACGGTGGCGCAGTGGGTTAGCACTGCGGCCTCACGGCGTCGAGGTGCCAGGTTCGATCTCGGCTCTGGGTCACTGTCCGTGTGGAGTTTGCACATTCTCCCTGTGTTTGCGTGGGTTTCGCCCCCACAACCCAAAGATGTGCAGAGTAGGTGGATTGGCCACGCTAAATTGCCCCTTAATTGGAAAAAGATGAATTGGGCACTCTAAATTAAAAAAAAAACACATTCCAGTCTCACGGTGCCTAGGTCCCAGGTTCGATCCCGGCTCTGGGTCACTGTCCGTGTGGAGTTTGCACATTCTCCCCGTGTTTGCGTGGGTTTCACCCCCACAACCCAAAGATGTGCAGAGTAGGTGGATTGGACATGCTAAATTGCCCCTTAATTGGTAAAAATGATTTGGATACTCTAAATATTTAAAAAAAGATGACAATTTTGCTTATAAAACAACAATGATTTACCACAGCACCATCATGTCTTTCAACAGCAATCATGTCAGTCGCTTTATCTATCCGTGCATGTTGCTTACTGACATGGAGAAGTTACGGAACTCAATAGAGTGAGCTGGTACTTTTATTTTTAAAGCATCAACATTTAAAATGGCTGGTAGGTGAGTTTGGCAGTATTGGCTCCCAGCCGGAAACCTGGGCAATTAACAGATTAAAATGTGAACAATTGTAGCCACTTGTGAAACTCACAGGCAAGACTCAGCCTTCACCGTAGCCCACAGAGACATCTTAACTCAATGTCTTTTCACAAAGGGCATTCAGAGGGCATTTTGAATCGAATGAGTCGCTTAATTAAGAAGCTCCTGGTTGTATCAAAGTGGGAAAGGCCCCAACACAGGATGTGTATCAGCCCCATTCCACCACCTTAACTGGGAAAGGCTTTTGGAATTATATAGGTCACCTGGTTAAGGCAGCCATGCCTGTAGCTGCTTTTAAGAGTTATAGCAGATGTTTTTTGGATCAGAAAAAAATCAGAGAGATCCCATCTAAAAAGTGGTTGAAGCAGCTGCAAGAAATTTGCATCCATGGTAAAACAGCCATAGCTTGAAAGTGGGAGAAGGCTTCTTTCATTAAATTTATTATTTAAAAAAAATACAAGTTGAGTACCCAATTCATTTTTTTCCAATTAAGGGGCAATTTAGCGTGTTCAATCCACCTATCCTGCACATCTTTGGGTTGTGGGGGCGAAATCCACGCAAACACGGGGAGAATGTGCAAACTCCACACGGACAGTTACCCAGAGCTGGGATCGAACCTGGGACCTCGGTGCTGTGAGGCAGCAGAGCTAACCCACTGAGACACCGTGCTGCCCTTTTCATAACCTGTATTGATCTCACATTTATCTGGCAATCCAACTACAAGAAACCTCGGAGCTTACTGAGAATCCTCTGCTTTTCACTGACCTCCACTCCAGCTGCACAATCAATTCGGCTCAGGAATTGCAGGTGTGCTACGGAAGAGATTGAAATAATTTCAATTTGTAATTGTAGTGTGAGGGAGGAAAAGCAAGATGGCGGCGGGTGGAGACCAAGCAGCGTGGGCGCAGTGGTCGCAGGAGCAGCAGGAGTTTCTTAAACGCTGCTTTGCGGAGCTGAAGACAGAAATGCTGGAGCCAATGAAGGCGGCGATTGAGAAGCTAGTGGACCCAGAATGCCCAAGGGGCGGCGATCCGGGAGATGCGGCAAAAAGCCTCAGAGAACGAGGACGAGATCTTGGGCCTGGCGGTCCCACGAGGCGCTGCACAAGAGGTGGCAGGAAAAATTTGAGGACCTGGAGAATAGGTCGAGGAGGACGAATCTTCAGATTCTGGGTCTCCCTGAAGGAGTGGAGGGGCCCGATGCCGGGGCATATATGAGCATGATGCTCAATTCGCTGATGGGCGTGGGAGCTTTCCCGAGGCTCCTGGAGCTGGATGGGGCTCATCGGGTCTTGGCAAGGAGACCCAAAGCCAACGAGCCGCCAAGGGCTGTAGTGGTGAGGTTCCACCGCTTTGTGGACAGAGAGTGTGTCCTGAGATGGGCCAAAAATGAACGGAGCAGCAGGTGGGAGAACACGGAGATCCGAATTTACCAGGACTGGAGTGCGGAGGTGGCTAAGAAGAGGGCTGGTTTTAACCGGGCTAAGACGGTTCTCCATCGGAAGGGGGTGATGTTCGGGATGTTGCAGCCAGCGCGATTGCGGGTCACGTTCCAAGATCGGCACCACTATTTTGAAACGCCTGATGAGGCATGGAACTTTATCCAGGCTGAAAAGTTGGACTCAAACTGAGGGTTTGTCGTGGGGGGATGTTTACTGTGTTTACTGCATTTGGGGAATGTTCTTTTTGTTTTGGTGCTGGGTTGGGATGGGTGAATAGATTTGATGTGGGGGCTGTGGGAGAGTGTGGGTGTTGGTGTTGGAGGGGCAGGGCCCCACGGAGGAAGAGGGGGGATGGAGGCTCGGGGATGGGGAGTTGGGGTAAGGCCGCAAATAAGAGCTGCGCCAGAGGGGTCGGGGCCGGTTCAGGAAAGCGTGGGCTTTTTCCCGCGCTAGGGAAGGATGGGGGCGTGGCCAGGGGGGAAGGGCAGTGCTGGAGAGGAGCGCACACTGACTGCCAAGGGGTGGGGGGATTCTCACACTGGGGGGTCGATGGAATGGCGGGAGAGGCCAGGGTCAGCAGGAGTCAGCTGACTTACGGGAGTATCATGGGGGAGCAAAATGGCTAGATGAGAATCTAGTGGGAGGAGGGGGGAGAGGGGGGAAGGGGGGGAACTGGGTTGCTGCTGCATTGGCCAAAGGGGAGCTGGAAGTAGGAGAGATGGTCGGGGCGGGGGTCCGCCGCCTGGGGGACTGGAGAGTGCAGGAGGCGCGGGCACGTGACTGGCCTAGAAAAGGAGATGGCTAGTTGGCGGGGGGGGGGGGGGGGGGCGGGGGGGGCGCGAGTAGCCCCCCGATCCGGCTGATAACTTGGAATGTGAGGGGCCTGAACGGGCCGGTCAAGAGTGCCTGGGTGTTCGCGCACTTAAAGGGACTGAAGGCAGACGTGGTTATGCTCCAGGAGACACATCTGAAGGTGGCAGATCAGGTTAGGCTGAGAAAGGGATGGGTAGGGCAGGTCTTTCATTCAGGGCTGGATGCGAAGAACAGAGGGGTTGCAATACTGGTGGGGAAGCAGGTGTCGTTCAAGGCACTGAATATTGTAGTGGATAATGCAGGTCGATATGTGATGGTGAGTGGTAGGTTGCAGGGGGTGCGGGTGGTACTGGTGAACGTATATGGCCCGAATTGGGATGATGCCGGATTTATGAAACTCATGCTGGGTCGGATTCCGGAGGCAGGAAGCTTGATAATGGGGGGCGGACTTTAACATGGTGCTGGACCCAGCACTGGATGGTTCTAGGTCCAGGACGGGTAAGAGGCCGGCTGCGGCCAGGGTGCTCAGGGGGTTTATGGACCAGATGGGGGGAGTGGATCCATGGAAATTTGCCAGGCCCCAGGCCAGGGAATTTTCCTTCTTTTTCCACGTCCATTGAGTCTACTCCCGGATAGATTTTTAAATTTTGAGTAGGGCGCTAATCCCGAAAGTTGAGGGAACGGAATATTCGGCCGTAGCCATCTCGGACCACGCCCCGCATTGGGTGGAGCTGGAGTTGGGGGAGGAGAGGGACCAGCGCCCGCAGTGGCGCCTTGATGCGAGACTGTTGGCGGATGAGGAGGTGTGCGGGCGGGGGTGCATTGAAAGATACTTGGAGGCCAATGACAACGGGGAGGTGCAGGTGGGGGTAGTCTGGGAGGCGTTGAAGGCGGTGGTCAGGGGAGAGCAAATCTCCTTAGGGCCCACAGGGAGAAGAGAGAGAGGAGGGAGAGGGAGAGGTTGGTGGGGGAGATTTTAAGGGTGGGCAGGAGGTATGCAGAGGCCCCCGAGGAGGGGCTACTTAGGGAGCGACGGAACTTCCAGACGGAATTCGACCTGATGACCACGGGGAAAGCAGAGGCACAGTGGAGGAAAGCGCAAGGGGCGGTTTATGAGTATGGGGAGAAGGCGAGTCGGATGCTGGCACATCAGCTTCGTAAGAGGGAGGCAGCGAGGGAGATTGGTGGAGTTAAGGATAGAGGGGGGAATACGGTGCGGAGTGCGGTGAGAATAAACAAGGTATTTAGGGGCTTCTATGGGGATCTGTACAGGTCTGAGCCCCCAGCGGGGGAGGAGGGGATGCGACGATTCCGAGATCAGCTGAGGTTCCCGAGTGTGGAGGAGGAACAGGTGGCTGGTTTGGGGGCACCAATTGGGTTGGAGGAGCTGGTTAAAGGATTGGCGAACATGCAGGTGGGGAAGGCCCCGGGCCCGGATGGGTTCCCGGTTGAATTTTATAAGAAATACATGGACCTGCTGGGCCCGTTACTAGTGAGGACTTTTAATAAGGCGAGGGAGGAGGGGACCTTGCCCCCGACAATGTCCAGAGCGCTGATTTCTTTGATCTTGAAGCGGGACCAGGATCCATTGCAATGTGGGTCGTATAGACCGATCTCGCTCCTCAATGTTGACGCTAAGTTGCTGGCGAAGGTGCTGGCTACGAGAATTAAGGATTGTGTCCCGGGGGTGATTCATGAGGACCAGACGGGATTTGTGAAGGCTAGGCAGCTAAATACAAATGTGCAGAGGTTACTCAATGTGATTATGACGCCCTCGGTGGAGGGGGAAGCGGAGGTAGTGGCAGCTATGGACGCGGAGAAAGCCTTTTGATCTGGTGGAGTGGGAGTATCTTTGGGAAGTGTTGCGGAGGTTCGGGTTCGGGGAGGGGTTCATCAGTTGGGTCAGACTGCTATATAGAGCCCTGGTGGCGAGTGTGGCTACGAACCAGCGGAGGTCGGAGTACTTTCGGCTGTACCGGGGGACAGCCCCTTGTTGTTTGCACTGGCAATTGAGCCGCTGGCCATGGGCACCGAGGGAGTCCAGGAAATGGAGGGGATTGGTTCGGGGGGAGAGGAACACCGGGTGTCATTGTATGCCAATGACCTGTTGTTGTATGTTGCGGATCCAGTGGAGGGGATGGCGGAGGTCATGCGGATCCTTAGAGAGTTTGGGGACTTTTCGGGCTATAAACTCAACGTAGGGAAGAGTGAGCTCTTTGTGGTGCACTCAGGGGACCAGGGAAGGGGGATAGACGAGTTACCACTGAAGAGGGCGGAAAGGAGCTTTTGGTACCTGGGGATCCAAGTAGCTAGGAGTTGGGGGGCCCTGCACAAGCTTAATTTGACGCGGTTGGTGGAGCAGATGGAGGAGGATTTTAAAAGATGGCATATGCTTCCACTCTCACTGAAATGAAAATGAAAATCGCTTATTGTCACAAGTAGGCTTCAAATGAAGTTACTGTGAAAAGCCCCTAGTCGCCACATTCCGGCGCCTGTTCGGGGAGGCTGTTACGGGAATTGAACCATGCTGCTGGCCTGCCTTGGTCTGCTTTCAAAGCCAGCGATTTAGGTAGGGTGCAGTCGGTCCTTCCGAGGTTTCTCTTTGTGTTCCAGTGCCTTCCCATTTTGATCCCCAAGGCCTTTTTCAAGTGGGTAAGCAGGAGCATCATGGGATTTGTGTGGGCGAATAAGACCCTGAGGGTGAAGAGGGTGTTTCTGGAGCGTAGCAGGGACAGGGGGGGGGGGGCTGGCGCTGCCGAATTTGTGTGGCTATTATTGGGCAGCCAATGTGGCGATGATCCGTAAGTGGGTAATGGAGGGAGAGGGGGCGTCGTGGAAGAGGCTGGAGATGGCGTCCTGTGTGGGCACGAGCCTGAGGGTGCTGGTGACGGCACCGCTGCCGCTCTCGCCGACAAGGTACACCACGAGTCCGGTGGTGGCGGTAACGCTGAAGATCTGGGGGCAGTGGAGGTGACACAGGGGCGAGGTGGGAGCCTCGGTTTGGTCCCCGATTTGGGAGAACCATCGGTTCGTCCCGGGAAGGATGGATGGGGCTTTCGGTGCTGGCATCGGGCAGGGATCAGAAGAATGGGGACCTGTTCATCGATGGGACGTTTGCGAGCCTAGGGGCGCTGGAGGAGAAGTTTGGGCTACCTCCGGGAAACGCTTTCAGGTACATGCAAGTGAGGGCGTTTGTGAGGCGGTAGGTGAGGGAATTCCCGCTGCTTCCGACACGTGGGATTCAGGACAGGGTGATTTCAGGTGTATGGGTTGGAGAAGGCAATGTTTCGACGATTTATCAGGAGCTGCAGGAAGAGGAGGAGGCCTCGGTGGAGGAGTTAAAGGTCAAGTGGGAGGAGGAGCTGGGGGAGGAGATAGATGAGGGTCTGTGGGCTGATGCCCTGAGTAGGGTTAATTCTTCCTCCTCATGCGCCAGGCTCAGCCTAATACAGTTCAAGGTTACTCACAGAGCGCATATGACAGGGGCGAGGTTGAGTAGGTTCTTTGGAGTGGAGGACAAATGTGGGAGGTGCTCGGGGAGCCCGGCAAATCACGTCCATATGTTCTGGTTGTGCCCGGCACTGGATGGGTTTTGGAGAGGTTTTGCGAGGACTATGTCCTCGCAAATGCCCGGGTCAAGCCGAGCTGGGGATTAACATTATTTGGGGTATCAGACGAGCCGGGAGTGCAGGACGTGAAAGAGGCCGGTATTCTGGCCTTTGCGTCCCTGGTAGCCCGACGGAGGATTTTGCTACTATGGAAGGATGCGAAGCCCCCAAGTGTGGAAGCTTGGATCAATGACATGCCAGGGTTCATCAAGCTGGAGAGGATAAAGTTTGCCTTGCGAGGGTCTGTGCGGGGGTTCCTCAGGCGGTGGCAACCGTTCCTAGACTATCTCGCGGAGCGTTAGGAGGAGGTCAGTAGCAGCAGCCCGGGGGGGGGAGGGAGGGGGAGTTTTTCTTGGGGTGGCGTTTGGGTTAAGGTGTTTTTTTGATCCCTATTTGTGCTTTTTACTGTTATATGGGGGGTTACTGTATATGGGGGAAATCCAATGTATAATTTCTACTTGTTGTGTTCTTGTTGCTTTCTTTTTGTTGGGGGAGGGGGGGGCTTTGTTGAAAATTTGTTGAAAAACTTGAATAAATATATATTTTTTTAAAACTCCAAGGCAAGAGTGTGATAATAAATGATCTTCTTAATTTTTAAATTCACAAGATCTTGCTGCTGGAAATTATTTAAATTGGGACCAACCACTCTGAGGGTAAGAATACACACCAACCTCGCATATAAAAATATTAAATAATAAGCACAGAAACTCAGTCCATGGCAACAGATTTAATCAGTGTTGTTGCACAACTTGTCAGAACAGTGTTCTTTTGAACTTGGATTTGAATCTAGGTCAGAAGATTAACATTTATGAAATTAGTGGCAATTTAATTACTGATTCGAAAACGAGTTTCTCCACATGAAGGTGATGATAAATGGATACGATTGCCTGTTGGGCTGTCTGGGTCTCCTGCTGCTCGTACTATTTATACACCTGGAAGAGGCTTTTGC
Organism: Scyliorhinus torazame; assembly: GCF_047496885.1. Taxonomy (NCBI): domain Eukaryota; kingdom Metazoa; phylum Chordata; class Chondrichthyes; order Carcharhiniformes; family Scyliorhinidae; genus Scyliorhinus; species Scyliorhinus torazame. Next base: position 37,730,049 of record NC_092722.1, read on the forward strand.
ATTAGTATTGTGCCATTTGGGCAGTACGGAGGTGCTCAGCGCTATGAGGCAGAAGGCCATCAATAATAATAATCTTTATTAGTGTCACAAGTAGGCTCACATTAACACTGCAATGAAGTTACTGTGAAAATCCCCTAGTCACCACACTCCAGCGCCTGTTCGGGTACACAGAGGGAGAATTCAGAATGTCCAATTCACCCAACAAGCTCGCCTTTTAGGACTTGTGCGGGGAAACTGGAGCACCTGGAGGAAACCCACGCAGTTCATAGAATCATAGAAGTTTACAGCATGGAAACAGGCCCTTCGGCCCAACCAGTCCATGCCGCCCAGTTTTTACCACTAAGCTAGTCCCAGTTGCCCGCACTTGGCCCATAACCCTCTATACCCATCTTACCCATGTAACTATCTAAATGCTTTTTAAAAGACACAATTGTACCCGCCTCTACTACTACCTCTGGCAGCATATTCCAGACACTCACTACCCTCTGAGTGAAGAAATTGCCCCTCTGGGCCCTTCTGAATCTCTCCCCTCTCACCTTAAACCTATGCCCTCTAGTTTTAGACTCCCCTACCTTTGGGAAAAGATGTTGACTATCTATCTTATCTATGCCCCTCATTATTTTATAGACCTCTATAAGATCACCCCTAAGCCTCCTACGCTCCAGGGAAAAATGTCCCAGTCTATCCAGCCTCTCCTTATAACTCAAACCATCAAGTCCCGGTAACATCCTAGTAAATCTTTTCTGCACTCTTTCTAGTTTAATAATATCCTTTCTATAATAGGGTGACCAGAACTGTACACAGTATTCCAAGTGTGGCCATACTAATGTCTTGTACAACTTCAGCAAGATGTCCCAACTCCTGTATTCAATGTTCTGACCAATGAAACCAAGCATGCCGAATGCCTTCTTCACCACCCTGTCCACCTGCGACTCCACCTTCAAGGAGCTATGAACCTGTACTCCTAGATCTCTTTGTTCTATAACGTTACGGGGAGCAGTTACGGGGAGGCGTGCAGACTATGCTCAGACAGTAACCCAAGCGAGAATCGAACCCGGGTTCCTGGCGCTGTGAGGCAACAGTGCTAACCGTGGGCAGCACAGTGGCACAGTGGTTAGCACTGCTGCCTCACGGCGCCGAGGTTCCAGGTTCGATCCCGGTTCTGGATCACTGTCTGTGTGGAGTTTGCACATTCTCCCCATGTTTGCGTGAGTTTCACCCCCACAACCCAAAGATGTGCAGAGTAGGTGGATTGGCCACGCTCAACTGCCCCTTAATTGGACAAAATGAATTGGGTACTTTAAATTTACAAAAAAAAAGTTTATTCGAGGCAGAGTTCAATAGCTTTTGATCAACATGGGAGCCAGGGACCAGGCAGGAATTGGAGTTGAGGGCCACAGTCAGATCTACTCAAGGGGCCGAATGGCCGACTCCTGCTCCTAATTCTTGCGCTCTTGTGTCTCCTTAAAATTGTCTTTTGCGTTGCAACATGTGCTGCCCCGGAATAAAAACAGAAAACGCTGGAAACAGTCAGCAGATCCGGCAGCGTCTGCAGGAAGAGAGAGACAGAGGTTTAACCTTTCCGGCCTATAAGCTTTCATCAGAACCGGAAGGAATTGAGAGATTTAACACAGGATAAAAGCAAATTACTGCGGATGCTGGAATCTGAAACGAAAGAGAAAATGTCATCGGACTCAAAACGTTAGCTCTTTTCTCTCCCTACAGACGCTGCCAGACCTGCTGAGATTTTCCAGCATTTTCTCTTTCGTGAGAGATTTAACAGTTTCTCAACATGTACAGAACCAAGGGAAAAATGGGGGAGGGGCAGACAGGGGGGGAAAGCAAAGGGAAGGTCTGTGAATGGATGGAGGGTGCGAATGACAAGAGGGTTCATGGTGATGTGCCTGGGTTTACTGAACCCTACCAGGGCAAGGAATGTTACAGCATGTGGTAGTAGAGGTATTACGGTACCTGGTAGGCTGGAACACCATTCGTAGAAACTGTATGCTTCCTATTGGTCAAGATGTATGGTAGCTCCGCCCTGCTAGGCGTGGTATAAGAGCCCGTGCCGCCCCAGCAGCCTCCATTCTGTACCTGAGCTGCTGGGGGAAACATCTAGCTTATTAAAGCCTTCAGTTGGACTACAACCTCGCCTAGTGGTCATTGATCGTGCATCACTGCAGTATTTCCAAACAACCAGGGCAGGAGAGGCAATGTTACACTGGATGTGCTGGAAATTAATAGGTGGTTTTGGGACCCAGCATCTTAGAATCCTTCCACCATGCACTTCTACCAAGCTGTCATTGCAATCTTCCTCTCCAACAGCAGGACTTCTGATGAAGGCTTGACCTGCTAATTGATTCCAGCATTTTCTTTCTCCTTTTGTTCCGTTTAGCTACTAGTTTCCCTTTGAGGCCTGGATTTGCCGTGGCCCACACAATGATCGAAGTGTTAGCAGGTTAATCCACATCGGAAACCTCTATCTGCATTCCTAAACAGGCCTTTATCAAGGACTGCCTTGGCTGTTTCTCACAGGAGCTGTGAAACCCCTTGCTGCTTAGACTGCCGTTCTATTCAATTCTACATCATGGCGCACAGAAAGTCAGGCAATGGGAAATCTCATTCTTCACAGCAATATTCTCAGGAATTGATGGGCCCCAGCCTAGGATAATACCGTTGACAAATAAAGAACGGATTTGCATTTATACAGCACCTTTTACAACGTCAGGAGGCATGTACCTTTGAAATGTAGTCACTGTTGTACTGTAAGAGACAGGGCACCCGGCAAGTCCTCGCAAACAGCAATTCAGTGAATTACCAGATCATCTGTTCTGTAAGTGTTGGGGGACGGATAAATATTGGCCGGGACATTAGGTGAACTCTTCTTCAAATAGCGCCATGAGATCTTTTACTCTGCAGGACTCCACTGACAGACTCCTCTGATAGATTGCTCTATGCTGCCTCAGTGCCAGCACTAAAATGGCTGCCGAGATCACGTGGTCAGGCATCTGGAATGGGGTTGGAAGGTGACGGTGCTCCCACTGAATTGGATCCCTCAAATACAGCAGCACAATGTAAATCTGAAACAAAGGCAGGAAACACTGAGCAGTTTAGTCAGTAGCTTTACAGAGAAGTGACCACCAGCCTTCAAACCTGCGAAGAAAGGCTTGCATCGCAAATTTTAACTTGCCCACTTTCCCCGCAGATTATGACTAACCTGCTGCAGTGCTTTGTTTCCAGTGTCTTCTGTTTGCATTTTATTGACTTTGGCATCCTTTCATGAGAACTTTTGAGAAGGGCGTATCGTCTATTGACTGGGTGGCAGCCTCGTTGACAGACAGTTTGGGAGAGAAATTCTCTTCCGGGATTATGTGGACTGTTGAGAGGCGGTGTCAGGACATTGTGTGTGTGAACCTTGCAACCAGCAGGGAGAGGGCCGGCTGTCTTTTAAAAGGTGAAACTCCGTTTAGAGACATTTGTTAGAGACGACAGGTGCAATTCACCCTTAAAAATGACTAAAAATACACCTTGAGAGGGTCTGTGGAGTGGTTTGCCCAGAGATGGAAACTATTTATCGACTTCTTCAAGTTAAGACAATGGGAGGGGGGGGGGGGGGATTTGGGGGTTTAAAAAAGAAAGAGGAGGCCGAGAGGGTGGGGGGCATGGCAGGGAGGACAGGGCACGGGTGTTGGGGATTTATTTGTTATGAGATTTTCTGTTTGTTCTCTTTTTGATTCTTTTGTGTTTGATGTATAATTATATAAATGCCTTAATTAAAAGATTTTTTGATAACGTTGTTTGGGTGAATGCAGGCCACGATCTCACCTCGATAGCCGATGTGAAACACCCTGACAAACTCGCCCAAACTACACTTAGTCATTTTTATGGGGGGATTGCGCTTGTTGTCTCCAACAAATGTCTCTAAACTGAGTATGATTGGGGGTCAAGGCTGAGGGAGGGTGTTGAGTTGACAGACACAGCTTTGTCTCTGGAGAATCTGGAGACAATGGGGGGCCTCCCTGGTCCTCCTGTCACACCGGACCCTTGCTGCCGCCTGTCCTCCATCCTCTGCCTCCTCCTCGTGCTCGTCTTCCAGCCACTCCTGGTCTGCCTTCTCCTCCTCCTCAGACAAGGCCGCATGTCCCTCTTCTTCCTCTCCCTCCACAATGTTGCTCCGCTGCTCCTCCAGATTGTGGAGGGCACAGCAGATCACCACCAAGTGGGAGGCCCTCTGAGGACCAGGGGACCCAGGCTTCGGATCTGCACAACTCAGCAGAGACGGCACAGGGTGATTTTGAGAAGGCAGCAGAAGGGGTTAAACAGCTCAAATCAAAACCACCTGGTGGTGGAATGTTGACGATCTACAGTCTGTACAAACAGGCTGGAGATGTGAATACAGCTCGTCCTCGCATGTTTCAAAGGCCAAGTGAGATGCACGGTGTTGCTAACTTTGCCTTTGTTTAATTGCTCTGTTTTATCACCTTTGCTGTTGAGTCGCCAGGTATCTTTCTGATACCGCCACGTGGTTCAAGTCCGAGTAATGATCAATAATCCAATACACCGCTTAGTAAGATTTAAATCAAAGCACATTTATTATACACAGTAATCGCTACTCAGGCACAAATTCTACGTCTAAGCTACTTCTGCAGCTAACAGGCCAATACTTAACTTTGGACTGGCCCACCAGGTCAGGGGAACGAATGGCCTTTCGTTCGGGTTCTGAGTCTGCGGGATTCGAAGTTGGTACGGATTGGTAGCTAGGAGCGCCTATCTCGTAGCGAGCGTTGGAGTAAGACTTACAGTTTTTGAGCGGTTGCTGAAGCGTTAAGAGAGCTGGAAGAGAGAGCGCCTTGAACTTGGGGCTCAATTCTTATAGTCCCCAGGGGCTTCCCGCCTTTCGGGGCGGACCCTGTACCTGGTCCCAAGTGATTGGACTTTGTCCCAATCACTTGTTTCGATTTTCTCCAATGCTGGAGCGGTTCCCTGATCGATGGGCGGTTTTGAGGTGGTCGTTCACCTCCCATTGTGTAGGCTTCTGCTGGCGCCGAAGAGTCTGGTTTTGCTTTATGTGTCTAAATGTTGCTCATTGTTCCCGGGGATTGCTCATTAATATGCAGATGGCTGGTGTTTTGTTATGCTGATGGTTGCTGGTATCGATCTTGTCTGGCCTTTCCAGAGGTAAATACACAGTCAACCTGCAGCTGCTCGTTTTTGTCCTATTGGCTGACTTTCCCATCAGCCTTTGCCGTTCCCCATTTTAAATCGGGAGTTAGCCATTTTAAGTGGCTACAATGGAATGAATGTGAAGGAACAAGTAAAGAAGAGGCAATGAAGAAGTACATCACAAAGGTTCAAGAGCTGAAAGGGAAATATGGCATGACTTAAAATAGGACCTTTTTTAAAGAAGGCCTGAATTTTAGACTACAATTGTAGGAAAAAAAAGCACTGACTCATTGAGGTACTTTGTTCCCCCTTGATACGTACAGAGGAGATTATACTTAAATGAAACCAACTTCCTTTTTTTTTTAAGAGTACCCAATTCATTTTTTCCAATTAAGGGGCAATTTAGCGTGGCCAATCCACCTACCCTGCACATCTTTGGGTTGTGGGGGCGAAACCCACACAGACATAGGGAGAATGTGCAAACTCCACACGGACAGTGACCCAGAGCCGGGATCGAACCTGGGACCTCGGCGCAGTGAGGCCGCAGGGCTAACCCACTGCGCCACCATGCTGCCCAAAACCAACTTCCTTAATGGTAGCAACATTTGTGATTATTTTTTATATTAAAACATGGCAGTTCATATTACTTAATAATGCCTAGTCATGTTAGTGGACTGAATACTGACTTTGCTGCGAACATTATAAGAAAATAAAATGGCATTGCAACTTTAAAAAAAGGCAAAACCCTCCTTTGAAGTAGCCTTCAACTGTGAAGCTAGAGGTTGCTCATAGTCAAAGGGGGTGAAATTGACTTTCAGGAGTGAAGCCGCAGAAGGGCTCTTTCCTGTGAGAGTTTGGTGGGTCAGACAGGCTGCAGTTCTGATTGCCCCTGGATGGGTCTCCACAATATATTTTTAAAATTTTAGCGTACCCAATTATTTTTTTCCAATTAAGGGGCAATTTCGCGTGGCCAATCCACCTACCCTGCACATCTTTGGGTTGTGGGGGTGAAACCCACGCAAACACGGGGAGAATGTGCAAACTCCACACGGACAGTGACCCAGAGCCGGGACCGAACCTGGGACCTCGGCACAGTGAGGCATCAGGGCTAACCCACTGCGCCACCGTGCTGCCCCTGTCTCCACAATATTCAAAGATGGCTTGGAGGCCTCACAGTCGCAAAGCCTCTCACCACCCTTCCTCCCCGGCCCAGGGGCAGCCCACGACCTGGACCATTCCAGCCCCCAGAACAATCCTGTGCCCTTGAGCTGCATGCTGGTAAATGGTAACTCACCTCTTCATTTCCCCTCAGTAGCCATTACGTCAGGTCCCCGATTTTGTAGGGGAGTATTAAACGATGCCAGCGTTACTTCTCACTGGGGGGGGGGGGGGGGGGCGGGTGATTCCCGGGAGGCCGCTACATTCGACTTCAATCTCATTAATGAGATTGAAATGAATGTTAATTAGGCTTAATGAGCTTCTCGCCATTTTTGGGCGCGATCTGGAAGTCGCCACTTGGAGCGGGTCGGGTAAATTGCAAAATGGTTCACGTGCGCCACGAGTCACAATTTTGACCTCTCCTGCGATTCACCCGCGCGCCCGATCGGCATCGGTGCCGGGCGCAACGCGATGGGAAAATCGTGTCCGACATTTAGAGGAAAGCCATATTCTTGTTTTACCTATCAAGGGAACACATATTACTTTTCATTCATCAACTATTTACGGTCCCAATTTGTTTGGAATGTGTAAGTGTTTCCTAGTTGTGGGGAGAAATATCAGATGGTGGCAGCATGTTTTCATCAGTGGTGGGTGTCAATTTGCAGTTGTGTGACTTGAGGGCTGTTAAGAGTCAATCACATTGCTGTGGTTCTGGTGTTACATGTAGGACAGACCAGAAGGACCAGATGGGTTTTTAACAGCAACCCCGGTGATAATTGTCATGGTCACCATTACTGAGACGATTAATTAACTCAGTTTAAACTTCACCAGCTGCCATCGTGGGATTTGAACTCAAGTCCCCAGAACATAACCTTGGCCTTCGGATTACTAGTCCTGTGACATTACCACTACATCACCATCTCCCCCAAGCGCCGACACAAGCTTATCGCCTGTAGAGAGTAAGGGTTTACTGCAACTCTTGGCTCATATTGGATGCAAGGTCCATTTACAGGATTGAGCAGTGAGATTATACTCAAGAAAGTATTTAACAGCATAACCCTCAGAACTAAAATGTGGAAGCCCACAAAAGCTGGATGGTGTCCATGGGTTTGAAGATATTCAACAATAGTAAAGAGGAAGATTATTTAACGAGAGACAAGCTTCATTCAGGGTGTGTCCTGCTGGATTTGCCCTCAACCACAATCCGTATTTTGTGAAATTCTTTGAGAGTTAAATCGAGTGAAGCCTCAATGCTTTGTATATTTAATCCAGACCCAGAGCTCAGAGCAGCTTATGCCAATCAAACGATAATTAGGTGTAAGGCTCGGAATTAGCTTGTGAAGAAGGTTTTACATCTGTCACATAGGTAATTTATCTCCAAGGGTTGTTCATTTCGACCGACCGAAGGGAGGAACTGAGACGGCAACAAAACACCTTTTGTGCCGAAATCTGGTTGCTGCAAGCAATGGCTTGTGTGATGTAATCACGAAGCCCAAGACTGTCATGCATGGAACAAATAGCTTCTATTTCAGGGTGATACAACCAGGTGATCAGTTGCCAGTTAGATCAGGACGGCGGCAACTTCAGAAGAGCTGCCAGGCCTCAAAGTTCCCATCAGGAGAACAAGGATGTGAAGCCTAACCAGCCCTGCACAACAGAAGCTGAACTGAAACATGAAAAAACGCTTCTCCTACCTCCGCTGCTCCACTCCGCTGCTCATCCTGTTTATTCATCATCACGCATTTGCTTTCGCCACGAGAGGGCCAGCACAGCGACGATGGACCAAATAGCCTCCTTGTGTGCTGTAGGTTTCTCTGAAGTAGAATCTGTTTGATTCTTTCCATGCTTCCCTCAACCAGCAGCATCAAATCTATCAATTAACCGGCTCAGTTACGTTTTCTAAATACATTTAGAGTACCCAATTGGTTTATTTTCCAATAAACTTAGCGCGGCCAATCTACCTAACCTGCACATCTTTGGGTTTGTGAGGGTGAAACCCACGCAGACACGGGGTGAATGTGCAAACTCCACACGGACAGTGACCCAGGATCGGGGTTCGAACCCGGGTCCTCAGCGCCGCAGTCGCAGTGCTAACCACCGCGCCACCCTGCTGCCCTAACCGGCTCAGTTACAGTCGCTACTGGTTACTCACTGTCATTTTTCTTTTGCCAAACGCACAAAAACCTAAGCCAAAAGAATGCTCTTTCAAAATTAAGTATCTCTAACCGGTGACTAAACCCGGTCTGTTAACAGCGTTTTCTATCTCTACAGATGCTGCCAGGCCGGCTGAACCTTTCCAGCATTGTCTAATCTTGACTAAATCCGGTCATTGTGCACAGAAGATGGGCCAACGGGAGGGGGTGTTGTTGACATGTTGCAGTTGGATTTAGTGCCCACAAAGTGTGGTGGGGGAATTACCAGTTAATGACCCTGCTTCTAATCACACCCACAGCATCCCGCCTTCTCCCCTCCCCCACCCCAACTAACTCAACCCTTGAATGTTCAAGTGTATGGACATTAGTACAGGATCGGGTGGAGATACGTTGCCCAATGGGTTAATACTCTGCCAACAGAAGTCGTCCTGGTCCAACGATAAGGAATGACTAATTGGGCGAGGTTCTGGAGGGTGGCATGTCACCCTGGCACCGTGCCCCAATAAGAGTCACGAGACCAGGGCGGCACGGTGGCGCAGTGGTTAGCATTGCTGCCTCACGGCGCTGAGGACCCGGGTTCGAATCCCGGCTCCGGGTCACTGTCCGTGTGGAGTTTGCACATTCTCCCCGTGTCTGCGTGGGTTTCACCCCCACAACCCAAAAGGATGTGCAGGCTAAGTGGATTGGCCGCGCTAAATTGCCCCTTAATTGGGAAAAAAAATAATTGGGTACTCTAAATTAAAAAAAAAGAAATCACGAGTCCTCACGAGAGACAAGAGGAAAAGGAGGAAGAATGTTTAAAAAGGCCACACATGTTGCAGAGTGATTACTGTGTCTAATGGGTATGAAGATACCAGGTAATAGCTAATAAATAAGGAAAAGATTATTTAAAATGTAAACTTCAATCAGGGAGTGGCTTTTGTGAATGAGGCCTCAGGCACAATTAGTACTACTTTAGGGAATTGCTTCAGAGCCAATAGGAGTGAAAGCTCAAAATCCTTTTGAGGATTTAATCGAGCCCAAGAGCACCAGCTGTGCTCGAGGCAGAGTCACGGAACAATCACCAAACCGCGAGAGATTTTATTGTGGAGAGTCTTTCACACGTACGGCTTGTGGAGGGGGAGTCTCAGGTTCGCTAACCAGCATTGTTTTAGCTGATCAAAATACTGTCCTCCTCTGTTGAAGGCATTGCCTCTCGCTGTGGTATGGTGCCGCATACATATCAACACCCCTCTATCCTAATTTCACTTGGCTGGACAGCTGGTTCATGATGCAGAGCGAGGCCAGCAGCACAAATTTAATTCCTGTACTGGCTCAGGTTGGTCATGAAGGCCCCGCCTTCTCAACCTCGCCCCTCGCCTGAGGTGTGGTGACCCTCAGGTTAAAATCACCACCAGTCAGCTCTCCCCCTCAAAGGAGGAAGCAGCCTATGGTCATCTGGGACTGTGGCGATTTTACCTTACTTTACCTTATCCTCATAAGGGTTGCCAATCCTCCAGGAAGTGAAGATCGGTCTCCAGGAAGAGTGGAGCCCTGGAGAAAACAAAATCATAGATACATTGAAAAAGATTGGTTATTTTTCCTTCACTTTCTTTAAACATTCCTCTTTACCAGATATTGGGGGTGGGGGTGGGGAAGGCTGTTTGGCTGGCAGCCAAGCATCATCCAATCGGGTAATGAGTTTCTTTGCTTTCCAATTGGAGGAGGAAGGCCGTGCATCAAAAGGGTGGATGTGTTGACCGGAGACTGAATAGTGACTGGAGCATGTGGGTAGGGCATGCGATGAAACCTCATTTATTCACAATTTGCAACTCCAATACACATATGTAGCAGCACTCCATTATCTACATATGTATCAATCTTCCAATATGAAGCCTAAGTGGTTATACTGTACATGGCCAATGGTAAAGCCAATTTTAATTCCCTGCAGCAAGCCAGCTGTAGAGGGTGACAATTCCGAGCTGATGAGTCCCAAGCCTGAACGATTTGAGCTCCCTGACCTCATTTAAATTCCGCCGTTCAGCTGGTCAGGCTTTTCCAGCAGCTGACAGCAGCTGTGGTGGGGAAGGACAAAAGCCGAGGGGCACAGAGAACTTCCAGGGACATCAGAAGAAGGCAAATGTCAGCAAGGTAAATCCTCTGGTGTCCAGGGAACGCCATAGGGTCCTGCTCCAGGCCCCAAAAAGCTGTAATTTTAACTAAACTGAGGTGACCTAGAGTGTTCTCTCAGTCGTTTACCATGCGACTCTATACATCATACAGTGGACGGTGCTATTCTCCAGTCCCACCTTAAACTTTGCTCTGCTGTGAACTTTTACATTACAATGGCAATTAGGCACATAATACAACATCCCCCTTTCTTCCCATTAGAAAACTTTCCTTCCTTCCAATGGAGTATAACTATTTGCAATACAATCTTTAGTTGCTATCCCTTCTCCCCCACCTCAAGTCTCTGAATTTGGTACTTGGTTTTCTACATTTGAGTCGCTTTTTGTTGCTCCATTGAGTTGTATTTCTCTTTATTAGCAACTCATCGGATTTGTCCTGTTCCTTCCGAGGGTAATGTGCTTCCGGAGAGTGGAGAATCGGTGCCATTGGCGCCGGCATGGTTGGCGCGGCGCCAGTCGGGGGCCGCTCTACGCGGCCCCCCCAGGCAATTCTTCGCCCGGGATGGGACGAGCGGCCACAAAAGAAATCTGACGCCCGCCGGCGCCGTCCACGTGTGGTCTTAGCATGCATCCATCCAGGGGTGGCCTGGCGGGGGCGGAGGGGAGGATCCGACCTCGGGGGGGCCTCCGCTGTGGATGGCCCGCGATCGAGGCCTACCGATCGGTGGGCCGGCATCTCGGGCTGGGGCCTCTTTTGCTCCGTGCCAGCCCCTGTAGCCCTACGCCATGTTGCGTCGGGGCCGGCGTGGAGAAGGGAGCCACCGCGCATGCGCGCAACCGCACCAGTCGCACTGCGCACGCGCGCATTGGCGCCGGCCGCAGTACGCATGCGCAGACTCGTGGCACACATTTGACACCGGCATCAGCAGCTGGAGCGGCGTGGGTCGCTCCAGTGCCGTGCTGGCCTACTGAAGGGTTCGGAATTGCTGCTCCTGAGGGCATGTTGACACCGTCGTGAAACGTGACGGCGTTTACGACGGCATCAACATTAGCCTCAGGATCAGAGAATCCCGCCCCCTGTCCTTTTTCTTCCACTAATGCCTTGTGTTTCAGTGTCAGATTTACAGTTTCCAATCTCATCTCTGTCTTTCCTTTCTCTGTGGGCAGATTTTCCTTTCAATGCTGCCCCCTTTGCCATTCAACTGCCTCTTCAGCTCTTCAGCCTGTCTCTTTCCTTGTTGCCTTCCTCCTGGAACATGGAACATTGCCGAGTCCTCTCTGACAGCTGCTCTGTCAGTTTGGTCAGGGTGACACCGGCACCGGCAGCTGGAGCGGCCGCAACATGGAAGCACAGCAGAAGAAGCGCGAGGAGAATCAAAATGAAGCCTGCGAGCTTCATGAAGGAACGGCAAACCTGCCGAAAGACTGTCAAACACCACAAGAATCATTTTGCTTCTCTTTGTAATTTTCCAGAAGAATACACTGTGAGCGGAGGGATTCTTGTGGCGTTTGACAGTCTTTCGGCAGGTTTGCCGTTCCTTCATGAAGCTCGCAGGCTTCATTTTGATTCTCCTCGCGCTTCTTCTGCTGTGCTTCCATGTTGCTGCTGAAGACCGTCTTCACGTATGTTCCTCGGGGTGTTTATTTGCCGTAACCTGCTTTGATACATGTTGTAATAAAATACATTTTAAAAGAAAGACCGTCTTCACTTCTTCATGCTGCTGAATGATTACGCTTTCCTTTCGCATTCGATTTTGAAGGACAATCGCTCTTCTTTCAAGCGTTGACCTCCTGCCAACACGTTCTGGGCCTCAGGACATTATTTTGTTGCTGATGATAGTGCCAACGCAGATTTTTCTGAAGTAATATTCAGTGTCACTTTTAGCTCCGCATGTTTTTCACATGGGTACAAATTGATCCTTCAAGGATTTTTTCAGGGTCGCAACTGCTCTGTGTGCCTTTTCAGCCTGATTGCACATCTGGTTTGAGTTTCCCCAACTCCTGGTTTGATTTGTCAACTGTAGAATTAAAAAATATATAAATTTAGAGTGCCCAATTCTTTTTTTCCCAATTAAGGGGCAATTTAGTGCGGCCAATTCAACTACCCATGCACATCATTTTGGGTTGTGGGGGTGAGACTCACGCAGACACGGGGAGAATCTGCAAACTCCACACGGACAGTGACCCGGGGCCGGGATCGAACCAAGGTCCTTGGCACCGTGCGGCAGCAGTGCTAACCACTGCGTCACCGTGCTGCCCATGTCAACTGTGGAATTGAGGGTTGTTATTTTCTCGTGGTACCCTTGTGTCATCTCTGAAATTTGTTTGTCCAGATTGTGAACAGCTTAGTTCATTGAAGTCTTCAGTATATTGTATGTTTTCATAGGTATATACTCAGCTTGAATCTTGCGCCTTCAAATCTTCCAGTTCAGCTCTGATGCGAACATTCTCCTGTCGAACATCTTCATTCCCTGCAAGTTCTCTTTTTAAGCATTACGGCTGCTTTGGAGCCATTTCTTTCTATCGCACTAAACACTTTGGCTCATGCAGTTCATTGCACTGTTTGAATGAAATGAAATGAAATGAAAATCGCTTGTCACAAGTAGGCTTCAAATGAAGTTACTGTGAAAAGCCCCTAGTCGCCACATTCCGGTGCCTGTTCAGGGAGGCTGGTATGGGAATTGAACCCGTGCTTCTGGCCTTATTCAGCATTACAAGCCAGCTGTTTAGCCCACTGTGCTAAACCAGCCCCTACTGTGGTTTGCTTGAATGTAGTTTCTCTAGCTCTAGGGTCTTTTGTTGCCCTCTCTCTGGAGTCTTTTGTTGTCTCTCTCCCTGGAGTCCCCTGTTCCCCACTCTGGAGCCGTTTGCTGCTCTCTGTCTCTGGGGCCGCTTGTTGCCCTCATTGCTTTATTCAGAGTTTCAAAAATATATATTTTTATTCAAGGGATTTTCAATTTATGTACAAAACACAGGAAAGTCACCTTAATACACTTGCCGCAATACACAAGACCCCTCCATCCCCTTTAATACCCCACATGCCGCACTTTATACTTAGAATATAAAACATCAATAACCCCGGAAAAAGCACTCCTCACACCACCACCCCCACTGACAACCACCACTCCTTAAAGAAAGTGATGAACAACCTCCATCTCAAGAAGAACTCTTCCTCTGACCCCCTAATGACAATCTTTTCCAAATGTTTTTTTTTTTAAATTTGGGGTATCCAATTAAGGGGCAATTTAGCATGGCCAATCCACTTACTGCACATCTTTGGGTTGTGGGGGCGAAACCCACGCAAATACGGGGAGAATGTGCAAATTCCACATGGACAGTGACCCAGAGCCAGGATTGAACCTGGGACCTCAGCGCCGCGAGGCGGGAGTGCTAACCACTGCGCCACCGTGCTGCCCTGGCTTTTCCAAATGTAAGAACTCTGGCAAGTCACTCACCCACCCTGCTGCTTCGGGCGGCTCCCGCTTTATTCAAAGTTGCCCTCTCTCTGGAGTCTCTTTTAATTTTCAGTCCATGGCTATTTTTTTCTTGTAGTTACAACTTTAAATGTTGTTGCCCCTTTAAGACTCTCTGTACAATATCTGTTATTTTTTCACACAGGCTGTCTGCAGCCTATCGGTTTCTCTCTCACTGATTTTTCCGGGATCCCAGCAATAGTGGGCCTCAAACTTAAAACTTTAAGCAAGTCTTTCTTTGGGCTGCAATAGTTTTTTTTAAAACTCTGCAGGAACTTCACTCTTTTTTTAGATAATGTCCAGGATTCTGGGAGATTTCTTGCAAAGTTTGTGTTATGACCAGTTTTTTTTTTACTCTGCATCGCTCGGAGATCTCCCAATGGACTCCACACACTCTGGTGGATTCCTCAATTTCTAAATCTGTAGCAAAGCTTCCTCAGTTTTTTCACCAATTTTCTTTTCTGATGTGGATGTCTGTCTGGCCAGGCTACTGCTGCTTTTCCTTCCTCACACCTTGGGATTCTGTGCTAGTTTCTTTGTACAAAATGCCACCTTAATGTCACCATTGCTCACCGTGTTGTATTGTGGTGTCCCTGCTGAGCATCGTGCTGTCTTAGGGGTTCGTCTGTACTGTCCCAATGAGAGGATTTTGAGACTCAATTCCTCCTCCAGGGCACCTCCCTCTCCTCCTACACACGCTTTCCCCTCCTCCACACGCTTTGCCCTCCCTCTCCTCCCCCACATGCTTTCCCCCTCCCTCTCCTCCTGCACACGCTTTCCCCTCCTCCAGGAGAGGGAGGGGGAAAGCGTGTGGGGGAGGAGAGAGAGGGGAGGAGAGGGAGGGGGAAAGCGTGCGGGGGAGGAGAGGGAGGGGAAATAGGTATATTACCCAAATCCGCTAATCCCAAAATTTCTGTCAATATCATACTTATATAGAGGGGGAAAACGTGTGGGGGAGGAGAGAGAGGGGGAAAGCCCGCGGAGGAGGCGAGGGAGGGGGTAAGCGTGTGGGGGAGGAGAGGGAGGGGAAAGCGTGTCGGGGAGGAGAGGGAGGGGAAAGCGTGCGGAGGAGGAGAGGGAGGGGAAAGCGTGTGGGGGAGGAGAGAGAGGGGGAAAGCCCGCGGAGGAGGCGAGGGAGGGGGTAAGCGTGTGGGGGAGGAGAGGGAGGGGAAAGCGTGTCGGGGAGGAGAGGGAGGGGAAAGCGTGCGGAGGAGGAGAGGGAGGGGAAAGCGTGTGGGGGAGGAGAGGGAGGGGGAAAGCCCGCGGATGAGGCGAGGGAGGGGGTAAGCGTGTGGGGGAGGAGAAGGAGGGGAAAGCGTGTCGGGGAGGAGAGGGAGGGGAAAGCGTGTGGAGGAGGAGAGGGAGGGGAAAGCGTGTGGGGGAGGAGAGGGAGGGGGAAAGCCCGCGGAGGAGGCGAGGGAGGGGGTAAGCGTGTGGGGGAGGAGAGGGAGGGGAAAGCGTGTCGGGGAGGAGAGGGAGGGGAAAGCCCGCGGAGGAGGAGAGGGAGGGGAAAGCGTGTGGGGGAGGAGAGGGAGGGGAAAGCGTGTGGGGGAGGAGAGGGAGGGGGAAAGCGTGTGGGGGAGGAGAGGGAGGGGAAAGCGTATGGGGGAGGACAGGGGGGGGAAAGCGTGTGGGGGAGGAGAGGGAGGGGAAAGCGTATGGGGGAGGAGAGGGAGGGGTAAGCGTGTGGGGGAGGAGAGGGAGGGGAAAGCGTATGGGGGAGGAGAGGGAGGGGTAAGCGTGTGGGGGAGGAGAGGGAGGGGAAAGCGTGTGGGGGGGGAGAGGGAGGGGGAAAGCCCGCGGAGGAGGAGAGGGAGGGGAAAGCGTATGGGGGAGGAGAGGGAGGGGAAAGCGTGTGGGGGAGGAGAGGGAGGGGGAAAGCGTGTGGGGGAGGAGAGGGAGGGGGAAAGCGTGTGGGGGAGGAGAGGGAGGGGGAAAGCGTGTGGGGGAGGAGAGGGAGGGGGAAAGCGTGTGGGGGAGGAGAGGGAGGGGGAAAGCGTGTGGGGGGGGAGAGGGAGGGGGAAAGCCCGCGGAGGAGGAGAGGGAGGGGAAAGCGTGTGGGGGGGGAGAGGGAGGGGGAAAGCGTGTGGGGGAGGAGAGGGAGGGGGAAAGCGTGTGGGGGAGGAGAGGGAGGGGGAAAGCGTGTGGGGGAGGAGAGGGAGGGGGAAAGCGTGTGGGGGGGGAGAGGGAGGGGGAAAGCCCGCGGAGGAGGAGAGGGAGGGGAAAGCGTGTGGGGGGGAGAGGGAGGGGGAAAGCGTGTGGGGGAGGAGAGGGAGGGGAAAGCGTATGGGGGAGGAGAGGGAGGGGAAAGCGTATGGGGGAGGAGAGGGGGGGAAAGCGTGTGGGGGGGAGAGGGAGGGGAAAGCGTGTGGGGGAGGAGAGGGAGGGGAAAGCGTATGGGGGAGGAGAGGGGGGCGAAAGCGTGTGGGGGGGGAGAGGGAGGGGGAAAGCGTGTGGGGGAGCAGAGGGAGGGGAAAGCGTGTGGGGGGGGAGAGGGAGGGGGAAAGCGTGTGGGGGAGGAGAGGGAGGGGAAAGCGTATGGGGGAGGAGAGGGAGTGGTAAGCGTGTGGGGGAGGAGAGGGAGGGGGAAAGCGTGTGGGGGAGGAGAGGGAGGGGGAAAGCGTGTGGGGGAGGAGAGGGAGGGGGAAAGCGTGTGGGGGAGGAGAGGGAGGGGGAAAGCGTGTGGGGGAGGAGAGGGAGGGGGAAAGCGTGTGGGGGGGAGAGGGAGGGGGAAAGCGTGTGGGGGAGGAGAGGGAGGGGAAAGCGTGTGGAGGGGGAGAGGGAGGGGGAAAGCGTGTGGGGGAGGAGAGGGAGGGGGAAAGCGTGTGGGGGAGGAGAGGGAGGGGGAAAGCGTGTGGGGGAGGAGAGGGAGGGGGAAAGCGTGTGGGGGGGAGAGGGAGGGGGAAAGCCCGCGGAGGAGGAGAGGGAGGGGAAAGCGTGTGGGGGGGGAGGGGGAGGGGGAAAGCGTGTGGGGGAGGAGAGGGAGGGGAAAGCGTATGGGGGAGGAGAGGGAGGGGAAAGCGTATGGGGGAGGAGAGGGGGGGAAAGCGTGTGGGGGGGGAGAGGGAGGGGAAAGCGTATGGGGGAGGAGAGGGGGGGAAAGCGTGTGGGGGGGGAGAGGGAGGGGAAAGCGTGTGGGGGAGGAGAGGGAGGGGAAAGCATATGGGGGAGGAGAGGGGGGCGAAAGCGTGTGGGGGGGGAGAGGGAGGGGGAAAGCGTGTGGGGGAGCAGAGGGAGGGGAAAGCGTGTGGGGGGGGAGAGGGAGGGGGAAAGCGTGTGGGGGAGGAGAGGGAGGGGGAAAGCGTGTGGGGGAGGAGAGGGAGGGGGAAAGCGTGTGGGGGGGAGAGGGAGGGGGAAGCGTGTGGGGGAGGAGAGGGAGGGGGAAAACGTGTGGGGGAGGAGAGGGAGGGGGAAAGCGTGTGGGGGAGGAGAGGGAGGGGAAAGCGTCTGGGGGAGGAGAGGGAGGGGGAAAACGTGTGGGGGAGGAGAGGGAGGGGGAAAGCGTGTGGGGGAGGAGAGGGAGGGGAAAGCATTTGGGGGAGGAGAGGGAGGGGGAAGCGTGTGGGGGAGGAGAGGGAGGGGAAAGCGTATGGGGGAGGAGAGGGAGGGGAAAGCGTATGGGGGAGGAGAGGGAGGGGAAAGCGTATGGGGGAGGAGAGGGAGGGGAAAGCGTATGGGGGAGGAGGGGAGGGGGAAAGCGTGTGGGGGAGGAGAGGGAGGGGAAAGCGTATGGGGGAGCAGAGGGAGGGGAAAGCGTGTGGGGGGGGGAGAGGGAGGGGGAAAGCCCGCGGAGGAGGAGAGGGAGGGGAAAGCGTGTGGGGGAGGAGAGGGGGGGGGAAAGCGTGTGGGGGAGGAGAGGGAGGGGGAAAGCGTGTGGGGGAGGAGAGGGGGGGAAAGCGTGTGGGGGAGGAGAGGGAGGGGGAAAGCGTACGGGGAGGAGAGGGAGGGGAAAGCGTATGGGGGAGGAGAGGGGGGAAAGCGTTTGGGGGAGGAGAGGGAGGGGGAAAGCGTGTGGGGGAGGAGAGGGAGGGGAAAGCGTATGGGGGAGGAGAGGGGGGAAAGCGTGTGGGGGGGAGAGGGAGGGGAAAGCGTACGGGGGAGGAGAGGGAGGGGAAAGCGTGTGGGGGAGGAGAGGGGGGGGGAAAGCGTGTGGGGGAGGAGAGGGAGGGGGAAAGCGTACGGGGGAGGAGAGGGAGGGGAAAGCGTGTGGGGGAGGAGAGGGGGGAAAGCGTGTGGGGGAGGAGAGGGAGGGGAAAGCATGTGGGGGAGGAGAGGGAGGGGAAAGCGTGCGGGGGAGGAGGGGGAGGGGTGTGCACTCAGCGGAGGAGTGGGAGGGGAATGCACACAGCGGAGGAGAGGGTGGGGAATGCGCACGGAGGAGGAGAGGGAGGGGAATGCACTCAGCGGAGGAGAGGGAGAGGAATGCACTCAGCGGAGGAGAGGGAGCGGAATGCACTCAGCGGAGGAGAGGGAGGGGAATGCAATCAGTGGAGGAGAGGGAGGGGAGTGCACTCAGCGGAGGAGAGGGAGCGGAATGCACTCAGCGGAGGAGAGGGAGGGGAATGCACTCAGTGGAGGAGAGGGAGGGGAGTGCACTCAGCGGAGGAGAGGGAGGGGAGTGCACTCAGCGGAGGAGAGGGAGCGGAATGCACTCAGCGGAGGAGAGGGAGGGGAATGCACTCAGTGGAGGAGAGGGAGGGGAATGCACTCAGCGGAGGAGAGGGAGGGGAGTGCACTCAGCGGAGGAGAGGGAGCGGAATGCACTCAGCGGCGGAGAGGGAGGGGAATGCACTCAGTGGAGGAGAGGGAGGGGAGTGCACTCAGCGGAGGAGAGGGAGGGGAGTGCACTCAGCGGAGGAGAGGGAGCGGAATGCACTCAGCGGAGGAGAGGGAGGGGAATGCACTCAGTGGAGGAGAGGGAGGGGAGTGCACTCAGCGGAGGAGAGGGAGGGGAGTGCACTCAGCGGAGGAGAAGGAGCGGAATGCACTCAGCGGAGGAGAGGGAGGGGAATGCACTCAGCGGAGGAGAGGGAGGGGAATGCACTCAGCGGAGGAGAGGGAGGGGAGTGCACTCAGCGGAGGAGAGGGAGGGGAGTGCACTCAGCGGAGGAGAGGGAGCGGAATGCACTCAGCGGAGGAGAGGGAGGGGAATGCACTCAGCGGAGGAGAGGGAGGGGAATGCACTCAGCGAAGGAGGGGGAGGGGAATGCACTCAGCGGAGGAGAGGGAGGGGAGTGCACTCAGCGGAGGAGAGGGAGAGGAATGCACACAGCGGAGGAGAGGGAGCGGAATGCACTCAGCGGTGGAGAGGGAGGGGAATGCACTCAGCGGAGGAGAGGGAGGGGAATGCACTCAGCGGTCGAGGAGAGGGAGGGGAGTGCACTCAGCGGAGGAGAGGGAGGGGAATGCACTCAGCGGAGGAGAGGGAGGGGAAAGCGCACGGGGGAGGAGAGGGAGGGGAGTGCACTCAGCGGAGGAAAGGGAGGGGAATGCACTCAGCGGAGGAGAGGGAGGGGAATGCACTCAGCGGAGGAGGGGGAGGGGAATGCACTCAGCGGAGGAGGGGGAGGGGAATGCACTCAGCGGAGGAGAGGGAGGGGAGTGCACTCAGCGGAGGAGAGGGAGGGGAGTGCACTCAGCGGAGGAGAGGGAGGGGAGTGCACTCAGCGGAGGAGAGGGAGGGGAGTGCACTCTACAGAGGAGAGGGAGGGGAAGGCACTCAGCGGAGGAGAGGGAGGGGAATGCGCGCGGAGGAGGAGAGGGAGGGGAATGCACTCAGCGGAGGAGAGGGAGGGGAATGCACTCAGCGGAGGAGAGGGAGGGGATAGCGCGCGGAGGAGGAGAGGGAGGGGAATACACTCAGCAGATGAGAGGGAGGGGAATGCACTCAGCGGAGGAGAGGGAGGGGAATGCACTCAGCGGACGAGGAGAGGGAGGTGAATGCACTGAGCGGAGGAGAGGGAGGGGAAAGCGCACGGGGGAGGAGAGAGAGGGGAATGCACTCAGCGGAGGAGGGGGAGGGGAATGCACTCAGCGGAGGAGAGGGAGGGGAATGCACTCAGCGGAGGAGTGGGAGGGGAATGCACTCAGCGGAGGAGAGGGAGGGGAAAGCGCACGGGGGAGGAGAGAGAGGGGAATGCACTCAGCGGAGGAGAGGGAGGGGAATGCACTCAGCGGAGGAGAGGGAGGAGAATGCACTCAGCGGAGGAGGGTGAGGGAAGTGCACCCAGCGGAGGAGGGGGAGGGGAATGCACTCAGCGGAGGAGAGGGAGGAGAATGCACTCAGCGGAGGAGAGGGAGGGGAATGCACTCAGCGGAGGAGAGGGAGGAGAATGCACTCAGCGGAGGAGGGTGAGGGAAGTGCACTCAGCGGAGGAGGGGGAGGGGAAAGCGCACGGGGGAGGAGAGAGAGGGGAATGCACTCAGCGGAGGAGAGGGAGGAGAATGCACTCAGCGGAGGAGGGGGAGGGGAGTGCACTCAGCGGAGGAGGGGGAGGGGAATGCACTCAGCGGAGGAGGAGGAGGGGAATGCACTCGGCGGAGGAGAGGGAGGGGACTGCACTCAGCGGAGGAGGGGGAGGGGAATGCACCCAGCGGAGGAGGGGGAGGGGAATGCACTCCGCGGAGGAGGGGGAGGGGAATGCACCCAGCGGAGGAGGGGGAGGGGAATGCACCCAGCGGAGGAGGGGGAGGGGAATGCACTCGGCGGAGGAGAGGGAGGGGAATGCACTCTGCGGAGGAGTGGGAGGGGAATGCACTCAGCGGAGGAGGGGGAGGGGAATGCACTCAGCGGAGGAGGGGGAGGGGAATGCACTCAGCGGAGGAGGCGCAGGGGAATGCACTCAGCGGAGGAGGGGGAGGGGAATGCACTCAGCGGAGGAGGGGGAGGGGAATGCACCCAGCGGAGGAGGGGGAGGGGAATGCACTCGGCGGAGGAGAGGGAGGGGAATGCACTCAGCGGAGGAGAGGGAGGGGAATGCACTCAGCGGAGGAGAGGGAGGGGAATGCACTCAGCGGAGGAGAGGGAGGGGAATGCACTCAGCGGAGGAGAGGGAGGGGAAAGCGCACGGGGGAGGAGGGGGAGGGGAGTGCACTCAGCGGAGGAGTGGGAGGGGAATGCACTCAGCGGAGGAGAGGGTGGGGAATGCACTCAGCGGAGGAGAGGGAGCGGAATGCACTCAGCGGAGGAGAGGGAGGGGAATGCACTCAGCGAAGGAGAGGGAGAGGAATGCACTCAGCGGAGGAGAGGGAGGGGAATGCACTCAGCGAAGGAGAGGGAGGGGAATGCACTCAGTGGAGGAGAGGGAGGGGAATGCACTCAGTGGAGGAGAGGGAGGGGAATGCACTCAGCGGAGGAGAGGGAGGGGAATGCACTCAGCGGTCGAGGAGAGGGAGGGGAGTGCACTCAACGGAGGAGAGGGAGGGGAATGCACTCAGCGGAGGAGAGGGAGGGGAGTGCACTCAGCGGTCGATGAGAGGGAGGGGAGTGCACTCAGCGGAGGAGAGGGAGGGGAAAGCGCACGGGGGAGGAGAGGGAGGGGAATGCACTCAGCGGAGGAGAGGGAGGGGAATGCACTCAGCGGAGGAAAGGGAGGGGAATGCAGTCAGCGGAGGAGAGGGAGGGGAATGCACCCAGCGGAGGAGGAGAGTGAGGGGAATGCACTCAGCGGAGGAGAGGGACAGGAATGCACTCAGCGGAGGAGGGGGAGGGGAATGCACTCAGCGGAGGAGAGGGAGGGGAATGCACTCGGCGGAGGAGGGGGAGGGGAGTGCACTCAGCGGAGGATGGGGAGGGAAATGCACTCGGCGGAGGAGGGGGAGGGGAATGCACTCAGCGGAGGAGAGGGAGGGGAATGCACTCAGCGGAGGAGTGGGAGGGGAATGCACTCGGCGGATGAGAGGGAGGGGACTGCACTCAGCGGAGGAGGGGGAGGGGAATGCACTCAGCGGAGGAGGGGGAGGGGAATGCACTCAGCGGAGGAGAGGGAGGGGAATGCACTCGGCGGATGAGAGGGAGGGGAATGCACTCCGCGGAGTAGAGGGAGGGGAATGCACTCAGCGGATGAGAGGGAGGGGAGTGCACTCAGCGGAGGAGGGGGAGGTGAATGCACTCCGCGGAAGAGGGGTAGGGGAATGCACTCAGCGGAGGAGTGGGAGGGGAATGCACTCGGCGGATGAGAGGGAGGGGAATGCACTCAGCGGAGGAGGGGGAGGGGAATGCACTCAGCGGAGGAGGGGGAGGGGAATGCACTCGGCTGAGGAGAGGGAGGGGAATACACTCGGCGGATGAGAGGGAGGGGAATGCACCCAGCGGAGGAGGGGGAGGGGAATGCACCCAGCGGAGGAGGGGGAGGGGAATGCACTCAGCGGAGGAGAGGGAGGGGAGTGCACTCAGCGGAGGAGGGGGAGGGGAATGCACTCGGCGGATGAGAGGGAGGGGACTGCACTCAGCGGAGGAGGGGGAGGGGAATGCACTCAGCGGAGGAGGGGGTGGGGAATGCACTCGGCGGAGGAGAGGGAGGGGAATGCACTCGGCGGATGAGAGGGAGGGGACTGCACTCAGCGGAGGAGGGGGAGGGGAATGCACTCAGCGGAGGAGGGGGAGGGGAATGCACTCGGCGGAGGAGAGGGAGGGGAATGCACTCAGCGGAGGAGAGGGAGGGGAATGCACCCAGCGGAGGAGGGGGAGGGGAAAGTGCACGGGGGAGGAGAGGGTGGGGAATGCACTCAGCGGAGGAGAGGGAGGGGAATGCACTCGGCGGAGGAGAGGGAGGGGAATGCACTCAGCGGAGGAGGGGGAGGGGAATGCACTCGGCGGAGGAGAGGGAGGGGAATGCACTCAGCGGAGGAAGGGGAGGGGAATGCACCCAGCGGAGGAGGGGGAGGGGAATGCACTCGGCGGAGGAGAGGGAGGGGAATGCACTCAGCGGAGGAGGGGGAGAGGAATGCACTCAGCGGAGGAGGGGGAGGGGAATGCACTCAGCGGAGGAAGGGGAGGGGAATGCACCCAGCGGAGGAGGGGGAGGGGAATGCACTCGGCGGAGGAGAGGGAGGGGAATGCACTCAGCGGAGGAGGGGGAGGGGAATGCACTCAGCGGAGGAGGGGGAGGGGACTGCACTCAGCGGAGGAGGGGGAGGGGAATGCACTCAGCGGAGGAGGAGAGGGAGGGGAATGCACTCGGCGGAGGAGGGGGAGGGGAATGCACTCAGCGAAGGAGGGGGAGGGGAATGCACTCGGCGGATGAGAGAGAGGGGAATGCACTCGGCGGAGGAGAGGGAGGGGAATGCACTCAGCGGAGGAGGGGGAGGGGATTGCACTCAGCGGAGGAGGGGGAGGGGAATGCACTCGGCGGATGAGAGAGAGGGGAATGCACTCGGCGGAGGAGAGGGAGGGGAATGCACTCGGCGGAGGAGAGGGAGGGGAATGCACTCAGCGGAGGAGAGGGAGGTGAATGCACTCAGCGGAGGAGGAGAGGGAGGGGAATGCACTCAGCGGAGGAGAGGGAGGGGAATGCACTCGGCGGAGGAGAGGGAGGGGAATGCACTCAGCGGAGGAGGGGGAGGGGAATGCACTCGGCGGAGGAGAGGGAGGGGAATGCACTCGGCGGAGGAGAGGGAGGTGAATGCACTCAGCGGAGGAGGAGAGGGAGGGGAATGCACTCAGCGGAGGAGGGGGAGGGGAATGCACTCAGCGGAGGAGGGGGAGGGGACTGCACTCGGCGGAGGAGAGGGAGGGGAATGCACTCAGCGGAGGAGGAGAGGGAGGAGAATGCACTCAGCGGAGGAGGGGGAGGGGAATGCACTCAGCGGAGGAGAGGGAGGGGAATGCACTCAGCGGAGGAGGGGGAGGGGAATGCACTCAGCGGAGGAGGGGGAGGGGAATGCACTCGGCGGAGGAGAGGGAGGGGAATGCACTCGGCGGAGGAGAGGGTGGGGAATGCACTCAGCGGAGGAGGGGGTGGGGAATGCACCCAGCGGAGGAGGGGGAGGGGAATGCACTCAGCGGAGGAGGGGGAGGGGAATGCACCCAGCGGAGGAGGGGGAGGGGAATGCACTCAGCGGAGGAGGGGGAGGGGAATGCACCCAGCGGAGGAGGGGGAAGGGTTATACAACACTTAGTAATATCTTGTTACTCAATTGCTTTCTGCCCGAAGTTCAATAACACTCGAAGACTTCAAATAAAGCAAATACTGCTTCTTGAGTAACGATAATAAATTAACTACAAGTTTGTTCACTCTTCAATAACTATAACTGTAGATTAGATTTATCAGATTAAATATATATATAATGATGATTAATTAATGCTATCTCTCTCTAACTCTGTTCACTAGTCACTCCTGAAACGAAGAGGCGGGAACTCTCTGGGCGGGTTTCTCCGACCCCCCGCCGGGTCAGACAATCCCGGGGGGGCGGCGCGATTCCCGCCCCGCCGCCGGCTGCCGTATTCTCCGGCACCATCTTTCCGCCGGGGTTGGGACTCCCGCCACGCCGGTCAGGGGCCGTAGGCAATGACCCCCCCGGCGATTCTCCGGGCCCTGCTGGGCCGAGTGGCGGTCCATTTTTGGCCAGTCCATTTGGCGTGAATCACTCAGCTCACGTACCGGCGGGACCTGGCAGGTGAGTTTGCGTGGCCGGTCCTCGGGGTGGGGGGGGGAGTCGCAGGGGGATCTGATCCCGGGGAGGGACCGCCACGGTGGCCTGGCCCGCGATCAGGGTCCACCGATCTGCGGGCGGGCTTGTTCCGTGGGGGCACGTCTTCCTTCCGCGCCGTCCCCTGTAGGGCTCCGCCATGGCTGGCGGCGGAGAAGAGAACCCCCCGCGCATGAGCCAAAATATGCTGGCCGGTCTGCGTATGCGCGGAACCACGGCAGCCGTTCTGCGCTTGCACGAGAACTTGCCGGCCCTTGGATTGGATTGGATTGGATTTGTTTGTTGTCACGTGTACCGAGGTACAGTGCAAAGTATTTTTCTGTGAGCAGCTCAACAGATCATTAAATACATGCGAAGAAAAGGGAATAAAAGAAAATACATAATAGGGCAACACAACATATACAATGTCACTGTATAAGCACTGGCATCGGATGAAGCATACAGGGTGTAGTGTTAATGAGGTCAGTCCATAAGAGGGTCGTTTAGGAGTCTGGTGACAGTGGGGAAGAAGCTGTTTTTGAGTCTGTTCGTGCGTGTTCTCAGACTTCTGTATCTCCTGCCAAATGGAAGAAGTTGGAAGAGTGAGTAATCCGGGTGGGAGGGATCTTTGATTATGCTGCCCGCTTTCCCCAGGCAGCGGGAGGTGTAGATGGAGTCAATGGATGGGAGGCAGGTTCGTGTGATGGACTGGGCGGTGTTCACGACTCTCTGAAGTTTCTTGCGGTCCTGGGCCGAGCAGTTGCCATACCAGGCTGTGATGCAGCCTGATAGGATGCTTTCTATGGTGCATCTGTAAAAGTTGGTAAGAGTCAATGTGGACATGCCAAATTTCCTTAGTTTCCTGAGGAAGTATAGGCGCTGTTGTGCTTTCTTGGTGGTAGCGCGACGTGGGTGGACCAGGACAGATTTTTGGAGATGTGCACCCCTAGGAATTTGAAACTGCTAACCATCTCCACCTCGGCCCCGTTGATGCTGACAGGGGTGTGTATGCGAACCAGCTGGAGCAGTGCCAACCCCTCCGGCAACCACCTAGACCCTGAAAATGCGGAGAATTCGCACTTTTGGGGGCTGTTGACGCCGGGGAGTGGTTGGCGCCGGTTTTCCCGCCAGTTTGGGGGATTAGTCCCCAGAAGGTTTGCACTGAGTGCTGAATTTGGTGCATTTTGAGTGCTATAGTAAGAGTTTGGTGACCGAGGGAGTTAGGTGAGGAGGGAGTAAGGTGCTCCTTTCATTTTGTTTCCGACATTTCCGCAAAGAGTGAGAAGAGAGCCAGGAGTTTACAGAAAGTGTAGCTGACTGGGAGCAGAGTCGGAGGGCGGAGATCTAGTTAGTCCACAGGACAGCTATATTCTGTCAGGTAAGATGGGATGGAGGCTAGGCCAGTTGCATGCTCCTCCTGTAGGATGTGAGTGGTGAGGGATACCACCGGTGTCCCCGCTGACTATACCTGCGGGAAGTGCACCCAACTTCAGCTCCTCAAAGACCGTGTTAGGGAACTGGAGCTGAAGATGGATGAACTTCGGATCATCCGGGAGGCAGAGGGTTGATTGAGAAGAGTTACAGGGAGGTAACCACACCCAAGGTACAGGACAAGAATAGCTGGGTTACCGTCAGGGGGAAAAAAACAAACAGGCAGACAGTGCAGGGATCCCTCGTGGCCATTCTCCTTCAAAACAAGTATACCGTTTTGGATGCTGTTGAGGGGGATGACCTACCGGGGGGAGGCCCTAGCGGCCAGGTCTCTCACACTGAGTCTGGCTCTGGGGCTCAGAAGGGAAGGGGGGAGAATAGAAAAGCAATAGTTGTAGGAGATTCAATGGTTAGGGGAATAGATAGGAGATTCTGTGGTCGCGATCGAGACTCCCGGAAGGTATGTTGCCTCCCGGGTGCCAGGGTCAGGGATGTCTCAGATCGTGTCTTCAGGATCCTTAAGGGGGAGGGCGAGCAGCCAGAAGTCGTGGTCACATTTGTACCAACGACATAGGTAGGAAAAGGGGTGTGGAGGTAATAAACAAGTTTAGGGAGTTAGGCTGGAAGTTAAAAGCCAGGACAGACAGAGTTGTCATCTCTGGTTTGTTGCCGGTGCCACGTGATAGCGAGGCTAGGAATAGGGAGAGAGTGCAGTTGAACACGTGGCTGCAGGAATGGTGTAGGAGGGAGGGCTTCAGGTATTTGGATAATTGGAGCGCATTCTGGGGAAGGTGGGACCTGTACAAGCAGGACGGGTTGCATCTGAACCAGAGGGGCACCAATATCCTGGGAGGGAGGTTTTCTAGTACTCTTCGGGAGGGTTTAAACTAATTTGGCAGGGGAATGGGAACCGGATTTGTAGTCCAGCAACTAAGGTAGCCGATATTCAGGACGCCAAAGCGTGTAATGAGGCAGGGAGGAAGGGAACACTGACAAAGGAGAGTACTTGCAGGCACGGAGATGGGTTGAAGTGTGTATACTTCAACGCAAGAAGCATCAGGAATAAGGTGGGTGAACTTAAGGCATGGAGCGGTACTTGGGACTACGATGTGGTGGCCATCACGGAAACTTGGATCGAAGAGGGGCAGAATTGGTTGTTGGAGGTCCCTGGTTATAGATGTTTCAATAAGATTAGGGAGGGGGGTAAAAGAGGTGGGGGGGGGGTGGCATTGTTAATTAGAGATAGTATAACAGCTGCAGAAAGACAGTTCGAGGAGTATCACCCTAATGAGGTAGTATGGGTTGAAGTCAGAAATAGGAAAGGAGCAGTCACCTTGTTAGGAGTTTTCTATAGGCCCCCCAATAGTAGCAGAGATGTGGAGGAACAGATTGGGAAACAGATTTTGGAAAGGTGCAGAAGTCACAGGGTAGTAGTCATGGGTGACTTTAACTTCCCAAATATTGAGTGGAAACTCTTTAGATCAAATAGTTTGGATGGGGTGATGTTTGTGCAGTGTGTCCAGGAAGCTTTTCTAACACAGTATGTAGATTGTCCGACCAGAGGAGGGGCAATATTGGATTTAGTACTTGGTAATGAACCAGGGCAAGTGATAGATTTGTTAGTGGGGGAGCATTTTGGAGATAGTGACCACAATTCTGTGACTTTCACTTTAGTAATGGAGAGGGATAGGTGCGTGCAACAGGGCAAGGTTTACAATTGGGGGAAGGGTAAATACAATGTTGTCAGACAAGAATTGAAGTGCATAAGTTGGGAACATAGGCTGTCAGGGAAGGACACAAGTGAAATGTGGAACTTGTTCAAGGAACAGGTACTATGTGTCCTTGATATGTATGTCACTGTCAGGCAGGGAAGAGATGGTCGAGTGAGGGAACCATGGTTGACAAGAGAGGTTGAATGTCTTGTTAAGAGGAAAAAGGAGACTTATGTAAGGCTGAGGAAACAAGGTTCAGACAGGGCATTGGAGGGATACAAGATAGCCAGGAGGGAACTGAAGAAAGGGATTAGGAGAGCTAAGAGAGGGCATGAACAATCTTTGGCGGGTAGGATCAAGGAAAACACCAAGGCCTTTTACACATATGTGAGAAATATGAGAATGACTAGAGCGAGGGTAAGTCCGATCAAGGACAGTAGCGGGAGATTGTGTATTGAGTCTGAAGAGATAGGAGAGGTCTTGAACGAGTACTTTTCTTCTGTATTTACAAATGAGAGGGGCGATATTGTTGGAGAGGACAGTGTGAAACAGACTGGTAAGCTCGAGGAAATACTTGTTAGGAAGGAAGATGTGTTGGGCATTTTGAAAAGCTTGAGGATAGACAAGTCCCCCGGGCCTGACGGGATATATCCAAGGATTCTATGGGAAGCAAGAGATGAAATTGCAGAGCCGTTGGCAATGATCTTTTCGTCCTCACTGTCAACAGGGGTGGTACCAGGGGATTGGAGAGTGGCGAATGTCGTGCCCCTGTTCAAAAAAGGGGCTAGGGATAACCCTGGGAATTACAGGTCAGTTAGTCTTACTTCGGTGGTAGGCAAAGTAATGGAAAGGGTACTGAAGGATAGGATTTCTGAGCATCTGGAAAGACACTGCTTGATTAGGGATAGTCAGCACGGATTTGTGAGGGGTAGGTCTTGCCTTACAAATCTTATTGAATTCTTTGAGGAGGTGACCAAGCATGTGGATGAAGGTAAAGCAGTGGATGTAGTGTACATGGATTTTAGTAAGGCATTTGATAAAGTTCCCCATGGTAGGCTTATGCAGAAAGTAAGGAGGCATGGGATAGTGGGAAATTTGGCCAGTTGGATAACGAACTGGCTAACCGATAGAAGTCAGAGAGTGGTGGTGGATGGCAAATATTCAGCCTGGATCCCAGTTACCAGTGGCGTACCGCAGGGATCAGTTCTGGGTCCTCTGCTGTTTGTGATTTTCATTAATGACTTGGATGAGGGAGTTGAAGGGTGGGTCAGTAAATTTGCAGACGATACGAAGATTGGTGGAGTTGTGGATAGTAAGGAGGGCTGTTGTCGGCTGCAAAGAGACATAGATAGGATGCAGAGCTGGGCTGAGAAGTGGCAGATGGAGTTTAACCCTGAAAAGTGTGAGGATTTTGGAAGGACAAATATGAATGCGGAATACAGGGTTAACGGTAGCGTTCTTGGCAATGTGGAGGAGCAGAGAGATCTTGGGGTCTACGTTCATACATCTTTGAAAGTTGCCACTCAAGTGGATAGAGCTGTGAAGAAGGCCTATGGTGTGCTCGCGTTCATTAACAGAGGGATTGAATTTAAGAGCCGTGAGGTGATGATGCAGCTGTACAAAACTTTGGTAAGGCCACATTTGGAGTACTGTGTACAGTTCTGGTCACCACATTTTAGGAAGGATGTGGAAGCTTTGGAAAAGGTGCAAAGAAGATTTACCAGGATGTTACCTGGAAAGGAGAGTAGGTCTTACGAGGAAAGGTTGAGGGTGCTAGGCCTTTTCTCATTAGAACGGAGAAGGATGAGGGGCGACTTGATAGAGGTTTATAAGATGATCAAGGGAATAGATAGAGTAGACAGTCAGAGACTTTTTCCCCGGGTGGAACAAACCATTACAAGGGGACATAAATTTAAGGTGAAAGGTGGAAGATATAGGAGGGATATCAGAGGTAGGTTCTTTACCCATAGAGTAGTGGGGGCATGGAATGCACTGCCTGTGGAAGTAGTTGAGTCGGAAACATTAGGGACCTTCAAGCAGCTATTGGATAGGTACATGGATTCCAGTAAAATGATATAGTGTAGATTTGTTTGTTCTTAAGGGCAGCACGGTAGCATTGTGGATAGCACAATTGCTTCATAGCTCCAGGGTCCCAGGTTCGATTCCGGCTTGGGTCACTGTCTGTGCGGAGTCTTCACGTCCTCCCCGTGTCTGCGTGGGTTTCCTCCGGGTGCTCCGGTTTCCTCCCACAGTCCAAAGATGTGTAGGGTAGGTGGATTGGCCATGATAAATTGCCCTTAGTGTCCAAAATTGCCCTTGGTGTTGGGTGGAGGTGTTGAGTTTGGGTGGGGAGCTCTTTCCAAGAGCCGGTGCAGTCTCAGGGGGCCGAATGGCCTCCTTCTGCACTGTAAATTCAATGATAATCTATGATTAATCTAGGACAAAGGTTCGGCACAACATCGTGGGCCGACGGGCCTGTTCTGTGCTGTATTTTCTATGTTCTATGTTAAGGGATAATCCCGGCCTCTGAGTTTACCATTTATACACAGATCTGGTGCTGCCATCTAGTGGTTGTCTAGCACTTGTTTATGGATGTTAACCCTTTACATATATTCAGATATACAGATCACTACAGGAGGGGGAAACATTTGACAGATTCCTGATGAGGGGATGATCCTGTGAGGAGAGGTTGAGTGGACCAGGCCTATAAACTGTAGAGTTTGGAAGAATGAAAGGCCACCTCATTAAAACATGCAGGGCTGGTTTCTCCGACTGCGGGATCTTCCACTTCACTGGCAGCGCACTCACGCACGTGGATTTCCCAACGACGTGGGGGTGCCCACAAAGGGAAACCCCATCGGCCGGCTGGCGGGACGGAGGATCCTGCTGTTAATGTAAGCCTACTTGTGACAATGATAACGGTTATTATTATTATAACCTTTCACCCCTCGTTAATCGAGAATCTATCCAGCTCTGCCTTAAAATTATTCCAAGGGGGCGGGGGCGTGCCGCACCAGAAAATGGGTGCGGTGGGGCGGAGGATCCCTTCCACAACATTCCGAAGAGGCTTGCCAGGGTAGGTGCTGCGAGACTGTTTCCTCTGGCCGGGAAGTCTCAGATTACACGTTTGGACATCCAGAACCAAATTTCTAGCTCGCTTTCTCTGCTACTCTGACTTCTCCCTTCTTATTAATCTTTTAGTCATTCTTTGCAGTTCTTTACGTTCTGTCCAGTTTTCTGATCTGCCACACATCTTTGCACAATTAGCCATTTTGTCTTTGATACTATTTTTGACATTTTTAGCTAACCACGGATGGTCAGTCCTCTCCTTAGAATTTTTCTTTCCTGTTGGGAAGTACCTATTCGGTGTATCCTAAAATATCCCCTTAAATGTCTGGCACTGCATCTCTATTGACCTATCCCTATGCACAATCCCCCCGCGTCTGCGTGGTCAGCTGACCAAACCGATGAATGGTGCGTCACTGAGAAACACCCAGCTGGGAGGCCGGAGAATTCCCCCCCCCCCTCCAGTATCTCCTTATATGGCTTGCTGTCACACTTGGTTTTATAATGTTCCTGTGAAGCGCCTTAAGGAGTTTTAAAATAAGGGGTCACTCATTTAAGACTGAGGTGAGGAGAATCCTTTTCTCTCTGAGGGTTGTGAGTCTCCGGAACTCTTCCTCCAAAGGCAGTGGAAGCAGAATCTCGGAATAATTTTAAGGCAGAGCTGGATAGATTCTCTTTATTATTGTCACAAGTCGGCCTACATTAACACTGCAACGAAATTACTGTGAAAAGCCCCTAGTCGCCACACTCCCGCGCCTGTTCGGGTACACAGAGGGAGAATTCAGAATGTCCAATTCACCTAACAGCATGTCTTTCGGGACTTGTGGGAGGAAACCGGAGCACCCGGAGGAAACCCACACAGACACGGGGAGAACGTGCAGACTCCGCACAGACAGTAACCCAAGCCGGGAATCGAACCTGGGACCTTGGCGCTGTGAAGCCACAGTGCTAACCACTGTGCTACCGTGCATCGGGAGTGAGCAGGAATGTGGGGTTGAACATACATAGAACATAGAACAATCATGATCTCATTGAATGGCGCAGCAGGCTCGAGGGGCCGACTCCTGCTCCTCATTTGTATGTTCACATGACGTTTTATTACACTAAAGGCACAATTTAAATAAAAGTTGCTGCGGTTGTTGTTGTTTTTCCTGCACCGACAGCCACAGCGATTGAGTCGCACATTCCTGGTTTGTACAGAAAGAGCTGGTCTGGATCAGCAACAGGGGCAATACATCTGGTCTAAGGAGTCCGGCAGGGTTACTCACAGAGAGCTCGATGTGGATGTTAAATATGGACAGGATGGGCCTTGACAATCAAATATGATGCTGACATTCCCCACCGTGGCTGACAAAATGACAAATTGCCACTCAGGTGAGGTACCTGAGGGCAAACAGCGCAGTTGGAACTGAACTTCACCTCAGAGTCCATAACCTTCAAGAGTCGAGGGAGAAAATAGAAAGGATATAAAAATAAATGATGGTCTGGAATTTCCCCTTATTATTTGCTTGAAAGAAATACTCACTATTTGCTTTGATGTGTGACGGGTATGTAAATCAATCTGGTTCACTTATCTCCAGGGATGGGATGTTACAGTGGATCTTATAATGTCATGAAACACACTCACAAAGCCACAGTAACTAAGCAGGCTGGTTAACTCTTGAGGGACTCAAATCTTCTCATTTTACTGGCAGCTCAAAGCTCCTGCAGCGCACTCACAGTTAAACTCACAGTTCATTACATCAGACGCATTTTACTGACAACTTCTTTTGCTCCAAAGTTGTTGGGGTGAGGTTCTTTATCAGCCGATGATATCATCTCATTCCATCGCAGCTCGTTTGATCAGCGTTGCTTTGACTAATTAAGTTTTTTAAGACACGGGCAGCACGGTGGCGCAGTGGTTAGCACTGCTGCCTCACGGCGCCGAGGTCCCAGATTCGATCCCGGCTCTGGGTCACTGCCCGTGTGGAGTTTGCACATTCTCCCCGTGTTTGTGTGGGTTTCACCCCCACAACCCAAAGATGTGCAGGGTAGGTGGATTGGCCACGCTAAATTGCCCCTTTATTGGAAAAAATGAATTGGGTACTCTAAATTTATTTTTAAAAAAGTTTTTTACAACACATTTTCTGTAATCCTGCCCGTTTGTAGCATGTGCAGGAACTGTTGCATATCGGACAACATGTCAGGAAAAGCCTTTGAAACACGCAGTGCAAATGGACTGACTTTGATGTGTTTGTGGGCAGAGAAGGAATTGGGGAATATTACTACGAGGGGGTTAACCATTGGCAAAGGAGCAGGCTTGTTAGGCAATATGGCCTTTATCTGTTCCTAAAAATAAAATGAGTGGGCGTAGATTACACCATCACTCTGATGGGCCCAGACTCAGAGCTGGCAGCTGGCACCAAAGAGATCAGGGCGGTGTCTACACGGTCCCCAGCCCCCATCACGGACGTGAAGACAGAGCAAGAGTAGGAAGGCAGTGCAGGTGTCCCCTGCAGTCATCTCCCTGCAAAACAGATATACCGTTTTGGATACTGTTGAGGGAGATGGCTCACCAGGGGAAGGCAGCAGCAGCCAGGTTCATGGCACCGTGGCTGGCTCTGCTGCGCAGCTGGGCAGGAAGAAGAATGGCAGGGCTATAGTGGTAGGGACTCAATCGTAAGGGGAATAGACAGGTGGTTCTGCGGACGCAATCGAGACTCCAGGATGGTATGTTGCCTCCCTGGTGCAAGGGTCAAGGATGTCTTGGAGCGGCTGCAGGACATTCTGGGGGAGGGTGAACAGCCAGCTGTCGTGGTGCACATAGGCACCAACAGTATAGGTAAAAAACGGGATGAGGTCCTACAAGCTGAATTCAGAGAGTTAGGAGTCAAACTAAACAGTAGGACCTCAAAGGTAGTAATCTCAGGATTGCTACCAGTCCCACGTGCTAGTCAGAGTAGGAATGTCAGGATAGATAGAATGAATGCGTGGCTCGAGAGATGGTGCAAGAGGGAGGGTTTCAAATTCCTGGGGCATTGGAACCGGTTCTGGGGGAGGTGGACCAGTACAAACCGGACGGTCTGCACCTGGGCAGGACTGGAACTGATGTCCTGGGGGGTGGTTGCTAGAGCTGTTGGGGAGGGTTTAAATTAATGTGGCAGGGGGATGGGAACCGATGCAGGAAGTTGGAAGGTAGTAAAACAGGGACAGAAACAAAAGGCAGTAAAGGGGAAAGTGTAAGGCAGAGAAGCCATAGTCAAAAATCAAAAAGGGCAACAGTACAAGGTACAGTGACTGAGGGGAGCTCAGTGAATAGGACCAGTAATACTAAAAGAAATAAAACGGGAAGTAAAAACATTAATGGTAAGCGACGCGGCAGGTTGTTACACGAAGATATGGGTTCAACAACAAGGAAAATTAGGAGAAAAGGTAAGAGGAAATATAACTTAGGAGAGGTTACTGATCTAGGTGTTAAGATTCAAAACAGAGGTAAAAAAGCCAACATAAGTGTACTTTACCTGAATGCTCGTAGTATTCGGAATAAGGTAAATGAGTTGATGGCGCAAATCATCGCGAATGACTATGATTTAGTGGCCATTACTGAAACATGGTTAAAGGATGGTCACGACTGGGAGTTAAATATCCAAGGGTATCAAACTATTCGGAAGGACAGAGTGGATGGTAAGGGAGGTAGTGTAGCTCTGTTATTTAAGGATGCCATCTGGGCCACCAAATAGTAACATTATGGTGGGACAGGCAATAAACAAAGAAATAACGGATGCATGTAGAAATGGTACAGCAGTTATCATGGGGGATTTTAATCTACATGTCGATTGGTTTAATCAGGTCGGTCAAGGGAGCCTTGAGGAGGAGTTTATAGAATGTATCCACGATAGTTTCCTAGAACAGTATGTAATGGAACCTACGAGTGAACAAGCGGTCCTAGATCTGGTCCTGTGTAATGAGACAGGATTGATTCATGATCTCATAGTTAGGGATCCTCTCGGAAGGAGCGATCACAATA
This sequence comes from Scyliorhinus torazame, assembly GCF_047496885.1. NCBI lineage: Eukaryota > Metazoa > Chordata > Chondrichthyes > Carcharhiniformes > Scyliorhinidae > Scyliorhinus > Scyliorhinus torazame. The sequence continues at coordinate 37,764,948 of NC_092722.1, forward strand.
TGGTGGAATTTAAATTACAGATGGAGGGTGAGAAGGTAAAATCAAACGCTAGTGTTTTGTGCTTAAACAAAGGAGATTACAATGGGATGAGAGAAGAACTAACTAAGGTAGACTGGGAGCAAAAACTTTCTGGTGAAACAGTTGAGGAACAGTGGAGAACTTTCCAAGCGATTTTTCACAGTGCTCAGCAAAGGTTTATACCAACAAAAAGGAAGGACGGTAGAAAGAGGGAAAATCGACCGTGGATATCGAAGGAAATAAGGGAGAGTATCAAATTGAAGGAAAAAGCATCCAAAGTGGCAAAGGTTAGTGGGAGACTAGAGGACTGGGAAATCTTTAGGGGGCAACAGAAAGCTACCAAAAAAGCTATAAAGAAGAGTAAGATAGATTATGAGAGTAAACTTGCTCAGAATATAAAAACAGACAGTAAAAGTTTCTACAAATATATAAAACAAAAAAGAGTGGCTAAGGTAAATATTGGTCCTTTAGAGGATGAGAAGGGAGATTTAATAATGGGAGATGAGGAAATGGCTGAGGAACTGAACAGATTTTTTGGGTCGGTCTTCACAGTGGAAGACACAAATAACATGCCAGTGACTGATAGAAATGAGGCTATGACAGATGAGGACCTTGAGAGGATTGTTATCACTAAGGAGGTAGTGATGGTCAAGCTAATGGGGCTAAAGGTAGACAAGTCTCCTGGCTCTGATGGAATGCATCCCAGAGTGCTAAAAGAGATGGCTAGGGAAATTGCAAATGCACTAGTGATAATTTACCAAAATTCACTAGACACTGGGGTGGTCCCGGTGGATTGGAAATTAGCAAACGTGACACCACTGTTTAAAAAAGGAGGTAGGCAGAGAGCGGGTAATTATAGGCCAATGGGCTTAACTTCGGTAGTAGGGAAGATGCTGGAATCTATCATCAAGGAAGAAATAGCGAGGCATCTGGATGGAAATTGTCCCATTGGGCAGACGCAACATGGGTTCATAAAGGGCAGGTCGTGCCTAACTAATTTAGTGGAATCTTGTGAGGACATTACCAGTGCGATAGATAACGGGGAGCCAATGGATGTGGTATATCTGGATTTCCAGAAAGCCTTTGACAAGGTGCCTTACAACAGGTTGCTGCATAAGATAAAGATGCATGGCATTAAGGGTAAAGTAGTGGCATGGATAGAGGATTGATTAATTAATAGAAAGCAAAGAGTGGAGATTAATGGGTGTTTCTCTGGTTGGCAATCAGTAGCTAGTGGTGTCCCTCAGGGGTCAGTGTTGGGCCCACAATTGTTCACAATTTACATAGATGATTTGGAGTTGGGGACCAAAAGCAATGTGTCCAAGTTTGCAGACGACACTAAGATGAGCGTTAAAGCAAAAAGTGCAGAGGATACTGGAAGTCTGCAGAGAGATTTGGATAGGCTAAGTGAATGGGCTATGGTCTGGCAGATGGAATACAATGTTGACAAATGTGAGGTTATCCATTTTGGTAGGAATAACAGCAAAAGGGATTATTATTTAAATGATAAAATATTAAAACATGCTGCTGTGCAGAGAAACCTGGGTGTGCTAGTGCATGAGTCGCAAAAAGTTGCTTTACAGGTGCAACAGGTGATTAAGAAGGCAAATGGAATTTTGTCCTTCATTGCTAGAGGGATGGAGTTTAAGACTATGGAGGTTATGCTGCAATTGTATAAGGTGTTAGTGAGGCCACACCTGGAGTATTGTGTTCAGTTTTGGTCTCCTTACTTGAGAAAGGACGTACTGGCACTGGAGGGTGTGCAGAGGAGATTCACTAGGTTAATCCCAGAGCTGAAGGGTTGGATTACAAGGAGAGGTTGAGTAGACTGGGACTGTACTCGTTGGAATTTAGAAAGATGCGGGGGTGATCTTATAGAAACATATAAAATTATGAAGGGAATAGATAGGATAGATGCGGGCAGGTTGTTTCCACTGACGGGTGAAAGCAGAACTAGGGGGCATAGCCTCAAAATAAGGGGAAGTAGATTTAGGACTGAGTTTAGGAGGAACTTCTTCACCCAAAGCGTTGTGAATCTATGGAATTCCTTGCCCAGTGAAGCAGTAGAGGCTCCTTCATTAAATGTTTTTAAGATAAGGATAGATAGTTTTTTGAAGAATAAAGGGATTAAGAGTTATGGTGTTCAGGCCGGAAAGTGGAGCTGAGTCGACAAAAGATCAGCCATGATCTCATTGAATGGCGGAGCGGGCTCGAGGGGCCAGATGACCTACGCCTGCTCCTAGTTCTTATGTTTCTTCTGTATCGGGGCTTCCACACCCCCCGGCAATTCTTGCCAGCATTACGCTCCTCATGCCAGCCCGCAACCCCCCCCCTCACCCCCCCCCCCCCCCCCCCCCCCCCCCACCATCACCATCGAAGTTTAGTTAGCAGCTGCCCCCCCAATGTTGGAGCTCTCACTAGAGCCCGCCCAGGCAATGCTCCCTGGCTCAGGTTGCCACTGTGCCAACCTGGCTGTGGTGTTCTCTGTGATTCTTGCTCTGAGGATGAATGTTGTAGTGTTCATAAACAACATGTTCATAAACAAAGCTAACATTTGTTTACACTGCTTAAATTAAAACAAAGCTTGACCACTTACTCCGAAAGTAAGCAATAATCTAATCTCCACTCTATACTCAATGTGATGTGAGAGTACCTTTAAGAAATGGGTGTTTAAGAAATGTACCTTTAAGAAATGGGTGTAAGAAATGTACCTTTAAGAAATGGGTGTTTATCAGTGATGTCAGAGTGTGGGTGGAGCTGGGCTGTCTGTCTGCTTTTTACTTTCGTTTAGGCTGTTTGCTGCAGGGTGTGTTTTAGTTTTGTTTTCAGTGTTAGAGCTGAAGCCAGACCAAGCAGGTGTACTGTGATCTCTCTGCCATCAAAAGACTATCTCTTAATCATTTGGTGAATTCAGAATTATTAATGTTCTCAGTAGTGAATGTAAACCTAATGTGCTTCTGGTAAAAAGTGTATTAAGTCTTATGGATGTTAAAAGGAAAGCTTAAAGGATTATTTAGTGTTGTATTCTTTGGGGGTTGTATTTGAATTGATGGTTGCTGAGATGTTCACTGTATGTTTTAAAAAGGTTAACTTGAGTTCATCGAATAAACATTCTTTTGCTTTAAAAAATACTTTTCCATTTCTGCTGTACCACACCTGTAGAGTGGGCCGTGTGCTCCCCATACCACAATCTAGTAAAGGTTGTGGGTCAGGTGAACTCCACTTTGGGGTTCTCTAAACTCTCGCCCATAACATCAACTACACTAGTCAACACTCTATCTAATACTGTACTGAACTCTCTATCACTGGTCTCTCTAGCTCTCCTCTCTAGCTCTCTCCCAGGGATCTGTGATGGGGGGCAGCACAATGGCGCAGTGGGTTAGCCCTGCTGCCTCACGGCGCCGAGGTCCCAGGTTCGACACCAGCTCTGGGTCACTGTTCGTGTGGGGTTTGCACATTCTCCCATTGTTTAATTGGGTACTCTAAATTTATTTTTTTTAAAGAGAGCTGTAATGGCAGGTAATGTTGTCCGAATCTTCCTACCCATGGGCATTTTGACAGGTGACAATCCTGACGATAGCGGAGCTGCTCTATAAGTTAAGAGTACAAGCGACAAATCCTTCTGGTCCTCATACGCCTTCCTTTTTTAAAATATAAATTTACAGTACCCAATTAATTGTTTTTCCAATTAAGGGGCTATTTAGTGTGGACAATCCACCTCCCCTGCACATCTTTGGGTTGTGGGGGCGAAACCCACGGAGACACGGGGAGAATGTGCAAACTCCACACGGACAGTGACCCAGAGCCAGGATCGAATCTGGGACCTAGGCGCCATGAGGCAGCAGGGCTAACCCACTGCGCCACCGTGCTGCCCTATCATACGCCTTCCTGAAGAGTTGCTTTACTGTGCCTTATATACTTCTGAAACTGGCATCATTACATTAACCCTTTGTTATCGGTACATTTCCTATAATGTCACATTCCCTTTACTTTGAGAAAACAAATTGTTCTAAATTCTTTCTAAATTTTTTTACATACATAGTGGATGCTATGTGCATGTATTACATGCTTTGTGCATATCATAATTGCAATTTCTTCAGATTTACAGTCCTTAATGTTTTTTTTTACACAAATTCAGTCTATTTGGTGATCTTCTCGATCTTTTTAGTGCACTCATAGTACTTTCAGAGTTTTCTGTCATCTATTCTGTTTGTATAGTTGTTAGTAACGCTGCCGGTAGGTCTATGTTACCAAACAATGTTTCTGGTTGTGTTAAATTCGGCTCTGGAACTTTCATCTAACTTTTAACTTTTAGAAAAGCTCGCCTATTTCTTCGAAACAGTGTTCCAGCTTCAGTTTGGATTATGTACGACCTTGGCGCAACTTCGTTTAAGGTTTTAGCTGCTTCTGACCAGCCACCATTTGGATTTTCTATCTTTACTCTATCACCTTCTGTGGGTTGCGGTAGCAGTTTTGCTTGCCTGTTATATTAAGCTTGCTGCGTGCATGCTTTTGCTTGATACGTTGATGCATTAACTGCTCATCCTCGATAGGAATGATGATGGCAGGTAATGTTGTTCGAATCTTCCTTCCCGTGAGCATTTGGACAGGCGACAATCCTGACGATAACGGAGTTGCTCAATAACTTGAGAGCGCCAGCGATAAGTCCTTCTTGTCATCATACGCCTTCCTGATGAGTCGCTTTATTATGCTGATGCCTTTTTTCGGCTTTTGCATTAAACTGAGGATACTGAAGGTAACGTGCTGGAAGTTGTATGCCTCTGCAAAGGACAACCATTCCATGCTACTGAAACAAGGTCCATTATCCGTCTCGACTTTGACTGGAATTCCGTGTCGAGCAAATCGAGATTTTGACGTTCTTTTTTTTTTTATAAAATATTTTATTGAAAATTTTTGGTCAACCAACACAGTACATTGTGCATCCTTTACACAATATTATAACAACACAAATAACAATGACCTATTTTATAAACAGAAAATGAATAAATAAGAAGTAACAAAAATGAAAACTAACCCTAATTGGCAACTGCCTTATCACAAGTAACACTCTCCAAAAATATAATTTAACAGTCCAATATATAATTATCTGTAGCAACGACCTATACATATTATACAGTATATATTAACAACCCTGAGAGTCCTTCTGGTTCCTCCTCCTCACCACCCCCCGCCCCCCCCCCCCCCCCCCATCCTGGGCTGCTGCTGCTGCCTTCTTTTTTCCATTCCATCTATCTTTCTGCGAGGTATTCGACGAACGGTTGCCACCGCCTGGTGAACCCTTGAGCCGACCCCCTTAGAACGAACTTAATCCGCTCTAACTTTATAAACCCTGCCATGTCATTTATCCAGGTCTCCACCCCCGGGGGCTTGGCTTCTTTCCACATTAGCAATATCCTGCGCCGGGCTACTAGGGACGCAACGGCCAAAACATCGGCCTCTCTCGCCTCCTGCACTCCCGGCTCTTGTGCAACCCCAAATATAGCCAACCCCCAGCTTGGTTCGACCCGGACCCCCACTACTTTTGAAAGCACCTTTGTCACCCCCATCCAAAACCCCTGTAGTGCCGGGCATGACCAAAACATATGGGTATGATTCGCTGGGCTTCTCGAGCACCTCGCACACCTATCCTCCACCCCAAAAAATTTACTGAGCCGTGCTCCAGTCATATGCGCCCTGTGTAATACCTTAAACTGAATCAGGCTTAGCCTGGCACACGAGGACGACGAGTTTACTCTGCTTAGGGCATCTGCCCACAGCCCCTCCTCGATCTCCTCCCCCAGCTCTTCTTCCCATTTCCCTTTTAGTTCATCTACCATAGTCTCCCCTTCGTCCCTCATTTCCCGAGATATATCTGACACCTTACCATCCCCCACCCATGTCTTTGAGATCACTCTGTCCTGCACCTCTTGTGTCGGGAGCTGCGGGAATTCCCTCACCTGTTGCCTCGCAAAAGTCCTCAGTTGCATATACCTGAATACATTCCCTTGGGGCAACCCATGTTTCTCGGTCAGCGCTCCCAGACTCGCGAACTTCCCATCCACAAACAGATCTTTCAGTTGCGTTATTCCTGCTCTTTGCCACATTCCATATCCCCCATCCATTCCCCCCAGGGCAAACCTATGGTTGTTTCTTATCGGGGACCCCCCCAAGGCTCCAGTCTTTCCCCTATGCCGTCTCCACTGTCCCCAAATCTTCAGTGTAGCCACCACCACCAGGCTTGTGGTGTAGTTCCTCGGTGAGAACGGCAATGGGGCTGTCACCATAGCCTGTAGGCTAGTCCCCCTACAGGACGCCCTCTCTAATCTCTTCCACGCCGCTCCCTCCTCCTCTCCCAGCCACTTACTCACCATTGAAATATTAGCGGTCCAATAATACTCACTTAGGCTCGGTAGTGCCAGCCCCCCCCTATCCCTGCTACGCTGTAAGAATCCCTTCCTCACTCTCGGGGTCTTCCCGGCCCACACAAAACCCATGATGCTCTTTTCAATCCTTTTAAAAAAAGCCTTCGTGATCACCACCGGGAGGCACTGAAACACAAAGAGGAATCTCGGGAGGACCACCATCTTAACCGCCTGCACCCTCCCTGCCAGTGACAGGGATACCATATCCCATCTCTTGAAATCCTCCTCCATTTGTTCCACCAACCGCGTTAAATTTAACCTATGCAATGTGCCCCAATTCTTGGCTATCTGGATCCCCAGGTAACGAAAGTCCCTTGTTACCTTCCTCAACGGTAGGTCCTCTATTTCTCTACTCTGCTCCCCTGGATGCACCACAAACAACTCACTTTTCCCCATGTTCAATTTATACCCTGAAAAATCCCCAAACTCCCCAAGTATCCGCATTATTTCTGGCATCCCCTCCGCCGGGTCTGCCACATATAGTAACAAATCGTCCGCATACAAAGATACCCGGTGTTCTTCTCCTCCTCTAAGTACTCCCCTCCACTTCTTGGAACCCCTCAACGCTATCGCCAGGGGCTCAATCGCCAGTGCAAACAATAATGGGGACAGAGGGCATCCCTGTCTTGTCCCTCTATGGAGCCGAAAATATGCAGATCCCCGTCCATTCGTGACCACGCTCGCCATCGGGGCCCTATACAACAGCTGCACCCATCTAACATACCCCTCTCCAAAACCAAATCTCCTCAACACCTCCCACAAATAATCCCACTGCACTCTATCAAATGCTTTCTCGGCATCCATCGCCACTACTATCTCCGTTTCCCCCTCTGGTGGGGGCATCATCATTACCCCTAACAGCCTCCGTATATTCGTGTTCAGCTGTCTCCCCTTCACAAACCCAGTTTGGTCCTCGTGGACCACCCCCGGGACACATTCCTCTATTCTCATTGCCATTACCTTGGCCACGATCTTGGCATCTACATTTAGGAGGGAAATAGGTCTATAGGACCCGCATTGTAGCGGGTCCTTTTCCTTCTTTAAGAGAAGCGATATCGTTGCTTCAGACATAGTCGGGGGCAGTTGTCCCCTTTCCTTTGCCTCATTAAAGGTCCTCGTCAATACCGGGGCGAGCAAGTCCACATATTTTCTATAGAATTCGACTGGGAATCCATCCGGTCCCGGGGCCTTTCCCGCCTGCATGCTCCTAATTCCTTTCGCCACTTCTTCTACCTCGATCTGTGCTCCCAGTCCCACCCTTTCCTGCTCTTCCACCTTGGGAAATTCCAGCCGATCCAAAAAGCCCATCATTCTCTCCCTCCCATCCGGGGGTTGAGCTTCATATAATTTTTTATAAAATGTCTTGAACACTCCATTCACTCTCTCCGCTCCCCGCTCCATCTCTCCTTCCTCATCCCTCACTCCCCCATTTCCCTCGCTGCTCCCCTTTTCCTCAATTGGTGTGCCAGCAACCTGCTCGCCTTCTCCCCATATTCGTACTGTACACCCTGTGCCTTCCTCCATTGTGCCTCTGCAGTGCCCGTAGTCAGCAAGTCAAATTCTACATGTAGCCTTTGCCGTTCCCTGTACAGTCCCTCCTCCGGTGCTTCCGCATATTGTCTGTCCACCCTCAAAAGTTCTTGCAGCAACCGCTCCCGTTCCTTACTCTCCTGCTTCTCTTTATGTGCCCTTATTGATATCAGCTCCCCTCTAACCACCGCCTTCAGCGCCTCCCAGACCACTCCCACCTGGACCTCCCCATTATCAGTGAGTTCCAAGTACTTTTCAATGCACCCCCTCACCCTTAGACACACCCCCTCATCTGCCATTAGTCCCATGTCCATTCTCCAGGGTGGGCGCCCTCCTGTTTCCTCCCCTATCTCCAAGTCTACCCAGTGTGGAGCGTGATCCGAAATGGCTATAGCCGTATACTCCGTTCCCCTCACCTTCGGGATCAACGCCCTTCCCAGCACAAAAAAGTCTATTCGCGAGTAGACTTTATGGACATAGGAGAAAAACGAGAACTCCTTACTCCTAGGTCTGCTAAATCTCCACGGGTCTACACCTCCCATCTGCTCCATAAAATCTTTAAGTACCTTGGCTGCTGCCGGCCTCCTTCCAGTCCTGGACTTCGACCTATCCAGCCCTGGTTCCAACACCGTATTAAAATCTCCCCCCATTATCAGCTTTCCCATCTCTAGGTCCGGAATGCGTCCTAGCATCCGCCTCATAAAATTGGCATCATCCCAGTTCGGGGCATATACGTTTACCAAAACCACCGTCTCCCCCTGTAGTTTGCCACTCACCATCACGTATCTGCCCCCGTTATCCACTACTATAGTCTTTGCCTCGAACATTACCCGCTTCCCCACTAATATAGCCACCCCCCTGTTTTTCGCATCTAGCCCCGAATGGAACACCTGCCCCACCCATCCTTTGCGTAGCCTAACCTGGTCTATCAGTTTCAGTTGCGTTTCCTGTAACATAACCACATCTGCCTTAAGTTTCTTAAGGTGTGCGAGTACCCGTGCCCTCTTTATCGGCCCGTTCAGCCCTCTCACGTTCCACGTGATCAGCCGGGTTGGGGGGCTTCCTACCCCCCCCCCTTGTCGATTAGCCATCCCCTTTTTCCAGCTCCTCACCCGGTTCCCACGCAGCTGTATCTCCCCCAGGCGGTGCCTCCCCGCCCATCCCCTCCCATACCAGCTCCCCCCTCTCCCCAGCAGCAGCAACCCAGTAATTCCCCCCTCCTCCCCGCCGCTAGATCCCCCGCTAGCGTAATTACTCCCCCCATGTTGCTCCCAGAAGTCAGCAAACTCTGGCCGACCTCGGCTTCCCCCCGTGACCTCGGCTCGCACCGTGCGACGCCCCCTCCTTCCTGCTTCTCTATTCCCGCCATGATTATCATAGCGCGGGAACCAAGCCCGCGCTTCTCCCTTGGCCCCGCCCCCAATGGCCAACGCCCCATCTCCTCCACCTCCCCTCCTCCCCCCATCACCACCTGTGGAAGAGAGAAAAGTTACCACATCGCAGGATTAGTACATAAAACTCCTCTTTCCCCCCTTTTTAACCCCCCTCTTCGCCCCCCACATTCGCCCCACCACTTTGTTCAAACGTTCTTTTTAATAACCCGCTCATTCCAGTTTTTCTTCCACAATAAAAGTCCACGCTTCATCCGCCGTCTCAAAGTAGTGGTGCCTCCCTCGATATGTGACCCACAGTCTTGCCGGTTGCAGCATTCCAAATTTTATCTTCTTTTTATGAAGCACCGCCTTGGCCCGATTAAAGCTCGTCCTCCTTCTCGCCACCTCCGCACTCCAGTCTTGATAAACGCGGATCACCGCGTTCTCCCATTTACTGCTCCGAGTTTTCTTTGCCCATCTAAAGACCATTTCTCTATCCTTAAAACGGAGGAATCTCACCACTATGGCTCTGGGAATTTCTCCTGCTCTCGGTCCTCGCGCCATCACTCGGTATGCTCCCTCCACCTCCAACGGACCCGCCGGGGCCTCCGCTCCCATTAACGAGTGCAGCATCATGCTCACATATGCCCCGACGTCCGCTCCCTCCGCACCTTCAGGAAGACCAAGAATCCTCAGGTTGTTCCTCCTTGCGTTGTTCTCCAGTGCCTCCAACCTTTCCACACATCGTTTCTGATGTGCCTCATGCATCTCCGTCTTCACCACCAGGCCCTGTATGTCGTCCTCATTCTCGGCTGCCTTTGCCTTCACGACCCGAAGCTCCCGCTCCTGGGTCTTTTGTTCCTCCTTTAGCCCTTCGATCGCCTGTAGTATCGGGGCCAACAGCTCTTTCTTCATTTCCTTTTTGAGCTCTTCCACACAGCATTTCAAGAACTCTTGTTGTTCAGGGCCCCATGTTAAACTGCCACCTTCCGACGCCATCTTGGTTTTTGCTTGCCTTCCTTGCCGCTGTTCTAAAGGATCCACTGCAATCCGGCCACTTTCTCCTCCTTTTTTCATCCGTATCCAGGGGGGATTCCCTTCTGGTTTACCGCACAGTGTTTTTAGCAGTCAAAATTGACGTTGGGGCTCCTATCAAGAGCCCAAAAGTCCGTTTCACCGGGAGCTGCCGAAACGTGCGACTCAGCTGGTCACCGCCGCACCCGGAAGTCGATTTTGACGTTCTTATTGAGTGAGCAGTCGAATCCGCCAACATCATTACTTCAGGATAGTCAGAGTAATAATCCATAATGATTAAATGATCCTTTCCTCGGAAATAGAAGAGATCCATCCCGACCTTTGCCCATGGACTTGTGATGATTTCACTGGTCACAAAGATTTCTTTGCACTGGGATGGTTTATGTGTTTGACAGACACTACACTCTTTTCACGCAGTTGTCAAGATCTCTATTGGTGCCCGGCCAGTATACTGACTGTCTGGCACATCTGTGACAATTTTCTATTCCTAGATGCCCTTCCTGTATCGTCTCAGTGATACTTTGCCTCAGCTAGGAGGGTATCACAATCCTGTTCCCATTTTAACAGGAATCCGTTTATCACTGTCAAATCATCCTGGATGCTTTGAAAATTTCGACAACTGCCATTAGGCCATCCTTCAGTTAGGTTTTTTATTACCCTTTGTAGAACTGGGTCTTTTTCAGTTTAGAACAACTTTCCACATTTAGAACAACTTCTGTTGCTTTCTCATCATTGCTGCTTGTGGCACTCGATAACGCATCTGCCATAACTAATTCTTTGCCTGGTGTTTGATGCTGGTGGTCGTCGGTAGGCAGATTTATTTCCACCAAAATGAATCGAACACAGGCATCTGCACCAAGTAGTGATGACTTGTCTTCACCTCCAATTTGGAATCTACTGACATACAGATGTCACCATTCTGTATCATTCTGTATCATGAGGCAGCAGGAACCTTAGGTCATTATGGCATTGCCTTTGTAATCTGTCAGTCAACAGTTTGATTTTCTTATTTCATTATGTCCTCTACTTTGTATGCTCTGGATCTTCTTATTTGTATAAAATGATCTTTTAGCGTAGTATCGCTGAAGTGAAACGTCATTCTGAGGCAAAATGATTGAACTTGTTACATCGCGAGCATTACACCCTTTCGCTTGACAGTTTTTTCTAAAGTGGGCATTGGCACAGCATGTGCACGTCATCACGTTGGTGATGTCACTTCCAAAATGGCCACCATCAGTGGTGCGCTGGTTTCTGAACTGCGCCACAGCATTAATGGCGTCGGCCAGGTTGCCCGAGTTTGCACCTTTTCCCTTAGCCCTGAACTCGGCATACTCGTTAGTGGATTGCTCGCTGGATTTGCACAGATTTATGGCTTCTTCTAAAGACAGATTGGGTCTTAGCAACCTTTCTCGCAATCTCTTATCAAAAATACCAAATACTATTTGATTGCCCAACATTGAATCCAGTCCGGAGGAAAAATTACAGGCTTGCGCTCTTAGCCTTAAATCTGTAATAAATGAATCTACCGATTCTCCATTTAGCTGCAGCCTTTTTTTGAACATATATCGTTCGTAAGTCTCATTGACTTGCGCTTGACAATGTGCATCAAATTTCTCCACGACCCGTTCAAACATTTTTTTATCCTCTCTGTCTGTAAACTCAAATGAATTAAACAATTCTAATGCCTATGGTCCAGCCAAATTGAGGAGGAGCGCAATTGTTCTGTGATCAGGAGTTGAGTGTAACGTGGAGGCAGATTGAAAAACTTCAAACTGCTGTTTAAAGTTTTTCCATATTAAGGGCGGCACGTGGCGCAGTGGTTAGCACTGCTGCCTACGGCACTGAGGACCCGGGTTCGAATCCTGGCTCTGGGTCACTGTCCATGTGGAGTTTGCACATTCTCCTTGTGTCTGCGTGGGTTCCACCCCTACAATCCAAAGATGTGCAGGTTAAGTGGATTGGCCATGCTAAATAGCTCCTCAATTGGAAAAAAAAATAATTGGGTACTCTAAATTTTTTTTTTTTTAAGTTTCTCTAGGTTCGACTGAATTTACCGGTCGTCCTGAAGTGTTCTGGCTTTTTCAGACCTTTCACTTTGCACTCCGATACTTGGTGCTGTCTTCGCGATCTATGTAGCAGCTTAATTGTTCTTCTTTTCATTCTAGACTCCAAGCTAACTTTCTACTCAATGCTTACTTTTTAGGAACACATGCCTGGTGCCATGTGCTGTTCTTTGTGATTCTTGTTCTCAGGATGAATGTTGTAGTGTTCACGAAGACCACAAGAGCTATGGGTTCATTAACAAAGCTAAAATTTATTTACACTACTCAAATTAAGTTTGACCACTTACTCTTAAAGTAAACAATAATCTAGTCTACAATCTATACTCAACTGAACTAGTCTCAACACTCTATCTAATACTGTACTGAACTCTCTAACACTGCTCTCTCTAGCTCTCCTCTCCAGCTCTCTCCCAGAGATCTGTGAGTCACTGCATTATATACTTCTGTAACTAGCTCCATCTAGTGGTTATCTGCATCATTACATTAACCCTTTGTTAACTGTACATTTCCTATAATATCACATTGGCATTGCCAACCTGTCCCAGGGGCAGTGTCATGGTACTGCCTGGGTATGTCCTTCTCCCCCTGGGGGGTTACATTGATTTCTGTACCTCCGGAAGGATTACTGCCTCACGTCTGGCCAAACCCTTTGTAAACCTCACCGATGTAACATCACGTTGACAAAGTATTAATATTTAGTGAGGGGGGATCATTTGGCAGGGGGTTGCGATAATACATAAAACAATGGAAATGCATTTAAATGAGGTTCAAGGGCAGCACGGTGGCGCAGTGGTAGCACTGCAGTCTCACGGCGCCGAGGTCCCAGGTTCGATCCCGGCTCTGGGTCACTGTCCGTGTGGAGTTTGCACATTCTCCCTGTGTTTGCGTGGGTTTCGCCCCCACAACCTAAAGATGTGCTGGGTAGGTGGATTGAACACGCTAAATTGCCCCTTAATTGAAAAAAATTAACTGGGTACTGTAAAAAAAAATTTTTTAATGGGGTTCATGACCTTTGTGGGCGTGGATCTCGTGATGTCACTGGGCGGGGCGTGGATCTCGTGATGTCACTGGGCGGGGCATAGAAAATTGGGAAATATGGGACAGGATTCTCCGTTGGCTGACGGCGAATTCGCGAAGTACCGACACCAAAATCGCGGCGGGCTCCTATTTGATGCCAAATCGCAATTATCTGTCACCTCGACAGCGGCGTGAATGGGGTCTGGAATGCACTACAGTAAACATAATTTGCATATCATTAGCAGGCCTGACTCAGTATTACCCTGGGCCTCCGCAATGCTCTGCCCCCGATGGGCTGAGTTTCTGATGGCGTGGTTCACTTAGAACATAGAACATTACAGCGCAGTACAGGCCCTTCGGCCCTCAATGTTGCACCGACCCGTGAAACCACTCTAAAGCCCATCTACACCATTCCCTTATCGTCCATATGTCTATCCAATGACCATTTGAATGCCCTTAGTGTTGGCTGTACACTACTGTTGCAGGCAGGGCATTCCACACCCTTACTACTCTCTGAGTAAAGAGCCTACCTCTGATATCTGTCCTATATCTATCTCCCCTCAATTTAAAGCTATGTCCCCTCGTGCTAGACATCACCATCCGAGGAAAAAGGCTCTCACTGTCCACCCTAACCAATTCTCTGATCATCTTGTATGCCTCAATTAAGTCACCTCTTAACCTTCTTCTCTCTCACGAAAACAGCCTCAAGTCCCTCAGCCATTCCTCATAAGATCTTCCCTCCATACCAGGCAACATTCTGGTAAATGTCCTCTGCACCCTTCCCAATGCTTCCACATCCTTCCTATAATGCGGCGACCAGAATTGCACGCAATTCTCCAAATGCAGCCGCATCAGGGTTTTGTACAGCTGCAACATGACCTCATGGCTCCGAAACTCAATCCCTCTACCAATAAAAGCTAACACACCATACGCCTTCTTAACAACCCTCTCAAACAACACCGATAACACAATGTCACACACCTACACAGATAAACAATGTCACACACCTACACAGATAACACAGTGTCACACACCTACAGAGATAAACAATGTCACACACCTACACAGATAAACAATGTCACACACCAACACAGATAACACAATGTCACACACCAGCAGAGATAAACAATGTCACACACCAACACAGATAAACAGTGTCACACACCTACACAGATAAACAATGTCACTCATCTACACAGATAACACAATGTCACACACCTACACAGATAAACAATGTCATGCACCTACACAGATAAACAATGTCACACACCTACACAGATAACACAGTGTCACACACCTACGCAGATAACACAGTGTCACACAACAAAACCGATAACACAATGTCACACACCAACACCGATAACACAGTGTCACAAACGACACAGATAACACAATGTCACACACCAACACAGATAACACAGTGTCACACACCAACACCGATAACACAATGTCACACACCAACACTTATAACACAATGTCACACACCAACACAGATAAACAATGTCACATACCAACACCGATAACACAATGTCACACACCAACACAGATAACACAGTGTCACACACCAACACCGATAACACAGTGTCACAAACCTACACAGATAAACAATGTCACACACCAACACAGATAACACAATGTCACACGCCAACACCGATAACACAGTGTCACACACCAACACCGATAACACAATGTCACACACCTACACAGATAACACAGTGTCACACACCAACACCGATAACACAATGTCACACACCAACACAGATAAACAATGTCACACACCGACACCGATAACACAATGTCACACACCAACACAGATAACACAATGTCACACACCAACACCGATAACACAATGTCACACACCTACACAGATAAACAGTGTCACACACCAACACAGATAAACAATGTCACACACCATCACCGATAACACAGTGTCACACACCTACACAGATAACACAATGGCACACACTAACACAGATAAACAATGTCACACACCAACACTTATAACACAATGTCACACACCAACACAGATAAACAATGTCACATACCAACACCGATAACACAATGTCACACACCAACACAGATAACACAGTGTCACACACCAACACCGATAACACAGTGTCACACACCTACACAGATAAACAATGTCACACACCAACACCGATAACACAGTGTCACACACCAACACCGATAACACAATGTCACACACCTACACAGATAACACAGTGTCACACACCAACACCGATAACACAATGTCACACACCAACACAGATAAACAATGTCACACACCGACACCGATAACACAATGTCACACACCAACACAGATAACACAATGTCACACACCAACACAGATAACACAATGTCACACACCAACACAGATAAACAGTGTCACACACCAACACAGATAACACAATGTCACACACCAATACAGATAAACAATGTCACACACCAACACAGATAAACAATGTCACACACTGACACAGATAAACAATGTCACACACTGACACAGATAATCAATGTCACACACCTACACAGATAACACAAAGTCACACACCAACACCGATAACACAGTGTTACACACTGACACAGATAAACAATGTCACACACCAACACCGATAACACAGTGTCACACACCAACACAGATAAACAATGTCACACACACAGATAAACAATGTCACACACCAACACAAATAAACAATGTCACACACCAACACAGATAACACAGTGTCACACACCAACACAGATAAACAATGTCACACACCAACACAGATAACACAATGTCACACACCTACACAGATAAACAATGTCACACACCAACACCGATAACACAATGTCACACACCAACACCGATAACACAGTGTCACACACCAACACAGATAAACAATGTCACACACCAACACAGATAAACAATGTCACACACCAACACCGATAACACAGTGTCAAACACCAACACCGATAACACAGTGTCACACACCAACACCGATAACACAATGTCACACACCAACACAGATAACACAGTGTCACACACCAACACCAATAACACAGTGTCACACACCAACACCGATAACACAATGTCACACACCAACACAGATAACACAGTGTCACACACCAACACCGATAACACAGTGTCACACACCAACACAGATAACACAGTATCACACACCTACACAGATAAACAATGTCACACACCAACACAGATAAACAATGTCACACACCAACACCGATAACACAATGTCACACACCAACACCGATAACACAATGTCACACACTGACACAGATAAACAATGTCACACACCAACACAGATAACACAATGTCACACACCAACACAGATAAACAATGTCACACACCAACACCGATAACACAGTATCACACACCTACACAGATAAACAATGTCACACACCAACACAGATAAACAATGGCACACACCAACACAGATAACACAATGTCACACACCAACACAGATAACACAATGTCACACACCTACACAGATAAACAATGGCACACACCAACACAGATAAACAATGTCACACACCAACACCGATAACACAATGTCACACACCAACACTGATAACACAGTGTCACACACCAACACAGATAAACAATGTCACACACCAACACAGATAAACAATGTCACACACCAACAAAGATAAACAATGTCACACACCAACACCGATAACACAGTGTCACACACCGACACCGATAACACAATGTCACACACCAACACAGATAACACAGTGTCACACACCAACACCGATAACACAATGTCACACACCTACACAGATAAACAATGGCACACACCAACACAGATAAACAATGTCACACACCAACACCGATAACACAATGTCACACACCAACACTGATAACACAGTGTCACACACCAACACAGATAAACAATGTCACACACCAACACAGATAAACAATGTCACACACCAACAAAGATAAACAATGTCACACACCAACACCGATAACACAGTGTCACACACCGACACCGATAACACAATGTCACACACCAACACCGATAACACAATGTCACACACCAACACCGATAACACAATGTCACACACCTACACCGATAACACAGTGTCACACACCAACACAGATAACACAGTGTCACACACCAACACCGATAACACAATGTCACACACCAACACAGATAACACAGTGTCACACACCAACATCGATAACACAGTGTCACACACCAACACAGATAACACAGTATCACACACCTACACAGATAAACAATGTCACACACCAACACAGATAAACAATGTCACACACCAACACCGATAACACAATGTCACACACCAACACCGATAACACAATGTCACACACCTACACCGATAACACAGTGTCACACACCAACACAGATAACACAGTGTCACACACCAACACAGATAACACAGTGTCACACACCAACACAGATAAACAATGTCACACACCAACACCGATAACACAGTGTCACACACCGACACCGATAACACAATGTCACACACCAACACCGATAACACAATGTCACACACCAACACCGATAACACAATGTCACACACCTACACCGATAACACAGTGTCACACACCAACACAGATAACACAGTGTCACACACCAACACCGATAACACAATGTCACACACCAACACAGATAACACAGTGTCACACACCAACATCAATAACACAGTGTCACACACCAACACAGATAACACAGTATCACACACCTACACAGATAAACAATGTCACACACCAACACAGATAAACAATGTCACACACCAACACCGATAACACAATGTCACACACCAACACCGATAACACAATGTCACACACCTACACCGATAACACAGTGTCACACACCAACACAGATAACACAGTGTCACACACCAACACAGATAACACAGTGTCACACACCAACACAGATAAACAATGTCACACACCAACACCGATAACACAGTGTCACACACCAACACAGATAAATAATGTCACACACTGACACAGATAAACAATGTCACACACTGACACAGATAATCAATGTCACACACCTACACAGGTAACCTCCAACTTATGAGACTATGGGTGCAATTCTCCGGCCATGTTGTGCTGTCGCTCGAGCTAAACAAGACCAGTGAATAGCGGGATAAGTGGAATACGAGACCCGCACCAGATTCCAAACCATTTGCTGTGCAACTGGCCACCTCCTGTACGCAAAATTGGCATCTTGCCGTAGCATGGAACACGGTCACACCTACACAGCCTGAAGAGTCATACTGCTTGTGGTTGAGAGTATTTTACTGTTCCTCGTCCAAGTGTACACCAGTGCCCCACTATCCCGATGGTGCCACCACACTATCCTCACACTCCCTCTGCCCCAAACCCCACACAAAGCTTCATGCCCCTCCCCAATGCACACTCTACTACTTACCCCCACCCACCCTTGTGCACCCGCACCCCCGCACGGGGGGGCCGTGCCGTCAGTGATCTTCGATGGTCTTTGCCCTCCTAGCTCTACCGTTCCATCAAGGTGTGTCCACAGGATGCACATCGGAGGTGGAGGGAAACAGCTGCTTACCTCATCCCATGGCCATCGATGCCCCTGGCGGGCGTCCTCTGGGGGCTCTGGGGCTAGAGGGCCCTGGTGCACTTGTTGGTGTCACATGCACAGCAGTGCCTCCCTGTTCCAGGTGCTGGATGCGAGATGCAGCCTCATCAGAGGTGTAGAACTCGGAGGAGTTGGTTGCCACCATTGCCAGCCCATAGGATGGGTCCATGTCGCCACCCAGCCCACCCTCACCCAGGTTGGTTCCCAAAGAGCCCTGGGGTTCAGGATGGAGGGGTAGCTGGTTCGAGCCCTGGCTGCCCCTGCATCATCTAGCTCTGCCAGCCCTTGTGGTTCCCCATTGTCTACACCAAGGTGTTGACGTCCTCAGCAATGCTAAAGTGTGGACTTCCGGTTGCGGCTATGCGGAGCTAAGCCGCACATTCGGCGGCTCCCGCTAAAACGGACTTTTAGGCTCTCCAGAGGAGCCCCAACGGAAATTTTTCGACAACTTCCAGTGTGGGAAGGTGATAGCAAGGTCCACCCCCCATAGTATATGGATTGGACCAGGAGCGGAGCGGTCAAAAAAGCATTTCTGGAGCAGCGAAAAGTGCGAGGGAGAAAAAACAAGATGGCGGCGGGCAGAGATCAAGCGGCATGGGGCCCGGACCAGCAGGAGTTTCTCAGGCGCTGCGTTGAGGAGCTGAAGAAAGAGATGCTGGTGCCAATGCTGACGGCGATCGAGGGGATAGTGGAGACCCGGAAGGCCCAGGGGGCGGCGATCCGTGGGGTGCGGGAGAAAACCACGGAGAACGAGGATGAGATCTTGGGCCTGGCGGTGAAGATGGAGGCGCACGAGGCGCTGCACAAGAGGTGGGCGGAAAGATTTGAGGACCTGGAGAACAGGTCGAGGAGGAAGAATCTTCGGATTCTGGGTCTCCCTGAAGGAGTGGAGGGGGCCGATGCCGGGGCATATGTGAGCACGATGCTTCATTCGCTGATGGGTGCGGAGGCCTCTCCGAGTCCCCTGGAGCTAGATGGGGCTCATTGGGTCCTGGCGAGGAGACCCAAGGCCAATGAGCCGCCAAGAGCGGTAGTGGTGAGGTTTCACCGTTTCGTGGATAGAGAGTGTGTCTTGAGATGGGCCAAGAAGGAACGGAGCAGCAGGTGGGAGAACACGGAGATCCGAATCTATCAGGACTGGAGTGCAGAGGT
Organism: Scyliorhinus torazame; assembly: GCF_047496885.1. Lineage (NCBI taxonomy): Eukaryota > Metazoa > Chordata > Chondrichthyes > Carcharhiniformes > Scyliorhinidae > Scyliorhinus > Scyliorhinus torazame. Next base: position 37,785,140 of record NC_092722.1, read on the forward strand.
GGCAAAGAAGAGAGCTGGCTTTAATCGGGCCAAGGGGGTGCTCCATCGGAAGGGGGTGAGGTTCGGAATGCTGCAGCCAGCGCGATTGTGGGTCACGTTTCAGGATCGACACCACTACTTCGAAACGCCTGAGGAGGCTTGGACCTTGATACAAACTGAAAGGTTGGACTCAAACTGAGGGTTTGTGGCTGTGGGGGGGATGTCGGTTGTATACAAGGTTTTAACTATGCACAGGGAATGTTCCACGAGTTGGGTGATGGATGGAGATGGGGGAAGAGATCTGATGGGGAGACTGTGGGGAATGTGGGCGCCGGTGCTGTAGGGAGGGGAGGCTAGGGGACGGGGGAATTGAGATAAGGCCGCAACAGGAGCGGCGCCAGAGGGGGCGGGGCCGGCTCAGGAAAGCGTGGGCTTTTTCTCGCGCTAGGGAAGGATTGGGGGGGGGGTGGAGGAGCGCACACTGATTGCTGGGATGGGGGGGATTCCCACCTGGGGGGAGTCAATGGGACGGCGGGGGAGGCCGGGGTCAGTAGGAGTCAGCTGACTTACGGGAGTGTTATGGGGGGAAGCAAAAGAGCTAGACACAGATCTAGCGGGGGCGGGGTGGAAAATAGGGTTGCTGCTGCATTGGCCGATGGGGAACTGGAAACAGAAGAGGTGGTTGGGGCGGGGGGCCCCCATCTGGGGGACTGGAGAGTGCGGGAGGCGCTGGCACGGGACTGGCATAGAAAAGGAGATAGCTAGTCGGCGGCGGCGGGGGGGGGGGAGCCCCCCAATCCTGCTGATAACTTGGAATGTGAGGGGCCTGAATGGGCCGGTTAAGAGGGCCCGAGTGTTCGCGCACTTAAAGAGACTGAAAGCAGACGTGGTCATGCTTCAGGAGACACATTTGAAGGTGGCAGACCAGGTCAGGTTAAGAAAGGGATGGATGGGACAGGTGTTCCATTCGGGGCTGGATGCGAAGAACAGAGGGGTGGCAATACTGGTGGGGAAGCGGGTGTCGTTTGAGGCCACGAATATTGTAGTGGACAATGGAGGTCGATACGTGATGGTGAGCGGTAGGTTGCAGGGGGCTTGGGTGGTACTGGTGAATGTATACGCCCCGAACTGGGATGATGCTGGATTTATGAAGCGCATGTTGGGGCGGATTCCGGATCTGGAGGCAGGAAGCTTGATAATGGGGGGGGATTTCAACACGGTGTTGGACCCAGCGTTAGATCGCTTCAGATCTCGGACGGGGAAGAGGCCGGCTGCGGCCAAGGTGCTTAGGGGGTTTATGGACCAGATGTGGGGAGTAGACCCATGGAGGTTTGCTAGGCCCCTGGCCAGGGAATTTTCTTTTTTCTCTCACGTACACAGAGCCTACTCCCGGATAGATTTTCTTGTTTTGAGTAGGGCGCTGATCCTGAAAGTGGAGGGAACGGAGTATTCGGCCATAGCTATCTCAGACCACGCCCCACACTGGGTGGAGCTGGAGTTGGGAGAGGAGAGGGACCAACGCCCGCTGTGGCGTTTGGATGTGGGATTACTGGCGGATGAGGAGGTGTGCGGGAGGGTGCGGGGGTGCATTGAAAGGTATTTGGAGGCCAACGACAACGGGGAGGTGCAGGTGGGGGTAGTATGGGAGGCACTGAAGGTGGTGGTCAGGGGAGAGTTAATCTCCATCAGGGCTCACAGGGAGAAGAGAGAGGGCAGGGAAAGGGAGACGTTAGTGGGGGAGATCCTAAGGGTTGTCAGGAGATATGCAGAGGCTCCCGAGGAGGGACTACTTAGGAAGCGGCAAAGTCTCCAGACGGAATTCGACCTGTTGACCACAGGGAAGGCAGAGGCACAGTGGAGGAAAGATCAGGTGGCGACGTACGAGTATGGGGAGAAGGCGAGCCGGATGCTGGCACATCAGCTCCGTAAGAGGATGGCAGTGAGGGAGATAGGTGGAGTCAAGGATGGCAGGGGAACTACGGTGTGGAGTGCGGTGAAAGTAAATGAGGCATTTAAGACCTTCTATGAGGAGCTGTACAGATCTCAGCCCCCAGCGGGGGAAGAGGGGATGCGACGATTTCTCGATCAACTGAAGTTCCCGAGGGTGGAGGAGCAGGAGGTGGCTGGTTTGGGGGCGCCAATTGGGTTGGAGGAGCTGGTTAAAGGACTGGGACGCATGCAGGCGGGGAAGGCCCCGGGGCCAGATGGGTTCCCGGTTGAGTTTTACAGGAAGTATACGGACCTGTTAGCCCCGTTGCTAGTGAGGACTTTCAATGAGGCAAGGGAGGAGGGGGGACCCTGCCCCCGACAATGTCCGGGCCGCTGATCTCTCTGATCCTGAAGCGGGACCAGGACCCACTGCAATGTGGGTCGTATAGACCGATCTCGCTCCTCAATGTGGATGCTAAGTTGCTGGCAAAAGTACTGGCTACGAGAATTGAGGACTGTGTCCCGGGGGTGATTCATGAGGTCCAGACGGGATTTGTAAAGGGTAGGCAGCTAAACACCAATGTGCGGAGGCTCCTCAATGTGATTATGATGCCCCCGGTGGAGGGGGAAGCGGAGGTAGTGGCAGCTATGGACGCGGAGAAGGCCTTTGACCGGGTGGAGTGGGAGTATCTCTGGGAAGTGTTGCGGAGGTTTGGGGAGGGGTTTATCAGGTGGGTTAAGCTCCTATATAGAGCCCCGGCGGCGAGTGTGGCTACGAATCGACGGAGGTCGGAGTATTTTCGGCTGTATCGAGGGACGAGACAGGGGTGCCCCCTGTCCCCCCCTGTTGTTTGCATTAGCAATTGAGCCTTTGGCTATGGCATTAAGGGAGTCCAGGAAATGGAGGGGGGTGGTCCGAGGGGGAGAGGAGCATTGGGTGTCGCTGTATGCGGACGACCTGTTGCTGTATGTGGCAGATCCAGTGGAGGGGATGGTGGAGGTCATGCGGATCCTAAGGGAGTTTGGGGACTTCTCGGGCTATAAGCTCAATGTAGGGAAAAGTGAGCTCTTTGTGGTGCATCCAGGGGACCAGGGAAGAGGGATAGACGACCTACCGTTGAGGAGGGCGGAAAGGAGCTTTCGGTACTTGGGGATCCAGGTAGCTAGGAGCTGGGGGGCCCTGCACAAACTTAATTTGACGCGGCTGGTGGAGCAGATGGAGGAGGACTTTAAAAGATGGGATGTGTTGCCACTCTCGCTAGCGGGCAGGTTACAGTCGATTAAAATGATGGTCCTCCCGAGGTTTCTTTTTGTGTTCCAGTGCCTTCCTATTATGATTACCAAGGCCTTTTTTAAGCGGGTAGGTAGGAGCATCATGGGTTTTGTGTGGGCAAACAAGACCCCGAGGGTAAGGAGGGGGTTTCTGGAGCGTAGTAGGGACAGGGAGGGCTGGCATTGCCGAATCTGGGTGGCTATTATTGGGCAGCCAACGTGGCGATAATCCGTAAGTGGGTAATAGAGGGAGAGGGGGCGGCATGGAAGAGGCTGGAGATGACGTCCTGCAAAGGAACGAGCCTGAGGGCGCTGGTGACGGCACCGCTGCCGCTCTCGACGACAAGGTACACCACGAGTCCGGTGGTGGCGGCAACGCTAAAGATCTGGGGGCAGTGGAGACGGCACAGGGGTGAGATGGGAGCCTCGGTGTGGTCCCCGATCCGGGAGAACCATCGGTTCGTCCCAGGACGGATGGATAGGGGGTTTTGGAGCTGGCATCGGGCAGGGATCAGAAGGATGGGGGACCTGTTTATAGATGGGACGTTTGCGAGCCTAGGGGCGCTGGAGGAGACGTTTGGGTTACCCCCGGGAAATGCGTTCAGGTACATGCAAGTGAGGGCGTTTGTGAGGCGGCAGGTGAGGGGATTCCCGTTGCTCCCGGCACAGGGGATTCAGGACAGGGTGATTTCGGGTGTATGGGTCGGAGAAGGCAAGGTTTCGGCGATATATCAGGAGATGAAGGAAGAGGAGGAGGCTTCAGTAGAGGAGCTGAAGGGCAAGTGGGAGGAGGAGTTGGGGGAGGAGATCGAAGAGGGTCTGTGGGCTAATGCCCTGAGTAGGGTTAATTCCTCTTCCTCATGTGCCAGGCTCAGCCTGATACAGTTTAAGGTTATTCACAGAGCGCATATGACAGGGGCGAGGCTGAGTAGGTTCTTTGGGGTGGAGGACAGATGCGGGAGGTGCTCGGGAAGCCCGGCGAATCACGCCCACATGTTCTGGTCGTGCCCGGCACTGGATGGGTTCTGGAGGGGTTTTGCGAAGACTATGTCCAAGGTGGTGAAAGTCCAGGTCAAGCCAAGTTGGGGGCTGGCATTAATTGGGGTGGTGGACGAGCCGGGAGTGCAGGATGCGAAAGAGGCCGGTATTCTGGCCTTTGCGTCCCTGGTAGCCCGGCGGAGGATCTTGCTTATGTGGAAGGACGTGAAGCCCCCCAGCGTGGAGGCCTGGATAAACGACATGGCTGGGTTCATTAAGCTGGAGAGGATAAAGTTTGCCTTGAGCGGGTCTGCGCAGGGGTTCTTCAGGCGGTGGCAACCGTTCCTAGACTATCTCGTGGAGCGTTAGAGGAAGGTCGGTCAGCAGCAGCAGCAACCCAGGGAGGGGGGGGGGGAGGGGAGGGGGAGTGTCTCTTTCGGGGGGTGGGGGGGGTAGTTGGGCGGGCGGGGGAGGTTTTTTTCCCTAGGGGTACTTGTAAAAAGCATATGGGAGGGTTATTATGTGCGGGAGAAACCCATTGTATAAGTTCTGTAGTATGTTTGATTGATATGTTTATGTTCTGTTCTGTTCTTTTCTCTTTCTCTTTTCTGTTACGGGGGGGTGGGGGTTTAATTGGTTGAAAAGTTTTGTTTGGAAAAACTTTGAATAAACATATTCTTTTAAAAAAAAGCAATGCTAAAGAGTGATCAGGCCATGTTCTGTCGTGACTCGCCAATGCCCACCTGCAACTGGAACAAGCGCCGTGGCCATTCCCATCTGAGAGTGGGGCATGTTCCGCAGCACCTCATCAAGGTCAGCGTCCCCCAGTGAGTCGGACATTCTGCCGAGGCCCTCAGCCATGGCCCACACCGACTGCGCGATGCCTTGGACTCCTTCGCTGATACTCCTGACATCGTGCACCAGGTTCTGCACAGCGGTCGCCACCCGAGCAGTGTTGGCCTCAGTGCCAGGCATTCCCAGCACCATCTCCTGAGCCCATAACCTCCGGGACTCCTCCAGTCAGCTATGGACCGGCTGCGGTGTCGCTGACATATCCCTCTGGATGTCCCGGTGTAGCCACCTGGGTTGGCCAACTCCCGACGTAAAATGGAGAACAGCAAAGGCTGCAGGGAAATTCAGCCAACACAGGCAGAAACTAGCAGGTGCAAGTTTACTGTGTATTAAACTCTGCAAAAGCCCAGACAGCATCGATACAAGCAGCCATCTGCATAATAATGTAGCAGTCATCTACATACTAATGAGCGATCCCCAGGTACAATCGAAACATTTGGGATAAACAAAGCCAAGCCAGACTCCTCGGCGCCAGCAGGAGCCAACACAAAAGAGGTTAACGGACACCTCAAGACCGCCCATCGATCAGGGAACCGCTCCAGTATTGGAGAAATCAAACCAAGCGATTGCAACGAAGTCCAATCACTTGGAACCAGATACAGGGTCCGCCCCGAAAGGCGGGAAGCCCCTGGGGACTATAAAGTTAAGCCCCAAGTTCGAATTGTTCTTCTTGACCGAGTCACTCAGCACCGCGAACCAACCCTTGACATTGACCGGTTCAGCTACCGCCGAACTCCAGTAAGTCTTAAGTCAACACTCGCTACGAGATAGGCGCTCCTAGCTACCAATCCGTACCAACTTCGAATCCCGCAGACTCAGAACCCGAACGAAAGGCCATTTGTACCCCTGACCTGGTGGGCCAGTCCGAAGCTAAGTATAGGCCTATTAGTTGTAGAAGTAGCTTAGAAGTAGAATTTATGCATGAGTAGCGATTACTGTGTATAATAAATGTGCTTTGATTTGAATCTTACTAATCGGTGTATTGAGTTATTGATCATTACTTGAACTTGAACCTCGTGGCGGTATCATAAAGATACCTGGTGACTCGAGAGCAAAGGTTATAAAACAGAGCCAATTGAATCAACCAAAGGTTAGCAACACCGGCCGCTCTCTAACGTCTCCATAAGCTCCAGGTAAACCTGTTCCAGAGGCTCAACAATTGACTGGGACCCAGCAACCCTCCGACTGCTGGCTCGCCAGGGTGTTCCTCCCTCCACCAGATGTGCATCAGCAACGGTGTGGTGCTCACCAGATTGTGCCCCAGAAGCCTGCCCACTAACATTGCCCACTGAGGTGTGTGCCTCTGTGCTGGCGGAGGGTGGGGATGGCAGCTGTGATGCATCGACTGTGGCATCCTCGGAGCTCTCCTCCGAGGTGGTCTAATGGGAGGCATGGGAACGGGCTACCGTGGATAGACCAGCGCCATTGGCTGAAGGAGCTGCGGGGAAGTGAACACGTGGTCAGTGGGAGGGATGGGTTAGTGTGTACGGCAATAACAAGTCACGTGTGACAGGTCCTCCAGATGGGGCCCAGTGGAGATTCACCTCTTCAGCGTGCACCGACCTCCGCATTGGTGACTGCTCTGTCCTAGGCCACCCACGCCGCCTCCAGGGCACGCTCCCGAATGTCATGAGGATTCCTAAGCCTGGCACCCGTTATCACTCTGGGCCTCTCCCGGCGATTGTGGGAGTGCTTTTTCTGAGGACACACAGAGAGGGCATCATTAGCCACATGAGTGGTTCACAGTGCTGGGGGGGGGCGGGGGGGGGGGGGGGCGATGTGAGGGGAGGGTTGAGGTGATGGGAAGATTGGGGTGAAGGAAGGGGGGGGTGAAGGGTGGGTTGGGGAGGTGGATAGAGGGTTGGGGGGGCTTGTTGCATTGCGGGGTGGGAAGGTTTTGTGTGGGGTGAAGGTGGTGGTGTCAACTCACCCGTGCCACCCGGTGTAGGTCGTTGAGCTTCTTGTGGCACTGAAGGCTGGCCCTCCTGGTCCCGCTGCCCCAGCTGACAGCCACTGCATCCCAGGCAGCACTGGCTGCCTTGTGACTCACCCTCTGGGACCCTGGGGGGAATAGGACATCCCTCCTGGCCTCGACCACATCACCGAGCCTCCCCAGGTCAGCATCCCCAAATCTTGGGGCCGGCTGTGCCATTGCTGTGAGCTGACCGGGGTTGGTTGTGCAAGTGCTGTTTAAGTGCTGCTCGACCTTGTTAGCGGGGGGGTGGGGGGTGGGGGCCTGGTGAGCGCAGTCCCGGCAAATTGGCAGGCGAGCTTCCATTCACGGCATGAAGCCCGTGAGGCCTCTTTCAGTGGACCAGTTAATGTCGATTAATGTTCCTGGCCTTGCCGGGCCGAACACTGGGAAGCTCGGGGCAGTTCACGCTCGCTACCACACTTAGAAATCTTTCCGGAGAATCGCACCCAATGGTTTGACCCTCACTGTCAACTCAGTGCCCTGCGGAACAGGAACACTTAGGCATAACTCCACTTTGGGACTCCACTCCCGATTTTCCGGCAGAATTTACATCCTTTGCCTTCAGCCCACCAGAGATACCCACAAAGCCGTTGGTTTACTTGTCCTTAGCTGGGAGTTTGGTTCTTGAGTGTCGGGGTGTGTTCATGCGCCAGTGCGCCTGCAAACTGCTGGGGGGGTCAAACCTCCTCAGCAGCTTCAGCCTGGGACCACAAGGGACCCAGTTTCCACGCTGTTGTAACAAGGAAACACAGCTGAGGACTTGCCGACGGGGAGGCTGCACACTGACAGATAGGAGGCTTACACATTTGCTTCTCCTTTTCGCTTTGCTGCTGGCCTGTGCGGTAGCCTGAAAACGAGGAGCAAACTAGCACACAGCACGCCAACCTCTCCTCACCCACACACTCGATGCACCACATTGACACGTTGGGCACCCACACACACACACAGATAGCACAATATAACTCGACTGTGCAGGATGCGATAATGCAATATTGCTCAACATAGTGTGAGGTAACACAATACCAATGGGAAAATAATCACTGATCATTGCCTGAAGTGAGGGAGTAGTGACTGAAGCTAACCAAGAAATTATCATATTTTGAACTCTAGGCCAACACGGTGTGTAAATAGTTATCACATTGTTCCAGGTAGGGAGTTACTCCGAAAATGAGTGACATACACAATCACCGACTGTGATTAAATGAGAAAAGAAATTACAGCGGGGGGGGGGCAGTGTTTCTGAAGATCACTTCAGTGGCGAGGGTGCGAGGCATAGTGTAGGTTAGATGGCTTTTGTTTTTTGACTTCCCATGTCGGTGCAACATCGTGGGCCGAGGGCCTGTACTGCGCTGTATCGTTCTATGTTCTATGTTCTATAAGTTGAATGTTTACTACACTCATTTTTGGCACATATTGCCTTCCAGCACAGCTAGTGTCACCCAGGCAGGCCAGCAGCACGGTTCAATTCCCGTACCAGCCAGCCCGAACAGGCGGCGGAATGTGGCGACTAGGGGCTTTTCACAGTAGCGGTGAATGAAGTATTGAAGCCTACTTGTGACAATAAGCGATTTTCATTTCATAAGCATAGCAAAGAGTGGGTGTGACAGGAGGGGGGGGGGGGGCGGGGGTTGATTTAAGATCATTAAATAAACCTGGAATTAAAAGGTTATATCAGTAACAGTAACCAGGAAACTACCAGGTTGTGATTCTTAACAAAGGGGCAGCACGGTAGCATTGTGGTTAGCACAATTGCTTCACAGCTCCAGGGTCCCAGGTTCGATTCCGGCTTTGGTCACTGTCTGTGCGGAGTCTGCAAATCCTCCCCGTGTGTGCGTGGGTTTCCTCCGGGTGCTCCGGTTTCCTCCCACAGTCCAAAGATGTGCAGGTTAGGTGGATTGGCCATGATAAATTGCCCTTAGTGTCCAAAATTGCCCTTAGTGTTGGGTGGGGTTACTGGGTTATGGGGATAGGGTGGAGGTGTTGACCTTGGGTAGGGTGCTCTTCCCAAGAGCCGGTGCAGACTCAATGGGCCAAGTGGCCTCCTTCTGCACTGTAAATTCTATGATAACATGATAACATGTGGACAACCAGAGTGGAGAACAAGGGAGAGCAAGGTGATTTGTCACTCCCTGGACGGACCTGTCAATCACAGGGCAGCTTGAACTCTGGGGCATCATTCTCCGACCCCCCAGCGGGTCGGAGAATGGCCGTTGGCCGCCGTGAATCCCGCCCCCGCTGGTTGCCGAAGTCTCCGGTACCGGAGATTGGGCGGGGGCGGGAATCGGGTCGCGCCGGTTGGCGGGCCCCCCCGCTCGATTCTCCGGCCCGAATGGGCCGAAGTCCCGCCCATAAATTGCCTGTCCCGCCGGCGTAAATTAGAGTACCTATTTACCGGCGGGACAAGGCGGCGTGGGCGGGCTCCGGGGTCCTGAGGGGGGCGCGGGGCGATCTGGCCCCGGGGGGTGCCCCCATGATGGCCTGGCCCACGATCGGGGTCCACCGATCCGCGGGCGGGCCTGTGCCGTGAGGGCACTCTTTCCCTTCCGCCTCCGCAACGGTCTCCACCATGGCGAAGGCGGAAGAGACTCTCCCCACTGCGCATGTGCAGGAATCTGTCAGCGGCCGCTGACGCTCCCGCGCATGCGCCGCCCCGACATGTCATTTCCGCGCCAGCTGGCGGGGCAACAAAGGCCGTTTCCGCCAGTTGGCGGGGCGGAAATCCCTCCGGCGCCGGCCTAGCCCCTCAATGTTGGGGCTCGGCCCCCAAGGATGGGGCATTCCGCACCTTTGGGGCGGCGCGATGCCCGTCTGATTGGCACCGTTTCGGGCGCCAGTCGGTGGACATCGCGCCGTTTGGGGAGAATTTCACCCCTGATCCTTTCAAAACATTAACTGCCAAGACCAATTCATACCCCCAACCATTCTTATTTTCTTGATTCAAATTAATTTGTCCATGCGCAGGTAAATCCCCATTTTACGAAATGGGCCGGGACCGAGTTCATTCCGTTAAAAAAGGATTTTCCTTAAAACCGGGATTTGTGTTTTTATTTCCAAATTTCTCCACGTGGCTCAGTGTCGTTTTTTTAAAGCGCTGCGTAATTTGAGGTTGTTGTTTTTGATTTTTGTGCCAATCTTTTCCGTATCACTAAACTTGGCTGATTCAGTGCGGTTAATTTGAACAGGTTGCCACCAATCCATGTCTTGAAGTGTCCCAGGCCGGCTAAGTAGCTGTAAACTTTCACAGTGGTGCTCTAAGCTGCTGTTACCTGAGTACCAGACCTAACGAGTCCTCCACAGCTCAGTACAACCCAGCACCAATCTGGACTCACTACACCACCAATAACTCTCTAAATCGACCCACTCTGAAGATGAAACAAACAACCACAATCCAATATGTGTCCGTAAAACCGGCATTTCCGATAAATTGGTATTATATAAAACTGGGATTTATTTGTCCATCCAGCATTCACAAAAGTGCACATGTGGTCAATGACGGCCACACACAAAGTTTTAAATCTCAGGCTGAGTCTATGGCTGACACAGCAAGCTTTTATTTTTTTTAATTAAATATTTTATTGAAAATTTTTGGTCAACCAACACAGTACATTGTGCATCCTTTACACAATATTATAACAACACAAATAACAATGACCTATTTTATAAACAAAAAATGAATAAATAATAAATAACAAAAATAAAAACTAGCCCTAATTGGCAACTGCCTTGTCACAAGTAACACTCTCCAAAAATATAATTTAACAGTCCAATATATAATTATCTGTAGCAACGACCTATACATACTATACAGTATATATTAACAACCCTGAGAGTCCTTCTGGTTCCTCCCCACCCCCCCCCCCCCCCCCACCCCCCACCCCCCGATCCTGGGCTGCTGCTGCTGCCTTCTTTTTCCCATTCCGTCTATCTTTCTGCGAGGTATTCGACGAACGGTTGCCACCGCCTGGTGAACCCTTGAGCCGACCCCCTTAGGACGAACTTAATCCGCTCTAGCTTTATAAACCCCGCCATGTCATTTATCCAGGTCTCCACCCCCGGAGGCTTGGCTTCTTTCCACATTAGCAATATCCTGCGCCGGGCTACTAGGGACGCAAAGGCCAAAACATCGGCCTCTCTCGCCTCCTGCACTCCCGGCTCTTGTGCAACCCCAAATATAGCCAACCCCCAGCTTGGTTCGACCCGGACTCCTACTACTTTTGAAAGCACCTTTGTCACCCCCATCCAAAACCCCTGTAGTGCCGGGCATGACCAAAACATATGGGTATGATTCGCTGGGCTTCTCGAGCACCTCGCACACCTATCCTCCACCCCAAAAAATTTACTGAGCCGTGCTCCAGTCATATGTGCCCTGTGTAATACCTTAAACTGAATCAGGCTTAGCCTGGCACACGAGGACGACGAGTTTACCCTGCTTAGGGCATCTGCCCACAGCCCCTCCTCGATCTCCTGCCCCAGCTCTTCTTCCCATTTCCCTTTTAGTTCATCTACCATAGTCTCCCCTTCGTCCCTCATTTCCCTATATATATCTGACACCTTACCATCCCCCACCCATGTCTTTGAGATCACTCTGTCCTGCACCTCTTGTGTCGGGAGCTGCGGGAATTCCCTCACCTGTTGCCTCGCAAAAGCCCTCAGTTGCATATACCTGAATGCATTCCCTTGGGGCAACCCATATTTCTCGGTCAGCGCTCCCAGACTCGGGAACTTCCCATCCACAAACAGATCTTTCAGTTGCGTTATTCCTGCTCTTTGCCACATTCCATATCTCCCATCCATTCCCCCCGGGGCAAACCTATGGTTGTTTCTTATCGGGGATCCCAAGGCTCCAGTCTTTCCCCTATGCCGTCTCCACTGTCCCCAAATCTTCAGTGTAGCCACCACCACCGGGCTTGTGGTGTAGTTCCTCGGTGAGAACGGCAATGGGGCTGTCACCATAGCCTGTAGGCTAGTCCCCCTACAGGACGCCCTCTCTAATCTCTTCCACGCCGCTCCCTCCTCCTCTCCCATCCACTTACTCACCATTGAAATATTAGCGGCCCAATAATACTCACTTAGGCTCGGTAGTGCCAGCCCCCCCCTATCCCTGCTACGCTGTAAGAATCCCTTCCTCACTCTCGGGGTCTTCCCGGCCCACACAAAACCCATGATGCTCTTTTCAATCCTTTTTAAAAAAGCCTTCGTAATCACCACCGGGAGGCACTGAAACACAAAGAGGAATCTCGGGAGGACCACCATCTTAACCGCCTGCACCCTCCCTGCCATTGACAGGGATACCATATCCCATCTCTTGAAATCCTCCTCCATCTGTTCCACCAACCACGTTAAATTTAACCTATGCAATGTGCCCCAATTCTTAGCTATCTGGATCCCCAGGTAACGAAAGTCCCTTGTTACCTTCCTCAACGGTAGGTCCTCTATTTCTCTACTCTGCTCCCCTGGATGCACCACAAACAGCTCACTTTTCCCCATGTTCAATTTATACCCTGAAAAATCCCCAAACTCCCCAAGTATCCGCATTATTTCTGGCATCCCCTCCACCGGGTCCGCCACGTATAGTAGCAAATCGTCCGCATACAAAGATACCCGGTGCTCTTCTCCTCCCCTAAGTACTCCCCTCCACTTCTTGGAACCCCTCAACGCTATCGCCAGGGGCTCAATCGCCAGTGCAAACAATAATGGGGACAGAGGGCATCCCTGCCTTGTCCCTCTATGGAGCCGAAAATATGCAGATCCCCGTCCATTCGTGACCACGCTCGCCACTGGGGCCCTATACAACAGCTGCACCCATCTAACATACCCCTCTCCAAAACCAAATCTCCTCAACACCTCCCACAAATAATCCCACTCCACTCTATCAAATGCTTTCTCGGCATCCATCGCCACTACTATCTCCGTTTCTCCCTCTGGTGGGGCCATCATCATTACCCCTAACAACCTCCGTATATTCGTGTTCAGCTGTCTCCCCTTCACAAACCCAGTTTGGTCCTCGTGGACCACCCCCGGGACACATTCCTCTATTCTCATTGCCATTACCTTGGCCAGGACCTTGGCATCTACATTTAGGAGGGAAATAGGTCTATAGGACCCGCATTGTAGCGGGTCCTTTTCCTTCTTTAAGAGAAGCGATATCGTTGCTTCAGACATAGTCGGGGGCAGTTGTCCCCTTTCCTTTGCCTCATTAAAGGTCCTCGTCAGTACCGGGGCGAGCAAGTCCACATATTTTCTATAGAATTCGACTGGGAATCCATCCGGTCCCGGGGCCTTTCCCGCCTGCATGCTCCTAATTCCTTTCACCACTTCTTCTACCTCGATCTGTGCTCCCAGTCCCACCCTTTCCTGCTCTTCCACCTTGGGAAATTCCAGCCGATCCAAGAAGCCCATCATTCTCTCCCTCCCATCCGGGGGTTGAGCTTCATATAATTTTTTATAAAATGTCTTGAACACTCCATTCACTCTCTCCGCTCCCCGCTCCATCTCTCCTTCCTCATCCCTCACTCCCCCTATTTCCCTCGCTGCTCCCCTTTTCCTCAATTGGTGTGCCAGCAACCTGCCTTCTCCTTCTCCCCATATTCGTACTGTACACCCTGTGCCTTCCTCCATTGTGCCTCTGCAGTGCCTGTAGTCAGCAAGTCAAATTCTACATGTAGCCTTTGCCTTTCCCTGTACAGTCCCTCCTCCGGTGCTTCCGCATATTGTCTGTCCACCCTCAAAAGTTCTTGCAGCAACCGCTCCCGTTCCTTACTCTCTTGCTTCCCTTTATGTGCCCTTATTGATATCAGCTCCCCTCTAACCACCGCCTTCAACGCCTCCCAGACCACTCCCACCTGGACCTCCCCATTATCATTGAGTTCCAAGTACTTTTCAATGCTCCCCCTCACCCTTAGACACACCCCCTCATCTGCCATTAGTCCCATGTCCATTCTCCAGGGTGGGCGCCCTCCTGTTTCCTCCCCTATCTCCAAGTCCACCCAGTGTGGAGCGTGATCCGAAATGGCTATAGCCGTATACTCCGTTCCCCTCACCTTCGGGATCAATGCCCTACCCAGCACAAAAAAGTCTATTCGCGAGTAGACTTTATGGACATAGGAGAAAAACGAGAACTCCTTACTCCTAGGCCTGCTAAATCTCCACGGGTCTACATCTCCCATCTGCTCCATAAAATCTTTAAGTACCTTGGCTGCTGCCGGCCTCCTTCCAGTCCTGGACTTCGACCTATCCAGCCCTGGTTCCAACACCGTATTAAAATCTCCCCCCATTATCAGCTTTCCCATCTCTAGGTCCGGAATGCGTCCTAGCATCCGCCTCATAAAATTGGCATCATCCCAGTTCGGGGCATATACGTTTACCAAAACCACCGTCTCCCCCTGTAGTTTGCCACTCACCATCACGTATCTGCCCCCGTTATCCGCCACTATAGTCTTTGCCTCGAACATTACCCGCTTCCCCACTAATATAGCCACCCCCCTGTTTTTCGCATCTAGCCCCGAATGGAACACCTGCCCCACCCATCCTTTGCGTAGCCTAACCTGGTCTATCAGTTTCAGGTGCGTTTCCTGTAACATAACCACATCTGCCTTAAGTTTCTTAAGGTGTGCGAGTACCCGTGCCCTCTTTATCGGCCCGTTCAGCCCTCTCACGTTCCACGTGATCAGCCGAGTTGGGGGGCTTCCTATCCCCCCCCCCCTTGTCGATTAGCCATCACCTTTTTCCAGCTCCTCACCCGGTTCCCACGCAGCTGTATCTCCCCCAGGCGGTGCCCCCCCGCCCATCCTCTCCCATACCAGCTCCCCCCTCTCCCCAGCAGCAGCAACCCAGTAATTCCCCCCTCCCACCCCCCCCGCTAGATCCCCCGCTAGCGTAATTACTCCCCCCATGTTGCTCCCAGAAGTCAGCAAACTCTGGCTGACCTCGGCTTCCCCCCGTGACCTCGGCTCGCACCGTGCGACGCCCCCTCCTTCCTGCTTCTCTATTCCCGCCATGATTATCATAGCGCGGGAACCAAGCCCGCGCTTCTCCCTTGGCCCCGCCCCCAATGGCCAACGCCCCATCTCCTCCACCTCCCCTCCTCCCCCCATCACCACCTGTGGGAGAGAGAAAAGTTACCGCATCGCAGGATTAGTACATAAAACCCCTCTTTGCCCCCCACATTCGCCCCACCACTTTGTTCGAACGTTCTTTTTAATAACCCGCTCATTCCAGTTTTTCTTCTACAATAAAAGTCCACGCTTCATCCGCCGTCTCAAAGTAGTGGTGCCTCTCTCGATATGTGACCCACAGTCTTGCCGGTTGCAGCATTCCAAATTTTATCTTCTTTTTATGAAGCACCGCCTTGGCCCGATTAAAGCTCGCCCTCCTTCGCGGAGGAGGATCCGGAGGATCACCGCGTTCTCCCATTTACTACTCCGAGTTTTCTTCGCCCATCTAAGGACCATTTCTCTATCCTTAAAACGGAGGAATCTCACCACTATGGCTCTGGGAATTTCTCCTGCTCTCGGTCCTCGCGCCATCACTCGGTATGCTCCCTCCACCTCCAACGGACCTGCCGGGGCCTCCGCTCCCATTAATGAGTGCAGCATCGTGCTCACATATGCCCCGACGTCCGCTCCCTCCACACCTTCAGGAAGACCAAGAATCCTCAGGTTGTTCCTCCTTGCGTTGTTTTCCAGTGCCTCCAACCTTTCCACACATCGTTTCTGATGTGCCTCCTGCGTCTCCGTCTTCACCACCAGGCCCTGTATATCGTCCTCATTCTTGGCTGCCTTTGCCTTCACGACCCGAAGCTCCCGCTCCTGGGTCTTTTGTTCCTCCTTTAGCCCTTCGATAGCCTGTAGTATCGGGGCCAACAGCTCTTTCTTCATTTCCTTTTTGATCTCTTCCACACAGCATTTCAAGAACTCTTGTTGTTCAGGGCCCCATGTTAAACTGCCACCTTCCGACGCCATCTTGGTTTTTGCTTGCCTTCCTTGCCGCTGTTCTAAAGGATCCACTGCAATCTGGCCACTTCCCTCTCCTTTTTCCATCCGTATCCAGGGGGGATTCCCTTCTGGTTTACCGCACAGTGTTTTTCGCCGTCAAAATTGCCGTTGGGGCTCCTATCAAGAGCCCAAAAGTCCGTTTCACAGGGAGCTGCCGAAATGTGCGACTCAGCTGGTCATCGCCGCACCCGGAAGTCACAGCAAGCTTTTATTGTCCATCCCTCGTGGTGAGCCACTTTCCTGAACCATGGCTAACCATCTGGCATAGGTACAGCCACAGTGCTGTCAGGGCGGGAGCCCCATTGTTTTGACTCAGTGGCAGTGAGGAACAGTGATACAATTCCAAGTGGCTTGGAGGGGAGCCCGCGGAAAACTCGGCGAAACAGAGAGTCCCGCTGGTGGAAAATTCTGGGCTAAGGCTCTCTCAAAATTCCACTCCAGTTCCCTGACCACACCTGACCAATGGGACTGAATCTTGGCACAGACCCATGGACAATGTATATAATCGCCCTCGACTACCTGGCACTTTAGGCACATCATCAAGCAGGATCAAATCTGTGTCTAAGACTAGGCGCAATATGAATGCGGTGCAGTATCTTGAACTGGGTCTCCTTCATCTTACTGCAAACCAAACTTTTACTGGCACAGTCCCATATGTCACCCTGTGTTTCCCCATCAATGTTGATAGCTAAGTCTTTGTCCCCTGCCTGCAAGGCGCTCAGCCTGTTGATGCAAGCTCCGGAGTTCACAACATCATAGAACTTGCTAATCAATTTTTAGGGTCCACAGGATTCAGGATTCTTTCCACTGGGAAAATTGAGGAGTCAAGGCGCAGGGGAGTCTTGTTGAGAATAAAGTCTCTAAGCTGCAGATATTTAAAAATAGTTGTCTTGGGATGCCAAATTTAGGACATAGCTGCTCAAAGGATGACAAGGTAGCATCTCTGAACATGTCTTCCAGCCTATAAATGCCTTTACCTCTCTAGGTATCGAATCCATGGTCAATTAGACCAAGTGGGAAGTCTGGACTGCCCTGGATAGGAGAGAGAGCACAAGTCCGTTTGGATCTCCCTTCTAGTTGGTGGACCAACCTCCACGCTCCAAGAGTATGAATAATGATAGGACTATCATACTTGGCAGAGCCTACCTTAATGTCACCATAAAATGTCAGAGGGAAAACTGACAGCTCTGCTTCAATATTGAGCCATATGGATGCCAAATCCATCCTAACCCAGCCCCCGATGAATCTTAGATGAGAGGTCAGCTGATATAGGTTAATATTTGGGCTACCCAATGCCCCCCCCCCCCCCCCCCCGCCCCGCCCCCCCCATCCCACCTCCTGGTAACTGAAGCTTAGAAAACTTAAGGCGAGGTTTATTTTTGTTCCAGATATATGTACTAATAATTCCATTGATTTCTATAATGACTCTAGTCATCAACAGAATAGGCAGCATTTGTAAAGGCTATCACAATCTGCGCACTGCATTCATTTTAATTATGGCAACCCTCCCAAGACAAACAATCGGGAGTATCGACCACTGAGCAAGGTCCCATTTAACAGCAACCATTAACTGGGGTAAGTTTGTCCCATATAACTGTCTAAAGGAAGGGGTAATGGAAATCCCAGGACATATAAATCCCATGGGGGACGATCTAAAGGGGAAATAAGCAAGGGGAGATGGTTTACCCCTCAATCTTCCTCCACCGGTACGGCCTCTGACTTAGCAAAGTTAATCTTGTAACGAGAAAACATACTAAAACTATCCACCACTCCAATAATAACTGGGACCGAAACACCGGGATTTGACACAAACAGCAACACATCATTTGCATAAAGTGTGACCTTGTGCTCCTTCATCCCACATTCCAACTCCGGTATCAAAGGCTCCGACCTACTGGCCTCCGCCAATGGCTCAATGGCCAACGCAAATAACAAGGGGGACAGAGAACAGCCCTGCCTCGTCCCTCTCTGAAGCCCAAAGTTCGACCACCTTAAATGGTTCATGAGCACTGCTGCCACAGGTCCATGATACAATAATTGAATTGACTTGACATAACCTTCCCCCACCCAAAGCCCTGCAACGCGTAAACCAAATAACTCCATCCAACTTGGTAAAACCTTTCTCTGTATCGAAGGAAACAACCAGTCGGGCAGCACGGTGGCACAGTGGTTAGCACTGCAGTCTCACGGCGCCGAGGTCCCAGGTTCGATCCCGGCTCTGGGTCACAGTCCGTGTGGAGTTTGCACATTCTTCCCGTGTTTGCGTGAGTTTCGCCCCCACAACCCAAAGATGTGCAGGGTAGGTGGATTGAACACGCTAAATTGCCCCTTAATTGGAAAAAATTAATTGGGTACTCTAAATTTATAAAAACAGAAAGGAAACAACTAGTCCATCCAATGCATGCTCCTGAAAAACCTGCAGCACAGGGAACTGCCAGGCCGTCCTGCCAGTCTGGTCGTCCTGCCGATTGTCGGAAGGATGTTTTCCTGCCTTTTGGCCGGAACATAAAGTAACAGTTTCAAGTCAACATTCAGAAGAGATATTGGCCTATAGGAGACACCCTTTGGGTCCTTGCCCACCTTCAGAATCAAAGAAATATTAGCCTCATATTAAAGTCAGCTGCAACGACCTCGACTGAAAAGAGTGACAATACGCACCCACCTACGGATCTAATAACAAATCCTTAAACTTCCTATAAAACTCAAACCCAAAGCCATCCAGTCCTGGTGCCTTACCCTTAATGAACTCCTTAATGAACTTTGATACTTCCTCTGTAGAAATAGGAGCCTCATGTTAGCTTTCCGAAGCCTCCAGGAGATTCAAGGAAGAGAGGAAATGCTCCATTTCCGCCAACACGTCACCGGATTGTCCAGATTTGTATAATCCCGCATCGAATTCCCAAAAAGTCTCATTTATCTCTTCTGTCTTCAAAACCCTTTTCTCTCCCGAAGGCCACGCACAGGGGATTACCCTGGAGTCAGCCTTTCTCTTTGTCAAACAGGCCAAGTATTTGCTTGGTTTATTCCCAAACTCATACAGCTTCCACCTCGCAAACCTCAATCTGTTCTCGGCCTGTTGAGTCAATAAGGAGTCTGGAGCCAATCCTTCAATAATTGCCCATTGGGAGCCTCCTTGTAGCTCTCGTCCGCCTTCACCAAGGAACCCTCCAGCCTCAGCTGGCTTTCCGGCATCTTGCGTTGTTTAAGAAATAATCAGCCCGTTTACACATCTCCCACAAAATGGAGGGGAAATACCTGGATTTGAGTTAACTGAGAGGAAAAACTCAAACACTTTTGTTAAAGTGTGTATTAGGTGATGGCACAAAAGAATAGTCAATTCTACTACGACAAGGATGCGGGGCTAAAATAAAAGTGCTGCCCCCTACCTCTAGGGTGTAAAGTCCTCCAAACATCCACATAAGCCACCTCTTCATAGGCTGAGGCCAAAGCACTAGCCTGAAGCGTGTGTATGTGGGTGGGGTTGTCTTGGTGACCTGGAGCTTTTCTACCAGGGGATTCAGGTGACAGTTAAAATCGGCAGCTACAAATGAGTTAGCCAAGGCCAACTTAGCAAAATCCCAAAAAACCTTCGGAATGAACCCCGGGGAATGATTCAGGAGTCCGTAAACATTAATTAATGAAACATTGTCTCCATGCACCGCGTCTCTAATGATCACACAACTACCATCCTTGTCCTTAGTGCAAGGTTCAACCCTAAATGGGACATTCTTATTAATAAGGGTTGCCACCCCCTGCTGTTTGACGAAAAGGATGTGAAGAAAACTGCCCTACCCATTCGCACTCCAATTTTAAATGCTCCTCCTCCTCCAAATGAGGTTATTGCAGTAAGCCTATGTCAACCGTCTCCTTAAGAAAGGAGAGAACCGTTTTCCTTTCGATAGGCTGATGGATGCCCCGTACATTCCATGAGCAAATTTTAAGATTAACTGCTGCCATGAACTAGGCCACAGAGAAGAATAAGACTGGATTTCTGTGCCACTACTCCCCCTCATCCAACCCACTTTACACCAGAGGCACCAGAGTATCTCCAAACAGTTCCTTTCATGGTTAAAAGGCCTGTCTGTACCAACGCAGGATAGAGTCAACAATACAGAAACCCTCCCATAATAACCGAAAAGAAGCAAAAGAATCATGACCACAATAGATCTAAGGGGATATTCCTCATTCAAACTGAGGACGTGTAGGATTAACCCCATGGCCAGACTGTCGTTACCATCTGGAAACTTTCTCCAGAACATGGAGAAGGTCAACAAGGGAATGGGAATCGAAAGCCCCTCCCGTATTTTAGACCCACCATGGAGACCTGTATCCACCAGCACCCACCCTTCGGCAATAGCGCCACTCAGTCCTGCCATGATTAATACTCGGATGAAAGAAGAAAAACGAAGGATATTAAGCACACTGCATACCTAGCATGACTAAGATGAGATAGATATGATAATCCAAAGCCCTTGAAACACTCTAGGAGAAGCTGAAGACATTCAATCAGTGCACATATAATAGCAACTCCCTGTAACAGAATACAAGAGATTAAAGTCAGACAAAAATACCATGTTCATAGAATCCCTACAGTGTAGAAGGAGGCCATTCGGGCCATCGAGTCTGCACCGGCCCTTGGAAAGAGCACCCTACTTAGGCCCACGCCTCCACCCTATCCCCACATAATCTTTTGGACAATAAGGGGCAATTAAGCATGGCCAATCCACCTAACCTGCACATCTTTGGACTGTGGGAGGAATCCAGAGGAAACACACACAGACACGGGGAGAAAGTGCAAACTCCACACAGTCACCCGAGGCCGGAATTGAAACCGGGTTCCTGCCGCCGCGAGGCAGCAGTGCTAACCACTGTGCTACCGTGCCGGTGTTAGGGAAAGAGTCCATATTAGAGCTTGAGTTAATACAAGCTGCAAACCATATCCTTGCCTCTCATGGATTGAATAAAGGCAAAGGCAGTAGTTGGATTATCGAATGACTTGACAAGAGTTGTTGGATACAATTTTGAGGGTCGCAGGATGAAGCATAGCATAGTTCACTCCAACAGCCTTGTGTTGTCTTCGAACTTCATCAAAGCCCTTGATGCTTGGCGGGCATTGATGCTGCAAAGTCCTGGAAGAAAGAAATCCTTACTCCCTCATGGAGCCCCACCCACTCACATAACTGGTTGGCAGTTAAGTGTCAGTCACTTTAATCTAAAAGCAGGTGGGGGAGGGGAGTCAACTCAGGCCAATTTAAAAAGAGCAACTTGTAACTCCCTCCCAGTGAGTTCTCCCAGTGAGCCAGAGAAGACAGAGCCAGAGTGAGACACAGCAAAGAGTGAGTTTGGGAATTTGAATCTAGGTGGGAATTCGAAGCTGGGTGGGGAGGAGGTGCTTTTTATCCCTGGTAAGTGAATGGTAAGTCGTTTTTCTGTTTTCTTTTTCTTTTCATTGGTATATTTATTTATTTTTTTCTTCGTTGTTTTATTTTGAAATTGTAGTTGTTGAACTTAACCGAAGGTTTAAGACATGGCAGGAGATCTCAGACCCGTGACATGCTCCTCGTGTGCGATGTGGGAGCTCAGGGACACGTCCACTGCCCCTGGCTCCTTCACGTGCAAGAAGTGTGTCCAGTTGCAGCTCTTGTTAGACCGCTTGACGGCTCTGGAGCAGCGGATGGACTCACTTTGGAGCGTCCGCGATGCGGAGGACGCCGTGGATAGCACGTTTAGCGAGTTGGTCACACCGCAGGTGAAAGGTACTGAGGGAGATAGATAATGGGTGACCAAAAGACAGAGCAAGAGTAGGAAGGCAGTGCAGGTGTCCCCTGCGGTCATCTCCCTGCAAAACAGATATACTGCTTTGGATACTGTTAAGGCAGATGGCTCACCAGGGGAAGGCAGCAGCAGCCAGGTTCATGGCACCATGGCTGGCTCTGCTGCGCAGCTGGGCAGGAAGAAGAATGGCAGGGCTATAGTGATAGGGGACTCAATCGTAAGGGGAATAGACAGGCGGTTCTGCGGACGCAATCGAGACTCCAGGATGGTATGTTAACTCCCTGGTGCAAGGGCCAAGGATGTCTCGGAGCGGCTGCAGGACATTCTGGAGGAGGAGGGAGAACTGCCAGCTGTCATGGTGCACATAGGCACCAACGATATAGGTAAAAAAATGGGACGAGGTCCCACAAGCTGAATTCAAGGAATTAGGAGTTAAACTAAAAAGTAGGACCTCAAAGGTAGTAATCTCAGGATTGCTACCAGTGCCATGAGCTAGTCAGAGTAGGAATGTGAGGGTAGATAGGATGAATGCGTGGCTCGAGAGATGGTGCAAGAGGGAGGGATTCAACTTCCTTGGGCATTGGAACCGGTTCTGGGGGAGGTGGGACCAGTACAAACCGGACGGTCTGCACCTGGACAGGACTGGAACCGATGTCCTAGGGGGGGTGTTTGCTAGAGCTGTTGGGGAAAGTTTAAACTAATGTGGGAGGGGGATGGGAACAGATGCAGGAAGTTTGAAGGTAGTAAAACAGGGACAGAAACAAAACACAGTAAGGAGGAAAGTGTAAGGCAGAGAAGCCATAGTCAAAAATCAAAAAAGGCGACAGTACAAGGTACAGTGACTGAGGGGAGCTCAGTGAATAGGACCAGGAATACTAAAAGGAATAAAACGGGAAGTAAAAACATTAATGGTAAGCGATGTGGCAGGTTGTTACATGAAGATATGGGTTCAACGACAAAGAAAATTAGGAGAAAAGGTAAGAGGAGATATAACTTAGGAAAGGTTACTGATCAAGGTGTTAAGATTCAGAACAGAGGTAAAAAAGCCAACATAAGTGTAATTTACCTGAATGCTCGTTGTATTCGGAATAAGGTAAATGAGTTGATGGCGCAAATCATCGTGAATGACTATGATTTAGTGGCCATTACTGAAACATGGTTAAAGGATGGTCACGACTGGGAGTTAAATATCCGAGGGTATCAAACTATTCGGAAGGAC
Organism: Scyliorhinus torazame; assembly: GCF_047496885.1. Classification (NCBI taxonomy): domain Eukaryota; kingdom Metazoa; phylum Chordata; class Chondrichthyes; order Carcharhiniformes; family Scyliorhinidae; genus Scyliorhinus; species Scyliorhinus torazame. The sequence goes on from NC_092722.1 coordinate 37,808,112, forward strand.
AGCGTGGATGGTAAGGGAGGTCGCGTAGCTCTGTTATTTAAGGATGACATCCGGGCAATAGTGAGGGATGACATCAGTGCTGTGGAGGATAAGGTTGAATCCATTTGGGTGGAAATCAGGAATAGTAAGGCGAAAAAGTCATTGATAGGAGTAGTCTATAGGCCACCAAATAGTAACATTATGGTGGGGTAGTCACTAAACAAATAAATAACTGATGCATGTAGAAATGGTACAGCAGTTATCATTGGGGATTATAATCTACATGTCGATTGGTTTAACCAGGTCAGTCAAGGCAGCCTTGAGGAGGAGTTTATAGAATGTATCCTCGATAGTTTCCTAGAACAGTATGTAATGGAACCTACGAGGGAACAAGCGGTCCTAGATCTGGTCCTGTGTAATGAGACAGGATTGATTCAGGATCTCATAGTTAGGGATCCTCTCGGAAGGAGCGATCACAGTATGGTGGAATTTAAAATACAGATGGAGGGTGAGAAGGTAAAATCAAACACTAGTATTTAGTGCTTAAACAAAGGAGATTACAATGGGATGAGAGAAGAACTAGCTAAGGTAGACTGGGAGCAAAGACTTTATGGTGAAACAGTTGAGGAACAGTGGAGAACCTTCCAAGCGATTTTTCACAGTGCTCAGCAAAGGTTTATACCAACAAAAAGGAAGGACGGTAGAAAGAGGGAAAATCGACCGTGGATATCTAAGGAAATAAGGGAGCGTATCCAATTGAAGGAAAAAGCATACAAAGTAGCAAAGATTAGTGGGAGACTAGAGGACTGGGAAATCTTTAGCGGGAAACAGAAAGCTACTAAAAAAGCTATAAAGAAGAGTAAGATAAATTATGAGAGTAAACTTGCTCAGAATATAAAAACAGATAGTAAAAGTTTCTACAAATATATAAAACAAAAAAGAGTGGGTAAGGTAAATATTGGTCCTTTAGAGGATGAGAATGGAGATTTAATAATGGGAGATGAGGAAATGGCTGAGGAACTGAACAGGTTTTTTGGGTCGGTCTTCACAGCGGAAGACACAAATAACATGCCAGTGACTGATAGAAATGAGGCTATGACAGGTGAGGACCTTGAGAGGATTGTTATCACTAAGAGAGGTAGTGATGGGCAAGCTAATGGGGCTAAAGGTAGACAATGGAATGCATCCCAGAGTGCTAAAAGAGATGGCTAGGGAAATTGCAAATGCACTAGTGATTATTTACCAAAATTCATTAGACTCTGGGGTGGTTCCGGCGGATTGGAAATTAGCAAACGTGACACCACTGTTTAAAATAGGAGGTAGGCAGAAAGCGGGTAATTATAGGCCAGTGAGCTTAACTTCGGTAGTAGGGAAGATGCTGGAATCTATCATCAAGGAAAAAATAGCGAGGCATCTGGATGGAAATTGTCCCATTGGGCAGACGCAGCATGGGTTCATAAAGGGCAGGTCGTGCCTAACTAATTTAGTGGAATTTTTTGAGGACATTACCAGTGCGGTAGATAACGGGGAGCCAATGGATGTGGTATATCTGGATTTCCAGAAAGCCTTTTGACAAGGTGCCACACAAAAGGTTGCTGCATAAGATAAAGATGCATGGCATTAAGGGGAAAGTAGTAGCATGGATAGAGGATTGGCTAATTAATAGAAAGCAAAGAGTGGGGATTAATGGGTGTTTCTCTGGTTGGCAATCAGTAGCTAGTGGTGTCCCTCAGGGATCAGTGTTGGGCCCACAATTGTTCACAATTTACATAGATGATTTGGAGTTGGGGACAAAGGGCAATGTGTCCAAGTTTGCAGACGACAGTAAGATGAGTGGTAAAGCAAAAAGTGCGGAGGATACTGGAAGTCTGCAGAGGGATTTGGATAGGCTAAGTGAATGGGCTAGGGTCTGGCAGATGGAATACAATGTTGACAAATGTGAGATTATCCATTTTGGTAGGAATAACAGCAAAAGGGATTATTATTTAAATGATAAAATATTAAAACATGCTGCTGTGCAGAGAGACCTGGGTGTGCTGGTGCATGAGTCGCAAAAAGTTGGTTTACAGGTGCAACAGGTGATTAAGAAGGCAAATGGAATTTTGTCCTTCATTTCTAGAGGGATGTAGTTTAAGACTAGGGAGGTTATGCTGCAATTGTATAAGGTGTTTGTGAGGCCACACCTGGAGTATTGTGTTCAGTTTTGGTCTCCTTACTTGAGAAAGGACGTACTGGCACTGGAGGGTGTGCAGAGGAGATTCACTAGGTTAATCCTAGAGCTGAAGGGGTTGGATTACGAGGAGAGGTTGAGTAGACTGGGACTGTACTTGTTGGAATTTAGAAGGATGAGGGGGGGATCTTATAGAAACATATAAAATTATGAAGGGAATAGATAGGATAGATGCGGGCACGTTGTTTCCACTGGCGGGTGAAAGCAGAACTAGGCGGCAAAGCCTCAAAATAAGGGGAAGTAGATTTAGGACTGAGTTCAGGAGGAACTTCTTCACCCAAGGAGTTGTGAATCTATGGAATTCCTTTCCCGGTGAAGCAGTAGAAATGAAATGAAATGAAAATCGCTTATTGTCACAAGTAGGCTTCAAATGAAGTTACTGTGAAACGCCCCTAGTCGCCACATTCCGGCGCCTGTTCGGGGAGGCTGTTACGGGAGGCTCCTTCATTAAATGTTTTTAAGATAAAGATAGATAGTTTTTTGAAGAATAAAGGGATTAAGGGTTATGGTGTTCGGGCTGGAAATTGGAGCTGAGTCCACAAAAGATCAGCCATGATCTCATTGAATGGCGGAGCAGGCTCAAGGGGCCAGATGGCCTACTCCTGCTCCTAGTTCTTATGTTCTTATGAGCCAGGTCCCACTTCGCCATGAAGTCTCCCAGACTTTCTGGCGATCTTTAAGGTTGTGGAAGCGAACGATTAAGGGCCTGGGAATAAAACCAGCCCTTGGCCTCAAAGATAGGCTATGATGTGCCCTTTCTAATTTGAAATGCCCAGCCTTCAGATCCAGCTTGACAAAATGTGGCAGCCAACCCTCAAAGAACTTCACAGGGATCTTACCCTCCACACCTTCTGGAAGACCGACAATTCGGATATTCTTTCTCTGACCTTGATTCTCCAAGTCTTCCAGGACCTCCGCCATGCCACTCAGCTGGTTTTCCAAGGGTTGAATTTTTGCCTCCGCAGAGATAGCATCATGTTTAACATGCAGGATTCTCTCCCCCTCTAACATTAAGCCTCTTAATGGTGCTTTGCGTCTCGGCCTCATGCGCACGTTGATTTTGGGTCGACACACCAAACCTTGGTCAATCACTCGGGTAAAGTCGGTAGTCGTCATTCTCACCACTTCCAAGGGAACTCCATAGAGCGCGGGGCCAAGAGACCTCCTGAGGATCAGGCAGCCATATTGGAAGGATGGATCCACTTCCACTGAATCTGGTTGCACCCTTTTATCGATGGGTTCCTTGACTTTTTCCGGTATCCTGTTACCAATATTAATCCCAAAGTCTTCCAGGGATATAACAGCAAACATTAATTTGAGGATTAAGCAGATAAACATCAGGCAATCAGAAAAATGACGGATGATAAGTGAGTGGCGCCAGAAGCCGCAGGTTGGTGTCTGGGGTTTCAGGGACAAGGCTGGTGGAGTAGGGAGGCCCAGCAGCCACCAAACCTTTAGTAAGGTGGGGGGCCCCCAAAGTCAGAAGGGGACATCTGATGGAAGTGCCCCACCCAAGATCAAAGCCCTTGCATTTTCAGGCTTTCCCCCATGTCAGGTGAACCCTCCTGCTAGCTGGCAAATTGAGGTTGGACGGGAAGCGGACAGTAACTGGTCACTCAGGGGCTTCAATTGGGGCAAAGGTGAACGGCCTTCCCAAAAATCCTGCCGGCGGGGGAGCGTGAAATTCAGGCTGATTGTGGGCAACAGTCAGTAAAGAAAGATCAGTGTAATGCCCTGTTGTTCCTTCGGGTGGCACTGCTGTATAATAAGAGCCCCAAAGTATTGCAATGGTATGTGGTACTGTGGTCAGTGGCCTGACTGTATATAACACCAGCCTCAGGTCTACAGAGTAAGGAATCGATACGGATTCCAGTGATCCCAGACAAGAGACTTTAGCCAGTTCATTCTTCAGCTGCCCCTCTGTTCCAAAACGCTATTTACATGAATAAAACTCTGACGTTCCTGTGTGGCCACGCTGTCGGAGTGGATGCTATGTGTACACATGAGACCGAGACCCTATCCTTCGCACAACGGTGGCACTCTCACCTCTCCGACACAAGCATCACCCCCCCCCCCCCCCCCAGCCCTCCTCCTCCACAAGAATAATCCAGAGGGGCAAACTCACTCCAGGCCTGGGGGAGGATGAAGCACTTTCCTGTGGAGCAGCTGTTAAATTGAGGCCCTGGTTATTATTGTGGCATTATTGTGTGAAGGGCAGTGGAGTTCACCGGGTGTCCTGGCCAATTCTGACCCTTTAACCTAACATTGGGGCTTTTAAAAGGAATCAACAGATTGCCTGCTTATTTATCTCAGGGCCTTTTGTGGGATCTTGCTGAAGTAAATGGCCACATTTTCCTAGAGTTACACAATTGACCGCTCTCAAAACGTTTGATTGGCTGTAATCATGATTCTTTTGCAGTCAGGCAAGGCGCTATACAGATGCAATTTCTGTCCTTCCTAAATCTCAGGGTCTAGGTCATTTCCGTAGCCAGGCAGGGCATTCCCTCTCCCCCCCCCCCCACCCACCAATCCACTAGACGTATTTCAAAAGCTGCCCTGTGCCACTCCAACAGCAGAGTAAGACCTTTGAACAAAACCATCCAGTCATTACAACTTTGCTGTTTTGGGATCTTGCTGTGTGAAAATTGACGGCCGTGGTTCCTGCATTATAACCGTGACAACCTTTCAAAAATACTTAATTGGCTGTGAAGTGCTATGGGGCACTCTGAAATTGTGAAAGGTGGTATATAAAGTATGGCAGTATGGAAAGTACGAGATGAAGGAACAAATGGCAATTAGGAAAGCAAAGAGGGAATACGAAAATGATATTGGCAGGCAAAAGCGAAGAAATTCCTAAAATGTTTCACCAATACATTAAGAGCAAGAGAACAATTAAGGAAAAGTTTGGGCCTATCAGAGATGTACACGGTAACTTGTGGATTGATTCAGAAGATGTGGCCAGTGTTCCCAATGAGTACTTTGTCTTCACTAAGGACCAAGATGATTCAGACATTCTAGTTAAAGCAGAGTGTGAAAGGTTATTTTTAAAAATAAATTTAGAGTACCTAATGATTTTTTTTCCAATTAAGGGGCAATTTAGCATGGTCAATCCACCTACCCTGCACATCTTTTTGGGTTGTGGGGGTTGCGATGTTCTCTGTTTTCTTTGTCTGGATGTCTTTAATGCGTAGTGTTTAACAAAGAACATCAGGTTATGTGAATTAACAAAGCTGCTTTATTAACACTACTTTACTAGATTTCCATGTATTCCTAAGGACAAAGGTTGCTAAAATAAACTATGCTATAACACCAACTACAGGGGTAGCATGTGGCACAGTGGTTAGCACTGGGACTGCGGCGCTGAGGACCCGGGTCCAACTCCCGGCTCTGGGTCACTGTCCGTGTGGAGTTTGCACATTCTCCCCGTGTCTGCGTGGGTTTCACTCCCACAACCCAAAGATGTGCAGGTTAGGTGGATTGGCCACGCTAAAAAATTGCCCCTTAATTGGAAAAAAAATTAATAATTGGGTACTCTAAATTTAATTTTTTTTTAAAATAACTCCAACTACAGAACTCTCAAATACACAACTACTCTCTTTCATGCCTAAACACCTTGGGCGGGATTCTCCAATCCCGCGCCGGGTCGGAGAATCGGCGAGGGGGGGGCCACGAATCCAGCGACGCTGCTCCAGCGCCAATGACGCCGTGCAGTCGCCACGGCGCCGGTCAGGGGCCACAGAACGCGCCCCCCCCCGGTGATTCTCCGCGCACAACGGGCCAATTGCCCGCTGAGTTCGGCCGAGTCCCGCCGCCATCGTTCACATGTGGTCCTACCCGGCGGGACCTTGGCGTTCTGGCTGCGACGGCTGTCATGGCGGGGAGGAGGGGGGATCTGACTCCGGGGGGGATCTCCACAGTGGCCAGGCCCGCAATCGGGCGCTACCGATCGGCGGGCGGGCTAATTCCAGGGGGGGGGCCTATGTTCCTCCACGCCGGGCCCCTGTAGGGCTCTGCCATGTTGCGTGGGGGCCGGCGCAGGTCCACGCATGCGTGTGGGTTGCCGTCTCTTGCGTGGGGGCTGGCGCGGAGACGGCAATCCACACGCATGCGCGGTCCCGCGCCGGCCATGCTGGGGACCGTATCGGCAGCTGAAGCTGCGTGAAGCACTCCTGTGTCGTGCTGCTCCCCTGTGGGTTGGGGAAACGCTGCTCCTAGCGACCAGTTGACGCCGTCGTAAAACGCTCTGGCATTTATGACGGCGTCAACACTCTGCCGCTAAAACGGAGAATCCTGCCCCTTCTCCCTGAATCAGGGTCGTCACATGATATATATGTGACTGCTCTTGATCACCATCTGGTAGTAAGATGTATTGACATGAAATTGTTAACCCTTTATCTCCCATACAATATCCATATTGTTACAGGAGTGAGACCCACGCAGACAGGGGGAGAATGTGCAAACTCCTCACGGACAGTGACCCAGGGCTGGGATTGAACCCGGGTCCTTGGCGCCACGAGGCAGCGGTGCTAACCACGACACCACCATACCACCCTGAGTGTCAAATATTAGATACAATAAGTATAGTGAGAGAGGAAGTACTGGAGGGACTGACATCCTTATAGGTGGATAAATCATCAGGGCCAGATGGATTGTATCCCAGGCTTTTGAAGGAGGCCAGGGAGGAAATAGTGGATGCTGTGATAATCATTTTCCAAATCTCAACAGATACAGGTAAGACAACAGAGGATTGGAGGTCGCAAATGTTGTGCCAGTATTTAAAAAGGGTTGCGAGGGATGGATCAGAAGACTATAGGCTGCTCAGACTAAGGCCATAAGAATTAGGAACAGGAGTAGGCCGATCGGCCCTTCGTGCTTGCTCCACCAGTCAATAGGATCATGGCTCATCCAACATTCTTCACGTCCACTTTCCTGCCCTTTCCCCATAACCACTGATCCCGTTACTAATCACGTATCTGCCTATCTCAGCCTTAAATATACACAAGGACTCTGTCCCCACAGCTCTGAGAGATGAAATTGGCACCTCTTTATTCTGAGACTATGCCCTCTGGTCCTAGACTCTCCCAATCAGGGGAAATGACATCTCGGCATTTATCCTCTGAATGCCCGACTAACATCGGTGGTGGGTAAATTATTGGAATCATCCGTGAGAGACAGGATAAACTGTCATTTAGAAAGGAACAGATTATAATAATAATAATAATAATAATCCTTATTGTCACAAGTAGGCTTACATTAACACTGCAATGAAGTTACTGTGAAAATCCCCTAGCCGCCACACTCCCGCGCCTGTTCGGGTACACTGAGGGAGAATTCAGAATGTCCAATTCACTTAACAAGCACGCCTTTCGGGACTTATTGGAGGAAACCGGAGCACCCGGAGGAAACCCACGCAGACACGGGGAGAACGTGCAGACTTCGCACAGACAGTGACCCAAGCCGGGAATTGAACCTGGATCCCTGGAGCTGTGAAGCAACTGTGCTACCGTGCTGCCTCACGGCACTGAGGACCCGGGTTCGATCCCGGCCCCTGGTCCGATCCCGGCCCCTGTCCGTGTGGAGTTTGCACATTCTTCCCATGTCTGCGTGGTTCTCACCCCCACAGCCCAAAGATGTGCAGGGTTGGTGGATTGGCCGCGCTAAATTGCCTCTTAATTGGCGCGGTTCACTTGTGCTTTTAAAAATGGTGAAAGCGGCGTTGTGGCTGCTGAGGGAGAGATGGGGGTTTGGGAAAGTGGCCAACATTGCCATAGTTTAGGGCGGCATGTGGCGCAGTGGTTAGCACTGGGACTGCGGCGCTGAGGACCCGGGTTTGAATCCCGGCTCTGGGTCACTGGCCGTGTGGAGTTTGCACATTCTCCCCGTGTCTGCGTGGGTTTCACCCCCACAACCCAAAGATGTGCGGGGTAGGTGGATTGGCCACGCTAAATTGCCCCTTAATTGGAAAAAAAAATAATTGGATACTCTAAATTAAAAAATCAAAAACAATTGCTGGTAGTTGTGCCACTGGTAGGGGGGCTTCTGCCACGGCTGGGGGAAGTAGCGAGGGTTGGCCAGGAGGTGGGCTGTGGAGTCGGGTAGACGGGCATGGAGCACCATTGCCGTAGCCTGCATGGCCGCAGGCAGCCCACTGTAAACTTAGGGCCACAGGTTCCAGGGCACCCCCCTAGGTGCCCTCTGGCCCCTAGCCGATCCATCAGTGGGATGGGCGCGCTCCAGCAAAACCATCTTGTTGGCTGGGATGAGTGTGTGTGGGGACTGTAATGTGTATATATGGCTGCAGCTTGTCAGCTTCCCACGTGTCAATCAGGGACCCGGCGAATCCCGCACTGTTTTTCATTAGAATCGATTGTGTTCCACGTGGTGCCGGTGCTCGCCCCTCCACAGCCGCTGAATCAGTCCAGGTTCGGCGCCAGCTTTGCTGATCCACGAATCCTGCCCCAGCATCACCACTTCGCGCCAGATTCTCCGATTCTGAGGCTAAGTGCGGATGATCCCTGTAAAAAAATCAGCGTCGCCCCCTCACCGATGCTGCGACCGGTGAGGGGCTGGCAGCCACGCCACGGAAAACTCCCGGCCTCCACAAAATAAATGGCCGGGGAATTGCTGGGCCCGTGGCCACTACTCCCCCTCCTCCAGGGGCATCTCAGGGGCTGGTTTAGCACAGTGGGTTAGCAGCTGGCTTGTAATGCAGAACAATGCCATGCAGCGCGGGTTCAATTCCCGTACCGGCCTCCCTGAACAGGCGCCGGAAAGTGGCGACTAGGGGCTTTTCACACTAACCTCAATGAAGTCTACGTGTGACAATAAGCGATTATTATTAGATTGTGCCTTCCATCTCGTTATCGCCCTGGGGGTGCATTGCAGGACAAGTGTTTGAACTATGCATGTGGCAACAGGTTACGATTTTAGATCAGTGAGTTTGGTAATCGATACAAGCGAGAGTTCGAGCAGACCTAGGGCCCGGTGGTGAAGGAGTTAATGCCTGGATGCAGTGAGAGTGACAGCGGTGTGTCCCCGTCCCTGTGTGTGTTTCTCTGGTTTCAGTTCAGCTGGAGTGTGAGGACCAGGGGCTCCGCGGCTAAGATCACAGGCGTCCAAACCAGCTGCCTCAGCCACCAGTGTGCTCAGGTGCTCTGAGGAAGATCGTAAAATAATTTGAAGGCCCCCCCCAAAAATATGGCAGGTTTTTTTTAAAGCGAGCAGAGGACAGTCTGCTTCTCTCTCTCTCTCTCCGCTGCTCAATATGGGTTGCTGCATCTCCAGAGGTGAGTCTAGTCTAAAGGATGAGAAATAACCCACTCGCTCCCAGATCAGGCTGCACCCCTTACTTCAATTCCGCCCCCCTCGCCGTGGTGCTAAATGGCTGTCCCGGAATTGCAAGGAGACACTGCGCTAATACGGTGGTTTAAATCAATCTGTTTTGTTGTTGCTATGGTTACATGTACCAATGGAACAGGACTTCACTGCCGGTGTCAGCTCTTTGTTTGAGAGAGTAGCAGTGAGCATAGAGGGGGAGAAAATTGACAAAGATACCCAAAGCTACATTCAGTGCTCGTTTGTTGGAATAGTCTAGAAATGCCCAGTCACCTATTCTGCGTTTGCCTTTTTAAATCTGTGGCAATTTAATCTCCTGTAATTGTGGCCACCATGCTGCAAATACTATTGTTATCTTACAGATGGGAAGCAAAGGGAGTGTAACCAGCAGGCACGATCACCATTGCATCAATAATTCCTCTAAATAAAGCTATTTGATTCAATGGAGTGGCCCGTCAGAGGTCTGAGCGGGACCAGATTCACAAGGACAACATGTCCGTTTCCCCCAAGGGACACAGGGGGTGAACCAATTGCATTTTTGCAAGAGTCTGACAGCTTTGGAGAGAATTCATTGAGATTCCCATTTGGAAGCAAGTGGACATATTAGTGAGAGGCAGCACGGTTTTGTGAAGGGGAGGTCGTGGCTCACGAACTTGATAAGAGTTTTTCGAGGAGGTCACAAAGATGATTGATGCAGGTAGGGCAGTGGATGTTGTCTATATGGACTTCAGTAAGGCCTTTGATAAGGTCCCCCATGGCAGACTGGTACAAAAGGTGAAGTCACACTGGATCAGAGGTGAGCTGGTAAGAACTGGCTAGGTCATAGAAGGCAGAGAATAGCAATGTAAGGGTGCTTTTCTGATTGGAGGGCTGTGACTAGTGGTGTTCCGCAGGGTTCAGTGCTGGGACCTTTGCTGTTCATAGTATGTACAAATGATTTGGAGGAAAATGGAACTGGTCTGATTAGTAAGTTTGTGGACGACACAAAGGTTGGTGGAATTGCGGATAGCGATGAGGACTGTCAGGATACAGCAGGATTTAGATTGTTTGGAGACTTGGGCAGAGAGATGGCAGATGGAGCTTAATTCGGACAAATGTGAGGTAATGCATTTTGGAAGGTCTAATGCAGGTAGGGAATATACAGTGAATGGTAGAACCCTCAAGAGTATTGACAATAGTTCCGGTTGCGGCAGGGATGAGCTAGCCGCACGTTTCGGCGGCTCCAGCTCCGACGGAACTTCGGGCTCTTTTAAGAGCCCCAATGGGGACTTGGACGGCCGTAAAACCCGGTGCGAGGCGTGAGGGAATGGAGCCCCCCCCGAAAGACAGAGGGAAAAACCGGCGGCGGCGGCTGCAGCCCAAAGAATCTGCAGCCAGAAGATCAGAGAGAGAGAGAGAGGGAGTGAAACAAAATGGCGGCGGAGAAACCGCAGGTGACATGGGGGCCTGAGCAGGACGAGGTGGTGAGACGGTGCGTGGACCTGCTGAAGAAGGAGGTAATGACCCCGTTGTTACAGGCAATTGAGGGGCTTAAGGAGACTTTAAAGACCCAGGAGACGGAACTTTGCGTGGTGGAGCAGAAGGTGACAGATATTGAGGACGAGGTCCTGGGCCTGGCGGTTAAGACTCAGACGCACGAGGCACTTCATAAAAAGTGTGCTGACAGGATTGAGGCCCTTGAAAATGGAGCGCGAAGGAAGAACCTTAGAATACTAGGTCTCCCGGAGGGTGTGGAAGGAGTGGACTGTGGAGCGTACGCAAGTAAGATGCTGAGCTCACTGATGGGTGCTGAGGCCCCTGCGGGCCCCATGGAGGTGGAGTGGGCAAATCGGATCCCGGCGAGAAGACCAAAAGCGGGAGAACCACCGAGGGCGATAATCGTGCGATTCTACCGCCTTAGGGACAGAGAAGAGGTCCTGAGATGGGCCAAAAAGGTGCGGAGTAGCAGATGGGAGAATGCGGTGGTAAGGATCTACCAGGATTGGAGTGCGGAGGTGGCGAGAAGGAGGGCGAGCTTCAACCGAGCCAAAGAGGTGTTGCATAAAAGGAAGGTGAAGTTTGGGATGCTGCAGCCGGCAAGACTATGGGTCACGCATCAGGAGAGACAATATTATTTCGAGGCGGCGGAGGAAGCATGGTCCTTCATCAATGAAGAGAAACTGGACCGGAACTGAGGGACTGATGCTGCAGGGAACTGTTATTGTTGTTATTATTGTTTTTGTTAATGGGATGGTGAAAGTTAAGCGAGAAGTAAACAGGGAAGGGGGGGACACTGGGGAAATGTGGGCGCCGGTGAGGGGGGAGAGGCGGGACATAGTCAGAGAATGGGGAAGGAGAGGGGGAGGGGAAAGGGAGCTGCGCCATAAGAGGCGGGACAGGTAAAGGGATGTTCCCGCGCCAGAAAGAATAAGGCAGGAAATCAGGCGCAAGGCGGATGGGAGTTCCCTCACACCGGGGGGCCGAGCAGCGAGCAGGAGTAGCCGGGTTCAGTTGAAGTCAGCTGACTTACGGAAGTGATATGGGGGGAGCAATCAAGCTAGATAGGGATCTAGCAGGGGGGGGGGGGGGGGGGGGACAACTGGGTTGCTGCTGTGGAAATCCAAAAGGAAATGGCTAAAGAGAAGGTGGTCGGGGGCGGAATGCGACGCTGGGGGAGCAAGCGGGAGCGCGGAGGCGGGATATGGGACTGGCCTAGAGAAGGTAATGGCTAGTCGACACGGGAGGGGGGCAGGTAGCCCCCCAGTGAGGCTGATCACGTGGAACGTGAGAGGCCTGAATGGGCCGATAAAAAGGGCCCGAGCGCTCGCGCATTTGAAAGGACTAAGGGCAGACGTGGTTATGCTCCAAGAGACGCACCTAAAGGTGGCGGACCAAGTTAGGCTAAGGAAAGGATGGGTGGGACAGGTGTTCCACTCAGGACTGGACGCAAAGAACAGAGGGGTGGCCATTTTGGTGGGGAAACGGGTAGCATTTGAAGCAAAGAACATCGTAGCAGATAGTGGAGGTAGATATGTAATGGTGAGTGGTAGGCTGGAGGGAATGGAGGTCGTGTTGGTTAATGTGTATGCCCCAAATTGGGACGATGCGGGGTTCATGAGACGGATGCTGGGGCGTATTCCGGACCTGGAGGCAGGAAATTTGATTTTAGGAGGGGACTTCAATACGGTGCTGGACCCGGGGCTAGATAGATCCAGCTCAAGGACTGGAAGAAGGCCGGCAGCGGCCAAGGTACTTAAGGGGTTTATGGACCAAATGGGAGGAGTGGATCCATGGCAATTTCTTAGACCCAGGGCTAGGCAGTATTCCTTCTTCTCCCACGTCCATAAAGTGTACTCCCGGATAGATTTTTTTGTTCTAGGAAGGTCATTGATCTCTAGGGTGGAAGAAGCTGAATACTCAGCCATAGCGGTTTCGGATCATGCCCCACATTGGGTGGACCTGGAAGTAGGAGAGGACAGGGAGCAGAGAACACTCTGGCGATTAGATGTGGGACTGATGGCGGATGAGGGAGTGTGTGCAAGAGTGAGGGGGTGTATCGAGAGATACCTGGAGGTCAATGATGACGGCGAGGTCCCTGTGGGAGTGGTCTGGGAAGCACTAAAAGCGGTGGTCAGAGGAGAGCTGATTTCTATTGGGGCCCACAAAAGGAAAACAGAGGCCAAGGAAAGGGATAGATTACTGGGGGAGATTTTACGGGTGGACAGGGAATTTGCAGAGACCCCGGAGGAGGAGCTGTACAGGGAGAGGAGACGACTCCAGACCGAGTTTGACCTTCTGACCACCAGAAAGGCGGAGGTACTGTGGAGGAAGGCACAGGGGAGGAGGTATGAATATGGGGAAAAGGCTAGTCGCCTGTTGGCGCACCAACTGCGAAAGAGGGCAGCAGCGAGGGAGATAGGAGGAATTAGGGATGAAAGGGGAGACACCGTGCGAAGGGCAGGAAAGATAAATGAGGTGTTTAAGACCTTTTTTGAAGAACTGTATAGGTCTCAGCCCCCAGAGGGAGAGGAGGGGATGCGGCAGTTCCTGGACCAGTTGAGGTTCCCGAAAGTGGAGGAGCAGGCGGTGGCAGGCCTGGGGGCGCCGATTGAGGTGGACGAGGTTATTAAGGGACTGGGAAGCATGCAAGCAGGGAAGGCCCCGGGGCCAGACGGGTTCCAGGTGGAATTCTACAGATAATATGTGGACTTGTTGGCCCCGTTGTTGGCAAGGGCGTTCAATGAGGCCAGGGAAGGGGGGACACTACCCCCGACAATGTCGGAGGCGACGATATCGCTAATTTTGAAGAGGGACAAAGATCCGATGCAGTGTGGGTCCTATAGACCTATTTCACTATTGAACGTGGACGCCAAACTGCTAGCAAAGGTGCTGGCATCGAGGATAGAGGACTGTGTCCCAGGGGTGGTGCACGAAGACCAGACAGGGTTCGTAAAAGGGAAACAATTGAATGTTAACGTGCGACGGCTATTAGGGGTGATAATGATGCCCTCAGTGGAGGGGAGGCAGAGATAGTGGCGGCAATGGACGCAGAGAAGGCATTTGATAGGGTGGTGTGGGAGTATTTATGGGAAGTGTTAAGGAGGTTTGGGTTTGGGAACGGATTTATTCGCTGGGTTAGACTACTTTATGGGGCACCAACGGCAAGCGTAGTTACAGGTCGACATAGATCGGAGTATTTCCGATTATATAGGGGAACAAGACAGGGATGCCCGCTGTCTCCATTGTTGTTTGCGCTGGCAATTGAACCTCTGGCCATGGCGCTGAGAGACTCCAGGAAATGGAGAGGGGTGACTAGAGGGGGAGAAGAACACCGAGTCTCGTTATACGCGGATGACCTATTGCTATACGTGTCGGACCCAGCGGGGGGGATGATAGAGGTTATGCGAATCTTGAGGAGGTTCGGGGAATTTTCGGGGTATAGGTTAAACATGGGGAAGAGTGAATTATATGTGATACATCCAGGGGACCAGAGTAGAGAGATAGAAGGCTTACCGCTAAGGAAAGTGGAAAGAAACTTCCGATACTTGGGGATTCAGATCGCTAGGAGCTGGGGAACCTTGCACAGACTTAATCTGACACGGCTGGTAGAACAAATGGAGGAGGACTTTAAGAGGTGGGACATGCAGCCTTTATCGCTGGCGGGCAGGGTGCAGGCAATTAAGATGATGGTCCTCCCGAGGTTCTTATTTGTATTTCAATGTCTCCCTATTTTAATCACCAGGACCTTTTTTAATAAAATAGATAGGAGCATTACGAGCTTTGTGTGGGCAGGGAAAGTTCCGAGAGTAAGGAGGGGGATCCTGCAGCGCAGTAGGGACAGAGGAGGACTGGCACTACCGAATTTGGGAGATTATTATTGGGCCGCCAATGTGGCAATGATACGTAGATGGATGATGGAGGGTGAGGGAGCGGCGTGGAAAAGGCAGGAGAGAAGGTCCTGTAAAGGGACGAGTCTAGAGGCGCTGGTGACGGCGCCGCTACCGTTCTCACCGAAAAAGTACACCACACACACTGAACATATGGGGACAGTGGAGGCGACAGAGAGGGGTGTGGGGAGCCCTGGTGGGGTCCCCTATCAGGAACAACCATAGGTTCGCCCCAGGAAGAATGGATGGAGGATTTCAGAGCTGGTACCAGTTGGGAATTAGGAAGGTGGGAGATTTATTCATAGATGGGACTTTTGCGAGCTTGGGAGCACTGGAGGAAAAGTATAAGTTACCCCGGGGGAATTTCTTGAGATATATGCAGGTGAGGGCGTTTACTAGACAACAGGTGAGGGAATTTCCCCGGCTCCCGACACAGGGGATACAGGACAGGGTGCTTTCAGGGGTGTGGGTCGGAGAGGGCAAGGTGTCAGAGATTTATAGAGAGATGTGGGAAGAGGGGGAGGAGTCGGTGGGCGAACTAAAAAGAAAGTGGGAAGAAGAATTAGGGGAGGAGATAGAGGAGGGTATGTGGGCTGATGCCCTAAGCAGGGTAAATTCCTCTTCCTCATGCGCCAGGCTTAGCCTGATTCAATTTAAGGTGCTACATAGAGCACACATAACGGGGGCAAGATTGAGCAGGTTCTTTGGAGTGGAGGACAAATGTGGGAGGTGTGGCGGGAGCCCGGCAAACCACGCACATATGTTTTGGGCGTGCCCGGCACTGAAAGGGTATTGGAAGGGAGTGACGGGAGTGATTTTGCAGGTGGTGAAGGCCCGGGTCAAACCAGGCTGGCGGTTAGCTCTATTTGGAGTTGCGGAAGAGCCGGGAGTGCAGGAGGCGAAAGAAGCCGACGTTGTGGCCTTTGCGTCCCTCGTAGCCCGGCGCAGGATCCTACTCATGTGGAAGGAGGTGAAACCCCCCGGACTGGAGGCCTGGGTAAACGATATGGCGGGGTTTATTAAACTGGAGCAGATAAAGTTTGCCCTGAGAGGATCGGCTCAAGGGTTCACCAGGCGGTGGCAGCCATTTCTCGACTACCTAGGGGAACGTTAGAGGGAAGACGGATGACCAGCAGCAGCAACCCAGGGGGGGGGGGGGGGGGGGGAGGGGGGGAGGCAGTTGAGTATAGGTCAATAGAGTACGAGGTTTTGTTACTTGTATATTATTACTACTATTATTATTATTGTTAAAAAGTTTAAAAATTTCTGTTTTGTTACTGTTATCGTTTCGCTTGTTTTGTAAGCGGGAAAAATGTTGCTCAGGGAAAAAAATTTCACTAAAATATATTTTTTTAAAAAAGAGTATTGACAATCAGAGAGATCTAGGTATACAGGTCCACAGGTCACTGAAAGGGGCAACACAGGTGGAGAAGGTAATCAAGAAGGCATACGGCATGCTGGCCTTCATTGGCCGGGGCATTGAGTATAGAAATTGGCAAGTCATGTTGCAGCTGTATAGAACCTTAGTTAGGCCACACTTGGAGTATAGTGTTCAATTCTGGCCGCCACACTACCAGAAGGATGTGGAGGCTTTAGAGAGGGTGCAGAAGAGATTTACCAGGATGTTGCCTGGTATGGAGGGCAATAGCTATGAATAAACTCGGTTTGTTCTCACTGGAACGACGGAGGTTGAGGGACGACCTGATAGAGGTCTACAAAATTATGAGGGGCATAGACAGAGTGGATAGTCAGAGGCTTTTCCCCAGGGTAGCGGGGTCAATTACTAGGGGGCATAGGTTTAAGGTGCAAGGGGCAATGTTTAGAGTAGATGTACGAGGCAAGTTTTTAACACAGAGGGTAGTGGGTGCCTGGAACTCGCTGCCGGAGGAGTTGGTGGTAGCAGGGACGATAGTGACATTTAAGGGGCATCTTGACAAATATATGAATAGGATGAGAATAGAGGGATATGGACCCAGGAAGTGTAGAAGATTGTAGTTTAGTCGTGCAGCTTGGTCGGCACGGGCTTGGAGGGCCGAAGGGCCTGTTCCTGTGCTGTACTTTTCTTTTCTTTATTCTTTGTTCCACGTGGACAGTGACCCAGAGCCGGGATCGAACCTGGGACCTCGGCGCCATGAGGCAGCAGTGCTACTCACTGCACCACTTTTTCCCAGGGGTCAATTACTAGGGGGCATAGGTTTAAGGGGCGAGGGGCAAGGTTTAGAGGAGATGTACGAGGCAGGTTTTCTACACAGAGGGTAGTGGGTGCCTGGAACTCGCTGCCAGAGGAGGTGGTGGTAGCAGGGACGATAGTGACATTTAAGGGGCATCTTGACAAATACTTGAATAGGATGGTACGAAGTCTTACAACACCAGGTTAAAGTCCAACAGGTTTGTTTCGATGTCACTAGCTTTCGGAGCGCTGCTCCTTCCTCAGGTGAATGAAGAGGTCTGTTCCAGAACCACATATATAGACAAATTCAAAGATGCCAAACAATGCTAGGAATGCGAGCATTAGCAGGTGATTAAATCTTTACAGATCCAGAGATGGGGTAACCCCAGGTTAAAGAGGTGTGAATTGTCTCAAGCCAGGACAGTTGGTAGGATTTCGCAGGCCAGATGGTGGGGGATGAATGTAATGTGACACAGGATCTGCTCAGACGAGGAGGAGCGTAACAGACATCTACAGACGTTGAAAGATGCCCTCGTACGAACGGGATATGGCACTCGATTCATCGATCGACAGTTCCAACGCGCCACGGCGAAAAACCGGACCGACCTCCTCAGAAGACAAACATGGGACACAACCGACAGAATACCCTTCGTCGTCCAGTACTTCCCCGGAGCGGAGAAACTACGTCATCTTCTTCACAGCCTTCAACACGTCATTGATGACGATGAACATCTTGCCAAGGTCATCCCCACACCCCCACTACTTGCCTTCAAACAACCGCGCAACCTCAAACGAACCATTGTTTGCAGCAAACTACCCAGTCTTCAGAACAGTGACCACGCAGAATCGCCGAGCAGAAACTTATAGCCAGGTTCCGCACACATGAGTGCGGCCTCAACCGGGACCTGGGATTCATGTCACATTACATTCATCCCCCACCATCTGGCCTGCAAAATCCTACCAACTGTCCTGGCTTGAGACAATTCACACCTCTTTAACCTGGGGTTACCCCATCTCTGGATCTGTAAAGATTTAATCACCTGCTAATGCTCGCATTCCTAGCATTGTTTGGCATCTTTGAATTTGTCTATATATGTGTTTCTGGAACAGACCTCTTCATTCGCCTGAGGAAGGAGCAGCGCTCCGAAAGCTAGTGACATCGAAACAAACCTGTTGGACTTTAACCTGGTGTTGTAAGACTTCGTACTGTGCTCACCCCAGTCCAACGCCGGCATCTCCACATCTTGAATAGGATGGGAATAGAGGGATACGGACCCCGGAAGTGTAGAAGATTTTATTTAAGACGGGCAGCATGGTCGGATCAGGCTTGGAGGGCTGTACTTTTCTTTGTTCTTTGTGGTCACTTCTTCTAACAGGTATTTATTTCCCGACTTCAGAACCTGAATTCAACTTTCCAAATTGCCCCAAAGGCACTTGAACGCACTCTCTGTATTACTGATCCACTCACACAGCAACAAAAGGACTAGGAATTGAAATGAAATGAAAAATGAAAATCGCTTATTGTCACAAGTAGGCTTCAAATGAAGTTACTGTGAAAAGCCACCAGTCGCCACATTCCGGCGCCTGTTCGGGGAGGCTGGTACAGGAATTGAACCGTGCTGCTGGCCTGCCTTGGTCTGCTTTAAAAGGCAGTGATTTAGCCCAGTGAGCTAAACCTAGACATTTCAAAGCTGCAAGATTCCGAGTGCAAAGAGATCAAGGAAAATTCATCCACAGCTATAATGGGTTGAACATCGAGGGCGAAGGAGGAGATTGCGAAGGACCAGGGAGAGTGAGGAAAGAGAGAGAGAGGAACGCGTGTGGAGAGAGACGGAGAGAGAAGGGCAAGAAGAGTGAGTGTGGAAAGTGAAGGGAGGGAGGAGTAAAGGGGTGAAGAGAGGACTGGGGGGTGGGTAAGTAGAATGAAGATAATGACTGAGTTCACTGTAGGTGTAATACGAGGCCCACAGAGAAACCATTATCAGTATCCCCGTGGACTATGAGCTTCCCAGGTAGTGGGCGAAGACCCACTCGGCTGGGGCTCGTAAAAGCATAAAAGCCGGCTCGAGCAGGGACCGCCATGCTTGCTGCCTCAACGAGGACTGTGATTGTAAATAGTTACTACCGTGGGCAGACTTCATGTTTAAAGTAAAATAATTCTTTACCCTTCTTTCTGCTGGCTTCCTTGGTCACTAAGTAGGCTCCCTGTGAGTGAAAGGTAAGTGAGGAGAGAGGGTTACCACAAAATGGTGGACCATCTTACGGGGATAATTAGACAAGGGAGGAGATATAAAGAGATGACATCGCAATGGTTCACTGTTTTAGGCCTCACCCAATATTCTGCTTCATTGACTGGGAGTTTCATGCCTTGCCCATGCAGGAATCGTCACGGGCGGAACTTCAAATTTGACAGACCAGCCAAAGTTCGAGCGGGAATTTCCAGTTCCATGACTGGCAGGACTGGAAGAGCTCAGTCATTGGGCACGATCTTCCGGCTGCGTCACGCCGGTAGCTGCCAGGAGAGGCCTCTCTGGGATTTACCCAGCTTGCCACGCCCCGCGAGATTTAATGGGATGGGTGCCGTCCCCTGTGGGTTGGGTCAGTATTTTGCAAATCTGCGTATTAGAGTGCGTAGCTAGTCTCACTCTAATATGCAGCCCACCTGACCTACCCGAGTGACAAACAGGGACCAGTTGGAACTGCACTTGGGAGGGGTCTCCCAGGGGATGGGAGGCCCCAGGGTGGTTGGCCTCCTGGCATGGTGGCACCCTGGCATTGCTGGTGCCATCTTGGCATTGCCAGCCTGGCAGTGCCACCTAGATGCCAACCTAGCACTGCCAAGGTCCAGATGGCACTGCCAGGGTGCCAGGCTGGCAGTGTGCCCACGCTGGGGGTGTCCTGCCCACGTGAGGTGGGGTGCCCTGCCCGAGGACCCTTATAGGTGAGTCGAGGCTTTGGGGGGATCAGCGGTCCGGGGCGGGGGGCCTGTGGAGAGTGTTGTGGTGGCGGTGCCGATTCGCCTCCGGAGACCGCAGTGACCGCCCAGGCCTGGCATACTGCCACGAAGTGGCCCTTTTTGCCGCATCCTTTGCAGAGGGATGAGCGGGCCGGACAGCGCTGTCGGGGGTGCTTGGCTTGCCTGCAAAAATAGCAGCGGGGCCCCCCGGGGTTGCCTGGCAGTCTCGCAGCACAAGCTTGTGGGGGGATGTGGGATGCACGGAGTCGGTCACGGGGGGGTTCCACGCTGCCCAAGGGGTTGCTGCGCAGTCGGGGATGTAAGCGCGAGCGTTTCGGGAGGCCACATCCAGGGAGCTAGCAAGGGCCCTGCCTCCTATGTTTTCCTTTATTTTACCTGCCAACATTCTTTTTTCTTTGCTTTCCAGATCTATTCACGTCTCGAGTAACAAGTCATGGAGCACCCACAGGTTTTGTTGGACCTCTTGACAGTGAAAATGACAACTTCCTGTTCTTTCCTATCTCCTTAACTGGTCCAGCTGGCTCAAAAACACTCCGGGTGGTGAATCTGTGGAACTCTTTGCCACAGAAGGCTGTGGAGGCCAAATCACTGAGTGTCTTTTGTTGCTAACTTTTGCCTTGTTTTATCACCTTTGCTCTTGAGTCGCCAGGTATCTTTATGATACCGCCACGTGGTTCAAGTCCGAGTAATGATCAATAATCCAATACACGATTAGTAAGATTTAAATCAGAGCACATTTATTATACACAGTAATCACTACTCATGTACAAATTCTACGTCTAAGCTACTTCTTACAGCTAACAGGCCAATACTTAACTTGGAACTGGCCCACCAGGTCAGGGAAACAAATGGCCTTTCGTTCGGGTTCTGAGCCTGCGGGATTCGAAGTTGGCACAGATTGGTAGCTAGGAGCGCCTATCTCGTAGCGAGCGTTGGAGTAAGACTTACTGG
Organism: Scyliorhinus torazame; assembly: GCF_047496885.1. Lineage (NCBI taxonomy): Eukaryota > Metazoa > Chordata > Chondrichthyes > Carcharhiniformes > Scyliorhinidae > Scyliorhinus > Scyliorhinus torazame. Next base: position 37,829,120 of record NC_092722.1, read on the forward strand.
ATATCGGCGGCGGCTGAACCAGTCACTGTCAAGGGTTGTTTCGCGTTGCTGAGCGACCCGGTCAAGAAGAACGATTTGAACTTGGGCTTGATTCTTATCGTCCCCAGGGGCTTCCCACCTTTCGGGGCAGACCCTGTACCTGATTCCAAGTGATTGGACTTTGTCCCAATCACTTGGTTCGATTTTCTCCAATGCTGGAGCGGTTCCCTGATCGATGGGCGGTTTTGAGGTGCTCGTTCACCTCCTTTTGTGTAGGCTTCTGCTGGCGCCGAAGAGTCTGGTTTTGCTTTGTGTGTCTAAATGTTGCTCTTGTTCCCGGGGATTGCTCATTAGTATGCAGATGGCTGGTGTTTTGTTATGCTGATGGTTGCTGGTATCGATCTTGTCTGGCCTTTCCAGAGGTAAATACTCAGTCAACCTTCAGCTGCTCGTTTGTGTCCTGTTGGCTGACTTTCCCATCAGCCTTTGCCGTTCGCCATTTTAAATCGGGAGTTAGCCATTCTAAATCGGGAGTTAGCCATTTTAACTGGCTACACTTTAAAACAGAGATAGGTGGGCAGCACGGTGGCGCAGTGGTTAGCATTGCTGCTTCACGGCGCCGAGGTCCCAGGTTCAAATCCCGGCTCTTGGTCACTGTCTGTGTGGAGTTTGCACATTCTCCCCGTGTTTGCGTGGCTTTCGCCCCCACAACCCAAAGATGTGCAGGGTAGATGGATTGGCCACGCTAAATTGCCCCTTAATTGGAAAACATGAATTGGGTACTCTAAATTTATATTAAAAAAGAACAGAGATAGATAGACTTTTGATCAATAAGGGGTTATGGGGAGAAGGCAGGAGAATGGGGATGAGAAAAATATCAGCCATGATTGAATGGCCGAGCAGACTCGATGGGCCGAGTGGCCTAATTCTGTTCCTATGTCTTATGTCTTATGGTCTTATGAGGTGTGACTGACTCGGTATGACAGTGCATATATGGTGCTGGAGACACAAAACTACAGGGCAACGCCCTTCACTTCCTTGACCATGATAACTGCCAGTGATAGTTTCTTCATTCGAGGCACTAATGTCAATGTCCCGGCGGACGACTCCTAATGTCGAAAAGAGTGGGAATGAGTTACTAAATCAGGAAGTGGTAATTAGGTGACTCCACACTTGGTTTTGAAAGCCTGCAGATTCTGACAGGATGGCAAGTTGGAAAACGGCGGGAAGATCCTTGGTTTCGAAATCCTGGGAAGAATGTGTTCGAGGAGGAGGCGATGTATTGAGTCTTTATTTCAACACAGTGAAGATTGTGAGATGTGCAGGGTGGTATATTATGGAGCTTAGAAAGAACAAAAGAGGAAATGTTGGAGCATTACTTTTGGATTGATAGGAAATTGGGGATGGGATTGGAACAGGGAGCAGTTAGAAGCTAGAGAATTGGCGTGTTTCTTTTGTTGTACAGTTCATTATTTATCTCTGGTGCAGACATTTTTACATCGCTATCAATATTTTAAAATTATTTCCTCTCTTCAGAAATCCTCACAAATACTTGTGAAAAAGCCAGTGATATCCCTCAGATTCCAGTTTCTCAGGAGAAGAGAGAATCTCCACAAAAAGCTGAAGACCAAGAGGTCTGTAAGGTAATGTCCCCCTGCGACATCATTATACACGAGCACAAAATAATCAATTAAAGGCAACAAGAAAATACCCTTAACCATCCACCCTCTCCGGGCTGCGATTCTCCGTAGCCCACCGCCAGTAGCAGAGTTCCCGACGCGGCGGAGAATCTTGCGCAGCGCCATTCCCATTGCGATGCTCCAGTCTTCCACTGGCAGCGGAATTGAAGTTCGCACCCCGCGCTGGCGGGAGCATGCAAATGGGTCATTTGAACCCATTTGCATCCGTTTAATAGGCTGGACACCGGATTCTGCACACATCCGTGATGCTCTGGTGCTCTCAGCTGGGATTCACGCAGGCGTGGATTGGTGCAAGTATTTGCCAGCATGGCCCTGATGTGGTGGGCCTTGGGCTGGGCCAAGGGGGTAAGTATTTAAAGTAGGTGCTCCCAAAGTCTATCTAGGAGTTAAGCGCTTTCACTTCTCTTTTTCTCAGCCAAAGGCTTTTGATGTGGTCAGGGGCTGTCAATCATAGTTAGATATTTATAAACATTGTGGTTAGGTTCAAAGCAGGGTACTTGAGATGCATTCAAGCATGAATGGAAATGAAAAGAAACAATCCAGACATCTGAAAACTATTACCCTGTCAATTGCTACTAAAAGCTATTTCTCTTTGAAAGTGAGGGGGTTTAAAGCCTTGTGATGTGGCTTTGATTTTCTATGAAGTAGCAGCTGCTTTCTGCACCTCTGTCTGAGGCAGCAGGTGTAAGGGGCAGGTAAGTGAAAATACAGTGATTTTCACTGTTGCTGCTCTTTAGCTTCCAGGCAAGGGTGACTGATGGAGGGGGAGTCACAGATATGGAGGGTGGCTCTGATACAGGGGGGGTCTCTGATTGGGGGGGGGGCTCACTAATGGGGGGGCTCTGATATGGGGTTAGATATGGGGGTCTGATGGGGGTTTCAGATGGGGGACTCAGATGGAGGTCTCAGATGGGGGACTCAGATGGGGGTCTGGTGGGGGGGGGGGTTGGGTCACCATCATGTGTGCATGCTGTGTGTGCGTGTGCGGGAGGGGAGGGAGTGATCCAGCAATTCTGGGGGGGGCAATGTCCCTACTTGTCAGTGGGGAGGGGGAGGAGGCAGGATTTCCATTCTGGGGGGAGGGGGCCAGCCCCTGGAACTTGATATTAGGCCGCCTGCTCAAAATGGAGGCCCGATAGCAGGCTTCAGAATTGAATCCCAAGCACCAGCACACACCAGGAGCGATCCACATCTGGCGGGAGAACACAGTCTGGCAAAAGGAGAATCCTGCCCCTGATGTACCATTTATAAAATGGCGGTCCTCTAACATTGCTACTTAGCTGTGTACTTGAAATCCTACAGTCAGTCTTTCCACCTAGTCCACAACACTGAAACCTCCCTGGTCAAAGTCACAAACAATCTGAGGGTTGTGACTATAGTGTATTCTTGTCCTCTTCAACCTCTCCACAGCTGTCAATACAATCATGCACTGATTATTTCCTCCCTCCCTTCCTGTGTCTCTATATGGATTAGAGCCAGCGTCATTTCTCCATCATTACTGCGGGGTTGTTGCAGTTCTGCATGTTCAACGTTAAACTGAAGATAAGCCAGAATTATTGCAGTTCGCCCTCTTGCTGAGGCCGAATCTTGGTTTGGTGGCCCCAATCTTTCCCCTTTCCTGTATGCCTGTTGAAACTCAACCTGACTGTCTTACTCAAATCCCACCTGATCTTCAAACGCTGTATTTAGTCCACCACTAAAACTGCCAACTTCCACTTCCAAATCGTAACACAGTAACAGATCTACTATGTTCCCATTGCCACTGAAGCTCTTGGCAATGCCTTGGAAACTCCTATTGATGCCACTGGCACTACTAGCCTCGACTTTACAAACACACACACCAACAACCCAAGTTACACCCTCTGTAAACCATAAGACTATAAGACGTAGGAGCAGAAGTAGGCCATTCAGCCCATTGTTTCTGCTCTGCCATTCAATGTGATCATGACTGATCTGATATATCCTCAACTCCACTTTCTACCTTATCCCCATAATCCTTGATTTCTTTACCGATTAAAACTCTGTCTATCTCAGCCTTGATTAACAACCCAGACTCTGCAACCCTCTGGGGTAAAAGAATTCCACAGATTTACTCCCCTCTGGGAGAAAAAATTCCTCATTTCTGTCTTAAATGGATGACCCCTACCTCTGAGATTATCAGGATGTGGAGATGCCGGCGTTGAACTGGGGTGGGCACAGTAAGAAGTCTTACAACACCAGGTTGAAGTCCAACAGGTTTGTTGTGAATCACTAGCTTTTGGAGCGCTGCTCCTTCATCAGGGGGGTAGCACAGTGGTTAGCACAGTTGCTTTGCAGCTCCAGGGTCCCAGGTTCGATTCCCGGCTTGGGTCACTGTCTGTGCGGAGTCTGCATGTCCTCCCCGTGTCTGCGTGGGTTTCCTCCGGGTGCTCCGGTTTTCTCCCACAGTCCAAAGATGTGCAGGTTAGGTGGATTGGCCATGCTAAATTGCCCTTAGTGTCCAAAAAAATGTTAGGCGGGGTTACTGGGTTACGGGGATGGGGTGAATGTGTGGGTTTAGGTGGGGTGCTCTCTCTAAGGGCCGGTGCAGACCCGGTGGGCCGAATGGCCTCCTTCTGCACTGTAGATTCTATGATCAGGAGCTGCTCTCCGAAAGCTAGTGATTCAAAACAAACCTGTTGGACTTTAACCTGGTGTTGTAAGACTTCTGAGACTATCCCCTCTGGTCCTAGACCTGTCTGGCAGCAGCCTAGGAGCTAGACAGTGCTTCAGGTAGGCTTTGAGGCCCTCTCTGCCTCCCTGGCTTCAGCTTCAGACACAGGCCATCATGTGGCCTGGATGTTAAGAGCACTTTTCATTTTGAAGTTAAACATGTTGCTGAGAGGAAATGGCCACCTTGGAGCCCCCCCCCCATTGAATCCTGCTGCTTCTTGAATCTGGAGGGCCTTCAGCTTCAAGAGCCCACCCGCAATAAGACTGAACATTAAGTTTGTCCTCTGGCCATCAATTGGCCAATTTGGGGAAAATCACAGCCAGGTGACTGTTACCCACACAACGCGGGGACATAAGCCCCGTTTGACCCCAACATTGGGATCTAGTGGCCCTTAGGGGAAATCCTGCCCCGCATTAGCCTCAGCACTCTGAGAACTATTCTTTATTCAAATTAACACCCAGTGACTCCTGGTGAAAATTGAGAAAGTGCAGATACTGGGTAAGAAAGCCTGACCCCTCCCTGTTCAGGGGCCCTGGACTCCCACATTAAAAATGGCTGCATGGCCGACACTGAGAGAACTTCAGATGCTAATGGAATTGTACCACAGCGTGGTGAAGTGGGGAAAAGATTGCAAAGGGGAGACATAATTGCACTGTTGAACTAATACTTTCTTTTGATTATGTTTCAGCAAGACAGGATGGATTTCTGCTGGGACCCCATCATACAGGTCGGCATCTCTTTCATCGTGTTATACTGTCCTAAACGTGGCTAAATGCAGGACCACATTTAGAGAAAAGGAATAAGTTGACCAGAACTCTCTTAGTCCTAAATGCATTGTCCAGTGGAGTGCAGAGCTAGGTAGAGGACAAAGTTCCTGGGTTCAATTCCAGCTTGTGTTTTTAATTATTCCGGGAATGTAGGCATTTAAAGCATTTGGGCGGCATGGTGGCACAGTGGTTAGCACTGTTGCTTCACAGCGCCAGGGACCCGGGTTCGATTCCAACCTTGGGTGACTGTCTGTGTGGAGTTTGCACATTCTCCCCATGTCTGCGTGGGTTTCCTCCGGGTGCTCCGGTTTCTTCCCACAGTCCAAAATGTGCAGGTTTAGGCTGATTCGCCATGCTAAATTATCCTTTCGTGTCCGAAAGGTTAGATGGGGTTACAGGGATAGAGAGGACTGTGGGCCGAGGTAGGTAGGGTGCCCTCTCGGAGAGTCGGTGCAGATTCGATGGGCCAAATGGTCTCCTTGTTCACTTGGTAGGGAGTCTATGATTCTATGAATGTAGGTGACATTACTTATTCCAGGAATGTACATGGTGATACGGTCTGGGACACTACTAACGTAAACCGGAGGAGGAAAAACACAATGAATGAATAATAGTTAAATGCCAAGCATGAGCTTTGCCAAGTACCGGTCTTGTTTCTGAGCCAGAAGGTTCAAGCCTCACTCCGTAACATCTAGGCTGCCGCTTCAGTCTGTGCTGAGGGACTGCTGCACTGTTGGTGATACTATTTGTTATACCGTCAATTCACTGTGAGACTGTGAGAACGAGTGAATACTAGGTTTTATTTTCCAGGAACTCGCCTGCCAGTATCTGCTGTACAAATGAGTGCCACCCACAGGTGGCCGGTCTATATATCCCCCGGTGAGGGCAGAGCCAGAGGCGGAGCCCACCGGGGTTCCAGTACAGTACCTGGAAGTAGACCGCATTATCATTTCCAGGTCATAGGTCACAGCACTATACAGACAGTTCATACTTAGGTGAATACATTCACCACACTGTTTTTCAGATGAAACATTAAACCAAGGACAATCTGCTCTGACAAGTAGATTTAAAAGATCCCATGGCACTATTCAAAACTTAAGGGCCCTCCCCCATGTCCTGGATAATGTTGATCAAAACATGGGATTTAGGGGCAGCACGGTGGTACAGTGGTTAGCACTGTTGCCTCACAGGCCCCAAGGTCACAAGTTCAATCCTGTCTCTGGGTCACTGTCCGTGTGGAGTTTGCACATTCTCCCCATGTTCGCGTGGATTTCTCCCCCATGTCATGATATGCAAACATGCACATAATGGTATACAGACAGGCAGCTAATGAACACAGAGAACAGGAATGAAAATGAAAATGAAAATTGCTTATTGTCACAAGTAGGCTTCAAATGAAGTTACTGTGAAAAGCCACGAGTCGCCACATTCCGGCGCCTGTTCAGGGAGGCTGTTACGGGAATTGAACTGTGCTGCTGGCCTGCTTTGGTCTGCTTTCAAAGCAAGCGATTTAGCCCTGTGCTAAACAGCCCCTTAACATGACCAATGAGCAGGCAGGACACTCAGGGATGGGATCTCACTATAAAAGACATGAGGCACTCACTCTCCGCCTCTTTCCACTGATGAACATCTACAGAGTGAGTCAGGGTGTATGTACAGTATCACACCTCCAGCACATGGATAAGAGCTAGTCTGGTTCAGTCAGACAGAGTAACCACGCTTAGGTTAGCAGAGAGTCGAACTCATAGAGAACTGTGCTAACTGTGCTAACTGTGCTACTAGTTCAATAAATCAGATTGAACTAACTTCAAGGTCTGGAGTATCTTTTGGTCAAAGCTGCATCCAGTTGCAGCCAGTGTTATCGCAGAGTACATAACACAACATGCTACCAGGAGACTGCTTAATCTAGGTGGTTTACCTCAGTCCGTTCCATGACGACCAGCAACTGTATCCTGGCACCATGGAGAAGATTCGGGCTCCTCACCAGCTCAGGACCTCCGGCAATCTCAGTGCCAACTGGCGGACATTCAAGCAAAAGTTTTTGCTGTACCCCGAAGCATCAGACCTCGTGGGTGAGTCTGATGCCAGGAAGATCGCTCTTCTCCTCTCAACAGCGGGTGATCAAGCCATCGAACACTTCAACTCTTTTCACTTCACCGAAGGCCAGGACAAGACAAAGTTTCAGACCATCCTGGACAAGTTTGACAGTCACTGTGAAGTGGACACCAATGAAATCTTCAAGCGCTACATTTTTAAGCAGCGTCTACAAGGTAAAGATGAATCATTCAACTCCTTCTTAACTAATCTCCGACTGCTAACGCTGTCCTGCAACTTTGGTGACATTGCTGACTCTGTGATCAGAGACCAAATTGTTTTTGGCGTTCACTCTGATCCACTGAGAGAGCTGCTACTGAAAATCAAGCATATGATTCTGCCAGTCACGATTGAAACATGCACAGTGCATGAGCACGGCAAAAATCGCTATGCCCAGTACAAATCAGCTGAAAATGAGAAACTTGCCTCCCACGAGGCAGAGAATGTGCAGGCCATCTCCCGGATGCAGCGCCTCAGCATTGATGACGGTGGCCATTTTGCGCGCTTTTCCCGGGGCCCCACGCATGCGCGATGCGAACGGGATAACGAAGCGGCCGAAAACCACACTGCGCATGTGCGACGACGCGTGGAGCGTCAGGACGCCAACATCATGACGTGCTCGAACTGCGGCAACGGCCATTTAAAGAAACACTGCCCTGCAAGAGGCATGTGATGTTTAAACTGCGGGAAGCCTGGACACTATGCAGCCTTGTGCAGGTCTGCACCACCAGTCAGGGGCCACGCTCCCAATTCCGAAAATGGCACGTTCAGAGTGTGCAACAACGATTACAGGATTCTGATCCTGGCAGCACAACGGATCCAGAGGAAGAATGCCTGGACTCTGCCTACTGTGTGGGCATCATCACAAAATGTGAACATGCCACATCCAACTCATCCCAACTCCAGTCATCCTCGCTGTGGATTCTGCGGATGAATGGCGTGCGGTGATGCAGGTTAACCACTGCTCCATCCAGTTTAAGCTGGACACAGGTGCTTCTGCCAACCTCCTCTCACAGGCAAATTTCAGATGCATCCAGAAGCCACCCAAGGTCCTTCCAGCAGCCTGCAGGCTCCTGGACTACAATGGGAATGCCATCACAGCACTAGGATCCTGCCATCTGCTCGTCTCCAACCGGAGCACCCATGCTCAGTTACGTTTTGAGATTGTCAAGCCAGACAGGGCATCCCTACTTGGCGCGCACCCCTGCAAGCAGCTGAACCTCGTGTAGCGGCTTTACGCGACCACGTCCCCCAATGAGGATCTTCAGGCCGGCATTGATTATCATAGAATTTACAGTGCAGAAGGAGGCCATTCGGCCCATTGAGTCTGCACCGGCTCTTGGAAAGAGCACCCTACCCAAGGTCAACACCTCCACCCTATTCCCATAACCCAGTAACCCCACCCTAAGGGCAATTTTGGACACTAAGGGCAATTTATCATGGCTAATCCACCTAACCTGCACATCTTTGGACTGTGGGAGGAAACCGGAGCACCCGGAGGAAACCCACGCACACATGGGGAGGATGTGCAGACTCCGCACAGACAGTGACCCAAGCCGGAATCGAACCTGGGACCCTGGAGCTGTGAAGCAATTGTGCTATCCACAATGCTACCATGCTGCCCACGGTAGCATTGACGACATCCTCGCTCAATATCCGGATGTGTTCGACGGGATGGGCATGCTGCCATATCGATACAAGAATCTGCTACGACCTGATGCCAAGCCAGTGGTCCACGCACCATGCCGGGTCCCGGCTCCGCTGAGGGAGCGCCTGAAGGCACAGCTCAAGGATCTTCAGCAACAGGGCGTCATTTCCAAGGTAACCAAACCGACTGACTGGATTAGCTCGATGGTATGTGTTAGAAAGTCTTCGGGAGACCTGCGCCTCTGCATTGATCCCAAGGATCTCAATAAGAATATAATGCGTGAACACTACCCCATCCCGAAGCGGGAGGAACTCACCAGTGAGATGGCACACGCATGTTTTTTTACCAAGTTAGATGCGTCACATGGATTCTGGCAAATCCAGCTGGATGAGTCCAGCAGAAGGCTCTGCACCTTCAACACACCGTTTGGCGGATACTGCTATAATCGCATGCCGTTTGGCATTGTCTCGGCATCGGAGATCTTCCATCGCATCATGGAGCAGATGATGGAGGGCATTGAAGTTGTTCGTGTGTACGTGGACGACATCATCATATGGTCCACGACCCCCGAAGAGCATGTTTCCCGTCTCCAGCAGTTATTCCGCCGTGTCCATGCCAATGGCCTGAAGCTGAACAGGTCCAAATGTTGCTTTGGCATGTCGGCACTCAAGTTCCTAGGAGACCAGATCTCTCAGCAGGCCGTGCGCCCGGACACAGACAAGGTCAAGGCCATCGAAGCCATGAAGGTCCCTGAGGACAAGAAGGCGTTGTTGCGCTTCCTGGGCATGGTCAATTTTCTGGGCAAGTTCATCCCAAACCTGGCTTCCCACACCACGGCCCTATGAAACCTGGTAAAAAAAGTCCACTGCCTTTGAGTGGCAGGCAGCACATCAGGCAGAGTGGTTGGAGCTGAAAGCCAAGCTCACCACTGCACCCGTCTTGGCATTTTTCGACTCCAACAGGGAGACGAAGATCTCGACAGATGCGAGCCAGGATGGCATCGGTGCGGTGCTTCTTCAACGTGATGACACTTCATCCTGGGCACCGGCAGCCTACGCATCAAGGGCCATGACGCCCACCGAAACAAGGTATGCGCAGATGGAGAAGGAATGCCTGGGCCTTCTCACTGGAATTCTCAAGTTTCACGACTATGTCTACGGCCTGCCGACAATCACTGTTGAGACGGATCATAGGCCTCTGATCCACATTGTCCACAAGGACCTGAACGACATGACACCTCGGTTGCAGCGCATCCTCCTCAAACTCAGAAGGTACAACTTTGACTTAGTGTACACGCCTGGCAAGGAGCTCATCATCGCTGATGCATTGTCCCGCTCCAACACATTGCCTAGTGAACTGCTGGAAATCATCCGGCAGATTCAATCACAGGTGCAGCTGTGTGCTAGCACCCTCCCGGCGACTGATGAGAAGGTGGTTCGTATCCGCGAGGAGACAGCCGAAGACCCTGACTTGCTGCGTGTCATGCATCACCTCGCCAATGGCTGGCAGAAAGGGCAGTGCCCTCAATTTTATAATGTAAAGGACGACCTGACGGTGATTGATGGTATCCTCCTCAAGCTGGACCGGATTGTCATTCCGCTCAGTCTCCAGAGCTTGGTGCTCAGCCAAATCCATGAGGGACACCTGGGCAGTCGAGAAGTGCAGACGCAGAGCAAGGCAGGCTGTCTACTGGCCCGGTATTAGCCAGGATATCTCGAACATGGTCCTCAACTGTTTGACCTGTCAATGCTACCAGCCAGCGCAGAGCAAGGAGACGCTCCAGCAGCATGAAATCGAGACCTCCCCGTGGTCCAAGGTTGGCATCGACGTCTTCCGTGCGAATGGTCGTGACTACATGTTGATCATTGACTATTTCTCCAATTACCCTGAAGTCATGAAGCTCTTACATCTCACTTCTCGGACTGTCATCAAGGCCTGTAAGGAGACGTTCTCCAGGCATGGTATCCCACTCACTGTCATGAGTGACAATGGCCCGTGCTTCAGCAGCCACGAGTGGTCTATGTTTGCCAAGTCGTACCAATTCAAACATGTCACTTCCAGCCCACACTATCCGCAGTCCAATGGGAAGGTGGAGAAAGGGGTGCACATTGTGAAGCAGCTCATCTGCAAGGCAGCGGATTCTGCTTCTGACATCTACCTCCCGCTGCTTGCGTACAGGGCGACCCCACTGTCCACTGGCATGTCGCCGGCTCAACTCCTAATGAATAGTCCCTCCCAGTGCTGCAGAAGGTGCAGCAGCTCCAAAACCAGCAAAAGCAGGGCTATGATGCTCATGCCACCGATTTGCCCATGTTATCCCCGGCGGACACTGACACCATCAAGATACCGGATGGTGGCTGGTCTGCTCCAGCTGTCGTTGTTCGACAGGCTGCACCCCGCTCGTATGTTGTCCTTAAGGCTGGTGGTTCTGTTATGCGTCGGAACAGACAGGCACTGAAAATGAAATGAAAACCTCTCCACCTCTTTCCACTGATGAACATCTACAGAGTGAGTCAGGGTGTATGTACAGCATCACACCTCCAGCACATGGCTAAGAGCTAGTCTGGTTCAGTCAGACAGAGTAACCACACTTAGGTTAGCAGAGAGTCGAACTCATTAAGAACTGTGCTAACTGTGCTACTAGTTCAATAAATCAGATTGAACTAACTTCAAGGTCTGGAGTATCTTTTGGTCAAAGCTGCATCCAGTTGCAGCCGGTGCTATCCCAGAGTACATAAAACATCACCACACAACCCAAAGGTGGGCTGGTTTAGCACAATGGGCTAAACAGCTGGCTTGTAACAGCAGCGCGGGTTCAATTTCCGTACCGGCCTCCCCGAACAGGCACCGGAATGTGGCGACTAGGGGCTTTTCACAGTAACTTCATTGAAGCCTACTTGTGACAATAAGCAATCATTATTATTATTATGTGCAGGGTAGGTGGATTGGCCACACTAAATTGCCCCTTAATTGGAAAAAAAATGAATTGGGTACTCTAAATGTATTTTTAAATACATGGGATTCAGGACGAGGAATAGGCCACACAGCCTTTCAAGCCTTTTCTGCCATTCAATAATCTGGTTGTAGCCTCAATTCCACTCTCCTGTTGCCGCCCCCCCCCCCCCCCCCAATAATCCTTGACTCCCCTGTCCCATCAAAGGTATGTCTAACTCTACATGGAATACATTAAATGACCCAGCCTCCCCTACTCTCTGGGAAAAGAGAATTCCACACACTAACAACCCTCTGAGATAAAAAAAATTCTCCTCATCTCAGCCTTAAAAAGGAGACTCCTTATTCTTAAACTGTGTCCCCTCATTCTCATCTCCCCCATGAGTAGAAACATCCTCCTGGTATCTACCCTGTCGAGTCCCCTCAGGATCTTACATGTTTCGATAAGATCACCTCTCATTCTTCTAAACTCCAATTGATTTAGGCCCAGCCTTAGAATCATAGAATCATAGAATTTACAGTGCAGAAGGAGGCCATTCGGCCCATCAAGTCTGCACCAGCTCTTGGAAAGAGCATCCTACCCAAGCCCACCCCCCCATCCCATCCCCATAACCCAGTAACCCCACCCAACACTAAGGGCAATTTTGGACACTAAGGGCAATTTAGCATGGCCAATCCACCTAACCTGCACATCTTTGGACTGTGGGAGGAAACCGGAGCACCCGGAGGAAACCCACGCACACACAGGGAGAACGTGCAGACTCCGCACAGACAGTGACCCAGCAGGGAATTGAACCTGGGACCCTGGCGCTGTGAAGCAATTGTGCGAACCAATGTCTTGTCCAATGTTTCTTCACAGGATAAGCGTTTCTTCAGGAATGAGTTGAGTGAACATTCTGGTCCTGCTTCTCAAGCAATTATATCCTTTCTCAGACAAGGAGACCAAAACTGTACATAGTCCAGATGTGGCCTGACAAAGGCCCTGACCATCTTCAGTAAAACTTCCCTACTTTTATATTCCATCCCCTTTGCAATAAAAAACAACATTCCATTTGCCTTCCTAGTCATTTGCTGTAAGCAAGTTAACTTATTGAGACTCATGTACCAGGCCACCCACATCCCTCTGTACCACCGAGTTCAGCAATCTCACTCCATTTAAATAAGGTACTGCTTTTCTCTCCTTCCTGCCAAAGTGGACAAGCTCACATTTTCCCACATTATACTCCATCTGCCAAATTCTGTCCACAAACTGCCTCGCTAAGAACAGATTATCTGGTAATTAACACATTATTGTTGTGGGAGTTGCTGTGGGCAAATTGGCTGCTGTTTCATGCATTACAATAGCGACTGCACTTCAAGCGTGGGTTTCCTCCGGGTGTTCCGGTTTCCTCCCACAGTCCAAAGATGTGCAGGTTAGGTGGATTGGCCATGATAAATTGCCCTTCGTGTCCAAAATTGCCCTTAGTGTTGGTGAGGTTACTGGGTTATGGGGATAGAGTGGAGGTGTTGACCTTGGGTAGGGTGCTCTTTCCAAGAGCTAGTGCAGACTCGATGGGCCGAATGGCCTCCTTCTGCACTGTAAATTCTATTCTATGAAAAGTAGTGGTCATTCACTTGCATCTCTTCCAATTTGGTCGACTGCATTCGCTGCTCCCAATGTGGTCTCCTCTATATCGGAGAGACCAAACGCAGACTGGGTGATCGCTTTGCTGAGCATCTTCGGTCTGTGCGTATTCAGGACCCTGACCTTCCTGTTGCTTGTCATTTTAACAAAAGATCCTGCTCCCATGCCCACATGTCTGTTCTTGGCCTGCTGCAATGTTCCACTGAAGCGCAATGCAAACTGGAGGAACAACATCTCATCTTCCAGTTAGGCAGGCTACAGCCTTCCGGCCTGAACATCGAATTCAACAACTTCAGATCATAGAATTTACAGTGCAGAAGGAGGCCATTCGGCCCATCAAGTCTACACCGGCTCTTGGAAAGAGCACTCTACCCAGGCCCACACCACCCTATCCACATAACCCAGTAACCCCGCTCAACCAACACTAAGGGCAATTTTTGGACACTAAGGGCAATTTATCATGGCCAATCCACCTAACCTGCACATCTTTGGACTGTGGGAGGAAACCGGAGCACCCGGAGGAAACCCACGCACACACGGGGAGACAGCCGGGAATCGAACCTGGGACCCTAGAGCTGTGAAGCAATTACGCTAACCACTATGCTACCGTGCTGCCCACCTGATCAGCTCAATCCCACCTCGACCCATTTGTTTTCATTTCATTTTAACTGTCTTTTACCATTTCTTTCTTTCTTAATATACATTTCATTGCCCCCCCCAATCTTATCCACCTTTCCTTCAACTGTCTCCGCTTTGCCTCCCCCTTCCCCTCCCCCACATCTACAGTTCATCCTCTGATGTTAGTTTCCCTGCTGTTTGACCTTTCACATCTTTTGTCCTCTCTGGGGACTGCCATTAGCACTCTTTCCCCTTGGTTTCTGTGGCCATTAGCACCCGGTTTCCCTGGGTTTCTGCGGCTATGACTCATCTTTCATTCTCACTCCACAGTATAAATATTTCCCACTTTCTCTGTCTGTTAGCTTTGACAAAGAGTCATCGGACTCAAAGATTTTCCAGCATTTTCTCTTTCGCTTCAAAAGTACTACGTGGGCTGTAAAGTGCTTTAGGGTTGTGAAATAAATAAATTCAAGTCTTTATTTTGCAATAAAACTGCAGTTTTAGGAAAAAGGGAAGCCTGGTGATGAGGAGGTGGATAGTTCGTACTAGAATCACAATAGCAGACAGTTGAGCCGACAGTGAGGATGGGAGAGTTGCTCGGAGTTAGGAAAGAATGTTACAATTGGTTCAAAAGTCTCAGAGCAAAGTAGGGGAAGAAAAATCAAGCAGGATTTTCAGCCCTGAGTGACTCTGCTCAAACGAACATTTGAGAATGTGGTGTGAGAATAGAATAGAACTGGCCTGAGTTCCGATGTCCTCTTCTCTCTGCTCACACAAGCCATTAGGTTCAGACTTAAAGAATGAATGAAACAGAAGATGTCTGTTCCCTTGTAGCCCAAACGACAAAGCGGAAAAGGGGAGAACTTTGCAAAAAAAACAATCTGGCCCTTTCAGCCCTGAATCTTGACATACCTGTGTGTCACAGAGAGATGTCTAAGATCATAAAATCTGTTTTCATGTGTTCTAAGGCAAGTAGTTACATGATATTGCGAGGGATGTGATACATTAATGCAGATATGTTTGGGAAATAACCTTACCATATTTAACAGCCCATTAGTAATCTGTTTTATGTTACATCGTTATGCACTTTTGTAACACACTTTTTAACTGAAATCTGATGGAACATTCTGAGAGATGTGATACATTAATGTGGGTATGTTTGGGGAATAACCTCAACATATTACATATTTAATAGCCCATTATGAATCTGTTTTATGTTACATTGTTATGCACTTTTGTAACACACTTTCTTTTTAAATTTAGAGTACCCAATTCATTTTTTTCCAATTAAGCAAACTCCACACGGACAGTGACCCAGAGCCGGGATCGAACCTGGGACCTCGGCACCATGAGGCTGCAGGGCTAACCCACTGCGCCACCGTGCTGTCCTAACACACTTTTTAACTGAAATCTGAATTAATAATAAATGAATTATTCTGCGAGGGACGAGATACATTAATATAGATATGTTTATTAATAATCTCACCGTATTTAACAGCCTATTAGAAATCTGTTTTATGTTACATTGTTATGCACTTTTGCAACACACTTTTTAACTGAAATCTGATGGATTATTCTGCGATTTAATTTTTTTGTAATTCTTCTTTTCTTGGGGATTTAGAATTGCTTTGGAAGCTCGAATGTAATTTTGTCTGGCTCTAAGCAAACTCTGAATGGCTACGACATCACTGCACTTGCCAGGTCGTCACTGGTTGGTAGGTTATTATGCATCGTTTGTAAGTTCTCATGGACAAAATGGACTGAAACCCCTTCCACTCAGCCTTTAGCCCATTGAACGCTACTTTTATGATGATCTTTATGGTCACAAGGAGGCTTACATTAACACTGCAATGAGGTTACTGTGAAAAGCCCCTAGTCGCCACATTCCGGCATCTGTTCGGGTACACAGGGGGAGAATTCAGAATGTCCAATTCACCTAACAGCACATCTTTCGGGACTTGTGGGTGGAAACCGGAGCACCCGGAGGAAACCCTCGCAGACACGGGGAGAACGTGTAGAATCCACACAGACAGTGACCCAAGTTGGAAATCGAACCTGGAACCGGAGTATGGCGACTAGGGGCCTTTCACAGTAACTTCATTTTCTAAATTTAGAGTGCCCAATTCAATTTTTCCAATTAAGGGGCAATTCAGCGTGGCCAATCTACCTACCCTGCACATCTTTGAGTTGTGGGGATGAAACCCACGCAGACATGGGGAGAATGTGCAAACTCCACACGGACAGTGACCCAGAGCCGGGATCCAGCCAATGAATACCAAGCCATGGGTGTCTAAGAAGCAAAATCATACACGGACCTCAGTCTCCAGATACATTTGCTCATTTCCTTTGAGTCCTGACCCTTCATTCTGCTCTGGATTGAGGTGGCAGCTTAAACATAAAGGCCACCTTGCTGTTCAGCCCGCCTGTCAACTGCAGAGGAAGAGGGGCCACGTAAAATCCCAAACTCGCACATGTGCCCGCCGACTGAAATATTGTGAGGTGGCGCGTTGACATCGGGGCGCGCGCCTGAACCTTCTGACCCTAGTTTTAGGCTCGCCAGCCAGGGGTTGTCATAATATACACCAGTATATCATGGTGCAGACACACACACTGATGAACACACAGCAAGACCAATCAACACACACAACACCAGTTAGAGCACACTCACTATAAAGACAGGGGGCATCAGAGTTCCCGCTCATTCAGGATGCAGCCTCTTAGAAGGACAGAGTTTACAGCTCAGATCTTCACTATGTGCTGAGTGCATAGACTGGTTCGGACAGGCACAGGTGTTTAGTTTAATCTAACATCGTGTTAACCCACAGTGAAAGTATGTTCAACAGTTTCTAACTTAATAAAATAGTGTTGTACTATTTTAAGTGTTGGTGACCTGTATGTGTTCCACGGATCCCGAGCACCCAACACATCATGATACCAGGAGTTGAGGGATGTTAGAACTTCTTAGACCTACCTGCAAGTGATCTGCCTTCCACCAGCATACAGCCATCCTGCAAAATGGACAGCGTCTGCCCGCCGCCGCCGCTCCGCATCACCGATAACCTAGGGGCCAACTGGAAGATATTCAAACAACGCTTCCAGCTCTACCTTGAAGCCACAGACCGGGAAGCTGCCTCAGACACCAGGAAGATCGCTCTCTTCCTATCCACGGCCGGGGAACATGCCATCCACATTTTCAATTCCCTCACCTTTGCTGATGATGAAGATAAATCAAATTTCAAGACGGTCCTCCTCAAGTTTGACACTCACTGCAACATAGAGGTGAATTAAAGTTTCGAGCGCTATGTATTCCAACAGCGTTTGCAGGGTAAGGATGAACCTTTCCAGTCCTTTCTCACCCACCTCCGCATCCTTGCGCAGTTCTGTAATTACGGGCCCACCTCCGACTCCATGATACGCGACCAGATCGTTTTCGGTGTTCAGTCAGACCCCCTACGCCAGCAGCTCCTCAAGGTAAAGCAGCTCACCCTAGCGATTGCCATCAAGACCTGCGTGCTACACGAACATGCCACTAGTCGGTATTCCCACATCCAAGCGGCTGAAACGGCGCGGCAAGGTTCCCACGAGGCAGAACGGGTTCAACAATCGAGCAACTCCAGGGCCTCAGCCTGGATGAGGGCGGCCATTTCGCGCGCTTTTCGCGGACTCCCGCGCTTGTGCGCACCGAACGAGGGGACGTCGACGTCGACGAACGTACTGCGTAGGCGCGCACCACGTACGACCGCACCATGCATGCGTGGTGGCTCAGCGAATGTACTGACGCTACAACGTACGGCAACTGTGGCTCCGCCCACTTAAAGCGGCAATGCCCTGCCAAATCCCGACGATGCCTGAGATGTGGCAAACTTGGCCACTATGCTGCTTTATGCAGATTAGCTCAGCCTGCCAACTCTTATCGCTCCAGCCAGCCTCGCAGGAATGTCCAGGCCATTCAACCCACGGTCACCGAGTCCGATGCGGACCTACTACCCGATATTGACACCGAGGACCCAAAGGCGCCTTTTCAAGTCGGTATCGTTACAAAAAACAGGGTGTCCCCGAAGCAAAGAATCCAGCCTCTATTGGTATACAGCATCGATCCAGACGATGAGTGGTGTGCCACCCTTACGGTCAACCGGTCCCAAATACGATTCCGCCTGGACACTGGTGCCTCCGCCAATCTCATTGCACGGTCTGACCTCCAAAGCCTTCGTGTCAAACCAGCCATCCTCCCATCAGCCTGCCAGCTATTAGATTATAATGGCAATGCCATTTATGCCAGCAGCTCATGCCAACTTGAAGTGATGCACAGGTCACGCAAAGCCATCCTTCCCTTTGAAATCGTGGGCTCCTCGAAAGCCTCCCTGCTTGGCGCGCAGGCATGCAAGCTATTGAACCTAGTTCAGAGAGTTCACTCTCTCTCTCCTGCTGACGCGTCTGCCTTTCAGGACACCGACTTCAGGCGCAGCTCGACGCCATTATCAACCAGTACCACGAAGTCTTCGAGGGCATGGGCACGTTCCCGTACACCTACAAGATTTTATTAAAACCGAATGTCACGCCTGTGGTGCACGCACCTCGCCGGGTCCCAGCAACCCCTTAAGGAACACCTCAAGCAGCAGCTGCAGGATCTCCAGAACCAAGGAGTGATTTCCAAAGTCACGGAACCAACAGACTTGGTCAGTTCCATGGTATGTGTAAAAAAGCCTTCCGGCGAATTGAGAATTTGCATTGATCCCAAGGATCTAAATCGCAATATCATGAGGGAGCCTTATCCAATTCCCAAGCGCGAAGAGCTCACATGTGAGATGACTCGTGCCAAGCTCTTCAAACTCGACGCCTCAAAAGGATTCTGGCAAATCCAGCTCGATAAATCCAGCAGGAAACTCTGCACATTTAATACCCCCTTTGGCAGATATTGTTACAACAGGATGCCGTTTGGGATTATATCTGCATCAGAAGTTTTCCGTAGGATTATGGAACAAATGGTGGAAGGCATTGAAGGTGTTCGCATCTATGTCAATGACATAATCATTTGGTCCACCACCCCGCAGGAGCATGTTAGTCGCCTCCAGCGCATATTCAGACGTATATATGAGCACGGCCTCCGCCTCAACAGGGCCAAATGCTCTTTTGGTCAGACAGAACTCAAGTTCCTCGGGGACCACATCTCCCAATTGGGTGTGCAGCCAGATGCGGACAAGGTAGCTGCCATCACAGCTATGAAAACACCAGAGGACAAGAAGGCGGTCCTCCGATTTCTGGGCATGGTCAATTTTTTACGGAAATTCATCCCTAACCTCGCCTCTCATACCACGGCTCTCAGGAACCTGGTCAGGAAGATGACAGACTTCCAATGGCTCCCTGCCCACGAGCGCGAATGGAGGGAATTCAAGACAAAACTGACCACAGCCCCGGTCTTAGCTTTCTTTGATCCAGCAAAGGAGACCAAAATTTCGACCGATGCCAGTCAATCCGGCATTGGGGCAGTACTCCTTCAACGCGATGAGGCCTCATCATGGGCCCCCGTTGCATATGCATCACGTGCGATGACCCCCACGGAGCAGCGCTACGCGCAGATAGAAAAGGAGTGCTGGGCCTTCTGACCGGTGTGGTTAAGTTTCACGATTATGTCTACGGACTTCCTCAATTCACCGTCGAGACCGACCATCGCCTGCTGGTCAATATAATACAGAAAGACTTGAACAATATGACGCCTCGCCTCCAGCGTATTCTTCTCAATCTCTGGCGATACGACTTCCAGTATACACCCCAGGCAAAGACCTCATCATTGCTGACGCTCTCTCCTGGGCAGTCAACACTCCATGTGACCCAGCGGGATTTGTCTGCCAGGTTGACGCCCAAGTGGCCTCCAATCTACCTGCCTCGGATGAACGCCTCGTCCAAATTTGCCGCGAGACGGCGGCTGACCCCTTGCTACAGCGTGTCATGCGCCACCTAACGGACGGGTGGCTCAAGGGCCAATGCCCTCAATTCTATAATGTCAGAGATGATCTGGCGGTAGTAGACGGGATTCTTCTAAAACTGGACCGCATTGTCATCCCGCATAACATGCGCCAGCTTGTCCTGGAACAACTACACAAGGGCCACCTTGGCGTGGAAAAGTGCCGCCGACAGGCCCGAGAGGCAGTGTACTGGCCTGGCATTAATGACGACATAGCCAACACAGTGCTCAAGTGCCCCATTTGTCAGCGCTTACAGCCGGCCCAACCACGTGAGATCCTGCAGCCCATGAGTTGGTCACGTCACCATGGACCAAGGTGGGCATCGACCTGTTCCACGCGCTGGGTAGAGCTATGTCCTGATCGTGGACTACTTTTCAAATTACCCGGAGGTGATACGGTTGCACAACCTCCCCTCGTCTGCAGTCATTCGTGCATGGAAAGAAACCTTTGCTCGACACGGCATCCCGCTCACGGTTAAAAGACCATAAGACCATAAGACATAGGAGCGGAAGTAAGGCCATTCGGCCCATCGAGTCCACTCCACCATTCAATCATGGCTGATTTCAACTCCATTTACCCGCTCTCTCTCCATAGCCCTTAATTCATCGAGAAATCAAGAATTTATCAACTTCTGTCTTAAAGACACTCAACGTCCCGGCCTCCACCGCCCCCAGTGGCAATGAATTCCACAGACCCACCACTCTCTGGCTGAAGAAATTTCTCCTCATCTCTGTTCTAAAGTGACTCCCTTTTATTCTAAGGCTGTGCCCCCGGGTCCTAGTCTCCCCTGCTAATGGAAACAACTTCTCTACATCCACCCTATCTAAGCCATTCATTATCTTGTAAGTTTCTATTAGATCTCCCCTCAACCTCCTAAACTCCAATGAATATAATCCCAGGATCCTCAGACGTTCATCGTATGTTAGGCCTACCATTCCTGGGATCATCCGTGTGACTCTCCGTTGGACCCGCTCCAGTGCCAGTATGTCCTTCCTGAGGTGTGGGGCCCAAAATTGCTCACAGTATTCTAAATGGGGCCTAACTAATGCTTTATAAAGCTTCAGAAGTACATCCCTGCTTTTATATTCCAAGCCTCTTGAGATGAATGACAACATTGCATTTGCTTTCTTAATTACAGACTCAACCTGCAAGTTTACCTTTAGAGAATATGTCGGACAATGGCCCCTGCTTCGCCAGCCAAGAATGGTCCAATTTTGCCAGGCGGTACAATTTTGCCCATGTGACGTCTAGTCCCTTGTACCCCCAATCCAACGGCAAAGCGGAGAAGGGAGTACATATAGTCAAACAGCTCCTATGCAAGGCTGCCGATGCTGGGTCCGATTTCTACCTCGCCTTGCTGGCCTATCGCTCCGCCCCGCTGTCCACTGGCCTGTCGCCAGCCCAGTTACTCATGGGTCACACCCTGAGGACGACGGTGCCGTCCATCCATGTCCCAGACCTCGACCACGTTCCGGTCCTTCGCCAGATGCAGCTGTCTCGTGCACAGCACAAGGCGGCTCATGACTCCCGTGCAGCTGATCTCCCTGCTCTGGCTCCAGATGACAACGTCCGCATCCGTCTTCCGGATGTGGGCTGTTCTGCAACTGCTGTGGTTCTTCGGCAGGTGGCCCCCCCACTCGTTCCTGGTTTGTCTACCGGATGGCTCTATTCTGCGCTGCAATCGACGCGCCCTTCGTCTCGTTCCACGCTCGTCACATGATCCTCCAGTGGCGCCTCGCCCTCCTGCTGACCCTGCCACAGACTATGCAGAGCTCCCTGTCACTCTGCATCCCCCTGACTTTGACGCAGTCCTGCCCGCTCCTGAACCGGCGGCTCTCGACCCACCCTTGAGGCGGTCAACCAGAATTCATCGCCCACCTCAGAGACTAAATTTATGAACTTTGCGAACTGATGGACTCTCTGAATTGTTTTGTTGCTCTGTTTGATCGTTTCCCTGGTTTGTATATAGTGTTGATCTCGTTATTCTTGTTGCATACTGCTTCTCTGCACCAGGCACCTTCCCATGTAAATAGCTTAGTTCTCATGTACGTAGTCCTGTAAATATGTCTTCGCACCCCACACGTAGTTAGGAACATTCTCGCCACACATTATTTATTGCCACACACATGCATTTTTTTTTATAAAAGGGAGGTGTCATAATATACACCAGTATATCATGGTGCAGATACACACACACTGATGGACACACAGCAAGACCAATCAACACACACAACACCGCAGCCAATCACCAGTTAGAGCACACTCACTATGAAGAAAGGGGGCATCAGAGTTCCGCTCATTCGGGATGCAGCCTCCTAGAAGGACAGAGCTTACAGCTTACAGCACAGATCGTCACCATGTGCTGAGTGCATAGACTGGTTCGGACAGGCACAGGTGTTTAGTTTAATCTAACATCGTGTTAACCCACAGTGAAAGTATGTTCAACAGTTTCTAACTTAATAAAATAGTGTTGTACTATATTAAGTGCTAGTGGCCTGTAAGTGTTCCACGGATCCAGAGCACCCAACACATCAGGGGTAACCTCCACTCAGCATCCTCCCTGTTAAGCCCCATCAGAATTTTCTAATTTTGGTTGAGATCGCCTCTCAGTTTTCTGAATTCTGAAGGCCTAGTCGATTCAATATCTTCTCATTGCTCCAGGTGTCCAATTCCTTGATTATCCGTCAAGGAGAGATATGTCCCTAAAGGCCCAATTTGTAAAAAGACACCACATGGACAATCTATTATTTGGGGCCAGTTTAGGGGCTGCTTTAGCTCAGTGGGCTAAACAACTGGCTTCAATTCCCGTACCGGCCTCCCCGAACAAGTGCCGGAATGTGGCGACTCGGGGCTTTTCACAGTAACTTCATTGAAGCCTACTTGTGACAATAAGCGATTATTATTATTCTCCTACATCCAAAATTAATTCAGAATGAAAATCTATAAAAATGTTCCTCACTTTGAATGTTGAATTTCCGGCAGAGTTTTAGGCCTGTGACTAAACTTCACTGCATTCAGTCTGCTTGTCTCATGCCTACATGATAATAGAGCCCAAATTCACACAGGGCCCACTCGAAATAGCCCAGGGGAAACATGTAATCAATCTGCAGATCACTAAGCAGAGCAAAGCATTCAGCACGTTCACCCAGTTGAGAGGAATGTTTCCTCTCTGAGATTCATTTTGAGAGGGATCTCATGCCTATGTGATCTAAACTATTTACCGATGCTGTCGCTACTGCCTTTGGGCAAAATAAGACCACACAATCGCTTCAAGGTAATTTTCTGACTTTGCACAGTATCAAAGAGCTGTGCCCGATGTAATGCATATCAGGCATGTGCAGCAGACCATTTTCCAACTATGATTTCCAATGGCAGTAGGGTGAGATCACGCCCCACTCCTGATTTAAGGGCATGATTTAGACCGCCACTTCACTGAGCGACTTTGGTATAGCCTGAACACAGCATGGCTGCTGGGTCGGGCCACGGCGTGATTTTGCTATATAACTGCATGTCTTTCTCTTTAAGTTTGACTCCTATTGGAGCATCCCCAATGCTTTTTGTCCTCTTCCATGTTCAGCAGCAAAGAAAGTTAACCTGTTACAAAATCAGAAAATGCTGGAAAAACCCAGCAGGTTCTGGCAGCATCTGTGGAGAGAGAAAGAGAGTTACTGTTCCGAGTCCGTATGGCTCCTTCTCCCTTCGTGAAGTTAACCTGTTGACGGCTAACCTTACTTTTACCTGGAAAATGCTAATGGAAAGAAAAAATTAAGTGGAATGGTTTCCGATTAGTTTTATTAAATACTTAGAGCGCATAGCACACACTGTGGATGACAAATTCAGGGAACTAATGTGCAAATGGAAAAGACAATAATGAAGGGATTGTGATTGAATAGATTGAGATTTACAGGATTGTAACAGGAGAACTTCCTTTAAATCTCATTTGTAATGTCCATTTAAAATTCAAACAGTTACTCTCTTTAGTATATAATGAAATGTATGGACTTGTTTTACCATTGTAGTGAAGTGTGATTTTCTGTTGCAGGTCTAGTTCAGACAGTGAAAGATCACATAACAAAGCCAACAGCTATGGCTCGCGGGCGTGTTGCTCATCTAATTGAATGGAAGGGCTGGGGTGCACATGGGCGAGGATGTAATACGTGCCCGATGGATGAAGCTCATTACTCCAGCCTCACTGATGAACTGAAGGAGGCTCGCTTTGCAGCCGGTAAGATGAATAACGCTGTGTTTGACATTGTGTCCCACTCAACATGCACGGAGATGGAGGTGTGGCAGCACAGCGGCACAGTGGTTAGCACTGCTGCCTCACAGCGCCTGGGACCTTGAGCGACTGTCTGTGTGGAGTTTGCAGGTTCTCTCCATGTCTGCATGGGTTTCCTCCGGGTGCTCCGGTTTCCTCCCACAGTCCAAAGATTTGGGGGTTAGGTGGATTCGGCATGCTAAATTTCCCCTCAGTGTCGAAAGGTTAGATGGGGTGACGTAGATGGGGCGGGAGATTGGGCCTAGGTAGGGTGCTCTTTCTGAGGGTCGATGCAGACTTCTTGGGCTGAGTGGCCTCTTTCTGGACTAAAGGGAATCTATGATAAAGCAGTCAGTTACACTACCAGTTCAGAATTTTAATATAAATTTAGAGTATCCAATTATTTTTTTTAAGTTAAGGAGCAATTTAGCGTGGTCAATCCACCGAACCTGCACGTCATTGGGTTGTGGGGGTGAGACCCACGCAAACACGGGGAGTGTGTGCAAACTCCACGCGGAGACAGTGACCTGGGGCTGGGATTGAACCCGGGTGCTCAGCGCATGAGGCAGCAGTGCTAACCACTGTGTCACGGTGCCCCATTCACTACCAGTTCTAAGCCAAATGTCCACTCAAACAATATGGGGAAGGGGGTGGACAATGGCCATCTTCCCTCTGCCCCAATTCGACACTTTGTGTCACTGTAGTTTTCAAGTAACAGCACATGGTCAAAGTATTTGAAACTGCTTCAAAACTAAAATGTATGTAGGAGCTGCTGTGTAGTTTCAAGCCTTAATCCGTTGATCTAAAACTTGACATATGTAAACTGGCAAAGTACTGTGCTATGTTGCGCTATTGATGTCCAGACTCTATACCAAACGGAAGTGGCCAAGGCTGGTCTTCTGCTTCAATGCTTTCCCGCTCACACTTACCACCTCATTGTGCAAAATCTGTGCTGAGAACAGAACTGCAAAGCCCCAACCCAGATTCTTTGTCAAACAATCCATCATCTACAAGGAGATATTGAGCAGGATCTTCCATCCACACTCCGTCAATTTCTGGCTTGAACTGGGACTGAAAATATGGGCAGGGTTGGAGTCCACCATGACCCACCCATTTCCACACCCACTAGATTGCCTGCAAGAACTAACAGGTGAGGCTGAATTTTCGTCTGGGCTTGGGAAAATCTGATTGGCGCATTTGCAGAGCTCGCAAAATGCATGGCCAATCCCATGTGTGAGCTTACGCGGTTCTTTTCAAACAGGGGTTGGGTTCGGGTTACATTTTGCGAGCTGGGATGGGGTGTGTGAGGTCAGCTGCTTATAAGGCCTGGCTCAGTTCTCTAACACAGCAGCCCAGCTCCCAACTTCATTTAAAGGCCCCTACTTTTCACCCTATTCCTTCTCCATGCCATCTCACATTCCCCAAAGTCACCACGTGCCACCTCTATGCCCCATCCCACCCTAGACACCTCACATGCCACACGCCACATCTATGGCCCCATCACTCCATTCACCTTTATGTCCTCATGCCATCCCATCCTACCTCTGTTTCCCCATGGTACCTCACATAACCCCTGCTTCTCCTCCCCCTCCATTATATCCTCCACAGAATACATAGAATCTATAGAATCCCTACAGTGCAGTAGGAGGCCATTCAACACATCAGTTCTGCACCAACCCTCCACCACCCTTTCCCATAACCCTGAACGATATTGCCACTACAGTAACTGACTTCATTAGTAAGTGTGTAGAAGACTGTGTGCCAAAGAAGCAAATCCGCGTGTTTCCCAACCAGAAACCCTTGATGAACAGGGATATCCACTATTTGCTGAAGTCTAGGTCTGGTCAAGCGACCCTGACCTCTACAAGAAAGCCAGATATGACCTAAAGAAATCCATCAACGATGCCAAAAGACAGTACCGGACAGCTTGAGTCCCAGGCTAGCCGCACGGACCCCCGCTGTCTATGGCAAGGTCTGCAAGACATAACGGGCTACAAGATGAAGGCATGTAAAATCGCCGGCTCCAATGCACCCCTCCCTGATGAGCTCAACGCATTCTATGCCCGCTTTGAGCAAGAGGTCAGCGAGAGCGAGCCCTCCACCCCAGAAGCCGCAGATAAACATGTATCTGAGATCACCATTGCAGACGTCAGAGCAGCCTTCTTGAAGGTCAACCCACGGAAAGACACTGGCCCGGATGGGGTACCCAGACGAGCATTCGGGTCTTGCGCGGATCAGCTGGCAGGGGTATTCGCAGATATCTTCAACCTCTCTTTTCAACAGTCTGAGGTCCCTATCTGCTTCAAGAAGACGTCCATCATCCCTGTACCAAAAAAAAGCCAAGCAGCGTTCCTTAATGACTATCGTCCAGTGGCTCTGACATCCATCATCATGAAGTGCTTCGAAAGGTTAGTCATGGCACGAATCAACTCCAGCCTCCTTGATTGCCTTGATCCACTACAGTTCGCCTACCGCTGCAACAGGTCCACAGCAGACGCCATCTCCATGGCCGTGCACTCTACCCTGGAACACCTCGATAACAAAGACACCTATGTCAGACTCCTATTTATCGACTACAGCTTAGCCTTCAACACCATCATTCCTACGAAACTCATCTCCAAACTCCGTGGCCTTGGCCTCGGCCCCTCCCTCTGCGACTGGATCCTGAACTTTCTAACCAACAGGCCACAATCAGTAAAGATAGGCAACAACACCTCCTCCACGATCATCCTCAACACTGGTGCCCCACAAGGATGTGTCCTCAGTGCCCTACTATTCTCCTTGTACACCTATGACTGTGTGGCCAAATTTCCCTCCAACTCTAGTTTCAAATTTGCTGATGACACCACCGTAGTGAGTCGGATTTCAAACAATGATGAGACAGAGTACAGGAATGAGATAGAGAATCTGGTGAACTGCTGCAACGACAATAATCTCTCCCTCAATGTCAACAAAACGAAGGAGGTTGTCATCGACTTCAGAAAGCATAGTGGAGAACATGCCCCTGTCTACATCAATGGGAACGAAGTAGAAAGGGTCGAGAGCTTCAAGTTTTTAGGTGTACAGATCACCAACAACCTGTCCTGGTCTCCCCATGCTGACACTATAGTTAAGAAAGCCCACCAACGACTCTACTTTCTCAGAAGACTAAGAAAATTTGGCATGTCAGCTGCAACCCTCACCAACTGCTACAGATGCACCATAGAAAGCATTCTTTCTGGTTGTATCACAGCTTGGTATGGAGCCTGTTCTGCCCAAGACCACAGGAAACTACAAAAGGTCGTGAATGTAGCCCAGTCCATCATGCAAACCAGCCTCCCATTCATTGACTCTATCTATAATTCCTGCTGCCTCAGAAAGGCAGCCAGCATAATTAAGGACCCCACGCACCCCGGACATACTCTCTTCCACCTTCTTCCGCTAGGAAAAAGATACCAAAGTTTGAGGTCACGTACCAACCGACTCAAGAACAGCTTCTTCCCTACTGCCATCAGACTTTTGAATGGACCTACCTCGTATTAAGTTGATCTTTTCTCTACACCTTGCTATTCTGCACTGTAAAGTCTATGATTCTATGATTCTATGATAACTGTAACATTATATTCTGCAGCCTCTCCTTCCTTCCCTATGTACGGTTTGCATTGTTTGTATAGCATGCAAGAAACAATACTTTTCACTGTATACTAATACATGTGACAATGGCACATTTTTGGAGACTAAGGGACAATTTAGCATGGCCAATCTACCGAGCTTGCACATCTTTGGACTGTGGGGGGAAAAAAACACACAGACACAGGGAGAATGTGCAAACCCCAGACAGACAGTCACCCAAGGCCACAATCGAATCCGGGTCCCTGGCGCTGTGAGGCAGCAGTGTTAAGCAAAGTGCCACCTCCCCCCCCCCCCCCCCCCCCCCCACCCCCCCCACCCCCTTAGCTGACATGCCAAATTTTCTTAGTCTTCTGAGAAAGTAGAGTCGTTGGTGGGCTTTCTTAACTATAGTGTCAGCATGGGGAGACCAGGACAGGTTGTTGGTGATCTGTATACCTAAGAGAGGCACTAAAGGAATATTTTTCGGCAGTATTCACACAGGAAAAAGACAATGTTATCGAGGAGAATACTGAGATACAGGCTACTAGACTAGACGGGATTGAGGTTCATAAGGAGGAGGTGTTAGCAATTCTGGAAAGTGTGAAAATAGATAAATCCCCTGGGCCGGATGGGATTTATCCTAGGATTCTCTGGGAAGCTAGGGAGGAGATTGCTGAGCCTTTGACTTTGATCTTTATGTCGCCATTGTCTACAGGAATAGTGCAGAAGACTGGAGGATAGCAAATGTTGTCCCCTTGTTCAAGAAGGGGAGTAGAGACAACCCCGGTAACTATAGACCAGTGAGCCTTACTTCTGTTGTGGGCAAAGTCTTGGAACGGATTATAAGAGATAGGATTTATAATCATCCAGAAAGGAATAATTTGATTAGGGATAGTCAACGAGGGTAAAGTAGTTGATGTGGTGTATATGGATTTCAGTAAAGCGTTTGATAACGTTCCCCACGGTAGGCTATTGCAGAAAATACGGAGGCATGGGATTCAGGGTGATTTAGCAGTTTGGATCAGAAATTGGCTAGCTGGAAGAAGACAAAGGGTGGTGGTTGATGGGAAGTGTTCAGACTGGAGTCCAGTTACTAGTGGTGTACCACAAGGATCTGTTTTAGGGCCACTACTGTTTGTTATTTTTATAAATGACCTGGAGGAGGGCGTAGAAGGATGGATGAGTAAATTTGCGGATGACACTAAAATCGGTGAAGTTGTGGACAGTGCGGAAGGATGTTGCAGGTTACAGAGGGACATAGATAAGCTGCAGAGCTGGGCTGAGAAGTGGCAAATGGAGTTTAATGCAGAAAAGTGTGAGGTGATTCATTTTGGAAGGAGTAACAGGAATACAGAGTAGTGGGCTAATGGTAAGATTCTTGGTAGTGTGGATGAGCAGAGTGATCTCAGTGGCCATGTACATAGTTCCCTGAAAGTTGCCACCCAGGTTGATAGAGTTGTTAAGAAGGCGTACGGTATCGCTTCTCGGCCTTTTGGCTAAGATCAAGTGTCTGTAGATTGAGCCTTTGGGTTCAGATCTGATATGTCTCTCTTGTGGGGACCATGAATTTGATTCAATTTGAATTAGTTTTTTGGAGCAGGTGAGGAGCTGGATTAGGGGTTCACCCCTGACCCACACTCTGAGCCCTGGCTTGGTAACTCAGAAAAGGAAAAATTAAAAAAAAAAAAAAGGCGTACGGTGTGTTAGCTTTTATTGGTAGAGGGATTGAGTTTCGGAGCCATGAGGTCATGTTGCAGCTGTACAAAACTCTGGTGCGGCCGTATTTGGAGTATTGCGTGCAGTTCTGGTCGCCGCATTATAGGAAGGATGTGGAAGCATTGGAAAGGGTGCAGAGGAGATTTACCAGGATGGTGCCTGGGATGGAGGGAAGATCTTATGAGGAAAGGCTGAGGGACTTGAGACTGTTTTCATTAGAGAGAAGAAGGTTAAGAGGTGACTTAATAGAGGCATACAAGATGATCAGAGGATTAGATAGGGTGGACAATGAGAACCTTTCCCCTCGGTTGGTGATGGCTAGCACGAGGGGATATAGCTTTAAATTGAGGGATGATAGATATAGGACAGATGTCAGAGGTAGGTTCTTTACTCGGAGAGTAGTAAGGGCGTGGAATGCCCTGCCTGCAACAGTAGTGGACTCGCCAACATTAAGGGCATTTAAATGGTCATTGGATAAACATATGGATGATAAGGGAATAGTGTAGATGGGCTTTAGAGTGGTTTCACAGGTTGGCGCAACATCTAGGGCCGAAGGGCCTGTACTGCGCTGTAATGTTCTATTGTCTATTAGAAAACCATTAAACCTCTAACAATCTAAGAAAACTCTGGATTGAGACTCACTATCATTGAGTCTGGACAAAAATACGAAGGCAAAAAAAGATGCAATCCTTTCTGTGCCCACTCGGTTTGTAAACAAACAAGAAATCACTTAAAGACTTATCCTGTTTCAGGCTCATAAACATTTCAATAGTTCTTGTGTCAGACAAGAACCACCTGCTGAGCGTAAGCTTTTATAATAATAATCTTTATTAATGTCACAAGTAGGCTTACATTTTCTTTAAATTTAGAGTATTCAATTATTTTTTTTCCAATTATGGGGCAATTTAGCATGGCCAATCCACCTAACCTGCACATCTTTGGGTTGTGGGGCTGAAACCCATGCAGACATGGGGAGAATGTGCAAACTCCACACAGACAGTGACCCAGGGCCGGGATCGAACCCGGGTCCTCAGCGCCATAGGCAGCAGTGCTAACCATTGTGCCACATGCTGCCCTTCAAGTAGGCTTACATTAATATTGCAATGAAGTTACTGTGAAAATCCCCTAGTCGCCACAGTACGGCGCCTGTTCGGGTACACTGAAGGAGAAGTCAGAATGTCCACTTCAACTAACAAGAATGTCTTTTGGGACTTTGTGGGATGAAACCGGAGCAACCAGAGGAAAACCACGCAGGCACGGGGAGTGTGTGCAGACTCCGCAAAGTCAGTGACCCAAGCCTGGAATCAGACCCAGGCCCCTGACGCTGTGAAGCAACAGTGCTCACCACTGTGCTACTGTGCCGCCCTTTTGAGTCCCAGTCAAGCATTCATAATGGAAAAGCCTTCATCATAGAAGTTTCTAGCTCCACGACAGAGCAAATGTTTAATTTCAAAGCCAAGTGCCTGTCAATCAATGGAGGGGAGCAGGTGCAAACCATTTTTTCTACCTTCAGAAGTAAGCTATTTTTTTTTTAAAGCTAAATCCGTCAGTTGAATTAAATCAGAGCACAAATATCTGATAGTGGAGGACTTAAAAAAAATATTTTTAATACATTCTAGTGCTTCCTCCTTTGGAAAAGTACTCCAATGCATGTTAACGATTACACAATGCTGGTCAGTGTGAGGGTCAATGTAACTTTGCAGCTCAAATCCCTAGGATGAATCATTGCATTAAAAACAAAGCTACAAAAAAGCACCTAATAGTGACAATTGAAGGTGTCAAAACATTTTATGCTAACCTTCCAGAACATTCCCAACTCTTCAAAAGACTTTCTCTTTTCTTCACCAACTGTCAAACCCGGCGTGCTTTTAATGAACTTCCAAAACCACCAGACGAAAATGGGGTACAGGAAGAAACCCGATTTTCTCTTAATGGGGGATGGCATGTGTATTACTCACTCGGGCATCCCTGAGCCGCAAAAAGGTCAAAGGGAAATGACACTGGGTCAGGAATGCGGAGGACAATCATATTTGCTCCCCCAAAAATTGAAGTGTTGTGATTCACACATTGAAATGCAGACAAAAATTCAGCCCATGGTGTTCAACTGTGCAGCCCATGTTCTGGCAAGTGGATTGCAGTATCTACAAGACTGAAATATATCATCCAATGTATTACATGCATTAAAATCTGTGGATGGACGAATTGCTCATAAACATTTAAAATCAACATAAAATGCAGTGGAGGATTACCAGCAGCTGTTGGACTGCCGGAGCACATCTGCTGGCTGATTCCTTGGAGGATATTGGGGAACCCACTAAAACTATTTAGATAACCCCAAAGACGGAAGATCATCAGGATTGGTGGGTGTATCTGTGTGGTGTATGTCAGTCATGCCACCATCAAAGAGGTCCATCAATTCAAGGGGCGGCACGGTAACGCAGTGGTTAGCACTTCTGCCTCACGGCGCCGAGGACCCAGGTTCGATCCCAGCCCTGGGTCACTGTCCGTGTGGCGTTTGCACATTCTCACCATGTCTGCGTGTGTCTCGCCCCCACAACCCAAAGATGTGCAGGGTAGGTGGATTGGCCACGCTAAATCGCCCCTTAATTGGAAAAAAAAGAATTGGACACTAACTTTATTTTTAAAAAACAGGTCCACTAATTCCATAAGAGCACAAGTTCTGGAGAGTTAAAACAAAGTCATGACAGAGGGAAGACTGAAGCGTGTTCCAGCATAATAAGGATGGAAGAAGGTTAGGAAGTATTTAGATTGTAATCCTTTTGCACAAAAACCATTGAATCCGTGTGGCATTGCTGAAGGGATTATATAAATTGGGTTGAGAAAATGGAACCAACAAGTTGAAGCATCTCACCCGTCCATTATCCATTGGCTCCCTCTCATGACACCTAATGAGTAAACAACGCCACTAACTACTCACACTTCCATTAAGAGGAATACTCTGGTTCCTGTGTTGCCACACCATGCCAGGGGTATCTATTCCCTGCATGGAGGTGCATTCAAACAGAATATAAATGTCAGCAAGATCAAAGCCACTGTCCTCGGTCCCTGCCAGAAACTTTGTTCCCTAGCCACCATCTCCATCAGTCCCCCTGGGAACTCTCAGAAGCTGAACACAACTGCTTGGAACCTTGGTGTCATGTTTGGCCTTTGATTGAGCTTCCAACCACATATCCGTGTCATCACCAAGAACGCTTATTTCTACCTTACAATGGTTTTGGTGTCTTCCTGAATTAAACTTCTCCATTTTGGTCAGTTATAAGCGCGGGACACCCATGAGTCGCCAGGGGTGGCACAGTGGTTAGCACTGCTGCCTCACAGCGCCAGGGACCTGAGTTCAATTCCGGCCCTGAGTGACTGCCTGTGTGGAGTTTGCATGTTCGTCCCGTGTCTGCGTGGATTTCCTCCGAGTGCTCCAGTTTCCTCCCACAGTGCAAAGATGTGCAGGTTGGGTGGATTGTCCTCAGTGTCCAAGGGTTAGGTGGGGCTACGGGGATAGGGCAGCAGATTGGGCCCAGGTAGGGTGTTTGTTCGGAGCGTCTGTACAGACTCAATGGGCTGAATTGTCTCCTTTTGCACTGCTGAGATTCTATGATGTTTGACCTCTTTAAGGGCATTAAGGTGTTTCCGTTCTCCTCCACATGTTGACCTTTCATCCAAAGGCACAATGTTTGTTTTCACAGGTATGCTGACGACACTCAGCTCGACCACACCACTACCTCTCTCAATTCCTCCTCTCTTGCTAAATAATCAGATTGCTTATACAACATCCGGAGCTAGATGAGCAGAAATTGCCTCCAATTAAATATTGGGAACACTGGCCTGATTTTCATGCTCCCCCGCCGATGGGTTTTTAGGCAAGAGGCAGCATCAAATTGAAGGACGGGCTTCATCCTTGGTTCCTGCACTCCCCACCTTTACAGCTCCAATTCGGCCTGGCCACTTAAAGGCCATTTCCCAATTTTTAGGTTGGCGCGAGTATTTCCCAGGTGGGGGGTGCGGGGGGAAGCCCATAAATGATTGGGCTTAGGCCTTGGGCAGAAAAGGGGGGGGGGGAGGTTGCAGGGCCATCAGCAGAAGCCCCCTTCTAACCTCAGGCCCCCTTAAGGTCTGGTGGCTGCTGGACCTCCCTCCAACCCCCTGGCCTCTCCCCCAGCTCCTCGAATGCCCATTTTCCTCCCTTCCAGGCCTTCCTTAGCTTATCCGTTCTGGAATCCCCAAAACCTACCTTGTTGTCCAATCCCGGGACTTGGGCCCAGGCATCTTGACGCACTTCCTCTTCTGTCCATGACAGCTCCTATCACTGCAGGGACAAGTCAGAGCTGCCGGTCAATAAGGTTGGCCAGAGCTCTTTCTCTAAGGCGGGACTTCCTCCCGAGTGAGGGGCACAAGTTCTGCCTGCAGCCAACTGATGCTTGTTCAAACACGGAATGTCTGCAGGGAAGCAGAGCCAGCGGGAATTCTTCAGATGTCCGGAAGGGAAACCCTATGGTCCAAAATATTCAGGCCACTGTAGCCATTATTCTTGGTCCCAACTCGAAACTCTGTTCCTTGCGACCGACACCATCCCGCTCCCTGGCACCAGTCTGAGATTAAGCCAGTCTGTTCCCAACCTTGGTGTCTCAGTTGATTCTAAGGTGAGCTTCCAACCTCATCAGACTGACCTCGTGCTAGCCATCACCATCCGAGGGAAAGGGCTCTCTCTGTCCACCCTATCTAATCCTCTGATCATCTTGTATGCCTCTATTAAGTCACCTCTTAGCCTTCTTCTCTCTAATGAAAAAGTCTCAAGTCCCTCAGCCTTTCCTCATAAGATCTTCCCTCCATCCCAGGCACCATCCTGGTAAATCTCCTCTGCACCCTTTCCAATGCTCCCACATCCTTCCTATAATGCGACGACCAGAACTGCACGCAATACTCCAAATGCGGCTGCACCAGAGTTTTATACAGCTGCAACATGACTTCATGGCTCTGAAACCCTGTCAGCGCTAACGCCCTACTTCCACCTCCGTAACTTCACCCAACTTTACCGCTGTGTCGGCTCATCTGCTGCTGAGATCACAATCACTGATGACCCCCCCCCCCCCAACACATGTGGAAGCCTGTTCTTATGTATAATTAAGAATAATGCCCGAACCTTTCCCCAATTAGTGACAGCTACTCTCACCTACAGCTCGTGCACCAGCTTCATTGTGATAGGATTAATTATTCATGCCTTTGCTACCTCTAGATTCAACTATTCCAATGCACTCCTGGCTGGTTTTCCACTTTTGCCCACTCTAAACTTTAGACAATCCAAAACTCTGCTGCCTGTGCCTTAACTCACAGCAAGTCCCGTCCCCCTATCACCCCCGTGCTCGCTGACCTACATTTGCTTCTGTCAAGCAATGTCTGGATTTCAAACTTCTCGATTTCATTTTCTTTCTCGAATCCCTCCATGGTCTTGCCCCTCCCTATCGCTCTAATCTCCTCCAACCCCACAACCCTCCGAGATATATTTGCATTCATCCAACTCTGACCTCTTGTGTGTCCTAATTTTAATCACTCTACCATGGATGGCCGGGCCTTCTGTTGCCTGGGCCCAAATCTCTGGAATTCCCATCCTGCACCTCACCACCTTTCTTTCCTCCTTTGAGACATATTGCCTTGACCAAGCTTTTCGTCATCTGATCCACCATGTCCATGTGTGGCCTGGTACCAAACTTTGCTTCATTATCTGCCTGTAAAGCACATTGGGATGTTTTACTGTGAATTCAGGTTGTTGTTGAAATCACCCCTGTAGCATAACAAAACGCTTCACGGCACTTTGCAAGGGGAAGAGGTTTTGGACAGCAGGCAGACATTGGGAAGATAACAGAAAGGGGTGTCTTCTGAAGAGAGAGGTTTTGGGAGGGCTTTTGAACAGAAACGGAGCAAATCCAAGGGGATCGTTGGCAAGTTTATCAGATGCAGGCTTGCATTTTGCAAACAGGGGAGGCCACAAATTTCAAGGTTGAAACCCCACAGGCTTCTGCCTTCCACAACTGGCGGGAACCCCCAAAAATGAATTATATATTTGATTGCAGCAACAAGATCCTGATTTAGTTTCACATTATGCTTCATTCAGTTTGATTGTACTTTGATTTGGAATATTTTATTAATGGTATCCAACTGAGGTATAATTGGTGTCGCTGGTTTCCGTTTCGTCATACCAGGGTTTGCCCAGTGCTGTCTCTTTTGGTCCAGTTAAACTCACTTTGGTACCTGTCAATTAGTGGGCTTAACGTTGATAGTCTTTTTCTTCAGCATTCGCTGGTTAATTCGGTCTATTTTGTTTTTGAATAGGCGTTGCTGAACAATTTGCCATTACTGAAGCAACATTGAATGCTTGGTCCTCTCCAGATGCAGAAGAGGTGGTTGGTGGCAGTAGTCTGAGCAACACAATTGACTACCTCAGTAGGTCAAAACTTTTTAATTCTTTCCTTCTATTTGTTATCCATCTGTCATGTTAAAGTTGATTTGGATGAAAAGGCCCCTCTTCCTACCTAATGTCATTACAAAATCATTCTGTTGCTGATGTGATTCTAGTCATCTCCCCCTGTCTCACATTCCAGTCGTTGACCATTCCCGAAAGAAATATACAAAGTCATAGAGTTTTATGGTGAGAAGTTTTACAACACCAGGTTAAAGTCCAACAGGTTTGTTTCGATGTCACTAGCTTTCGGAGCACTGCTCCTTCCTCAGGTGAATGAAGAGGTATGTTCCAGAAACACATATATAGACAGATTCAAAGATGCCAGACAATGCTTGGAATGCGAGCATTAGCAGGTGATTAAATCTTTACAGATCCAGAGATGGGGTAACCCCAGGTTAAAGAGGTGTGAATTGTGTCAAGCCAGGACAGTTGGTAGGATTTTGCAGGCCAGATGGTGGGGGATGAATGTAATGCGACATGAATCCCAGGTCCCGGTTGAGGTCCTAGGTCCCGAATGCTCGCATTCCAAGCATTGTCTGGCATCTTTGAATCTGTCTATATATATGTTTCTGGAACATACCTCTTCATTCACCTGAGGAAGGAGCAGCGCTCCGAAAGCTAGTGACATCGAAACAAACCTGTTGGACTTT
This sequence comes from Scyliorhinus torazame, assembly GCF_047496885.1. Lineage (NCBI taxonomy): Eukaryota > Metazoa > Chordata > Chondrichthyes > Carcharhiniformes > Scyliorhinidae > Scyliorhinus > Scyliorhinus torazame. The sequence continues at coordinate 37,865,844 of NC_092722.1, forward strand.
AACCTGGTGTTGTAAAACTTCTCACAGTGCTCACCCCAGTCCAACACCGGCATCTCCACATCATAGAGTTTTATAGCACAGTAAGAGGCCCATCGTGCGAGTGCTGGCCATAAATTCTATTCCCATTTTCCGGCACTTGCTCCATAGCCTTGTCTGCTATGGTGCTTCAAGTGATCATCTAAATGCTTCGTAAATGTTATGAGAATTCCTGCCTTGACCACCCATTTCAGACAGTGAGTTCCAGATTCCCACCATCCTCTGGGTGAAAAGGTTTTCCCTCAGATCCCCTCTAAATCTCCTGCCCCTTACCTTAAGTCTATGCCCCCTCGTTATTGACCCCTCTATTAAGTGGAAATGTTCCTTCCTATCTGCCCCATTTATGTCTCTCATAAGTTTGTCCACCTCAATCAGGTCCTCCCTCAGCCTTCTCTGCTCCAAGGACAACAGCCCCAGCCTATCCAGTCTAATTGATTAAGTGATTGATATTTTGATTGATATTTATTGTCACATGTACCGAAGTACAGTGAAAAGTATTTTTCTGCAGCCAAGGGAACGTACACAGTACGTACATCGTAGACTGTTTAGAACAGGGCTAAATCGCTGGCTTAGAAAGCAGACGAAGGCAGGCCAGCAGCACGGTTCAATTCCCGTACCAGCCTCCCCGAACAGGCGCTGGAATGTGGCGACTCGGGGCTTTTCACAGTAACTTCATTTGAAAACTACTTGTGACAATAAGCGATTTTCATTTCATTTTCAATCAACAGAGTACATTGACAAATGGTACATCAACAAATCGTGATTGGTTACAGTGCGGAACAAGGGCCAAACAAAGCAAAAACATGAGCAAGAGCAGCTTAGGGCATCGTGAATAGTGTTCTTACAGGGAACAGATCAATCCGAGGGGGAGCCGTTGAGGAGTCTGGTAGCTGTGGGGAAGAAGCTGTTCCTATGTCTGGATGTGCGGGTCTTCAGACTTCTGTATCTTCTACCTGATGGAAGGGAATGGAAGAAGGCAATGCCTGAGTGGGAGGGGTCTCTGATAATGCTGTCTGCCTTCCTGAGGCAGCGAGAGGTGTAGACAGAATCAATGTGGGGGTGGCAAGCTTGTGAGATACATTGGGCTGAGTTCACCACACTCTGCAGTTTATTGCGATCTTGGACCGAGCAGTTGCCATACCAAGCTGTGATGCAGCTGGATAGGATGCTCTCTATAGCACATCTGTAGAAGCTTGTGAGAGTCGGTGCAGACAGGCCAAATTTCTTTAGCTTCCGGAGGAAGTAGAGACATTGTTGGGCTTTCTTGACTGTTGCATCAACGCGAGTGGACCAGGACAGACTGTTGGTGATGGGGACCCCCAGGAACTTAAATCTATCGACTATCTCCACTTCGGAGCCATTGATGCAGACGGGAGTGTGTGTCGTGCTGCGCTGCCTGGAATCGATGATCAGTTCCTTGGTCTTTCCAACATTTAGAGAGAGGTTGTTTTCAGTACACCATGCAAACAAGTGATCTATCTCCCTTCTGTAGTCTGATCCATCATTGTTTGAGATGCGACCACCACAGTCATTTCATCTGAAAACTCTCCACATCACTGAAACGCTCGAGCCCAGGCAACATCCTGGTGATTCGCCTCTGCACCCTTTCTAGTGCAATCACTTCCTTCCTATAGTGTGGTGACCAGATCTGCACACGAGGGAACAACAATTTAAACTGCATGGGAAGAGTGTGCTGATTGGTTGCCAAGTGAGCTCTGATGATAGAGGTGTTGCCATGGAGAATGCAGCAGAGAACAGTTCATTGTTAACTGCTAAGCTTTTCGTTCAAATTCAAACCAGGCAGGTCAACTCTGATTGGTCAAGGCAGCGCCATAGAGAGTGAGTCAGGGATTGGCTGACCCCCAAGCTTTTGTTTAGTTGGGGAAAAAGTAATGCGTGGAATTGCTCCTTGTGGCTGCAAAGGACAATGTGAACATAAACGAAGGACAGCCAATCCTCTTGCCAAAGCCATGACCAATCAGAAGTCAACCAGCTTGGTTTGCGACAGTTAACTGTTCCCTGATGCATTTACCATGGCGACGCTGCTACCAATCAGATTCCATGTGCAAATCAATAAGCACTTCTTGTCATGCAGAATAAACTGTTGTTCCCTTTATAATTGATTTATTGTGCATAGCTATTCTGATGATAGCAAGATGAAAAGCTTCTCTAGTGTAATTATGCACTTTCAGAGACTTCATCAGTGAACATAAAGGGATTTATTAACAAGCCTTCAAGAGCAACAGCATGTTTGCTGCTAATTCTAAAATACCTCTGCCTAGGAGAACTCCTCTTCCTGGGTGATTCCCCACTCTGAGTCCTGATTGGTCATCCAGGCCAGGTGACCCTTACTCTGCTGTGTTGTCCTTAAAGGGACAATCATTACATCTAGCATGTTTCTTCCTTCAACAGCAGTCAAGTAACTCAGTATAACCTTCAAACAAGAAGTGGATTCATGAAACAAACAAACTTCCTGGTTACTGAAACAGGCACTGACTTTCATTATGTGATGGGTTCATTAAAATTTACAGTGCAACCAGGTAGCATGGTGGCGCAGTGGTTAGCACTGCTCTCTCACGACACCGAGGTCCCAGGTTCGATCCTGACTCTGGATCACTGTCCGTGTGGAGTTTGCACATTCTCCCCGTGCTTGCGTGGGTTTCACCCCCACAACCCAAAGATGTGCAGGGTAGGTGGATTGGTCACGCTAAATTGCCCCTTAATTGGAGAAAATAAATTGGGTACTCTAAATTTGTTAAAAAATCATTTACAGTGCAGAAAGAGGCCATTGACCTCACCATGCTTATGCTGTTGCTCTTTGAGTGGCAACTTTCCAAATCCAGGCTTCCGGTGGCGCCCTCGAGGAAGCAGGTCGCAGGTCGGATCGCTCCCACCTGCTTTGGGCAAACAAACGGACCTTTTCCAACGGGCTTTTTCGGAACCTGGCAACTTGAATCGGTGGAGGGGACGATAGGGAAGAGGCTTTCCCCCCAGGGTATGGACAGCTGGACCAGAAGTGGTCGAGTGGAGCGGCAAGGATCAAAGCGGGAGCAGTGGGGTCCCCAGACCGGGCAGCGAAGTATGGCGGACAGCAGGGACCAGGGAGCGGAGGCTCACTGGCCAAGGGAGCAACAGATGGAGTTCTTCAGGAATTGCTTCGCCGAACTGAAGAGGGACCCGTTGGACCCGATGAGAGCGGTAATGGTCGAGACACAGGTGGTCCAAGAGAAGGTGCTCAGGGAGATCGAGGTAAAGCTCTCCAGCCAGGCGGACACGGTAACGGAGCTGGAGCACGAGGTGGAGGAGCTGAACTCTCGCCAGAAGAGGATGCAGGAGCAGCTTGAAGAGTTTGGGAGCAGAGCCAGGAGGCAGAATTTGAGGATCGTTGGCCTCCCCGATGGCTGCGAGGGATCGGATGTGGGTGCATACCTGAAGGGTATGCTCGAGGCTCTGATGGGACCGGAGGCCTTCCCTCGACCCCTGGAGTTGGATGGGGCGCATAGAGATCCCGCAAGGAAGCCCAGGACGGGCGACCGGCCGAGGGCCTTGGTGGTCCGCTTTCACCGGCTTGCTGACAGGGATCGTGTGCTGCGATGGGCCAAGGCGGAGAGGAGCAGCAGATGGGAGAACTGCGAGGTGCACATCTACCAGGACTTGGGAACGGAGCTGGCCAAGAGGCGTGCAGGATTCATCAAGGTAAAGTCAGCCCTCTACAAAAAGGAGGTAAGGTTTGGAATGTTGTATCCTGCGAAGCTTTGGGTTACGTTTGAGGAACTCCATCACTACTTTGAGACACCAGAACAGGTTTGGGCTTTCATTAAAGATAAGCAGCTGGACTTGAACTAACGGGCACTTAGTTTTCTCAGTGCTGTACAGTGGCGGCGGTCTGTTAACCTAATTTGCTCTGACTAGGTGTGGACTTTTATTAAAAGAAGAAGCTGGACTTGAACTAAAGGACTCTGGGCTCTCAGAGCTTTTGTGTGGCGGCGGTCTGTTAAATTATCCTGTACTATAATGTTCTATCCAATATTGTTTTCAGCCGGGACAGAGACCGGGGGCTGGAGGGCGCACTGCTTATGGTGTTTTGGGGAGATTGCAACGTGTGTATGTGTGTGTGTGTGTGGCGGGGGGGGGGGCTGCAAAGGGGACCCTGCACTTGGTACCTTTTGGCGGGAGATCGGGGCCTCTGATAGGGGGATGGGCTAGGGGCTGGTTAAGGGACTTGAAAGGGCACGGGGAGATACAATCAGGTTAATGCGTCCTTGGTATGTGGGGGGAGGGCCCGAGCGCTCAGGTGGGAGACAGACAGGCGCCAAGGGCAGGGGTCAGCGTAGCTAGCTTAGGTCAGGGGGCCCCAGTGAGAGAAGGAGGAGGGCCGGGCTAGGGCCAAGCGCATGGCTGGCCTGGCAGGGGGGGGGGGGGGGGGGGGGGGGGCAGCTGAGAAGTAGAGCAGAGGAGACTTAAGTGGGCAAGGGGGGGGGGGGTGTCTAGGGAACCCCCGGGGGAAAAGGTCGCTTGCAGACTCTCAGGGAACAGCGCAGGAAACCGACAGCAGCGGCACCCGAGGGGGAGGGGCGGGGGGGGGGGGGGGGGGGTTAGAGCCACGTTAGTTTGGTTGAACACGTGGGGCAGGGCAAACAGAGCTGATAGGGGAAGTGCCTGATTAACATGTTTATTCTTTCCCACTGTTTGTTTTCACTATGTTAAGGTTCTTTGCACAGGGCCTGTTTCCTCTCTGGAAATGTAACAAATTTGTTTTAAATTTAAAAAAAAATTTAAAACAAAAAACTTTCCAAATCCAGTTCTCTTGATTTATTCCAGTAACCTTGAAGCTTTTCAAATGCTTATCTAATCACCTCTATTGTGTCCGTCTCAATGGTCACTTGAGGTAAGAGTTGAGGTAACAGTTCCTAACTTTCCTCTTTATAGTTCTGGTCAGTCAATGCCACCAGGCGAACACATCTTCACTACTGTAATAGCTTGGCCAAGGCCAGTTTTCGCACGATGACCCCCCTTTATTAAAGTAATAAAAAGGGCCATTGCCTCGGCATACATGTGACTGCGTACCAGCCCGGGGACCGACAGAGATGCTGCACTGGGTTGGAACTGCGGGTTACAAACTTCCCCCACGCTCCTCCTATTGGGTGAGCCTCCGCCCGCTCAGTAGAGAAATTCATATTGCACAAAGCCCATGAGACCTGTTGCCGATCCCCCATGTCCCTCATGGTCACGATAACTACTATCCTCATTAAAAACTCTTATAAGTAGGGGCAGCACGGTGGTGCAGTGGTTAGCACTGCTGCCTCACAGCAACAAGGACCTGAGTTCAATCCCGGGTCACTGACCTTGTGGAGTTTGCACATTCTCCCCCTGTCTGCGTGGGTTTCGCCCCCACAACCCAAAGATGTGCAGGGGAGGAGGATTGGCCATGCCAAATTGCCCCTTAATTGGAAAAAAAATAATTGGGTACTCTAAATTTATTAAAGAAAGAAAAAACGCTAATAAGCTTTAAATGTTCAATCAGATCACCTCTTGGTCTCTTTTTTTAAATGAAAATGGCACCGTTTTGAGACTTTCTTCACAACCATACTCTCTCAATCCTGAAATTGTTTTGTATCCTTTCCATGACTTAAATGTCCTCCTTGTACTGGGATGTCCAGAACCATGCACAGTATTCCAAGTGAGGCCTAATATTTTACACCAGTTCACCTGACTTCCTTACTTTTATACTTATTGTCCTGAGATATAAAATGGTAAGTTAACCATTTAGCTTGAGTTCAACATTCCCTTCTCAGACTAAGTGCAGCAGTCACAGGGACTTACCAGCATAATCAATATCAAGACTCCTCTCTAAATGATTCAATAATTTTCCCAACATGCCACTGATAACTATAATCAGAGTGGGAAACTTGCCAACAAGCCTTGTGTCTAACCAGCAGAAGGCATTCAACAGTAACCCAATGGGAATCCATAATCTGTGTATTATGTTTTGGGCTGTTATAGTGTGCGTAGTATAAAGAGCTAACAGAAAGATGGATTACGTAGCTGGTGGGATGGTCTTCATTTTCTATTGACATGCATATTTCATTCACTGTACTCCCACTCCCCCATCCTACAGAACTTTCAGGATTGTGGTTTTTTTTGGTGAGGTTGGGGAGTAAGCACTAAAAAGTTAGTTTGTTTCAAATTATGTTATGTTCAAGTAAGCTGGAAAATAACACAGATCATCTCAAGATCATCTAACATCTCACTGATTTGAGAAATACTTGTCCTAAGAATTTGTTCACTCCTCACTCAATACGACAGTATTTGTGAAGGCTACATTTGCTACCAATGTCATGCATTGTGCAGTTTGGATGTCTTACCCCATGAGTTCATTGCTAGAGATGGAATAGACAATGGCCAGGACCAAATATGGCACTGCTCCAATCATCACAGCTCTTGTTTAGGCAGCAGGGTTCCTTGATCTAGCCTTTAAGGCATCCTTAATTGCTCCATAAAGTTAACAGTTCCAAATCCACTGGATGGAGAAAATATCTAAACTTAACTGTATGAATCTGTATTCAACCAATTATTTAAAATTGCAATGTCGCATTTTTTACCCACAGTGGGACAGAAGTGGATTAAAAGGACTACATGGAGGAAAGTCACAGATTGTATCTTATTTCATTAAATGCGTTATTTTTCCTGCACATCTTTGGACTGTGGGAAGAAACCAGAGCAAACCCAAGCAGACATGGGGAGAAAGTGCAAACTCCACACAGACATTCACCCAAGACTGGAATTTGAACCCAGGTCCCTGGTGCTGTGAGGCAGCAGAGCAAAGCTCTGTGCCACCATATTGCCAGTCTGGAGACTTTGCAGATACTTTACAAAGACAGTTCCCAGCAATTCCCATTCAGCTTTACCATGGCAGCCGTGCATATTACCTAATCATTTGTCATTGCCATAGACGTCAATTACAACAACACTACTAATAACCAATCAAATGCACAGTCTGCTACAAGTGCTCAGCGATTTCAAATGCTGTGCTGATTTTAGACAAAGGCGGGTATTGAAGCAGTTCACACTAAGTTAAAGTGTGATTCTCTTAGCAATGAGCTTCTGGATACAACTGCTAGAGGTAATTAGCAGAGGCAGCGGCTAAGTGAGATTTTCTGTTTATTTAACTTTTGTGGAAAAATTCCATTAATGCAACGAGCCCGCTGTAATTTGTGGGACGGGTAACAGCAAAACATGCTCTGGGTATGAAAAGTGGGTGAATATTTCAATGTTTCATAGAGTGCCCAATGAGTTCCTCATTTCTAATCCTTTGGAAAGTAATGCTAGTTTGATACAGCTTTTCTCTTTTTTAGATACAGACGAAATGTACCTTGAAGATCAGTCTCCCAGCGGATCACAAGCCTTTTACTCTTTGAGTGTTGAAGGTCCCTGCACCATCTTAGCTCCTGTTTCATCATATGGAGCCAGCTTATCTGGCGAACCAGTGCAAACAGACATGACTACAGTACGGCCTTCCACAACGGATCTCTCGCAGAAACCTTCCTGACTTGCGACCCTCCTCACTGCTTGTCTCTTCCAGAAACCACTTCCTGTGGAGCAGAATTACATAGAACAGTGCGGCAGAGCACTAGCAGTCACCCACATCATTCACGCTCCAGCAACAGCAGCTCACTCATGGAAGACGATGTATTTTATAACTAGGACTAGAAAATAAGATCATAAGCTGTATTCTTGGACAAGGGTCCACTTCCTTTGTCATTCCATTTTAACTTTGTGTGTGTGTGATATTGAGATATCGGATGATGAAAAATGGATCCTACAATCGTTCGCGTTATCCCACAGTTTGGCAGGGGGGAGGAGAGGCTGGTTTAGAAATCGGCAGCCATTTCTGCTTCTCATCACCATCCAGTGAATGTTGCTGGACGCTGAGATTCGGAACGAATTGAGCTTCACGGTTAAACAGGCTTCAGAAACCCAAGCCTTAAAAGCCAAAAAGCATTCAACTGGCCTCTCACCATAACCCCTGTGGGAAATTGTTAAAACTTGCGGGGAAATGGTGTTCAAGTCTAGCCTGGCACATAAGGAATGATCAGTTGGACAAGATGGATACTCCTGAAAAAAATCAACATCCCTGGGAGAGGAGGGGGAGGGGAGATTAGAATGAAATTCAGGTATGTTTTGGCTACAACAGAGACCCCTAGTCAAGTATAACATTGCTGTAATATAGAGCATTTGCCTTAAAATAGAATCTACCATTATAGTCTTGACAGTAAACATGTCTAACCTTGGCACAGCCCACTTGTTGATACCTGAATAAGGGGTGACAATGGTGTAGTGGTAATGTCACTGACAGGTTATCCAGAGACTCAGGTTAATCCTCTGGGGGCTCAGGTTCAAATCCCACCATAGCAGTGGTGAAATTTTGAATTCTGGAATTAAAAAGTCTAATGATGACTGTGAAACCATTGTTGTAAAACTCATCTGGTTCACCTCCCTTTAAGAAGGAAATTTGTTGCCCTTACCTGGTCTGGTCTACATGTGCCAATAATGCCCACGCCCAATGAAGAATATGGGGCGAAATTCTCCCCCAACGGCGGGATGCCCGCCGACTGGCGCCAAAGCCGGCGCAAATCAGACGGGCATCGCGCCGGCAAAAAGGTGCGGAAGTCTCCGCATCTTTGGCGGCCTAGCCCCAACATTGAGGGGCTAGGCCGACGCCGGAGGGATTTCCGCCCCGCCAGCTGGCGGAAATGGCGTTTGTTGCCCCGCCAGCTGGCGCGGAAATGCGGCGCATGCGCGGGAGCGTCAGCAGCCGCTGTCAGTTTCCCAGCGCATGCGCGGGAGCGTCAGCGGCCGCTGTCAGTTTCGCGCGCATGCGCAGTGGGGAGAGTCACTTCCGCCTCCGCCATGGTGGAGACCGTGGCGGAGGCGGAAGGGAAAGAGTGCCCCCACGGCACAGGCACACCCGCGGATCGGTGGGCCCCGATCGCGGGCCAGGCCACCGCGGGGGCACCCCCCGGGGTCAGATCGCCCCGCGCCCCCCCCCCAGGACCCCGGAGCCCGCCCACGCCGCCTGGTCCCGCCGGTAAATACCAGGTTTGATTTACGCCGGCGGGACAGGCAATTCCTGGGCGGGACTTCGGCCCATCCGGGCCGGAGAATCCAGCGGGGGGACCCACCAACCGGCGCGGCCGGATTCCCACCCCCGCCCAATCTCCGGGAGCGGAGACTTCGGCGGGGGCGGGGGCGGGATTTACGGCGGCCAACGGCCATTCTCCAACCCGGCGGGGGGTCGGAGAGTGACGCCCATGGTTTTAAAAAATTGTTTGTTTCATTTCTTTAGACCTTTTTATCAAAGCTCAGCTTGACCCTTCAGGTATTAGTCATCCCATACCCCAATTAGCGCGTTGTCAGTCTCCCTCAACAGACATGTAATGTGTAAAACATTTTGTCAAGTGCAAGTTCGCAAGGGTATGTGGCGAGTATCTGATGAATGGCTGTGATTTACTATCTGTCTTTGTTGTGAATTGTACTTGGAATTCAACCACACTTGAGCAAAAAAAAAATTAAACATCATTGAAATGTGTTATTTTATTTCTTAGACTATTCTAGAAAGGCTTCTAAAATTAGACAAACAATCCCAGATGTGTATACCGTAGGAAGAGGGGAGTTGGGATTGGAAAACATTTTTTGGGAAAAGCAGCTGACATATATTGAAACATGGAAAGTGGAACGTCTAAATATCCCATAGCCCACACATGCTGAAGTAAAGTCAAAGGTCTGGTCAAATGTACTGGTAGCAATGAGCATAGAATCGTAGAATTTAATAATAATAATATTACAGTACAGAAGGAGGCCATTCAGCCCATCAAGTCTGCACCGGCCCTCGGAAAGAGCACCCTACTTAAGCCCACACCTCCACCCTATCCCCGTAACCCAGTAACCCCTTCTAAACTTTTTTTGGACACTGAGGGCAATTTAGCATGGCCAATACACCTAACCTACACATCTTTGGACTGTGGGAGGAAACCGGAGCACCCGGAGGAAACCCACGGGGAGAACGTGCAGACTCCGCACAGACAGTGAACCAAGCCGCGAATCGAACCAGGGACCCTGGAGCTGTGAAGTGACAGTGCTAACCACTGAGCTACCCCGCCGCCCCAATTTGGAAGTGTATGAACGTCTTTGATATTTGGAATTACTACATGGAAGTAATATCCCAGCCAATCTCTGGAAAGTCCAGCCAAAAGGAAAACTGACAAATTATTTTTGTTTACGTTTTCAAGTCAAAGAGGAGTCTCGATCGTCCCCTCTCCATTTCTACCCCCTCACATTCTATTTAGAATTATAAAGCCCCCAGAATAAAAGCTGCTCCTGTCCTGAATGGGAAGGGTATTAAAACTTTTGGGTCTCACACTATATAGGACCATATTTAACATGTTTTGGATGAAACCTTATAAATATTAGATGACCCTCTGAAGGGTTTATCCTCTTGTTTTGGTGCCACTCAGTCAAATGGAAGTTGTGATGTCTTTCCACTGACTTAAAAACATCTCTGGAGTTCTTGCCCCTATATTGGAGGATGAAATAGCGTGAGTACGGCTGGGCAAAACACGGCTGGGCTTCTTGACTGCTTCTGACTCTTCCCCGGATTTTTCAGAAGGGACACTCCAAAGTGTTCCTTCAGTAAGGTAACATATTTCTAAGAAGTCAATATAAGATTTAATATCGCCATTCAAATATTCTTGTCTCCCCAAGCAGGAATCTGATTAAGTAACCCACCCGTTTATTACTTTGAAAAAATACAGAGTAGTCACATAGCTCGCAATAGCGAAGAACTCAAAACAACTCGTTGCAGGAATTTTAGCTTTTTGGAATGTGGGAGGCACATTTTGAGCGCATTGCCTGGGCGCCCAAAGCTTAATGCATTTGCTGGGTGTTGCTGCAGGAGCGTGTGTCGTGACATAGTGCGCTGAAAGAAAATCCAAGTAATCACGATGACACATAAAATGGCAGACAACTCTCTTCTTCTGTGATATTTACATCTTGACAGGGCTGCGGCCATTGGTGAGATCTTCAATCACCTTCTTCAGCTGATAGAGAGCACAGAGGTATTAGGTAATGAGCAGCCCACAATGCAACAGCACATGAATATGCAGTGCTAAGTCATTGATCTGAATTTATAAGCAATATTACCATCTCATGCAAACACCATAATGATAACGAGCATACATTAGAAAATGCTCTTTGGTGGCATTTGATGTAGAATCATAGAGGTTTACAGCTTGAAAACTGGCCCTTCGGCCCAATTTGACCATGCCCCCCAGAATTCTCTGGCTGTTGAGATTCTCCTTTCCCGCTGACAGCGCACCCTGCCCCCGGGTTTCCCAGCAGTGTGGGATGGCTTCAATGGGAAATCCCATTGCCAAGCAGCGGGAAGAGAGGACCCTGCCGCCAGCGAATGGCGCACCGCCAAGAAACACGCGGCTGGGGGGGATGGAGAATCCCGCCCATGATCTATCCTTTTGTTGGATAAAGTCCTAGATCCTGGCAAGTTTAGATAACAATAGTTGATAGTTGAATGAAAACAGAAATGCTGAATAAACTCAGCAGGTCTGGCAGCAACTGTGAACAGAGTTAACGTTTACAAGTCCATATGGCCCCTCTACAGAACTGTTTTTATTTCAGATTTCCAGCATTGGAGGTATTTTACTTTTATTTGATTTTAATTTTAGAGTACCCAATTATTTTTTTCCAATTAAGGGGCAATTTAGTGTGGCCAATCCACCTAACCTGCACATCTTTGGGTTGTGGGGGTGAAACCCACGCAGACATGAGGAAAGTGTGCAAACTCCACACGGACAGTGACCCAGGGCCGGGATTCGAACCCGGGTCCTCAGCGCCGCAGTCCCAGTGCTAACCACTGCACCACATGCCGTCCCTCCTTTATTTGATAGTTGAATGACTGCCTGATATTATTAAAAACGCTGAAGACATTGTGAAGTGTGAGGCAGGATGCAAATGGATGTTTAAATGGAGAAGACGGTCAGATTGATGCATATCTTGAAGCTTTACATGAGCAGGAACTCACACTTCTAGGCACCATGCTTTAGGAAGGATGTACCAGGCTTTAGAGAGGGTGCTGAAAGGATTTACAAGACTAGTTCCAGGGATGAGGTAAATCAGTTACGTGGCCAGGTTGGAGAAACTGCCGTTAGTCACCCAAGAGAGGAGAAAATTAAGAGCAGAGACACCCCCCCCCCCCCCCCCCCCCCATGCCGTTACGCATGGCCCATGTTTATTCCATTAGGCTCATTTAAATATGCAGATCTGGATCTCGCCGGGCGGTGTGAGTCAGGTGACTCGGCCTGGCGCGGTGCCCGATTTGGGGCTCTTGCACAAGTCACCTGGATCCACACCGGGCGCAACGGAGTGGCTGAATCATACCCATGGAGAAACTTTGTCATTGGCGCAAGGATCCAGAACCAGAGGACACTGTTATAAGGTGATTGGCAAAAGAAACAATGGCAACCTGAGGGATAACATTATTATGCAGCGAGTGGTTAGGATCTGGAATACACTGTCTAAGAGTGTGGTGGAGGCATGTTCACACAGCGAATGGTTAGGATCTGGAAAGCACTGTCTGAGAGTGTGGTGGAGACAGATTCACACAGCGAGTGGTTAGGATCTGGAATACACTGTCTGAGAGTGTGGTGGAGGCAGATACACACAGCGAATGGTTAGGATCTGGAATGCACTGTCTGAGAGTGTGGTGGAGGCAGATTCACACAGCAAATGGTTAGGATCTGGAATGCTCTGTCTGAGAGTGTGGTGGATCTGGAATAGACTGTCTGAGAGTGTGGTGGAGGCAGATTCACACAGCGAATGGTTCGGATCTGGAATGCTCTGTCTGAGAGTGTGGTGGATCTGGAATACACTGTCTGAGAGTGTGGTGGAGGCAGATTCACACAGCGAATGGTTAGGATCTGGAATGCACTGTCTGAGAGTGTGGTGGAGACAGGTTCACACAGCGAGTGGTTAGGATCTGGAATACACTGTCTGAGAGTGTGGTGGAGGCAGATTCACACAGCGAGTGGTTAGGATCTGGATTGCACTGTCTGAGAGTGTGGTGGAGGCAGATTCACACAGCGAGTGGTTAGGATCTGGAATACACTGTCTGAGAGTGTGGTGGAGGCAGATTCACACAGTGAGTGGTTAGGATCTGGAATACACTGTCTGAGAGTGTGGTGGAGACAGATTCACACAGCGAATGGTTAGGATCTGGAATGCACTATCTGAGAGTATGGTGGAGGCAGATTCACACAGCGAGTGGTTAGGATCTGGAATACACTGTCTGAGAGTGTGGTGGAGGCAGATTCACACAGCGAGTGGTTAGGATCTGGATTGCACTGTCTGAGAGTGTGGTGGAGGCAGATTCACATAGCGAGTGGTTAGGATCTGGAATACACTGTCTGAGAGTGTGGTGGAGAGAGATTCAACAATGGCTTTCAAAAAGGGATCAAATAAGCATGGAAGAGAAAACAAATTCTAGGTTACAAGGGAATGGAACTAGCTGAATTGCTGCTTCAGAGAGCCAGTACAGATTCCACAGGCTGAATGGCCTCTTTCTGTGCTGTAAACATTCAACAATTCCAATAGCTGGGAGGAGAAATCAAAGCAGCACTATATTGCTCTGAGGGACTGGTTAAGGCCTAGAAGGACCTGAGGAGGAACATAATTTCATTGCAAAATACACCCAAAGGGGCAGATCAACAGCTTTGGAATGGCAACTGAGCCTCTTTGGAATTGATTACTTCACCATTGTAACATCCTGGAGCTTAGACCAAGCATTCTTCCGGATCCTAGCTGGTAAGATGTCTGCTAGCACTTGCCAGAGAGTAACACAGGGAACTCCCCACGATAGATTTGCTTAACCCAGAGATTTGCCTGCTCTTTGCATAGGAGGAATCCAATCGAGCGGAGTTCAACTCCAAATTCCAGCTAACTTCCATTTCCATAGAATCCATAGAATCCCTACAGTGCAGAAGGAGGCCATTTGGCCCATCAGGTCTGCATGAGACTGTCACCCAAGGTCATAGTCAAACCAGGGTCTCTGGCGCTGTGAGGCAGCAGTGCTAACCGCTGTGCCACCATGCTGCCCCTTGACTTCTGCCTTTACCTCCCATAATCCTAATATTTTATAACGCGGTCACAGGAGGTAGAAACCCATAGCTATACATCGACACTGGGTGAAAGTTCGTTCCTACTATCTTCATCCCTCTGAACCCAGATAAATGGCTAAAGATCACGGAGTACGCCAATGCCAACATTGAAGGCATTAGGGAAGAGCGTGAGCCTGAGATAAACCAGAAAGTAGTGGCTAAGTGAAGTAGAGATTGGGTTTTAAAACCTGTGGACGATAGCAGGGAAGAAGAATTGAAGGACTGAAGAACTGATGTAGCTTTGAGGTCTTGAGTTATGGTTGGTGGTGGGGAAAAAAGAGAGGACAGACTCGCATTTATACGGCACTTTTCACGACCATCGGACATATCAAAATGCTGTCCAGACAATGAAGCAGTTTGTGAAGTGGAGTCAATGTAATAAAGTTTTGACTTCAAAAAAAATGATGATGCAAGAATGGAGAAGCTCATGTGCGATGATATATTCCCAACAATGCCTTACTAAAACTTAATAATGTGTTTGTAATTTTGCTACATGACATTTGCCCTTTGATCTGAGCTGCCTTGCATATTTTCTTTAGAATCTTCACCACTGAAAACCCATGGGACGCTGAATAGTTAACCACATTTCCCATGATCCTTCAATTTCTGTTGAAATAAATGAATCATTCTCAGCGACTTTGGCTTCAATTTGCTAAGGGAAGACAGGGAAGGTTGAGCTGTTGAGCTGCTCGCAGAAAAATACTTTTCACTGTACCTCGGTACACGTGACAATAAACAAATCCAATCCAAGGAGCAGGGAGCAGGGGATGGGACTGGGGCACCTGGGAATGTGAAGGCCCTGATGAACGTAAAGCAAGACCTCCATCTTTTCATTAAACTCTTGTTTCACACTCAGCAGCCGGTCAGATTGCCAATGGGATGGGAAAGTGGTGGCAGAGTAACCCACGTGGACTACAGCAGTTCAGAATGTTAGCTGAACACTACCTTCTCAAGGGCAATTAGGGTTGAACAATAAATGCTGACCTAGCCAGCGATGCTCACATCCTGGGAAAATAAACAAAGACTGCCGAGGTTCGTCCCTGCCAACTGAGAAAGATCAAAGGTTGGTGAGGGGATCGGGAGGAAGGACAAACACAGGTAAGAATGCTTGGCAGAAATGAGGTGTGGGGGTGTGGCCCCTCCAAGCCATACATCATCCTAACTTGGAAATATATCGCCGTTCCTTCACTCTCGCTCGATCAAAATCCTGGAACTCCCTCCCTAATAGCACTGTGGGTGTACCTATATCACATGGACAGCAGCGGTTCATGAAGGCAGCTCACCACCACCATCTCGAGGGCAATTGGAAATGGGCAACATGGTGCAGTGGTTAGCATTGCTGCCTCACAGCGCTGAGGTCCCAGGTTCGATCCCGGCTCTGGGACACTGCCCGTGTGGAGTTTGCACATTCTCCCCGTGTTTGTGTGGGTTTCGCCCCCAAAATCCATAGATGTGCAGGGTAGATGGATTGGTCACGCTAAATTACCCCTTAATTGGTAAAAATGAATTGGGTACACTAAATTTATAAAAAACTAAAGAGATGGGCAACAGATGCTGGCCGAGCCAGTAAAGCCCACATCCAGTGAAAGAATTTAGAACAAACGGTCTGAAACATGTGCCATTAAAAAACTATTTCCTGATGGATCCAGATACTTCCTCTCAACTCCAGTTAGCTGCTGGACTGGTCAGTGTTCAATTAAAATTGGCTCCCAACTGTGACATTATGTGTAATGTCGAGTACATAAAGGGTTGGTGTAATATTCTAACCGACCACTAGATGGAGCTGGGAAGCAGACCTATAAAAGGGAATGCCTCTCAGGCTTCTGGGGAGAGAAGGCGAGAGAAGGTTAGAGAGCCAAGGAGCAGAGCAGAGTATAATTTAAGATAGTGTGCATGAGATAGGTATAGTGTTGATTGTGGGTTTAGTTATAATATTGCTTGCTTTCTGAATCGTGATTGAACTGTATAATAAGTATTGTAATAAATCTTAGCTTTGTTTATTTGACTTAGCTTTTCGTGGTCCTTGTGTACACTACAACTCCACCCTGAGTATAAGCACCACAAGGAACACCACATCAGCCACAGTGTGGAAGAATGATTTAAATATTATCATGAATGATCCTGGCCCTCGAGAACAGGGCACAAATGCACCAGTGCAACACACATAAAAACAGCCATAAAACAGTGGCTGGCACATCAGCAGTAGTTTGGGGATTTGGGGGATTTTAAAAAAAAATTAGAGTACCTAATAAATTTTTTCCAATTAAAGGGCAATTTAGCATGGCCAATCCACTTAACCTGCACATCTTTTGGGTTGTGGGGGCGAAACCCACGCAAACACGGGGAGAATGTGCAAACTCCACACAGACAGTGACCCAGAGATTTGGGGGATTTTAACACCACTCCCTGACCCTCTCTTGTCCATTGCGAGGGGCTAAAATTCCCTGTTTGGTCTCCAGGAGAGTCAAGAACTGAATCCAATTCTTGTGACTGAATAGAATATGTTCTAACATTCAGAGCTCTCCTCCCTGCCCATATCTGCCCCATACCTGCCAGGCAAGAATAAAATTGGTGCTGAACATTTCAAATTTATGTGCAAATATCACCCCCCTCCCTCCCTCCCTCCCTCCCGCCCGCCGCCAGTCCCCGGTTACATTTTCTATTTGTCTTACCTCATTTCTGGATACAAAGCCAACCACCTTCCCTGCGGAGCTAACAAACATGTGCTGAAGGACAAGGAGATCAAAGAGTTTGTGTGCCTGAAAATAGATTACATTTTTAATGATATTTCTCAAAGCAATTTCGCTGCAATTCCAATTTATTATCCCTTCCAGGTGCTGCCTGGCAGTTCCGAGATAGAAAACGTTGACTGATTGCAAACCATTTAACACATTAGCCATGCATTATACACAATTCCACGGTGTTGCCCACAGCAATAATTGCAATTAGCACATCATCAGTATGTCTCAAAGCACTTCACACAATGAATTCCTGATAAAAGTGAAGCCATAGTTGTTTGTCGACAAAAATATCAGCTGTTCTGCATCCAGAATATACCATAGACAGCAGTGACATAAATGAGCTGTGAATCACTTTTCGATGGTGTTTTGTGAAAGAGAGAAAAGCTGGCCAGGAAACCAGAGATAAAAAAAATCTTGTTCTTCTTGAACTAATGCCTCAACACCTTGCTCCTTGCTTCAGATGTGGTGACCCACAGGTTAAATCACCACCAGTCAGCTCTCCACCTCAAAGGGAGAAGCAACCTATGGTTGCAACCTACCCAGAGGCAAGGAGATAAACAACTGAACTAATTCAAGAGCATATGGGGGCGATTCTCCGAGCCCCGCGTCGGGCTGGAGAATCGCCGCAACCGCGCCCCGACATTGGCGCGCGATTCTCCGAGGTGCGGAGAATCGACGCTATTTGCGCCGGCGCGTTTGGTGCGGCGCCGGCAGGGCCGCCGGTTCTCCGGCCCGGATGGGCCGAGCGGCCGCGCCGATACGACAGAGTCCCGCCGGCGCCGTTCACCCCTGGTCACTGCCGGCGGGAACTCTGCGGGAATGGTCGGGGGGGGGGGCCGCCTGGAGGGGGGGGATAGGGGGGCTCCTTCATCGGGGGGGCCTCCGATGGGGTCTGGCCTGCGATCGGGGCCCACCGATCGGCGGGCCGGCCTCCCCCCCCCCCCCCCCCCCCACCCCGGGCCTACTTTCTATCGCGGCCGGCCCCTGAACACCGATCCCATGTTGGGTCGGGGCCGGCGTGCATAAGAAATCCCCCACGCATGCGCAGGGTGGCGCGGCACCCTTTTGGCGCCACGTAAGGAAGCTGGAGCGGCGTTAACCGCTCCAGCGCCGTGCTGGCCCCCTGTGGGGGTCAGAATCCGTTGCGCCCGGGCCCTGTTCTCGCCGTCGTGAAACACGACGGCGTTCACGACGGCGCGAACACTTGGGCCCAATATTGGAGAATCGCCCCCTTTGTCTCAGTATCTCTGCCCTTGCACAAAAAATGGCTTATCGTGTGTCATCATGGAGGATGGGTAATCCCCTATCAGATTGGTGCACCAGGAATCGACTGAAAAGCATTGTTATCTGGTCTTGGCTACTATTCTTGAAGTTCATGAACAAAAATGTAACTTTAACCGAATCAGACTTTGACGTATGACAACGTAGGGTCTAAAATGGATTTTTAAGAACTTTATAGTTTTTATCCCCCCTTTTTATCGATGCATTTTTATTTTGTGCCACAAACTAAGAATGTTAAGGATTATTATTATGGACAAGAGTGATAGGTGCAGTCATGGCAACCTTGCCTAAGCAACCCTGTTTGCAGTGAGAGAGAAGTGGAGCGAAACCAGAGATCTTTAATCTGAATGAGATGACTGGGTCGGAGATACTGGGCTGGGTTTCCCCCTGGGAATGGGAAATGCAAGCCAGGCCTGTTCCGGGTCCTTAAACAGGAGTGAAACTATTTCAACCTGTGCCTTTGCTTGAGGCTGCCAATTAATGATCATGAGACAGGTTCGGCATCAAATTAAGAATTGTAGACAGGCTCTCGAAGCTGGATGGCCAATCATAGGCATTCCAGTTTGAGAGGAGCAGCAGACTGAAATTTTAGGCGAGTCAGAGAGAGGGAGTGTCAAGATGGAGCTGCCTCGTCCTGTTGCTCTTATTAGCCTTAGTTTTATTACCTCTGATTATGTCACCTTTGCTCACGAGTCGCCAGGTATACTTTCTGATACCGCCACGTGGTTCAAGCTCTAGTTATGATTAATAAGACAGCACACCGCTTAGTAAGATTGAAATCAACGGTCATTTATTATGTACAGCAATAAATACTCACACGATAATCCTACTTTCTATATCACTACCTACCACTACTGGCCAATACTTAACTTTTGGGGATGGCCCACCAGGTCAGGGAAACGAATGGCTTATCGAATTGGGTCTGGCCTGCGGGATTCAAAAAGGCTGATACGGGTCGATGGCTCGGAGTCTCTATCGGGTAGCGATCGCTGGAGTCAAACTTACAGTTTCTGGTCGATGTTCTTGCGAAGGTTGCGAGCAGGAGAAGAAGGGAGAGAGAGAGCGATCTGAACTTGGCCCCACAATTGATAGGGCCCAGGGGCTTCCCGCCTCTCGGGGCGACCCTTGACCCTGAGTCCCAAGTGATTGGACTTGTTCCCAATCACTGGGTTCAATATGCTTCAATAATGGGCGATTCCTCGATCGGGGGGGTGGTCGTTCACCTGTCTTTGTTTCGGCCACTGCAGGCGCCGAGAGGTCTGGCCCGGCATTCAATTGCTAATATGTTGCAATTTCTCCCGGGGATAGCCGATTAAACTGCAGATGTCTGGGTTGATGTGCTGCTAATAGTCGCAGGTATCGATCTGGGCCGACTTCCCCAGAGCCGAATACGCTATTCTGTCTGCAGCTGTCCGTTTGTGTCCTGTTGGCTGTTTTTCCCATCAGCCTTTTCGGTTAGCCATTTTATATCAGGTTTTGGCCAAATTAATCGGGAATCAGTCATTTTAGGTGGCTACAGTCCCCAACATTTCAAAGTTTTATATTAAAAATTAGACTCTAAGGTCAGGTCAAGACTTGTGAGAGGGGAGGGGAACCCTCTTTACAGGACAGTCCTTTGGCTCTCGGTCAGTGAGGGCCTCCAGGCCTGCCTGGAGCATTGACTCCCCTGGCCAGCCTCCAGGCATTTTGAACTGGCCACCAGCACTGAACTGAACAGGTACCCGCCGGTAGGCAGTCCAGCCGGCCTCCAATTCTGCCTCTGCAGAAATGGCCCGGAGCCAGGGAATCTGCATGACAGCCTGCGGCACTCGGATTTCAGCTCCATCTGCTTCCAATTCTGGCCTCGGCGGGGGCTGAGAGTCCAGCTGACAGAGTCTAATTTACAACCTTTGAACTCCCATCGCTTCTCTTCAGCAGTGGGAGAATAGCAGGAGCCTTCGGAGACAGCCGGTTTCAGTCCTAACAAGATTTCAAACGAACGAGAAAAATTTTCAGGTCGCCAGAGGTGATTCCACATTCCATGCTCTCCCCCCGCCCCCCCCCCCCCCCCCCCCCCCCCCCCCAACCACCCCGCCCCCCCAAGGGAGACAGCAAATGGGGAAGAAAACATTTGTTCCGCACAGACAATGTCCTAAAATGGTCTTATTGTCAAAGACAACTCCTGGATGGGAGCCCGAGGTTGTGGGATCAACTGTTTCGAGTGATGCCCGAGACGGCATGTGATTTCAACTGAGCACGATAGGGTTCAGGTCCAAGGGCACTGACTACCATCCATTTTATTCTTCAGGGAAGGCTGTCTTCATGTGAGTTTTTCCAGTGAATGGGCCTTTTGATCCTGCTGGGGCTGGTTTAGCACAGTGGGCTAAATAGCTGGCCTGCAATGCAGAACAACGCCAGCAGTGTGGCTTCAATTCCCGTACCAGCCTCCCCGAACAGGTGCCAGAATGTGGAAACTAGGGGCTTTTCACAGTAACTTCATTTGAAACCTACTTGTGACAATAAGTGATTATTATTATTATTATTATTATTAAGGAACTAGGTTTCAGATCATGATCTCAGTTCACCAATAAGGTGCACTGGAGAGTTATCACTGACAGCTCGATGATGAATTTTGCCCAAATCTTACACTCCATGGAGCCATGAGACATAGGATCAGATAGGCCATTCGGCCCATTGAGTCTGCTCCGCCATTCAATGTGATCATGACTGATCTGATATAATCCTCAACTCCACTTTCTCACCTTATCCTTGTAAGAATGATCATAGAATCCCTACAGTGAAGAAGAAGGCCATTCGGCCCATCGAGTCTACACCAACCCTCTGAAAGGGCACTCTACCCATGTCCACTCCCCCGTCCACCGTGCCCAATCCCTGTAACCTAACCTGCACACTAAGGGGGAATTTATCACGGCCAATCCACCCAACCCGCACATCTTTGGACTGTGGGAGGAAACCGGAGCAGCCGGAGGAAACCCACACAGACACGGGGAGAATGTACAAACTCGACACAGTCACCAAAGCCTGGAATTGAACCCGGGTTCCTGGCACTGTGAGGCAGCAGTGCTAACCACTGTACCACCGTGCCACCCTCAATGCCCTTACTGATTAAAAATCTGTCTAGGGCGGCACGGTGGTGCAGTGGTTAGCACTGCTGCCTACAGCGCTGAAGATCCTGGCCCTGGGTCACTGTACGTGTGGAGTTTGCACATTCTCCCCGTGGTTGCGGGGTTTCGTCCCCACCACCCAAAGATGTGCAGGCTAGGTGGAATGGCCACGATAAATTGCCCCATAATAGGAAAAAAAACAATTGGGTACTTAAAAAAAAATTTTTTTAAACCTGCCTGCCCCAGCCTTGAATACACTCAACGACCCAGCCTCTACAGCTCTCTGCAATTAAAAATCCTACAGATTCACTACCCTCTGAACATTTCAACCCAGCACAAGAGCTCTGGGGCGGGACTCTCCATTTGCGGACGGCGAAATCGCGAAACACGATTGGGCAGAGAATAGTTTCCGACGCCAAGTCCGGCTGAGCAGAGAGACAGTGCGACGTGTTGCCAGATGGCGGCACAGCCTTCACCTCGAGTCATCCGTGGCAACAGGCCGGGGGTACAGACACTGCATCGCAACCCCACATCCCCTCACTCCACCCCCCAGTCACCCCCCTCCGCTTGCAACTCCCTCCGTGATACATACCTGCCACACTACGGGGGTGCAGGCCCTGGGTTGGTAGTAACAGCGGGTCTGATCCATGGGATGGAGGATGATGACAACCTGCTCTGCGATCAGCTCTGGTGCTCCACATCGTTTGACAACGTCTGACTCCTGCCCATGGTAGCACCTTCAGCCATCCATCTGGGTGATCCCTGCATGCGAGCTGGCCAATCCATTGCACGGTCCCATTGGACCCCTGCGGTGGGGACGGTCAGGGGAGGGTGGGGAGCCCAGGCCACCCACAGGGTCCGTCCATTCCCCCCACCTCCGGCCAGCCCAGACCAGCCCAACCCTCACACCCATCTGACAGGGCACCAAGACAGGTTGTAACAGTGTGCACAGGTGTTTAATGTGAATGAATATATACTGATATCTGCCTAGCCCCTATAACTAAACTATGCCCTTCACCCATGCCAACTTAACTAGTGTTCAGCTTCCTG
The DNA here is from genome assembly GCF_047496885.1 of Scyliorhinus torazame. NCBI lineage: Eukaryota > Metazoa > Chordata > Chondrichthyes > Carcharhiniformes > Scyliorhinidae > Scyliorhinus > Scyliorhinus torazame. Next base: position 37,888,281 of record NC_092722.1, read on the forward strand.
GCCTTACGGGCCCGAACACGATGTTTAGGTGGTTCCCCAGACAGTAGAAGTGGAAGCAGCCTGCTGTGATTCCCACCCTGTGACCTAGGTCCCCATTGGCGGGCGTCTTCTGGAGGGACCAGACCTGAATGGGCCTGGCTGCTGTTCAGGTGTCCCGGGTGGCATGATGCCGGCCTGTTCTGCCCTATGCCCGCCAGATGCACCAGGGACGGGGGGGGGAGTGCTACAGAGTTCCGGCACCTCCCCTGCTAGAGTCACCAGCATAGGCCCCATCAACTCCTCCTCCCTCGGAGTGCTCAATGACCCCCGGGCTACTCCATGGGATGGGAGTGCAAACGGAGCTCTCTCCTGAGGCTCCTCTGCCACCTGGCGCTGCCAGTACTGGAGGACCGCTCTGGTCCCGACTAGGGTCCACACGCTCGCGGCCATGGAGCACAGGGAGTGAATCATCTCCGTTTGGGATTTTGCCACATCACGCTGCGACTGAGCCACCACTTTCTGGGTCTGTGTCACATCAGCCACTGACTGCACCATCTCCCTCTGGGACTGGGCCACTTCCCTCTGCGTCTGTGCCATGTCGGCCAGTGCCTGGGCAATGCCGCCGCTGCTCTCAGCCATGGCCTGCTGTGAATGGGCCACCCTCAGGAGCGACGCTGCAATTTTCAGTTGGCTCTGCTGTGAGGCAGCAACCCTGTCCTGGGCCTCGGCCAGGGCCTGCACAGAATGCCCCAAGCCTTGGACATGCTGATCCACAACCAAAACTATCACCCCCAATGCCTCCACCATGGACACCACCCGTGCAGTGTTGGCCTGGGTGGCAGGCATTGTCGGCACCATCTCCAGCTGCTGCACGCGGTTGGACTCCTCCAACTGCACCTGCAGGTACTGGATGCTCGCCGACAACCTCTCATGTAGTCCCTGGCTCAGTGGCTGCATCTCCACTATGGATTGGACTGTTTGTTCCAGAAGCCAGTTATATGGGCAAGATTGGTATGGAGGAACATGGGCCACATGTGGGCAATTGGGACTAGCTTAGTGGCTAAACACTGGGCGACATGGACAAGTGGAGTCAAAGGACCTGGTTTTATGCTATATATATCTAAGACTCTATGGGCGCGATTCTCTGAAATGGAGACAGAGTGTTTGCGCCGTCGTGAACGCCGTTGAGATTCACGACGGCGTGAAACGGCCCCTAACCCGACCGATTCAGGGCCCGATAACGGGCTAGGAGCGGCGCCGCGTCATTTACGCGCTCCAGGCCTTGGCGCCGCGTAAAGGCGGCGCCGCATACGTGACGCGGCCGGCGCCGCATAACTGGCGTCACCCACGCATGCGCGGGTTGTCCGGCGCCAACCCGCGCATGCATGGTTGCCGTCCTCTCCGAGTCCGCCCCGCAAGAAGATGTCTGACCGATCTTGCAGGGCTGCGGAAGAAAGGAGCTCCTCCTTCAGAGAGGCCAGCCCGACGATCAGTGGGCACCGATCGCAGGCCAGACCCCATTTGAGGCCCCCCCCCCCCGGTGCAGGATCCCCCCTCGCCCCCCCCCCCCCCCCGCAGGCCGCCCCCCCAGCGTTCCCGAGCTGTTCCCGCCGGCAGCGACCAGGTGTAGACGGCGCCGGGGGGAACCTGCCGTTTTGGGCAGGCCACTCGGCCCATCCGGGCCGGAGAACCGCGGGGGTACAGGTGAATCGCCATTTTGGCTGTCGCGGGCAATTCACTGTACCGCGCCACGCAAAACGCGATTGTGCCGATCTTGCTGCTTCCGTGAATCGCGGGAGGGCGACCCAGGCGATTCTCCCAACCGGCGTGGGAGCGGAGAATCGCGCCCTGTGACTTTAAGCTCGAGACCCGTCTGGGTGACAGCTAGTTCCTCGGGTCAGCCTGCCGTCGATCGTCCGTCCCCTCGGGCGTTCGTACCTCCACCTGCTTTGCCGGATAACTGTGTGAACACCAGATAGTGATCACCTGATGCACCCGCCCCAACCCCAGCAGCTCCTATAAGACACAAGACATATGATTACGCCACGGGCCGGGGGGTGGTGTGGGTAGGCATGTGGTGGGGATGGAAGTGGCGGTGTGGGGGTGAGGGTGGTGTGGGGGTCAGGGTGATATGGGGATGAGGATAGTGTTGGTGTGAGGGTGGTGTGGGGGTGAGGGTGGTGGTGTTGTGTGAGGGTGGTGTGGGGGTGAGTGTGGTGGGGTGGGAGTTGGGCCGGTTGATACACGTGTCGCGGTTCCTCGCCCATGGCCGAGCTGCACTTTGGCGACCACCCAAATTTCCGGGCCATGACCACATCCAGCATCCTCTGCTCGGCCACGGTGCCCCATACTGTCTTCTCACGCTCCCGGCGGTTGTGCGCGGCCTTCTCCTGGGAGGGAGAACAGAAAGTGAGTGTTAGACAGTCCGACTCATGCAGCCCAGGGGGTGGATAGCTGGTGGCTTCAGTGGCTGCCAACTTGTTGGCTGGGATGGTGTGTGTGGGGAGTGAAGTGTGCATCTGTGGCTGCAGCTTGTCAGCCTCCTGAGCGTCAATCGGGAAACCGGCGAATCCGGCTCCATTTCTCATTGGAATGGATTGTGCTCCACACGGTGTGAGCCCCTCCACAGGAGTGGAATCGGTCCAGGTTCGGCGCCAGTTTCGCTGTCGTGAAAGTCTACGAATTCTGCGTTGACGTCAACACTTAATCTCAGTAACGGGGAATCCCGCCACCGGGCTTTGCGCTCATGCCTACAGAATCTGGTCACACACAGTGCTCAACTGCACTGTCAAAGAGCCTCAGCACAAAGGCCCTTCACCGACATCGCTGTTGGGATTTCAATAGTGAGTCAATCAGGAATTGGAAATCATGCTGCCACCTCCATGAAGCAGTCAAGCAACTCATACTTTCCTGGATTTAGGCATTAGACAGACCACCACTGGCACTCAAATCCTGATCCTTTTACTCCTGTTTCTCTTGTCGGTCATTTTTGATTCAGCCGTGAATACCAATGACAGTTTGGATGTTGGCTTGGCAAAGTCCCAGGAAGCTGACTTTCCACACACAGCTGGAAAGGATCCCGTTGCTGACGACAACTGCCTTGCTGAGAACTGAAACCATCAGGCGAAAGAATCGAGTAATAATATACTTCACTAACAGACTCTAAGGATTTTCCAACTGCCGTTACTTTAATGCTACCATTAACCCAATCAGGATTAATGTTGTCAAAGTGATGTTCCTGGCTTTTTAACTTTGTTCAAGATTATAAACTCACTGGGACCGACAAAAGGCAATTCTTCTTTCTCTCTGCCATCAACAAGGGCCTCACTTTGAATGAGCCTTGGTAGCTTTAATCAAATTAAGGCCCACAAACTGAACATTCCGATCCTCCAGCATTGCAAGGCAATCTTACTCAAAGGGGTCACAGTCACTGATGACAGCGTTACACTGGCACAATACACAATGGTGCATTAACTAAGGTTCCATTCATGCAAATTGTTATATCATGGCAGAGAAGTTGATCTGAGGCCGCTTGAGCTGGCATTGGATCCCAGCAAGTAGGGGAACGTTATCCATTCCCCATCACAGGATATCCTTCATCTCAATATCTACATTCTAATATTTTTCAAATGTCAGGTAGCTGCTATGGCCTTACATGCATGCACAGCTGACTTGTTTCTAGCATTGTGAAGAGCCACAATGATCGCAGTTCTTTGGGTCGAAATGTCACCAATGGGCTCAAAGGACTTAATCCTCTGCCATAGCAGAGGAAGCATCCCTCAACCCAAACGACTTATGTAGGCTTTACAAGGTGGCGTGCACCCCACCTAGAAGGGCAGGTGAATAGGGTGGTGAAAAAGGCACATGGGACACTTGCCTTTATCAATTTGAGGCATAGATTACAAAAGCAGGGAAGTCATGTTGGAGTTGTATAGAACTTTGGGGAGGCCACAGCTGGAGTACTGTGTGCGATTCTGGTCGCCACATTATAGGAAGGATGTGATTGCACTGGAGCGGGTGCAGAGGCGATTCACCAGGTTGTTGCCTGGGATGGAACATTTAAGTTATGAAGAGAGGTTGGATAGACTTGGGCTGTTTCCGCTGGAGCAGAGAAGACTGAGGGGTGACCTGATCGCGGTGTGCAAGATTTTGAGGGGCATTGACAGGGTGGACCGGGAGCAGCTGTTCCCCTTAGTTGAAGGGTCAGTTACAAGGGGGCACAAGTTCAAGGTGAGGGGCAGGAGGTGTCGGGGAGATTTGAAAAAAAAACTTTTTACCCAGATGGTAGTCTGGAACACACTGCCTGGGAGGGTGGTAGAGGTGGTTTCCATCACATCCTTTAAAAAGTACCTGGATGAGCAGTTGGCACATCATAACATTCTTCCAAAGACCCACACTATGCAATATAGGTCAACTTTATTTATTGAATCGCAGCAAATGGGATCTGTGCACCTACTTAACAACAGTCACTGTCTACATGTGAAGGACTTTGACACTTTGAGATCTACTTCTGAGAAATTCGATCGGATTCTAGATTACTTTGTCTCGCATTTTTCTAACTACTCATGATACTAAATATTAGAGTTTAACGTTCACCCTAACAAAGTGATTATAGAATCATAGAATTAACAGTTCCGAAGGAGAACATTCGGCCCATCAAATCTGCACTGGCTCTTGGAAAGAGCACCCCACTTAAGCCCACACCTCCACCCTATCCCCGTAACCCTGTAACCTCAACTAAGCTATTTGGACACTAAGGGGCAATTTGTCATGGCCAATCCACCTAACCTGCACATCTTTGGACTGTGGGAGGATACGGGAGCACCCGGAGGAAACCCACGCAGACACGGGGAGAACGTGCAGACTCCACACAGACAGTGACCCAAGCCAGGAATCGAATCTGGGGCCCTGGAGCTGTGAAGCAACTGTGCTAACCACTGTGCTATCGTGCTGCCCAAGCAGGGCCAATTATAACTTTGTGTCACTCAGAAAAAGACACATGTTGAAGAATTTAAAATTAAATTAAATATGACATAATAATAATTAAAATGTGAACATGCACAGATCTCAATAATGAGCATCATAACTATTGTCTACCTGCTACTCAACATTCTTATATTCATTTACCTGGTGTAATGATGTGCTTGGTGACAGCTGGAATGTGACTGGATCTATGTGGCACTTTTCCCAAAGGTTTATATCCCCTTCTTTCTACAAATAAAAAATACATTTCAGTCCAAGGGCGTGGAGCATGGAAGAAAACCAGATGAAAAGAAACACATGCCCAAGGGGGGAGCCCGTCTGAATTTCCATCTCTTAATTTAAATGAATGGAAAATCAAACAGGTCCAATTACGGTGGTGCATTGATTCATTCTCAGTTTCACAGCATACACTAGCTGAGCAAACAACTCCAATAAGCCCATATACAAGAAAACCTGTCCCAGTATATTTGTTTTTTGGGAGATGGCATTATAGTGGTAATGTAATAATAATAATCTTTATTAGTGTCACAAGTAGGCTTACATTAACACTGCAATGAAGTTACTGTGAAAATCCCCTAGTCGCCACACTCCAGCACATGTTCGGGTACACTGAGGGAGAATTCAGAATGTCCAATTCATCTGACAAGCACATCTTTCAGGACTTGTGGGAGGAAACCGGAGCACCCGGAGGAAACCCACGCAGACACAGGGAGAACGTGCAGACTCCGCACAGACAGTGATCCAAGCCGGGAATCGAACTCGGGTCCCTGGCGCTGTGAAGCAACTGGGCGGCACGGTAGCACAGTGGCTAGCACTGTTGCTTCACAATGCCAGGGACCCAGGCTCGATTCCCGGCTTGGATCACTGTCTGTGCGGAGTCTGCACTTCCTCCCCGTGTCTGCGTGGGTTTCCTCTGGGTGCTCCGGTTTCCTCCCACAAATCCCAAAAGATGTGCTGTTAGGTAATTTGGACATTCTGAATTCTCCCTCCGTGTACCCGAACAGGCGCCGGAATGTGGCGACTAGGGGCTTGTCACAGTAACTTCATTGCAGTGTCAATGTAAGCCTACTTGTGACAATAAAAATTATTATTATTATCATTACCATGGGTTTGTCGATCAACAATCCAGAGGCTCCAATGAATGCTCCAGAATCATGTGTTCCCTCCCCACCCCCTCAGCGAGGAAAGTTGGAATTCAATTAATGAATTAATCTGGAAATAAAATGCAGGTCTCAATGGCAATGATCATTAAACTTCCGGATTATCTTAAAAACCCATTTGGTTCTTCCTTCGGGTGAAATCTGCCACCCTTACTGGTCTGGCCTACATGTGACTCCTGTGGATGTAGTTGACCCCTAACTGCCCTCTGAAATGGCCTAAGAAGCCTTGAGTTGTGGATGGCTCATCATCACCTGTTCAAAGGCAATTAGGAATGGGCAATGAATGCTGGCTGTGCCAGTGACACGCACACACTCCAAGAATAAATTAAACAACGTCTGGGATTAACAGTTGTGGTTTAGGACAGAAGTCTCTGATTGAATCATTATATTGGGCCTATGAGTTGAGCAGACTTGATTGGCTGAATGGTCCTTTCTTCACTCAGACTTTCTCACCTTCTTCATATTTTAGCCGTTCTATGTCAGCTCAACAAATCATTCAGAGCATTCTTCCAAAAATCTTCCTTCTGTGTATCCCACTATAAATCCAATGATATGCCATAAAATGAATGAATTAAAATGGATTTCATCCTTGAAATTTCTATCGGGTGTGAGAAATTTTTACAAAATGTTGGTACATTATGTTTACATTATGTATACAATTATTCATTGTTTTTTTAAACTTGGTACACTTCATTCAATTCTTTTAAATTACAATTTACCAATGAGCTCCCCAGTGAGAGGTAGCACATTGATGTCTTCAGTTAAGGCCCATGACCGAAACTGAAGGAATAATAGATAATTATTGCTATCATCCCTTTAATTTCATTAAACCTAACTGGGCTAGGCCTTCATCCTGTCCTTGCACTAACTGGGTTAGGCCCTCATCCTGTTCTTGCACTAACTGGGTGAGGCCCTCATCCTGTTCTTGCACTAACTGGGTGAGGCCCTCATCCTGTTCTTGCACTAACTGGGTTAGGCCCTCATCCTGTTCTTGCACTAACTGGGTTAGGCCCTCATCCTGTCCTTGCACTAACTGGGTGAGGCCCTCATCCTGTTCTTGCACTAACTGGGTTGGGTCCTCATCCTGTACCCGGAAATGCACAGTATCCCTCTAGGGACTCTGTTGGAGTGGAGCAAAGTCAGGAGAAGACAGGACATGCACTCTTTTATGGCATTGGCTGCCGTGTGGTAAGTTTAAATGTCCAGTCTTCCAATCTTAGTGAATGGATGAGTGAATGAATATGTAGGTGGGTAATTGGGTGAGATAAGTGGTTAGGTTGGCAGGGGGTTATGCGCGTAAGTGGGTAGGGAGGGTAGGTGGGTGAGGTGTGGGTAGTCTATGTAGGTAGGTGCGTGGGCAGGTGGGTGAGAGGGTAGATTGGTCAGGGGATACTGAGGTCAAGTCGGGAGCAAGTCAGGGGCACTCAGGTGCTGGGGGAAGTCAGGACTAGTCGTGGTGGGTAGGCAGGTGGTCAGAGAGGTAGTCAGGTTGCGCAGTAGTCACATGGTCAGGTGATTAGTTAGGGGTTTGTTGGGTGGTTGGGAGGGGGATTGAGGTGTATTCAGGGGGTGGGGGGCATCACTGAGGATTGGGGAGTCAGTTGTGTTTAACCCAGGGGTTAGACCAAGTTTTAATCAGTCTAACTATTCCTGGGTAATTATACTGGTAAGTACCATGGGACTGTCCAAAGTCTCTGACTGTAATTCAGAGACAGAGACGTTTGTGGTGGGTCCCAGGCGGTGGGGGAAATTGTCCATTGGAAGTTGAAACTTCCCAGGAAATTCCCACGTACATCGATGCACAATGACTTCGGTAGGGTCCCGACGCACATAAAACATCAGTCACATGCCTGGTTTCTGATGATCCGGTGACCAGACCATTACCCCCAAGATGTTTCCAAGGGACATGATAGACTGCAATATAAATGCAAGTCTTTGGCTAGAGTATTCCATCCCCGCCTGCCAGTGGGATCTTCCAGACCCGCCAGAGACAATGGACCTTTGAATAGCTTGCTTCATCCACAGCGGGGGAACCTACCCAGGTGGGTCCGGAAAATTCTGGCCTTTATTTGTTTCTATCTTCCAGTATGAATAAGTTATTTTCAAACATGTTGTTTGGTTTTGCAATCAGATACTTAGGGGACAAAAATAAACACAAATCGACATAAGAAAAATGCATTAGCAAACCTTCAGATCACGTTGGATCAAGCATGTCACAATGACATTGTAAACTCTGATTTGCTTTAGAGTGCGTAGTATACAAATGACTGAGAAACACAGTCAGATTAACTCTGGGGCTCGAGGCTACCTCAGAGCTTTGTATTAATGACTGAACATAAAAAGCAGCAGCTTGGCCCTGTGGGCTTTCCATTCACAGACAGATTTTTATTTCAAGTTCCAAAAATATAGAGAATAATAATTGACTTGGTAAAGGTCTCCTGTCATGAAAGGTCAGTCGGTATTCTTGTTCAAGTTTATTTTTAGAATTTTGGTGGAAGGTGCCAACACGTACTGTGAAATCCTCCTTTTAATCTAGTCCCGATAAAGATATCTCTAATCCATGCCTAAATCAAGATTTGTTTTTCTTTATTCTGTCATGGGATGTGGGCGTCGCTGCCAAGGCCAGGATTTGTTCCCCATCCCTAATTGCCCTTGCACTGATCGCCTTGCTCAACCATTTCAGAGGGCAGTTAAGGGTCAACGACTTTGGTGTGGGTCTGGAGTCACATGTAGGCCGGACTGGGTCAGGATGGACATTAGTAAACCAGATGGGTTTTTTCAACAATCAATGATAGTTGCCAAGGCCACCATTATAGAGACTAGCTTTATATTCCAGATTTATTCATCGAACTTAAATCCCACCAGCTGCCATGGTGGGATTTGAAACCATGTCCTGGAACGCATATGTCTGGGCCTCTGGATTACTCATCATTTAATTGACTAGTTACTAATTAGTCATTTAGTGACATTACCATGAGGGCACTGTCCCCCCCTATTGGCGGTAAAGTATTTTATTTTACAACAGTGAGTGGCAAGCTCCTGAGGAGACCATTCAGCCCATCACGCCTGTGTCCAGCAGTTTGCTTACCAGCTGCAACTGTTCCTTGCGGCATTTCTCTTCCCTTTGAGCCTGAAGGAATTTGACAACCTCATTCCTTTGAACTGATCCCACCAGCACCATGGATTCTATTAACAAAAACGGAATTTCTGCTTATGCTCAAGGATAAAAATGGCCTTTTGGTCCACTCATGGACCACAACAGCTACAGAAACGGTTCTCTGGAATCGTCTACATTTGAACTGAAACGTAAAATTAAAGAAATCATCAAAAATGAAAAATATTGAATCAAATGGACAGCAGCTAGGCACAGGTATAATTGCACCACACGCAATAAACCTATCCTATTTTCAGAGAACAACACAACCAACACCCCAACACACACACACACACACAGATAGACACACAGATACACATAATCTCTTCTCTGTTAGGTCTTAAAACTACTTCATTCCCTTGTGAAATAGAGGAAGAATTAACTTGAGAAGTGTCCGTTAAACAACATGGGCGAAATTCTCCGGAAACGGCGCGATGTCCGCCGACTGGCGCCCAAAACGGCGCAAATCAGACGGGCATCGCACCGCCCCAAAGGTGCGGAATGCTCCGCATCTTTGGGGGCCGAGCCCCAACCTTGAGGGGCTAGGTTGGCGCCGGGCGAATTTCCGCCCCGTCAGCTGGCGGAAAAGACATCTCCGGGCGGCGCATGCACGGGAGCGTTAGCGGCCGCTGACAGCTTCCCACGCGTGCACAGTGGGGGGAGTCTCTTCTGCCTCAGCCATGGTGGAGACCGTGGCGGAGGCGGAAGGGAAAGTGTGCCCCCACGGCACAGGCCCGGCCGCGGATCGGTGGGACCCGATCGCGGGCCAGGCCACCGTGGGGGCACCCCCCCGGGGCCAGATCGCCCCGTGCCCCCCCCAGGACCCCGGAGCCCGCCCGCGCCGCCTTGTCCCGCCGGTAAGGTAGGTGGTTTAAATTACGCCGGCGGGACAGGCATTTTAGCGGCGGGACTTCGGCCCATCCGGGCCGGAGAATCGCGCGGGGGGGGGGGGCCCGCCAACCGGCGCGGCGCGATTCCCGCCCCCGCTGAATATCCGGTGGTGGAGAATTCGGCAACCGGCGGGGGCGGGATTCACGCCAGCCCCCGGCGATTCTCCGACCCGGCGGGGGGGTCGGAGAATTTTGCCCCATATTTTTTGAAAATTAAGAAGACCCAATTATTTTTTTTCCTAATTAAGGGGCAATTTAGCATGGCCAATCCGCCTAAACTGCACATCTTTTTAAAAAATAAATTAACATTTATTAATTAACCAATTAATTTTTTCCAATTAAGGGGCAATTTAGCGTGGCCAATCTACCTACCCTGCACATCTTTGGGTTGTGGGGGTGAAACCCACGCAAACACGGGGAGAATGTGCAAACTCCACATTGTCAAAAAGAAAAAGGAGGCATTTGTCAGGGCTAGAAGGCTGGGAACAGACGAAGCCTGTGTGGAATATAAGCAAAGTAGGAAGGAACTTAAGCAAGGAGTCAGGGGGGCTACAAGGGGTCACGAAAAGTCATTGGCAAATAGGGTTAAGGAAAATCCAAAGGCTTTTTACACGTACATAAAAAGCAAGAGGGTAGCCAGGGAAAGGGTTGGCCCACGGTTCCCGTTCCAGCCTCCCCGAACAGGCGCCGGAATGTGGCGACTAGGGGCTTTTCACAGTAACTTCATTTGAAGCCTACTTGTGACAATAAGCGATTTTCATTTCACTGAAGGATAGGCAAGGGAATCTATGTGTGGAGCTGGAGGAAATGGGCGAGGTACTAAATGAATACTTTGCATCAGTATTCACCAAAGAGAAGGAACTGGTGGATGTTGAGTCTGGAGAAGGATGTGTAGATAGCCTGGGTCACATTGAGATCCAAAAAGACGAGATGGTGGGCGAATTGAAAAATATTAAGGTAGACAAGTTCCCAGGGCCTGATGGGATCTACCCCAGAATACTGAAGGAGGCTAGAGAGGAAATTGCTGAAGCCTTGACAGAAATCTTTGGATCCTCACGGTCTTCAGGTGATGTCCCGGAGGACTGGAGAACAGCCAATGTTGTTCCTTTGTTTAAGAAGGGTAGCAAGGATAATCCGGGGACTACAGGCCGGTTAGCCTTACGTCAGTGGTAGGGAAATTACTGGAGAGAATTCTTCGAGACAGGATCTACTCCCATTTGGAAGCAAATGGACGTATTAGTGAGAGGCAGCATGGTTTTGTGAAGGGGAGGTCGTGTCTCACTAACTTGATAGAGTTTTTCGAAGAGGTCACAAAGATGATTGATGCAGGTAGGGCAGTGGATGTTGTGTATATGGACTTCAGTAAGCCCTTTGACAAGGTCCCTCATGGTAGACTGGTACAAAAGATGAAGTCACACGAGATCAGGGGTGAGCTGGCAAGGTGGATACAGAACTGGCTAGGTCATAGAAGGCAGAGAGTAGCAATGGAAGGGTGCTTTTCTGATTGGAGGGCTGTGACCAGTGGCGTTCCACAGGGATCAGTGCTGGGACCTTTGCTGTTTGTAGTATATATAAATGATTTGGAGGAAAATGTAACTGGTCTGATTAGTAAGTTTGCAGACGACACAAAGGCTGGTGGAATTGTGGATAGCGACGAGGACTGTCAGAGGATACAGCAGGATTTAGATCGTTTGGAGACTTCGGTGGAGAGATGGCAGATAGAGTTTAATCCGGAAAAATGTGAGGTAATGCATTTTGGAAGGTCTAATGCAGGTAGGGAATATACAGTGAATGGTAGAACCCTCAAGAGTATTGAAAGTCAGAGAGATCTAGGTGTACAGGTCCACAGGTCATTGAAAGGGGCAACACAGGTGGAGAAAGTAGTCAAGCTGGCATACGGCATGCTTGCCTTCATTGGCCAGGGCATTGAGTATAAGAATTGGCAAGTCATGTTGCAGCTGTATAGAACCTTAGTTAGGCCACACTTGGAGTATAGTGTTCAATTCTGGTCGCCACACTACCAGAAGGATGTGGAGGCTTTAGAGAGAGTGCAGAAGAGATTTACCAGGATGTTGCCTGGTATGGAGGGCATTAGCTATGAGGAGCGGTTGAATAAACTCGGTTTGTTCTCACTGGAATGACGGAGGTTGAGGGGCGACCTGATAGAGGTCTACAAAATTAAGAGGGGCATAGACAGAGTGGATAGTCAGAGGCTTTTCCCCAGGGTAGAGGGGTCAATTACTAGGGGGCATAGGTTTAAGGTGTAGAGTAGATGTACGAGGCAAGTTTTTTACACAGAGGGTAGTGGGTGCCTGGAACTCGCTGCCGGAGGAGGTGGTGGAAGCAGGGACGATAGTGACATTTAAGGGGCATCTTGACAAATACATGAATAGGATGGGAATAGAGGGATACGGACCCAGGAAGTGTAGAAGATTGTAGTTTAGTCGTGCAGCATGATCAGCATGGGCTTGGAGGGCCGAAGGGCCTGTTCCTGTGCTGTACCTTTCTTTGTTCTTTGTTCCACGCGGACAGTGACCCGGAGCCGGGATCGAACCTGGGACCTCGGCGCCGTGAGGCAGCAGTGCTACTCACTGCGCCACCGTGCTCTGACCCTGCACATCTTTTGGGTTGTGGGGGTGAGACCCACACAGGCACGGGTGATGTGTTGGGTGATCTGAATCCGAGGAACACATACAGGTCACCAAAACTTGAAATAGTGCAACACTATTTTATTGAATCATTAACTGCTGTAACATACTCTGACTGTGGGTTAACACGATACTAGCTTTAACTAAAGACCTTTGCCTTGTCCTAACCAGTCGATGCACTCAGCACATGGTGAATGTCTGTGCTGCAGGCTGTGAGGTCCGTCCTCCTAGCTAGCTTCAGCTCGAATGAGTGCGAACTCTGATGCCCCCTGTCTTTATAGTGCGTGTGCTCTAACTGGTGATTGGCTGCGGTGTTGATTGGTCCCACTGTGTGCCCATCAGTGTGTGTCTGCACCATGATATACTGGTGTATATTATGACAGCGGGGACCGTTCAACAACATAGTGAACATGGCTTTAGAATCAGGAAGACCTTGCCTGACCAAACCGCTTTGATTTCTATGAGGAAGTGACAATCCAAACAGACAGAACTTGTGAACTTGTTTTTTTAAATATAAATTTAGAGTATCCAATTTTTTTTTTCTCCAATTAAGGGGCAATTTAGCATGGCTAGTCCACCTGCCCTGCACATCTTTGGGTTGTGGGTGTGAGACCCACGCAAACACAGGGAGAATGTGCAAACTTCACACAGGCAGTGACCCGGGGCCGGGATCGAACTCCGGTCCTCAGCGGCGTGAGGCGGTAGTGCTAACCACTGAGCCACCATGCCGCCCGACCTGCCCAGAGGGCAGCACGGTAGCATTGTGGATAGCACAATTGCTTCACAGCTCCAGGGTCCCAGGTTCGATTCCCGGCTTGGGTCACTGTCTGTGCGGAGTTTGCACGTTCTCCCCGTGTGTGCGTGGGTTTCCTCCGGATGCTCCGGTTTCCTCCCACAGTCCAAAGATGTGCAGGTTAGGTGGATTGGCCATGATAAATTGCCCTTAGTGTCCAAAAGTGCCCTTAGTGTTGGGTGAGGTTATTGGGTTATGGGGTGAAGGTGTGGACCTTGGGTAGGGTGCTCTTTCCAAGAGCCGGTGTAGACTCGATGGGCCGAATGGCCTCCTTCTGCACTGTAAATTCTATGATAACTTGTGTACTTATGATGCTGTGTGCTCCGCCGATATATAAAGAGATTGATATATTACTGATAAAAAAAACAGTTTAAAGGGATATGCACAACGGTGGGGAGGTAGATTTTAGACCAGGAAGAGATCAGCAATGATCTGTTTGAATGGCGGAGCAAGCTCGAAGGATTGAATTGCCCACTTCTGCTCCTAATTCCTATGTTTCTTTGTTTCACATGAAACCTCACTATTAAAGTTAAAAAAAAGGTAAAACTTGAGAACACATGAAGAGTAGAACACAATGGGTTCTAGTTCGAGAAAGACTAATGCAGATGAGGGGAATTGTTGAGTGAGATCAGGGGTGGCACTGGATCTGTTGTTGGAAGAACAATACCGTACGTCAACGACTTGGGTACAGAATCTTCAATGCAAATTGGCCAGATTTACAGAGATACCAAACCAGGGTTATTACAACTCGAGGAGATGAGGCAGAAATTACAGATTGCGTTAATATAGGAGAGGGCTGAACAATGACAGATTGCATTCAATCCAGACAAATGCAAACTACTGCATATGGGAAGAAGAGATGAACAACATGCATATTCAAGGCACTGCATTAAAAAGCTAAGAGTGAAGCAGATAAATGACCTTCCACATATCTAACAAATGTTGAACAGCAATAAATAAAGTCGGCAGAATTACACGGTCAAAGCAGCATGCAGATCAAAGGGCATCACGAACAAACTACAGTGTTCTCGTCAGACCACAACATAAGCACTCTGTCCAATTCTAGTCACCAAGAAACAAGGAGATATTTAAGCACAGGAAACAGTGTTGAGAAGAGCCCCAAGGTTGATCCTTAATGTCAGAGGTCTTCAGCCTGGGCTGCTGCCTGCATGGCCCCAGGGAATCAAGGCACACTTGCAAACTAGTCAGCTTGGAAGGGAGATGTCTGAGTGGTGATCTTAGGGAAATATATATTGATGTTGAAAAAGCTAAGCAGAAACACTTGAGGAGGACAAGGGGACACAAACTGACATAAGAAAGAGGAGTGGACCATACGACCGTATGAACATACGAATTAGGAGCAGGAGTAGGCCACTCGGCCCCTCGACCCGATTCTCCGACCCGGCGGGGGGGTCGGAGAATCCCGCCCCTCATCTCTGCCCCATCCCCTTTAGAATCTAATCATATGTCTGTCGGGATACACTTCTTCAAGCACAGTGATTAACACACGGGATGAACTTCCGGGCACAATGGTAGATGGAACCTTGGAAACATTTAAAAAACAATCACAAATGAGGAGAGTGTAAGTTTGTTCTGGATGGGTGAATTAAGATTGGATAAATGACCTTCCTCATCTGTAAGCACATCATGATGTTGTGAATCTATTGTTTTACTGTCTGTTTTAATTAACCTTCCTGGGGGAAAATATTTCACTGCTCTATTGCCTTATGGTGTAAACATACTCTGACCTCGCTTCCAATCCTTAATTTCTCCATTTTAAAATTTTAAACACTGATATTTGGATCCTTCACCAGAATAAATATCAAATAGGGTACGTCTCATCTTTTCCAAAGAAATCATCCACAACTTTCTTAATTCAAGTTTCTTATACCTGGGAGTCTTATTTCTTTATCACCTAAATTTAATATGATAATAATTTAATTCAATATGATAATACACCTACGATTAAGCGAACAGCTCTGAACATACCACCTTATTCAGCATCATTACATTCTCTTTTGCATCTGTTCTTGAAAACTAGAGCCTTTCAATTGAAACAAGCGTGCAGGATGATAGAAAATATTTAACTATGTTCAATCATGGAGCGGCAGGTGGCACAGTGGTTAGCACTGCTGCCTATGGCACTGAGGACCCGGGTTTGAATCCCGGCCCTGGGTCACTCTCTGTGTCGAGTTTGCACATTCTCCCCATGTCTGCATGGGTTTCACCCCCACAACCCAAAGATGTGTAGGTTAGGTGGATTGACCACGCTAAATTGCCCCTTAATTGGGAAAAAAAATAATTGGGTCCTCTAAATTAAAAAAAAACTTTGTTCAATCATAACCCCCGTACCAGCTTACCCGAACAGGCTCCGGAATGTGGCAACTAGGGGCTTTTCACAGTAACTTCATACTTGTGACAATAAAAAGTTATTATTATTAAATAAAAGATATCAGAAATCGACAACAAAGGGCAGCACGGTGGCACAGTGGGTTAGCACTGCTGCATCACGGCGCCGAGGTCCCAGGTTCGATCCCGGCTCTGGGTCACTGTCCGTGTGGAGTTTGCACATTCTCCCTGTGTCTGCGTGGGTTTCGCCCCCACAACCCAAAGATGTGCAGGGTAGATGGATTGGCCGCGCTAAATTGCCCCTTAATTGGAAAAAATGAATTGGGTAAATTTCTAAATTAAAAAAAGAATTCGACACCAATACAGTGTCACCAAGTTGCCCGAAGCAAAGGAGATTGGTCACAAATTCAGACCACCAGCAATCCGAAATGAAAGTCTGTCACCAGCAGATTAGGTTAGTGTTCAGGTAATTACCTGAATTCTCTACAACAGGATATACAGCATCAGAACGTGAGGTCACCAGCCGCAGGATATCAGTGTAGTTGAAACTTTTGTCCAAACACATGATATTGGTGTTCATGAACTCTTCCACTGTCACATTGTAAGAGCTGAAGAATAGATCGATATTATTTAAATATAACAGCAAGATTCAGCCTGGGTCTGTTCCAGTAAAGGTAACAGGATAAAACGGCAAGATAGTAAGTGATAAATATTTGTTGTTCTGATGTCTATAACAAGAATGTGTAAGAAGGAACATCTCTGAAAAGATGCCATCGAGTGATTTGGTTTGGAGCACATCTGTTTGTTTTGTCTCTTCACACACAGTTTTCCTTTTGGGAAATGCTGGGCAAGGGCTGTTGGGCTAATTAGGAAACTAATGTCCCCATGCTGCGAACACTCCTTCAGTGACCACCAAGTCCTGGAGTGGCATGTTAACCCAGAGCTTCTGGCTCAGAGACAGGTGAACTACTTACTGAGTTACAGAACCTCCTGGCCCACAATAAAACAAAAGATGTACAGAGTTTGAAAGTTTCAAGGGTACATTTAACTCCCCAAAATAGTTAGGTTTAGTTGGGTGGGACATTAGCATTTTTGAAAATCTCGAACCCGCCGCCAACTCATCTCAAACCCACCCACCTCTGCTTTTAATGGAGAGGAACAGAGGAATGGGCAAACGACCTGCTCCCGGGAGATGGGTTGGCTATTTAAATATTATAATGAGACAGAATTCCTCATAATCAACATATCTTCATGGTTTCACCATGGCTGGCCAGTCATCAGGAAACGTAGCAACTGAAGGAATGTGAGAGGGCAGCACTTTGGCACAGTGGGTAGCACTGCAGCCTCACGCCGCTGAGGACCCAGGTTTGATCCTGGCTCTGGATCACTGTCCGTGTGGAGTTGGCACATTCTCCCGTGTTTGCTTGGGTCTCACCCCCACAACACAAAGGTGTGCAGGGTGGGTGGATTGGCCACGCTAAATTGCCCCTTAATTGGAAAAATAAATTGGGTACACTAAATTCATTTTTAAAAAACTAAAGGGATGTGAAGACCACTTTGAGGAAAAAAGCAAATGCCTTTTACAGCACTGCTTGTGGGTCAAGAGAGGTAGGGGTGCTTACTGCTGGGCCACCAAGCTTCCTGCGTGCTATTGGATGTGCTCTGGGATCAGAGACGGAACGCCTCCCCCCCGCTGCCCAGGATCAGCAACCACTTCAGCTCATCCCGAATTGCAGGCCCTCTACCTCTTGCTAACCCAGCTGCGGACTCACGACCAGATCCTGGCTTAAGGCCTCTTCCAGAGCCTTCCCCACCTGACAAGGAATGAAACCTGTCATTCAGGCTCGTTTCTGATTGGGGAAGGTGCTTGAAAGAGAAGGCACAAGCAGCGACATTAAAACAGATTCAGGTTCTGAGACTTCCAGCCAAAAGCCTTACCCCACCCACAAAATCCAGCCAGATAAATATAGAGACCATGCGCACTATAACCCACCACACCTATCAGGCATCCCACCACCACCAACCTACATCGAGGGCCGAAGGGCCTGTACTGCGCTGTAATGTTCTATGTACTGACATTAGGGGTGATACGTACCCAATGTCAACGCTCCGTATTTTAGGTAAATATGGCAGCTTCTTCACAATGATGGTGCCGTCATAGAAGGAAGGTTGGAATTTCTGCGCTATGGCATTTGCTACAAGTACAGCCAATAGAACAGGTAAGAAATGCGCCATCTGTCCCGTGAGCTCGAATACCAACAGCGCTGTAGACAGTGTGTGGGTCACAGCTCCGGAGAATGCTGCTGCCCCTGCCAAGACAAAAAATAAATACCTCAGTTTATTTGAGTTTGCCGAGGGCAAAAGTGACCTATCAAAACAGAGCTTTCATTCCTTGAAAAGATACACCTAAATTAGCAAAGCAATGCCTGGATGCCATAACTACCATCCATGGAGTTTCCAACAGAAAGACTGTACATATTAGAAAGCAAGAAGGGAAGGAGGGAAGGATGTGGCGACACACTCCACACATCATCCTTCAAATAGGATCATCATTCATCAGTGCAGCTACTAATATGGTGGGAAAACCTTCTGACCGAGCTGCTCCACACAGAGCAATAGAGCTTTGCGATTAGAAGGTTTGCCTGCAATATCGGAAGCCAGTTAGGCACAAGTAATCTTCAGTCCTACAGGACGGATCGGGAGACTTGCACCGTAAACATTAGTGGCATATTTTGGAAATGCATGACCAGCACATACTTGCCTGCAAGGGCATATCCCCCAGGGATTATCGGGTTCAAAACGCCTTCTGACTTGATGCCATTAGGAAATATAACAGCCACAACTTCTCCTACCAAACGACCTATCACAGCACCTACACAAAATGCAAAGGATAAATATCAGGGCTTAATAAGCCATTGCTTGTATAGCATAATAAATCACAGATTTAAAGTTCTCCTGAGCTAAACCTTAAATGTTCCCCTTGTGTAGCCATCCTGGAGCAAGTGCCATCTACTCAATCTATAAATCACTCAGGAGGGAAGCCATACATCTCCCGATCTATAATTAACCATGAGGGCAGACTCTACATCCCCTTGTTTATAGCTACCTAGGGAGGGACTACATATCCTCCTTTTCTATAAATGAAACAACCATCTGCTCATCACTCCATTTTTTATGAATTTATGGGATGAGGGCATCGCTGGCTAGATCACCATTTGTTGCCCATCCCTAATTGCCTTTGAGAAGTGGGTGGTGAGCTGCCTTCCTGAGCCCGTGCAGTCCATGTGGTGTAGGCACAGCCACTGTGCTGTTAGGATTTTTGACCCAGCGACAGTGAAGGAATGGCGTTATATTTTCAAGTCAGGGTGTTGAGTGACCGGGAGGTGGAATTCCAAATGGTGGTGTTCCTGTGTATGTGTTGCCCTTGTCCTTCTGCAGGGAATGAATGGTTTTGGATGAGGTGCTAATCAAGCGGGCTGCTTTGTCCTGGATGGTGTTGACCTTCTTGAGCCTTGTTGGAGCTGGACACATCCAGGCAAAAGGAGAGTATTCCATCACACCCCTGACTTGCGCCTTGCAAATGGTGGACAGGCTTTGGGGAGTCAGGAGGTGAGTTACTCACAGCAGGATTCCCAAGCATCTGGCATGCTCTGGTAGCCACAGTATTTATATGACTAGTCCAGTTGAGTTTCTGATCAATGGTAACCCCCAGGATGTTGATGGTGAGGGATTCAGCGATAGTAATGCCATTGAATGTCAAGGGGCGATGGTTAGATTTTCACTTGTTGCTGATGATCATTGCTTGGCACGTGTGTGCCGCGAACGTTACTTGCCACTTATCAGCCCGAGCCTGGATATTGCTCAAGCACAAGGTGGCCAGTAAATCATACTCCTTTTTCTTTTATAAACTTAGAGTGCCCAATTCATTTTTTCCAATTAAGGGGCAATTTAGCGTGGCCAATCCACCTACCCTGCACATCTGTGGGCTGTGGGAGTGAAACCCACGCAAACACGGGGAGAATGTGCAAACTCCACACAGACAGTGACCCAGAGCCGGGATCGAACCTGGGACCTCGGCGCCGTGAGGCAGCAGTGCTAACCACTGCACCACCAGGCTGCCTTGTAGATCATACTCCTGGTCACCATATTAGTTCTGGTCACCACATTACAGTAAGGATATGATCGCACTCTAGAGGAAACTGAGGGTACTGCCATAACTGGAGAATTTGAGAGGAATTGAGGAGAATCCTTTTCACCCAGAAGGTTGGAGAGAGAGAGAGAAAAAGAGAGAGAGAGAGAGAGGACTGGAGGAGGGGCAGATTCTGGATTTCACTGCCAGCTAGGTGTAGAGATAGAAACACTCACTACATAAAAAAGAAATACAGGGTTTAACAGACCAAAGTTTAGAAAATGGGATTAAGCCGGATCGCCCTTTTTCTTGACCAGCAGGACGCCGATGGGCCAAATGGTCTCTCTTCTATGCCTATTCTTCTGTGTTTCAGAATTGCAAATGCAGCAACGACTTGTATATATAAAAAGTACAGGTTCAGATTCAGGTAGTTTCAACATAACTTGATTTTAAAGCTTTGCTCTGTCCAATGCAATTAGTTCACACCTCAGCCAGGAGGAAGACTTATTTCTTTAACTTACCATAGATAAGCACTGGCATGAAATACCCAGCTGGCATTGGCATCGTGGTCGCAAGGATCAGCATCCAAAACTAGAGGAGATAAAGGAGAGATAATTAGTCCAGCACAAAACCCCTGACAGGATTTTTTACTGTTGTATGTTCATGGGCTATGTGTGAATGAAGGCTGTTCTTAAATGCGTGTTTGATTGTGCCCCTGGACGCTAAATTCCTAAAACTCACTTTGGGCCAGCAGTTAATGAGTGGAGGGTTTCGAGGCTGGGGGCTGAGTGAAAACCATACCTTACCTTCATGAATAGGAAAAACAGGAGTGTGCCAAAAAAGGTGAAGGATGGGTGGCACCATTCAATCCACAGGTTGTCAGGGTCGACTCTGGCCTGGATATCAAGTGTTGCATTCTGGGAAAGCACACCCCAGGACCGGTGATCAAAGAGTGAAGAGAGAAGTTCTTTCATGGTGAGCTGCAGAGAACACAGTCAGAGATTATCATTTCTACACTGAAGACATTTCTTCGCTCGCCTTTTATAGATTTAGAACAGTGGGAAAATTAGACCGTTTCCTTTGGCTGAGAAATCCTGAAGTTCAGTATCTGTCCTATTCCATATATTAACTGGACGTGACGCTGTATCTGGTTACAAGGTGAGACATGCTTCATATTCATAAATACTCACCCTGCATGCCATGAATTGCCCCAAACTGCCAGGGAAGGTGATGGACGCCAAGAGCAAGGTTACAAGTCCCGAGTACACTGCCTTCCTATTGATAGAACATTATTTGGATATTAGCTAATGTCTCATTCTTTAACCTAAAAAGGTTTGAACAATCGTATCACAAACCAGCTCAATCGAACACTCAATTCAGTCACTTTCGTGATACAGTAATGGTGCAAGTAAACAGAGACAGTCTCAAATGATCTGTCGGAAAATTATTTTCTACAGATTGTGTACATTGGCTCTCACTGCGACTGTTAATGAACGTTTTAACTTCAACATCTTGCTAATTAATGAATGCTTCGCTCTCACTGTCATTGTCAATTAACAGACACTGAAAGAAAACAGATTGACCCTTCTTTATAAATGTATTTGGAAACTTTTCAAGTGTCAATATAATAATGTTAACACAAGATAGCTCTCCAGTTGTGCCAGCACAGAATTCCTCTAAATTCTTATTCTTAATTCTTTTTTAATACCATGGAACTAACACGTGCAATCTTCATTGGTACAGATTGGAAATCTATTTGTTATGCTTGTCATACTCTGTACACTTAAAGCTTTATTCCAATTAAGGGGCAATTTAGCGTGGCCAATGCACCTACCCTGCACATCTTTGGGTTGTGGGGGGTGAGATCCACGCAGACACGGGAAGAATGTGCAAACTCCACACGGACAGTAACCCACGGTTGGGATCAAACCAGGGTCCTCGACAAAAAATTGGGTAATCTAATTTTAAAAAAAAAAAATTGTCAGAGCAGTTGCTGAATGTTGTGCGTTGATCAGCAAACAGCCCAACTTCTGTCCTTCTGATGGAGGGAAGGTGAAGATGGTTGGCCCTAGAACACTACCCTTAGGAACGCCTGCAGTGGTGGCCTGGGACTGAGATGATTGATTTCCAACAAACACAAACATCTTCCTTTGTGACATGTATGACTCCAACCAGTGGAGGGTTTTCCCCTGATTTTCACTGACTCCAGCTTTGCTAGAGCCCCTTGATGCCATACTTGGTTAAATACAACCTTGGTGTCAAGGGCAGCCACTCTCACCTCTGGAGTTCTGCTCTTTTGTCCTTGTTTGAACGAGGGCTGTAATGAGGTCAAGAGCGGAGTGATCCTGGCAGAACCTAAGCTGAATGCAGTGCTGAGCAAGTGCTTCTTGATAGCACTGCTGATGACCCCTTCCATCGCTTTGCTGGTGATCAAGAGTAGACCGATGGGGCTGTAAATGGCCGTGTTGCAACTTCACCCAGGTTGACAGCTCATTTCTCAATATGCCTGGTGCCATTCCTGGTGTGTGCCCTCTTGCACTCTTCATTGAACCAAGGTTGACCCTCCTGGTTCAATGGCAATAGTAGAGTGGGGGATATGTCGTGCCATAAGGTTGCGGATTATGGTTGCACACAATTCTGCTGCTGAGGGCCCAGTTGCTAAAGCTGTGAATGGAGAGCAGGGGTGACCATTTCGATTGGGGATGGAGTGGGGACTTCCATTAGGCACAAGGTGAGCTAACAGAAGGGTTTCCCACTCAGCTTTAGAATCTCGGCTGCCTGTGTTTACCTGTGGTCTCACTGCCTGGCGTGGTAAAATAGCAGCGATGGGGAGAGGAGGCAATTAATTAGCCACTTACAGGTCTCAATTGGCCCAAAGGTTGGTGGACCACCTTACACCTACCCCTCTGTTGGTAACATTCCAGTGCAGTGCAATGCCGAAGCTGTACACGACCAAGTCGCAACTGAAGTGGGGGAAGTGGGGGGGGGGGGGGGGGGGGGGGGGGGGGGGGTCGTACAGCTTTTTAGGTATCCCATTCGAAAAAAATGATGGAAACTGTGTAGCTTTAATTCAACAGGATGTAAACGGGAAAAAAGAATTACAGTTCATTTGTGACAGGGGACTTGGGAAGTTAGAGCTTTTTCACTATAGCTCACATTCAGAACTGATTGATAGAGGTTTTCAAAGTTTTGACAAGGTAAACAGTGATAGATTCTGTCCACTGATTGATGACCGGACGATGAAAGAGCTTAACACAATCACAGAAGGATACAGAGGGTGTGTTAGATTTCTTTTTTATACAAAAGGTGGTTACAATGTAGAATTCTCTGCTACATACAGTTGTTTAAACATGGTTTTTGAAATCTTTTAAAAGGCAATTAGATGGTTGCTTGAAAAGGAGGAGCATGAAGAGTTGGCAGGAGCATGGGATTAGACTCGGTAACTGGTGGATGTCGTGTTAAGCACAGTAAGATAACACGTGCTGCAACTGGATGCAGCTTTACCTGAGAGATACTCCACACCTTGAAGTTAGTTCAATATGATTTATTGAACCTGTCACACAGTTAGCTCAATCCTCTGTGAGTTCGACTCTCTGCTAACCTAGTGTGATTAATCTGTCTGACTGAACCAGACTAGCTCTTAGCTACGTGCTGGAGGTGTTATATGATATGTACACCCTGACTCACACTGTAGATGTCACCAGTGGAAAGAGGCGGAGTGTGAGTGTCTCGTGCCTTTTATAGTGGGAAACCACCCCCAAGTGTTCTGCCTGCTGATTGGTTATGTCCTGTTCTCTGTTTTCATTAGCTGCCTATTTGTATCTCATTATGTGCATGTCTGCATATCATGACTTCTCCCCTTTTGAAATGTTTTTCTATGGTCTATGTGAAAGTATTTACATGTGTAGACCGAAAAACTAACTTATTTACACACAGTAGCAGATGGGAACATATGTACATGTGAAAACAGGGGCGTCATTCTCCGCCGGCGGGAGTCTCCGTTTTGCCGGCGCCCGGGGGTTTCCCGACGGCGTGGGGCTGCCCCACAATGGGACACCCCATTGACCGGCCGGTGTTACGGAGACTCCCGCCGGCCGGTCGGGGCAGAAATGTGGCGGGGCGGGTAGGAGAATTTCGCCCCAGGTGTCTAAGGTGCAAAAACAGAACATAGCAAACAAAGCAAGTGTTCATAAGTCCAGTCTCTGGGGCTTGCGTCTGATCCTGGTGGACCGCCAGAGAGGTGGTGGTGCGGACGACGGTGCCTTGATAGGCGGGATTGAAGCCTGACTGGTGGCCTCGTGGTTCGCGGTATCAGGAGGTGGCACAATAACAGATGGAAACAATGAAGAATGGGCTGCGGGTGGGCAACTGTGCGCAGTGCCTGTCTCTTGCGCCGCACAACAGAGCCATCAGCCATACGCACAACATACGATCGGGGAGCAGCCTGTCGAACAAGAACAGCTGGAGCTGACCAGCCTCCATCAGGTAGCTTGATCCGAACAGCATTTGCCGGGGATAGCACAGGCAAATAAGTGGCATGAGCATCATAGCTCTGCTTTTGCCGGTCCCTGAGTTTCTGCACCTTCTGCAGAACCGGGAGGTGATCCAGGTCAGGCAAGTGTATGGCTGGAAGAGTCGTCCGCAGGTCCCTGTTCATCAGGGGTTGAGCCGGTGACATGCCGGTAGACAGAGGGGTTGCCCTGTACGCAAGCAGCGCTAGGTTGACGTCAGAAGCAGAATCCGCGGCCTTGCAGGTGGGCTGCTTCACTATGTGTACCCCTTTCTCAACCTTCCCGTTGGACTGCGGGTAATACGGGCTGGAAGTGATGTGATGAAACTGATATACCTGGGCAAATCTTGACCACTCTTGACTGCTGAAGCAAGGACCGTTGTCACTCATGACAGTGAGTGGAATACCATGCCTGGAGAACGTCTCCTTACAGGCCTTGATGATGGTTTTGGATGTGAGGTCCGAGAGCTTCACAACTTCTGGGTAGTTAGAAAAATAATCAATGATTAACACATAATCATGACCATTGGAATGAAAGAGGTCGATGCCCACCTTGGACCATGGGGAGGTCACGATTTTGTGCTGCTGAAGCGTCTCCTTGCCCTGTGCTGGCTGGAAGCGTTGACAGGTCGGACAGTTGAGGATTATATTTGAGATATCCTGACTAATCCAAGGCTAGTAGACACCTTGCCTGGCTCTGCGCCTGCACTTCTCGACACCCAGATGTCCCTCATGGATTTGCCGGAGCACCAAGCTCTGGAGACTGAGTGGAATGACAATGCGGTCCAGCTTGAGGAGGATGCCATCAACTACCATCAGATCGTCCTTCACCTTGAAGAATTGAGGGCACTGTCCTTTTTGCCAGCCATCGGTGAGGTGGCGCATGGCACGCTGCAGAAGAGGGTCTTTGGCTGTCTCCTCGCGAATGCAAATCACCTTTTCATCCGACGGCAGGAGGTTGCTGGCCCACAGCTGCAGCTGTGATTCAATCTGTTGGACGAATGCCGGCGGGTCAGCAGGCAAGGTTATGGAGCGGGACAAGGTATCCGCAATAACGAGCTCGTTGCCAGGCGTGTACACGAGTTCAAAGTCATACCTCCGGAGTCTGAGGAGGATGCGCTACAGCCGGGGCGTCATGTCCTTCAGGTCCTTGTGGATAATGTGGACCAGAGGCCTGTGGACCGTCTCGACAGTGAACGTCGGCAGGCCGTAGACATAATCGTGGAACTTGAGAATTCCAGTAAGCAGGCCCAGGCATTCCTTTTCAATTTGGGCGTACCGCTGCCCGGTGGGTGTCATCGCCTGTGATGCGTCGGCAACCGGTGCCCAGGATGAGGTGTCATCGCGCTGGAGCAACACCGCGCCGATGTCATCCTGGCTCGCATCTGTCGAGATTTTCGTTTCCCTGTCAGGGTCAAAAAATGCCAATACAGGTGCAGTGGTGAGCTTAGCTTTCAGCTCCAACCACTCTGCTTGATGAGCTGCCTGCTGCTCAAAGACAGTAGACTTTTTTACCAGGTGTCTGAGGGCCGTGGTGTGTGAGGCCAGGTTTGGGATAAACTTGCCCAAGAAGTTTACCATGCCTAAAAAGCGCAGCACCGCCTTCTTGTCTTCAGGGGTCTTCATGGCTTCGATGGCCCTGACTTTGTCTGCGTCCGGGCGCACACCCTGCTGAGATATCTGGTCACCTAAGAACTTAAGTGTTGACATGCCAAAGCAACACTTGGCCCTGTTCAGCTTGAGGCCATTGGCATGGTCACGGCAGAATATCTGCTGGAGATGAGAGATGTGCTCTTCGGGGATTGTGGACCATACGATAACGTCGTCCACATACACACAAACCCCTTCAATGCCCTCCATCATCTGCTCCTTGATTCTATGGAAGATCTCCGAGGCCGAGACAATGCCGAACGGCATACGATTATAGCAGTACCTGCCAAACGGTGTGTTGAAGGTGCAGAGCCTTCTGCTGGACTCATCCTGCTGGATTTGCCAGAATCCCTGTGACGCATCTAGCTTTGTGAAAAACCGGGCGTGTGCCATCTCACTGGTGAGTTCCTCCCGCTTCGGGATGAGGTAGTGTTCCCGCATTATATTCTGGTTGAGATCCTTGGGATCAATGCAGATGCACAGCTCCCCCGAAGGCTTTCTAACACATACCATCGAGCTGACCCAGTCAGTCGGTTCTGTAACTTTGGAAATGATGCCCAGGTCCTGATGATCCTTGAGCTGTGCCTTCAGGAACTCCTTCAGTGGAGCCGGGACCGGCGTGGTGCTTGGACCACAGGCGTGGCATCAGGCCGCAGCAGGATCTTGTACCGATATGGCAGAGTGCCCATCCCGTCAAACACATCCGGATACTGAGCGAGGATGTCGTCAATGCCGGCTTGAAGATCCACGTTTGGGGAGGTCATTGTGTAGACCCGCTGCACAAGGTGTAGCTGTTTGCATGCCTGTGCGCCGAGCAGGGAGGCCCTGTCTGGCTTGACGATCTCAAACCTTAGCCTTGCGTGAATGCTCTTGTTGGAGACGAGCAGATTGGCGGATCCCAGTGCTGTGATGGCATTGCTGTTATAGTCCAGGAGCTGGCAGGCTGCTGGAAGGAGCTTGGGTGGCTTCTTGATGCGGTTGAAATCCGCCTGTGAAAGGAGATTGGCAGAAGCACCTGTGTCCAGCTTGAACTGGATAGAGCATTGATTTACTTGCATTACCGCACGCCATTCGTCCGTCAATCCACAGTGAGGATGGGCAGGCGTTGTGATGATTTCAGTGAGGTATGTTCATGTGTGGTAATGATGCCCACACGGTAGGGGGACTCTAGGCAGTGTCCTCTGGGTCCGTTGTACTGCCAGGATCAGAATCCTGTAAACCTTGCTGTACACTCCGCACACGCCTGCATTGGAATTGGGAGCGCTGGCCCTTGACCGGTGGTGCAGACCTGCACACGGCTGCATAGTGTCCAGGCGTTCCGCAATTTAAACATCGCCTGCCTCTTGCATGTTTCAATCGCGACTGACAGGGTCATATTCTTGATTTTTGAAAGCTGCTCTCTCAGAGGATCAGAGTAAACTCCGAAAACGATCTGGACCCTGATCATGGAGACAGCAATATCACCAAAGTTGCAGGACAGCGCTAGTAGACGGAGATTAGTTAGGAAGGAGTTGAAAGATTCATCTTTACCTTGGAGGCTCGAAGATTTCATTGAATATATAGCGCTCGAAGATTTCATTGGTGTCCACTTCACAATGACTATCGAACCTGTCCAGGACGGTCTGAAACTTTGTCTTGTCCTGGCCTTCAGTGAAATTCAGCGAATTGAAGAGTTGGATGGCTTGATCCCCCACAGTTTTTTTAAAAATTTAGAGTACCCAATTTATTTTATCCAATTAAGGGGCAATTTAGCGTGGCCAATCCACCTAACCTGCACATCTTTGGGTTGTGGGGGCGAAACCCACGCAAACACGGGGTGAATGTGCAAACTCCACACGGTTAGTGACCCAGAGTCGGGATCGAACCTGGGACCTCGGCGCCGTGAGGCTGCAGGGCTAACCCACTGCGCCACCATGCTGCCCTTGATCCTCCACAGTTGAGAGAAGCGCAATCTTCCTTGTATCAGACGTACCCTCGAGGTCTGAGGCTTCGATGTACAGCAGAAACTTTTGCTTGAAGGTCTGCCAGTTGGCACTGAGATTGCCAGAGGTCCGCAACTGTTGAGGAGCCTGGATCTTCTGCATGGTGCTGGGATACATTTATTGGTCGTCACGGAACAGATTGAGGTAAATCACCTGGGGATAGCAGTTTTCTGGTATCTTGTCGTGTTAAGCACACTAAGATAACACGTGCTGCAACTGGATGCAGCTTTACCTGAGAGATACTCCACACCTTGAAGTTAGTTCAATATGATTTATTGAACCTGTCACACAGTTAGCTCAATCCTCCGTGAGTTTGAGTCTCTGCTAACCTAGTGTGATTAATCTGTCTGACTGAACCAGACTAGCTCTTAGCCAGGTGCTGTAGGAGTTATATGATATGTACACCCTGACTCACACTGTAGATGTCACCAGTGGAAAGAGGCGGAGTGTGAGTGCCTCGTGTCTTTCATAATGGGAAACCACCCCCAAGTGTTCTGCCTGCTGATTGGTTATGTCCTGTTCTCTGTGTTCATTAGCTGCCTGTCTGTATCTCATTATGTGCATGTCTGCGTATCATGACAATACAGTCCTTATTTTCATGTACAACAAGAACTATTGGCAATTGAAAGTTTAAAACCCTCAAAACTACAAAGGCATTTGAAGACTAAGCATGGCGAGTTTGAGGACAAACCTGTCGTGTTAAGCACACTGAGATAACATGGGCTGCAACTGGATGCAGCTTTAACTGAAAGATACTCCAGACCTTGAAGTTAGTTCAATCTGATTTATTGAACCTGTCACACAGTTAGCACAGTTCTCTATGAGTTTGATTCTCTGCTGACCTAAGTGTGATTACTCTGTCTGACTGAACCAGACTAGCTCTTAGCCACGTGCTGGAGGTGTTATGTGATATATAGACCCTGACTCACTCTGTAGATGTCACCAGTGGAAAGAGGCGGCGTGTGAGTGCCTCGTGCCTATTATAGTGGGAAACCACCCCCAAGTGTTCTGCCTGCTGATTGGTTTTGTCCTGTTCTCTGTATTCATTAGCTGCCTATTTGTATCTCATTATGTGCATGTCTGCATATCATGACAGTGGATAAAACACTCCACCAACTGGATTGTCTGAATGGTCAGTTCTGTGCTGTAAACTTTTGTTGATTCAACAATCCTACTCACCCACATTCTCGCCATATCTGCCAACATTTACTGACTCTAGCATCACATAGTGGAGTCTACATTTCCCTGGCAGTCCCCTTGCTCCTTATCTTGCGCGCCCTGCTAAAATTCAGTCACTTACTTTGCTACAGTAAATACAGAGGACATTTTACACAAGTACCTGAACTGTTATGCTTTTAAAAAATATTTAGAGTACCCAATTATTTATTTTTCCAATCCACCTGACCTGCACATCTTTGGGTTGTGGGGGTGAAATCCACGCAGACAGAGGGAGAATGTGCAAAGTCCACATAGACAGTGACCCCGGGCCGGGATCGAATCTGAGTACTCAGCATTGTAGGTAGCAGTGCTAACCACTGTGCCACCACGCCGCCCTCCTGAACTGTTATGCGGTGACAGAAAATTAATTTCTTAATTGCATCTTGAACGAATTTATACTGCCCATTTTGATGGTCTTCTGTGGTTGAGTATTTCACCTCTCTATTATCCTTTGGTGGCAAATTGTTACAAGTAACTTCCTACTTTTTCAATATCTCTGTAGTGATGCTGTCAGGAATGATATTTATGTCTATCATCAATTCTCACACCAGGAAAACTGCGAAAATTGTATATTGCTGTAAAGAGGGACAGGTTGCCAAAGCTGTCTTGCACTCATCAGGACAAATACAAGAATACCAAATTTCCAAGGATCACAACAATTTATGCTACAAGAGGAAAAGGTGCTGATTAGTTTGCAAGTCAACTTTGATTGGTCAAAGCATTTCCAACATACCAGACGAGTGCAAGGTGAAAAGCTTCGACAACTGGTCTCTCTTTTCAGCAACATTCATGTTCTGTACTCCCAAGCGACTTTTGTAAAAATAGTATTGTAATCTTACTCTGCTGCCACGAGTTTCAGGATGAAAGCATTTCTCCGGATGTATCCTACCAGCCAGCGCTGACAGCACAGGTAGACACAGCTCAGCAGTCCACAGATGATCCTAAAAAGGAGAATAACAATGAGCAGATAAAAAAAGTTATTTTCTAAACAAAACAATGGAAGTAATATTTCGGGTCTAAAAACTGTGCTACATGTTTTCAGAAAGCCTAGCGGTTCCACAAACCTGCTTCAGCCCCACTGTCCATCAGAGTGGTGCAGCCCATCTGTATGGGTGGTTAATAACGTCAATCTCAGTGTGCTACAATCAGTACCACAGTGTCTCACATATGGGCTGATATGAGTTGTAAATTACTTTGCTCCACTTGTCCTGAATGGGGTAGGAAGTATCTAAATGGGTCAAACCTGTCCTAGTTGTAAAACTGCCACTACCCAGTGCCATTCCAATTCAGAGTGTAGTTTTGTCAGTGCCTTACTCTACCGTATCTGCTCAAAACTGAGAAAGGCGGATTTTTAATCACTAAGGGTTATGGGGATAAGATGGGAAAGTGAAGTTGAGGATTATCATATCTGATCAGTCATGATCTAAATGAGTGGCAGAGCAGACTCGATGGGCCGAATGGCCTATGTCGGCTCCTACGTCTTATGTTCTCTCCTGAATCGGGTTCTGCCAGAGGCCAAAGACATAAAATCTGTCCAGAGTATAAGGTTGAACATTTGGTGGCGCAGTGGGTTAGCCCTGCTGCCTCACGGCGCCGAGGTCCCAGGTTCAATCCCAGCTCTAGGTCACTGTCCGTGCGGAGTTTGCACAATCTCCCCGTGTTTGCGTGGGTCTTTCCCCCACAACCCAAAGATGTGCTGGGGGTAGATTGGCCACGCTAAATTGCTCCTTAATTGGAAAAAATGAATTGGGCTCTAAATTTATAAAAAAAAGAAAGATTGAACATTCGGTTTTCGAAGAATGCAAGGTGATCTTATGAAAACATAAGGGCCGGGATTCTCACCTACCGGGCGGGACGGGGGGTCCCGGCGGGATGGAGTGGCGGGAACCACTCCGGCATCGGGCTGCCCCAAAGGTGCGGAGAAATCCGCACCTTTAGGGGCCAAGTCCTCACCTTGAGGGGCTAGGCCCACGCCGGAGTGGTTGGCACGCCACCGGCCAGCGGGAAAGGCCTTTGGTGCCACGCCAGCCGGGGCCGAAGGGACTCCGCCGGTCGGCGGAAGTCCGCGCATGCGCAGGAGCGTCAGCGGCTGCTGACGCCATCACCGCGCATGCGCGGGGGGGGTCACTTCCGCATCGCCCATCGCGAGGCGATGGCCGAGGCGGAAGGAAAAGAGTGCCCCCACGGCACAGGCCCGCCCGTGGATCGGTGGGCCCTGATCATGGGCCAGGCCACCTTGGGGGCACCCCCCGGGGCCTGATCGCCCCTCGCCCCCCCCCCCCAGGACCCCGGAGCCCGCCCGTGCCGCTAGTCCCGCCGGTAAGAGAGGTGGTTTGATTCACGCCGGCGGTACTGGCATGACAGCAGCGGGATTTCGGCCCATCGCAGGCCGGAGAATCGCCGGGGGGACCCGCCCACCGGTGCGGCGGGATTCCCACCCCCGCCAAATTTTCGGTGCCGGAGAATTCGCCGGCTGGTGGGGGCGTGATTCACGCCACCCTCCGCCGATTCTCCGACCCAGCGGGGGCGTCAGAGAATCCCGCCCAAGATCCTGAAGGGACTTATAGAGTGGATACCCAGAGGATGTTTCCTCTTGTGGGGGAGACTAAAACTATGGGACATGGTTTAAAAATAAGAGGTCAATCTTTTTTGCTGATTTAGAGTACACAATTATTTTTTTCCAGTTAAGGGGCTATTTAGCGTGGCCAAACCACCTAGCCTGCACATCTTTGGGTTTGTGGGGGTGAAACCCACGCAGCCATGGGGAGAATGAGCAAACTCCACACGGACAGTGACCCAGTGACAGTGAAGGAACGCCGATACATTTCCAAGTCAGAATTGTGAGTGACTTGGAGGGGAACCTCCATGTGGTGGTGTTTCCAGGTATCTGCTGCTCTTGTCCTTCTAGATGGTAGTGGTCGTGCATTTTGAACGTGCTGCCTCAGGACCTGTAGCTGGCATCAATTCCATTGCCATCTATTTGACATAGATACACAAGAGATAAAGCAGAAAGGCCCCTCACCCAAGCACGATAAAGATGAATGTTTCTGGTAAGTCAAACGGGAAATCAACTTTGAATTTTGTCTTGAAAAGAGCAATGATTGTTTCTGCCGGGTAAAGAAAAACAGGGAAAATTAGAAATACATTTTAACCTTGAAGCAAATCCCGGAGGAGGCAGCAATCTGGGCCTCCTTGCCAGGTAGCTGGGACACCTCCTTGAATTTCAGGTTTATCTTTCCTCTCCACGTTTCCTGACCTCCTTCCCTTCTTGCGGAGACTATGTTATTTTCGTAAGGATACACCTCCACGGGCAGTTGTACCTCGTAGAAGCGGACATTATTTACAATGTGAGCAGTGAGTCCAGGCAGGCTCTCCTACAGTGGAGGACTTCACCGTCGAGCCTCATCATGTCCTCATCCAGCAATAAATGTCCAAACGGGGAACCCTGGCTGGCCCTGTGCTTCCATGGACAATGCCCCTTGTCTGTGTGCACACAATGGCTCAAGGCAGCTGCTTTGACACTTGTGGGGAGCATCTGCTCACAATAGGTAACTGCGAGGCTTTATTACTTTTCCCAGTTCATTTTGCAACCATGGTGCAGAAGGGGACCATTGTGCCCTCACTAGCTTTTTAGATTTCCTCCATTATTGAAATCAAGCACTTATTGGGTGCTGTGTTGGAGATAGATAATTGGGGGAGGTATATCTGGGTCGCTTGGTCCAATACCATCAGCAAAAGTCAAAATTAACCGGTGGAATTGACATCACATACCCTATTCCTCAATCACTTACATCTTTGCATTTACCGTCAGATCAATATGTCAACCTTATCTCTCATTTTTAGTTCTGTCATGAGATGTGGGGCATCGCTGGCAAGGGCAACATTTGTTGGCTGACCCTAATTGCCCCAGGCTTGTTTGGTCATTCCAGAGGGCAGTGAAGAGCCAACCACTGTGGGTCTGGAGTCACATGTAGGCCAGGCCAGGTAAGGATGGACGGGTAGTGAACCAGATAGCTGTTCACAACAACCAATGATTTGCTGACATGATCACCACTGCTGAGACTAATTTTCAATTCCAGATTTTACTCATTGAATTTAAATTCAGCTGCCGTGGCAGGATTTGAACCCACATCACTGGGCCTGGGACACTGGTCCAGTGACATTACCACTGCGCCACCACCTCTCCGCTCACTCACTTATGGACTGAAGGGTGTTTTTAATCTTGTGTTTTTCAGAATGACCTGTTACTGACAATAGAAAATTAGGAAAATGGAGAACTGAGGTGGATGCGATGTGGAGATCTGCAGGCCTCGCAGTGCCCCCTTGTGGTGTTCACCTTGTTCACTGTTGAACACAGCAAGAAGTCGGAACACGAACGCGCCACAGGTGGCAGCAAAGAAGCCCCGCCAATAGTTACGCACCGCGAAATGAGACGACATCACCTCCACACTGAACAGGACACCTGAGAAAAGCAAGCACAGATTACATTTCAAGACACCGATCACAGGTCAGCAGTGGTTCATTGACGTACGGCAAGGATCAGTGGCACCAGCATTGCCAAAATGCTGAATGCAGACATTGAACATTTAAGAGCCCAATTTTACCTCTGTGTCAACGAATGGGGTTTGAGTGAGTTAAACCACCCACTGCCTGCAATGAAAGAACCCCATTTACAATTTTAAATCCTGTCATTTATTCTTCCCTGGAAGGAGATTGTACAGTTAAAAGTCTCCAACTTAAGTTGATCACCTTGTTTATTTGGCAGGGGGAGAAGGTAGCCACGGTTAGGAAGGTAGTTCTGCAGAGAGGACGGCAGGCAGGGGGGTTGGGGTATTGAAAGACCTGTTCCTGAGAGGTCGTTTTGCGAGGCTTGAGGATTGGGGGAGAAATAGAGACCGGGGCAGGGGGAAATATTTAGGTACCTGCAGCTCCGGGGAGTTTGCCAGGATGGAGGTTCAGTGGTTTCCGATGGCGCCGGCTCCCACGTTGTTGGAAGAGGTATTGGCGGCAGGGGGAATGGAGAAAGGGGTGGTGACAGTGATCTATGGGAGGATTTGGTGGGGAGGATAAGGTATCCTTGGAGGGGATTAAAGCCAAGTGGGAGGAAGAGTTGGGGGACGTTATGGAGGACGGTCTGTGGTGTGAGGTGCTCCGGAGGGTAAACGCCTCAACCTTGTGTGCGAGGTCGGGGCTGATACAGTTGAAGATCGTGTATAGGGTGCACCTCACGAGGGCGAGGATGAGCCAACTCTTTGAGGGGGTGGAGGATGCATGTGAGCGCTATGGGAGGAGCCCCGCAAACCATGTTCACATGTTTTGGTCCTGCCCAAAGCTGGAGGTGTATTGGAGGGAGGTTTATTAAGGTCATCTCAGGGATGGTACATGGGAGTTTGCAGCCAGGGCCCCTAGAAACCATTTTCAGGGTGTCGGACCAGCCCGGGCTGCAGATGTTTTAGCCTTCGCCGCGCTGATTGCCAGGAGGTGGGTCCTGCTGGGGTGGAGGTTAGCTTCTCCGCCCTGTGCCTCGGCGGGGACCTGCTGGAATTTTTGACGCTCGAGGTGAAGTTTGAAGTGAGGGGGAACATGGAAGAGTTCTACAATTCATGGGCATTGCCTATCATACACTTTCAAGAATTGGATACCATCGAGCATTAGGGGGGGGGGAGGGGGAGCTATTGGGAGGATTAAGCACAGTGTTTATGGGATGACCATTGATTCTCTTTTGGTCTTTTTGTTTTGTTGTATTTGGATTGTATGGGTGATGTTTGGGTTTGTATATTGAAGAGGATGCTGGTTGGGGGATTGATACTGTATTTGTTATTGTTGGTTATTGTTTGTTGCGTATGATGAAAATGTGGAAAATGAGGAGAATAAAAATTTTCTTTTTAAAGTCTCCAACTAACAGAAATGACATTACTTGAATATGGTATAACAGGTAACAATGGCTTATTTTTCCATTTTCTCATGTGTCACCCTCTGGAACTGCGTGCCGGTGGGTGTTATGGGTACAGGGTATGGCCTTAGATATTCTCTTGGGTCCAGCAGAGTTGGTCACTCCTGTATCATGTTCAGCAGTCTGCCTGTACTGGCCAATATCTAGCTACTCATTAGTGTAACTCAAGGTATAATAATAATCTGCCCCCCTTGCGATCTGATCTGGGTATTCACGTCTGTGCAGGTGAAGGTCTCCAATCTTCATGAAGAGGGACCTGGGAAAGCAAAGGCGCCAGACTCAAAATTGCTCAGTTGTTTTTCTTTGCAACGTGTGAACGGACAGAGCAACAGTTACAAATTGGATTCAACAATTTCAACTGGTATTTCTCGGCCCCGCTCACCACGGGAATCGCCGTGGGTGGGATGGAACATTTGACGGACCAGTAAAAGGAATTTCCGATCCCACAATGGGTGGAACTCCGCGGAACGCCCCACCCCCGCCCGTGGTGTGTTTCCCGGCAGCAGGGTGGCTCGCAAGTGGCTGCCAGCGGGATCCTCTGACCCCACTGATGTCTACGACATTTTGTGTGACCTACCACCTGGGAACCCGCTGTGTGTGTGTGTGTGTGGCGGGGGGTCGTTCTTGACGGGACAAGATCAGGAAAGGCTGGAAAATCCGACCCCCTCTGTCTTTGCACTGTAATACTAAATAACAACATGCGCTACATTTCAACACATCAGTACGTTGTCCGAATTGGCGAAGACAAAATAACTGTCGACTAGATTTTATCCATTCTCCTTCTGACACTGAGAAAGTCTTTGCCATGTGGCTTTCTGTTTCGAAACAAGGCCGACTCTGCTGCCTTTGTTGGGCTTGACCAACTCCCTCTAGCTCTGGGACTGAATTCAAGACTCAGAATGTTTCAGTTGGGTGGGGTTGCGAACAAGTCAAGAAAACACACACACACACACTTACAGACCTAAATTTGAGGTGTACAAGATTATGGTGGTTTTAGTTTCGGTAGACAAACATAAGTTGATCATACAAGGACTAAGGCGGCTTAGATTTAAAGCTTCGGGCCAGAGATGCAAGGAGAATGTGGGTGCAAACTTTTATTTTTAATGCACCAAGTGACAATGGCCTGGAACTCATTGCCTAGGAGGGTGATGGAAGTGGACATGATCAATGATTTCAAAAGGAAATTGGATAGGCACTTAAGGGAAATAAGCTTGCAGAGATACAGGGGTAGAGCAGGGGAACGTGACTGACTGGGTTTCTCTACTGAGAGCCAGCATGAATACGGTGGACCAAATGGCCTCCTATGCCATAAACACTCAATGGCCCGCATTTCCGCAGAGGCGTGCAGACCCTGG
Organism: Scyliorhinus torazame; assembly: GCF_047496885.1. Taxonomy (NCBI): domain Eukaryota; kingdom Metazoa; phylum Chordata; class Chondrichthyes; order Carcharhiniformes; family Scyliorhinidae; genus Scyliorhinus; species Scyliorhinus torazame. Next base: position 37,925,034 of record NC_092722.1, read on the forward strand.
AGCTCTTTAAGAATGACTGAAAGGTCCCGATTCCCAGCGCTGCCGATTTTTGCCTGCATGAGATAAGGGTGCGGGTAGTGGGCCCACACCCTGGACTCCAGACCAGTTCAGTTCATGGACACCCAAAATCCTTGAAGAGTCGAACCAGCTTCTCCATGACTCATGGTTCACAGCCACATAGCAGAGTCATGAACCATAGTCTGGATTCAGGAACCTTTTGGAAGTTAAGCTTAAAAGATCTAAAACCATGCCCCCCCACCCCCCATGTCACTCTATGCCCTCCATGTCATTTCACCCAAAATGCACTACACACGGAATCAATGAGCTGTATAATAAATAGCAAATGTTGAAATGCTGAGGGAGAAAACATCCATTCAGAAATCTGGTTTGAAAAAGAAATACTGCTCCTACAATCCTCTCCATCTGTCAATCAGATAGAGCAATTATAATATCAATAACAGAATATTTATCCATTTCATGCCTCTTAATCCTGGCCAATTAAACATACAGACATTGACAAAAGCGATCACAGAAAGGATTACTTTCCTCATGAAGTTGTCAACCTAGTATTCTGGTGCATGCGCAGGGGGTTGTCTTCTTCGCGCCGGCCATGGCGGAGTCCTACAGGGGCCGGCACGGAAGGAAGGAGTGCCCCCATGGCACAGGCCCGCCCGCAGATCGGTGGGCCCCGATCGCGGGCCAGGCCACCGTGGGGGCCCCCCCGGGGTCGCATCCCCCTTGAGGACCGCACCAGCCCGGAGAATTGCCGGGGGAGCCGTTGCCAACAGCCCCCGACCGGTGCGGCGTGATCCCCGCCCCCGCCTGAAAACCGGCGCCGGAGAATACGGCAGCCAGCGTTGGAGGGGCGAGGCAGGATTCGCGCCGCCCCCCGGGGATTCTCCGACCCGGCGGGGGGTCGGAGAATCCCGCCCCAGATGTTTGGCCATCTTTTTATGTTAATGCCATTCCCAAATGGGATCAGAAATTCCCAAATCGAATTATCTGCTTTGTTAGCGAAAATCTGGCTCTGTGACTCTATGATGGAATGGGAATCTGTTTTGCAAAAAGTTACTCATAATTAAAATTAAATCAGAATCATGAAATTATTCCCCATAGTCTATCAGACGTGCACAGCGAGTATTGAACCATGCAGACCGGAAGGTTAGCCCCTAATTGGCTTCACTATTCTGAGTTAAGGAATTAGGTAGGGGAAGAATTGTTTGGTATATCCACTCTTGGGCTGAATTTTACATGAGCCCTATAGTTGTGTTTCCTGCGGGGCGATAAAATGAGGTGGGTGCCCATTCCACCACCTTCCCATTCACTTTTGAGCTCACCTTCATAATACAGGGGATGGGTGGGCAGGTGCCGAAATCACCAGCCTGTCCACCATATTTAAATGCACAATTAAGAGTAATTTAGGCCGCGATTGATGCCCAGTCCATCACACAAACCCGCTTCCCATCCATTGACTCGGTCTACACCTCCCACTGCCTTGGGAATGCGGGCAGCATAATCAAAGATACCTCCCACCCGGCTTATTCACTTTTCCAACTTCTTCCATCAGGCAGAAGATACAAAAGTCTGAGAACACGCACTAACAGGTGTAAAAACAGCTTCTTCCCCGGTGTTACCAGAATCCAGAATGACCCTCTCATGGACTGATCTGATCTCTTCACACATCTTCTCTAGTGAGCAGTACTTCACTCCGTATGCTTCACCCGATGTCTGTGTCTCTGTATTTACATTGTGTATTTATGTATGTCCTATGTTTTCTTTTCTCATGTATGGAATGATCTGTCTGGACTGTAGGCAGAACAATACTTTTCACCGTACCTTGGTAAACGTGACAATAAACAAATCCAATCCAAGATAGCAAATCCAACTCCAATCAACTCCTCAAAGTTGTAGACAGGATTCTCCGATCCCCCAGTCGTGTGTTTCTCGGTGGTGTCCCGTACACTGGCGACGGGATTCTCTGTTCCCGCTGCTTGTCAATGGGAATTTCCATTGTAGCCACGCCACGACACTGGGAAACCTGGGAGCAGGAGTGTGCTGCCAGCGGGAGTAGAGAATCCCAATGGCGGAGAATTGTCTTTTGCCACATTTATACCTCCTTCCTTTCCGTTGTGGGCATTATTTTGCCCAGACTGAAGCCTCCCCATTTCCTCCACTACAGGACGGGTTTTTTAACCTGCCTTGTGGAGGGGTTACCTTTTTACTGACCAGTTTCTTACCGCTGATGGGTGCACCAAAGCAACTTGCGACCCCGACTGCTGCTGCCGCCACCAGCATCTCATACTGCTTGTTCTTATTCTGTAGAAAAAGAAATAAATCACAGGCAGAAATTAGCTTTGTTCCGCAGTCTACAGGGGCAGCATGGTAGCACAAGTGGTTAGCACTGTGGCTTCACAGCGCCAGGGTCCCAGGTTCGATTCCCCGCTGGGTCACTGTCTGTGCGGAGTATGCACGTTCTCCCTGTGTCTGCGTGGGTTTCCTCCGGGTGCTCCGGTTTCCTCCCACAGTCCAAAGACGTGCAGGTTAGGTGGACTGGCCATGCTAAATTGCCCTTAGTGACCAAAAAGGTTAGGCGGGGTTATTGGGTTATGGGGATAGGGTGGGAGCGAGGGCTTAGGTGGGTCGGTGCAGTCTCGATGGGCCGAATGGCCTCCTTCCGCACTGTATGTTCTATGTTCTATGTTCCGTGGAAATGCAGTTAGCGTGAGGCAACTCGGGTCGGTCTGAAACTAGACCAGCTGAGGTGTTTTTGGAATTTCTACGCTGAATTCATGAAATAACTTGACTATTACACTGTGGTAGATGACAGATCTACTGGAATATAGCAGTTAGAAGGTGCATTGAGTCAAGTCAATGTGGCAAAAATTTGCAGAAATGAATTCTCTGCAAATTTCCACCCTCCTGTGGCCTCCTAAAGTCACTGGTCCCCTCACGAGGGTACAGAGGGGTGTGGCTCTCCGGCTCCTGACCCGACGACAATGGTTCACGCATTAACCTCAACGGGGTGTTTCTACAGGGTACCTGGCTTTGGGGACATCGCAGCCAAGTCCCAATCTGTTCTCGCCCAGACAAATGCACCTTCGATAAATGTTGCGGACTGCAGTCAGCAGCAGGAACCCTGGCTGATTTTCCCCTTCAGGCTTGCTAAGACCAACTGCATTCACTCAATCACCAGTCCAAAGGAGACCACCGAACAGGCGAGAGTTCAAACCTTCCCGATCTTTATGGCTCAGGAACATTAACATTTGGGCACTGTTCTTGTACGAATTATCTAATGAAAGAGATAATTTTTCCTCACTTTGTCTATGTACAAGGTCAGGGCATCAATCGCATGATTTGGTTTTAATTATTTATAAATTTCACCTTAATGTCCCTCCTTACGGGCAGCACGGTGACGCAGAGGGTTAGCCCTGCTGCCTCACGGCGCCGAGGTCCCAGGTTTGATCCCGGCTCTGGGTCACTGTCTGTGTGGAGTTTGCACATTCTCCCCGTGTTTGTGTTGGTTTCGCCCCCACAACCCAAAGATGTGCAGGCGAGGTGGATTGGCCACACTAAAAATTGCCCCTTAATTAGAAAAAAAAATGAATTAGGTACTCTAAATTAAAAAAATATATATCCCTCCTTACCTCATAGTCTCTCGTGACGGTAGTTCGAATTCTTCCCAAATAAGTTGCAATCATGCTGGAGATGTGGACAAATGGGCCCTGGGGGTTCAGGCAAGAAAAGTCATTTAATCATGTTGCCCTTCCTCATTCAATATTCCTTATTTTCCTTTACTTTGCACCCTTCTGTGCTCTCCCGGAGTCACTGGCACCCTCACAAGGGTATAGCTTCACAGAGGGATGTGGCCCTCTGGTACCTCACTCAAGTGTTTTCCCATGAGATATTGTCCTTCACCCAATGACTTATACTTGCCCCAAGCCCAAACCTCCAAGTGTTAATGGTGGACGCCACCAGGTTTCTTTTTCAAAAAATATTTTAATTGGAATTTTGCAGTTCATATATAATTTACAAAAAGTAATCATCATGTATTTACATATGTATAGTTCCTTTCACCCCCTTCCCCTCCCCCCTATCAGTTGGCCCCGCCCTCCCTCTCCACCCCTTCCCCTTTTAGGTGTTCCCTGGGTGTCTTGGTCTATTTACATTTTGGTAGAGCTTTACTTGTTTGCTTGCGCTGGCTCTGGCAGGGCCCTAGGTCTTGTGCTGGTTCTGTTTGTTTGTCTTGGAGTTCTTTTAACCCCTCCACCATTCCCCCCACCCCAATCCGTTGCTTCGTCCCTTCTTGATTCTTTATCTTTCCAACACGTACTCCCTTTCTCCACACACCCCTCCAGTTCTTTCTCAATATTTTATCCCTCCAATTATTTATCCTCCCTTTGACCAAGATTTTACTCATCTGACCAAATATCACCGCATGTGGCTCAGTATCATACTTTGTTTTAGAAAGTTCCTGTGACGTTTATTGGGAGCTTCATTATAGAAATATGAGCTCTTGTAGATCAATTCTCTTTTCTTCCCTCTTGTTCTGCCACCACGGCAGCATTTGCACTATCCCCATCTCTCCATCGCTACACTCCTTCCATCTCTCTCAGGTAATACATTTAAACCTTTAACTTACCACTTTCCCCAAAAATATTGTGCTGCCCGCTGCCAGGGAACATGTCAAACCAACCACCTTTGCTCCCAAGTTTTTCATTGTCAGATACTCCTCCAGAAGTACTCCAGTCAGAATGGTCTTCAGTTCTGGAATGCCTGAACCTAGATGTAAAGGACAAGTCCATCTGGATAAATCTCTGAAATATTATGAAGAGGAATGACAGAATAGAAAAGTCCTGGGGTTGATCAATAATATAGGAGCTTGCAAAACATCCAAAATTAATAATGGACCCTAAACAATTAGAGAAACCATGCCCTTACCTTTCACATTTGCTTTGATACCAGTTTTCTCTCTCCACCATTGCTGGTCTTGTCTACAGATGTCTGGGCCCTGTACTCTGGAATTCGCTCCCTACACCCCTCTGCCTCACTTTCCTCATTTAAGACACTTCTTAAAATCTACTTCTTTGGTCAAGCTTTTGGTCATCTGGGCAGCATGGTGGCACAGTGGTTAGCTCTGCCGCCTCACGGCGCCGACGACCCGGGTTTGATCCCGGCCCCGGATCAGTGTCCGTGTGGAGTTTGCACATTCTATTCTTCCCGTGTCTGCGTCGGTCTCACCCCCGCAACCCAAAGGTGCGCAGGGTAGGTGGATTGGCCACGCTAAATTGCCCCTTAATTGCAAAAGTATAACTGGGTACTCTAAATTTATTTTTTAAATTTACAAAAATAAAAAAAGGCTTTTGGTCATCTGACCTAATATCTCCTTTTGTGGCTGGGTGAAGCATCTTGGGATCTTCTATTATGATAAAGGAGTTATATAAATGTGACTTGTTGTTGTACTCTCTCTCTCTTCGAATGTTACTCCGTTGCCCACAACCTGAATCTCTTTAATCAGGATTCCACCCTTGCCACACTATTGAAATGGCCATAACCAGCATTGCAAATGCTGTTTTCTTTGACTGTGAATTTGGTAGATTAACCCTCCTCAATATATCTATAGCCTTCATCATAATTGACCAGTACATCTTCCTCTGATATCTCTCTTCTGTTTTGTCAATGTGATTGCCCTCGCCTAGTGCCACTCTTACCACTCTGATGGTAGTTGGAGAATCTTAAGCAAACAGCTTCCTTCCATTGTTGACTCTGGAATCCCCCAACGATCTAAACAAAAATTCACCTCGTCCTATACAGTCTGACACTCAAATTTCCAGGATCCGTGACAGAAATTCTGGGCAATTCAGCTGCGTAGGCCCAAAGCTCCCCAAACATTTTCACATCTCCAGCTCAGTCTCGTTCTTTAAGACACTCCCTAAAACCTACCTCTAAGACCAAGTGTATGATCATCTGTCTTAATGTCACCCTCTTTGGCTCAATATTTTGCCTGATTGTGCTCCTTGTCAATGTTGGAATCCTGTTACAATGAAGTGCAGGCTTTAGTTTGTAAAGAAGCTGTTGCCAATTGGGGCAAGTATATAAGAACTGGTTTACAGCAGGGAGGGGTCAGTGCTTTTGTGAATAAACCTGTTTGAAGAAAAGATTGGCTCCAGATTCATCCTTACCTCAATTTACGAATCGTGATTTTAACTACCTTTACCACAGAATCCCAAAAGGGTAGAAGAAGGCTATTCGGCCCATCGTGTCTGCACCAAGCTTCTGAAAGTTCGCCCTACCTAGGCCCACTCCCCCATCATATCCCCGTAACCCCACCTAATCATCACATCCCTGAAGACTAAGGGGCAATTTAACATGGCTAATCCACCTAACCTGCACATCTTTGCTGACAATTTTCCCTCCATAACCCAGAGTTACTGAGGCCCATTGTTGTGCTTCAACCTCTTCCCCAGCTGAGTTGAGCCAACTCAGCACACACCAGGGATCACGGTAAAGGAAGTTGGCAAACGTAGAGCTGAGATCACTTGTTAAAGGTGAACAAACACTTGGTCGTGGAGGTAGGTTTTAAGAGGTGTCTCAAAGAAAGTGAGCGAATTGGAAGTATGAAGAAGGAGTTTGTGGAGGTAATTCCAGAGCTTGAGGCCTACACAGCTCAATTGACAAAGATTACTATTACAGAAATTGTAATTGTATGAAAGGTGCTATGGAGAGGACCCGGCGGCTGTGATGGCCTCTGCAGCGGAATATGTTACCGGGGGCGAAATTCTCCGGTATTGGCGCGATGTCCGCCGACTGGCGCCCAAAACAGCACAAATCAGTCGGGCATCGCGCCGCCCCAAAGGTGCGGAATGCTCCGCATCTTAGGGGACCGAGTCCCAGCCTTAAGGGGCTAGGCCCACGCCGGACTAATTTCCGCCCCACCAGCTGGCGGAAAAGGCCTTTTGTGCCCCGCCAGCTGGCGTGGAAATGACATCTCCGGGCGGCGCATGCGCGGGAGCGTTAGCGGCCGCTGACGGCATTCCCGCGCATGCGCATTGGAGGGAGTCTCTTCCGCCTCCGCCATGGTGGAGACCGTGGCGAAGGCAGAAGGAAAAGAGTGCCCCCACGGCACAGGCCCGGCCGCGGATCGGTGGGCCCCGATCGCGGTCCAGGCCACCGTGGGGGCACCCCCTGGGGACAGATCGCCCCGCGCCCACCCCAGGACCCCGGAGCTCGCCCGCGCTGCCTTGTCTCGCCGGTAAGGTAGGTGGTTTAATCTACGCCGGCGGGACAGGCATTTTAGCGGCGGGACTTCGGCCCATTCGGGCCGGAGAATCGCGAGGGAGGGGGCCCGCCAACCGCGCGGCGTGATTCCCGCCCCCGCCGAATATCCGGTGCCGGAGAATTCGGCAACCGGCGGGGGCGGGATTCACGCCAGCCCACCGGCGATTCTCCGACCCGGCGGGGGGTCGGAGAATCTCGCCCCTGTTGTTTGTATTCCAGTTCCTGCCTGTCTGATTGACTACCCGCTTAAAGTGTTTGAGGGCAACTGGTGCAAATTGAATTTATGGAGATTGTTGTTCTTAATAGACATAGAATGACATGTAAATGGCCCCCAATTTTTTTTTCTCCTTTTAAAAAAATTTTAGAGTACCCAATTCATTTTTTCCAATTAAGGGGCAATTTAGTGTGGCCAATCCACCTAGCCTGCACATCTTTTGGGTTGTGGGGGAGTAACCCACGCAGACACGGGGAGAATGTGCAAACTCCACACGGACAGTGACCCAGAGCCGGGATCGAACCTGAGACCTCCGCGCCGTGAGGCACAGTGTTAACCACTGCGTCACCATGCTGCCCTTAAAAAGCCCCAATTTTAGTTATCCAGCACCGTTGCACCACTTTACCTTCAGTCTCATCAGAAATCCAAATAAAGACAATAAAATGCTTGCTTTTTGTTTTCTACATTATGCCAGCAACACTTTAACCGTTCTTCATTGGCTCTGAGACATCCCAAAGTCATAAAAGGCATGATATAAGTTCTATGCAAGTATGTTGGTTATTTTCTATCATTGCAAAACAGATATTTAATTTAAATATTTAATTCAGCTCAGCAATTGCTGAAAACACAACTAGCTTGTGCAGTGATGTGCAAAGCCTATTGGGGGCACTGCATCCACACATGACTGCACTGATAAACCAAGTTGCGATGGAAAGGTTAACGATGTGTTGAACATTATAACAGGTAAGGATAATCAATGCACCCAATGACGTTAACCAGTATTGTAACTCCGATGGCAGTAATTAACCCCACATTGGTAACATAACACACTGACTGACAGCATGCAAAAACAATAGGTTTTTCAAACAGTTCTTGTCTATTTGGCGTTATCACCCGTCATTGACAGGCAGTTGTTTGAGGATCTGACGGTTAAAATCCATCCGGACTTCAACCGATCTGCGCACCAACAGCAGAGGTCACCAGATGGCATTCAGAAGCAGGAACCCTGGTAGAATTTCCCATCCCTAGTCCAGCATCTGAGACGCCAATAGGGCCGAGATTAAAGAACTGGAGACTGACTGGCCATCAAACCTGGAACCGTCTGGCTACCATATTGCACTGCACTCCCTTCCCTGGCAGCCAGGAAGAGGCCGATGCTGGTCCAATTTCAATTTGCCGAGGAGGGCCCCAGGCCTGTTGCGGGACCATTTTGTCGTACCTATCACTGTTTGTCGTGCCTCCTTCCTTTTGGACCACTCCCCATGGTTGCATATTAAAACTGGGGGCAGCAGCCGGACGATACTCACCATAGAACCTATGAGCCATTCGAGCCTGCTCTGCGGTGGCGGTGTGGTATTGTCACTGGGCTAGTAATCCAGAGACCCAGGGTTACTGCTCTACGATTCCAGGTTCGAATCCCACCAGGGCAGGTAGTGAAATTTGAATTCAATAAAAAAAAGTCTGGAATTAAACGTCTAATGATGACCATGAAACCAATGTCGATTGTCGTAAAAACCCATCTAGTTCACTAATGTTCTTCAGGGAAGGAAATCTGCTGTCCTTACTCGGTCTGGCCTACATGTGACTTCAGATCCACACAGCACTGTGGTTGACTCTTAACTGTCCCCCACTGAAATGGCCGAACAAGCACCTCAGTTGAAGGGCAATTAGGGATGGGCAATAAATGCTGACGCAGCCGGCGATGGCCACATCCCAAGAACAAATTTTTAAAAAATGATCGTGGCTGATTGCCGAAATCAATGCCGTACTCCCGCCCTCTCCTCGTACCCCTTAAAGCCATTAAAATCTTTTAAAAATCTATCTCTGTTATAACCTGCCTGCTTACCATTGGCTGGGGACTAATGACAATCCCACAATCCTGTGGGAGTATGAGCTTCCCCAATGAGGGGGCGGAGAAACCATTAGTAAACTCCAAGTATAAATAAAGCTGGCCAGTTTGGAACCAGCAGGAAGGAGTGTGCAGCAAGGGAAGTTGCTGCTGCTGTTATATATATATATATGTTATTGTAAATAAATGTTATTACTTTGTATCCTTAAAACTCGTGCTGGATTCTTCGTGGCCCTCACTAAACTGGCGACGAGGGTTAAAGTGAATAGCTGTCTACACTGCTGAAGCCACCTCCCTGGATTTTTGTTGGATACAGGTTGGAAGTTGTTTTCTATTATACCATGCCTCTGTACGGACGTTTGGATGTTTTTGATGCTGCCCTGGGAAGCTGGAACCAGTACACACAACGGATGCGTTATTATTTCTGGGCAAATAATATCACCGAAAACGAGCGCCAGGTGGTCATATTGCTCACCGCCTGCGGCCCGCTTACGTTTGGGGTGATTAGGAGCCTTACGTACCCAGCTGCGCGGACACCAAAATGTTGGATGAATTTGTGAATATAGTGGGGCAACATTTTAACCCAACCCCGTCCACGATAGTCCAGCGTTACCGGTTTAATACCACTGGGAACACCCCAGGAGAATCCCTTGCCAATTTTCTATCCAGGCTACGCAGGATTGCGGAGTACTGTGACTATGGTGAGATCTTGTCAGAAATGTTACGCGACCGTTTGGTTTGCGGTATTAACAATGCGGCCACCCAGAGAAAGTTGTTAGCTGAGCCAACATTTTCAACAGGCCATTCAAATAGTATTGTCCCGAGAGAGCACAGAACGAGGAGTGCAGGAGCTACAGGGAATGGAAGTGCATGCCTTGGGGCGCAACCCCTTCCGTCAGAAAACGTCCCCCTGCACTCCTGCGGTACCTTGGGTGAGGTAACGCCCGGACCAACGCCAGTGGCCGTCGGACATTCCTCCCAGAAGGGAGCCTTCTCCAGAACCAATGGATGAGGAGCCATGTCTGTGACAGACTTGTAGGCGCCGACCCCGTCGCGGACGGCGGTCCTGGGGGCGCTAGAGGCGCAGTCGTTCCGACCAAAACTGGGACCAGCCCAGGGGCCATAACTGGGACCAGCCCAGGGGCTGTACCTTCCATGTGGATGAACCTGCGGCGACTACTCCTGAGGACGTGGAGACGGAGGACGACTGCCTGCAGCTGCATTGTGTGGCAGCTCCCCGTGTGGCGCCCATTAAGGTGACAGTACGGGTCAATGGCCACCCGCTTGAGATGGAGTTGGACACTGGCGCAGCGGTCTCCGTGATCGCCCAGAGGACATCCGACCGCATCAAGCAGGGTATACAGACCCTTACATTAACCGACTCACAGGCCAGGTTGGCCACCTACACGGGGGAACCACTGGACATTGCAGGAACTACAATGACCCCTGTTGTTTATGGACGCCAGGAGGGGCGTTTCCCACTTATCGTGGTGCGCGGCCATGGGCCCAGCCTGTTGGGTCGGGACTGGTTGCGTCATTTGCGGTTGCAATGGCAGCACATCCTCCAAACAGTTTCTGAAGGGTTGACTGAGGTGCTAGGACGATACCCAGATGTATTCCAGCCTGGTTTGGGGAAAATAAAAAGGGCCGTAGCCCGTATTCAAGTTAAACCAGGAGCCACGCCGTGCTATTTCCGGGCGCGCCCGGTGCCTTACGCCTTGCTCGAGAAGGTAGAAGGGGAGCTCACTCGTTTGGAGAGTTTGGGTATTATCAGGCCCGTCCGTTTTGCTGACTGGGCAGCACCAATTGTACCTGTAATGAAGCCAGATGCCACAGTTCGCTTGTGTGGCGACTATAAACTTACAGTGAATACGGCTTCCCGACTCGACCGATATCCAATGCCTCGCATAGAGGATCTCTACGCGAAGCCTGCAGGTGGACTCTCGTTCACAAAATTAGATATGAGTCACGCCTACCTGCAGTTGGAGCTGGACCCTGCCTCCCGACCATATGTAACGATTAATACACACCGGGACCTGTATGAATATACACGGTTGCACTTTGGAGTGTCCTCTGCCTGCGCAATTTTTCAATGTGTTATGGAGGGCATTTTGAGAGGTTTACCACGTGTTGCTGTCTACTTAGATGACGTTTTGATTACAGGGACGTCGGAGCAGGAACATTTGGAAAATCTGGAGGCTGTCCTTAGACGCTTTTCGGAGGCTGGAGTCCGTTTACGTCGCACAAAGTGCGTATTTCAGGCAAAGGAAGTAGTCTACCTAGGTTATCGGGTGGACCGCGAAGGTTTGCACCCCGTCGCAGAGAAGGTGCGTGCGATTCAACAGGCCCCCACCCCGACTGACACTTCGCATCTTCGTTCTTTTCTCGGTCTCGTAAACTATTACGGGAAGTTCCTCCCCAATCTGGCAACTACGCTGGCCCCATTGCACCTTCTGCTAAAGAAAAATCACCTGGGTTTGGGGTCAGCCGCAAGAAACCGCTTTCCAGCGGGTAAAGCAACAATTGTCGTCCACTGGGTTACTAACCCACTATGATCCTGGAAAGCCTTTGCTCGTCACATGTGATGCATCCCCGTATGGTATTGGGGCCGTCCTTTCCCACAAGATGGAGAACGGGGCCAAGCGACCGATAGCTTTCGCCTCCCGCACATTGACTGCAGCGGAGAAAAAGTACTCGCAGATCGAGAAGGAGGGCCTGACAGTGGTTTTTGCGGTGAAACGCTTCCACCAGTACGTGTATGGCCGCCATTTCACTATCGTGACTGATCATAAGCCTCTGCTGGGACTTTTCAGAGAGGATAAGCCAATACCGCCCATTGCTTCCGCACGGATCCAGCGCTGGGCTTTGTTGCTTGCTGCATACGAGTATTCTCTGGAGCACAAACCAGGAACGCAGATAGCGAATGCCGACGCACTGAGCCGATTGCCTTTATCGACCGGCCCCATGTCGACTCCCACGACCGGTGAGGTGGTTGCAACCCTAAATCTTATGGACACCTTGCCTGTCACGGCATCACAGATCCGTGAGTGGACCCAGACGGAGCCAGTCCTGTCAAAGGTTCGGCACATAGTCCTGTGTGGTGGGCAGCATAGACAGCTCCCAGGTGAGTTGCGGGCATTTTCCTCCAAGCTGTCAGAATTCAGCGTGGAAGACGGCACCCTCTTGTGGGGGATGCGTGTGATTGTCCCGGAAAAAGGCCAGGAGCTGATACTAACAGACTTGCACAATGGGCATCCAGGTGTGACCAAAATGAAAATGTTGGCCCGGAGTTATGTCTGGTGGCCAGGCCTCGACACCGACTTTGAGAAGGTGGCCCAAAACTGCTCCATTTGCCAGGAGCATCAGAAGCTTCCGCCGGCCGCGCCCCTACATCACTGGGAATGGCCAGGGCGGCCTTGGGCACGCTTGCATGCAGATTTCGCAAGCCCTTTTCAAGGATCCATGTTCCTTCTATTAATTGACGCCAAGTCTAAATGGCTAGAGGTGCATAAGATGCAGGGGACAACGTCCTGCGCAACAATTGAAAAGATGCGTTTGTCTTTTAGCACGCATGGCCTCCCCGAGGTGCTGGTCACGGATAACGGCACTCCATTCACGAGTGAGGAGTTTGCGAGGTTCACGAAGATGAACAGCATCCGCCATATCCGCACTGCCCCTTACCACCCGGCTTCAATTGGGTTGGCAGAGCGTGCAGTGCAGACATTCAAAAGAGGCCTAAAGAAGCAGTCTTCCGGATCAATGGACACGAGACTGGCTCGCTTTTTGTTTACGTATAGGACCACCCCCCATGCGGTGACTGGGGTAGCTCCCGCAGAACTCCTAATGTGCCGGAGACTTTGCACCCGCCTTAGTATGGTTTTCCCGGACATTGGCGCAAAAGTACGCTGCACACAAGAACGGCAGGGACAGGGATTTTCTCGGCATCAGCCGATTCGGCAGTTTGCGCCCGGTGACCCAGTATTCATTCGGAATTTTGCTGGTGGTGCCCAATGGGTTCCTGGTGTAATCTTTCGCCAAACGGGCCCTATATCTTACCAGGTGCAAGCCCAGGGTCGTTTCCAGCGCAAACATGTAGACCACGCTCGGTCCAGAAGAGTATCCCCTCAAAGGATTCCCCGCCCCCGGAGCTCATTTCAACAGCCGCAGAGACCAGAGACAAGGGAAGGTATTCCTCACAATCCTCCACTGGTGCCTCACTCGAAGCCTGCGCAGGTCGTTACAGAACCGAATGGAGATAGAGATGCTGACATGACGGAGGCAGCAGACTCTGACTCCGAGATGGAGACACAGGATGCATCAGAGGGGGAATCCTCGGGTCCACGGGCCGTGGATGTACAACCGTAGCGCCGGTCTCCGTCCCGTTACACGCCGCCTGATCCAGCGCCGGGTGCAAATGGTGTCCGGCCTGCGGCAAAACGAGTCCGACGCCCTCCTTCGCCAGGGTCTTCGGTGGATTCCTTGGACTTTGGGGGGGAGGGATGTGAAAACCTGCCTGCTTACCATTGGCTGGGGACTAATGACAATCCCACAATCCTGTGGGAGTATGAGCTTCCCCAATGAGGGGGGGGGAGAAATCATTAGTAAACTCCAAGTATAAATAAAGCTGGCCAATTTGGAACCAGCAGGAAGAAGTGTGCAGCAAGGGAAGTTGCTGCTGCTGTTATATATATATGTTATTGTAAATAAATGTTATTACTTTGTATCCTTAAAACTCATGCTGGATTCTTCGTGGCCCTCACAAAAATCTCTTTCTTTAACACATTCACATCCTTCTCTGGTAGACAGTTCCACAGGATCACTGCTTCCTGAGTGAAGAAATCTTTCCTCATCTCAGTCCTAAATGGTGTACCCTGTATCCTGAGACTGCATCCCCTGGCTCTAGATTCCCCAACCAGGCAAAACATCCTCCCTACATCCAGCCCTGTTCGAATTTTATACGTTTCAATCAAAAACCTCCATCTCCCGATTTTCTACCCAGCCCCGACCTCTTGCCCTCGGCCAAAGTCCCAGTCGGTTCTGCTCCTCTTTTCGATGGGCAAATGTCTCCAAGGAGCATAAGTGGGACCCTCAGTTGCTCGCAAGAAGTGCAAATTTGGAATTTACTGCCATTCAACCCTTCAGTTTTAATCAAGTAACTATTACTTTACGAGGATCGCAGTTGCGTGTCCAGGATTTCAAGAGAGTAACAATCCCCCCAGAGCAATATCACCTCTAATGCAACATCCCATTTATCAATCATGCTATTGCCATGGCTTCTGCCTGCTTTTCTCTCCTCCGCTTTTAAGGGTGCTGACTCATCTCCATTCTGTCTGTGTGAGCTTTCAAACTGGAGCCCTATCACTTCAACAACAACGTGCTCTCATGCAGTTCCTTAAATATAGAAAATGTCCCAAGTTATCTCACAGATGGGAACGGCAAACAAATAAACAGTGAGAAAGTCGCAGAGGCTGAGCGCCGGTGAAAGAAAGTTTGCTCAAATCCATGGGTTTCAAAGATCTCTTTTTAAGGGGGGGAGGGAAGAGGAAGGGCTGATGGCTCAGGGAGAGAGTGGAAGTTCAGGTTAGTGTGGCGAAGGGAGGAGAGGAATGCTTTCAGAAGCCTAAGTTGGAAGATCAAAGTGTGTGAGAATGGACATAAGGCTGGAGAACAATGAAGAGAAAAAGGTGGAGCAAAGTCACGTAAGGACTTTAAGACGAGGACATGGAATTTCAATTTAATAAGTGAGTGAAAGTTGGGTCAGGGAGGACACAGGTGACGGGTAAGTGGGACTCAGTACATCTTGAACTTGTTGGAGTCAATGGTGCTTGGAGGACACCAAGGAGGCCATTAGAGTAAGTGCAAAGGTGGAACTGTACAGGGGTCGGACCCTCCCCCACCCCCACAGTCTTAGGAATGGATAGGATCTGAAGTTCAAAGCTCAACTCAGGGATGAACAAAACGTTGAGATGGTCAACAGTTCAGTTCTGCTTGAGCAATTGGTCAGAGAGGGGGATGGTAAGAGAGTGGAGTTTGTGGCAGCGTTTGAAAATGATGTCTGGCTTTCCAGGTGTCCAGTTTGAGAAAGTTTTTAAAATAAATTTAGAGTACCCCATTCATTTATTCCAATTAGGGGGCAATTTAGCTTGGCCAATCCACCTGCCCTGCACATCTTTGGGTTGTGGGGGCGAAACCCACACAAACACGGGGAGAACATGCAAACTCCACACGGACAGTGACCCAGAGCCGGGATCGAACCTGGGACCTCAGCACCGTGAGGCTGCAGGGCTAACCCACTGCGCCACCGTGCAGCCCCCAGTTCGAGAAAGTTGAGTCTCATCCTAGACTTGATGCTGAAGAGGTAGTTTCACAAATTGAAAGGGATTGTGAAGTCGGGATGAGTGGTGGAGAGGTCGAGCTGGGTATCATCAGCGTAGTTATGGCACATTCCTGTATTCCACTGACACCATTGTACTGTCACTAGTCCTCACTGAGATCAGTACAGGTCAGACCAAAAGTTTGACCTGGGACCTTACTGGTCCAAAATGAAAACAAGGGGCGGGATTCTCTGATCCTGAGGCTAAGTGTTGACGCCGTTGGAAATGCCGTCGCGTTTCCCGACGGCGTCAACATGGCCGCAGGTTCAGCATTCTGGCCCCTACAGGGGCAGTGGGTCCGGCGCGAACCCCCTCATACGCAGTCCCACCGGCGCGATTCCCGCGCATGCGCGGTGTCTCCCTTGTGCATGCCGGCCCTGACCCAACATGGGTCGGCGTGGAATAAAGGAGGCCGGGAGACAGATCGGTGGGTCCCGATCGTGGGCCAGGCCACATCGGAGGCCCCCCCCCCCCCCCCGGGGTCGGACCCCCCCCCCCCCTCCCCCCAGCCCCACAGGCCGCCACCCGACCCGTCAACGCCAAGGTCCCGCCGGCTCAGGGCAGGTTAGGGCAGCGGCGGCGGGACCCGTTTTTTTTTTTACGGCCACTCGGCCCATCCGGGCCAGAGAACCGCGGGGGGGGGGGGGGGCCGTGTAGAGCTCTGACCACGCCGGCCCCAATGGCACCGATTCTCCGCTCTGCAGAGAATCGCGTCCCGGCATCGGGACGGCGTGGCGCCAGTTGCGCGGCCCGCAGGCGATTCTCTGACCGGGCGTGGGGTCGGCGAATCCCGCCAAAGAAATGTTGGAAATACTCAGCAGCCAATGGCAGCAATTGTGCAGGGAAACAGAGGCAATGGGCTGGGTTCTCCCAAAAAAGGACAAAGGGCAACGTTCGCTGGAAAGATTTCTAAGTGTGGTAATGAGCGGGAACTGCCCCAAGCTCGGCCCAGTGAGGCTGGCAACGCTATTCAACATGAATTGGTCCACTTAATGAGGTTCCTTGCCACAAATGAAGGCTCGCCAGCTGATTCGCCGGCACCGCATTCTCCAGTCCCCCCGCTAACAATGCCGAGCAGCACTTGCTCAGTCAACCCGACCCAGCTCGCAACAATGGTGCCCAGGAGACCAGCCCCATGATTCGGGGATGCAGACCTGGGGAGGGTCCTAGACTCAGTGGAGGCCAGGAGAGATGTCCTGTTTCCCCCAAGGGTCCCAGTGGGTCAGCCACAGGGCAGCCAGTGCTGCCTGGGATGAGGTGGCGGCAGCAGTCAGCCGAGGCAGTGTGACCAAGAGGACTGGCCTCCAGTGTTGAAAAAAGGTCAACGACCTACATCGGACAGCATGAGTGAGTAGACACCCCCACCCACCCCCCACCCCCACACCCGAGATCTTTCCGTCCCCGCGAAAGCATCCACCCCCCCAACTCTCCATGCGACCCCCATCCTTCCCTTCACACACCCCCATCCCACCACTGTGAACATGCTTGTGGCTAACAATGCCCCCCTCTGTGTCCCCACAGGAAAAGCTCTCCCGCAATCGGCGAGAAAGGGCCCAGAGTGGCAGAGACACACTAGACACAAGAATCTTCACCTCCTTTGAGGGCAGCCCAGAGGACAGGGTGGTCATCCATGCGAGGTTGGCGGGCGTCTCATGGGATTGCATTAGATCTCACAAGGCGTTGCGAGCCAGGTAGATTCTGGAAGCGGGGTATCCTGGCTTCAACAGCCACGTGGCCATTCAATTGCGCCCTTCGAATTTTTTATGGAGTCCGAACTAAAGACGCCAGCAAGACCCGCTCCTCCGAGATTGGTTGTCCAAACTTAAGTTGAAAGTTCCCCTGCACCTTCCACCCACAGATATCGCGACCCCACCTCCCCCCGCAGACAAGGGAACACCCTCAACCCTCCCCCTATCACTAAATGTCCATGTCATCCCACACACCACCAAGGCATGAGGGTGATCCGGCCCCACCCCCATCCTTCCTTGACGGCATCAGGGCTTTGCCCACCCCCACCCGTGCCCCACCCTGAGGGGATCATACCCCACTATGGGGTCGCTGAGGGCCCCCCATCCTTTTCAGAACCCCCTTTTAGGCCCCACCCCTTACAGTGCCCCTTTGCACCCAGACACTTCCCCGGCACTGCCAACTTGGCACCACTGCGATGTGAACCTGGGCATGCTCAGGTTCCAGGGTCAGTGCCAGGGCACTGCCCTGCTCGGTCACCAGTCACCCAGGGGTTCCAATGGCCCCCAGCGTGGTCATCACATCTGGTCTCAGTTGATGGAGACCAGTACTGATTGGCGTGGGCCTTAAGCTGCGCCATTAGAGCCGGTGAATCCCAGGAGGCCATGAGCCAGATCGCGGCGGGCACTGTAGGTCAGGAGCATCGCGATCAGCTCCTCTCCCGGTATTCACCATGGGGGGGGAGAATCGCACCCAGTATTTCAGGTCTATGGTCTTACTGCTCCATATTTTATTTATTATTTTGTGTATCATAGTATCATAGAGTATCACAGAATTTACAGTGCCGAAGAAGGCCATTGGGTCAATCGAGTCTGCACTGGCCCTTGGAAAGGGCATCCTACCTAAGCCCACACCGCCACCCTATCCCCATCATTCAGTAACCCCCCCTAACCTTTTTTGGACACTAAGGGCAACTTAGCACGGCCAATCCACTTAACCTGCACATCTTTGGACTGTGGGTAGAAACCAGAGCACCAGGAGGAAACCAACACAGACACTGGGAAAACATGCAGACTCCGCACAGTGACCCAAGCTTTCTTGAACCACTGCAGTCCATGCAGTGTAAGTACAGCCACCCTGCTGTTAGGGAGGGATTTCCAGGATATTGACCCAGGCACAGTGAAGGAACGGCGATATATTTCCAAGATAGGATGCCGTGTGGCTTGAAGGGGAACCTCCAGGTGGTGGGGTTCCCAGGTATCTGGTGCTCTTGTCCTTCTAGGTGGCTGAGGTTGGGTGTTTGGAATGTGCTGTCGCAAGAGCCTTGGTGAGTTGCTGCAGTGCATCTTGTAGATGATGCCCACAGTAGCTACTGTGTGTCAGTGGTGGTAGGAGCACATGTTGGAACTGGCGGATGGGGTGCCAATCAAGCGGGGCTGCTTTGTCCTGGATGCTATCCAGCTTCTTGAGTGTTGTTGGAGCTGCACTCATCCAGGCAAGTATGGCTTAGTGAAATGAAAATGAAATGAAAATCGCTTATTGTCACGAGTAGGCTTCAATGAAGTTACTGTGAAAAGCCCCTAGTCGCCACATTCCGGCGCCTGTTCGGGGAGGCTGGTACGGGAATTGAACCGTGCTGCTGGCTGGCCTGCCTTGGTCTGCTTTAAAAGCCAGCGATTTAGCCCAGTGAGCTAAACCAGTATTGCATTAGATGAAAGTTGGCCACAGGAAAGTAAAATCACCAATCGGTCCTTCCATTAGGATGGTATGCTGAAAGGTAGCAGGGGTCAGAGAATCGGTGCTACAATATTTGAGCCCTATCAAATGCACTTTCATTAAGTGCAGCGGCTGGCCGGGAAAGAAGGAACAAGAATTTACCTCAGCTCTCAGGAGACCTTTGCTCATAACACCTTCTTTGCAACAACTTTTCCTCAAACTCCGAATCTACTACTGGAACTTAGAGATGGCCTGCTGAGTATCTAGCCCGGCATCTCGGTTCATCTTGACATGGGAATGTTCTTCCCAGAAGACGGGGTTGAGCGGCTGTATTTTGTGGCGTATTCGCAGGGGTGCTGGGAAATGGATTACACAAATACTGTTTGGTCTATAAATACACCGACGGTGGCAGACTTACCTCCTGACTGCGGTGACACACACTGAGAGAAGCCAGTGGAGAATGTGGTCATTGCAATCGGGTACACAGTCCAAGAGATGTATTGCAGGAGATTGCTGTCTTCTAACTGCTCAAAGAGCCATCGGTGGGCTGCAGAGACATATAAAACATAGGAAGCTCCAAATCCAGACTTCAGTAATAAATAAAACAGGCTGTTTCTGTTTCACCGTCAAATTTAATTGGCAAATGTGCTCAAACTACTATGTTAGGCTATGTGTTAATGTTGTTTCCACTCTCTGTATCAACATATGACAATTGTCTGGTCTAAAATTAATAATTTGGGGGAATTGCTCAGCTCTCCTTTCTTTAAATTATAAAGTACCCAATTATTTTCTTCCAATTAAGGGGCAATTTAGCATGGCCAATCCACCTGCACAGCACATCTTTGGGTTGTGGGGGTGAATTCAGACACGGGGAGAATGTGCAAACTCCACACGGACAGTGACCCAGAGCCGGGATCGAACTTGGGACCTCGGCGCCATGAGGCAGCAGTGCTAACCACTGGGCCACCGTGCCGCCCCTGTTCAACTCTCCTTGTGCTACTTCCTAATTAGTCTGACGGTCCTACTGAATCTGTTAAAACTCGCTGTGTACATCAGCGGGTTAACAATTACAGAATGCCACAGCACTCAGTAAGGAAATACCAGAGAGTAATTAATGCAAAAGGTTGCAAAGGCAGGACAAGGGCAGAAAGTAAAACAGGAAAGTAAGCCAGATATTTAATTATTGACTAAATACATACACTCATTATAACCAATGGAACTACATCATTGGATTTTACTCTATTGAAAATAATTTTAAAAAGTGGATGTTAAAATGTAAAATTCCTGAAACCCGTTGGCTTCACAGACACCTGTTTTCGCTTGATTTAACAGCACTCTGGATCACATGCGCAAGGATCACAGGGCCAGCTGGGGAGACAAGGCCTAAATTGCTGGCAAAGCCAGGATTAAAAAACGTGCCCCGATTGCAAAGTTATACATAAGGCCATCTCCAACCCCATGAAGATCAGGGGCCTTCCCAGCACAGGGCAACTCCCAGCCTAACCCAATGGCAAGCCACGCCACATCTCGCCAAACCCCCCTTGGCACTGCCCCCTTCACATGCCCACTTTGTACTGCCAGAGGGAACTGTCTGGGAGCGGTGCCAGGGAATGCCCAGCCTTGTACTTCAACCCCCGGGGCTTCCAGGCACCTCTACGCCCCCAGCAAGGTCAACGCAATTGGCGGGGAAAATCTCGAACTGAGATCTCATTGGCGCAAATCCAGTTTTGGCCCTCTCGCAAGATTCAGCAGTCATAATGGGATTGCACCCATGGTGAATGGAGCTATTAGATCTCACTAAGCACATTCGTCACTGCACCTAGCAGTCCGGTGATCCGTCTCCATTCTACCTTATATAAGAGCTTATAACGGGCATGCCCTGCTTTTCTTACTCGGTTGTTCATTGATAATAGTAGGAAACAGCTTAATTGGTGTGTTTTTTTATACATTTAGAGTACCAATTAATTTTTTTCCAATTAAGGGGCAATTTAGCGTGGCCAATCCACCTAACCTGCACATTTTGGGTTGTGGGGGCGAAACCCACGCAAACACGGGGAGAATGTGCAAACTCCACACGGACAGTGACCCAGAGCCGGGATCGAAGCTGGGACCTCGGCGATGTGAGACAGCAGGGCTAACCCACTGCGCCACTGTGCTGCCCTCTTAATTGGTGGTTAAAGACAAACATATATGGTAGCACAGTGGTTAGCATTGTAGCTTCACAGTGCCAGGGTCCCAGGTTCGATTCCCGGCTTAGGTCACTATCTGTGCAGAGTGTGCACGTTCTCCCCGTGTCTGCGTGGGTTTCCTCCGGGTGCTCCAGTTTCCTCCCACAAGTCCCGAAAGACGTGCTGTTAGGTAATTTTGACATTCTGAATTCTCCCTCTGTGTAACTGAACAGGAGCTGGAGTGTGGTGACCAGGGGCTTTTCACAGTAACTCCATTGCAGTGTTAATGTAAGCCATGCTAAGTTGCCCTTAGTGTCCAAAAAGGTTAGGAGGGGTTATTGGGTTATGGGGATAGGGTGCAAGTGAGAGGTTAAGTGGGTCGGTGCAGACTCGATGGGCCGAATGGCCTCCTTCTGCACTGTATGTTCTATGTACGTATGTATGTACTTGTGACAATCAAGATTATTATTATTATATACAGATGTGAAATGCCTCAAGTTCAAACCCCACTCTGCGCTGTTAATCTATCTCAAGCAGGAGTCAGCAGTTGGGGATGTACAATTGGCCTCAGTGCCCCTGGTGTAGAGAAAGATCGCGTCCAGCCAGCCCTGATCACAATCCAGTGACTGCTGCTGAAAATGGTCCATGTGTTTATGGTGGGTAAGGACAGAATTGCGTTTGGTTATGATGCCCTGCGCAATCTAATAACTTGGTTAAGATGAAGGTTGCCAACTTGGAGGAGGTGCCAGTGCTGCAGTAAAGGTAGGAATCTGGTACTTTTAAGGATATTATGCTTACACGATACAGGGCATTGGTTAGATCACATTTCAATTTATTTTTATTTTTTTCTTCTCCTTTTTCACATTTTCTCCCACATTTACACCCATCAACAATAAACAATAATCAGCAAGATATGTCAGTCCCCATAATAACAACGATCCCATCTACCCACCAACCCCCAAACCTCAGCCCGCATGTTTACATAAACAGATGACAAAAAGGAATCAGGGATCACATTTCAAATATTGCGTGCAGTTTTGGTCTCCTTATTTAAGGAAGGAAGTTAATTCATTGAAGGTGGTTCAGAGGAAGTTTACTAGATTGATACCTGGAATGAGTGGATCATCTCATGAGGATAGTCTGGACAGCCTGGGCTTGTTTCCATTGGATTTTAGAAGAGTGAGGGTTGACTTAGAACATAGAACATAGAATTTACAGTGCAAAAGGAGGCCATTTGGCCCATTGAGTCTGCACCGACCCTTGGAAAGACCACCCCACTTAAGCCCACACTTCCACCCTATTCCCGTAACCCAGTAACCCCTCCTAACCTTTCTGGACACTAAGGGCAATTTAGCATGGCCAATCCACCTAACCTGCACATCTTTGGGCTGTGGGAGGAAACCGGAGCACCCGGAGGAAACCCACGCAGACACGGGGAGAACGTGCAGACTCTGCACAGACAGTGACCCAAGCCGGGAATCAAACCTGGGACTCTGGAGCTATGAAGCCACAGTGCTAACCACTGTGCTACCGTGCTGCCCACTCTGGAAATGGAAGAGAGAGGGGACTTAATTGAAGTTTATAAAATCCTGAATGGCCTCGACCATGTGGACTTGGAAAGGATGTTTCCTCTTGTGGGTGAGTCAAGAGCTAGGGGCACAGTTTTAAAATTAGGAATCACCCTTCTATGACAGAGATATGGGGAATTTTTCTCTCAGTGTTGTGCAACTTTGGAACTCTCTGCCTCAGGAAGCGGTGGAGGCAGATTTATTGTATATTTTTAAGGCGGATGTAGATAGATTCTTGTTGGGTAAGGGAATCAAGGTAGATGGGGAATGTAGAACTCAACACAAACAGAACAGCCTTGATCTTATTGACCGGCAGAGCAGACTCGAGGGGTAAATGGCCTACTTCTGATCCTATTTCTTATGTTTGTGTATATCTATTGTCCTCTGAGGTGATTTTTTCACTGTAAGTATGGCAGGGTGAAACATGTGCCTAAAGAGTTAACTCGTTGAGGAGTCTTGTAGCTGTGGGGAAGAAGCTGTTCCTATGTCTAGATGTGCGAGTCTTCAGACATCTGTACCTTCTGCCTGATGGAAAGGTCTGGAAGAAGGCAATGCCTGGGTGGGAGGGGTCTC
Organism: Scyliorhinus torazame; assembly: GCF_047496885.1. Taxonomy (NCBI): domain Eukaryota; kingdom Metazoa; phylum Chordata; class Chondrichthyes; order Carcharhiniformes; family Scyliorhinidae; genus Scyliorhinus; species Scyliorhinus torazame. Next base: position 37,948,457 of record NC_092722.1, read on the forward strand.
TGATAATGCTGTCTGCCTTCCTGAGGCAGCGGGAGGTGTAGACAGAATCAATGTGAGGGTAGCAAGCTTGTGAGATACATTGGGCTGAGTTCACCACACTCTGTAGTTTCTTGCGATCTTGGGCCGAGCAGTTGCCATACCAAGCTGTGATGCAGCCGGATAGGGTGCTCTCTATCGCACATATGTAGAAGTTTGAGAGTCGATGCAGACATGCCAAATATCTTTAGCTTCCGTAGGAAATAGAGACGTTGTTGAGCTTTCTTGACTGTTGCATCAACGTGAGTGGACCAGGACAGACTGTTGATGATGGTGACCGACAGGAATTTAAAGCTATCGACTATCTCCACTTTGGAGCCATTGCTGCAGACGGGAGTGTGTGTCGTGCTGTGCTTCCTGAAGTCGATGATCAGTTCCTTGGTCTTTCCAACATTTAGAGAGAGGTTGTTTTCGGTACACCATGCAACCAAGCGATTTATCTCATTTATGATTTTATGTTCATTTAGTAAAGTTGCATAAAGCATTTTCCAATAACTCAAGCTGAGTCATCCCAGCGAACCTGTGGCCTGTCTGTGATTTCTATTGGACAGCACTGAATAAAGCAACGTGACTGGTGTAGAAAATCCTGCCCATTGCCATCAAGAAAGTCATGGAAAAACTGGCAAAACTGTAAGTTCAAAACAATAAGGCAAATGCAGGTAGTAACGTCCCCCCATGATCAGTCATAGGACCACCACTGGCAATCATATTTATTTGTATGTTGTGTGATAAATGTAGGAAATGTTTAGATAGATTGTAGCTATATATCTGTTGCAGTAATATTATTAAAGAATCTAGGTTAAGGTGTCCAGACTATATGATGCAAAATATGCAATTAAGATGTCGTAAATGTGTGATCCTTATTCATTCCAACTATAGAATGATAGAATCCCCACAGTGCAGAAGGAGGCCATTCAGTCCATCAAGCCTACACCAGCCCTTTGAAAGAGCACCCCACCTAGGCCTACCCCCTGTCTTATCCCAGCAACCCTAGCTAACCTTTTGGACACTAAGGGCAATTTAGCATGACCAATCCACCTAACCTGCACATCTTTGGACTGTAGGATGAAACCATAGCACCTGGAGGAAACCCATACAGACATGGGGAGAATGTGCAACTTCCACCCAAGGCTGGAATTGAACCCGGGTCCCGGGCGTTGTGAGGCCTATATAAGGCCTAATAAGTTCATCTATATAATGCCTAATGGAATTTTGTTATGATTGCTGAATACTCCCTGGAGAGTAGATAATTTGAGACATTGGGCGGGATTCTCCGCGCACCGGCAGGGTGGGCCACACCGGCGCCGAGGAGTGGCGTGAATCAATCCGGCGTCGGGCCGCCCCGAAGGTGTGGAATCCTCCGCACCTTCAGGGGTTAGGCCAGCGCCGGAGTATTTGGCACCACGCCAACCGGCACCGAAGGGCCTCCGCCGGCCGGCGCGAGTTGGCGCATGCACGGGAGTGCCAGCGTGTGCTGGCATTATCCCAGCGCAGGGGGGTTCTTCTCCGCACCAGCCATGGCGGACCGTTACAGCGGCCGATGCGGAGGGAAAGAGTGCCCCCATGGCACAGGCCCGCCCTTGGATCGGTGGGCCCCGATCGCGGGCCACGCCACTGTGGCGGTACACCCCGGGGCCAGATCCCCCCGCACCTCCCCCAAGGACTCCGCAGGCCGCCCGTAGAGGCAGGTCCCGCCGGTAAGGACCTGGACTCATTTACACCGGCGAATGGCAGCACGGTGGCGCAGTGGTTAGCATTGCTGCCTCACGGCGCCGAGGTCCCAGGTTCGATCCCGGCTCTGGGTCACTGTCTGTGTGGAGTTTGCACATTCTCCCCGTGTTTGTGTGGGTCTTGCCCCCACAACCCGAAGATGTGCAGGTTAGGTGGATTGGCCACGCTAAATTGCCCCTTAATTGGAAAAAATGACTTGGGTACTCTAAATTTATTTATTTTTTAAAAAAATTTTTAAATAATAATTTATGCTGCGGGACTGGCCGAAAATGGGCGGCCGCTCGGCCCATCGCGGGCCGGAGAATCGCCGGGGGGCCGCTGCTAGCGGCCGCTGACCGGCGCGATTCCCACGCCCGCCAAAACCCCACACCGGAGAATTCGGCAGCTGGTGGCGGGGCAGCATTCACACCGCCCCCCGGCAATTCTCCGACCCAGCGGGGGTTCGTAGAATCACACCCATTGTAGTTTAGACTAAAATAAGCAGGTCAGGGCATCTCAGTAGGATAAAGATGATGTAATTAATGAGGAGCCAGGTCTGTAGCAGCCAGTTTAGTTTTTAGTTTTGCCAGGAGCTTTAACGTGAGCAGCAGCTTTTGCCAAAGGCTGCCAGGTTAAGCAGCAGTGTGACAAAGACAGAAGGGGCTGCAAGCTCTTTCCTGAAAGGGTCTCTCACTCTCTTCAAACAGTCTTTCCAATAAATCTCTATTCAAGTGTACAGCAAGTAACCCTGTGTTTGCCAACTTTATTTGTAAGTGACTTTTGACCTGTGATGGGCTTTGCTTCATTGGAGATAGAGAATATATAAGTTGGAAGTCAAAGTGATCCATTTATTTTTAAGAATCATTTAACTGTTGACTGTTAATTGTAAGCTATTTTCTGTGATGGTAATGTAGTTTAATCCTGTGTTAATAATAAAGTTGAATATAACAATGCTCTATTGTCAGTAGAATCACTCCTGGAGCGAAATATCCTTTCCTCAGTTCTACAAATTTAAAAAAATCATTTGGAGATCTTGTCCGGTATCCTAACAAATGTTGGGGTCTGGTCCGGGATCTTAGCAACTGTTGTAAAAAAGCCAGAGCAGGCAGCCCATCTTGTAATTGGTATCCAACCTCTCTGGAGTTGTTAGTTTTCTTCTGTCAGCTGAACTATTGTGCAAACCCTCTGGCAACCGTAACATGTTTAGTTATGAGGCCATCCCTTTTCAATAACTTTTTCCATGTTGCTTTCTCCTAGGCTCTCAGATCACAGGAGTATATGTCATTTCCTTCTCTGTTACTACAGGCTATTACAGTTAACCCTTTGTGGGACTTGGTCTAATATGCTACATTACGCTACAAGAACAAGATTCTGATATACTGTATGTAACATGTTCTGTTCATTCTCAGATAGGTGAAAATTCCATCCTAAGCAGTCTGACCCTAACCCTAATGTCTCAACTTATATAAAGGCATATTGCTGAGCAATCTGCGGTCCTCCTAGGATCAAGGTAGATAAACGGATGTATCACCATAAAGGAACACACAGCAAAACAAATAATATAAACCTCTGTCTCTGCTTACCTTTGAGAAGTTTGACCACTGTGAAGTCCAGTGCAAAACTAATGAGAGCCATTAACACGCCAAGAATGAAGAGAAAATACCAATCGTCTCCTACACGGAAGAGGTGCCGCTTGACAAAACCCAAGCATCCTGCAGAACAGAGCAAATGGAGCATGAAAAGTATTCATTAATACTGGCATCCAAGTGACTGTCATTTTCGAGACTGCTAAGTTGGTCATTGGGTTTTGAGGCAATTGTAACAGTGAGGCTATCAAAGCTCACCGTTATTGTAGCACAAATCAGACACAATGGGATGAATTCTCCACCTACACAGCCACATTTTCTTTGGCGGCGCGATGGCGCTGGCAGTGGGATTCTCTGTTCCCGCCGCCGGACAAAGGGATTTCCCATTGTAGCCACCTCATGCCATCGGGAAACCCGCGGGTAGAATGCACTGCCGGCAGAACAGAGAATCTCACCGGTGTAGAATTCACCCCAACATTTGGCATCTGCGCATGTGCAGTTAAACATGGAAATTAGGAGGCTTTGCCCTGCTGAAGTACAGTAGTGCCTTGCTGTTGCATACAGCTTTAAAACACATGACGTTTCTGTACATATTTACAGGATACCCATTAAGGATACCAGAAAAGAAAAAAAAACCCCAGAAAAGTTATAGATTCAAGGTGAATTTCTAACAGTCTGATAAGTTTTAAGCACCACCGAGCAGTCTCTTCGTGACTGAATTTTTTTTCCCAAGTGTGGAGAGTCACTCCTTCAGGTTTTAATTATTGTTGGAGATTTTATAAAAGTGCAATGAATGGCGATCTCCACTTTTTGTTCATTGCTTACCACATAATCTGGGTTATTGTGCTTTGCTTATGGCTCCCAACAGTTCAATCCCGAAAGCAATAATTAACTGAGCCATAAATACTTTAAAAAATACATTTAGAGTACCCAATTCATTTTTTCCAATTAAGGGGCAATTTAGCGTGTTCAATCCACCTACCCTACACATCTTTGGGTTGTGGGGGTGAAACCCACGCAAACACGGGAAGAATGTGCAAACTTCATACGAACAGTGACCCATAGCCAGGATTGAACCTGGGATCTCTGCGCTGTGAGGCAGCAGTGCTAACCACTGTGCCACCGTGCTGCCCTAACTGAGCCATAAATACTTAAAGGTTCCAATCTATGCTGCTGATGTAACACAATCATTGGCTTCTCTGCCTTGAGCTGGGGAGTGGAAGGATCAGCAAGGGTTCCCATATTGTAACTTTATATGTTATCGTTAATGGGCATGTTGACATTGTCTGAGGAGTTCACCAGGGTTCGAGCCATTACTTCATGTGGGCAAATACTCTGCCAACATTAACGATCTGGTGTCATATATGATACATGGTTACTTAAATGTGTCACAGGAGACCGGTCAATGGATGGCTCCAGAATCACACCATCAGTGTTGTAACTTCTATGGCAGGAATTGACCCCACACTGATAACACAACACACCAACTGACATCATGTGAAGAAATGAGCAGGAGGGAAAATTGCTCAAAAATGGTGCATATATAATTAATGCCATCAAACTTTGCAGAGTCGCATCCTCCAACTCTCTTCACATTTTTGGGGGGTTATCCCCCACCTTCACTTTACAATCTGTGCCCTGTAAAGAAATACTCCCTGTATCCTATGTGGCTTTCGTAATTAACTCAGAATTGGAATTGCATTATTTTAAGGTACATGGGAATTGCTTTCAATCCCCTATCTTGCTGGAGGCACAATACTTCTGTACTTTTCCCTCCCATAACCTTCTAAACAAAGTACATGGTTTACAAACCTCTTATTAAACTGGAGATTAGGCAAGTAGTACAGAGGCATAATGAAAGTTGTTACTCCTTTAAAAAGAAGAACTGAATTACAATTTGTAGACCATGGACAATATTGCACACACTGCTCTATGGCACATAGTGGGTCGCATGCTACTGCAATCGTGGAAATGTTATCTGAGGAGTGTAACTGGTCATGGCTCAGTAACGTAGGTTCTAATGTTAGATCCCTATCCTGGAGATTTTGTTCAATTACGTTTGAGGTCAGGGAGAATTTCATTTTATTTACTTGGATGTTTCGGGAGGTTATGCACTTTGGATCGAATCCACAATAGCGCAATTGCTCAGAATCTGTAAGAAGGAATGGTTACTGTTACATAATCCATGCGCAATAAGGGGAGATATCTATGCATTTAATAGTTTTTCCCTTTGTTCGTGTTACCTACTTTAAAACTGTGGAAAAAGCTTTGACCAGGTCATTATGCAGAATGCCTCTTCACACATTTCTGCTAAATCTGGCTAATGCAGACATAACAATCAATGACAGCACGCATTAATATAACATCATTAGTGCTGTATAATGTCCCATAGGAACATTATCCAGCAAAGGTTGATATTGAGTCAGAGAAGGGGACATTAGAATAGATAACTAAACACGTGGTTAATGATGTAGATTTTAAGGAAAATCTTAAAGTGGAGACAGTGATGGAGAGGTTTAGGGAAGAAATTCCCGAGTTTAGGACATAGATGGCTGACAGCTGTCAATAGTGGAGCAAAGGGAATGAAAAAGCATAAGGCATAAGAGGCCAGACTTGGAGGATCAGAAAGTTAAAGGGAGGGAGGAGGTCATAAAGTTAGGGAGGGGAAGAGGCCATGGAAGAATTTGAAAACGAAGATGAGAATTTTAATATCAAGGCTTGGGCATACTGGCAGTCGATGGAGGGCAGTAATGGTATGGGTTAGGACATGGGCAGCAGAATTAGGTAAGGCCACATTTGTAGAAGACGGAAGATGTTAAGCCAGCTAGGAAAGCACTGAACTAGTCAAGTCAAAAGCATGGATGAATGATTTCAGAGCTGGTAAGCAAAGACAGGTGAGCAATGTTATGGTGGTGGAAGTAGCTGCCTTTCTAATGGTGCAGATATGGGGGTGAATGCTCGGTTCTGGGTCAAGTAGGATGCAGAGGTTCCAAGCAGCCTGGTTCCATCTGAGACGGGTATAGTTGGGTATCATCAATGCACAAGTGAAGGTTAACATTGTATCTTCTTTTTTTCATAAATAAATTTAAAGTACCCAATTCTTTTTTTTTCCAATTAAGAGGCAATTTAGTGTGGCCAATCCACCTACCCTGCACATCTTTGGGTTTGTGGGGGTGAGACCCACGCAGACACAGGGAGAATGTGCAAACTCCACACGGACAGTGACCCGGTGCTGGGATTGCAACCGGGTCCTCGGTGCCGTGAGGCAGCAGTGCTAACCACTGTGCCACGGTGCCACCCCAACATTGTATCTTTGAAGTTGCCAGGCGATGGTATTTAGACAGGAAATAAGGCAGTGCCAATAATTGATGCTTATTTATTATAGCATCAATAAATATTGAGAGACTGAAGGTAATGGTGTATGGCGGAAATTCAAGCCATTGCAGGCGATTTTCTGGATACCACTGGATTGTTAAAAGTGGAACCAGGAATTTAATTCACACCATTGTTATTCACGCCATTAATTTGTCTGATCCATAACCTCCCCTATTTCCAAAATCTAAATTCTTTGAAAATGTACCAAATATCAAAGGTCCACTGTTTTTGGTAGGAAACAACAGTTAATGCTTTGCACCTGCTGAGCAGACTTAATTATACACAGTCATTCTGATGAAAGCCAGCACTTAATAACTACTTAACAGATTGCATGGAGCTAGCAATAGCTGCACACTGCTAGTATGATCAATTAAACACACTTATTAGTGCTGAAGTGTTGGCCGCATTCAGTCTCAGAGAATGCAAACACAAGGAGGTTTATGCTACTTCCCCGTGAAATAATTCCTCAATTTAAATGACCCTAGTTACACTTCTTGTAAGATCATAATATCGTGAAATAAACTCACTCTACTCTAATTGAACACAAAACTGTAATAATGAAGGTGACTTGTTTTTCTGCAATATTGATACTATGAATTTAAGTTTCCTTTCACTGGTTTGTTACATTATGGGTTCTCCCAATGGATACAGACTAACCAAACCCAACAATTTACCTGCTTTTGATAATTATCCAGAATAAGGAAAGCAGCACAGTGCTCCACTCCACAGAGGATGACAAATTGCTGGAAATCTAGACCTTGCTGGCCAGCAAACATAATCAAACATAATCAACGTTCAAGCAGTCACACATTAAGATTCATGACATTAGCACCTCTGCGTATATCAGAATGACAACAGAACAAACTTAGAACCGGTTTAAGAATTCTGAATACGGTCAGAGTTTGCTAACGAGTGGGGAATTGCTCCTTACTGTAGACTAGACCTACCTGCTGGCGATGATAACCAGTGATGCCCTGTACCTGATCACCTAGCTTGCTCCTCAGGTTCAAAGACCAGCCATATGTAACAAATTACAATAACTGCACTGAATAAGGATGGTTCTCTTAGTCCTGTAAATATTACAAATTCGCCAATGGCACATTTGTCAATTAAGATGTACGAATGATACTCGGTGACAAAGTCAGACAGACCTCTAAAGTTGGAAGGTTACTCGTTCTTACTTACCTGTCACGTTCTTCCTGGTTTTGGGCCACGGTCTCCGAACATTTTGCTGCAGAAGAATACTTTTCTCTGCTCCCAGAGTGGGAGAATTCTCTTGTCTCCATACCTCGCTCATTGCAGACATAAGGCATTACCAGCTTCCTGTGCCAATCATCACACACACACTCTGTCCCTTGCGAACTGTCCCTTGCCTGGTACACCTGAACCACGCAGCGGTTTGCTGCAAACCTGGTTTAAACAGGATGAAAGCACCTGCAACACCACCACCACCCGCCCCCCCCTTCCCCACTCCACCCCCTACATAACTCACATAACATTTACAGTCACAACCTGCTTGCCCTTGGAAGTTACTTCTGTAAGAGTCAAAGGCTTTTTCAAAAGAACCCAAATTGAAGGAAGCATTTGAAAGCCACCAACCGAACAATGCAAACTTCCATTACCACCCAGGACAAGTTTATTTATTAGAATGCTGCCTATTTATTAAATCTTAATTCCCACGGCGTCTTGGGGCCAATTGGGGACCATTGTTGAAACGTGCCTCCCCAGTTTGCTATTTGATACATTTCTTCTTCAAACGTTTATATGGAGACAGAAGGAGGCCATTCAGCCCTTTGAGCCTGTTCTGCATTCATGAGGGATCTAGTCTTCAACTTATCTGTCTTTGCTCCATATCCCTTGATATCCTTACCTAGTAAAAATCTATTGATCTCAGCCTTAAACATTTCCATTGATCCAACATCTATTAGGTCCACCTGATGGAGGATTAAGTTTCAAATTTCTGCTCTATTAAATGCTTCCTGATTTTATGCCTCAAACTATAGCTGGCTCTTCATTTTAAGACTATCCTCCATGCCAATAGGCTAGTGCTTAATTTGGCACATAGGCCACCATGGCGGGGAATGGGCCAGGCCAGCTAAAAGTCTATTAACGTTTGGCAGGACGAGACTTCCGGTGGCGGCTATGAAAGAGTAAGTCGCACATTTGGTGGCTCCCGCTCTGGTCGGACTTTTGGACCTTTTCCCCCAATTTTCTACCGGACTTGAATTGACAACTGTGTACTGAATTCCCACATCGGTGCATGGAGAAAAGGACTAGAAGTGCTCGTAAAGGCAGAAACAGAAAAACAGAGAAGGCTTGGGCTGAAGCTACAGCGGGAGACAGCATGGCGGAGGACCGGACCTCTGGTTTGTCGACCCAGCGGTCAATGGAGCAGCTGATGCAAGTTATTCAGGAAGGCTTTGCTAAGCAGAAACGGGACTGCTTGGACCCGATAAAAGAGACAGTTGAGCGGCCGGCTGGAGCTTAGATTGGACGCCCAAGATCGGGAAATCCAGAAGGTGGAGAAGCCGCTGGCTGAGCAGGAGGAACATCAAACTGCAGTGGAGTTGGAGGTGGGGATGCTGAGAGACCAGCAGAAGAAGAACCTGGAGAAGGTGGAGGACCTAGAGAATGGGTCCCGCCGGCAGAACTTGAGAATCGTTGGGCTCCCGGAGGGGTCCGAAGGAGCGGAGGCTGGGGCATACATCGCAGATATGTTTGAGAAGCTGCTGGGGGATGGGACATTCTTCCGACCCTTGGAGGTGGACAGGGCTCACAGAACGCTCACGAGGAAGCCGCGAATGGAAGACCCCCGAGGGCAATGGTGGTGAGATTCGACAGGTACATGGATAAGGAGCGCATTCTACAGTGGCCAAGCAGACACAGAGCTGTAAGTGGGACAACAGTATCCTGCGGGTTTACCAAGACTGAGTGTGGAGGTGGCCAGGAGAAGAGCAGGCTCCAACCAGATTAGGTTGATCCTTTTTAAGAAAAAGGTGAAGTTCGGACTGTTGTATCCGGCCCGTCTCTGGGTCACGTACGAGGAACAGTACTTTGATTTTGAGTCGCCTGAGGACGCGCCGGACTTTGTGAAAAGGAAAGAACTGGTGGTGGACTGCGAACTTTTGAACTTTGCTGCAACGTTTTTTTTTTGTTTTTGTTTTTGTTTTTCTGTTCTTTTAAAAAAAAAGTTTCTCCTTTTTAGTTTTGTGGAAGCTGTCTGTAATGCCTTTTGCATTGATTTGGGACCAGCGGTAGAGCTGAGTGAGTTAAGGTTTTCATTTGCACTGTTGGGGGATGGAGATGTGCCTGTTTAGACCTTGGTGTTTTTCTGTCGGGCAATTGTGTGGGGATTGTTTGATGTTGGAGTATGTTTATATGAGCGGGGTGGGGGGGGGGGGGGGGGGGGAGGGAACAATAGGTGGGAGACTATCCGGTGCCGAGGATGGGTGCCACCAAGCTAGCTGGGCGGGCTAGCTCACGGAAGCGCAGCGGGGGTTGTGCACATATGTTCTGTTTGAAATGAAATGAAATGAAAATCACTTATTGTCACAAGTAGGCTTCAAATGAAGTTACTGTGAAAAGCCCCTAGTCGCCACATTCCGGTGCCTGTTCGGGGAGACTGGTACGGGAATTGAACCGTGCTGCTAGCTTGCCTTGGTCTGCTTTAAGACCAAGGCAGGTCAGCAGCAGGTTTATTAAAGGGGTTGGGTTACAGAGTGTTGTTACTGGGGTGGTATTAGTAAATGTGTATGCGCCAAATTGGGATGATGTGGAGTTTATAAAGAGGATGCTGTGAAAGATACCGGATCTGAAGTCGCACAGGTTGGTCATGGGAGGGGACTTCAACACAGTTATGGACGCTGGCTTGGACCGGTCAAGCTCAAAAACAGGTAGGGTGCCAACAATGGCAAAAGAACTAAGAGGGTTCATGGAGCAGATGTGGAGGGTGGATCCATGGAGATTTGGGCAGCTGAGGGTGAAGGAGTTCCCCTACTCACACGTGCATAAAGTGTACTCCCGGATTGATTTCTTTATGCTGAGCAGGACTTTACTGGCAGGGGTGGTGGACACGGGGTACACGGCGATCACAATCTCAGACCATGCCCCGCACTGGGTTGACCTGCAGGTTAGTAAAGACAGTAACCAGCGCCCGCAATGGAGGATAGATGTGGGACTTTTGGCTGACGAAGGGGTGTGCGAGCGGCTGAGGAAATTCAGAACTACCTGCAGGTCAACGACACAAGGGAAATTTCAGAAGCGGTGGTCTGGGAAGCACTGAAGGAGGTGGTCAGAGGGGAGCCGATCTCGATACAAGGTGGACAGGGCAGAGACGGACCGACTGGTAAAGGAGATACTACAGGTCGATAGGAGGTATGCGGAGACTCCAGAGGCAGGGCTTTAAAGGGAACGGCGGAGGCTACAGGCGGAGTTCGGCTTGTTAACTACAGGGAGGGCGGTGGGGCAGCTGAGAAAGGCGAGGGGGACGATCTATGAGCATGGAGAGAAGGCCAGCAGAATGCTTGCACAGCAGCTCAGAAAGAGGGAGGCAGCCAGGGAGATAGGGAAAGTAAATGACGGAGATGGGAACCTGGTTGGAGATTCAGCAGGGATGAATAAGGCGTTTAGGGATTTCTACAGTAGGCTGTACAGGTCGGAACCCCCTACGGGGCCGGAGGGGATGAGGTACTTCTTGGGGGGGCTGAATTTCTCAAAGGTGGACGGGGAGCTGGTAGAAGGGCTGTGTGCCCCGGTCGGGTTGGAAGAGATAGTGGATGGTCTGAAGGCCATGCAGGCGGGTAAAGCCCCGGGGCCGGACAGGTACCCAGTGGAGTTTTATAAAACGTTCTCTGTGATATTGGGGTCGGTGTTGATGAAGATGTTCAATGAGGCAAGGGAATGAGGGGTGCTGCCCCCGACGATGTCACAGGCCACGATTTCACTGATTCTGAAGCGGGACAAGAACCTGGAGCTGTGTGGGTCCTACAGGCCAATATCCCTGTTGAATCTGGATGCCAAATTGCTGGCCAACATTTTGTCCTCCAGGATTGAGGGTTGTGTTCTGGACGTTATTGGGGAGGACCAGACGGGGTTTGTTAAGGGTAGGCAGTTGGTGGCCAATGTAAGAAGGCTGTTAAACGTGATCATGATGCCCCCGGAAGATAGGGAGGTTGAGGTAGTGAACGCAATGGATGCAGAAAAGGCTTTTGATCGGGTAGAATGGGATTATCTGTGGGAGGTACTGGGACGGTTCGGATTTCGGCGGGGCTTTATTGACTGGGTCAGGTTGCTGTATCAGGCTCCTGTGGCAAGCGTACGGATGAATAGGACAACATCGGACTATTTTAGACTGCACCGGGGGACGATACAGGGATGCCCCCTCTCCCCACTGTTGTTCGCGCTAGCTATAGTGTCGTTGGCAATTGCTCTGAGAGCCTCAAGGCAAGCAGGCTCAGCCTGATACAATTTAAGGTTGTTCACCGGGCTCACATGACAGTGGCCCGGATGAGCAGATTCTTTGGGGTGGAAGACAGTTGTGCAAAATGTGCGGGAGGACCAGCGAACCATGTCCACATGTTCTGGACATGTCCGAAGCTTAGGGGTTTTGGCAGGGGTTTGCAGATGTCATGTCCACGGTGTTAAAAACAAGTGTGGCGCTGAGTCCAGAGGTGGCGATTTTTGGGGTGTCGGAAGACCCAGGAATCATAGTACATAGAACATACAGTGCAGAAGGAGGCCATTCGGCCCATCAAGTCTGCACCGACCCACTTAAGCCCTCACTTCCACCCTATCCCGTAACCCAATAACCCCATCTAACCTTTTTTTGGTCACTAAGGGCAATTTATCATGGCCAATCCACCTAACCTGCACATCTTTGGACTGTGGGAAGAAACCGGAGCACCCGGAGGAAACCCACGCAGACACGGGGAGAACGTGCAGACTCCGCAGAGACAGTGACCCAGCGGGGAATCAAAGATGGGGCCCTAGCGCTGTGAAGCCACAGTGCTATCCACTTGTGCTACTGTGCTGCCCTAAATTGCAGCAGCGAGATCCAGGAGGAGAAAGAGGCAGACGTTCTAGCCTTTGCTCCCCTGGTTGTCCGGAGACGGATACTATTAGCTTGGAGGGACTCAAAGCCCCCGAAGTTGGAGACGTGGCTGTCAGACATGGCTAGCTTTCTCTGTTTGGAGAAAATCAAGTTCGCCTTGAGAGGGTCACTGTTAGGGATCGCCCGGAGGTGGTAACCGTTCGTCGACTTCTTCGCGGAAAATTAATCGTCAGACCTGTAAGGAAGGGGGACGGCTTTTGCACAATGTTTATAGTTTCATGTACATTGATTATTGTGTTGTTGTTACAATACCAAAAATACCTCAATAAAATGTTTATTAAAAAAATGTTTTGGGCAGGACCGGAAGATCCCAGTGTCAGGCAGGGCTGGAAAATCCCAACCTTAAAATGAGTCACAATATCAACAGTGATCATAGAATTTTTTTGTGAGGGCCCCGTAGAATCCAGCACGAGTTTTAAGGATACAAAGTAATAACATTTATTTACAATAACATATATATATAACAGCAGCAACAACTTCCCTTGCTGCACACTCCTTCCTGCTGGTTCCTAAACTGGCCAGCTTTATTTATACTAGGAGTTTACTAATGGTTTCTCCGCCCCCCCTTATTGGGGAAGCTCATACTCCCACAGGATTGTGGGATTGTCATTAGTCCCCAGCCAATGGTAAGTAGGCAGGTTATAACAAATTTACAGTACAGAAGGCGGTCATTCGGCCCATCGAGTCTGCACTGGCCCTTGGGAAAAGCACCTTACCTAAGCCCACACCTCCACCCAATCCCCGTATCCCAGTAACCCCACCTAAGCTTTTTTGGACACAAAGGGCAATTTAGCATGGCCAATCCACCTAATTTGCACATTTTTGGACTGCGGGAGGAAACCGGAGCACCCGGAGGAAACCCACGCAGACACGGGGAGAAGGTGCAGATCCCACACAGACAGTGACCCAAGCGGGAATCAAACCTGGGATCCTGGAGCTGTGAAGCAACAATGCTAACCATGGTGCTACCATGCTGCCCAAATGTAATGATCAAATGAAAGTGTGGAGTTTTAAAGAAACTGCAAGGCCTAGACTGATGAGCAATACACAATGGCTGCCCCCATGAGGGAATAGGCACCCTGACATGTGATGGCTCTCTTGTCCTGGATTCCCCCATCAGTGGAAATAGCATTTCTCTTTATTTACTCTAATGCATGCACTCTTTAATCATTTGCAATACCTAGACTTCAACTTCCGAAATCCGAGGGAATACAAGCTAAGACACATTCATATTATCTTTCAGTATTGTTAAGAATGTTATCCAAAACTGGGGGCGGCATGTGGCGCAGTGGTTAGCACTGCTGCCTACGGCGCTGAGAACCCGGGTTCGAATACCGGCCCTGGGCCACTGTCTGTGTGGAGTTTGCATATTCTCCCCGTGTCCGCGTGGGTTTCACCCCCACAACACAAAGATGTACAGGTTAGGTGGATTGGCCATGCTGATTTGGCCCTTAACTGGAAAAAGAGAGAAATAATTGGGTACTCTAAATTTATTTGAAAAAAAAAGAATGTTATCCAAAAACTGAAAAAGAAAGGAAATGAGTTGGGATGGTGGAATTGTTCGCCCTAGCTAATGAAAATGAATCGAAGCCCTGAGTAACCTCAATAACTGATACAGCCACACAATAAGGAAGATGATAAGGCACAGAAACAACAAGGGGACTAATCTGTGCACAGCTGAAGACAGGTATATGGTGGCCCGAACTGCAGGCATTTTCTGATTAAATCTGCTCAATTAACAGACAGAAAATGGTCAACTCAGTCAAAAAACTGGGGGAGGTTCTGTAATGCCGGATCTCTGCTCAACCCTAGTCTGCAGAATCACATTCACGTCCAGTGTCCACATGCCCATTTTCTGGGTGGTTGCCTGAAAATGACACTAAAATGACATTATTGTGCTTCACGGACAAGAAACTGTGGGCAAAGATCTTGCAAATGCAGGATAGCCTGAGCAAATGTGAAATTGCCCATTTTGGCAGGAAGAATTAAAAGAAGCTTATTATCTAAGTGGTGAGAGATTGCAGAGCTCTGAGGTGCAGAGGGACCTGGGCGCCCTAGTAGATGAATCACAAAAGACTGGTATAGAGGTACAGCAAGTAATTAGGAAAGCTAATGGAATGTTATCATTTATTGTGAGGGGAACTGAATACAGAATTAGGGAGATTATGCTTCAGTTGTACAGGGCATTGGTGAGACCACATCTAGAGTATTATATCCAAGTATTGGTCTCCTTATTTAAGGAAAGATGTAAATGCATTGGAAGCAGCTCAGAGAAGGTTTACCAGACTAATACCAGGAATTGATGGGTTGTCTTATGAGGAAAGGTTGGAGAGGTTAGGTTTGTATCCACTAGAGTTCATAAGAGTAAGAGACGATTTGATCGAAACCTTTAAGATCCTGAGGGGTCTTGACAGGGTGGATGTGGCGAGGATGTTTCCTCTTGTCAGATTATCTAGAATCATAGAAGTTACAGTGCAGAAGGAGGCCATTCAGCCCATCAAGTCTGCACTGGCCCTTAGAACGAGCACCCTACCTAAGCCCAGAATTCCCTATCCCCGTAACCCAGCAACCCCCCTAACCTTTTTTTGTTTGGACACGAAAGGCAATTTAACATGGCCAACCCAGCTAACCTGCACATCTTTGGACTGTGGGAGGAAACCGGAGCACCCGGAGGAAACCCAGGCAGACACGGAGACAAAGTGCAAACTCCACACAGACAGTGACCCAAGCCGGGTATCGAATCTGGGACCCTAAGCTGTGAAGCAACTGTGCTAACCACTGTGCTACCGTGCCTCCCTAGATCTCGGTCTAGGGGTCCCTGTTTAAAAATAAGGAGTCGATCATTTAAGGCAGAGATGAGGAGAAACTTCTTCTCTCTGAGGGTCTTGAGTCTCTAGAACTCTCTTACCCCAAAGGCAGTGGAAGCAGAGTCTTTGAATATTTTTAAGGCAGAGCTACATCGATTATTGATTAGCGAGGGGGAAATAGTTCTCGAGGGTGGACGGGAATGTGGGGTTGAGGTTACAATCAGATCAGCCATGATCTTGGTGAATGGTGGAGCAGGCTCGAGGGGCCTACTAGGATCCTAATTTGAATGTGCTTATGTAAATAGGAGCAGTAGAAAACATTTTAAAAAAATGTTTTTAAAATAAATTTAGAGTATCCAATTCATTTTTTCCAATTAAGGGGCAATTTAGCGTGTTCAATCCACCTAGCCTGCACATCTTTGGGTTGTGGGGGTGAAACCCACGCAAACACGGGGAGAATGTGCAAACTCCACACAGACAGTGACCCAGAGCCGGGATCGAACCCGGGACCTCCGCGCCGTGAGGCAGCAGTGCTAACCACTGCCGTAGGAGTAGAAAACATGACCCATTGAGCTTGCTCCGTCATCCAATATGATCATGGCTGACCCGGGGCTTCAACTCCCCTTTCCTGCCCGCTCCCTATCTCCTTTGATTCTCTGAGGGACAATAAATCTGTCCATCTCAGCATCCAAATGTGTTCAACGACTGGACAATTCGCAGCCCTCTGGGGTAGCGGATTCCAAAGATTTGCAACCCTTTGAGAGAAGTAATTTCTCCTCATCTCAGGCCTAAGTGATCGGCCCCTTGTCCTGAGACTGTGGCCCCACACCGCCCCTCCCCCACTCCCGTGTTTTAGATTCCCTCATTTATTTCTCACCTTTTCGAATCAGTCATCCAGGATTCTGCAAAGTGGAGAAGAAGTTAAAGGGCCCAGCAGCAATGTCTGACAAGGTCAATGCTCACGATTCGCACATTCGGTCCAAGAAATCGAAGGTTAGTGATCTCCTCCCGGCCCGCTCGGACTTTGGTGTTGTGTAGCCCGGAGGGAGCCCTGAAAGGGAAAGATAGTTCACAGAGAAACAATAATAATAATCTTTATTCGTATCACAAGTAGGCTTACATTAACACTACAATGAAGTTACTGTGAAAATGCCCCAGTCGCCACACTCCGGCGCCTGTTCGGGTACACGGAGGGAGAATTCAGAATGGCCAATAGTATGTGCACCTTCACCTAAATGTAACATAACTTCCATAAAATAACTACAGAATAATCATTTCGGACAAACCTTCACCACGAGGTCTGCAAAAATCCAGGAAAGAAAGAGAAGACACTTTTTGGGGGGATTTTACACTCCACTATCATAAATTAAGCAGCGCAACATCTCGACTGAATGCCATTCGTGAATTGAAAAGTAAATGTTGTTTAAAACAGACGGAATCACAGGAGAGGTGTGAAATTTTCATTTTTAAGGTGCCCATTAAATGGGTGAAAGACGGAGTTCAAGGAAAAAAAATGGAAGTCGTGTTAGAATGGAATGCGGGCGGCACAGTGGCGCAGTGGTTAGCACTGCTGCCTCAGGGCGCCGAGGACCCGGGTTCGATCCCGGCCCCGGGCCACTGTCCGTGTGGAGTTTGCACATTCTCCCCGTTTCTGCATGCGTCTCACCCCCACAACCCAAAGATGTGCAGGGTAGGCGGATTGGCCACGCTAATTAGCCCCTCAGTTTAAAAAGAATGGAACCATAAGCTATTCAGCATACCTTTCAAGAGTTTCAATATGAGTAAATGGACACGATGACAGTCCACTAGCAATAAGCAACGCTTGAGAACTCAAGTCACTTTCTTCCTGCTTTGTCAGATTTCTATCTACATTGACAAAATATTGAGGGGGGAAAGGACATTGCTCTGGAATGAAGCCGCAGGATTTTCCACACATCCCAAGATCCAGACGTCATTGCCCTGATAGCACAAGATTAATTTTCTACGAGGTAGACTGGTTACTGGGTTAAGCACAGAGGCTGACCCCTGCACCATCTGACCTTCAGTCCTGATTATGAGTCATTCCAACATGAACCAACTGATGGTGCCCTGAGACAAAGCAAGGATGACTAGAGACAGCTGTCATTCTCCTGCTGTAACATACTACTCCACCATGTGCTATTTATTGTGCTGCGCTCCCTCTTGTTAGTTGTATCAATTGATGTTAAGTAGGTGAAAGACATTGATTGGACGGCTATTTGAGCACATATAAAGAGATCCTTACTGAGACAGGAATAGAGTGGAGTCTGAAGATATATACTTGTAATGTTTCATTCTGTGAATAAATCTATTGCAAGTAAAGTCTGGCTGTGGTTTCTTCTTTCACTAACGGGAGTATTTAACTCATTATCCGTCAACTCAAAGTTATGCCATCCCACTAGATCTCCTGATCAACTAATCTCCAATGGGCACCAATATTTCTTAGGCCCACTCTCTATTCACCACATCAGACATCAAAGACTTTGCTCAGGCCCAGTTAGCCTGGTCTGAAAGCGTTAACAAAAAAATAGGCAATTGCTTCAAAATTGGATGAGGTAGGTGGATTCAAGGAGGATTGTGTTATGGTTAACCTCACTCAGCGTTGTGTAATGGATAACTGAATAGTTTATTGTGACAACACCAGCTACCATTTCATTTAAAGGAACTGACAACACCAGCTGCCAATTATTTAAAGCTGTATTGTTGCCCTTCTGTACCCAGCCTCCAGAATGCACAGTTCTGAAACATTTCCCAGTGAAACATATCGCCCAAATCCCGTTTGGACAAAGCAATGTCATTCCACCCAGGCTCTGACCTCTCCACAACTAATCCACACCATGTCCTTCTACCCCACTGCTGTGGCACTGCTACTCGTTTGACTATTTCCACTTGCGTTGCTGACAACATGTCCTTGGCATCAAATGCGCAATAAACATATTCCCAAAAGCTGCACTATAATAGGAATTGAAGCCATGATCAAAAGGTTATGTTGGTCTGAACATGTCGTTCACATGCCTGATTGTAGGATTGCCAAAGCTGTCCTCTGTGGCAAGCTATAGTCCAAATAAAGGTGGACAAATGAAAAGGTATAGAGATTTAAAAAAAAAATTTAGGGTGCCAATTGTTTTTTTCCCAATTGAGGGGCAATTTAGCGTGGCCAATCCACCTACCCTGCACAACTTTGGTTTGTGCAGGCATGGGGAGAATGTGCAAACTCCACACAGACACTGACCCGGGGCTGAGATCGAACCTGGGTCCTCGGCGCCGTGAGGCAGCAGTTCTAACCACTGTGCTGCCCGATTAAAAAGTTTCCCCCTCAGCACAGCGCTTTCCCACATTCCAGGATTTCTCTTCCGACATTGTTCTAAAGCAATCACAGATGTGCTACGGTGCTGAAGGGGGCCATTCAACCCATTGTGTCTGCACCAGCTCTCCAAATCAGCATTATCCATTCTCCTGCCTTTTCCCTGTAATCCTGAATAGAAACATTGATTTCTGTTCAGACAACTAAAGCCCTGCTAAATGCCTCAATTGAACCTGCCTCCACCACACTTCCAGGCAGTGCATTCCAGATCCCAACCTCTCATTATGTGAACATAGAACATACAGTGCAGGAGGAGGCCATTCAGCCCATCAAGTCTGCACTGACCCACTTAACCCCTCACCTCCACCCTATCCCCGTAACCCAATAACCCCTCCGAAACCTTTTGGTCACTAAGGGCAATTTATCATGGCCAATCCACCTAACCTGATCGTCTTTGGAATGTGGGAGGAAACCGGAGCACCTGGGGGATACCCACGCAGACACGGGGAGAACGTGCAGACTCCGCACAGACAGTGACCCAGCGGGGAATCAAACCTGGGACCCTGGCGCTGTGAAGCCACAGTACTATCCACTTGTGCTACCGTGCTGCCCAAAATCTGTGGAGATGCCGGGGATTGAACCCGGGACCTCATACATGCGAAGCATGCGCTCTACCACTGAGCTACATCCCCTGTGAAAAGGACTTTTCTCACATCTCTTTTGCTTCTTTTGCAAAGGTGTGCCTGTCGTTCCCGATCCTTTTCTGGGCAGGAGCAGTTTCTCCCGATCTACTTTGTACAACCCCTTCATGACTTTGAACATTGCCCTCAAATCTCCTCTTAGCCTTCTTCTCTCCAAGGAAAACGGTTCCAGCCTCCCCAATCTATCCTCATAACTGAAGTTTCTCATCCCTGGAATAGTTTTTGTAAACCTCCCTGCACTCTCTGACCTTCAGTTTTGTTTCAGAAAATAATATAAATTTTTGGAGCCATCGTCACATACAGAACATTATCTCAATGTTTAGCAGGACAATGGACCAAAAAAAAAAGAAGGACAAGGGAAAAAGAGTATTGAAGGTCAAAAGAGGTCTTTTTTGAGGAGGCTTTCGTAACATGGAGAGAGGTAGCCCGCAGGATTTTGGTCGAGGGACTCGATGGGAGATGATGATTGTGAGTCTGTATTTCAACAAGGTCATCAGTCTGACCGACAATCTATCCTCAGGGGTCAAGGCAGCTTGCAAAATCTGAGTGAGACTGTGCACAGAGGCCCACAGAGCCTCACTGAAGTGTATCTTATTGCCTGGATCGAAAGAAGGACAATTAATAATTAAACTATTTAAAATGCAAATCGGACAGCAGGAGCGTGCACTGCATTGTGCTGCTGGCCGAAATCACCCTTCCTTTCCTTTTTATAAGTTTAGAGTACCCAATTCATTTTTTTTTCCCAATTAAGGGGCAATTTAGCGTGTTCAATCCACCTACCTTGCGCATCTTCGGGTTGCGGGGGCGAAACCCACGCAGACACGGGGAGAATGTGCAAACTCCACACGGACAGTGATCCAGAGCTGGGATCGAACCTGGGATCTCGGCGCCGTGAGACTGCAGTGCTAACCACTGAGCCACCGTGCTGCCCGAAATCAATCACACTTCCTGAGAGAATGCCCAGTGCACCACGCACAGCATTTTCTCAGGTCTGTCCACGTGATGCCTCGGTGTGGACCAGATCGAGTGGGGGTGCGAGGTGGGGGGGGGGGGGGGGGGCGTGATTGGTGCCTGGAGATGGACCATAATCAAAATTGTGCATTTCCTATGAAAAAAAATGTTCTGATAGGCCCCAGATCCAGGGCATTTGTCAGGGCTTTACTAGACTGTGCTCACCCCTCCAGCTGTGGAAACAGGAAGATAAGAAGCTGAACTGAACCACTGGCAGGTGTATAAAGATGGAGCTCGCTTTCGCCAGGCTCTGAGGGTTCGCCTGCTGGAGCGTTTTTTCTTCAGGTCAACGAAGATAACCCACTGATTTGGGAAGCAGCACTGCCTGTGGAGGGTGGAATATTTTGTATTATTAGAGAGAGATAAGTTGCACTGATTGAATGAAGTGAGTTCAATCACACTCTGTATTTCACTTGATCCACAAGATGTAGCTTACTTTATTCATAACCAGCATTGTCTTGCCAAGTGTTTCTTGATGAACACTGTCAGGAAACAGAGGCAGGTTTGATTAATGTATATTTGTTTAGCCCTCCAAAGTGGCTGCTATGGGTGCCATCTTGTTCCATCATCCCGGATCTGACCTGTTGAAGCCAGTCTGGAGCCCTTCCCTTCCTTATCATTATGTCCCCCCACCTGGTTCCGATTCCCCCTCAATCCCCCTTTCTGCCCTCCTCCTGTGCTCCCTTTCTATTTGCCCCCCTACCTTCCTCCCCTATCCCTGTATCTCCCCCCGCCACCCACCCAAGGTGCTCTCTCCCTGCTGGGAGATGCACTGCGGCACCCTTCTCGCTCATGCTTCCTAGCACTAGCTTTTCCCACTAGTGTGGCGGCTCACCACCCGGGGTTGCCCTAACCCCCTCCTATGCCCATTCCGTTACTGTCCTCTCTGTCTCCTCCTCCCCCTCTCCTGTGCTCCCCTGCCCTCGCCCCTTCCTTCCTATGAGCTGGTTCTCCTACTCATCGTGAGGCAGTGCAGTCCAGCGCAAAATTGTCCATGTCCAGCACTTATGGCCCTGTGCCTTCCTCACTGCTGCCTTCTTTTCCTTTTTCCCAGGCCGTTCGCATGCATGAACTCGTCCATCCATGCCGGGGTGGTGAAACAATGTTCCTTCTTCTGGTATGTCACCCAGAGCCTGACTGGGAACAATATCCCGGATTTTACACTGTTCTTGTACAGGGCCGACTTTGCGTGGTGAACTTGGCCCTGCACTTTGCCAGGTCCGCTCAATGTCCTGATACACCCTAATTCTGTGTGCTTCCCAACTGCTCACTTTGGTCTGCCGAGCCCAGTGCAGGATCCTCTGCCAGTCCTGGGACCTGTGTAGCTTGCCGATTATCGCCCTCGGCTGCTCCCAGCCTTGGGCTTTGGTCGGAATGACCTGGAGGCCCTGTCGATCTCCGGCGGCTTGGAGAAACTGTCACTTCCAAACACTTTGCCCAGCTTCTGGGCCACGTGGTCGGTTGGGTCTCTGCCCGCGGTCCCCTCTGGCAGGCCCACTATTCATATATTCTGTCACCTGGACCGTTTCTCTTGGTCCTCGACCTTCACCTTCAGGCTCCTTTGGGTCACCACCAACCTTTTTATCTCGGCCTCCAGGACTATGAGCCAGTCGCTCTGGTCGGTCGATGCCTTTTCGAGCTCTTGGACCATTCTTCTATGTGCCTCCAGATTCTTTCCCATCCCATCTAACACCGTCTGCATGACGGCCAGCGCCTCCACCTTGCCACCCTGACCACCACCTGGATTTCCACTTTGATCTCATCTTTAGGGTGGCCCAGTGGCACAGTCTACTGTGCTGAGGACCCGGGTTCGATCCCGGCCCCGGGTCACTGCCTGTGTGGAGTTTGCAAATTCTCCCTGTGTCTGCGTGGGTTTCACCCCCACAACCCAAAGATGTGCAGGGTAGGTGGATTGGCCACACTAAATTGCCGCTTAATTGGAAATAAATAATTGGTACTCTAAATTTTTTTTAAAAAATTATCTGATCTTTAATCGTGGTCAGTTTCAGTTCCATAGTTAGGAACGTCTTCCATCCCTCTCCAGGTGGAGTGGGTGGGGGATGGGGGGGACCCCATAGTCCAGGTTGCCTGTCTTCCTCTCTTGGGGGTGGTCAGGGACCCCTTGCCTCCTGGGTTCACCGACTCACTCACTTGCTGTTCTTGCCCTTTTCCACATTTTCTGCCTTCCCTGTGGCCTGTCAAGCCTCTGCTTCCTGGCATACCCTTCCTCTTCCTTTTCTTTATAGTCGAGGAGATGTTCGGGCTAAATTTGGCCAAAAGTGCCTACACTGCTGTGTTCTGGAGAAGCGCCACCTGATGTTCGACTACTCAGCACATCCCTGTTACCAGAAGCCCTTGGGAGAGTGCTAATGATGGGGAAAGTAAAGAAGGGTTTGCAGAAAGAATGAGATGTTGCTTCGCAACCAGGGGCCACTTTTAGGGAGAAGACCTTTTGAGTTTTAGTGTTTAACTGGATCCAGAAAGTTGGAACAGGTACTGTTCATTGGAGACAGACAGCATAAGTGGGAGGAGGAACTAGGATGGTGAATGCATGTTTGTCGTGTGCGAGGTAAAGCCTCATTCAGTTTAAAGTGATACAAAGGGCGGACATGAGGGGTGGAGGATAGGTGTGGACGGTGTGTGGGGAGGCCTGTGAATCACGTCCACATGCTCTGAAGGGGTTCTGACAGGGGTTTGCGGACGTGATGTTCAAGGTGCTGGGGGTGGAGGTGGTCCCGAGTCCAGAGGTGGCGATATTCGGGGTTTCAGAAGACCTGTGAGTCCAGGGGGTGCGAGAGGCCGATGTTTTGGCCTTTGCCTCCCTGATAGCCCGGAGACGGATTTTGCTTGGGCGGTGGGACCCGGAGCCTCCGAAAGCAAGGGGTGTGGGTGAGCGACCTGGCGGTATACCTGAGGCTGAAGAAGGTCAAAGTTCGCTTTGTGGGGGTCGATGGATGGGTTCACCCGGAGGTGGAAGCCGTTTATTGATTACTTTAAGGAGGATTGAGTGGTCAGTGGAGGGGGGGGGGGTGGGTGGGGGGTTTACAATGGAAAAGGCGGGGTGGGAGAAGGGGGTTGTATTAAGGGATCAGGGGGTGAGTGAGTGTTCGTTGTTTATAATATTGTTGGTTGTTTGTTTATATGAAAATACCTTGAATAAAATATTATTTAAAAAAGGTTTAGAGAGATATGTGCAATAGAATGTGCAACTGACATGCATACTAAGTTTGGATAACAGCAGTGGGCAATGGTTAGGATTGTTACATCCATGGATTATACTGCTCGATAATGGGCATATGATACCCAGACAGTTTACATGATTGAGTAGCACCACTTCATCCAAGAGAGCAGGCAAGACATTAAACCTCGAATAGGCAGCAAAAGCTGCCCAAACAAATCCTGTGTAATATTCTACTTTTGATCATCTATTTCTAACCCATGTCACAATGACGGGAATTGTGACTGAGTGAGACCTAACTGTAACGTCACCAGCCAACCAAAAGACATATTGAACTGTTTAACGAGGACCTCCTTTAAAAAAAACAAGAAAAGACACCGACCAAAAATAGCTATCATGAGTCGTCTGACATCTGGAATTGTAAGTTGACCTTTCCTGGAAAGTTATTGTATGGATTGTGTAGCCATCTGGGATGGCCAGGTCCCGATTACAAAATGGACACCCGCAAAGAATGCAGGGAAAATTGGACATTGCTAAGAAACAAGCAGGTGCAAGCTCTGCCTGTTGATTAGAACCTTAAACTCTCAGACAGGTCAGAAACTACCAAGCAATCTACATACTAATGAGCCATCTCCGGAGACAAAAGGGAAACATTTAGATACACAATGTTAGGACAGACTCCCCGGCGCCAGAAGAAGCTAAGACAAAGCTGACTGACAGTCACCAGGACACGCCCAGCGATCAGGGAACCACCCCTCTATTGGAGGAAAATCGATACGACTGATTGAGGAAGACCCAATTAGTTGAGGCCAAGTTCAAGGCCCGCCCAAAAGCGCGCAAAGCCTTTTTAGTATAAAAGGTATTCCCCAAGGGAGAATCACCCTCCTTTGGCTTTGGCTCTCACCGAAGAGAGAGACCAGCCTAGCAGCTACAGCAGACCAAGTAAGTTCCAAGTCAATGCATGCTACGAGATAGACGCTCCTAGTTGTTACCCTGTAAACAGCTCAACCCAGCAGCCTCAGAACCGAGCAATGGCCATTGTTCCTCTGACTGAGTGGGCACCCGTAGCTAAGTATAGGCTTTAGTAAGAGTAGTAGTTTGTTTTGTAGAGTTTATGCATGAGTAGATTTGACTGTGTGTAAATAAATGAGCATTGCTTTTGAACTTACTAACTGGCGTATCGAGTCTGTGATCAGTATTCGGTTCTGAACCTTGTGGCGGTGTCAAAAGATACCTGGCGACTCTTGAGCAAACATAATTAAACAGAGCCAAATTAAGAGCCAACCAAAGAGAGCAACGATTGCATCGCTGACATTTTGCTTATGGAATTTGCACCTGGGGGGTGGGGGGGGGGGGGGGGTGGTCAAGGTGGATTTCAAAAAGGGAGTCTTGAATGGAAAACATTATAAATACAAATGTTGGACTTTAATCAACTGTAATTCTGGCAAGACAGTGGGAACGTCCTGCCAATCATATACCCAACAGACATTCTAAATCCACTGTGCAGGATGAATTAACCTAATCTCCTGTTGATTTCTACCATCTTGAAATTTGTCAGAGGTTTCTGAGATGAAAGATCAAAAGTTTTATTACTTGTTCTGCAACAACGACTGGATTGTATGCTACTTGTTATGGGCCAGGGTGAAGAGAACCCCAAAGTGTATCATGGAGTTCATCTGACCCACAACTTTTAATAGATTGTGGTATGGGGATCACACGGCTCACACTGTGGTCCAGCAGAAATGGAAAAGTATTTTTTAAAGCAAAACAATGTTTATTCTATTAACTCAAGTTAACCTTTTTAAAACAAACAGTGAACATCTTAGCAACCATCAATTCAAATACAACCCCCAAAGAATACAACACTACGTAATACGTACACTGTCCTTTTAACATCCAGAAGATTTACAAAAACCATAACCTTTAACAGAAGCACATCAGGTTAAAGTCACTACTCAGAATATTTATAATTCTGAATTCACCAAATGATCAAGAGACAGTCTTTTCATGGCAGAGAGAACAGCAGTACAGCTGCTTTGTCTGGCTTCAGCTCCAACACTGAAAACGAAACCCAAAAACACAGACACACCCAAGCTTTTCTCAAAGTGAAACTAAAAAGCAGAGCCAGAGCTCAGCTCCACCCGCACTCTGACATCACTGCAGTAACATGAGCAGCCAACCATTTCTTAAAGCGACATTCTCTTGACATAATCAAATTCCTTCTTGGAATATACAGACAGGAGGTTTAAATATAGGTTTTGCCAAACCAGAAAGGGAGTGAAAAATCAAAATCAACTGGAAATAGCGCTGAAGGAAACAATAAGGAATATCTCTCTCTCTCGCTATCTATTTCTCTCTCTCTCTCTCTAGAGTCAAGGCTGTCTCCAGAATAGTAACCTAAACTTCAATTTAACTCCAGGATTTGAAAGGAAACCAGACATATGGTTCAACAATCTATGCCCCAAGAACAAGCAAAGAACTTAATTGTATCTCATCTTATCTTTTATTTGGGACGCTAATTTTTCTTGCTTCTGACATCTGTGTATGCATTGCTGCGTCTTTTATTGTTTTTTTCTCATGTTTAGTAGCTAATAAACTTACTCTTTCTTTGACTCAAGAAAACCTGATCTGATTGTCTCCTTATTAAAAAGAAAGTGCATTCAGATTGGAAAAGGCATAGATAGAGAAATGAAATGTTGTAAAAACCTTTGTTGTGATGAGCCGAAGGGGTTGAATAAAAGGGAGTCACTTTGCTCCTCCTCACCTGGTCATAACACCCACTATATAATCTTTTGCTGAATTTGGATCTGCTGAAACTATTATAGGAGCTAAATATATGAACAATCAAGGCAGGTGTAGAGCTTCGTCCGTCCATTACACCAAGAATGACAATGCTTCCATTAACCTCTGGACTGGACAACTCAAATACACTCCTGGCTGGTCCCTACATCTTACCCTTCATTAACTTGATGTCATCCAAAATTCTGCTGCCCTTGTCTTAACGCACACAATAAGATTTGTTGAGGGAGAAGACCCAAAAAAGTGGTTCCAAATTATATATGATTTTAAAGCAGTTTATTAAGAAGCAACAGTTTAAAGAACATAGAACATAGAACATAGAACATAACAGCGCAGTACAGGCCCTTCGACCCTCGATGTTGCGCCGGCCTAAAAAACACTCTTATGCCCATCTACACTATTCCCTTATCGTCCATATGGCTATCCAATGACCATTTGAATGCCCTTAGTGTTGGCGAGTCCACCACTGTTGCAGGCAGGGCATTCCATGCCCTTACTACTCTCCGAGTAAAGAACCTACCTCTGACATCTGTCTTATATCTATCTCCCCTCAATTTAAAGCTATGTCCCCTCGTGCTAGACATCACCATCCGAGGAAAAAGGCTCTCACTGTCCACCCTATCCAATCCTCTGATCATCTTGTATGCCTCAATTAAGTCACCTCTTAACCGTCTTCTCTCTAACGAAAACAGCCTCAAGTCCCTCAGCCTTTCCTCATAAGATCTTCCCTCCATACCAAGCAACATTCTGGTAAATCACCTCTGCACCCTTTCCAATACTTCCACATCCTTCCTACAATGCGGCGACCAGAATTGCATGCAATACTGGGCGACCAGAATTGCATGCAATACTCCAAATGCGGCCGCACCAGAGTTATGTACAGCTGCAACATGACCTCATCGCTCCAAAACTCAATCCCTTTACCAATAAAAGCTATCACACCGTACGCCTTCTTTACAACACTCTCAACCTGGGTGACAACTTTCAGGTATCTATGTACATGGACACCGAGATCTCTCTGCTCATCCACACTGCCAAGAATCTTACCATTAGCCCAGTACTCTGTCTTCTTGTTATTCCTTCCAAAATGAATCACCTCACACTTTTCTGCATTAAACTCCATTTGCCACCTCTCAGCCCAGTGCTGCAGCTTATCTATGTCCCTCTGTAACTTGTAACATCCTTCCGCACTGTCCACAACTCCACCGACTTTGGTGTCATCTGCATATTTACTCACCCATCCTTCTACGCCCTCCTCCAGGTCATTTATAAAAATGACAAACAGCAGTGGCCCCAAAGCAGATCCTTGTGGTACACCACTAGTAACTGGACTCCAGTCTGAACACTTCCCATCAACCACCACCCTTTGTCTTCTTCCAGCTAGACAATTTCTGATCCAAACTGCTAAATCTCCCTGAATCCCATGCTTCCGTATTTTCTGCAGTAGCCTACCATGGGGAACCTTATCAAACGCTTTACTGAAATCCATATACACCACATCAACTGCTTTACCCTCATCCGCCTGTTTGGTCACCTTCTCAAAGAACTCAATAAGGTTTCTGAGGCATGACCTACCCTTCACAAAACCATGTTGACTATCTCTAATCAAATTATTCCTTTCCAGATGATTATACACCCTATCTCTTATAAACCTTTCCAAGATTTTGCCCACAACAGAAGTAAGGCTCACTGGTCTATAGTTACCGGGGTTGTCTCTACTCCCCTTCTTGACAACATTTGCTGTCCTCCAGTCTTCTGGCACTATTCCTGCAGGCAAAGATGACTTAAAGATCAAAGCCAAAGGCTCAGCAAACTCCTCCCTAGCTTCCCAGAGAATCCTAGGATAAATCCCATCCGGCCCAGGGGACTTATCTAGTTCCACACTTTCCAGAATTGTTAACACCTCCTCCTTATGAACCTCAAGCCCTTCTGGTCTTGCAGCCTGAATCTCAGTATTCTCCTCGACAAGATTGTCTTTTTCCTGTGTGAATACTAACGGAAAATATTCATTTAGCACCTCTCCTATCTCCTCGGACTCCAAGCACAACTTCCCACTACTGTCCTTGACTGGCCCTACTCTTACCCTAGTCATTCTTTTATTCCTGACATATCTATAGAAAGCTTTAGGGTTATCCTTGATCCTACCTGCCAAAGACTTCTCATGTCCCCTCCTGGCTCTTCTTAGCTCTCTCTTTAGGTCCTTCCTAGCTAACTTGTAACTCTCGAGCACCCTAACTGAACCTTCATGTCTCATCTTTACATAAGCCTCCTTCTTCCTCTTGACAAGTGTTTCGACTGCCTTAGTAAACCACGGTTCCCTTGCTCGACCACTTCCTCCCTGCCTGACAGGTACATACTTATCAAGGACACGCAGTAGCTGTTCCTTGAACAAGCTCCATATTTCCATTGTGCCCATCCCCTGCAGTTTTCCTCTCCATCCGATGCATCCTCAGTCTTGCCTCATCGCATCATAATTGCCTTTCCCCCAGATATAACTCTTGCCCTGCGGTATATACCTATCCCTTTCCATCACTAAAGTAAACATAATCAAATTGTGGTCACTATCACCAAAGTGCTCACCTACCCCCAAATCTAACACCTGTCCTGGTTCATTACCCAGTACCAAATCCAATATGGCCTCGCCTCTCGTTGGCCTATCTACATACTGTGTCAGGAAACCCTCCTGCACACATTGAACAAAAACAGGCCCATCTAAAGTACTCGAACTATAGCGTTTCCAGTCAATATTTGGAAAGTTAAAGTCCCCCATAACAACTACCCTGTTGCTTTCACTCCTATCCAGAATCATCTTTGCAATCCTTTCCTCTACATCTCTGGAACCTTTCGGAGGCCTATAGAAAACCCCTAACAGGGTGACCTCTCCTTTCCTATTTCTAACCTCAGCCCATACTACCTCAGTAGATGAGTCCTCATCAAACATCCTTTCTGCCACCGTAATACTGTCCTTGACTAACAATGCCACCCCTTCCCCTCTTTTACTTACTGAAATATCTAAACCCCGGCACCTTCAACAACCATTCCTGTCCCTGCTCTATCCATGTCTCCGAAATGGCCACGACATCGAAGTCCCAGGTACACTCCTGCAACTTTGAAACCTTACTCATGACCTCACTACTCTCAACCTCCTGTATATTGGAGCTACAATTCAGGTTCCCAAGCCCCTGCTGAACTAGTTTAAACCCTCCCGAAGAGCATTCGCAAATTTCCCCCCCAGGATATTGGTACCCCTCTGGTCCAAGTGTAGACCATCCCGTTTGTAGAGGGCCCACCGACCCCAGAATGAGCCCCAAATATCCATAAATCTGAAACCCTCCCTCCTGCACCATCCCTGTAAGTATGATGCATGGCCAAATAGACAGGAAAAACATACGACCCGTGACAGTTGACAATGGTTTACTGATCCCAGAGGATAAATGGACAGATGGCGCGGATAGGAGTGCTGTAACTGGTGGTAGCAGTTTCTTCTGCTCTCAGATTTTGTGAGCTAATTGAAGTGTCAGGAAGCTGTCACTGGGCTTCCGCTGATTGCAGAAGGCTGGAACCTTCCCCGCCCAAGCATCAGTAAATAAACGTTATTTCTAGAGGGTGATGGATGCCCCATGCCAATCACTTGTTTGACCCCATTGATCCAATCACCGAGGGGCATGTACTCAGGATAAGCCCTGCTATTTCCATCTGAAGCCCATTAAGTCATCTCATGGCTGGCTAGGACATCCTGTCTAATCTTTACTAAGACAGCTGGTTTACATATGAGTCATGAGATCCAGTATTATCAGTTTTAAGAATGTCTTGCTTCAGAGCCTGTGCCAGTCATGTCCCTGGCAAATATACAGACCCAAGCACCTCTGTGTTTGTCAACCAGCAGGCCGCTATAGAAGCTTCCTTCATAAGTGAGTGAGAGAGATGAAATTATTTCGATAATATTCAATAATTTCTTTAAGGATTTTATAAAAGTTATTATATAAAGATTTCTTGCAGGAGCAAATCCCATTTACCCTCACCTGTGCTCACTGACCATTGACTCCAGGCCAAGCAGCATCTTAATTTTAAAGTTCACATCCTTGTTTTCAAACTCTTTCATAGCCTTCCCCCTCACTATCTCTGTAATCTCGAGCAACCGCCCCAACTCTTTGCGATATCTGGTTTCCTTCAATTCTGGCCTCTTGAGCATCCTCAATTTTAATTGCTCCACCATTGGTAGCTGTGCCTTCAGTTGCCCGGGCCTCAGCCTCTGGAATAGTCTCCCCAGCACTTTTCCACATTACCTTCCCCTTTTCAAACACTCTTTGCAACCCACCATTTTACCCAGAATTCCTTATGTGTATTCTTGGTACCACGTGCTTCTGTGAAGCGCCTTGGGACATTTTCTTATTTTTGTTTTAATTTAGAATACCCAATTCTTTTTTTTCCCAATTAAGGGGCACTTTTAGTGTGGCCAATTTACCTATCCTGCACATCTTTTGGGTTGTGGGGTGAAACCCACGCAAACATAGGGAGAATGTGCAAACTCCACACGGACAGTGACCCGGGGCTGAGATCGAAGCAAGTCCTCAGCGCCTTGTGGCAGCAGTGCTAACCACTGCACCACCACGCTCCTCAACATTTTATTATGTTGAAGGTCCTATACAAATGGAGGTTATCATTAATATATCAGAGTAACAGTACAATCAGCCACCTCAATACGTCTAAGGACCGTTCTCCAACTCCAATTATTGTCAAACGTATTTTTTAGTTTCTTGCATCAAAACTATTCTCCGTCACCTGGAAGTGGGTAAAGTACACACTATAAAGGTCTCCAATCAATATCGTGCTTCAAGCATATATTACAGTTCAATAATAATGTAGCTTTTGCTACATTGTTTTAAAAAAAAAATCTTTATTAAGTATAAACTCTACTAATTTGTTTTATCTCAACTTTCAGTATTTCTTGTTTCTGTTTAAACAATGTTCAAAATTCAGAGGATTAGAAAGACAATAGGTTCAAATCTTAATGTTGCCAGGCAGTATTGTTCTGACAAACCTCTCTGAAAGCTCAGTACAGTCTTTTGTGGAAAGTCAAGGTTAATGCATTTACATGGACATGGATACCAATAAGTCAATGGAAAAGGGATTCAACGGAATAGTGTAAGATGGGTTACCAATTTCCCAAGCACCCATTTTACATGATTGCTGAGAGGTTGGGACTGTTCTCCTTGGAGAGAAGAAGGCTTAAGAGGAGGTTTGATGGAGGTACTCAAAATCATGAGGGGCTGGACAGAGTAGATAGGGAGAAACCGTTCCCACTTTTAAAAGGATCAAGAATGAGAGGGGACAGATTTAAAGTGATTTGCAAATGTGATGTGAGAGAAAACGTTTTCACACAATGGATGGTTTGGGTCTGGAATGCACTGGCTGGAAGTGTGGTGGAGGCAGGTTCAGTCAAGGGTAACAGATAATTACTTGAATGGAAACAATGTGCAGCGGTATGGGGAAAAGGCCATGCAATGGCACTGAATCATGATGCTTGTTTGGAGAGCCTGTGCAAACACAATGGGCCAAATGGCCCCCTTCTGCCCCATAGCAATTCTGTGATTACAGCGCCAATATATGGATCACTATTCTTTGTAATCGTTAACAGGTTGGGTCTACAGCTTTTGTGGATTGATAAGCTTGTAGCAAATAACAACATTCACTTCGTCGCTTTAACTTTGGCTTCCACTGCAGTCACCATCTTCACACATCTTGAATGCCTCTTCTTACCCTTGTTGAATTACTCAATTCTAATGAGAAAGAGGTAAAACCCAGTGTGGCCCTACTCTTTCATAGAATCATAGAATCCCTACAGTGCAGAAGGAGGCCGTTCGGCCCATCAAGTCTGCACCGGCCTTTGGAAAGAGCACCCTACAAGCCCACTCCTCCACCCTATCCCTGGAACCCAGTAACCCCATCTAATCTTTTGGACACTTATGGGGAAATTTAGCAGGGCCAATCCATCTAACCTGCACATCTTTGGACTGTGGGAGGAAATCGGAGCACCCGGAGGAAACCCACGCAGACACGGGGAGAACGTGCAAATTCCACACAGTCTCTCAAGGCCGGAACTGTGAAGCAGCAGTGCTAACCACTGTGCCACCATTCCTCCCAAAATCGGCTTTCTCTTAATCAAATCACCATACCATGAGGCCTAACAAAGTTTTGTCCTGTATTTATACTATTTCAAAATCAATCCATTTCATTGAAAGTGCAAACAAACATTTTAATAGGTTGAAAATGTTTTGAGTGCTGTAAAGCTTCATGTTTGTCATTCTGAGCATTTCTCTTTTTGCTTCTCCCACGTTTCCAACAAGTTTCTTCTTCACATCCCTCTGTCAGCAGAAGTTCAGAAGATCATAATTGTCATTTAGTCATTCACCTTTGTGGGTCTTAGATGAGCTTCTCCTTGATCAGGACTGATAGAGACGGCTAGAGGGTAGACTATTGGTAAACGTAACTGTTTATTGAACATTCTACTCATATGCATAGCACAAGGCTTAGTACGAAGCTTCACATAGAACTCTCTCGTGCAGATGATGTAGACTGTCTAAATACATATCTAACATTAACCCTTTACATCAGAGCATTAGGAGAATTCAGTTTATTCACCCTACCTATTCAGATTGTCTAATCAAATCACAGACTGTTATTCCATGTTATACCGCTGCTTCCATTTTCTCTTATTTAATTTTCCCCAATTTAACTTGATCTAATGGGAAGAGATCAATTTTCTGCCATTGTGTTGGAGCTATGATGCCCAATGCCCATCCATTTTTTCCTGGTTGACATTGAGAAAATGCAAAGTCTCCTTGATTGTGAGTTCTATCTGCATCCCTGGCGCTTTAAATAGCATGAGTAGAATGGAAATTCAGATTCAGCTTCACAAAGGCCAGAATTCAAAAGTCTGAGGGCCCAGTGTGAATAGCTTCAAGCCCCATCCACATGCACAAGCGTTGACATCGGGCTCTTCGAAATCCAAGTTCAAATCTAACTCCTGAAGGGAATCACATTCATGCTCCTCTGAACTATTGCTTTAAATGTCAGTTAAGTTTGAGATTATAAACGAATTTTTAAAAAAAAAATCTTATTGTTATAAGTAGGCTTACATTACTCTGCAATGAAGTTAATGTGAAAAGCCCCTAGTCGCCACATTCCAGCGTCTGTTCGGTTGCACAGAGGGAGAATTCAGAATGTCCAATTCACCGAACAACATGGGCAAAATTCTCCGTTATCGGCGGAAAGACCGCCGATCGGCGCAAAAAACGGCGCAAATCCGACTTTCGTCACGTCGGAAAAATGGGTCGATAGTCTCCGGCCCGAAATGGGCTAGCAGCGACGTAACGGGATCCGCGCTTGCGCAGTGGTTCACGCCATGCAGCGTCATACGCGCTGCACAGCGTGACGGCTCATAAGGCCGCGCTGCTCCCCCCCACCCGACCGGAACACCCGACCGCAACACCCGACTGGATGGCTGGCCGTCGCTCAGCCCCGAGGTTCGAGTCACGCGATGTGGAGGCGCTCCTGGACGCGGTGGAGCAGAGGAGGGACGCCCTGTATCCCGGGCACGGCCGCAGAGTTGCCCCACGCCACAGCCGGCGTCTGTGGAGGGAAGTGGCAGAGGCCGTCTCCGCTGTGGCCCTGACACCACGGACAGGCACGCAGTGCCACAAGAAGGTGAACGACCTCGTCAGAGCAGGCAGGGTGAGCCTCCCCCATATCCCCCCCCTCCCCATATCCCCCCTCCCCATATCCCCCCTCCCCCATATCCCCCCTCTCCCATATCCCCCCTCCCCATATCCCCCCTCCCCCATATCCCCCTCCCCATATCCCCCATATCCCCCTCCCCCATATCCCCCCTCCCCATATACCCCCTCCCCCATATCCCCCCTCCCCCATATCCCCCATATCCCCCCTACCCCATATCCCCCTTCCCCCATATCCCCCCTCCCCATATCCCCATATCCCCCCTCCCCCATAGCCCCCATATCCCCCCTCCCCCATATCCCCCCTCCCCATATCCCCCATATCCCCCCTCCCCCATATCCCCCTCCCCCATATCCCCTCTCCCCATATCCCCCCTCCCCATATCCCCCTCCCCCATATCACCCCCTCCCCCATATCCCCCCTCCCCCATATCCCCCCTCCCCCATATCCCCCCTCCCCCATATCCCCCCTCCCCCATATCCCCCATATCCCCAAGTGAATCCAGCCCTAACCTTAACCTCTGCAATGCACGCGCAACCGATGGCGTGCATTCATATACCTGCCTAACACTGTTGCCTTTTACCCCTGCCCCCCCCCCCCACAGGAGAAGCGCGCACACAACAATAGGGAGCATGTGAGGACTGGAGGAGGGCCCGCTGATGAGAGGCCACTGACCGTACACAAGGAAAGGACCCTGGAACTGGCTGGCGGACCTGAGGACCGGGAGGTTGCTGATGCAGAGGTCGGGGGCGCACTAGCGAGTGAGCCACCGACAGCCCGTCCCCATATCCCCCCTCCCCTATATCCCCCTCCCCCGTATCACCTGATCACTGCCTGATGTCTAACCATGCATGCTTCATTGTGTATCGCAGGACCAAACGTCCAGGCACCCATCCCCGCAGATGCAGACCGCCCGCAGGATGCCCCTCGGAGGCCACAGGAGACGGAGAGACCCGCACCCTCCAGCATGCGACGCCCGCAGGATGCCCCTCGGAGACCACAGGATACGGAGAGACACGCACCCTCCAGCATGCGACGCCCGCAGGATCCCCTCGCACACCACGGGAGACGGAGAGACCTGGAGCAACAGGGAGACGACGCCCCCGTCACGTGCGGGAGCGACCACCCAGCGACGAGGGGGGCAGCCACAGGCCCCCGTCACATCCGAGCCAGGACACCACTACCCAGGACACCACTACCCAGGACACCACTACCCAGGACACCACTACCCAGGACACCCCTACCCGGGACAGCACTACCCAGGAAGACGAAATACCGGACAGTGACTCAGAGTGGATGGGTGGAGACGAACCCCCACCCCAAAGTGCCATGGACTCAGAGTGGGACGAAGAACACGACACAACGCCACTGCTGTCACCAACACCCTCCACCATCGCAGAAACACTCACCACGGTTGGGCACTTTAGTGATGAGGCGTCTGGTACACTCACTGGTGCGCACAACACAGCCGTCCCGGTACAGCAGGTGGAGGTAGGAGCAGCAGAGGGACCGGGCGGTCGGAGGGCAGCCCAGCCCAAGCGAACATCTGCCGCCCAGATGGATCCCGGGTTCCTGCAGTTACCACACCCACACATAGATCCGATGCAACCACCGACCCGGAGACGAGCGAAGAGGGTGACGGGCGGCTTGCGGCGGCTGCGGTCGCAGGTGGAGGAGTCCACCCGCGTCCAGGAGCTGGGAGTGGTGCCGGTCATGCGTGCCACCCAGGCCGACACCGCACGGGTGGCGTCCGCAGTGGAGGCAATGGGTGCGACGGTGTCAGACATGGGGAACGGTTTGCGAGGCCTGGGGCCTTCCGTGCAGGTGGCGTCTGTGGCCCAGGAAGTGGCTGCCCTCTCACAGAAGGCCATGAGCCAGTGCCAGCGCCAGATGGCAGAGGCGCTCAACGCCATAGCCCAGTCTCAGCAGGCCATGGCCGAGTCTCTGCAGGCCATGGCCCAGCCTCAGCAGGCCATGGCCCAGTCTCTGCAGGCCATCGCTGAGGGCATCGGCGCCAGTGGCCATGTGCGAGCCAGCGTCGCACTGTCACAGACAGGGTTTGCCAACCCCCTGGGCTCCATGGCTGCAAACCTGCAGACCCCTGTCGATACCAGCACGGGCCTCCAGGACTGGCAGCGCCAGATGTCGGGGGGGCGTCGGATGGCCAGTCCGTTCGCATCCCCCACCCATGTAGAGGCCTGGGGGCCATCGGGCACCCCGAGGGAGGAGGAGGTGGTGTGGTCCGTCCCGGCTCCCTCTGTAGGGGAGGTCCCGGTACACCGCGACACCTCGGACTCCCCCCCCTTCCGTCCCAGGTGCATCGGGTGGGCAACGGGCAGGACAGGCTGGCAGCTCGCCATCCCAGTCGCCCGGGCCGCAGCCTGGCCCATCTAGGCCAGGACGCCCCAGGAAACGGCCGCCACAGGGATCCAGTGTCAGAGGGCAGGAATCACAGGAGTCCACCTCCAGTTCTGCTGTACCGTCTGGGGAACCACGTAGACGTAGTCAAAGGGCCCGTAAGGCCAAACAATTAGACACTGAGTAAGTTGGCACGGGTGCAGGGCACAAATGAGTTTTAGGGGCTAGGGCACGTGCATGAACTCCTTTGGTTATTAAAGTCAATGTTACACCTACCGAAGCTGCCTTTGTGCTCTGTCCAAAGTGTGCGGGGGTGTCAAGTACGTTGAGTGCAAGTGTGTGTGTGAGGGGTGGTCTTACCTCAGCCCCAGGTGAGTCTGCCCCCTTCCCCCTGGGCCACCATCAGCACCCCCCGGGCAGAGGACGGGACCGTGCGCTGCAGTGTCACAGCCGCATGCAGGGATGGTCCGGGTGGATGGTGGTACTGTGGCCATGGGTCAGACATAGTCCAACGATGTAGAGCCAAGAGCTCATCGGAGGCGGGTTGTCATCATCCTCCATGGCCTGCGATAGACACGCGTCCACCCGCAACTGTGTGAGCCCGGCCCATTGTGGCCGCAGGTGGATCGGCAATGGGGGAGGGGGTGGTGTGCATGCGGGTGGGGTGGGTGGGGTTGGGGAGGGGGGTGAGGGTGCTGGGTGGGTGGATGGGTGGGGGGTGTGGGTGGTCGGCTGTTGTCATGGTGTGCGGTCTGTGGCCATACTACCCGATTCCCACGCCCATCTAGTCAGTGAAACGGGCGGCTATCAGTCTGTCCCGTGCCCGCTGGGCCAGCCGGTAACGGTGGACAGCCACCCGCCTGTGTCTACCCCGTCTGCCCTGACCATTGCCCCCATCCCCCTCATCTGGGGAGGACTGGGCCTCTTCCTGCTGCTCCTGCACTCCGCCCTCCTCTGCCTGCGGCACATCGCCCCTCTGCTGGGCTATGTTGTGCAGGATGCAGCACACCACAATGATGCGGCCGACCCTATCTGACCGATACTGGAGGGCGCCCCCAGAGAGGTCCAGGCACCTGAAACGCATCTTCAGCACGCCAAAGCACCTCTCGATCACTCCCCTTGTCGCTACATGGGCATCATTGTAGCGGTTCTCCGCCTCATTGCGTGGCCTCCGTATAGGCGTCATCAGCCACGATCGCAATGGGTAGCCCCTGTCGCCCAGCAACCAGCCCCTCAGCCGGGGATGGCGTCCCTCGAACATGCACGGTAGCACAAGTGGATAGCACTGTGGCTTCACAGCGCCAGGGTCCCAGGTTCGATTCCCCGCTGGGTCACTGTCTGTGTGGAGTCTGCACGTTCTCCCCGTGTCTGCGTGGGTTTCCTCCGGGTGCTCCGGTTTCCTCCCACAGTCCAAAGACGTGCAGGTTAGGTGGATTGGCCATGCTAAAAATTGCCCGTAGTGTCCACAAGGGTTGGGAGGGGTTATTGGGTTGCGGGGATAGGGTGGAAGTGAGGGATTAATGTGGGTCGGTGCAGACTCGATGGGCCGAATGGCCTCCTTCTGCACTGTATGTTCTATGTAATCTATGTAATGCCGGGGATGGATGACCGCGACAACACGAATGAGTCGTGTACACTGCCTGGGTGACGGGCGCAGACGTGCAGGATCATCATGCGGTGGTCGCAGACCACCTGTACGTTCATCGAATAGGTCCCCTTCCTATTAGTGAACATGGCCCTGTTATCTGCAGGTGGCCGCACGGCGACGTGCATCCCATCGATCGCGCCCTGGACCATGGGGAACCCGACCACGGCAGAGAAGCCCACGGCCCGGGCATCTTGGCTGGCCCGGTCCTCGGGGAAGCGGATGTAGCGGTGCGCCATGGCATATAGGGCATCTGTCACTACCCCGGATGCACCGGTGCACCGATGTCTGTGATATGCCGGACAGGTCCCCACTCGGTGCCTGGAATGACCCCGTTGCATAAAAGTTCAGGGCCACCGTAACCTTGACGGACACGGGGAGAGGGTGTCCCCCGCCAGTGCCACGCGGTGACAGGTGTGCCAGCAGGTGGCAGATGTGTGCCACGGTTTCCCGGCTCATCCAGAGTCTCCTCCTGCATTCCCGGTCCGTGAGGTCCTGGTATGACTGCCGGGGCCGGTACACACGGGGCGCCCTCGGGTGCCTCCGTTGCCGTGAGGCCGCGACGTCCTCCTCCCCCTCCTCGTCCTGTCGGTCAGGTGTCCCTCCAGCCTGGGCGGCTGCCGCCTGCCCCTCTGCGGCAGCCTGCGCCGCCTCTCTGGCACGCTCCTCCTCCTCCTCCTCCTCATCCAGGGCAACATAGACATGAGCGGCTGCCACCACGGCGGCCAACATCGCTGGATGATCTGAAAACATGACGGCCTGGTGGGGGGGGAGGGGAACGACGACATGTCATCATTGCCCCCCTCCTCCCCCCAGCCAGGTGGCATGGACCGCATGGGTCCAACTGTTGGAGGCTGGCACCTGGCCAGGTGGACCAACTCACTTGCCCTCCCATCCCCCTCCTCGGCACGGACCCCCCCCCAACCTCCACCCCAGCACGGACCCCTCCCAACCTCCACCCCAGCACGGACCCCCCCCCCAACCTGGCACGGACCCCCCCCCAACCTCCACCCCGGCACGGCACGGACCCCCCCCCAACCTCCACCCCGGCACGGACCCCCCCCCAACCTCCACCCCAGCACGGACCCCCCCCCAACCTCCACCCCAGCACGGACCCCCCCCAACCCCCAACCTCCACCCCGGCACGGCACGGACCCCCCCCCCCAACCTCCACCCCGGCGCGGACCCCCTCCCGGCACTCCCCCGGAGCCCAGCCTACTCTAACCACCCCCCCCCCCCCCCCCGCCGCACACACACACACACAACCCGAGACACACCTCTCCTCACGCATTCAGACTGCGGCCACGCCATTGCCTGCCCAGAGCCAACCCCCCAGGCCGTCACTCACCTCCACGCTGGTCGGCGTGAGCCTGGAGCACCGGGTCACACCGATGAAAAGGAGGTTTAATTTACGTCAACGTGAACGGTCATCACGTCGACGGGACTTCGGCCCATCCGGAAGGGAGAATATCGGCAGGCCGAAAATCGGCTGCCTTGCGCAGACCCGTGACATTCTCCGCGGCAGCGGCGACATTAACGCCCCGCCGACTTTTCTCCCTTCGGAGACTTCGGCGGGGGGCGGGATTCACGGCGGCCAACGGCCATTCTCCGACCCTCTGGGGGGTCGGAGAATGACGCCCCATATCTTTGGGGACTTGTGGGATGAAACCGGAGCACCCGGAAGAAACCCACGCAGACACAGGAAGAACGTGCAGACTCCGCACAGACAATGACCCAAGCCGGGAATCGAACCTGGGACCCTGGCGCTGTGAAGCAACAGTGCTAACCACTGGGCTACCTTGCCGCCGATGTGCGTTCCACCGTTTGTAAACCATTCATGGCAGAGCATAACCAGAGGGTTTTTTTTTCATTCTGTGTTTAGTGGGGACTGCTTGAATGGGTTGGAACTTTCCTAACAACTCCGTTGACTGAATACACAAAAGATTTGTGTTCAAAAGGTCAGGTCAGGCTTTTCTCGAATCTTCACAATTGTCCCAAACCGGCACTGCAAGTCTAAATAAAGCATTTTCCAATTTCAGGAGAGCAGGGTTGCAGCTTTAACAAGAATTACAATGCTGGGAGTCAAACTGCTTTTTAAAGTTCTGTGTCGAGCTGGGCTGGAATGCTCGCTATGAGAACACATTCCTGGATCACTCCATTTGTTTGGAGGACTCTGACGACCTTTCATCTGTTAGAATTTTCATAACTGCATGCCTGATGTGGCCTGTTCTAAAATTAACATCAAGTTTTGACATTGGCAGTCAGGCAAGTTGGCAGAAGGCTGTATAAAAGCAGTGTAGAGTACCATCAGAGCACAAAAGACAACTCAGTCTTCAGAAGCTTATCCGATATTACCTGACCATCGAGGGTTGCTAGAAAGGACCTGCTTAATTTGCTTTTTTTTTTGAGATTTAAAGTTGATCTGCCTTCCATGAGTGTAAAATCCTCGACTGCTTTCAGATCTGAGCGTTGCTTCCACCAGAACACCACTTCCTCCTCCTCTTCCTCGGGTCCGAGCTTGGATCAGTGCATGGATAAAACAAGGGGTCTCTTTGGGGACGAGTTTGAGAAGTCCTCAATCCTCCATGGAAGCTTCTTAAGGCCACGAAATGAGCAACTGGCATTTTCAGGCAAGTGAAATCTGTCCAGAGTAACAAATACAAATTCTTATCAGCACCAAACATGTTGAGGAATTGATGTGCTGTCCTAATATTATTACTTAAGTTGATTTGCTAAGTGAAATTTGAAGCTGCATCATACATCTGAAAAAAATGCAGACATAAAAAAGATCTAATTTCACAGATATAGAAAATAATGATTAATAAATCTCAAAAGTGAAGTGATTGTGACCTGCAGTGTACTGAGGTCCTCGAGCGGATTATAATTGTGCACAAGCTTATGTTAAGAAAAGTAAATATACAATTGAGGCAGATAAATTGAAAGTATTTGCAAGATTCAAATTCATCTACTTCACACTTTGAAACTAGTGTCTTTCTACAGTAGCCACTTTGGAAATATGTGCTTGGCCGATTATATATAGCTATGCATATTTATGCATGTTATTTTTTAAAAATAAATTTAGAGTACCCAATTCTTTTTTTTCCAATTAAGGGACAATTTAGCGTGGCCAATTCACCAGCTTGCACATCTTTTTGGGTGAGGGGGTGCGATCCACGCAGGCATGAGGAGAATGTGTAAACGGCAGACGGACAGTGACCCGGGGCAGGAATCGAACCCAGGTCCTCAGCGCCAAGAGGCAGCAATGCTATTATGTATATTAATATTAATTCATTTTAGGAAAGAAACTAAAAGACCGAAACATGATTATACAGAATAAGAATACATTTTTTTAAAGCACTAATCATGGGTCAGGAAGATAAGATACAAGATTAGTTGAAGACTAATGCAAAAACCAGCAGGTCCCTTTTTGAGATTTGGAAAGGACAGAAAACAAAAGCATCTGGTCAAAAAATGGGATAATGAATAGTCCTTTTCAGCTAGTATTCAACCTGATTTAATTTGAGCAAGCTGATTGTGTGAGTGAATTTCAATCCTGATTTGCTGCATCAAAGTTGGGCTGACAATCCAAATGTTAATATGTTTACCATGTTTAAAACCATTGCCCCTGGGTTTATTTGCGGAGCTTAGGAAATCAGAAGCACAAAGGGACTTGGGAGTCCTAGTTCAAGATTCTCTTAAGGTTAACGTGTAGGTTCAGTCAGCAGTTAGGAAGGCAAATGCAATGTTAGCATTCATGTCGAGAGGGCTAGAATACAAGAGCAGGGGCAGCACATTGACACAGTGGTTAGCACTGCTGCCTCACAGCGCCGAGGTCCCAGGTTCGATCCTGGCTCTGGGTCACTGTCCGTGTGGCGTTTGCACATTCTCCTCGTGTTGGCGTGGGTTTCACCCCCACAACCCAAAGATGTGCAGGGTAGGTGGTTTGGCCATGCTAAAATTGGCCCTTAATAGGAAAAGAATGAATTGGGTGCACTAAATTTAAAAACAAAAATAGAATACAAAAGCAGGGATGTACTGTTGAGGCTGGGGCTCTGGTCTGACTCCATTTCTAATATTGTGAGCAATATTGGACCCCTTATCTAAGGAAGGATGTGTTGGCCTTGGAGAGGATCCAGAGGAGGCTCACAAGAATGATCCCAGGAATGAAAAGCTTGTCATATGAGGAATGGTTGAGGACTCTGGGTCTGTACTTGGAGTTTAGAAGGATGAGGGGGGGGGGGTCTTATTGAAACTTACAGGATAATGAGAGGCCTAGATAGAGTGGATGTAGCAAGGATGTTTCCATCAATCGGAAAAAATAGAACCCGAGGCCACAGCCTCAGACTGAAGGGACAATCTTTTAAAACTGAGATGAGGAGGAATTTCTTCTTCCAGAGGGTGGTGAATCTGTGGAACTCTTTGCCACAGAAGGCTGTGGAGGCCAAATCATTGAGTATCTTTAAGACAGAGATAGATAGGTTCTTGATTAATAAGGGGATCAGGGTTATGGGAGAAGGCAGGAGAATGGGAATGAGAAACATATCGGCATGAATGAATGGCAGAGCAGACTCGATGGGCCGAATGGCCTAATTCTGCTCCTATGTCTGATGGCCTTATGGTCTTACAACAGTAGAAGTTGTTCATGCACAGGCACCAATAGAGAACAAAATGAAAAGGAATTAGAATGAAATGAACATGACAGAACAAGAAAACAAAAAAGAACAAAGAGATGGATATGTTTTTAAGAATGGAGCATCCCTCAATATTCAGTGGGTAAACTCATTTGTTGGAGGTTTTGTGGCACAGTGGATAGCACCCCTACCTCTCGGCCAGAAGGTTCATAATGTGGCCAAACCCATTGATTATCAGCCTGTATATCCTTCCAATATGCCTGATGGCAGGTGATAAAGAGCCAAAGAGTTTCCTGGTCAGCCATCTTGCAGAAGGTGTCAGCAAACCACTGCAATGCTTTTCCAAGCACAATCATGGACCAATCCAGTGGAGGTCCATGGTCATCAATTCGCCCTTTAGTATGGGATCTGAAGCCAACCCCAATTTTGTTTCTATTCATTTCATGGGATCCTACTGGCTGGTCCAGCATTTTTATTGTCCATCCCTAATTGCCCTTGGGAAGAAGGTGGTGAGCCGCCTTCTTGAATTGCTACAGTCCATATGGTGCAGGTACACCAACAGTGCTTTTAGAGAGGGAGTTCCAGGATTTTGAACCAATGACAGCGAAGGAATGGCAATATACTCCCAAGGTACGATGGCGTGTGGCTTGGAGGGTAATTTCCAGGTGATGGTGATTCCCAAGTGTCTGCTGCCCTTGGCCTCCCAGGCGGTTGAGTTCACCGGTTTGGAAGGTGTTGGCGAAGAAGGGTGATGGTGGCCAGGGTGTTACAATTAGCCACAGATCCTTTTGTTCAGGGAGTGATGGGGCTAAAGTGAATTTGGCCTAGGACAGCACAGTGCCGCAGTGGTTAGCACTGCTGCCTCGTAACGCTGAGGACCCGGGTTTGATCCCGGCCCCAGGTCAATGTCCCTGTGGAGTTTGCACATTCTCCCCGTGTCTGCGTGGGTCTCACCCCTACAACCCAAAAAGATCTGCAGGGTAGATGAATTGGCCACGCAAAATTGCCCCTTAATTGAGAAAAAAAAAAAATTGGATGCTCGAAATTTATTTCAAAATCAAATGGAATTGGCCAGAATTTCTGCCCCTGATTCCTTCCCTGTGACCATGGTGGAAAAGTATGTGTGTGGTGCCCAGTGAGGAGTCAAGTGTAATCAACCTCACTATTCAACATCGCAATGATACACATTGCTTCGGTTTACCCAGGAAAGCTGGGAAATCTGGTGAGATGTTGGAGGTCTTTCTGCATCCATGGAACCATACTTAATTACTGTCAGAAAAAGGCATGGCGACAGGGCATGAGGATTTTAAAAAGATTGGGAGGAAAGATAAAAGGAAATATTGAGCAATTAGGAGACAAGAAAACAAAGAGGAACATGCAAAAAAAATTAAATTACAAAGAAAACAAGCAAACGGATTTTAAATAACCAGGCCTTATTATGAAATGAAATGAAATGAAAATCACATGTTGCCACAAGTAGGCTTCAAATGAAGTTACTGTGAAAAGCCCCTAGTCGCCACATTCCGGCGCCTGTTCGGGGAGGCTGGAATGGGAATTGAACCGTGCTGTTGGGCTACCTTGGTCTGCTTTCAAAGCCAGCTATTTAGCCCTGTGCTAAACCTACAAACTAAAGTTTGGAAGAAGAGTCATACGGACTTGAAGCATTAACTCTGTTTCTCTCTCCACAGATGCTGCCTGACCTGCTGAGTTTTCCCAGCAGGTTCTGTTTTTATTCCAGATTTCCGGCATTTTGCTTTTGTTCATTACAGACTGTTTGCTCTACTTTGTTTAATTTTGCTGTGTTTGCAGATGCAAATAGTTGGATTGGAGATTGTTTACCGGCATCTTTTAACTCCGCCCTAGTCTGCATCGGTGGTAGCGCAGTAAACTCCACTAAAGGATTCTGGTTTAGATTTGGATAACGCATCTTCCAAATGCACCTTCCTACTCATTTGCCAGCACGCATTGCTGCT
Source organism: Scyliorhinus torazame (assembly GCF_047496885.1). NCBI lineage: Eukaryota > Metazoa > Chordata > Chondrichthyes > Carcharhiniformes > Scyliorhinidae > Scyliorhinus > Scyliorhinus torazame. Next base: position 37,993,435 of record NC_092722.1, read on the forward strand.
TAATCGGAATTAAAAGCATCTGCACTCCAGAATCTTCCTGCAGATGGAATGTTAATAGGATGGAAAAGGTCACTCTGCTGATTTCAAATCAAAAATGTCTGGGCATGATAATGACTCACACTTCTTAACATACAGCTGTAAATTTCTTTCACATGTTTGATACCAAACTGCTAGCTTGGTTCATCATAGCACTAATATAGAATAGACTCCAGCATTAATTCGTAATAGGAAGCATCTACATACAGTGATTTGCCCCCTCGGACCACATTGGAGATCATCCAACTCATCCAACAATATACATTGTCCATGTCACCAAATGCAAACATATCTGATGGGATTGTACAATGTGCTTTACCCCAAATAGGCCGCCCTGGAAATATGGGGAATGTAAAGACCATGGGAGACAATTACCAATTCGCAGTAGATGTGAGTGACTTCTCACCTGAAGATATTATTGTTACCACCTCCAATAATCAGATTGAAGTTCATGCTGAGAAGGTAAGTGTTACGATCCCAGCTGACGTTACTACTGGGCAGTCAGGTCCCAGAATGGAACCCTGGCTCAATAGAGTGTAACTTTTATTTTCTATTTGGAGATGTGGATAAACAAAGTCACAGGATTGCCGATTAACTTTTTGCAAAAGAGCAAAGGAGGGCAGCATGGTGGCGCAGTGGGTTAGCACTGCTGCCTCACGGCGCCGAGGTCCCAGGTTCGATCCTGGCTCTCGGTCACTGTCCGTGTGGAGTTTGCACATTCTCCCCGTGTTTGCGTGGGTTTCGCCCCCACAACCCAAAGATGTGCAGGCTAGGTGGATTGGCCATGTTAAATTGCCCCTTCATTGTAAAAAATAAATTGGGTACTCCAAATTTATTTAAAAAAACAAAAGAGCAAAGCATTTATTAAACATGAAAAAATTGATTATAATACAATAATGCTCTTGCACCCCACCTATATCTATACAGATGTACATAGATTTTTAAGGATAACACAAGTTACAAAATATATCTTATTGCTATAATGTTTTCGGTGACTGCCCGGTCCATGTAAACCAATAGGATAACTGTGGTCAGACACCCCCCACTCTAAAACCAAGTGGCAGGTTCCACCCAATACAACTTCTGTGGATTTCTCATCAAATCCCACCGCCCCCCCCCCCCCCCCCCCCCCCAAACCTCCCCAGGTGCTTATCACACTGTGAGCCAACTGGTCTCAATGGAAATCTGATTTCCACATGAGTGCTTCCACTCATAGAAAAAGCACACCTCAGAATCTTCTCCCAAATAATGTTGCATTCACCAAGGATCCAATTCCAGGATTTCAATCACTTCTTTCAGAATTCCTGTACACTGGATTGCCGCATTCAAGCTTCCACACAATCTTTCGGGTACCCAGCCATGCCACTGCTTCACAGGCTTTACTAATGTGTCTCCAACTTTAGGATTACTTCATATGTCTAGCTTCTCACTGGCCAACTTCATGAGGTCTGCATCTTTCAGTTCTATCTTCAACTGGGAGCCTGTCTCTGCTCCTTTCTTGAACTCCAGTGAACAGTAGCTTGTTCAGATTCTAGTTCTTTGTCCTTTTGACTTCAGTCTTCGTGGGACTTCTCTTTAATTCCCTGGTTTCTAGAACAACCTGTTCTTTAGCTTCTGGAACTAACTTTCTGCATCTTGCTCTATTGCCCTGCCCCTCTGCTGCCAGTTTCTGAGAGAGTTGCTTTCTTCTCAGGTTCCTGGTTCCAACTGAACTACAAGTGCTTATGCATTTTAGTGTGGGCCCCTGGTTGCTAGGCAACAGCCTAGTCTTTCTATAAACTCTGTTTGTTTTCACGTTATAAATCTTTTAATTACAATGCAGGCACAGTTTTGACATGCAGGCAGCTTTGTTTAACATGTAGCTACCTAAGGTTTTAACCCTTTCTTGTCCGGAAATACAAAATTAAACTTACCTAAAGCTATACCTTGGGCGCGATTCTCCAAAATGGAGACAAAGTCCTGACGCTGGAGTGAAAACCGGGGGGCTAGGAGCGACGTCGTGTATTTTACGCACGCTGGGCCTTGGCGCCGCGTAAAAAGCAGCGCCGCGTCAATGACGCGGCCGGTGTCGTGTAAATGACGTCACCCGCGCATGCGCAGTTGCCATCCTCCCCGAGGCCGCCCCGCAAGAAGATGGCGGATGGATCTTGCGGGGCGGCGGAGGAAAGGGGGTCCTCCTTTAGAGAGGGGGGGGGTGGAGAATTACGCCCCTTATTTCTAATACCCACAAAATACAAATATAGATTACTTAAAACTACCTCTGAATCCTAACAGTAAGGCACCATTATCAAGCTCTTGATTCATAACTTTCACAACCTAGCATACAGTCCAACACATGGAAACCACCATGTCCTTATCTTCTGGTCACAAGGAGGCTTTCCCCTTCTATTCAAAGGAGATTGCTGCAATATTGTATGTGAAAAAAAAAGGGGTGCATTTTCACAGCATCTTTCCTAACACCAGGGTGTCTCAAAATGCTTTCCATCCAATAACAAACTTTTATGTGGAATGACTGTGGCAACGTGGGAAATGTGACAGCCAATTTGTGCACAGCAAGCTCCCACAAACAATAATGAGGTAATGACCAGACAATTTGTTTTGTTTGGTGATGTTGATTGAGGGATAAATACTTAGCCGGGATATTGAGGGCAACCAGGGATTACCGGGATCTCTGTTATGGCTCCTCCAAAAGACAGCATCTCCAACAGTGCAGCACACCCTCAGCGCTGCACTGGAGGGTCAGCTTTGAATTTTGTGCTCAGCTCTCTGGAGTGAGACTTGAACCCACAACTTCCTGACTCAAGAGGGTGCAATCTGTGCCCTCTCCCCATGGCAAAGGAGGGCATTTAACCAAGCGAAAGGGTGACAGCTGGGAACTCCACCAAATCCCCACCTCCACCCCTAGTGAAGTCCATGAGGAGAAGGCCCGTGGGTGGCCTTCATGTCACACAGCCAACTGAGGCTCTTAAGTGGGCAGTTATTGTACAATTAACAACCTCATCCCTCCACCGCTGTTTTGATCCACTAGCGGGCAGGGGCTCAGCATGCGGCACAGTAAGCAAACCCTGTTAGCTCCCAAGAATGGGGTGGCTTTCATTCAAAGGCCTTCAATACCTGATCGAGGTACCCAGTATTGGGAAAGTTGGGGGGGGGGGGGGGGGGGGAGATTGGGAGGCCCACTGAGAGCCATTCCTATTACCTTGTTGTTGACCCCCATACCTCCCTCTCCCGTGACCCCCACTATCACCATCATTAGCCTGTGGTCTAGATCCTGGGCCTCTGGTGGCATTATTCTGTCTGCAGACAGTGCTTCCCCAGTAGCACTGCTGTTCCAAAGAGCTGCCAGTCTCTGATTGGCTAGGACTCTTGGCAGACAGGCCTTCCACCCTGCAGATCCTGGTGCCTGGGAAAGGCCCACAGGTGGCCTGTCAAGTGCCTGATTGGACATCATTCCAGTGGCCTTCCCAGAAAGAAGCAACAGGGGTTGAGGGGCTCTCCCATCGCTGGTTAAGTCCGCCATTGCTGGCACAAGATTCCCCCCCACAGATGAGGGTGCTACCAACTGAGCCAAATATTGTCACATTTCCAGTTCCTCGTGGTACATGACATGGTGAAAATGTAAGAGAGTACAGAGGTGTATTACCTCCAAATCCCAGTATCACCACCCACATCCCCACCCTACCCTGCAATGAAATTTGATTCACTTTTGGGTTTTGAATTATCTTCCTTACATCTTGAACTCAATTTTGACAGTATGGGTATAATGAAAAACAGATGGGCTCGATTTCATCACTTCAGAAAATAACTCGGATTCTCGGCCCACTGGCTGTTTAAATAAGGTCTAAACTAAAAACATACTTAATCTGAACTCCTCATCCCAACAGTTACCAAACCCTACAAAGCCAGCCTCAATATTGTGAATTCATTCCAAGAATTACACATTCCTAATGATTTGCAGCCTTTTTCAGCTAAAATATTTTCCAGAAGTGCCAAATATTCATAGGGCAGAATTTGATGTTTCTCACGCCAGCAGGTTTGCAGACAGGGGCGACCGACTAGACTCCCACTCACCCTAACCTCTCTCAATTATACAGTGGGGTGGGTGAGGCTTAGGCCACCTTCCTTTACCTCAATTGATGCCCTTAGGTGGCCAATTAATGACTACTAAAGGCCCATTTCCTGCCCAGCCTCAACTTTCAGGTTGGTGGGCAGCACAGTAGTGCAGTGGGTAGCACTGCTGCCTCACGGCGCGAAGGTCCCAGGTGTCGATCCCGGCTCTGGGTCGCTGTCCGTGTGGAGTTTGCATATTCTCCCCGTGTCTGCGTGGGTTTCACCCCCACAGCCAAAAGATGTGCAGGGTAGGTCAATTGGCCACGCTATATTGCCCCTTGATTGGAAAAAACGAATTGGGCTCTCTAAATTTATTTTTTTAAATGATCAGGTTGGTGGGAGGAGTTCAGTGAGAAGGGGAAAGCTCAGGCCTTGGGCGGGAAGTGGGGGGTCTGCTCTTTCCACAGGTGCTCCTACCCCTTCACCCTCCAGGTGCTCCCTCCTCACTTGGCCTCTCCACCAACACTCCCACAGCTCCCACCCCCTCTGCCCACCTCCCCTGGGCCTCACTGCTGTTCCCCACCTGAGACCTGCCCACTTACCTAGTTTATGATCTCGGACCAGACCCCAACGCTGGCTAGGATACTGGACAGAAATTTTGTCAGTCTGTGAGGAAAGTATACCTCGCTCCAGGAGCGATTTCACACAAAAATAGGATTGTGGTGTATTCAAACAAACTTAGGGCGGCACGGTAGCGCAGTGGTTAGCACTGCTACCTCACGATGCTGAGGACCCAGGTTCGGTCCCGGCCCGGGGTCACGGTCTATGTGGAGTTTGTACATTCTCCCTGTGTCTGCATGCGTTTCACCCCCACAACCCAAAGGTGTGCATGTTAGGTGGATTGGCCGCGCTAAATTGTCCCTTAATTGGAAAAAAATAATTGGGTACTCTAAATGTATTTTTAAAACCGTTATCACTAACACAGTATTAAATTATCTTCACATCACACAAGAAAATAGCTTACAATTACCCTTAAACAGTGATAATCAAAACAGTGACACAATAACCCTTAACTGCTATCTTACTTCTAATCAAACAACAAAACCACCTCAATCCACTTTTAAATACAGTTAGCAGACCCAAGCATGCTTGCTTAAGAGATGCTCTTGGAAACTGCTTTAAGAGGTAGACCTGAGTCCTGTCAGAGCAATGCAGGATCTCTAGCTGAAGTCTTCAGAAACTGTCTTCATGGTTTGACTTTCAGAAACCAACCGAACAATTTCTGCTTCTCTGCTAAAATGTCTCATACTCTAGCTCCTCCATTAGTTACAGCACCTTACTAACTGAACACAAAGGTCTCTAATTAAGTGCTCCCCAGGGAACCCCCTTAATCCAAACAAAAGTCCAAGCTTTTACGGTGCTTTAATTGCACCTCTGGCTCCCCAAACCGTTCAAACCAGGAATCTTTTAAAACATGACTGCAGCAGTCACACACACACTAACCCAGGTTTTTAACTCTTACTGCGCCAAATACATATAATGCAATATATCTGAAAGTCCTACATTCATCACACCTATTTTTGGACTCTTGGGACTTAAGGCTGTGGGGACTGTCTGCAGACCCTGCCCTGTCCACTGGAGCTCCTGGCACTAGAGAACTGCCGGCCATGTCGAGGGGTGAATTCCTCCCATGTAAAGGGTGGCTCCTGCAATCTATCGTTTGGAAACGCAATCAGCAACCAAGCTGCTTAATTCAAACCCGTTCTTACAATCTCCGACTGTCCTTTGTGAACATTCACACCCAAAACATTTGACGTGGGTACATGTGGAAGGCCTCGGGCTACTGAACAGGATGTTAGACACAATTACAGGTGAGGCCTTGTGTTCCTGTAGGCTGTGTCTCCTTCTCCCTCTCTCCAAATCCTGGAATGCCACCATTGATTTTCGCAAATCCTTTATACGTGATGTATCTTCTTATATTGTCATAGAGGTCTACAGCGCAGAAAGGGTCCTTCGGCCCATTGCCGGCCAGAAACTATCCCATTTTTCAGCACTTGCTTTGTATGCCTTGGAAAGTGCACATCTAAATACTTCTTAAATGTTGTGAGGGCTTCTGCCTACACCACCCTTTCAGGCAGCATGTTCTAGACTCCCACCACCTTCCGGGTGAAAAGGTTTTTCCTCACATCCCCTCTAAACCTCCTGCCGCATACCTTAAACCATCGTCCCACCTCCTACCTCTCTATTTTGTGCCAGTCCTCCGGTTTTGCACTCAATACAATTCAGTAATTGTCACATCAACTTTCATTTCTACACTGCTTTGCAGTAGAGGTCGCCTTGAGCCTTTCATATTAAAGGCTATTAAGCTCATCTCCCCACAAAGCACATCTCCCCAGTACCTCAACTCACCAATTGTAGCGCCCAATCTCAAATGACAATCTCAAAATGATTTTGCATCTATTAAGCCATTTATCAGGTTGTTTACCAAGATGGCGCCGGAGCGAGGCGACTCTCTGCGAGCTCTCACAAACAGATCTACTTTTTACTACATTGTATATGTTGTGTTGCCCTATTATGTATTTTCTTTTATTCCCTTTTCTTCTCATGTACTTAATGATCTGTTGAGCTGCTCGCAGAAAAATACTTTTTACTGTACCTCGGTACACGTGACAATAAACAAATCCAATCCAATCCAATGCAATCCAATCCAAAGACTCAGCATTTAGTGAAGAATTTCTTCCTAAGATCTATTTTCAGCTTATTTTCTATTTATTAAAATTTATTTTGCTTTTTCCTTGTCCTGCCTACCTGCCTTTTGGTTTACCTCACCTACACAATTTAATGTTCTATTCACCTGAATGAGGTTTCTCCTGAATCACCATCTTTATGGGATGCAAAGCTTACGTTTTAGCATTTTAAGAAACTGGTGATAATTGTTCAATCATTTTTTTTCTTCTTTTAATATAAATTTAGAGTATCCAATTCTTTTTCTTCCAATTAAGGGGCAATTTAGCGTGCCCAATCCACCTACCTTGCACATCTTTGGGTTGTGGGGGCGAAACCCGGGGAGAAGGAGCAAACTCCACACGGACAGTGATCCAGAGCCGGGATCGAACCCAGGTCCTCAGAGCTGTGATTGTTCATCCTTTATTACACTCTTGAATGTTAATTCATTGCCCCACTGTGAAAATCGTTGGGAAACGCCTGGCCGCATAATTGATAAATGCAGCATCGCGTCATTCGGGGTGATTTCCCTCTGGGCTCCATGGCAGGAAACTCTCTCGCTTGCTGCCCCAGCCATGGGACCCAGGCCCAGAGCAGAAAATCCTGGCCATTGTGTCTTTTAATAACTAAATGTTGTTTAGCGAAGAGATCCTACTGTTTCGTCATGCGTTTGGGGTCTAGATGAAGCTTGTCTATTCGACCAAAGTAAGTTGCTCAAGACTGTAGTTTGTTAAAACCATTACGCTTTATTTACTGCCACTATGCACACATCAGGAACTCTTGTATGAGGTTGAAACTTTTCCTTTCTCCAGATTGCTGTTACTCAATCATGTGATTTTAAGTCATCATTGCATCAACTTCATGTGCTTCTGATGTTAACCTTTTACTCTACACCTACTACCCCTTATTGGTCTGGCCTACATATTCTCGTTCCAATATATTTGCCTCTTAATACCATCTATAGTGGGTCAGCAAACCACTGATTTTCAGAAAACAAAAATTGCGAGAAGAAGGCTCAGCACATTTTATAAATGTGTTCTTGGTATACGAATAACATTGGAAAGGCAGCCCTTGTCTCTGAGGACATTAAAAATCAACCACAAAGCACGGAGCTGAAGTCACATCGAATTTGGAACAGTTCTATCGCACCCTGAAGTATGATAGCCAAACAGCTGGCTACTTCCACCATCCCGCAGCTTTCACAGCAGTTTTCTGGTACTATCCCACGCATTACCAAATTGATTGAATCCAGGGGCTGGGTTTTACGACCACAAATCGCATAATCTGCATCATCATGCCAGACTCCAAGATCATGGCAGTCACGCGGCTGCTAATATTGGAAGCTCACCTGGCCTTTTTGAGTCACAGAGTTTCACAGCATGAAAAGAGGCCCTTTGGCCATCGTGTCTGCACCGACCATCAAGCATCAATTCTAATCCCATTTCCCAGCACCTGGTCCGTAGCCTTGTATGCCTTGGCTTTTGAAGTGCTCACCTAAATACATCTTGAACGTTGTGAGGGCTCCCGCCTCTACCACCCTTTCAGGCAGTGAGTTCCAGATTCTCAACACCCTCTCGGTGAAAATGTTTTTCCTTACACCTCCTCTAAATCTCCTGCCCCTTAACTTAAATCTACGCCTTCTGGTTATTGACCCCTCTGCTAAGGGGAATCGCAGCTTCCTATCTATATCCCTCATACTTTTATACACCTCAGTCAGGTCCCCCCCCCTGAGTCTTCTCTGCTCCAGGGAAAACAACCCCAGCCTATCCTGTCTCCCTTGATAGCTGGAAAACTCCAGTTTGGGTGTTTTGGGACTCTATCCATTCACTAGGCTACCATAACAAATGAGGTTGAGATTGAGAGGACAGGGAGGCTTTAAACTGTTGACAGTGAATGACTTCCAGTTCACGGCATAACCCCTCTCCCGCTCAATGTCTGGCCTAGATGCCCAATTGGGCCTGAACCTCCCTCTCCCAATGCCAATTGTCCGCTGTACCGCTCGGCAGCCTTGAATTGGTCATTTGCCGCTTGATTCACCAAAGTAAGCCAGCAAGGGCAGGAGCGAGGGATCGGCACACTTCCCATTCCGCCTCCAACACTCCATTGGGAACCATAAAGTTTAACCCAATTTCCCGTAATGGGAACACTAGGTTACAAACTATGGGTTGCTGGGTCTAACCTATAACCACTCGGCTATAGTGCCAACTGTGTAAGGTTATTAGAAACAATCAGTAAGTACAGTCTTTCCAGTGTTGGTGATATCTCAAGAACAAATTGAACAAGAAAAATACTTGAAGTGTGACAAGTTCTCTTGCGCACAACTGATACAAACCTTGGGAAATTGAACAGGCACAGCCCATGGGGTGAGACTTTGCACCCCCTGCCCCCCCCACCGGCCCCACACGTTTTCCAGCAGTGGAGGCAGTTCCCCATTGGCCACTAGTGTTATCTTCCAGTCCCACCCATGTCTACAGCGTTTTACGTGGCTCTCCCGTCCTGCCACCGGGGAGCCTGCCGCCGAGGGAGAGTCGCCTTCGCGGGCCTGGAAGATCCTGCTGGTGAAAAGCGCCAGAAATCCCACCCATGGCTTTTTGTCTGATAACATTAATAGGCAGAACATCAGGGGCTGCCACATATAATTTCACAAAATGTGCTGCTGGTGAATAAAAACTGTGTCCAAATGTGAGTAAAGAGAAAATTAATCCTTTAGCACGTGCAGTTCTTGGTCTTCCCTGAGCCTCTCCGACAAGTCACTGAATTATAAAGGTAGGGTGGTCACTTGACTATATTCATTACATCTGTCCTTCAAAATATTCCTAGTTTAACACAGAAACAATTAAAGCCTTCAGTGTGGTCCCATTATATAGTATGGGAAATGTCCTTAATAACAATTGACAGCTCTTGTACTCCCAACAAGGGAAATACTCCTAATTACCATCACTGTCAATACACATGTGAGATCATTCCCTTGAGGCAGTTAGCACAATTTCACATTCAGCCCCTTCGACTGTGGGAGTAGTTTTCAGATGCTCAAATACCTATAACCAGTACAAATATGAAGCAATTATCTTTCATTTCCAGCTTGCTGCAGATGGAACTGTAATGAACACATTCACACACAAATGTCAGCTCCCAGATGACGTGGACCCCACCTCCGTGACCTCCGCTCTGGGTGATGATGGGACCCTGACAGTTAAAGCAAAGAGGCACCCGGCCAAGCACACCGAACATGTGCAACAGACTTTCAGAACTGAGATTAAGATCTGAGCGGGCAAGGGATGAGAGCTACTTTATGGTAATGCAGGGTGGTGTTTGATAATGCCCAGCCTCACAGTATGCAGCATGTGCTGGTGCTTCACACCTCATCCTACCAACGTACCATTTGTAAAATATCATCTCAACTCTTGCAGGCATGGAAACATTGAGCGAAAGCCTGTGCAATAAGATATTTGACACTTTCTATCACATTATTTAGTAATTCCATTTATTTTATATATCTATTACTAATCCCCGACTCACAATACCGTGGCAGACGTGTTTGAATGTTTTTCTGTACCAAAATAACTGCTAGATTAATCAAATAGAGGAGATAATGCTGATAATTCAAACCCCTGAGTGCGTGAATGGTCTTGTAGCGTAAGGTAAAATAGATCAGCAACGTTGGTAGAATACCTAATCAGTTCAGCCGCCCCTAGTTTAACTTTCCTGCATATGTGTTTTGTACATAGATTTGCACCATTTCACCTGTTTTGTTACTTGACAAGAGATTCATTTCTGTGACTCAAATGATTGTAAAAGAGATGTTGCTAATAGTATTACAAAGGGAATGCACAAGAATATACGACCCATCAGGAATAGGAAAGAGACCATCACCTCCAACAGAACTGTCCCTTTTTTCATAGATGGAAATACAAAACATGGCTAAAATGTCTGAACCTCCACTTGAGCTATGATGCTGCATTTTCCCACACACAAGTTAGGAGCAGAAGTAGGCCACTCGGCCCCTCGAGCCTGCTCTGCCATCCAATAAGATCATGGCTAATCTGATTGTAACCGCAACTCCACATTCTCACCACACGCTACCCTGTCACCTCTTGCTCAGCATGGTTGCAGGTCTACCTCTGGTGTATCGGCAGGGTACTCCTGTGATGTAGTAAATGCCGAGAAATCTTCAATAAAATAATGTAATCATCAAACCAAAATGTAAAGCTGGCAGGGATACTAGGTCTGTGGTGGCGGGGGGGGGGGGGGGGGGGGGGGGGGGGGTGAGGACTGTAAGCCGGGGTGAGATAGAATGCTCCAAACTGAGCTGTTGACAGCCGAGTCTGAGCCATCACTTTACATTAACGTCAATGTGCCCAGATACACCTCGAAGTTGTCAGCTCGTATTGATGACTCTTTACTGCAAAAGATGGTTCTTTAAGGTAAAAGCAGCTTTTGTTCATCTCTGACAATGGCAATTGATTCCTAACTATATGTCCACAATCATTTGATAAAATAAGAAACTTTATAGCTGAGAGGAAAAAGGACATTGGTTCATGAATGCTCATCCTATTAAGGTGTTGGCCTTGCCTCTTAGTCAGTCAGCCGTGGACTCAAGGCCCACCCCACAGACGTGCTGGGAATACAAACGAGGCTCTTCCAGGCCCTTTTTGTGGACTTATAACATCCCGAGGTCACTACTTGAAGGCAAGCCAGTTATCCTGCTGTTGGGCCAACGTTGATTCCTCCGTCACTTCAAAACAGGCGGGGCATGTAAAATATGTCACAGAGTGGCTAGTTCCCTGTCTTCCCATCCACCCCGAACAAGTCCCAATAATACCAGGAGGGGGCATGGGTGGGTAAGGCGCCCACTAGCCCGCCCACCCTTAGGCCTATTGAGGGCTTTAAGTGACCAACCACTGCCAAATTAAGGCCATTAATCCACCTCCACTGCCATAGTCCAGCAGAAGATAGCCGAGTGTGAGAAGCCCATTTTAAAAAACAAATTTGATGAAAAGGTGGGAAGGAATTGGAGGTATATCATTCAACAGTGCCAGTGTGCACTGAGGACACCTCTCCCTAAGATGTTAGCCCCCATTTGGGTCTCCTGGCCTCCAACCCCCCCCCCCCCCATCAGCACCCCTCCCTCAGGTGCCCGATCCCTCCCTTCCCTGAAAGCCAGGGACCTACCTGGGTCTGGTGTCCATCTTCGATCCTCACAGATTTCCTTGCAGTCCCAGCAGTCTTCATTACAGAGTCCTGGTGCTGCAGGGACTAGAACAAGCCGGCCAATTGGGTTGGCCAGGCGGAAGGCCAACCCTCAGCTAGTTTAGGCCACTTAGAGCCCCCCCCCTCCCCCGCCATCGCCTGTAAAATCCTGCCCCTCGTTTGTGGAGCTTCATTGTGTGAAAATTTGTTCCTCTATTTCCCGGCACCAAAACAGTAACAACACTTCAACACTTCAAAAAATAACTACTTCAAAGACTGCCAAGTGCTTGGGGAAGTCCTAAGGTCATGAAAGCTGCCATGAAAAAAGTATAAGTTTGCTCTTCCTCTCTCATTATAACAGCCAGATGCATTGTAAATACTCCAATGCTTTTCCCTATTCCCTGGCAGATTCTTATAAGTATTTTATTAAATGTTTAAGCACCAAAGTTCTTCCTAAATTTATTACTCATTCATTTAGGTTTTGTTCTCTGGTCTTAATTTCTTGGTTTCCTACAAATTCAGATTCAACATATATCTTGATGTGGATCCCCTTAACCACCTCCATTTGCTCTTGCAAAACCTTTTAGCTTAATTCATAGATCACACCCTTTATACCTGTCACGTTTTATTACTTGACATAAATTCCTCGGTGCCTTGAGGTCTTCAGCATCTCTCTTTAAATATTAACACATGTTGTATTGAGAACAGCGGCAGACCATTCCACATAGCAACACTTACTCTTCAACATGGCAGCAGGCAGTTTTTCCGATTCAAGCTGATTACTTATAAATGAGTTTTGTTTATCGATATTGAGAAAGTATGGCGTGGTCAGGAGCTCTCCTGAAAGCACACAGTGATGTTACAGGGCCTGGGGCTGTCCATGGCTTTACACTTGAAACATTCATAGTCAAGGCTTTGGAGGATTCACAGTTATTCCTCCCACACATACAGTTTGATCAAGTAAGATGACATAATTACACTGCAGCACCTCACGGTGTTACGCTATTCAGCACACTCATTAGTGCAAAAGGTGCTGTGCTTTGCGCAACACCTCTGGTCTCTCTTGGGAGATGAACGAGGTGTTGCAAAGGCAAGAATCGCCAATCCAGGGTGACACTTTCCTACGGCTGATTGTTGTATTGCACTCTTACCAAGGTCAGTCGTTGACGCAGATCGGCACTTTGGTTCGAATCTACCTGGGAGCAGAGAAATAGGAGCAGGAGTTGGCCATGTGGCCCTTTGGGCCTGCTCTACTATTCGACAGGAATGTGGCTAATCTCCTACATCAGCCACATCCTCCTGCACTATCCCATAACCCTTGATTCTCTTAGTCACCAAAAATCTACCAATCTATGGTGGGGAAGAATTCTAAAGCTTCACAACCCTTTAATGAAGAAATTTCTCCTCATCTGAGTCCTAAATTGCTGACCCTTTATTTTGAGGATGTGATGCCTAGTTATAGACTTCCCAGCCAGGGGAAACATCCTCCCAGCATATATAATATATAATGTATATTTATATATATATATATATATAATATACACAACCATACATGTATTTGACAGATAGAACAGTGTTGATGAATTATGGATCTGACAGGGTTTTTGAGATTTACATCGAATCGATGGGTGGGATCTTCCCTTTGGTGGGATATTCCAGTTCTGCCGAAGGCATTCCTCCCCTCCTCCGCAAAAGAGGGTTTCCCAGCAGTGGGATGGACAAGCCACGCAAAATGGTGTAAAAATTGGCTAGACCAGAAGATTCTGCCAGTGGCCAAATGTCATGGGGAGGGGGGGAAATCCCATCCTATATGTCCATTCGAACCCACACACAGTTAAGAACATGCTACTTTGGAAAGAAGTTCTGGAAAATTCTTGTTCGTTCATTTTTAATCCATTCTAATGTATTTCTCGCTTCGAGTCAGTACTAGCATTGATGTTACTTTCACATATATAAATGTATTTCTTCTTTACTATTATATGTAACAGAATTCCACTGTATTTCTGTTTTAATAAATAAATATACTCCATTCTGAATTCATGAAGATTGAGTTTTGTTTTAGAAGTTATATACTGCAAGGCAACATGTCTTCATGAAACTGAGTGCCACATACATCTACGTTGCTTCAGAATAATATTATTTTTGCCCAAAGCAGGACTATACCCTGGTGGGTATTGTGCTTTGTCATTGAACTCCAAGCATTCCAATATCGCTACTTCGATGCTGTGCCCAACATCTAGGAGCAATCACAAAGAGGTAAAACAGTCAGCAGGGCTGCAGTCAAAAGTAGAGCACAATGAAGAAAATTCAACAAAACCAGAGGACTGCTTAGTCCTTACCACCTTCTGCCAGCATCATGGGATGAGACTGGCACTGCACCGTACCATCTCATGACCTCATCTTTCTTTCCCACCCAGCTTTTCTAGTTTTCTATTTCTTTGCCATCAAACTCCCATTCCTCTACACATTCTTGCCCTAGGATCATGGAGTCACAACCCCACAGAAGGAGGCCATTCGGCCCATTGAGTCTGCACCAGCGCTCTGTCAATCCCATTCTCCCCCCCGCTCCATCTCCAACGCCCGACAAGATTATTCTCTTCAAGATTATTCTCGTCAAGTGCCCCACGCGATTTCCTTTCAAAATCCTAGAGTCGGCACAGTTTCGACCATGCCTGTGGGCAGCGAGTTCGAGGCCATGACCACCCACTGCATAAAAGCTTCCCTTCTCGCATTCTGCCAGCATCTCTGCCCAAAAGCTTAAGCCTGTGTCACCTGGTCCTTGTGCCATCAGCTCAAGGGAACAACTTTCAAATTCCCCATCCCTGGAAGCTGCATCTTCCCTTTGGCTCATACCGGTTTCATACATTCCTCCACAAGATGTGAATTGTTGGCTCTTTGATACCTTCCCCCTTATTGCTTCATGGGAATTGCTATAATTCCTATTATTGTTTTTGTTATTCTCTGGTGAGCAGAGCTGGAGCTTAGATAAGAGGCCTCTGATTCGAACAATGCTCCTAGTTCTTGGCAAGACTTGCAGTTCTTATCTATTTAAAGCCGTGTTTCTATTTAAGGCTGCTTGCCCGTTACTATCTGACACTTTTTTGGGCAGTGGAGATGTCGGCTAGACCATGTATAGCACTCTCCCCGGGAAATTAGAAAAAACCATTCCTCACCCATGAGTCAGCCCCAGCTAACACACAGATAACACCACACCCTGTCTGAGTCTATTACTAATCGCACAGGAACATTATGTGCCTGAACGCTGAAGCCAGAATTACAAATCCTCGTGACAGGCCACTGGAAAGTTGCTGAAGGAGAAAGTTAATATATGGCTGGACATGGCTTTCCAATTGCACTTTGACCCTCACTGGCCCTTCCAACAACAGTCACACAAGCATATAAATCAGTCCTCATTCATTCCACTTAAATAAAAACCTAGCAAGCAGATCAAATTAATGACTGGTTGAATAACGCCCTCATGGCTCCACAGGTAAAGGCACTGAACACGTGATGAGACAGCACAGACCTAATGCTCCCAGCTTGATTTACTTGTTAGTTGCTATCAGCCAGGCCAGCAGCTATTGTGCTCCAAGTAAGCACTGCCACAGGAAGAAACCCGTAACTCATATTCACAGTAACTGTGATACCCTTCAAGTTAAAATGGTAACATTACTGAACTACAAATCCAGAGGTCTAGACTAACGCTCCAGAGCCATGAGTTCAAATCCCACCACAGCAAGCTGGGGGACTCTAAATGCAGTTAATCAATAAAAGCAGCTGAAATCTGTAGTGTTTTGGTCCTCTTATCCAAGGAAAGACATACTGGCATTGGAGGGAATCCAGAGAAGGTTCACTAGGTTGATCCCAGGTATGGAGGGATTTTCTTATGAGGAGAGGTTGAGTAGGTTGGGCCTGTATTCGTTGGAGTTTAAAAGAATGAGAGACGACCTTGTTGAGACATTAGGGGCAGGATTTACCAAGATGTTGCATGGGCTGGAGAGATTTAGTTATGAAGAGAAATTGGATAGACTGTTTTTTTCCCTTGGAGCAGAGGAGACTGAAGGAGGGCATGATTAAAATGTGTAGCAGGGCAGCACGGTGGCGCAGTGGGTTAGCCCTGCTGCCTCATGGCGCCGAGGTCCCAGGTTCGATCCCGGCTCTGGGTCACTGTCCGTGTGGAGTTTGCACATTCTCCCCGTGTTTGCATGGGTTTCGCTCCCACAACCCAAAGATGTGTAGGATAAGTGGATTGTACACGCTAAATTGCCCCTTAATTGGGAAAAAATAAATTGGGTACACTAAATTTTTGTTTTTAAAAAAGATGTATAACATTATGAGGGGCATAGATAGAGTAGACAGGAAGAAACGTTTCCTCTTGGTGGAGGGATCAATGACCATTCTCTGGAAATAGGATGCTCATCCAGGCCACACCACATCGAGGATACAACATCAACACAATAAAGCTATAAGTTATGTAACCACCTCATTAGTGATCCCGAGCTGCCTCAGCCATCGCTCCTAGCTCAGGCAGAAGGATGCGAAATGCTCTGGGAAAACCTATTCCAGGGCCCTTCCTTGGTGGAGAGCCTCCTCATCCTCCTCCCTCTTCCCAGAGCCTCCCCTCTCTGCAGAGTTCTGTTGAAGACCCAGGGGCATTGCATACCTTTGGCAGACCTGGGTGACCAATTTCTCTGGTCTTCCTGAATGGATGCACAAGTTCACTCACGTAACCTTTAAAACCCAAACCATAATATCTCCGCAACAGGAGTAAGTCCAAAACAGATCATCCGCAAGTTGGATTCCTGTCCTTTTAACTAGCTCAGCAGTGAGTTAAATGCATGTTTAACTGGGAATGATTAGCACAGGTGTACAGCAGGCCCACATAGGCCAAGTTTGAAAGGGGGGCAACGATTCAGTCAGAATGGCTGATTGACATCACTATCAGACTTCATCTCACGACGTTGGCGCACACACGGGCAAACCCACAGTAGCACCCTGTCCAACATGGAGCACCACATGGGACTCACCAGAAGTGGCCCACGCCTTTTATGCCTTTGGGGCTTTGGTAACACTGACACCAGTGGTGCTCTGTGGCAGCGCAGAACACCAGACAGTGAAGGATAGAACTGGAGCCTAGTCTTTGGAAACATACACCCTCCTTTACAAAGACACGCATTATACTGCACACCACCAAACCAGGGCCCACAGTTTCAGCTTGCTACAGATCAAGTAAAGCCCACTGTCCCCAATTAATGCCCACCATCTCGATACAATGAAATACCCAATTCATAAACAATCCAGTAAACGGTCCAATTCTGCAAGCATTGATTCTTAGCAGTAGAAGTCCTTACCTGTCCATTGTACATAACTCAATACGTATGGGGGCAGCACGGTAGCATTGTGGTTAGCATAGTTGCTTCACAACTCCAGGGTCCCAGGTTCGATTCCTGGCTTGGGTCACTGTCTGTGCAGAGTCTGCACGTTCTCCCCGTGCCTGCGTGTGTTTCCTCTGGGTGCTCCGGTTTCCTCTCACAGTCCAAAGATGTGTAGGTTAGGTGGATTGGCCATGATAAATTGCCCTTAGTGTCCAAAAAGGTTAAGTGGGGTTACTGGGTTACAGGGAGAGGGTGGAGGTGTGGGCTTGGGTAGCGTGCTCTTTCCAAGGGCCTCCTTCAGCACTGTAAATTCTATGATTCTATTTGTCATCCTGGAAACCCACTGGCCTGGATTTTCCATCTTGGGTTGGGAACACACGCGCACTGTGTCAATGCCAGGCCAGGGGGCATGCCCGTCGTCTGGTTAGTGGTCGGGAAGCTCCGAGGCTTGAAGGTCAACAGGAGGCTCTCCAACAAGGATGCCCCTTCCAAGGTGGGAGCTGCCGATGGGTGTAGGAGAGAAAGGGTGAGTGCCTCTGCCCTGAGGCTTCCTTTAAAGACTTCTTAAAAGTATCAGAGGCCACAGCTGACAAGTTGTCCAGGTGGAGGGGGGGGGGGGGGAGCTCCGCTACCTGACAGACTTTAGCTACAGCGGTGACCATCACAGTCTGGCAGCTACCATCAGGGTGCCTCCCCTCACAGGTTGTGTTTTATTCAGTATAGGGGCTTAACATAGAATCCCTACCATGCAGAAGGTGGCCATTTGGCCTAATGCGTCTGCACGACACTCCGAAAGAGCACTCCACCTCGATCCACTCCCCCCCCCACCCCACCCTATCCCCGCAACCTAACCTGCACAATTCTGGATACTAAGGGGCAATTTAGCGTGGCCAACCCACCTAACCTGCACATCGTTTGACTGTAGGAGGAAACAGGAGAGCACCCGGAGGAAACCCGCGCAGACACGGGGAGAACGTGCAAACTCCACACAGTCACCCAAGGCCAGAATTGAACCCAGGTCCCTGGCGCTGTGGGGCAACAGTGCAAACTACTGTGCCTCAAAAGACTCAATAGGCCCTCTAATTGCTTTAATTGGCTACCAAGACTTGCCTGTAGGTAGCCATTCTGCCCGAACCTAAACCTTTTCCAAAATGGCACCGGTCCATCCCCATCGGGCTCTGAAAATCCATCCACTGAGACCATTCAAATCAGATTAAGAAAGATTAATTTCGGACTTCTGCTTTTGAGCTAAATTCAATAACTCTCCATTCATGGAATGGCACAGGTGTAAGCAGCAATCCACTCTGCTTCATGGTCCATCCCTTCAACATTTCTTGTGATGAGTTGATACTCACTGTGGGCATGAGACCCCTGTTCACTTAGAGACATTCTCCACATTGAAGCAGATGGCCTTGCGACTATAGGGAGATATTTGCACA
Source organism: Scyliorhinus torazame (assembly GCF_047496885.1). Lineage (NCBI taxonomy): Eukaryota > Metazoa > Chordata > Chondrichthyes > Carcharhiniformes > Scyliorhinidae > Scyliorhinus > Scyliorhinus torazame. Next base: position 38,012,249 of record NC_092722.1, read on the forward strand.
GAATCACATGGCAGAATATGCCAGAGTACCTCTGGGGAGGCAGTGGCGCAGTGGAATTGTCATTGGGCTGTATCCAGAGAAACAGGGTAATGCTTTGGGGACTGAGGTCCAAATCTCGCCACAGCAGATGATGAGATTTGAATTCAATAAAATTCTGGAGTTAAAACTCTAGTTAGAAGACTTAGAAACCACTGTCAATTGTTGCAAATACCCATTTGGTTCACGAATGTCCTTTGAAACAAAGAACAGGAACAGGCCCTTCGGCCCTCCAAGCCTGATGCTGCCCTTGGCCAAAACCCTCAGCTCTTCCTATTCCTTGACCGTATCCTTCAGGGAAGGAAACCTGCCACCTCACCTGGTCTGACCTACATGTGGCTCCAGATCCACAGGGATGTGTCCTCTGAAGTGGTTCAATGAAAATTAGGGATCGTTAATAAATAGAGAATTGCTAGTTTGGGCTTTTGGAGGTACGAAGGCATGTAGTGGTTGCAGCAATAGCCGGAAGATTAATTGGCCATTCGAGCAGAATCTAGGAAATCCGAGAGGATTGATTTGATTTGATTTATTATTGTCACCTGTATTAGTATACAGTGAAAAGTATTGTTTCTTGCATGCTATACAGACAGTGCATACTGTGCATAGGAAAGGAAAGAGAGACTGCAGGCTGAACCCCTACCAAGGACTTGGAGTGCTTGTGGTCTGCACAACTCAATATCACACAGCTCAATATCACATTCTGTGATACATCCATCTATCAAGACAGCACAACACTCTTTGTCTAATTTGAAATGATGCAACGGTTTCACTCTACAACTATGTGGGAAAAGTGACAGGAAAATGGGGGAAGGAGCATGTGTAACGAGCTCTTGATTCATTAATGTAGGTATGGCCTTCCATTTACTAAATTTTGCTGAAACCATCCAATCTCTAGAATGAACACTGCCGTACCGTTGAAATATGTGTCCCGTTGTGTCCTGTCAGACATGGCAAACAGTCATTAGATTGTGCTGCAGACAAAGCAGGCTACAAAGGGAACAAATTTGCATTTGTGAAACTATTTCAGGCAAAACAGAAAAAGAAAATGAGGCCACAGCACAGAAAATGGAGAGAGTACAAATATTTTTGAACCCTTCAATATTTTTGACTTTTTAAAATTACGAAACAACTTTTTACATAGATTAACATAGAATTTACAGTGCAGAAGGAGGCCATTCGGCCCATCGAGACTGCACCGGCTCTTGGAAAGAGCACCCTACCCAAGGTCAACACCTCCACCTGATCCCCATAACCCAGTAACCCCACCCAACACTAAGGGCAATTTTGGACACTAAGGGCAATTTATCATGGCCAGTCCACCTAACCTGCACATCTTTGGACTGTGGGAGGAAACCGGAGCACCCGGAGGAAACCCACGCACACACAGGGAGGATGTGCAGACTCCGCAGAGACAGTGACCCAAGCCGGGAATCGAACCTGGGACCCTGGAGCTGTGAAGCAATTGTGCTATCCACAATGCTACCGTGCTGCCGTTGTTTTAAAACAAATTGCCTAAGTCTTATGGGAGAAAACATGAGGCGAAAGGTGGGTGGTGGTGGGGGGAGATGAAGAGATTGGAAAATTAGGTCAAAAGGAGACACAGGTCCAAGAGACATATGGATGCAGAGATGGAGTAACAAGTTCGGTAATAGGAAAGGGGACAGTCTAGTCGGACATGGCTGTGTCACTTCCATGCTACATTCAGCTCAGTTATTAAGGTGTTTGTGAATTCTGAAATGTCTCTAAAGGGATGATGTGAGTGTTGTCTATTTAGGAAGAGTATTGTCTGAAACAATTCAGAGTAAATGAAAAATGTGTCACAAAATATGATTTTCTTGTCAAGTTATTTATTGACGAGGGCAGCAGGGTGGCGCAGTGAGTTAGCCCTGCTGCCTCACGGCGCCGAGGTCCCAGGTTCGATCCCGGCTCTGGGTCACTGTCCGTGTGGAGTTTGCACATTCTCTCCGTGTCTGCGTGGGTTTCGCCCCCACAACCCAAAGATGTGCAGGGTAGGTGGATTGGCCACGCTAAATTGCCCCTTAATTGGAAAAAATGAATTGGGTACTCTAAATTTATAAAAAAAGAAAAAAGAAAGTTATTTATTGACCAGGACTTCACGCGGAAACATTACTGTGGTTTTTGTGCAGCAGGCATCTTGCCAACTCACCTTTTTCAAATGTCCAATGCTAAATATGTCGCTGCTTAAAAGCGGGCGGGCAATGCAAGGAAATGGCTCTGCGAGAGCTGTGAATCCGAGGAAAATGCAAAACCAGGTAGAAGAAGATCTGACAGGGCTGTGAAATGTGATTCAGCGATTCCCCCCTGCCCCCACCATCCACCTCACGTTCTCCCATGCACTGTCTGACACCATTTTAAATTCTAACCTCGGTGTGTTTTGAGCACTTGTCTTTGTCAGTGTTTGGAGCTATTTTCAGACCCTGACTCACTTATTCCTTTCTCTATTTCAGCATTATCAGCTGTCGAGGCAGCTCAGGAATTCAGTAAGGAGGCAGAGGCAAAACTGAGGGGCCAGTCTTTAGTCTCAGGAGGCAAGAGAAAATAAGAAGAAAAGGTGTGTTGGGGGGAGGGGGGGGGGGAGTTGAGAGAAAGGCAGAAATGGGCGGGTCACAGATATTATTACCTTGACATTAATCCTCCCCGCCACCACCACCCCAATAAAGGACAGCAAAGGACAAGACATGAAATATGATTCCCCCCCCGCCCCAACTCACTTCGTGCCTGCCCATGGCCACTATACAATAGTGGACTCCATGCCATGCTAACGTTTCACATTCAAGAGGTGGCACACTTCATTAACGTATTTACACCAGGCCTCCACAGTGCCAGTGAGAGCCTCATTTAAATGTGGCTGCTACCAGGTGAGTTTCCCAGGGCTCAGGAAACTCAGCAGCAAAGTGGAGGTGAAAGTTCTCAGTTTAGCAAAGTAAGTGCCTTTTATAGCACTCCTTGTGGGCCAAGAGGAGGAGCAGTGCACACTCCTCCCAGACCCACAAGGGAGCTTTCGGCCTTACCCCGCCAGTCACAGCCTCTTACACCCCATTCCGCTTTTGATGACCACCACCACCATGCACTAACTGGTGGAAAATGACCCAAGTGTACCAACTGGTGGAAAATGACCCAAGTGTTCTAGACTGCAGCTTCCTGGTTGCTTTCTCCAACAATCGGATAGTCTGTCCAGTTGGCCTACTTCCAGACTGAAAATAGAATAAAATAATTAAGACGTCTGTGGTCCTGCCGTGAACGCGTCTTAGACAACTCAGGCATTGCTGGGTGCATGGTGGCCAGGAACAGGCCTCAGGACTATCAAAAATTAGAAACTTTTTCCGTTATACCCATGTGCGGAGTGGTCATGATGGCGCCAGGGCCGGAAAACGTGGCAAGCAGTTCAAATGTCCATTGACTTTGGCGGGACTGGAAAATCCCATCAGTGGGAGGGGCCGGAAAATCCCACCCCATGTTTACCATTATTGTCCAACATGCAACACCTCACATTTATCCACTTTAAAATCATCTGCCATATCCAAGCTGATTTAGAGATTTGGTTCACATTCCTTAAAATAAGTCCATCTGCAAAGCTTTACATTATCAGCAAATTGTGCAACACTGCTCTAGCTACTTTGCTCCAATTCATTGACAAATATTGTGGAAGCCAGGGCTCCCATGGTAGGTCAGTGGAACACCATTGGTAACGTAATAGAGACCTTTAAAGTCTAAAGATTTGATAGGGCAGATGCAGAGAAGCTGCAACAAAAACAGAAAATGGTGGAAAAACTCAGCAGGTCTGGCAGCATCTTTGGAGAGAGAAACAGAGTTAACCCCGTGGTGTATTTTGAGGAGGCAGCCTGCCATTGGCCGGCAATGGGATCTTCCTGTCCCACCGCTGTCAAAAGGGATTTCCCAGAAGTGGGGCGGGGGGCGGGGGTCCTCGCCGATGGGACTAGGCGATCCCGCCAGCGAGAACAGACATAAAATCTTGCCCAGAGTTCCGAGTCTCTATGACTTCTTGTAGAGGAGCCACGACCACCTGTAGAGAGTCCAAAATGAGGGCAATAAATAAAAGAGTGTCACGAATAAATCCAGTCAGGAATTCAGGAGTAAGTTCTCCAGCCGGAGAATTGCTAGAATTTGCTATCCTATGGAATGGAATGGTCGAGGACAATAACAAAGAGCTTCAAAGATTGAGAGGTAATCAACCTAATTGAAACCCACAAAATACTTAAGGGATAGACAGGGTAGATGCAGGTAAGATGTTTCTGCTCTGGAGAACCAGGAGACATAATTTCAAAATAAGGGGGAAACCACTTTGGTCCAAGTTGAGGAGATTTTCTTTTACTCAATAGTGTTGTGAATCTTTGGAATTCTGTGCCCCAGAGAGCTATGGAAGCTCAGTCATTGAGCGTGACAGATTTCTAAATAACAGTGACACAAAAGGACATGGGGATAGTGGGGGAAAAAAAACATTGAAGTGTGTTATAACCTCCACGAGACCCACAGGGATGACCCGATTAATCTCTCTGAGAGCCTCGTGGAGTACGAGCTCCCCCGATGAGCGACGGAGGCCCATCAGCAGTATAGTTAACTCAGGATATTAAAGGTCGGCCCAGTTCGGAGCTGAGCTGCAGAGTAGTCTCAGCTGGGACTGGGACTGTTACTTGTATATACTTTACTTTGGTAATAAACCATTCGCTTTAACTTTCTGTGACTACTCTGTGACTACTAAAAAGTGAATAACCAACCATGACCTTATTGAATGGAGGAGCAGTCTCAATGGGCTCAATGGCCCACTCCTGCTCCTATGTTCCTTTGTTCCTGTAACAGAACATAACAGAAGGATACACTAATAAGATTAAAGGAGGAGCTCATCTGGAGCACATGATCACTGGCAGAGAGCAGTTGGGCCAAAGGGACTGTTTCTTCGCTGTAGAATCTATGTCTTTTATAGAACCTGAACGATTTTTTAACTTGCATCTGTGGAACAGAGCTCAGGAACAAGGCTCCGGTAAATGACTCAGGCTCAAGGTGCAGCAGAGTGGCGCAGGCGTAGGCCTCAAGAGGCAGTGATTGAAAGTCACAATGTCAGGGCTTTACCCAGCATTGACAGCTCTGGCCAGGAAACCCTGCCGGCAGTGAATGGGTTAAAACCAATCTGTGGTTGCTATAGCGAGTACATGCACTGTTCGCATGCTGAACACATGATGGAAAAGTACTAAAACGAGATAAGCTTTTAAGAACTGGAACATGACACAGCAGTTAGCAGTTTTGCGCCAAAACACGTCATGTGATATACTGCTAAACTGGAAGCTGGTTTTAGCCAGGGTTAGCAAAGGGATAGCAGATGGTGCCATGCTTACATAATATCCTGCGACCAAAATAAAGATGATTTAGTGAAACATATAAATATGAATGCATGTATTTTCGGTGACTGGAGATCTTGTGGTGCAGAGGTAGCCCTGCCTCTGAGACAAAAGCTCGGGGTTCGAGTCCCGTCTCAGAACTTAATGGCCAAGGAAGGTGTGTTCATAATGCAGCCAAACAGGTTGAGTGTTAACCTACAAAATTCTACCCATGGGCCAATGGAAGATGGTAAGAGTGGGGAAGATCCCTGGTCGGCCACGTTTGATGTAGAGTGGTGCCCCTCAAGCTATAAGCCTCTGGCGACAGGCTAGCCGCCTATTCCAAGTAAAACCTCGCCACAGTAACAGATGAAAGTCCACCTTGCACTAGGTGGGTAACCACTAGTTGGGTAAGAGAAGCAATAGCAACAACTTTCTGTTACTCAAAGCTAAGAGCTATCTCGAGTAGGAGAAGCTCTTAGTTTCCGATAAATATCCTGCTTGAGAGTGTAAGAGATGGATTTGCCTGCTGGTAATCATGGTCAATAAATCTCAAAAGTCAACGTACCTCTTGCATCCCAAGACAACTTATCACAGGTGTGGACATTGTCATTTTCCAACAAAAGTGATGGAGACCAGCAGTTTCTCAATATGTGCCCCCAGTGAGAAACGGTCCAAGAGCACACCTTCATGGAATTGCACTTTTAGCGCCAGCAAGCTCTTTGATCATGGGAATATTGCAGCCAGGCCTGACTCTCCTCAACCAATATCTGCAGAGGCAAACCTTCCAGCGGAAAGAGATAAGGATCAGGAGTGTGAACTTTGGTTTATCCATCACTTATGCCATGAACTATGATGCCAGATTTAATGTCCCTACTGCCATCTTAGCCAAAAGCTCCAGGTTGAAGTCCCACCAGGACTTGACAGTCAAGGAAGGAGTATCCACAATGCAGTCAAGCAAATTGAGCATCAACCTACAAATCCTTCAACACAGGCCAATGGCAGGCAGTGAGGGCAGGAGAGATCCTTGGTCAGCCATATGCTGGAAAAAAGTTGGAGCCTCCCCCATCTCTATCCATAACTTCAGACTACAACTGAAGTTATGGATGTGAATGTTCATGTTGTCACAGCAACTCGGATTGAATGGTAACATACTGCTGCCACTCTAGAGTAACTAAGCACAGAGCAAGAATTGAACAGCATTGGTTCTATACATAGAATTATAGAATGGTGTCACGGAATGGTAGGGTGTTATTTAAATAAATGTTTAACTTTGCACAAGTAAAATCAAACTGCCATGTATTTTGTAAACCATGTCTGGGCAGCAATTAAGAGAAAGCAAGGAACAAGAAAGAACAGGGAACCGTGTGTTCTTTGCAATTGATACATTTAGTAGTCAGAGTGCTGTGAGCCAGGAAGCGGGTGAGTCACAGATGAGGTGTTGAAGAAGTAACAGAGAGAGAGAGACAAATAACGTCAGGAAACAGCTCAGCTAGACATGGAGTGCTAAAGGCAAAAGCCAGTTTGTGCAAAAGATTGTTTTCTTCACTGAAAGGAAGACTATTCCTAAGCCCTGGTCACATAAACTCTATGGTATGGCAGTCACTGGCTGGATTTGGCCAATGGATTTATGGTTTTTGTTTTGGAAATGGAGGGGTCTCAGCAGAGTTTAGGATTTGGGAGGAAATAGATGCTTTTGTGTTTCTAGTCTTTGAGGGTCTTAGTGCTTACTGTTAATGTGCTGAAGTATAAGATAGTTTTTTGTAGTGTTTAACTATCTTTCTTCTACTTTAATAAATACTTTTATTGTTGCTTAATGAAAGATAGGTCTGAATTTTCACTGTTTCGGCAAATGTTTCTCACTAATATCCAACAGAAATACAACACATGAAACAAATGTTGGAGCAATCTAGCGCATAACATCAATGTTCTACATCTTCTACAGATGTGCGACAGAGAGCATTCTATCCGGCTGCATCACAGCCTGGTATGGCAACTGCTCGGTCCAAGATCGCAAGAAACTGCAGAGTGTGGCGAACTCAGCCCAACACATCACATAAACTTGACACCCCCACATTGATTCTGTCTACACCTCTCACTGCCTCAGGAAGGCAGACAGCATTATCAGAGACCCCTCCCACCCAGGCATTGCCTTCTTCCAGACTTTTCCATCAGGCAGAAGGTACAGATGTCTGAAGACTCGCACATCCAGACATAGGAACAGCTTCTTCCCCACAGCTATAAGACTCCTCAACGGCTCCCCCTCAACTGACCTGTTCCCTGTAGGAACACGATTCACGATGCCCTATTCTGCTCTTGCTCGTGTATTTGCTTTGTTTGCCCCTTGTTCCGCACTGTAACCAATCACTGTTTTGTCGATGTACCATTTGTCAATGTTTTCTGTTGCTTATTCTTGTATCTACTATGTACGTACTGTGTACATTACTCGGCCACGGAAAAATACTTTTCACTGTACTTCGGTGCATGTGACAATAAATCAAATCAAATCAGTGGGATTTCATAACAATGGTTACAGAACAGCAGGTAGGTTATTTGCTCCACCATGTCTCTGAAAGAGCTAATCTGACACACCTGCCTTTTCCCCGTAGCCCTGTGATTTTATTTTTTCTCTTCAGGTAATTATCCAATTCCTTTTTGAAAACCATGATTGAATCTGTCGCCGCCACGCTCTCAGGCGTGCATTCCAGATCCCAACCATGCACAGCGCAAAAAATGTTTTCCCCATGTTGCCTCTGTTTTTTTGGACAATCACCTTAAATCTGTGTCCTCTCATCCTGGATCCTTCCACCAGTGGGAACAGTTTCGTAGAATCATAGAATTCCTATAATGCAGAATGAGGCCATGAGGCCCATTGAGTCTGCACGTGCCCTCCGAAAGAGTAACCCTACCGAGGCCCACTCACCCACCCTATCCCCGTAACCCCGTGACTCCACCTAAACTTAAAACACTTAGGGGCGACTTAGCACGGCCAATCCACTTAACCTGCACATCTTTGGACTGTGGAAGGAAACTCGGACGAAACGCTCACAGACACGGAGAGAACGTGGAAACTCCACACAAACAGTGACCCAAGGTCAGAATCGAATCCGGGTCTCTGCTGCTGTGAGGTAACAGTGCTAACCACTGTGACACCTCGTTATTACCTACCTACTCTGTCCAGACCCCTCAGGATTTTTTGAATACCTCTATCTGCTCAATACACTGCTCAATATTTACATCTCTGCTGATTCAAAGCAAGCAAATACACCTGTGCCTACACACAAGTAGGATTCTCATCAGGGACTATCACAGAATCAGGAACCCAGAATTACTGAGTTGTGACAGAGCAGGAGGGGCCCATTCAGCCCATCACGTCTGCACCAGCTTTCCAAATGCGCAATACATTTGGTGCCATTCTCCCCATAACCCTGCAAGTTCTTCCTTTTGAAATAACTATTTAATTCCCTTCAGAATGCCTGAATTGAACGTGCGTCCACCACACTCCCAGGCAGAGAACTCCAGAAACTAACCACTTGCTGCATGAAAACGTTTCTCCTCAAATTGCCATTGCTTCTTTTGCCAGTTACCTTAAATCTGTGCCCTCTCGTTCTCGATCCTTGCACAAGTAAGAAATGCCTCTCCCTATCTACTGTACTCTGTTGAGACCCCTCATGATTTTGAACACCTTCACCATCAAATCCCCTCTCAACGTTCTCATCAAGAAACTACAGAGAGTCGTGAACACAGCCCAGTCCATCACATGAACCTGCCTCCCATCCATTGACTCTACACCTCCCGCTGCCTGGGGAAAACAGGCAGCATAATCAAAGACCCCTCCCACCCGGCTTACTCACTCTTCCAACTTCTTCCATCGGGCAGGAGATACAAAAGTCTGAGAACACCCGCGAACAGATTCAAAATCAGCTTCTTCCCCACTGTTACCAGACTCCTGAATGACCCTCTTATGGACTGACCTCATTAACATTACACCCCTGTATGCTTCACCCGATGCCGGCGTCTATGTATTTACATTGTGTACCTTGTGTTGCCCTATTATGTGTTTTCTTTTTATTTTATTTTATTTTCATGTACTAAATGACCTATTTGAGCTGCTCGCAGAAAAATACTTTTCACTGTACCTGACAATAGACAAATCCAGAAATCCATCTGCAAGGAAAACAGTCTGAATTTCTCCAATCCAGCTACTGAATTTCCTCATTCCTGGAACCATACTCATGAATCTTTTCTGCCGTCTCTGAGGCCTTCGCATCCTTCCTGAAATGTGGTGCCCATAACTGGACACAATATTCCCACGTTTTCTATTCATTTCTTGAGGATAAATTCAACGCCACTAGTATTCAAAGGAAGAACAAGCTGGAGACAACAGGAGAACACAGTCCCGTTTATTTTTTGACCTGTGAAACCTTAAAATAGAGCTCCTTGCTGGAATTACTGACTTTACTGTTATATCGCAATACCACCCGGGGCAGTGCATTCATTAACTGAGCACTGGTATTTATAATTTATATGTCAGAGTGCATGCACAGGCCATGTGTAATTCATGATGAATTATTAAACCTAACTCACTTCTGGTAATATAGTTTACATTCTCAATGGGTTGTAAATATTATTTACTCTACAGCCAGGCTTGCATATATAATTATAATCCCAGCTACCAGGCCTTTGGTATTATAAATACATCGAAATAACCCCAACAGCTGGGCTATCGTGTTAATGGAAGGTCAGGCTCTGTGTCTATTCCTGACAAGTATATAGAGTTGCCTAGTAACGTGTTACACAACATTATAAACAACACTGATTAGGAGGCAGCCTCCAGAAGCCAGTCAGGCTAGCTGGGCATCTTGTATGGGCTTGTCATAGATTATCATAGAATTTACAGTGCAGAAGGAGGCCAGTCGGCCCATCGAGTCTGCACCGGCTCTTGGAAAGAGCACCCTACCCAAGGTCAACACCTCCACACGATCCCCATAACCTAGTAACCCCACCCAACACTGAGGGCAATTTTGGACACGAAGGGCAATTTATCATGGCCAATCCACCTAACCTGCACATCTTTGGACTGTGGGAGGGAACCCACGCACACACGGGGAGGATGTGCAGACTCAGCACAGACAGTGACCCAAGCCGGAATCGAGCCTGGGACCCTGGAGCTGGGAAGCGATTGTGCTATCCACAATGCTACCGTGCTGCCCAATTGTGTAATGGATTGGAATAGCTCTTACACTGGATTAGCTCCAAGAGGACAAATGGATGTATTAAGTTGTGTGCAAGAATGTGTGAAGCACTGTGAAGTGTCGGGATTTGCTTAACACTGTTCAATGCTGGAGTGGTGCATCTTTCTCTTTAACTAAATAAAAGGTACCGTTTCATAGCAACACCCAACTCCATCTCGAACCAGCAACCCCAGCCTTACCAACTCTTAACTAGCAACTCAGTTGTCAATTAGTGCGAACCCTGCCCTCGCTGGCTCTAACAGGCAGCGCAGCCAACAATCTCCGCTCTCCCTCTCTCTAAATTACCAGCTGCCTGTACCACCAACTCTAGCAGGCCGTACAGGATTCTGAAGGAACTTGCCACTGTAGACACTGAAAGGTTGTCTCCCCTGACTGGGGAATCGAAAGCCTGGGGTCAGTCTCAAGGTAAGGAGGCAATCATTTAGGGCGGATATGAGGTGAGATTTCTACACTTGATGGGTTGCGAATTTTTGGAACTCTCTACCCCAGAATGTGGTGGAGGCTCCATGGTTGAATATATTTAAGAGTGATAAGGACATATTTTTGGAATCAAGGGAAACAGGTAGCAGACAGGGAAGTAGAGCCAAAGTCTGAGATCAGCTATGATCATATTGAATGGTGGAGCAGGCTCGATGGGCCTACTCTGAACTCGGTGTTCTTGTTTTCTAACCACTCACCCTAGCCCCACATGACATGACCCGCAACCATGGCATTACCAATTCCAACTAGCTACCTCGCTGCTTTTAACTAGCAACCCACACCCACTGATTCAAATCAACAATCTTTAAATAGAACATAGAACATTACAGCGCAGTACAGGCCCTTCGGCCCTCGATGTTGCGCCGACCTGTGAAACCAATCTAAAGCCCATTTACACTATTCCCTTATCGTCCATATGTCTATCCAATGACCATTTGAATACACTTAGTGTTGGCGAGTCCACTACTGTTGCAGGCAGGGCATTCCACACCCTTACTACTCTCTGAGTAAAGAACCTACCTCTGACATCTGTCTTATATCTATCTCCCCTCAATTTAAAGCTATGTCCCCTCGTGCTAGACATCACCACCCAAGGAAAAAGGTTCTCACTGTCCACCCTATCCAATCCTCTGATCATCTTGTATGCCTCAATTAAGTCACCTCTTAACCTTCTTCACTCTAACGAAAACAGCCTCAAGTCCCTCAGCCTTTCTTCATAAGATCTTCCCTCCATACCAGGCAACATTCTGGTAAATCACCTCTGCACCCTTTCCAATGCTTCCACATCCTTCCTATAATGCGGTGACCAGAATTGCACGCAATACTCCAAATGCGGCCGCACCAGAGTTTTGTACAGCTGCAACATGACCTCATGGCTCCGAAACTCAATCCCTCTACCAATAAAAGCTAACACACCGTACACCTTCTTAACAACCCTCTCAACCTGAGTGGCAACTTTCAGGGATCTATGTACATGGACACCGAGATCTCTCTGCTCATCCACACTGCCAAGAATCTTTCCATTAGCCCAGTACTCTGTCTTCCTGTTATTCCTTCCAAAATGAATCACCTCACACTTTTCTGCATTAAACTCTATTTGCTACCTCTCAGCCCAGTGCTGCAGCTTATCTATGTCCCTCTGTAACTTGTAACATCCTTCCGCACTGTCCACAACTCCACCGACTTTAATGTCATCTGCAAATTTACTCACCCATCCTTCTACGCCCTCCTCCAGGTCATTTATAAAAATGACAAACAGCAGTGGCCCCAAAACAGATCCTTATGGTACACCACTAGTAACTGGACACCAGTCTGAACACTTCCCATCAACCACCACTCTTTGTCTTCTTCCAGCTTGCCAATTTCTGATCCAAACTGCTAAATCTCCCTGAATCCCATGCTTCCATATTTTCTGCAGTAGCCTACCGTGGGGAACCTTATCAAACGCTTTACTGAAATCCATATACACCACATCAACTGCTTTACCCTCATCCACCTGTTTGGTCACCTTCTCAAAGAACTCAATAAGGTTTGTGAGGCACGACCTACCCTTCACGAAACCGTGTTGACTATGTCTAATCAAATTATTCCTTTCCAGATGATTATACACCCTATCTCTTATAAACCTTTCCAAGATTTTGCCCACAACAGAAGTAAGGCTCACTGGTCTATTGTTACCGGGGTTGTCTCTACTCCCCTTCTTGAACAAGGGGACAACATTTGCTCTCTTCCAGTCTTCTGGCACTATTCCTGTAGACAAAGATGAGTTAAAGATCAAAGCCAAAGGCTCAGCAATCTCCTCCCTAGCTTCCCAAAGAATCCTAGGATAAATCCCATCCGGTCCAGGGGACTTATCTATTTTCACCCTTTCCAGAATTGTTAACACCTCCTCCTTATGAACCTCAAGCCCTTCTAGTCTAGTAGCCTGAATCTCAGTATTCTCCTCAACACCATTGTCTTTTTCCTGTGTGAATACTGACGAAAAATATTCATTTAGCACCTCTCCTATCTCCTCGGACTCCAAGCACAACTTCCCACTACTGTCCTTGACTGGCCCTACTCTTACCCTAGTCATTCTTTTATTTCTGACATACCTATAGAAAGCTTTAGGGTTATCCTTGATCCTACCTGCCAAAGACTTCTCATGTCCCCTCCTGGCTCTTCTTAGCTCTCTCTTTAGGTCCTTCCTAGCTAACTTGTAACTCTCGAGCGCCCTTACTGAACCTTCCTGTCTCATCTTTACATAAGCCTCCTTCTTCCTCTTGACAAGTGTTTCGACTGCCTTAGTAAACCACGGTTCCCTTGTTCGACCACTTCCTCCCTGCCTGACAGGCACATACTTATCAAGGACACGCAGTAGCTGTTCCTTGAACAAGCTATAGAAATAGTGACTTCCAGCCTCCATCATAATTAAGCATCCACTCTAGCCCCTTTATACTTGTGTCCATCAACCACAACTTCACAGACCCCAGCCCTCCCCCACCACCAATCTCAACAAACAACCCTAATATCTCTAACTCTAACCACTAACTGTAACCCAATACCAGTCCCGACTAACTCCTGTCAGCAATCGCAGCCGCCAGCAATTTTTCATTTTTTTCCCCATTTCTATCAACAACCCTCATTCCACAATAACGCTCAAAATGACCCGCTCTCGCCACCATTGCAGATTATCTTCCTCAGCCACCATTACATTATCCATCAGGATTTTCCTGTATCAGTATCCTGCTGGTTTCCTTAAAGAAAGCCCCACAATATGTCTGCTGAGGTCAGTGGCTATCCTGGACTAACTGCAGTGTTTAATGGGACACTGTTACCTAACCAATTCACTCCATTTAGGGCCATCAATTTAATCGTAAACCTGCCAAACAGCCGTTAGCTAAATATAATCCTTTGACAGAGCTCCTCTCACAGTTCAATGTGAGGCAGTAAAAGGGATTCCGTCAGTGCAATGAGACAAGGGAGCGATTATGTTTCTTAACTGTAGCTACGAGCACTGAAAACTGAGGGTCAGACAGTCCCTTTCTCAAAGTCACAAAGCCAAAGTGCAGAGTGGACAGAGACAAACCCCCAATCCATCTCCTTTCCCCCTCCAAAAAGCAATTCAAATTCAAACTGAATCCACTTTATGGTCCCCACAAGAGAGACACACCAGCTGACAGGAACAGGCACCACACCTGATCTCACACTTGGGGCGCGATCGCCCCAAAAGGGAACAAAGTCCCCGAGCGAGAGCGTCTAGCCGCGTGTTTTCTGGCACTCGCAGTGTCGTGAAACATATGGCTTTTCAATGCACCTCGCTTTGAAAAAGGGGCCGAGGTCGCATCTAGCCCCGTTTTTTACAACGGGGAGCTCTGCTCGCCGGAACTCTCTGTTGTACCGAGAGATCAGGACACCATTTCTAAATGGCGTTCCGATCTCCGAAGCCCACAAAAAAATAAAAATCCACGACTCCCCCCCCCCCCCCCCCCCTTTACAACGGGGAGCTCTGCTCGCCGGAACTCTCTGTTGTACCGAGAGATCAGGACACCATTTCTAAATGGCGTTCCGATCTCCGAAGCCCACAAAAAAATCCACGATTCCCCCCTGCCCCCCCCCCCCCCCCCCCCCAGCCTGAACGCAACATGGGTGGGTCCCTTGACCCCCCCCCCAACATCCAACCCAGGCAACCCCGGCCTGATCGCTCGAGCGCACAAAATGCCAGCTTGGCACCACTCTGCCCAAAGGACATGCAGCTGGGGCCTCTGAGCATCTTGGAGACCCCCACGAGTGCTGTTCTGTCTGGTCGCTGAGGCAAAGGGATTGAATCCCAAAGCCTCAGGTACCTCGGGAATCTGCACATTAGAGTAAGGCTTTCTGCTCACTGCAATGTGCAGATTTGCCAAAATCTGATCCCACCCATTGTTGGCGGGATTCCCCTTGCAACATCTTGTGAGATTGCATTGAATCTCGCGAGGCGTTGCGGGTCGGGTAGATCCCCGGAGTGGAGTCTCCCGGCTTTCCGACTGGCGAGCAGCTGCTTTTCTGTCGCAGCGTGGTCAAAGGATCGCAGCCCAGATCTTAGCTAAAAGGCCGAGAAGCGATGGGTCAGCCAGTCTCCGTCCATTGCAATATGATTTGCTACGTGGAGACAAAACGCTCGGGACTAGTCAAAGAAAATTCTTCCATTGGAATCAGAGTTCCAGGAAGACCAGCTTCCTATTCATCAGTAATGTCTGCGAGGACTGACCTACCCGATGCCCTCGTGTGGGTATTATCTAAATAGTGGATGCACAGGAGTTTGAATGCAAGCACAAATTTGTGTTGTGTGTAAGTTTGAGTTTCTGTATGAGTGTGCAGGCAGCTCTATGTATGCATGAGCAACCGATGTGTGAATATGAATAGTCTAGCTTCTCCAATCCCAATGAAGTTCAGACCCAAGCAAAGAAATTATGCCAATAGATCACAAGTTGTATCTCAATTATGTTGTCCAATGCACTATTTCTTGTTACTTTGCTAGTTCACTATTTCATTTAAATAATGTTACTTATTAGTTATTGTGTTATCTCTTATGTTGATTTGTAAGGTGGAAAAATTGTGTTTTTAAAACTTTAATAAAATATATATATATTTTTAAAAATTATGTTGTCCAATTTTGGGCATCACATTTTAGGTAGTGTGTCAGGGCCTTGGAGAGGGTGCAGAGGAGATTTATTGAATGATGGCAAGGATGAAGGACCTCAGTTATCCTGTATGATTCTACATTCGTTGAAACGACTGACGCAAAAGAACCAAAGATAATATGGGGAAAATCCTTTTTTGCAACGAGTGGTTAGCCTCTGGAACAAACTACCTTGGATACATGGTAGAGGCAGATTCCATCATGAATTTCTAAAGGAAATTGGATAATTAATTGAACAGAAAAACGTGGCAGGGCTACAGGGAGTGGGACCAACTGAGTTGCTCTAGCAGAGAAACAGCATGGATACGAAGGGCCAAATAGCCTCCTAACTGCATTTATATAGTGCCTTTCACAACCTCAGCACATCGCAAAAATACTTTAGAACCAATTAAATCCTTTAGAATTATGATGTGGAGATGCCGGCGTTGGACTGGAGTGAGCACAGTAAGAAGTCTTACAACAGCAGGTTAAAGTCCAACATTTGTTTCAAACACTAGCTTTCGGAGCACTGCTCCTTCCTCAGGTGAATGAAGGGGTAGATTCCAGAAACATATATATAGACAAAATCAAAGATGCAAGACAATGCTTTTGAATGCGAGCATTTGCAGGTAATTAAGCCTTTACAGATCCAGTGATAGGGGTAACCCCAGGTTAGCACTAGCTCCGAAAGCTGTTGGACTTTAACCTGCTGTTGTAAGACTTCTTACTATACGTAGGCCAATGTTGTCTACCTCATACGCTGCAGGAAAGGATGTCCCGAAGCGTGGTACACTGGCGAGACCATGCAGACGCTGCGACAACAAATGAATGGACATCGTGCGACAATCACCAGGCAGGAATGTTCCCTTCCAGTCGGGGAACACTTCAGCAGTCAAGGGCATTCAGCCTCTGATCTCCGGGTAAGCGTTCTCCAAGGCGGCCTTCAGGACGCGCGACAACGTAGAATCGCCGAGCAGAAACTTATAGCCAAGTATGATTCTACATTCTACACACATGAGTGCAGCCTCAACCTGGACCTAGGATTCATGTCGCATTACATTCACCCCCCACCATCTGGCCTGGGCTTGCGAAATCCTACCAACTGTCCTGGCTTGAGACAATTCACATCTCTTTAACCTGGGGTTACCCCTATCTCTGGATCTGTAAACACTTAATTAACTACAAATGCTCGCATTCTAAGCATTGTCTTGCATCTTTGAATTTGTCTATAGATATATATATATATATGTTTCTGGAATCTACCTCTTCATTCACCTGAGGAAGGTGCAGCGCTCCGAAAGCTAGTGTTTGAAACAAACCTGTTGGACTTTAACCTGTTGTTGTAAGACTTCTTACTGTCCTTTAGAATTAGTCACTGGTGTAAAGTTGGGAAGGTGGCAGCTAATATGCACACAGCAAAGTCCTACAAACAATGAGGTGATGACCAGATCATCTAGTAACAGAAAAGCAGATGCTGCAAGTACAGAATAAACTCAGAAAATGCTGGAAATATTCAGCAGGTCAGGCAGCATCTTTGGAGAAAAACAGAGTACTGAATGATTCTAAGTGCAAAGCTGGCCAGAAATCCAATGTGCAAATTACACTGAATCTTCTGTGGTTAGGGTATTTAAACAATAACAACTTGTGCTTCCATGGCCAGCCCTGGGAAAAGAAACAATTTGTGCTGCCATTACTGGGCCTTCTGCAATGTTAAGAGGCTGGCCTTGACACTTACCTCCAGGGCAGAAAGTTTTGGGTTCAAACCCCACTGTCGGATACTTGAATGTGTGATCCATCCCACCAGACCCGTTTTATGGCGCGACGCATCCCCGGCGGCAGCGGGATCCTCCGCCCCGGCAGCCGGACAATGGGGCTTCCCATTGTGGCCAACTCCACATCTTCGGGAAATTGCCTGGCGTGAGTGTGCTGACAGCGAAGGGGAGGATCCCGCCGACAGAGAATCCTGCCCATTGTCTCTTGGATGATCAGCTATCAAACTGAGGCATCCTCTACCCTCTCGGGCTGATGTAAAAGGTCCCATGGCACAATTTTGAAAAAGTCCAGGGGCAAAGTTAATCCTGCAACCAGAATGACTGGAGATTAAATACGTTCTGGTGAAAGGTCATCGACCTGAAACGTTGACTGTCTCGTCCCCCCACGTCTGCTGCCTGACCTGCTGTGTATTTTAGTATTTTCTATTTTTATTCCATATTTGCTGCATCTGTTTTTCTATCACTATAGATAATCTGATGATCTCTTTGCTGTGTGAAAGACTTTGATGTGTGTAAATTAGCTGCCATCTTACCAACTTTACAACAGCGACTGCATTGATAGTAGTTAATTGACTAACATGCTTTGGGACATTCTGGTGGGTGGTCCAGGGCAATCAGTCTCTGATCTCCGGGTAAACATTCTCCAAGATGGCCTTCAGGGCGCACGACAATGCAGAATCGCCGAGCAGAAACGGATCGCCAAATTCCGCACGCATGAGTACAGCCTCAACCGGGACCTTGGATTCATGTCTCACTACATTTAACAAAATTTAACCCCCCACCATATGGCCTGGGCTTGCAAAATCCTACCAACTGTCCTGGCTTGAGACAATTCACACCTCATTAAGCTGTGATTATCCCTCTCTCTGGTTGCACCGTCTGGACCAGTAAAGACTTAATTACCTGCACAGACTCGCATTCAAAGTATCGTCTTGCATCATTGGCTTTGTCTTCATATGCTGTGTTTGTGTAACCTACCTCTTCACTGTAGCCATGTAAAATGGCTGCGTTCCGATTAATCTGGCCAAAACCCAGTTTAAAATGGCTAACCCGAAAGACTGCTGGGAAAAGCAGCCAAAAAGACACAAGCAGGCAGCTGCAGACAGGTTTACAGCTTCAGCTCGGGGAACGTAGCCCAGATCGATACTCAGGTCTATCAACAGCCCATCAACCCAGGTATCCGCAGTTTCATTCAGGACTGTTTACACCTAATCTACTCAGACATCCACAGTTAAATCGGCTATCCCCGGGAACAATTGCAACATATTGGCAATTGAATACTGGGCCAGACCTGTCGGCGCCTGCAGTGGCCGAAACAAAGATAGGTGAGCGACCACCCCCCGATCGAGGAATCGCCTCACCATTGGACACATCAACCCCAGAGACTGGGGACAGAATCCAATCACTTGGGACTCAGGGTCAAGGGCCGCCCCGGGAGGCGGGAAGCCCCTGGGCCCTATAAAAGTAAAGGTCCAAGTTCAGATCTCTCTCTCTCTCATCTTTGCCTGCTCGAGACCTTCACAAGACCAGCCACCGGCAAGTATAAGTTTGAATAAAACGATCGCTATCCGGTAGAGACACCTAGCCACCGACCTGTAGCAGCCTTTTGAATCCCGCGGGATTCAAATTTGATTGGACAAGCCATTCATTTCCCTGACCTGGTGGGCTCTTCCTAAGCTAAGTATTGGCCAGTAGTGATAGGTTTATTATATAGAAAGTAGTATTAGGGTATTAATATTGCTTGTATATAATAAATGACCGTTGTTTTAATCCTTACTAAGCGGTGTGCTGTGTTATTAATCATAACCTAAACTTGAACCATGTGGCGGTATCATAAAGATACCTGGCGACTCATGAGCAAAGGTGACCTAAACAGAGCAAATAGATTAAAGCTAGAAAGAGCAACATCACTCACCTGATGAGGGAGCTGCGCTCCAAAAGCTTGGGATTACAAATAAACCTGTTGGACTTTAACCTGGTGTTGTAAGACTTCATAGAATTTACAGTGCAGAAGGAGGCCATTCGGCCCATCGAGTCTGCACCGGCTCTTGGAAAGAGCACCCTACCCAAGGTCATCACCTCCGCCCTATCCCCATAACCCAGTAACCCCACCCAACACTAAGGGCAATTTTGGACACTAAGGGCAATTTATCATGGCCAATCCACCTAACCCGCACATCTTTGGACTGTGGGAGGAAACCGGAGCACCCGGAGGAAACCCGCGCACACACGGGGAGGATGTGCAGACTCCGCACAGACAGTGACCCAAGCCGGAATCGAACCTGGGACCCTGGAGCTGTGAAGCAATTGTGCTATCCACAAGGCTACCGTGCTGCCGTACTTCTTACTGTGACCGCCCACACAGCCCTGTATTGGCCACCTTGATCACCTTGCCCGTAAACAATTGTTTCCTCCTTTACTCAGAGTAATTTTGCAATCCCTGGCCCCGTTGCCAACGTTTTCAATTATGAAATTCAGCCGCTCTACCCCTCACAACTCAGCATTGCTTCCGTCATTGATTACGTTCTTAGCCTTCTACCCACCCCCACTGCGGACCACTTTACTCCTGTTTATCCACATCCCAGATACCTATTCCCCAATTAGGGCCCTCGAATCCCACCCACCAAGCAGTATTTCAGTCTCTCTTCACCCAATGAATACCAGCTCCCGCACACCACTGAACTGCAACGTGGACCCCATTATATGGCAGGACCGTTAACCAAGGCATCTTTGCCACTAAATAGGTTTCACCTTCACCACCTCTTCAATGATTAGCACTTCCACATACCCGTATTTCCCCAGACCCTCTGACCCAGAACTGGAAATATATAAAAGATCACTAATCGTTCGAGTATCTTTTAAAAAACAAGAGTTTAGTCGCTAGCTCATTTCGAACCGTGGGTCCTTCCCTGCCTGCAGTGTGTAGCGCACAAAGACTCCATGAGATGAAAAGAGTGAAGTCGATGAGGCTTTATTAAGCGTGTCTGTTCCCCAGCAGCCCGATAGTAAACTGGCCTGCGGGGGAAGGCACCGGCTTCTTATACTTCGCCTTCAGGGCGGAGTATGAGGTCAACGGCCAACCAGGACCCGGGATCTGTCAGCCAATGACATTAGGGCTTCCAGTCCCACATGATCCCCAATACATACTACCACACAGTGGTCGGGTGATATTTTATCGCTGCTATTCTGCTGGAATTCTGCCTTCAAGACCAACACAATGAAGTGCTGCCCAATTACAAGTTTGTGGACCAAGGGCTCTTCAATGATTCAGGGTATATGTTGTTACAGCTGACTGCAAGTACAAGTTTCATGTCATGAAGCACAGGGTGAAGCTCAGGTTGGTCAGACTCTCGGGGTACATTGGCAGCAATGGTGTGCCAGTTGTCCTGTACTTTCCCTTTGAATGTCTCGTTGCAAGGGGGCTCTTGCCCCTGTTAGTAGATGACAGGCAACGATGTATAGGCTCAACAATAAAACAATAGCGCTGTTATAGTCCTGATGGCTCAGTGACTGTATTCAGTAAGAAAACAGCAAAGGTGCCAGATTTGTTCCCCTGTTTCTATTGATATAAGGTCTTGTCGTGCAGTGGCTAGTGTCCCTGCTTCTGAGACAGATGGTCTGGGCTCGAATCCCACCCCAGGACGTGATAGCCAAGGCAGGTATGTCCATAATGTGGTCAAACAGGTTAAGTATCAACCTGTAAAGTCTTTCAAACATGCCAATTTCCAATGGTAAGAGTAGGAGAGTCTCCAGGTCGTCCATGATTAATGTGGAGTGATGCCCTCAAACTATAAGCCCCTGGCAACAGACTAGCGATCTGTTCTGGGAATGACCAGCTAGGGAAGCAGATGGAAGTCTGCCTTAGCGCACGGCTAGGTTCACAAAGGGAGTTGGAATCAGTTGACATGCTGACAGGGTAGCATATTTATTTGAATGACTACCAGGATATGATTGGACCTGCTCTTTTATGACCCACGCTCAGGGCTACGAGAGTTGGGCACGGTGGATGCAGCAGATTCTGCAATGAAGGCAGAGGAGCTTGCATCTTTGGAGAACAATGGCAAGCTGGTGCCAGAAAGAGGGTTTGTGTTGAAGAAGTGTTATGGGTCAGGGTTTAGAGAACCCCAAAGTGTATCATGGAGTTCACCTGACCCACAACTTTTAATAGAGTGTACAGGTGTGGTACAGCAGAAAGGGAAAAGTTTTTTTTTTTAAATATATTTTATTCAAAAAATTTTTGGCCAAACAAAACAATACAAAGGTTTTCCTTTTTACAACAGTAAAACAGTCTAAAGAACAGTGGCCGTTTTTAACAAATAAATAAATAATATATAAACTAAATGGCAACTGCCCTATCAAAAATAATAACTCTCCAAAAATAAAATCAAACAATACAATATACATAGCCTAATACAAATATTTATACAAAAACATCCCTGAGGTCCCGCCCGGGCCCTCCCTCCCCCCCCCCCCCTCCCCCCTGGGTTGCTGCTGTTACCTTCCCATTTCCTCTATCGTTCTGCGAGGTAGTCAATGAACGGTTGCCACCGCCTGGTGAACCCTTGAGCCGAACCCCTTAGTGCGAACTTTATCCATTCTAATTTTATAAACCCTGCCATGTCATTTATCCAGGTCTCCACGCCCGGGGGTTTGGCGTCCTTCCACATAAGCAATATCCTTCGCCGGGCGACTAGGGACGCAAAGGCCAAGACATCAGCCTCTTTCGCCTCCTGCACTCCCGGCTCTTCTGCAACCCCAAATATAGCCAACCCCCAGCCTGGCTCGACCTGGACCCCCACCACCTTTGAAAGCACCTTTGCCACCCCCACCCAGAACCCCTGTAGTGCCGGACATGACCAAAACATGTGGGTGTGGTTTGCTGGGCTTCTCGAGCATCTCCCACACCTATCCTCTACCCCGAAAAATTTACTGAGCCGTGCTCCGGTCATATGCGCCCTGTGTAAAACCTTGAATTGTATCAGCCTTAGCCTGGCGCACGAGGACGACAAGTTTACCCTACGTAGGGCATCAGCCCACAGCCCCTCCTCAATCTCTTCCCCCAGCTCTTCTTCCCATTTCCCCTTCAGCTCATCCACCATAATCTCCCCCTCGTCCCTCATTTCCCTGTATATATCCGAAACCCTACCATCCCCCACCCATGTCCCTGAGATCACTCTATCCTGAACCTACTGCGTCGGGAGCTGCGGGAATTCCCTCACCTGTTGCCTCGCAAAAGCCCTCAGTTGCATGTACCGAAATGCATTCCCTTGGGGCAACCCATATTTGTCCGTCAGTGCTCCCAGACTCGCAAACGTCCCGTCTACGAACAGATCTCTCAGTTGCACAACCCCAGCTCTTTGCCATGCTCCAAATCCCCCATCCATTCTCCCCGGGACAAACCTATGGTTATTTCTTATCGGGGACCCCACCGAGGCTCCCGTCTTTCCCCTATGCCGTCTCCACTGCCCCCAAATTTTTAGTGTTGCCACCACCACTGAACTTGTGTTGTATTTCTTTGGGGAGAACGGCAACGGCGCCGTCACCATTGCTTGTAAGCTGGTTCCCTTGCAGGACGCCATCTCCAGTCTCTTCCACGCCGCTCCCTCCCCTTCTCCCATCCACTTACACACAATTGAGATATTGGGGCCCAGTAGTATTCACTTAGGCTCGGTAGTGTCAGCCCCCCCTATCCCTGCTACGCTGCAAGAAGCCCCTCCTCACTCTCGGGGTCTTCCCGGCCCACACAAAACTCATGACACTTTTCTCAATTCTCTTGAAAAAAGCCTTCGTGACCATCACCGGAAGGCACTGAAACACAAAGAGGAATCTCGGGACGACTACCATTTTGACCGCCTGCACCCTACCCACCAGTGACAGGGGCACCATGTCCCATCTCTTAAAATCCTCCTCCATCTGTTCCACCAATCTTGTGAGATTAAGCCGGTGTAAGGTTCCCCAACTCCTGGCCATCTGAATCCCTAAGTACCGGAAATCTCTTGTCACCTTCCTCAGCGGTAAGTCATCTATTCCCCTGCTCTGCTCCCCCGGATGCACCACAAACAGCTCACTCTTACCCATATTCAATTTGTACCCCGAAAATTCCCCAAACTCCCTGAGTGTTTGCATTATCTCAGGCATCCCCTCCACTGGGTCCGCAACATACAGCAATAAATCATCTGCATACAAGGATACCCGGTGTTCTTCTCCTCCCCTGAGCACTCCCCTCCACTTCCTGGAGCCCCTCAGTGCTATGGCCAGGGGCTCAATCGCCAATGCAAACAGTAACGGAGACAGGGGACACCCCTGCCTCGTCCCTCTATGAAGACGGAAGTAATCAGACCTCTGTCTGTTCGTGACCATGCTCGCCACCGGGGCCCTATACTGCAGTTGTACCCATCCGATATACCCTTCTCCAAAACCAAATCTCTTCAGCACCTCCCACAGATAATCCCACTCCACTCTGTCGAATGCTTTCTCGGCGTCCATCGCCACCACTATCTCCGCCTCCCCCTCTGGTGGGGGCATCATCACTACCCCTAGCAACCTCCGTATGTTCGTGTTCAGCTATCTCCCCTTAACAAACCCAGTTTGGACTTCCGGGTGCGGCGATGACCAGCTGAGTCGCACGTTTCGGCAACTCCCTGTGAAACGGACTTTTGGGCTCTTGATAGGAGCCCCAACGGCAATTTTAACGGCTGAAAACACCGTGCGGTAAACCAGAAGGGTGTTCCCCCTGGACACGGATGGAAAAAGGAGAGGAAAGTGGCCGGATTGCAGCGGATCCTTTGGAGCAGCGGCAAGGAAGGCAAGCAGAAACCAAGATGGCGTCGGAAGGTGGCAGTTTCATATGGGGCCCTGAACAACAAGAGTTTTTGAAACACTGCGTGGAGGAGATAAAAAAGGAAATGAAGAAAGAGTTGTTGGCCCCGATATTACAGGCGATTGAAGGGCTGAAAGAGGAACAAAAGACCCAGGAGCAGGAGCTTCGGGTCGTGAAGGCGAAAGCAGCAGAGAATGAAAACGATATACAGGGCCTGGTGGTGAAGTCGGAGATACAGGAGGCACACCAGAAACGATCTGTGGAGAGGTTGGAGGCACTGGAAAATAACGCAAGGAGGAACAACTTGAGGATTCTTGGCCTTCCTGAAGGTGTGGAGGGGGCGGACGTCGGGGCATATGTGAGCACGATGCTGCACTCATTAATGGGAGTGGAGGCCCCGACGGGTCCGTTGGAGGTGGAGGGAGCATACCGAGTTATGGTGCGAGGATCGAGAGCAGGAGAAGCTCCCAGAGCCATAGTGGTGAGATTTCTCCGTTTTAAGGATAGAGAAATGGTCCTTAGATGGGCGAAGAAAACTCGGTGTAGTAAATGGGAGAACGCGGTGATCCGCGTCTATCAAGATTGGAGTGCGGAGGTGGCGAGAAGGAGGGCGAGCTTTAATCGGGCCAAAGCGGTACTTCACAAAAAAAAGATAAAGTTTGGAATGCTGCAACCGGCAACACTGTGGGTCACATATCAAGGGAGGCACCACT
Source organism: Scyliorhinus torazame (assembly GCF_047496885.1). NCBI lineage: Eukaryota > Metazoa > Chordata > Chondrichthyes > Carcharhiniformes > Scyliorhinidae > Scyliorhinus > Scyliorhinus torazame. The sequence goes on from NC_092722.1 coordinate 38,037,318, forward strand.
ACTTTGAGACGGCGGATGAAGCGTGGACTTTTATTGTAGAAGAAAAATTGGAATGATTGGACTACGAAAATGAACGTTTGGACAAAGTGGTGGGACGAGTGGGGGGGGGGGGGGAAGAGGGATTGTATGATTAATCCTGCGGTATGGTAACTTTTCTTTCTCCCACAGGTGGTGATGGGGGGAGGTGGGGAGGGAGAGGAGATGGGGCGTTGGCCATGGGAGGCGGGGCCGAGGGAGAGGCGCGGGCTTGGTTCCCGCGCTATGATAATTATGGCGGGAATAGAGAAGCAGGAAGGAGGGGGCGCCGCACGGGGCGAGCCGTGATCACGGGGAGAAGCCGAGGTCAGCCAGAGTTTGCTGACTTCTGGGAGCAACATGGGGGGAGTAATTACGCTAGCGGGGGGTCTAGCGGGGGGGGGGGGGGGGAGGGGGGAATTACTGGGTTGCTGCTGCTGGGGAAAGGGGGGAGTGGGTACGGGAAAGGATGGGCGGGGGGGCACCGTCTGGGAGAAATACAGCTGCGTGGGAACTGGGCGAGAAGCTGGAAAAAGATGATGGCTAACCGGCAAGGGGGGGGGGGGTGGGAAGCCCCCCAACTCGGCTGATCACGTGGAACGTGAGGAGGCTTAACGGGCCGATAAAGAGGGCACGAGTACTCGCACACCTTAAGAAACTTAAAGCAGATGTGGTCATGTTACAGGAAACGCACCTGAAACTGATAGATCAGGTTAGGTTGCGCAAAGGATGGGTAGGGCAGGTGTTCCATTCGGGGCTGGATGCGAAAAACAGGGGAGTGGCTATATTAGTGGGGAAGCGGGTAATGTTCGAGGCAAAGACTATAGTGGCGGATAACGGGGGCAGATACGTGATGGTGAGTGGCAAATTACAGGGAGAGATGGTGGTGTTGGTAAACGTGTATGCCCCGAATTGGGATGATGCCAATTTTATGAGGCGAATGCTAGGACGCATCCCAGACCTAGAGACCGGAAAGCTGATAATGGGGGGAGACTTTAACACGGTGTTGGAACCAAGGCTGGATAGGTCGAAGTCCAGGACTGGTAGGAGGCCGGCAGCAGCCAAGGTGCTTAAGGATTTTATGGAGCAGATGGGAGGGGTGGACCCGTGGAGATTCAGTAGACCTAGGAGTAAGGAGTTCTCGTTTTTCTCCTATGTCCATAAAGTCTATTCACGCATAGACTTTTTTGTGTTGGGTAGGGCATTGATCCCGAGGGTGAGGGGAATGGAATATACGGCTATAGCCATTTCGGATCATGCCCCACACTGGGTAGACTTGGAGATAGGGGAGGAAACAAGAGGGCGTCCACCCTGGAGAATGGACATGGGACTAATGGCGGATGAGGGGGTGTGCTTAAGGGTGAGGGGATGCATTGAAAAGTACTTGGAACTCAATGACAATTGGGAGGTTCAGGTGGGAGTGGTCTGGGAGGCGTTGAAGGCGGTGGTTAGGGGGGAGCTGATATCAATAAGGACACATAAAGGGAAGCAGGAGAGTAAGGAACGGGAGCGGTTGTTGCAAGAACTTTTGAGGGTGGACAGACAGTATGCGGAAGCACCGGAGGAGGGACTGTATAGGGAAAGGCAAAGGCTGCATGTGGAATTTGACTTGCTGACCACAGGCACTGCAGAGGCACAATGGAGGAAGGCGCAGGGTGTACAGTATGAATATGGAGAGAAGGCGAGCAGATTGCTGGCACACCAATTGAGGAAAAGGGGAGCAGCGAGGGAAATAGGGGGGGTGAGAGACGAAGATGGAGAGACGGAGCGGGGAGCGGAGAGAGTGAATGAAGTGTTTAAGACATTTTATAAAAAATTGTATGAAGCTCAACCCCCGGATGGGAGGGAGAGAATGATGGAGTTTTTGGATCGGCTGGAAATTCCCAAGGTGGAAGAGCAGGAAAGGATGGGATTGGGAGCACAGATCACGGTAGAAGAAGTGGTGAAAGGAATTAGGAACATGCAGACGGGAAAGGCCCCGGGACCGGATGGATTCCCAGTTGAATTTTACAGAAAATATTTGGACTTGCTCGCCCCGCTACTGACGAGGACCTTTAACGAGGCAAAGGAAAGGGGACAACTGCCCCCGACTATGTCAGAAGCAACGATATCGCTTCTTTTAAAGAAGGAAAAGGATCCGCTACAATGCGGGTCCTACAGACCAATCTCCCTCCTCAATGTAGATGCCAAGGTCTTGGCCAAGGTAATGGCAATGAGAATAGAGGAATGTGTCCCGGGGGTGGTTCATGAGGACCAAACTGGGTTTGTGAAGGGGAGACAGCTGAACACGAACATACGGAGGTTGTTAGGGGTAATGATGATGGCCCCACCAGAGGGTGAAACGGAGATAGTAGTGGCGATGGATGCCGAGAAAGCATTTGATAGAGTGGAATGGGATTATCTGTGGGAGGTGTTGAGGAGATTTGGGTTCGGAGAGGGGTATGTTAGATGGGTGCAGCTGTTGTATAGGGCCCCAGTGGCGAGTGTGGTCACGAATGGACGGGGATCGGCATATTTTCGGCTCCATAGAGGGACAAGGCAGGGATGTCCTCTGTCCCCATTACTGTTTGCACTGGCGATTGAGCCCCTGGCGATAGCGCTGAGAGGTTCCAAGGGATGGAGGGGAATACTTAGGGGAGGAGAAGAACACCGGGTATCTTTATATGCGGATGATCTGCTACTATATGTGGCGGATCCAGCGGAGGGGATGCCAGAAATAATGCAGATACTTGGGGAGTTTGGGGATTTTTCAGGGTATAAATTGAACATGGGGAAGAGTGAGCTGTTTGTGGTGCATCCAGGGGAGCAGAGTAGAGAAATAGAAGACCTACCGTTGAGGAAGGTAACAAGAGACTTTCGTTACCTGGGGATCCAGATAGCTAAGAATTGGGGCACATTGCACAGGCTAAATTTGACGCGGTTGGTGGAACAGATGGAGGAAGATTTCAAGAGATGGGATATGGTAGCATTGTCAATGGCAGGGAGGGTGCAGGCGGTTAAGATGGTGGTCCTCCCGAGATTCCTCTTTGTGTTTCAGTGTCTCCCGGTGGTGATCACGAAGGCTTTTTTCAAAAGGATAGAAAAGAGTATCATGGGTTTTGTTTGGGCCGGGAAGACTCCGAGAGTGAGGAAGGGATTCTTACAGCGTAGTAGGGATAGGGGGGGGCTGGCACTACCGAGCCTAAGTGAGTATTATTGGGCCGCTAATATTTCAATGGTGAGTAAGTGGATGGGAGAGGAGGAAGGAGCGGCGTGGAAGAGATTAGAGAGGGCGTCCTGTAGGGGGACCAGCCTGCAGGCTATGGTGACAGCCCCATTGCCGTTCTCACCAAGGAACTATACCACGAGTCCGGTGGTGGTAGCTACACTGAAGATTTGGGGACAGTGGAGACGACATAGGGGAAAGACCAGAGCACTGGGGGGGTCCCCGATAAGAAACAACCATAGGTTTGCCCCGGGGGGAATGGATGGGGGATATGGAATGTGGCAAAGAGCAGGTATAACGCAATTGAAAGATCTATTTGTGGATGGGAAGTTTGCGAGTCTGGGAGCGCTGACCGAGAAATATGGGTTGCCCCAAGGGAATGCATTCAGGTACATGCAATTGAGGGCTTTTGCGAGGCAACAGGTGAGGGAATTCCCGCAGCTCCCGACACAAGAGGTGCAGGACAGAGTCATCTCAAAGAAATGGGTGGGGGACGGTAAGGTGTCGGATATATATAGGGAAATGAGAGACGAAGGGGAGACTATGATGGACGAACTAAAAGGGAAATGGGAAGAAGAGCTAGGGGAGGAGATTGAGGAGGGGATGTGGGCAGATGCCCTAAACAGGGTAAACTCGTCGTCCTCGTGCGCCAGGCTAAGCCTGATTCAGTTTAAGGTATTACACAGGGCACATATGACTGGAACACGGCTCAGTAAATTTTTTGGGGTGGAGGATAGGTGTGCGAGGTGCTCGAGAAGCCCAGCGAATCATACCCATATGTTTTGGTCATGCCCGGCACTACAGGGGTTTTGGATGGGGGTGACAAAGGTGCTTTCGAAAGTAGTAGGAGTCCGGGTCGAACCAAGCTGGGGGTTGGCTATATTTGGGGTTGCACAAGAGCCGGGAGTGCAGGAGGCGAAAGAGGCCGATGTTTTGGCCTTTGCGTCCCTAGTAGCCCGGCGCAGAATATTGCTAATGTGGAAAGAAGCCAAGCCCCCGGGGGTGGAGACCTGGATAAATGATATGGCGGGGTTCATAAAGTTAGAGCGGATTAAGTTCGTCCTAAGAGGGTCGGCTCAAGGGTTTACTATGCGGTGGCAACCGTTCGTCGAATATCTTGCGGAAAGATAGATAGGGGAGAACAAAGAAGGCAGCAGCAGCGGCCCAGGACTTGGGGGGGGGGGGGGGGGGGGATGGGGGGGGGATGGGGGGGGGGGGTGGAGTGAGACAAGGCAGTTGCCAATTAGGGCTAGTTTTTATTTTTTGTTATTTAATATTTATTTATTTGTTGTTGTTTTTGTTTAAATTTAAAAAGGTCATTATTATCTGTATTGTTACAATGTTGTGTAAAGGATGCACAATGTACTGTGTTGGTTGACCAAAAATTTTCAATAAAATATTATTTAAAAAAAACAACAAACCCAGTTTGATCCTCATGGACCACCCCGGGGACACAGACCTCTATGCTCGTCGCCATCACCTTGGCCAAGAGCTTAGCATCTACATTTAAAAGGGAAATGGGCCTGTAGGACCCACACTGCAGCGGGTCTTTTTCCTTCTTCAAAAGGAGCGATATCGTTGCCTCCGACATAGTCGGGGGCAGCTGCCCCCTTTCCCTAGCCTCATTAAAGGTTCTCGTCAAAAGCGGGGCCAGTAAGTCCATATACTTCCTATAAAATTCCACCGGGAATCCATCCGGTGCCGGGGCCTTCCCCGCCTGCATGCTCCCAATCCCTTTTACCACCTCCTCCATCTCAATCTGTGCTCCCAGTCCCGCCCTCTCCTGCTCCTCCACCTTAGGGAATTCCAGCTGATCCAAGAAACACATCATTCCCTCCTTCCCTTCCGGGGGCTGCTCCCCTCTTCCTCAATTGGTGGGCCAGTAGCCGACTCGCCTTCTCTCCATACTCATACTGTACACCCTGTGCCCTCCTCCACTGTGCCTCTGCCTTACCCGTGGTCAGCAGGTCAAATTCCACATGTAGCCTTTGTCTTTCCCTGTACAGTCCCTCCTCCGGTGCCTCCGCATATTGCCTGTCCACCCTCAACAGTTCTTTCAGCAATCGCTCCCTTTCTTTACCCTCTTGCTTCCCTTTATGTGCCCTCATGGATATCAGTTCCCCTCTAACCACCGCCTTCAACGCCTCCCAGACCACTCCCACCTGAACCTCTCCATTGTCATTAAGCTCAAAGTACCTTTCGATGCACCCCCTCACCCTTAAACATACCCCCTCATCCGCCAATAAGCCCATATCCATTCTCCAGAGTGGGTGCTGTTCTTTTTCCTCTCCTACCTCCAGGTCTACCCAATGTGGAGCGTGGTCCGAAACAGCTATGGCCGTATACTCCGTCCCTGTCACCTTTGGAATCAGTGCCCTCCCCAAGACAAAAAAGTCTATCCGTGAGTATACTTTGTGGACATGGGAGAAAAATGAGAACTCCTTACTCCTAGGCCTACTAAATCTCCAGGGGTCTACCCCTCCCATCTGCTCCATGAAGTCCTTGAGCACCCTGGCCGCTGCCGGCCTCCTCCCGGTCCTGGACCTCGATTGGTCCAGCCCTGGATCAAGCACCGTATTGAAATCTCCCCCCATTACCAACTTTCCCGCCTCCAGGTCCGGGATACGTCCCAACATACGCCTCATAAAATTTGCATCATCCCAGTTCGGGGCATATACGTTCACCAGAACCACCACCTCCCCTTGCAATCTGCCACTCACCATCACATATCTACCCCCACTATCCGCCACTATGGTCTTTGCCTCAAACAGTACCCGTTTCCCCACCAAGATAGCCACCCCCCTGTTCTTTGCATCCAAACTCGAATGAAACACCTGCCCCACCCATCCTTTACGTAGTCTGACCTGGTCTATCAGTTTCAGATGCGTCTCCTGCAACATAACCACATCTGCCTTTAATTTCTTTAGGTGTGCGAGTACCCGTGCCCTTTTAATCGGCCCGTTCAGCCCTCTCACGTTCCACGTGATCAGCCGGGTTGGGGGGCTCTTTACCACCCCACCTCCCTTGTCGACTAGCCATCCCCTTTTTTAAACCAGCTCCTCACCCGGTTCCCATGTACCCATGTATCCCCCCGACGGCGCCCTCCCGCCTCGACCATAACAGCTCCCCCTTCTCCTTAGCAGCAGCAACCCAGTTAACCCCCCCCCCTCCCCCACCTCTGCTAGATCCCTTCCTAGCGTAGTTGCACCCCCCATGTTGCTCCCAGTAGTCAGCGAACTCTGGCTGACCTCGGCTTCCCCCCTTGTCCTCGGCCCCCACTGTGCGAGGCCCCCTCCTTCCTGCGTCCCTGTTCCCGCCATAATTACCATAGCGCAGGAACAAAGCCCGTGTTTCCCACTCGGCCCCGCCCCTAATGACCGGCGCCCACAGTTCCTCATACTCCCCCCCCCCCCCCCCCCCCCCCCCAACATGGGGAAGAGAGAAAAGTTACAGGATCGCAAGATTAACAAACTGAAAAATCATCCCCCCCCCCTTTTTCCCTCGCCCCACACAATCACCCCACCACTTTGTCCCAAAAGTTCTTTCTCTCGCCAGACTATTTCAGCTTCTCGTCCACAATGATTGTCCATGCCTCTTCTGACGTCTCAAAGTAGTGGTGCTTCCCTTGGTGTGTGACCCACAATCTCGCCGGTTGTAACATTCCAAACTGGATCTTCTTTTTGTGAAGCACCGCCTTAGCCCGATTAAAACTTGCCCTCCTTCTCGCCACCTCCGCACTCCAATCCTGGTATACGCGGATCACCGCGTTCTCCCACCTGCAGCTCTGAGTTTTCTTCGCCCATCTTAGGACCATCTCTCTGTCATTATAGCGGTGAAACCTCACCACTATAGCTCGCGGTATTTCTCCTGCCCTTGCTCTTCGCGCCATAACTCGATAAGCTCCCTCCACCTCCAAAGGGCCCGTCGGGGCCTCCGATCCCATTAGCGAGTGAAGCATCGTGCTCACATATGTCCCGACGTCCGCCCCTTCTACGCCTTTGGGAAGACCCAGAACCCTTAAATTCTTTCTCCTCGAATTATTCTCCAGTACTTCCAGCCTTTCAACACACCTTTTGTGCTGCACCTCGTGTGTATCTGTCTTCACCACCAGGCCCTGTATTTCGTCTTCATTTTCAGCAGCCTTTGCCTTCATGACCCGAAGCTCCTGCTCTTGGGTCTTCTGCTCCTCCTTTAGCCATTCAATCGCCTGTAATATCGGGGCCAACAACTCCTTCTTCAATTCCTTTTTCAGCTCTTCCACACAGCGCCGCAGGAACTCTTGTTGGTCTGGGCCCCATAACAAACAGCCACCTTCCGACGCCATCTTGCTTTGAGCTTGCCGCTGCTCCAGAGGATCCTCCGCAATCCGGCTGCTATCCTCTCCTTTATCCATGCGTGTCCGGGGGGATTCCCTTCTACTTTACCGCACAGTGTTTTTGGCCGTTTAAATTGCCGTTGGGGCTCCTATTAAGAGCCCAAAAGTCCGTTCCACCGGGAGCTGCCGAAACGTGCGACTTAGCTGGTCATCGCCGCACCCGGAAGTCGGGAAAAGTATTTTTTAAAGCAAAACAATGTTTATTCTAGGAACTCAAGTTAAAACATACAGTGAACATCTTAGCAACCATCAATTCAAATACAACCCCCAAAGAATACAACACTAAGTATCCTTAATAACTCCCAAACAATATCCAGAAGACAAAGGAAAGATCTTTTAACAGAAGCACATTAGGTTTACATTCACTACTGAGAACATTTATAATTCTGAATTCACCAAATGATCAAGAGATAGTCTTTTCATGGCAGAGAAATCAACAGTACACCTGCTTTGTCTGGCTTCAGCTCCAACAATGAAAATGAAACTAAAACACACCCTGCAGCAAACACCCTAAAACAAAAGTAAAAAGCTGACAGACAGCCCAGCTCCACCCACACTCTGACATCACTGATAAACACCCATTTCTTAAAGGTACATTTCTTAAATACCCATTTCTTAAAGGTACTCTCACATGACACCTCCCCCAAGAAGAAAAAAAAAACCCATCAACTTCGAGATGGTTTCATTTTTCACCTTTTCACTATCCTTTAAGAAATGCACACAGTAAATATACTTTATTGTTTCAAAAAAAACAACACACGCAAACAGGTACAGGAATATAGTCAATTTTATTCTGTTCTTCTTCCTTCAACTGAAATCCTTCTCGATTGACAGTCTCTTTGGACAAGAAGATCTTTGCACGATCCATCCATTTCTCTACGCCTCAGCATTTCTCTTTAAAGTCAGATACTTTAGTTCAATCTGATCACAGAGTCCCTTGTAATTCTCCAACACATGAGCATTGGTTATCACAGCTATCAGGCAGTCAAATGCCTGTTGAATGTCGGCTGTCCACTGAAATTTTCGACGTTTCTTCAGCAAGTCCATCAGTGCAGCAATCACGCTACAAACATTTTTCACAAATGTTCGATCAAATCCATTCATGCCAAGAAATCGCATTATTTCCCTTCGTCTCGAGGGTATCGGAAACTCCTCAAGGAAAGTGACTTGGGCTTTTCCAAATTCATTTTTGGCTAGGTTTATCACCAAACCCGCCTCCTGAAGTCGATCGAATAACCCCATCAGATGTTTTAAATGTTCTTTCCATGTCTGGCTGAAAATGACCAGGTCGTCGATGTATACTGCACAATTGGGTAATCCTGAAACAACTTTGTTAGTTAACCGTTGAAATGTGGCTGGAGCGTTTTTCATGCCAAATGGCATAACCTTAAATTGGTATATACCATCTGGAGTCACAAAAGCTGAAATCTCCTTCGCCCTTTCGGATAAAGGTACCTGCCAGTAACCTTTAAGTAAATCCAGTTTGGAAATAAAAGCTGATTGTCCCGCTTTCTCAATGCAATCCTCCAAACGTGGGATAGGATAAGAGTCTGTTCTTGTAACTGCATTAACCATTCTTGTAACTTACACAACTGTTGGGTACTGTCTGGTTTTGGTACCATCACTATGGGTGAGCTCCATTGGCTGCCGCAACCCACTTCAATTATGCCATTTTTAAGCATACTCTCAATTTCTTTGTTAACCTGTGCCAATTTTAAAGGGTTAAGTCTATATGGATGTTGTTTGATTGAAACAGCATTTCCCACATCTACATCATGTACAGCCATTTTAGTACTTCCCAATTTATCTCTACAAACTTGCCCACGTGATAGCAATAACTCTTTCAGGTCAGTTCGTTTTTCCTCCGGAAGGTAACTCAACAATTTATCCCAATTTTGAAGAACATCCTCGTTTTCCAATTTAATTTGAGGGATGTCAAATTCACACTCATCTGGATTTGGTTCGTCACTTTGAGTTAGAATCATTAAAACCTCCTCCTTTTTCTCTCCTTCCCTTTCAAAGTACCTTTTAAGCATATTAACATGACACACTCGGTGCGTTTTCCTTCTATCCGGCGTTTTTATCACTTAATTCACCTCACTTAATTTCCTTTCAATCTGATAAGGTCCACAAAACCTAGCTTTTAACAGTTCACCTACCACGGGTAACAATACTAAAACTTTATCTCCACAGGCAAAACTATGAACTTTGGACTTCTTGGGCGAAATTCTCCGGAAACGGCGCGATGTCTGCCGAATGGCGACCAAAATGGCGCAAATCAGACGGGCATCGCGCCGCCCCAAAGGTGCGGAATGCTCCGCATCTTTGGGGGCCGAGCCCCAACCTTGAGGGGCTAGGTCGGCGCCGGACAAATTTCCGCCCTGCCAGCTGGTGGAAAAGGTCTTTGGTGCCCCGCCAGCTGGCGCGGAAATGACATCTCCGGGCGGCGCATGCGCGGGAGTGTCAGCGGCCGCTGACAGCTTCCCACGCATGCGCAGTGGAGGGAGTCTCTTCCGCCTCCGCCATGGTGGAGACCGTGGCGGAGGCGGAAGGGAAAGAGTGCCCCCACGGCACAGGCCCGCCCGCGGATCGGTGGGCCCCGATCGCCGCCAGGCCACCGTGGGGGCACCCCCCGGGGCCAGATCGCCCCCCCCAGGACCCCGGAGCCCACCCGCGCTGCCTTGTCCCGCCGGTAAGGTAGGTGGTTTAATTTACGCCGGCGGGACAGGCATTTTAGCGGCGGGACTTCGGCCCATCCGGGCCGGAGAATCGCGCGGGGGGGCCTGCCAACCGGCGCGGCGCGATTCCCGCCCCCGCCGAATCTCGGTGCCGGAGACTTCGGCCACCGGCGGGGGCGGGATTTACGCCAGCCCCCGGTGATTCTCCGACCCGGCGGGGGGGTCGGAGAATCTCGTCCCAGGTCCGCTACCCGTTTCATCACATTTTGTGCAACTTTAAATGTTGTCTAGCCAATTCACCTGCTCTATTCAATTGTTCCCTAAAATTTGACACGTAATCCAATAATGTAATTTCTGATTTCTCACTCACCAATTTTTCCTTAATCAATTTTTTAAAATAATAAAAATTTAGAGTACCCAATTATTTATTTTCTTTCAAATTAAGGGGCAATTTAGCGTGGCCAATCCACCTACCTTGCACATCTTTGGGCTGTGGGGGTGAAACCCACGCAGACACGGGGAGAATGTGCAAACTCCACACGGACAGTGACCCAGGGCCGGGATTCGAACCCGGGTCCTCAACGCCGTAGTCCCAGTGCTAACCACTGTGCCACCGTGCTGCCCCCCCCTTAATCAATTTAAGTGGTCCTCTTACCTCATGACCAAAAATTAGTTCAAAAGGACTGAATTTGGTTGACTCATTAGGTGCATCCCTAATTACAAACAGTATGAATGGAATTCCTTTATCCCAATCCTCTGGATAATCTTGGCAATAAGCCCTCAACATTGTCTTTAATGTCTGATGCCACCTTTCTAACGCTCCCTGTGATTCTGGATGGTATGCAGTTGATATAAATTGTTTTATTCCTAAGCTATCCATAACTTCTTTGAATAACCTTGAGGTCAAATTTGATCCTTGATCCGATTGTATTTCTGTGGGTAGTCCATAGCTAGTAAAGAATTGAAGTGACTCCTCCACAATCTTTTTAGCTGTAATATTACATACTGGAATGGCCTCTGGAAACCTAGTAGACACATCCATTATCCTCACTCTGCGCCTCCTCACTCAGTACCCCCCTCACTCAGTGCCTCCTCACTCTGCGCCTCCTCACTCTGCCCCTCCCTCACTCAGTACCCACTCACTCAGTGCCCCCCTCACTCCGTGCCCCCTCATTCTGCGCCTCCTCACTCTGCACCTCTTCACTCAGTGCCCCCTCACTCCGTGTCCCCTCACTCTGCCACTCCCTCACTCCCTGTCCCCTCACTCAGTGCCCCCCTCACTCAGTGCCCCCTCACTCCGTGCCCCCTCACTCTGCACCTCCTCACTCTGCGCCTCCTCACTCAATGCCCCCTTCTCTCTGTGTCCCCTCACTCTGCCCCTCCCTCACTCCGCGCCCCCTCACTCAGTCCCCCCTCACTTAGTCCCCCAAACTCAGTCCCCTCTCACTCAGTCCCCCCTCACTCAGTGCCCCCTCACTCAGTCCCCCCTCACTCAGTGCCCCCTCACTCAGTGCCCCCTCACTCAGTGCCCCCTCACTCTGCGCCTCCTCACTCTGCGCCCCTTCACTCTGCCCCTCCCTCACTCAGTGCCCCCTCACTCTGTGCCTCCTCACTCTGCCCCTCCCTCACTCAGTGCCCCCTCATTCAGTACCCCCCTCACTCAGTGCCCCCTCACTCCGCCCCTCCTCACTCAGTGCCCCCTCACTCAATGCCCCCCTCACTCAGTACCCCCTCACTCAGTACCCCCTCACTCAGTACCCCCTCACTCAGTGCGTCCTCACTCTGCGCCTCCTCACCCCCCTCCCTCACTCAGTCCCCCCTCACTCAGTGCCCCCTCAATCTGCACCTCCTCACTCTGCGCCCCTCACTCAGTGCCTCCTCACTCTGCGCCCCCTCACTCAGTGCCTCCTCACTCTGCGCCTCCTCACTCTGCCCCTCCCTCACTCCTCGCCGCCTCACTCAGCGCCTCCTCACTCAGTGCCTCCTCACCCAGTGCCTCCTCACTCTGCTCCTCCCTCACTCAGCGCCCCCTCACTCCGTGCCCCCTCACTCCGCGCGCCTCCTCACTCAGTGCCCCCTCACTCTGTGCCTCCTCACTCTGCCCCCCCTCACTCAGCGCCCCCTCACTCAGTCCCCCCTCACTCAGTGTCCCCTCACTCTGCACCTCCTCACTCAGTGCCCCCTCACTCTGCCTCCTCACTCCGCCCCCTCACTCAGTCCCCCCTCACTCCGCCTCCTCACTGACCCTCCCTCACTCAACGCTCCCTCACTCTGCCTCCTCACTCAGTGCCCCCTCACTCCGCCTCCTCACTGACCCTCCCTCACTCAGCGCCCCCTCACTCCAGCCCCTCAATCTGCTGCCTCCTCACTCTGCGCCTCAACAAAATAAAAAAAGAAAAAAAGAAAATAAATAAAAATAATGGGACACTACTCCTCTCACCCTGAATTCCACATATTACCACCTTTTCTGGCAACATTCTTCCCAAACTACATAACTCCTCATCTCTTACCATTAAAGATTGACTACTCCAGTATCTCTTAAAATTGTGACTTCTTTACCTGCTCCTCCTGATACACATGAGTAAACTTTACCCACACAAGTAAATTCTTTAAAGAGATCTGGCACCTTCTTATCAATCACCTCTTGATCAGGCTGCACAATCCTTTGCACCTCCTTCGCCATTTTCTGAAGTTCAAACTCTCTCTCTTTATCTTTTTCCCTGATCTGTATTTCCCTTTCTCTTTCTTTTTGTTCTGCTATGGCTATTCTTTCTTTTCTCCTTTCTTCTCTCTCCTTTTTCTTTTCCTCTCTCTCTCTCTTTCTTTTTCCTCTCTTTTGTATTCAAGCTGCTTTAATTCTTTCTCATGTTCCATTTGTTTAATTTGTAACTGAATTTTTTGCCATTTCCAATGAGTCAAACTGTATCTCAGGCAACTTTAAATGCTTAGCCACCGCCATAATTACCTCATCTTTTCGCATGTTGTCAGTTAAAGTTAACTGCAATGTTTTTTGCCAAATCTAACAGTCTGCTTTTAGTCTCTGTCCATAAGGTACTGCGTGTGACCATCTCCACTCCCAAAAACTTCAGAGCCTCTGAAAGAGCCATTGGCCACAACACACTCCCCACTTAAACTAGAATACCACACTTGATAAGCAACCACAATATGTTCACCCCTCACTGTCTTTAAGTTCACTAAGCCAATCCAATAGATAGACTTTTATCCCGGACGAGCCCCCAATTTGTTATGGGCCAGGGTTTACAGAACCTCAAAGTGTATCATGGAGTTCACCTGACCTACAACTTTTAATAGATTGTGGTATGGGGAGCACACAGCCCACTCTACATGTGTGGTACAGCAGAAATGGAAAAGTATATTTTAAAGCAAAACAATGTTTATTCTATGAACAAGTTAACCTTTTTAAAACATACAGTGAACATCTTAGCAACCATCAATTGAAATACAACCCCCAAAGAATACAACACTAAGTAATCCTTAATAACTTCCCAAACAACATCCAAAATACAAAAGAAACACCTGTTAACAGAAACACATTAGGTTTAGATTCACTACTGAGAACATTTATAATTCTGAATTCAATAAATGATCAAGAGATAGTCTTTTCATGGCAGAGAGATCAACAGTACACCTGCTTTGTCTGGCTTCAGCTCCAACACTGAAAACATGACAGAAGGCAATAGGAAATCAGCTAGTGCGTCCCTTTGCCCAAGTCAAATATAGTCAGAACAGGGGTTGGCATCATTCGTGTAAAAATCACCCTCGGTACGGATGTCCATGAATTGTCACCATGCCATCAAGAACAACGAGGTCATCCACTGCTGGATGATCAGAAATGTTGGAACAATGTTTGGTCATTTATGCCACCAGACATGGCACTTCGCCGCCAATGATAGGTTGATTTTAGATGGGGCAGCTGCAGAGCTTTGGGTTGTGGGGGTGAATCCCACGAAAACACGGGGAGAATGTGCAAACTCCACACGGACAGTGACCCAGAGCCGGGATCAAGGGCAACTGCAGAGCTATGCTACAGCAGGTCTCAGGGCCAAATAGAGTGAATTTGAAAATCAGCCAGGGATACCTACTGCTGATCAGTATCTTGTGATCTCTGTGGGAAGGCGCTGGGATGGAAGTCCAAGGGAATGGGGCTCAGCTGGTGTATCCTCACAGTCCCATATCCATCTGAAACTCACTCCCATATGGGAGGCACCGCACCAGTAACCAGTCCGAGAGCGCAGGAGGCCATTCGGCCCATCAGGCCCGTGCTGGCTCTTCGAAAGAGCTGTTCCAGTTCATCCCGGCCCCCTTTCCGCATTACAAAGACAAGAAACCTAAGAAACATTGCATCAACTCAAGCCATTTAAAAATAAATTAACACAGGACTGGATGGGATTTGATATTTAAATAGCTCGATGATACCATCTGGTGTTCAAAAAATATTACACGTTGCCCCTGTCTCAGGGTTGATTTCACCCGGGGACTCACGCTCATGTTGCGGGACAGAGCAGGCAGTCCAGGAAACTGCGCTCAGTGAAGGTGAGGAAGTGAACCCCGCCCCTTGAGGGCGGGCGGCGGCCGAGACCCCGCCCCATGAGGGCGGCGCCGGCGGAGACCCCGCCCCATGAGGGCGGCGGCGTCCGAGACCCCGCCCCTTGAGGTCGGATCCGCGCGCGCGCGTCCATGACCAGTGCCGCAACGCCTGTCGTAAGATGACGCATGCGTCGTTGCCCCACGTCGGGCGCGCGGTCACGTGAGCTGTGCCCCGGGAGCGTGCGCGGAACGGCAGGGCCGGTGCAGGGAGCGAGGCGGCGAGCGCCTGTCACTGACGGCGAGGATGCGGAGGCCGCGAGCATGGAGACCCTGAAAGTGAAGGACCGGATCCTGGAGAACATCTCGCTGTCAGTGAAGCAGGTGAGAGGCCTGAGCCTGAGCCTGCAGCGCCTTTCCCAGCCCCCCACCGGGCCTGGCGGAGCCGGGCGGCGATGCACCAGTTGACCTGCCTGCGCTGGGTGTTGTTGCTCCCGGCCTGGCAGGGCGGTGCACAGAGCCGGCCTTCCATGTTTATTCTGCTGGATTCCAGCCCTTTCGGGCTCCTGTCCCACGATTCTGCCTCCCCTCCCCCCGCAATAAACTGCAAACCGGGTCAGAATCAGCTCCATCTTCCACTTGGTGGGGGTGGGGGGGGAAGCTCCACGGTGTGTGGGATTTGATGGGCTGAATGGCCTTTTGTTGTTCCCGCCTGGCTTCTGTGGTTACGGTCGGCGTAAAAGCGCTGCCTCTTTTCTGATGCATTGTCAGAGGTTGGCAAACCCACCGGGGAATGATTAGGAAAACAAACTCTAAAACTCAATTTGCATACACTCCGTCTAGCTTTGACAAAGAGTCATCTGGACTCGAAACGTTAGCTCTGGCCACACACACCCCAACACCATCACTGTGAGAAACCACCACTGGATCCACTGATCTATAACACTTAATGTGCCTTATAAGTAGCACCTTTTGTAATTTACTTCGGATTAGCACCATTTGCCCAAATAAAGGCTTATGCCCACGACAAACATGGGCAGTGGAAGTGGTGCAGACTGCAACAAAAACAGAAAATAGTGGACTTTATTAAACTGGGATGGTTTTGGGCTGGCCCCAAAGATGAAAGGCCACCATGATGTTAAAAATTCCTAAATTAGGTTGTTTTTTATGATTGCCCCCAAGAGATTTGATGTGTATGTTTTAAAGGTTCTCTACCTCTAACCTCCTTTGGAGGGAAAAATCTAAAGTTTGATATCTGAATGCCGTTGGCCACAAGAGCTGCCAGCATGCGAACAAAACACCACACAAAAATGGTAAATATCCATCCCCAGATCCAATATCTATGGGGCATGTGTCGTCGTCCCCGTTAATGTTGTTTATGATCTATATTCATACCTAAAACATCATTGTGTCCACTACCCACCCTCGACCAATGCCCAAGGGTAAATGTGATCTGTACAAACCAGTAAGGTACTAGGTTCATTCTGGTTTGTGGTGTGCTTAGATGGTTGATGACCTTAATAGGCAGCAATGCCCAAATTTTCAAGCATATTTTCTCGCAACAATCCTGCTGAACGCCCCTTGTGCAAATACACAGAAATGCATTTCCTAGATTGGAATCAGTCTCAGACATGTTCGAATACAGCAATCGATGTTGCAGATGGAACAAAGGAAGATCTGGAATAACGGCTGGGGGTTGAGTGCACATGTCCTCCAGCAACGCCGGTCATGAGTTGGTTTAGTTTCTGCATCAATGGTTTTCAGAAAAGCAGTCTGTTTCTAAAGGATTGGATTGGATTTGTTTATTGTCACGTGTACCAAGGTACAGTGAAAAGTATTTTTCTGCGAGCAGCTCATTAAGCACATGAAAAGAAAAGGAGATAAAAGAAAATACATAAGAGGGTAACACGGTACACAATGTTACACTTTGAGAGGGACCGGTTTCTGAGCGTTATCAGTTTTAAAGGTCACCTGTCAATCTGCAGATGCACGCAACAGGTGAATGGCCTCCTTGAATACAGGACATGGCATAATTGAACTGTTTTCTAAATTAATGGCGGTATAATCTGACCTCATTTTGTATAGAGGCAACCTGTTGTTGCTGGGGTGACACTTGCCAATTTCCACCTCCCAGACCTTGCTGGGAACTAGCTGTGTGTGACTGGGCCTGTGTATCTACAGATCTAAGTGAACTCCATTGCCACAATGTCTCTATGGATTGTAAACCAGAGTGAGAAGCATTTATATAAAACTCATTCTTAAACAGCATAGGCACTGGCTCACCATGCACAACACTACAGGGGATTAGAACTCATTTTAAAAAGCACGTATGTATAGAATGATGGAGTAAAGAATGTGTTCCAACTTGTACAACTTATACACTTATTGGTAAATGAGGATAGATTTAGCAGTGTAGTGGAAGAAAGGAATTTGGAATTCACAGAAGATTTGTTTGTAATTTGGCAAGATGAGTATAGGCTTCAATAACACTTGAGAAAGAGGACACGGGTCCTGTAAGCACTTGTATAACTAGATGCAGTAGCACTGGTGACTGCACATTCAACAATTGTGTTATACAGTTTGAATAAACAGTCTTGAATATCTCCTTCCCCTTCTGTATTCCTCTTTGCAAGTATCGATCAGATTTCTGTTTTATGGAATTTATGGACTTTGCTGCAATGGTTTCCAAGAATTTCCTGCTCCAGCCATGCTCTGTGCAACAAACTTAATTTTAACACCCTCATCAGTCCTTTTTGTGATCAACTTAAAATGGCGTGCTCTCATTACTGTTCCAGATTAGTAGCAATATTCCTGTCACAATTTGTGTTATCATAACCTTGAAGACCCCTATTGAGTCATCACTTAACATCTGCGCCTCCTCCAGTGTAGAAAAAGATCCAAACTTCTTGGAGTATTAGTCATAGAACATACAGTGCGGAAGGAGGCCATTCGGCCCATCGATTCTACACCGACCCACTTAAACCCTCACTTCCACCCTAATCCCCGTAACCCAATTACCCCTCACCTTTTTGGTCACGAAGGGCAATTTAGCATGGCCAATCCACCTAACCTGCACGTCTTTGGACTGTGGGAGGAAACCGGAGCACCCGGCGGAAACCCACGCAGACACTGGGAGAACATGCAGACTCGCACAGACCGTGACCCAGCAGGGAATCGAACCTGGGACCCTGGTGCTGTGAAGCCACAGTGCTATCCACTTGTGCTACTGTGCAGCCCTACAGGGGATTAGAACTCATTTTAAAAAGCATAAAGCATATTTCTTCATAAATGTAGTCCCTTGTCTATTGTAACATTCAGTTGAATCAATTGCATAATTTCCATTCCTTTAAATAGGGTACCAAATAGGTACCAAAATTATACAATATTTCCAACTGTACTCTTAATGCCTCGAACAAGTTCAGCCATATAATTTTGCCTTGGTCCAAATCCTTCCAGGTTTTTATAACCTTAAGCTAGTTGCACTGTCTCTGTTTTAATGGTTTGTGTATCTACACTCCAAGGCCTGTATTCCATTTTTTTCCCCCAATTATCATAGAATTTACAATGCAGAAGGAGGCCATTCGGCCCATCGAGCCTGCACCGGCTCTTGGAAAGAGCACCCTACCCAAGGTCCACATCTCCACCCTATCCCAGTAACCCCACCCAACACTAAGGGTAATTTTGGACACTAAGGGCAATTTAGCATGGCCAATCCACCTAACCTGCACATCTTTGGACTGTGGGAGGAAACCAGAGCACCTGGAGGAAACCCACGCACACACGGGGAGAACGTGCAGACTCCGCACAGACAGTGACCCAAGCCGGGAATCGAACCTGGGACCCTGGAGCTGTGAAGCAATTGTGCTATCCACAATGCTACCGTGCTGCCTTAAAGACTTTTTGTTTTAAATTTAGAATACCCAAGTCATTTTTTCCAATTAAGGGGCAATTTTAGCATGGCCAATCCACCTACCCTGCACATCTTTTTGGATTGTGGGGGCGAAACCCCGCAAACACGGGGAAAATGTGCAAACTCCACACGGACAGTGACCCAGAGCCGGGATTGAACCTGGGACCTCGGCGCCGTGAGGCTGCAGTGCTACCACTGCGCCACCGTGCTGCCCTAAAGACTTATTATTTAAGATGTATTTTATTTCCTATTTTTCTTCTCACTGCAAAAGTGATTTATTTTCTCTACATTGTACCTGTCAAAATCTAAACTTCCCTTTGAGGAGTCTATAGCACCATCATTGCGGAGTGCTCTCCATCAACATCTTGGAGGTCACCATTGGCTGCATTAATTTTTTCAAAAAATATACTTTATTCATAAAATCTATCCTAAACATTCAAGACAATTCGAAATGTTCTGTACTGTACATTTCCATGGTTACAAATTCCCTTGACTTTCTTCCATTCAATTTTGATAACCTTACACACACATCGCTCTTTACGTTACAATTCCTACTTAAACATTTACATCGTCATGTTTCTTTTATACATTGGAGTGTTAATGACCCCGACCGAGTGGGGTTTACACTGTTACCCGCCCCTCGGTGTACATTTGCTGGTAAGACCCATTGCGCCATGGTGGCAGCTGCCCCAAGCTTGAGTGCGTCCCTCAGCAAGTAGTCCTGGACCTTGGAATGTGCCAGTCTGCAACACTTGGTCGAGGACAATTCTTTGCACTGGAAGATCAGCAAGTTTCGGGCAGACCAAAGAGCGTCTTTCACCGAGTTGATGACCTTCCAGCATCGGTTGATGTTTGTCTCGGTGTGTGTCCCTGGAAACAGTCCTTGGAGCACAGAGTCCTGCGTCACAGAGCTGCTCGGGATGAACCTTGACAAATACCACTGCAGCTCTCTCCAGACCTTCTTTGCAAAGGCACATTCCACAAGGAGGTGGGTGGCCGTCTCATTTCCCCCACAGCCACTCCGAGGGCAGCGTGCAACGGCGCAGAGCCTTCGGGTGTACCTGAAGAATCTGACGGGGAGGGCCCTTCTCACCACCAGCCAAGCTAGGTCTTGGTGCTTGTTTGTAAGTTCTGGTGATGAGATGTTCTGCCAAATGACTCTGACAGTCTGCTCAGGGAACCGTCCAACGTCCTCCACAGTCTGCTTTTCCCTGAGGGCCTCGAGGACATTACGTGCTGACCACTGCTTCATTGCCTTGTGGTCAAAGGTGTTTTTCTTCAAAAACTTTCCCACGAGGGACAGGTGGTACGGCACGGCCCAACTACTTGGAGCATTCTGCGGCAATGAGGCCAGGCCCATCCTTCGTAACACCGGGGACAGGTAGAACCTCAGTATGTAGTGACACTTGGTGTTTGCGTACCGGGGGTCCACACACACAGCTTGATGCAGCTGCACACAAAGGTGGCCATCAGGATGAGGGAGAAGTTGGGTACGTTTTTCCCTCCCTTATCCAGAGGTTTGTACATGGTGTCCCTTCGGCCACGGTCCATCTTGGATCTCCAGATGAATTTGAAGATGGCCCGGGTGACTGCTGCGGCGTAGGGTCGGGTTATGGGCCAGACCTGCGCTACGTGCAGTAACACCGAGAGTGCCTCACACCTGGTGACCAGGGTTTTGCCCGCAATGGAGAGGGAGCGTTGTCCCACCTGCCCAGTTTCTGTCCTACCTTGGCGATGCGCTCCTCCCAGTTGGTTACATAGCTTAGCTGAATCAACTGCATTAACATTAGTTACCATAGTAGAGTAGAGGCGGTACACTGTGGCAAGTGACTCACCTCCTAACTCCTCTAGGTCTATCTGACCTCGTCAAGCTTAAGTCCACAAGGTGATTAAATACTCACCATTTGCCCAGATACAGATTACCCTAGGCTACAGAGCAACAATATTCAAGACGTAGACCCTATCCAGGACATGGCCATTTGATTGGTGCCCATGAATTCATTTACATTTCATCCTCCAAGGTTACTTCAGCTGCAGCTTCCTCTCTTGTAGCCTCTAGCACTACGAAGGACAATATCACGGGAATATCATCACCATCACATCTCCCTTTACCATTGTAATTTGGAGACACAATTACATATTAACTGGTTTAAATTTTCTGTCCATTTTTGAGTTGAATGACTGATTATGGATTATGTAGGTACGTTATAGGCATATACACTTTGCCTGATTTTCCCCTGTGTTTACTTGACTCCGGCTCTCAAGGGTTGGAGAATCTAACCCAGTAACTTTATGGAGTGGGACATCTGTAGATATCCATAGAATCACTGCAGTGAAGAAGAATGACCCTCTGAAAGAACACCCTACCTAGGCCCACTCACCCACCCTATCCCTGTAATCCCATTGTCCCATAGGGCAATTTAACATGGCCAATCCACCTAACCTGTACATCTTTGGACTGTGGGAGGAAACCAGAGCACCCGGAGGAAACCCATGCAGACACTGGGAGAATGTGCAAACTCCACAAAGGCCCGAGGTCGGAATCGAACCCGGGGTCCCTGGCGCTGTGAGGTAGCAGTGCTAATCACTGTGCCACCTTGCCAAAGAGATGTGCAATAGTGTTTGTGAGCCTTTCCTGGCAACACGGAAACATTAGAATTGTTCTTGAGCATAACCAGAGCTCGTTAATTGTGAAATAAAAATTGACAATGCTGGAAGCACACAACAGGTCTGGTGGAATGTGGACAGGGAAAAAAAAGTCATGTCAACAGACCTGTTCTGTTTAGGTACTGACAAACCTGCTCTGTATTTCCAGTGTTTTCTGTTCTAATTCTGAAATTCTAGCAGTTTTGTGCTGATAACCTTGTAGACACTAGGGTGGGAAGCATTAGAGGAAAAACAATTTTTCCACCTCTGCTTGACTAGTTGTGTATTTAATTGGCAAGTAACTTCAGTAGATATTAATGATAATATAACTGGACAGCCTCTCTGTTGTGTGGTATTGTTTGAATGTCAGTTCTGTGTTTTAATCAGTTTCTTTTTTAGATTACAGATCTTTTCTTTCTATTTAGTGAATTGATAGAAAACTACACCGAGGGAGTTTAGTAATAATGCCTGGAAAGGGGCAGCAAGGTGGTGCAGTGGGTTAGCACTGCTGCCTCACGGCACCGAGGTCCCAGGTTCGATCCCAGCTCTGGGTCACTGTCGGTGTGGAGTTTGCACATTCTTCCCGTGTTTGCGTGGGTTTCACCCCCACAACCCAAAGGTATGCAGGGTAGGTGGATTGGCCACGCTAAATTGCCCCTTAATTGGAAAAAATGAATTGGGTACTCTAAATTTTAAAAAATAAAATAATGTGTGGAAAGTTAACGTTTCTGTGGCTTCTGCCATTTCTCTTCCATTTCATGTGCAAAAGTTTGGGAAAATTACATTTGGGGTGTGATTCTCTGGCCGCGTTATGCTCAAGTGATAACAAAACACAGCTGGACAATCTCGGGAGAGGCCTCCAGTGGACCTCCCGACGGCCTCTGTGCCTCGTGAGATTCAATGGAGTCCCGCGAGGCATCTGAGTCGGAACTCCGCCCCAAATGGGTGTGAACAAACGCCGCTCCTGGAAGTAAGTCGTAAATCTACTTACGACCTTCCTGCGCGGGATCCAAGCCTGCAGGAGCACTGCCTGGGTGCCAGGGTGGCAGTGCAAGGGTGGTACTGCCAAAGGTCAAGTGGCGAGGGGGGCCATGCCCATGAAATGAGAGAGGGGGTGGGGGTTTGAAGGCTGGGGAGTGCAGGGTATGTACGTAGGGGCCTCCGGGTGGTCGGGGAGATGATGGGTAGGGGTCCTAGAAGGGAGAGGTGCTGTAAGGGGGCTTGGGGGGGGCGGGGAAGAGAGCCTGAAGAGGGGGTCCCCCAGGGACCCCACAGCGGGGTGTCCTCACCTGGGGGTATGGGGCAGTGTCCATGTGTGTGGAGGGTGACATTACCCGTGGATGGGGGGTGTGGGGGTCTCACAAGCTCACTTCGAGATCAGGGCACCCTTTCAAAATAGCGGCCCGATCTCTGACTTCAGTTCAGAAAATTCTAAGTGTGGGCTAAATGGGTGAGAAACTCCCCAGAGCCCAAAAAGTGACTTAAGTGTCATTGAATAGCGGTGGGGAACTCCCTGAAAAACCCGCCACAAATTAGCTTTGAAATTATTTGGGAGAATCGCGCCCTTGGTGTTTTCTGCAAAAAGAAGTGTGTAGAAATACAGGGTTTCACAAGAAGGAATGGGTAATGGGAGAAGTACCATATAAAATATGACTCCAGTGAATGACATTAGAGTCATTCACCAGTACCTGCTGTGGCTCTGATCTGACATTAAGTTCAGCAATGTTGAGTACCGAAGGCTGTAAAGTATCTAATTGAAAGATGAGATGCTTCTCCTCAAGCTTGCGTTTCATTTGGAATTGTGTAGAAAGCTGAGGACAGTGTGGAGGGAGAATGAAACTGAACTGACCAGTGACCGGAGGTTCCGGGCCATGTCTGCAGCAGATAGATCAGAGGTACTCTGCAAACTGATCACCCAATATACTCTTTGGTTTCCCCAAAGTAGAGGTCACTGCTTTTATGAGCAGCATGTATGGCCTCTTAAATTGAAAGATGTACAGGTCAATCACATTTTCATCTTGCAGATAGTGTTTGGGACCCTGGGCAGTGAGTAGGGCATGTGCTCTATCCCTTGCATCGGAAGGTATGGGTACATAGGGTGATTAAAGAATAAACCAGGGTTTGTTCTCCACAGATGCTGCCTGACTTAATGATAATCTTTATTGTCACAAGTAGGCTCACATTAACACTGCAATGAGGGCAGCATGGCGGCGCAGTGGTTAGCACAGCTCCCTCACGGCACCGAGGTCCCAGGTTCAATCCTAGCTCTGGGTCACTGTCCGTGTGGAGTTTGCACATTCTCCCCATGTTTGCGTGGGTTTCGCCCCCACTACCCAAAGATGTGCAAGGTTGGTGGATTGGCCACGTTAAATTGCCCCTTAATTGGAAAAAATGAATTGGGGACTCTAAATTTTTTTTTTTAAACACTGCAATGAAGCTACTGTGAAAATCCCCTAGTCACCACATTCCGGCGCCTGTTTGGATACACGGAGGGAGAATTCAGAATGTCCAAATTACCTAAGAGCACGTCTTTCGGGACTTGTGGGAGGAAACCAGAGCACCCGGAGGAAACCCACGGCCATTTGAAATCTAGCCATATGAAACCTCTACAAGACTCAACGGCGTTTTTCATTCATTTTTTCTTTTACAAAGTTAATTATTTCTTGGAAACTCCCACTCATCTTGTTTTGGAAAAAGCTTATCGTGATTTGAATCTGAAACAAAATCAAAACATGTTGGAAATGTGCAGAAGTGTAACATTTTAAAAAACATTTCTAGTGTAGCTCAGTATTAAGAATAGGTCTGTATTTGTATCATCTGTTTTGATAAACTTCTGATTAATGCCCCTCACAAAAACATAATTCCTACATTATACATGTCAAAAAGGAAAATTAGTTAATTGGTTAGACGTTCCGAGGTTGTGGAAGGCACAAGTCTTCATTGTTGCTTGCTTCTTCTTTTTTCCTTGAGTAGGGCGTACAGACGGGAATTCTATTTTTCATCCCCAGCTGCTTTGAGAAGGAAGAGAATAGAACATTTTGTCACTGCATTAGATGCCCTATCCTCATACAGCTGAGGATTTGTTCTTTCCCAACATGCCAACCCCCCATATGGTGGAGAGCTGTTTGCATTTGTTGTACAAAACTGTGTAAATGTTTCAAAATCTGTTCACATACTGTAATTTTGTTCCCCTGTTTGGTTCCTTGAGCATTGCGCATTGGGTTGTGGTTGAAGGATGGCTCGTGACCGAGCACGTAAGGAGTTTTTGCCAGTGTCAGCCTTTCCTTATGTTGGTTAGCTACCCAACGTTAGCTCAGAGCTGAGATCAGCAGCTCTCTAACTGGGGAAGAGTGAAGTGCCCTTCACAATGTCACTTGTTCTTCTGGTGTGGCAGATTTATATCCAGGAACACTATCACGTGCCCTTGTTCAATGCAGACAGTATACCTCTCATCAGTGCAGGCAGGTTAGAGGGTGTTTCTCTTTTGAGACTGTTCAGAGTAAAGTAGTTTTATTTGATGTCGGGTCACCAATCGAGCATAGGATATAACAAGTATAAGACTCTTGCTGGAAACTCAGCCTCTGTGCAGCTTCAAAAAACCTGATTCAAGTTCTCTGAACACTTCAAATTGTATTCCCCCACTCCTTTGGAGGTTCCTTGAATGGATTTTACATTCCTTTGAAAGTGGCAGGCGTGCTTTAGTGCTCCTGCAGTGATCTCCTTGTCCTGAGGACTGCTGCAGATCCCTTTGTTCGCAGAGAGAATTGTGACACTCATGGGGATCTTAGTCACTAACCGGTTCCGTCTTAAATGCTGATAAAATCATTACAGTTTGAAACATCTGATACTACTGCAAAGCCTCAGATCATTGGCTGTGATCTGTGCAATCATAAATGTTTTAAAAACCTTTATTTTAACATGAATAGCACACTTAAATGGTGAAGAGTCAAGCAGACCTCTCTACACAATGTTTGGTCAGTGCAGTAACAGATGTGACAAACCATTGTTATCACATCAGTGCACTGCCTTGGGAAAGAGGTCTGAGAACAATCCAATGTGAATTCTGATTCCCACCGTTCCTGTCTTTGACCGTGTGTTTAATCTGTTATACTTTCAAATGGAGAATTGAGGAATGCTAACTTACATAAAATAGCCTAGCAAGAAGATCTAGACTTGCCACGATGCTGCTCTGAGGTTTGGACTTGCCTGTGTTAGAATCATGGAGAAACCCGGAGATAATGAGGAACAATCCCAGAGTTTAGTGAATTAATTGTCATTGTGTAATTGTCATGTGATTGGCAGTGTTTTGGAAGGGGCAGTGAAGGGTTCCTCCCTTTTAATATCGGGGACCTGGGGTGGAGGATGTTGCATGTAGTAATACCATACAACTGTAGGATGCGTCCGTTCACGGACTGCCAAGGGACCTGTCCTTTTTGCAGTCTTGTGGAATCTGTGGACCTCTTCTATATAGGTTGTTATAGACTGTGCTCCATTTTCAAGTTATTTGATAAACCTTTTGTTGCAGTTTTGTTTGCACTTTAGCACCACGTTCCTGATCTACAGGCATCCTGGAGAGGGGTGTGGAAGGAGGAGGATCTCCTTGTGAACCTGCTCCTGGGCCTGGTCAAACTTGCCATCAACAGGTCCAGGCAGCGGGCGTTCGAGGGGGTCATCCACCCGACTGTCTGCCCCTTTACCGTGGCTACATTCGTTGCCGGGTGTCCCTGGAGATGGGGGTATTCAGAGTCCATGAGCGCCCTTGCGACCTTCTGTGCTCGTCGGGCAGGGTGCCTTATTGACCCCATTAATCACATTTTGGTTTGGTGTTTTAAGTCTCATTTGTGATTCATTTTTGTTTAAGGCACTGTCCCTTTAATTTGTCCCTCAGTTTATTTGATTTAGTTTACTTGTTTATTTATGTTAATCAAATAGCCAGAAGCTTGTACCTCTTGCCTATGCTGGGCAAAATAATATGATTCACATACATTTGTGCCTGACAGAATATTGCGCAGAAGTATGCATGTTAAATATTGTAGCGCAGGTGGGCGGCATGGTGGCACAGTGGTTAGCACTGCTGTCTCGTGGCGCCGAGGACCTGGGTTTGATCCTGGCCCTGGGACACTGTCCATGTGGAGTTTGCACATTCTCTCTGTGTCTGCGTGATCTCCACCACAACCCAAATATGTGCAGGGTAAGTGAATTGGCCATTCTAAATTGCCCCTTAATTGGGGAAAAAATGAATTGGCTACTCTTTAAAAAAAAAAAAAAATTTTTTTTAAATATTGTAGCGTGAGATTATAGTGGCAAATAATTATAGTGGCAAATTAAGTTGATTTGGAATCCATAACGACTTTACACAGAAATTGCCAGAGTAAATGGGGTATGCATTAGAAACGGATGGATGACCAAGGCCCATCTAATTTATTTTCTATTATCCTGATAAATGATTGAGTTGTTAACTAATTTGAACAATCAATCTCTAGTAATTAGCTCAGTGGTTTGTAAACTGGAGTCCACAGACACTGAAGGCTCATATAGACTCTCCAGAATGTCTATGACACAGAGTCAGCTTTGTAGGTCGGCAACTACCCGTCGCGCCATGATTGAGAGTGATCAATTTAGCAGTAGCCGGAGGATATGTTACCCCACCATTCTGCTCACCTCCATTAACACACTGGGCACCTGTTACCCTCGGTTTTTACCTGCTCCTGCCAAGAATAGACACTCTGCAGTGAGAACCAGGGACACCCATATCAATATGTGTAAGTATATAACCTGTTTTCTAAAAAGCATTATTAAAACACTATACATGCGACACTTCTATATTAAGAATATTCTGTTGTATTACTTAAATGCAGGGAGGGAAAAGCCTGTGATTAATAACCCATTTGAAAAAGGGTCCTTGACCAAAACAAGTTTGAGAACCACTGAATTAGTCTGTATAAACTCGGATATGCCATGAAGAAAATTAAGTCGTGGAAAGCTTTTGAAACCATAGGTCAAAAGCCATCTGTTTTTCCAAACAAGTCCCATGTCATTATCAAATTTCCCATGTAATGGTATTTCCATATTATTTTCTGAAAGAAACCCTATCTAATTTGAATGAATCAATACTAACTGCTTACACCATCTCCCAGGATCTTTACCTATTGATTGACTGCTCGCTCAATGAAATAACGTTTCCATCGATTTGTTTTGAATCTGCCTCCTCCATTTCAAGAACAGGCTGCATCCTCTGGCTCTAGTATTCTGGACAAGGTGAAACAGCTCCTTGGGATCATCATTATCGATTCCCTGTTTTGGAATCACAAGAACAACAATGGTATCACCTCTCAACCTTCTCTCCCAGTGAAAACATGAGCAATTTGCATAATCTTTCATCGTAATCCAATCTCTCCATTCCTTTTCACCACTCTAATTGCTCTTCTCTGTATTCCAGTAACTGCAATATTCTCCTTGTACTGCAGCGATCAGAAATGTAGCCACAATTCTGAGTGCAATTGCATTAATGATTTATAAGGCAACAGGATTACCTCAGTATTTTGGTTTAATACTGACCGTTACTCATTACCACCCAGCATTGTTGCAACAGAACCATCTAGTCATTCAGGTCCCTTATGTTTTTATATGCATGTTGTATTCTTTTCATTTATATAGTAAGCATTTTGCATTTGTCTTTATTAAATTTCATCTGTCACTCTCTGTCTATTTCCAAGTAAATTCAGTGATGTGTGCCTGGGGAGGAAACTCTGTATTATTCTATTGTATTACTCTACTGTGTTACAATGGGTTCATGCGATCCTCCACAGGGTTATCTAACTTTTGAGCCCACACCCAGTTGGTCGAGAAAAACAAAACCTTCACACTTGGCTACTATGTACAGCTCCAGTAGTTCCCTCCTGGGTCTACTCTAGTCTGTGCCTAACTCTCCGACTCTATTTGAACAAAGTCAAGTGAACATCTTTAAGGGCCCCTGCCCCCTTATCAGGGGGACTCTCATTCTGCAAGCTCCACAAGGTAGTGAATCATCCCTACCCTGTAAGACCTGTGCGGGTTATAACACTAACCTACAGGCTTCTTTGTCTGCAGTTATTGTTCCACTCCTCAGTCTTTAGGTGCTTCAGCTGGATAACACAGGAAGATTCTCTGCTCCTGTGGGAAAAGATCAAAGTGGTCCAAGTCCAGTTAGTCTGTCGTAGCTGGTTAGTCTCCAGTTTACAAAGAAAGTGATTAGTGCTCCTGGAATGGATCTGTTCAGCTCATCCTCCTCAATGATTATTTCTGATAACCTCCTACACAAGGTCCCTTGAAGAACCTGCTACACCGTCAAGCTTAGTTAAAAGGTACAGCTAAACAATGCGATTTAGCCCACTGCATGGCACTGGTATTTGGTTGCATGATAATTATCATGCACATGCTAATTATCATGGACGTTGTTAATCTCCACTGTTTTGGTATTAATGCACAGTATAATAGTGAGGAGACTGTGATAAATATATGAATAAGCCATATTTTCAACGCTTAATTCACCACTCCAAACAAACACCACGCCTGATATTTCATAACTAGAGTTGCACCTGCTAAATAAACAGCCAATTGCGCAAATTGCTGGATAAAACTAGCAGGGCTCTGGTCATCAGTGCCACATACCACACGGAGTATTATCAAGGCTTAGAGCTTGATATTAGGGAGTTTCCCTAGCATTATAGACCAGCTAGTTATTCAGTAATTATGTATCACATGGCAAATATTTGCCAGTTATATTTGTTGTGGAATTCATTATCTCTTGTGGTAGTCAAGTATTGTGATGGTGTAAGGCATGAACAGCTCATCTTTTAGCCATGAAGTTCTGGAAGTCTTTAGTATTTAAAAAATGTTTTTATCCCGTCCTTAAAGTTACAAAGCCAATGCGCAGAGTAGACAGGACATACCTTTAATCCATCTCATTGCTTGCTCCAAAAAGCAATTCAAGTTCAAATTGAAACCAATTCATGGTCTCCACAAGAGAGACATACAAGTTCCAAGCTGACAAGAAAAGGCATTGCACCTCATCTTGGGCTTGATCTGACGCTTGATCTTAGCCAAAAGGCTGAGAAGCGATGTCTTTAGTATTTTTAATCTGATGCCAAGTTATAACTGATAGGATCTTGCTTTAGAGGTTGGAGGAAGTTAACAAGCGCACAGCTAACTGCAGCATTCT
The DNA here is from genome assembly GCF_047496885.1 of Scyliorhinus torazame. Lineage (NCBI taxonomy): Eukaryota > Metazoa > Chordata > Chondrichthyes > Carcharhiniformes > Scyliorhinidae > Scyliorhinus > Scyliorhinus torazame. The sequence continues at coordinate 38,066,892 of NC_092722.1, forward strand.
GTGTTATCTTGATTTTACAGTAGCAGTTTGGTTAGGAATAAGGAAATAAGCAAACCTGAGAGATTGGAGGCAAAAGAAGGATGATAAATTTTCTTTGAGACTTTTGCACTCGGTGTGTAAAATGGAAACCGTGACACTCCCAGGCAGTGCAAAAGGAGATCCCAGAGGCTATGAGAGATCATTCAATTTCCCTTCATCTGGAGTTAGACGTGTGTTCCTATGGATACTGCACTTAGAAACATTTTTATTTTTGCATTTTATACTTGCTGACTTGTAACCATGTAGTGGTTCATGGCACTGCTGCCTGACGGCACCAAGGACCCGGGTTCGATCCCGGCCCTGGGTCACTGTCCATGTGGAGTTTGTACATTCTCCCCGTGCCTGCGTGGGTCTCGCCCCCACGACCCAAAGATGTGCAGGATAGGTGGATTGTTCATGCTAAATTGCCCCTTAATTGGGTAAAAAAGAATTGGGCACTTCAAATTTATTGTAAAAAAAAATTCTTAATGATCTAGTTCACTAATGTCCACCTTTTGATGTGAAATGAGTTTGGAGTTTTACTGCGATATTCTTTGGATTCTAGCTTCCCTACATGAAGATAAAACTGCCAGATTTTGCTGAACCAGAAGTCGGGAAGATTTGTTTCTTGGATCTTGTATGGTCACAAGTCAGTGTGGTATTATATCTGTGGGAGTACAGTTGTTGCAGTTGAAAGACATGTCCCTTTGTGCCATGGTTGCATTTGCATATGTCCCAGATAGGTTTGGCATGTAATGTCCTCATTAGTTGGTACATCGATCCAATTACACTGATTAGTTTGTAATGACTATTGTGTGCATGCGCTTCCCCTTCATTGCTTGATCATTGGGGGAACCAAAGGTGATTTTCTTTGAAGTCCGCTTTGGGAATATGCCCCTTAATATCAACGGTTCTACAATTAATACCCATTTCAAATGTTCTCTACTGTTGGGGTTGATAGTTATCTTGTTTTGAGTAATCGTGGAAAGATTGACTCTCCCAAGTGTTCCAGGGTTGTATAAAGAGTGGATGTTTTCTTTCTTCCCCACCCTAGATTCAGGGTTACTTTGCCGCCTGTGAGGAGGAGACACCAGCGATCCGAAACCATGACAAGGTACTGCAGAGGCTGTGTGAACATCTGGACCATGCCCTGCTTTATGGGTAAGAGCAAAACTTGCATGTCACAATCTTGCCAGTGCCTGACATCCAGTGAACTACTTTTGGTCTTCTGTCACTGTTGCTATGTTGATTTGTGTTGTGTTTTAAGCTTTGAATACGAGAAATTGGAATAATATCCAAGGCGATTTCCATAAGCAAGCCCATACACCCTGTAAATGAGAACGTAACTCCATATTTACTATCAGACCCAAATAATAAAGGCAGCATTTTGGTAACCTTTAAATGTTAAACCTGGACCAGTGTGCATATTGTAAGTTCAGTTCTGTCTACAGGCCAGGCAATCTTCATGTGCCACTTCCACATAGGCTTGAGTACAATGATACAAAAATAGAACTAGCAAGGCTATCTTAGATATACTTTCCTTCCCTTCTGAGGTTCAGCCAGTACCTCAACAGGTTATTGGACATCATCTTGTTTATTGAATGACTTTTGCTTGACTACTTTCAGAACTAAGCATGTCCATGTTGCATTGAAATCGCTAGCCTAATTTTTAAAAACAATTCCAATTAAGGGGCAATTTAGCGTGGCCAATCCACCTACCCTGCACATCTTTGGGTTGTGGTGGTGAGACCCACGCAGACACGGGGAGAATGTGCAAACTCCACAAAGGACATTAACCCGGGTCCTCAGCCCCGCGAGGCAGCTGTGCTAACCACTGTGCCACTGCCACCCCATCTTGGCCTACTTAAGGGCACTGAAATAATCACGCCTGATTTGGCTCCAGGAGTGAATACACTGACTGAATGCAATGTGCAGGCCTTTTTAAATGTAATTAATATTGGGAGGTTTTTTTTTAACCTCAGAATTTCAGCAACAGAAGATAAATTTTAAGAAAAAATGTGCTATTGGATCCATGCCCCCAAATTCAAAAAAATATTTTTATTAGCCATATTTTCATCATTTGCAACATACAGAACATAGACAAAAGCAAAACAACCCTTACAATATAGCCCTCAACAATCAACGGCAACTAACTCCCGAAAGTGCATAATAAACAAACCCCTAGAATTGTAGAACCCCCACTTGCCCCTCCTCAGCCCAAACTTCACCTTCTCCAGGGTCAAAAACGGCAGTAGAGGGCAGCACGTTGGTGCAGTGGTAGCACTGCAGTCTCACGGCGCCGAGGTCCCAGGTTCGATCCTGGCTCTGGGTCACTGTCCGTGTGGAGTTTGCACATTCTCTCCGTGTTTGCGTTGGTTTCGCCCCCACAACACAAAGATGTGCAGGGTAGGTGTATTGGCCATGCTGAATTGCCCCTGAATTGGGTACTTTAAAATAAATAAAAACTCCAGTAGGTCCCCCCGCCACGCTGAGGCACAGGGTGGAGAGACTGACCTCCACCACAGCAGGACCCGTCTGCGAGCGATCAGCTTTGCCTAAAACATCTGCCCCGCACCCGCCTGCAACCTCGGTTGGTCCGGCACCCCGAAAATGGCTTCTAAGGGAAGGGCTCCTCATCCATGTGCAAGATCCCCGAGATTGTACAGAATACCTCTAGCCAAAACCTTTCCAGCTTCGGGCAGGACCAAACATATAAACGTGGTTTGCAGGGGCCCTCCTACATTGCTCACAGATATCCTCCACCCCCTCAAGCAGCCGGCTCATCCTCGATTTTCTGAGGTGCGCCCTATGCATGACTTTCAAATGTATTAGTTGCAGCCTCACACACGAGGTTGAGGCATTTACCCTCTCGGCACCTCACACCACAATTCTTCTTCCTCACCACTCCACCTCCCACTTCGCCTACATCCAGGATCCTCTCATAGATCGCCTAAAAAACCCCGTCTCCAGCCCTTCCGCTGAAAGCACCGCCTCCAGCAATGAGGGGGCAAGCGCTATCGGGAACCCCTTCCCTACGAAATCCCAAGCCTGCAGGCACCTACACCTTTTCCCCCTGCGCCAGTCCATACTTCTCTCGCAACTCTTCTAGACTCGCGAATCGTCCCCCAAAAAACAAGTCCCTTCATTTCCTTGATCCCCCCCTCTTATCCCATCTCCGAAACTTTGCATCCATCCTCCCTGGCTCAAACCCATGATTCCCCCTAATCGGCATCCCCTGACGCAGCCCCCAACTTTAAATGTTGCCAAAACTGCCTCCAAATCTTCAAAGTGGTCAGCACAAGCGGACTCGCCGAATGCTTTCCCAGAGCCATCGGAAGCGGCGCCGTTGCCAGCCCCCGCAGCCACGACCCCCTACACGAGCCGCCCTCCATCTTAACCCATCGGGTTGGTCCACCCTTCTCCGTATTCACTGCCCAATAGTAGTACAATAAATTTGGGAGGCCCAGCTCCCCCGCCATTCGCCCTCTCTGCAAGACCACCCTCCTAATCCTGCCCCCCCCCCCCCCCCCCCCCCCCACCCGATAAATGAGGAGATCAATTTGGCCACCTCCCTGAAGAAGGATTTTGGTAAAAAGACTGACAAGCACTGGAATAGGAACAAAACTCGTGGTAACATGTTCATTTTAACTGCCTGCACTCAGCCCGCCAACGACAGAGGGAGGTTGGCCCACCTTGCCAAGTCTGCCTTCACCTTCCCCACCACCCTAATAAAATTGTATCTGCGAAGCCCATCCCAATCCCGAGCAACCTGCACCCCAAATACCTAAACTGGGTTGTCGCCAGACAGACTGTCAAGCCTTCCACCCCCTGCCCCTACTCCCAGCTGGGAGACCACAAAATGCTCACTTTTGCCTAGGCTCAATTTATACCCCGTGAACATCCCAAATCTTTGAAGCAGCTCCATTATTCTCCCCACCGACGTGCTCGGTTCTGGGATGTATAATAACAGTTCATCGGTATGGCGGCATGTGGCGCAGGGGTTAGCACTGGGACTGCGACGCTGAGGACCCGGGTTCGAATCCCGGCTCTGGGTCACTGTCTGTGTGGAGTTTGCACATTCTCCCCAAGTCTGCGTGGGTTTCACCCCCACAATCCAAATATGTGAAAGTTAGGTGGATTGGCCACGCTAAACTTGCCCCTTAATTGGGAGAAAAAAAAATTGGGTACTCTAAATTTAAAAAAAATAACAGATCATCGGCATATAAGGATACCCTATGCTCTCTTCCCCCCCCCCCCCCCCCCACCCACCACTATCCCATTTCACAACCCTAAGTCCTTAACGCAGTGGCCAAGGACTCTACAGCCAGTGCAAACAACAGGGGGGATATAGGGCATCCCTGCCTCGTACCCTAGTGCAGAGAAAAGTACCTCATATTCATATTAGTGCAAATGCTTGCCATTGGCTCCTTGTACAACCGCTGTATCCCCGCCACAAACCTCAGCCCGATTCCAAATCTTTCCAATACCGCCATCAAATAACCCCACTCTACCCAATCAAATGCCTTCTCTACATCCAGTGCCACCACCACCTACGTCTCCTTTCCTTCCACCGGAGGCAGGATCACATTCAGCAAACCCCCACGTTCAAAAACAGCTGCTTTCCTTTCACGAACCCTGTCTGATCCTCCCCAATCACCTTCAAGAGACATCCCTCCAACCTTGCCAGCAAAACCTTTGCCAGTGTCTTGGATCTACATTCAATAGGGATATGGGCCTATATGACCCACACTCCACTGGGTCCTTACCCTTCTTTATCAGCAGGGAGATCAAAACCATCGTCTGAGGCCTATCGCATCCTTGAACATTCCCACCATCAGCGGCGCCAGCTTATCCTTAAATTTCTCATAGAATTCCACTGGGAACTCGTCCAATTCCACCACCTTCCATGCCTGCATCGTCCCAATCACCTTCTTTACCTCCTGCTCCCCACCAGTCCCTCCAAGCCTGCTCTATCCTCTTCACCCAACCTCGAATACTCCAACCCGTCCAAGAACTCATGCCTTGCGCTCCTCCCCCAGTAGCTCCGACCTATATAACTTCTTGTGGAACTCTTCAAATACTTTATTTATTTATTTTTCTTTTCTTTTAAATTTAGAATACCCAATTAATTTTTTACAATTAAGGGGCAATTTAGCGTGGCCAATCCACCTAGCCTGCACATCTTTGGATTGTGAGGGCGAAACCCACGCAAACACGGGGAGAATGTACAAACTCCACACGGACAGTGACTCAGAGCATTGATCGAACCTGGGACCTCGGCGCCGCAAGGCAGCAGGACTAACCCACTGCGCCACCGTGCTGCCCTTTCAAATACTTTATTGATCTGCTCTGGGGACACCACCAGCTTCCCTATCTTATCCCGCACCTGAACTATCTCCCTCGCCGCTGAAATCTCCCTCCGGAGCTGCTCGGCCAACATGCGTCCTGCCTTTTCCGCATGCTCATAGACCGTCCTGCTCACACTTCCGAACTAGCGCACCGCTTTCCCTGTGGACAACTGGTTGAACCTCACCTGAAGCTCCTTCCTCTTGGCCAAGAGGGCCGGGGCCATGCCCCAAATCTTATTTTGGCCTCTTCTTTGGGATTTTACTGTACATAGCCATACAATCCTGAAGGTTTCTGATAGCTTCACACATCTAGGCTCCACAATCGGCAACAATCATGTCCGTTTATGCTGAAATCAATACACACAATGCAAAAGTTGCAGCTGTTGTGTCCAAGTTGAGTAGGAGAGTGTGGAACAACAGCAACCTGACTGAGGGTGTCCGTACTACTGCCATGAGGACACCTGCAAGTGGGATACGAAAGTCACTGGCATTGACAATTGGGATGCGATTGCGATGGCCGTGACCTCTAGAAGCTGACTTTCAGAAGGGCATTGGAAAGGGTGAGCAGAAACATGAAACTCAGCTGGCTGAAGAGAGGAGGCCAGAGAAAATAGAGACCAGCGAATAGTTCACCTCTGCCCGCTGTCGTCCTCTGCAACAAATGAGGCAGAGAGTGCCACGCCAGATAGGGGGCTCCTGAACTCCACCAAGCGATGCTTAACATAGTTGACCACCACAAGTGCAAACTTGTGAGATAGAAGGCTGCCACCACCAGCAATGATGTAGGGGGCATTGTGTGACCTTCAATTTTCACTTCAGAAGTAAACCCAAAGATGTTTAAGGAGTTTCAGCATTGGATGAGATGTGAAGATTTTGGATGCCAAATTAAGGTCCCCATGCAACCATGTCGGGCCTCTTTCTTGTAGGACAAATTTCAAGCACAGTAACCATCTCTTCAGTAAATGCAATTTTCAACAGAACTATTAACTCCAAAAAGGACCTGTGGCTGCCATATGCAATTCTAGCCCAGGTTAAATTCTCCTGCATAAATTAAAGCAGGACTGCAATGGGAAGGAATATTGACAGGAATGAGACTCTGTGCACTCTGCCGCCTCTTCGGATCCCCCTCCAGCTTTTTGCCGCTCTGAGTGCAATTGCTAGTGGCTCGATCGCTAGGGCGAACAGCAGCGGGGACAGTGGGACTTTGAAATTTTAACTTTAAAATAATGCTGTCAACATTCCTTCCCATTGCAGTCCTGCTTTAATTTATGCAGGAGAATTTAACCACCTGCGCAAGACTCAGCCTGACGCAACTAAAAGTGGTACATAGAGCCCACTTAACAAGAACCCGTATGAGTAGGTTCTTCCCGGAGGTGGAGGACAGATGTGAACGGTGCCAAGGAGGCCCGGCCAACCATGCCCACATGTTCTGGTCCTGCCCCAGACTTGTGGAGTATTGGACAGCCTTCTTCGAGGCAATGTCCAAAGTGGTGGGGGTGAGGGTGGAGCCATGCCTGAAAGTGGCGGTCTTCGGGGTTTCAGACCAGCCAGATCTATTTCTCGGGAGGAGGGCGGACGCCCTTGCCTTTGCCTCCCTGATCGCCCGACGTAGAATCCTGTTCGGCTGGCGGTCAGCAGCACCACCCAAAGCTGCAGACTGGCTGTCCGACCTCTCGGAACTCTCCAGATGGAGAAAATTAAATTCGCCATCCGAGGGTCAGACGACGGCTTCCACAGAACGTGGGAGCCATTCACCCGATTGTTCCAGCACTTGTTTGTGGCCAACAAACAAGCAGAAGAATAGCCAGGTAGCCAAGAATCAGGGGAAAGCAGCCAAAGCATGAGAGGGAGAGATAGACCGGGAGAAGGGGGGTGGAGACAACTCAGTCTAAGAGGAAGGAAAGGCGAACCACAAGGTTGGGGGGGGCGGGGGGGGGGGGGGGGGGGGCGGAGAGGAGAGAGACAGGGAACAATAGAGGAGAGCCAGGGAGGTAAGGGGGAGTGAGGGAAGAGGCAGGGAAACGTTAACCAACCTGACACCACAGGAACAGAGAAATAGGAGAATACAAGCAGAGGATGGGAGGGCCAGCTCAAGCGGCAGCGTGCACGAGAAGACAACGGCAGCGAAATCCGACCGGGAGAAGCGATTGGCAACACCGGCACCAGACCCACTCGATGATTGCCCTCCGGAAGTGCCTCGCCGGCACAAACGGATGCCTACTTGCACATATATATATATATAGATCCTGTGTACATAACGGCAAAATATACGCTGTGCAAAAATCCAATAAAAAACATTATAACAATGCCCCCCACCCGACAGCAACAAGGTCTCCAAGGTGTAAAACAAGCAAGCCCCATCTCTGGTGGAACTCCTCATCCACCCCTCTCAGAGCAAATTTCACCATCTCCAAATATAGGAACGCCATTAGATCCCATCGCCACGCCGAGGCACTGGGGGGATAACCTGACCTCTACTCCAACAGAACCTGTCTGCAATCAATGAGGCGGAGGCTAAAATGTCTGTCCCCGCTCCCGTCTGCAGGTCTGACACTCCAAATATGGCCTCCAGGGGGCCTGGCTGCAATTCCACATGCAAAACCTCAGACATGGTGCTAAAAGATGACCCCCAATATTTCTCCAAGGTTGAGCAGGACCAGAACTTATGGACATGATTGGTTGGGCCCCTAACACACCACTCGCAACTATCCTCCACCCCCTCAAACATCCAGCTCAACCTCACCTTCGTTAAGTGGACCCTATACACAACGTTTAGCTGAATCAACCCCAACCTCGCTTACGAGGTCAAGGCATTGACCTTTCGCAGAACTTCGCACCATAATCGTCCTTCCAGCCCCATCCCAAACTCTTCCCCCCCCCCAATTGGCCTAATCCCTTCTATGGACTCCTTGGGCGAGATTCTCCAACCCCCCGCCGGGTCGGAGAATCGCCGGGGGCTGGCGTGAATACCACCCCCGCCGGTTGCCGAATTCTCCGGCACCGGATATTCGGCGGGGTGGGAATCGCGGCGTGCCGGTTGGCGCCCCCCCCCCCCCCACCGCGATTCTCCGGCCCGGATGGGCCGAAGTCCCGCAGCTGAAATGCCTGTCCCGCCGGCGTAGCTTAAACCACCTACCTTACCGGCGGGACAAGGCGGCGCGAACGGGCTCCGGGGTCTGGGGGGGGGGCGCGGGGCGATCTCCACAGTGGCCTGGCCACGGGGCCCACCAATCCGTGGGCGGGCCTGTGCCGTGGGGACACTCTTTTCCTTCCGCCTTCGCCACGGCCTCCACCATGGCGGAGGCGGAAGAGACTCCCTCCACTGCGCATGCGCGGGAATGCCGTCAGCGGCCGCTAACGCTCCCGCGCATGCGCGCCCGGAGATGTCATTTCCGCGCCAGCTGGCGGGGCACCAAAGGCCTATCCCGTCAGCTGGCGGGGCTGAAATCAGTCCGGCACGGGCCTAGCCCCTTAAGGTTGGGGCTCGGCCCCCCAAGATGCGGAGCATTCCGCACCTTTGGGGTGGCACGATGCCCGACTGATTTGCACCGTTTTGGGCGCCAGTCGGCGGACATCGCGCCGATACCGGAGAATTTCGCCCCTTATCATCCTCCATAATGCTGTCGTAAATCACTGAAACGACCCAACTCTGCAATCCCCCTACCAACATCACCTCCTCTATCAACGCCACTGGGAAACTTGGGAAAACCTTTCTTGTGTAATTCTGCACCTTCATATACCTAAAACCCTCCTCGCGCTGCAGCCTATACTTCACCCCCTACTCCTCCAAACTTGCGAATTCCTTCATTTCTTTTACCCCTTTCTCCTCCCATCCCAGAACCTCGCATCCAGCCTCCCTTGCTCGAACCCGAGATTCCCTCTTATCAGCATCACCCTTGATCCTGCCCTCAACTTGAAGTGCTGTCGAAATTGCCCTCCAATCCTCTGCGTGGCTACCACTACAGGATTACCGAATACATCCCCGGGGCGAATGTCAGGGGTACCATTGCCAGCGCCTGCAACCCCGCCCCTTTACAAGAACCAGCCTCCATCCGCACCCACAAAGCCTCCGTCTCCTTACTCCAGCCCGCACCTTCTCTGCATTCGCCGCCCAGTAAGAGTGCAACAATTTCAGAAAGAAGGGCCAAGATCAAATCCCCAATATTAAAAGCAAAATGTGAATTCAAACATGAAACTGATCTGTCTTTCGGATGTCTCGAATCAGCAGCTTGTGTACAAAGTACAATGATTAAAAGTACAGTGACTAAAGTGCAGGTATCTTCAATTCTTCTGCATCATTGTCAAAAGCCAACCATAATCCACAGGTGCAGCAATGTCAGTCACTGCGACCTGAATTTATATTATCTACACAGCCAATTAAAAACATTCATGAGCTATTATTCATAAGGAATGTATGAATTATAACCACATGCAAAGAAATGATCAATTTTACGTGAGTTGGGGTGAGGGGGAAGCAGGCCTCCACATCCAGTGCACTATTCAAGTTGGCTTAACTTTTCCTAACAGTGATTCCCTTTTATCCTTCCAACAATGTTTCTTTTAAAAAAATAATGAATACTACCTTTGAAATTATAGTAGCTGTCGGTTTTGTCACTGATGTGCCCTTTAGTACAAATTGCCCATTTTCTTTTTCTTTGCAGGTGGATGTTCAGTTATTTTGAGTGCATGGTGTGTTCATGACTTGCACTCAGAACTGAGGGTTGACTGTTGGATATTCTGTCTGATATATCTGTTGTGTCCCTGTGTTGATTATTCCCTGTTCAGTTTGCAGGATATTTCCTCCGGGTACTGGGTATTGGTCGTACACTTTACGCGCAGCGAAGCAGTGAAGCAGATTGACGTGCTGCAACATGTTGCCACTAACCTCGGTCGCAGTAAGTATCACATTGCAGATGTGCATCTAATTTACATAATCACTTTGCGTTTGTACCATTTGATTTTAAAATAATTGAAATTATTTACTTTGTTTTCTTTGTAGCTCTGTTTTCATCCTGCTCTCCAACTTCCCTTTAACCCTCACCTCGCGTAAGCATCATGCTATTCCTTCATCAGACCATCACTGCTACTTCTGATCCTGTTGTCATGCAATGCTCACACAGCACATTAATTGGTCTTGGGATAGTGATCAGCAGGAACTGTGGCTGACTTTGCATCCTGTCCTCTGAGGGTCATTAGTTTGTGTAATTCTCTTTCCCAGAAAGCGATGGAGGCTGGGTTATTACAAATATTCAAGGCTGAGTCAGATAGGGAGTTGAGGGTTACTGAAGGGCAGACAGGAAAGTGCCATTGAGGCCACAATTAGATCAGCCATGATCTCATTGAATGACAGAGAGGGCTAAAGGGGCCGAATGGCCTCCTCCTGATTCTTGTGTTCTGTTGCAGTGGCCCTAGTCCTGTCCCATCTGCTTCCTATTTGACCAATTTTACTTTGTCCTCTTTCTCTCCTTAGGTCGAGCCTGGCTGTACCTTGCATTAAATGAGAATTCTCTGGAGAGCTACCTCCGGTTATTCTGGGAAAATCAAAACCTGCTTCATAAGTATTACTTCAAGTAAGTCCAACTGCGGGTGAGCACGTGGAATTACCAAAGCTGGCAGCATGGAAATCGGGAATGGATGATTGTCATACCACCAGCCTATGAGAACTGACTATTAGGATTACAGGATATTCCGTTGTATAAACCACAGATGTCAGCGTATAAGCTGACCTGTGAAGCCTCAAATTCTTCCAAAAATGAGATTCCAATTATTCACCATGTATAAAAGTGAAGTGCTAGCACGGGTGTTGATTGTCACCATCTTTAAACGTACCCAAATCTTTGCAACACAACCTGTATCACCTACATGATCCCTTCCACCCAGTTATAAGGTACAGTAAGTAAAAAAACAAACAACATTTGTGGGTGCAAAATTGAGGCTGACTACTAATGCAATTTATAAGGACAATAAGCGGGTTGTTGGAGGGATTACCAAATAATTTCACCGGATAGTGAGCACCTGATGAAAGTGAGCTCTCCATTGTTCGAAACCATTAGCTCCTCATCTATACTGTCCCTAGTTGTGTTATTCATTCTTGTAAATGGTCTCTGTTAGCAAGGCTAGCATTTATTGCACGTCCAAAGAGAAGGTGGTGTTGAGTGTCTCAACCTGCTGCAGCCAGTCTGGTGTAGATACATTCACTGTCCTTTTGGTAAATTCCCGGGATGTTGTCCTAGCAGACTGTAGGATCCTGTACTCTATTTCTCAACCAGAGAGTAATGACTGAATTATTAGGGTGTGGTATGTAACCAACTGCACCACACCCAATGAATACTGATTGTTGTGACCTCTCACTGCTTAGTGCAGGCATCGATATTAAGTGTGCTAGATTTACATTGGCTAATTGCAGCTCTCCAATTTCAAATTCTGTATGTATTTTGCATCTCAAATCATGGCTGGACTGTGGAATGTAGAGCACTGGGGTTGTGGAAAAGTGATGTTTCAACATTGCTATGTGTTGGCAGACTACTCTCAGCAGTGATAAAAAATTGGCAGGACTAGGTGGTTCCCTATATTCTTAGAACAGCGCCCACACCTGGAACAATTATCCTGATGCGAATGTAAGAACATTTTCCAATTGGGTTAATATCTTAAGTAGCGGTTTCAAACATAAATTCAAAGGAAAATGAAGACCTGAGATGTCCTGATAAATGTATACCGCCTCTCTATAACTCCTACCATCTGGAAAATTAACATAACCATATTACTATGTCTCGTGAGTTGTATACAAAATGTGCGCAGTTAAATGGGTACTGTCTCAATGTAAGTTGCTCAGTCTCTTTACCAAGTGACATTCTCCATTGTACCTGAAAGAATACCCAAGGTAAGACACTACACTTGTAACATAACAAAGGAAATGTATTCTGAATAGAGGACGATGGTCTTGTAAACATGTGATATCTTACTGTATTGTTTCTCCAAAACCCTAAGGAATGCCCTGGTCTGCAGTCATGATCACCTGACCCTCTTCCTCACACTAGTGTCCGGCCTGGAATTCATTCGATTTGAGTTGGAACTGGTAAGGAACATGTCTTCTTTAAATGATGTGTTGCTGGCTTTTAAAATACTGAAAGGAACAGATGTAAATAGATCTTGGCCTGAGTGTGCAGGACTGAAAGTCAAGTATATAGAATTAATGAACCTTAAGCAAGGGACTAGAAGAAGTGTTTTTCTCAGTGTAAAGTTTGGAGAGTGCTAGGAAAGGACCAGGGATGTTTCACTAAAGGACAACTCTTTCAAAGAGCCAGTACGGGCACAATGGGCTGAATGAGCCCCGTTCTGTGCTGTATGATTATATGTTGAAACGTGGAATAGACACGATGTGTATGCAAAGATCGTCTGATACCTATTTGCATTAATACGCTTACTTGCTGGTAGTGCTGGCTCCCAATGTTGGGATCCACACGGCTGGTTGTGAACAAAGTAACTTTGCCAAGATTCACTGAGACCAGTTGTAAGATTTATTTTGACAGTGGATTTAATGTTTCCTAAAGAAAATTACTTTTGGACTGAGGCTGGCTCCAAGACCTCGGCTTCAATAACCAACATCAGTTGCATGGGTCTTGTGCAATGTAAAAAGTCGCTAAAGTCCTCAATTGCCAAACCAAGATCAGATCTAGAAAAAAAAGGTGAACGTATAAGATGCAAGAATTATAATTATTTTGGAATTTTGCCTGATTTACTTTTTCTGAGTGGTAGAGGGAGTTCTTTCCCATGGGCTGAACAATATTCGTGAGACTGGGCAGAGTTGTATGAAAGGTCAAGTCCTGATAGAAGTGAAAGGTGTTTTAGTCTATGCAGTTATATTCTGCAATAAATCTTGAGATGTTTGCTCTGATCTACTTAAAAATAGGCAAGCCGAAACGTGGATGCCAAGTTGCTGGCCAAAATCTTGTCCTCCAGGATTGAGATTGTGTCCCGGACGTTATTGGGGAGGACCAGACGGGGTTTGTTAAGGGCAGGCAGTTGGTGGCTGTTAAATGTGATCATGATGCCCCTGGAAGGTAGGGAGGTGGAGGTAGTGATCGCAATGGATGCAGAGAAGGCTTTTGATCGGGTAGAATGGGAATATCTGTGGGAGGTACTGGGACGGTTCGGATTCGGGCGGGGCTTTATTGACTGGGTCAGGTTACTGTATCAGGCTCCTGTGGCAAGTGTACAGACGAATAGGACTACATCGGACTATTTTAGACTGCTCTGGGGGACGAGACAGGGATGCCCCCTCTCCCCACTTGTTTGCGCTGGCTGTAGAGCCGTTGGCAATTGCTCTCCGAGCCTCGAGGGGCTGGAGAGGACTGGTCTGGGGGTGGGGGGGTGAGCACAGGATTTCGCTCTTTGCGGATGACTTCGCTCTTTGCGGATTACGTGCTTCTGTACGTTTCGGACCAATAGAGAGGATGGAAGAAATCATGAGGGCTCTAGGGGAATTTGGCTGGTTTTCGGGGTATAAGCTTAATATGGGAAAGAGTGAAATGTTTGTGGTCCAGGCAAGGGGACAGGAGAGGCGACTGGAAGAGCTGCCATTTAGGTTAGTAGAGGGAAGCTTTTGGTACCTAGGCATCCAGGTGGCGCGGGAATGGGACCGGCTGCATAAATTGAATCTGGCCTGGCTGGTGGACCAAATGAAGGCCGGTTTTCGGAGATGGGACACGCTTCCGTTGTCTCAGGCTGGGAGAATGCAAACGGTGAAGATGACGGTCCTCCCAAGATTCCTATTTGTATTTCAGTGTCTCCCCATCTTTATTATTCCGTGGTCCTTTTTTAAACGGGTCAACAGAGTGATCACGGGCTTCGTCTGGGCGGGCAAGGAGGGTAATGCTTGAACGGAGTCGGGGAGAGGGCGGGCTGGCGCGGCCAAATTTTAGCAACTATTACTGGGCGGCTAATATAGCCATGATCAGGAAGTGGGTGGTGGGGGAGGGGTCGGCATGGGTGCGCATGGAGACGGCTTCATGTAAGGGCACCAGTTTGGGGGCGTTGGTAACTGCACCTCTGCCATTCCTGCCGGCACGGTACTCCACCAGCCCCGTGGTGGTGGCAGCCCTGAGAGTTTGGGGCCAGTGGAGGCGGCATGTGGGAGCAGTGGGCATCGGTCTGGGCCCCAATCTGTAATAATCACCGATTTTCCCCGGGGAGTATGGACGGGGGGGGTTCTGGTTATGGCGGAGAGCGGGGATTGAGAGGATGGGGGATATGTTCATAGAGGGGAGCTTTCCGAGTATGAGAGTGTTGGAGGAAAAGTTTGGGTTGGTGAGGGGAAACAAATTCAGGCATCTGCAGGTGCGGGACTTCCTAAGTAAACAGGTGTCAACCTTCCCGCTCCTACCGCTAAGGGGGATTCAGGACAGGGTAGTTTCCAGAGGGTGGGTAGGAGAAGGGAGCGTCTCGGACATTTCTCAGGAGCTTATGGGGTCGGAGGAGACGCAGACCGAGGAACTGATGTGCAAGTGGGAGGAGGAGCAGGGAGGAGAGATAGAGGATGGTCCATGGGCGGACGCGTTGAGTAGAGTCAACACGTCCGCAACATGTGCCAGGCTCAGCCTGTTACAATTTAAGGTTGTTCACCGGGCTCATATGACAGTGGCCCGGCTGAGCAGATTCTTTGGGGTGGAGGACAGGTGCGCAAAATGTGCGGGAGGACCAGCGAACCATGTCCACATGTTTTGGACATGTCCAAAGCTTAGGGGATTTGGGCAGGGGTATGCGGATGACATGTCCACGGTGTTAAAAACAAGGATGTTTTTATGAGTCCAGAGGTGGCGATTTCCGGGGTGTCAGAAGACCCAGGAATCCAGGAGGAGAACGAGGCAGACGTTCTGGCCTTTGCTTCCTTGGTAGCCCGGAGACGGATACTATTAGCTTGGAGGGACTCAAAGCCCCCGAAGTCGGAGACCTGGCTATCGGACATGGCTAGCTTTCTCTGCTTGGAGAAAATCAAGTTTGCCTTGAGAGGGTCACTGTTGGGGTTCACCCGGAGGTGGCAACTGTTCATCGACTTCTCTGCGGGAAATTAATCGGCGGGGGGGGGTCCATAAGGGTGGGACCTGTACGAGAGGTAATTGGCTTTTGCACTATGTTTATGGTTTCATGTATATTGTTTATTTTGTTGTTACTATACTGAAAATACCTCAATAAAATGTTTATTTTTAAAAAAAAATAGGCGAGCCTGTTTCCTATTTTTTTTAAAGACAGTTTGAGATCTATATACATTTTTTTAAAATAAATTTAGAATATCCAATTAATTTTTTCCAATTAAGGGGCAATTTAGTGTGGCTAATCCTGCACATCTTTGGGTTGTGGGGCGAAACCCATGCAAACATGGGGAGGAATTGCAAACTCCACACGCACAGTGACCCAGAGTCGGGATCGAACCTGCGACCTCGGCGCCGTGAGACTGCAGTGCTAACCACTGCACCGCTGTGCTGCCCGAGATCTATATACATGATGAAAAAGCAGGTTTTACTACTAAGGAAGTTGTTTTTATATTGAATCCTCACTAACATCACTGTCAAGGTTTTCTTTTTGGTTCCTAGCCATTGTCCATTCTTATTTAAAAATATGTTGATTCTCCTTTTTCACATTTCCCCCCAAATTTACACCCAACAATAATTAGTAATGAATGCAATGTCAACCCCCATATCAACAACTACAATCCCATCCTCCCAACAAACCCCCAAACATTAGCCAGCATGTTAGCATAAACAAATAACAAAAAGGAATCAGGAATCACCCATAGCCACCATTAACACATACAGACCCCTCTCCCAACTCCCCCCCACCAATGTTCGATGTAATCCAATTCTCGAAAGTGCATAATGAATAACGCCCATGAATTGTAGAACCTCTCCATCCTTCCCCTCAGTTCAAATTTGACCTACTCAAGAGTCAAGAATTCCAGCAGGTCCCCCCGCCACACCAGGGCACAGGGTGGAGAGGTTGATCTCTATCCCAACAGCATCCGCCTTCGGGCAATTAACGAGGCGTAAGGCTACAACATCAGCCTCCGCACCTGTTTCCAACCCCAATTGGTCCGACACCCCGAGGGCCCGGGTCCAGTTTCATGTGCACCACTTTAGAGATTACCCTAAAATCTCCTTCCCGTAATCCTCCAGCTTTGGACGGGATCAAAACACATGAACGTGGTTTGCAGGACCCCAGCCATTGTCCATTCTTATTGTACTTTTCTTTGTTCCTCTAATTCTAGGATGTTCCCTACCTGGACCTGGCTCCATATATGCCAGAATATTACAAGCCACAGCACTTGTTGGACTTTGAAGAGCGTCTGCCCAACTCTGTGCATGGTTCCGACAGCCTCTCGCTCAATTCTTTCAACTCCGTCACCTCCACTAATTTGGAATGGGATGATAGTGCCATTGCACCCTCCAGTGAGGGTAAGTTCCAAGCTTTTTGCTGTATCCAAGGTGTCCTCATTATAAACCCCTTTCTTTTACACGTATTCATGGTTTTACGCTAAAAGACTTGTGGGTGTTCTGGCTGTGAATAGGTTGGAACATTTTGTGGTGTGTGAAGAGTCAACCCCTCCATCTGTATTTAAATCTAGTATTTCCCCATCCTATTCATGGTTCAGTGACCGTACTTGAAAATGGATGTTGGACAAGTATGGGATTGGGCTTGTCTGGGATGCCCTCATCTGTAGTGATACAGGCATTTGGCCAAGGTCCTTGACTGGTATTTGAAATCATAATGCAGTAAGAGTCAAAATATTCAGGAGCTAAATGGAAGGCTATTGATCTGTCTTGCTCTGACATGCTTTACATTGCCTTTCAGAGGGACGGATTGAGGGAGCTCGGTAAGATAATGGAAATTCTCTCTATTAATTCTTGTTTCAGCAGGGCCCCCAAAGAAACAGTCTGAAACATAGAGCTAGAAAATTACTTATTGGAAGATCTCACACAATCTCCCCGTCATCCTGATGAATGAGGACATGCATGTATGGCATGAATAACTGAGCAAGTCAATTGAGCAATTAAAAAACATATATATCTTGTACAGAGAAGACCATATAATCATGTGTTAATCAGCACCAGTCATAATTAAATGAATAGTCGGTGAAGTGAAAATGTAGGCATCCTCAATATGACCTTGAAATTCATATCATGCAGATGATTCAATAGGTAATAACTTGAATATATCCCGCATGGAGGAGCACATGTATAGATTGCAAGGAAGATGTGGTTTTGTAGTTGAAATGCTTCTAAAGCTAATGGTGGACAATCCATCACAAGCATGGGTCGCAATGTGATATCTGCTGTGCTTTTGCAATGCAGTAACTATCCATATTCTTGAGCCATTGACTTGCTTTTATAAATCACATGGAGATTGATTTTACTTAATTACAGGTAAAATCCATTTTTTGCAAAATCAGTCGAGGCCAGGTTCATTCCGGAAACTAGGATTTTGCTTAAAACCAGGAATTCTTCAGCCTAATCGTCCCTATCAGCAATATGACCCGACATGGAGGCTGTGCTGCAGGACTGACCAGTCACAGGAAATTTCAATTGAGGATGCCTGTTAGTTTATATAAAGGGTGAAGTTTGAGGAAAGAGCAAAAGGTTGGTCAACAGTTGAGATTTAAATTAGAGACATGAGGGATGAAAAAGGTGAGATGTTTGAGAAGGGCAAACGTGCACAATGGGCAGCCGATCTAATAATCACCCACTTTGCAACACTTTCTGAGATCAAATTCAAAAGGATGAGTATCTGCAGCCAGAGCCTTCATGGAGGAAACACCATAAAAAGATGCATGAACTAATCCTTGAATTAGAACAACAGCATAGAACTGAAAGACAGAGCACAGATAGACAACGTCAGGTTTCAGATTCCTGCCTTTAAAAAAGGAGCTCTGACAGTTCCTGAATGATTATGGTGATGATGAGTATTTTTAGTGGTAACAATAATTCAGATGAAAAAGGATGGTCAGGTAGCTGTATAAACAACATTGTTTTAATATTCTCTCTGATTAACGTGGCCGGTCAGAAAGGAGTTAGTGGAAGAGGTATCATTTTAACAAGGCAAATACTCCTAAGCCCTCTGCAGTAAGTTCAACAGTCTCTAGTTATTTTTTAAAAGTACATTTTAGCCTGTGACTTGAACGCTTCAGCCGGTATAAATCGACCCATTATAAAAAGGAGACAAACGAAAACCTGTCCGCAAAACCAGCATTTCCGGTAAATTGGTACTGCGTAAAAACGGGATTTACCTGTGCAACTTGTTAGATGCTTGAAGGTTGATCGATCTGCAGACCTGATTTCATTGCAAGTAATAGGGTCGAGCTGCAAGGAGAGAACACAAACAAAATCTGGGGTTATATTTCCTAAAATTTCAAAGGTTATGCAGTGATTCAATTGAAGTTTTAAGATATTAAATGGAACATGTAGGGGAGT
This sequence comes from Scyliorhinus torazame, assembly GCF_047496885.1. Taxonomy (NCBI): domain Eukaryota; kingdom Metazoa; phylum Chordata; class Chondrichthyes; order Carcharhiniformes; family Scyliorhinidae; genus Scyliorhinus; species Scyliorhinus torazame. Next base: position 38,085,718 of record NC_092722.1, read on the forward strand.
TTGGGAGAAAGGATTTCCGCTCATTGCAGAGTCTAGGACCAGGAGACATTGTCAAAATATGTGAGCCAACCGTTTCAGAAGTGAAATTAGGAAACGCTTCTTCGCACCAAGGCTAATAGAGGTTTGGAGCTTTCTTCCTCAAATAATAATTGGCACTAGATTAATTAATTCTAAAACTGAGATTGATAGGATTTGGTAGCCAACGGTATTAAGGTAAATGGGCAAAGGCAAGTAAATGGGGTGAGTTTGTAGATCAGTCCTGATCTCATTAAATTGTGGAACAGGCTTGGGGAGCTAATGGCCTACTCCCTTTCCTATCACAGATGAACATTTGTCGTGTCACAGAATTTGTGTAACATACCCTGAGAAGCATGCTTGGTATTGCATATGCTTATTCTGTGCTGTGGAGAATAACTGCCTAATAGTAATCGCTGGACGCAGATATAGTTAGAACTACTTTTACTGGAGGTTTACATATGGCATGCAACCTTCAGCATCAAGAAGATCAACTTAATATCTATTGTGAGAGATGGACCACCATGTTGTCTAATCACAAATAACTACTGCCACCAGCAGGCAATCCAAGTCTAATCTGACCAATCAAGGAATACTTGCTGTCCTGCTGGTCATGCTGCAGAAAAAAAACACCTTTTATTGCTTTGGCCTCAGTACAATCCAAGCCACGCAAACCAGTGGAACTGGAAGAGTTTGCGGCACAGTGGCAGAGTGGTTAGCACTGCTGCCTCACAGCACCAGGGACCCGGGTTCAATTCCGGCCTTGGGTCACTGTGTGGAGTTTGCACATCCTCCCCATGTCAGCGTGGGATTCCTCTGGATGCCCTGGTTTCCTCCCACTGTCCAAAGATGTGCAAGTTAAGTGGGTTGGCCATGCTAAACAAAAATTGCCCCTCAGTGTCCAAAGATTTGTAGGTTAGATGGGGTTATGGGGAAAGGGCAGGGCAGTGGGCCTTGGTAGGAAGCTCTTCAGAGGGCTGGTACAGACTTGATGGGCCGAATGGCCTCCTTCTGCACTGTAGGGATTCTATGGAATCCAAAGTCCATGGAAAATGACTGGAGCAGCACCACAAGAATTGTTACTGCTTCATCATGCTAAATACATTAATCTACCAAGTATACCAATGGCAAACACTGATGTATCACTCAAGCCTGTGGAGCTCTGAAAGTTTCATCACTTAAACCTTTGACCCTTGAATGCAAAATTAGGAAGAAACTTGATGAAGCAGTGTGGTAGAGCCAAGCATTAGGCCTATGAAATGTTTATTATTGACGTAACAATGCAGTTTCTCCTGGATTTTCTTTCTAAATGTTTCAGTTGTCAGATCCTCGTGGGACATCAGTTTTTGTTCTAACTTTTGATCCACACTCATTTTGCCTCCTGAAGCACACGAGTTTCTAGTGTTCACTACATGGATCATGTTTACTTTCAGTTAACAGCAAATGCCAGGGTAAATGAGGTTCACATTATGCATTATACACCATCAAGTGTAGTGTTAACCAAAACTTTTCTGGGAGTGTTGCTCACAACTTTAACATGAGCACCCACACCAAATTGGCTGGGAAAGCAATTTTGCTCCCACTGGCCTGTACTGTATCTTTCTTCACAAATTATGAAAGGCACCATCCTGTGCTTCATTATCAGTCCTGCAGTATAAATGGGAAGTTTTTAAACTGCCAAGAGCTACAGCTGGTGCTCCTGTACTGCCAGGAAACAACTCTGCAGCATTAGTCAGCAAGATTTTGTTTTGTATGTTTAGATCTCAGCTGTTTCTGATCTGCTAACTGGAAAGTGGTTAGCAATGCAGGAAGAGTGAGTTATAACCTGTAATAAACAGGCAAGGAATATACTAACCACTTATTTCAGCAGAAAAAAAACAAAGCATAGTCGGAAGATGGTGCAGATTACTGGAGAATTAAAGACTTTTTTATTACTGAAAACATACACTTGTTTATAATTGGAGCTGTCACGCAGGGGCATGAAAGGATAGATGGCTGGAAGTAGGAGTCCTTCACCCCCCCCCCCCCCCCCCCCCACACACACACACACACACGCTCCAAAATGTATGATGTTGCTGCCTGAAGTTAATTGATGGAATTAGATAGCAGTGTGAGCCCAAACACTCAGAAGACATGCCTATGGCTACATTTTGGCATGGATTGGTTCTTTGTCTTGAACTTCTCTTCCCCTGTTGGCATGTGCCAGCTACTAGGTAATTCTTCAAGCTTGTTAAACTTGAACTTTTCAACAAACATTAAGATATTTTTGTTAGTAAGTTATAAGACAGCATAACCCAGTAGGCAGTCTCTGCATAGCGTGAACATCTTTACATTTGTTCCTGCAGTGAATTGGAGTGACAGCAATCTGACAAGGCCTCTCATAGGTATGTCTTGCTCTTTGATTGGCAGGCGGCTCGCCAAGTAACTGAAACATTTTCTGTTCCTGTGCTGTGGATCACTTATGAAGTAAGGCTTGCAGAGCTGAACTTGTTGCCATAAGAGAAAACATGATTTGAAGTGGGAGAGGTACATTTTGGTTAAAATGCTGAGATTGTTATTGAATTTCAGGTCAGCACAAAGCCTGAATAAAGCTTTACATTATTCACGCAAGATAAATGACCTTGGTGAGGAACTGAAGGATGCAGAAACATGCAGAGCAATAGGCCATTATGAGTTAGCATTTTCAGGATCAAGATCTCAAAATTGTGGGTTGAATCAATTTGGATGAAATGCCAATTGACTTTGCAATTTGGGGTTTAATTTAATTCATTCTTGGAAATGGGCACTGTTAGCATAGCTAGCATTTATTGCACTTCCCAAGAGATGTTGGTGTTGAGTCTGCGGCCAGTCTGGTGTAGGAACGCCCGCTGTGCTTTTGGGGAGTTCCCGGGATTTTCTCCCAGCAGACTGTAGGATTCTGTACTCTGCTTCTCGACCAGAGAGTAATGACTGAATTATCAGGGTGTGGTTTGGAACCAACTGCACCACACCCAATGAATACTGATTGTTGTGAGTTCTCACTGCTTAGTACAGGCATTAATATTAAGTGCGCTAGATTTACATTGGCTAATTGCAGCTCTCCAATTTCAAATGCTGCATGTACTTTGCATCTCAAATCGTTGCTGGACTATGGAATGTAGAGCACTGGGGTTAGGAATAGTGATGTTCCAACATTGCTATGTGTTGGCAGACTATATTAGTGCTGATGAAAGATTGGTGACCGGCAGGATCCATATCAGCTGGGAATGCAGTTTAATTGAGCAATAATCTACAGCTAATGTAGAGTGGAGGCTCAGTGGACTTCTTAAATATCAATGCCACGCCACAATATATGTACAAGCAAGTTGGTACCCAACGGTGTACTTTAAAATACTCGATATTTTGAAGAAACAGTGGTATTTTCTCTTTTTCTGTTATCCACGGCGAAGGATGTGATATTGAAATAGAATATTTTACACTTCAGTACTGTATGTCAGGTTAGACACCATAAATCTCTTCCACCTGAACCAGAGTGGCACTTTCCTTCCCCTTTACCTGCCATTCCATGGCCTTTAAGTGAGGTTACCAATTGGGGGATAGTGTTTTTGCATTTTATCATGTCTCAAGCTCGGTTCAGATGGAGTCTTGTGCCCAATAAACAGAGAATTTTCATTCCAGCTTTCTGGTTTTGAACCCAAAGGAACCAGAGTGGAAAAGCAACATTCACTTCCTCAGAGGGGTAGGCGCCCCATCTCGAGAGTATTCAGCACTTTTAAAAGGATGGTTTGAAGGCAATTGAAATGTGGAATTGTCTATGGGTATTGCTAGAATAACTGTCAATACCTTTATCATCTATATATGACACTGATTTCATCTCATGCTATTTGAATATGACACCATGACTTCCATTGTTACAGATTTTGTTTTTGTTTTGTGTTTTTTTCTCGTCCTTTCATTATAGATTATGATTTTGGAGATGTCTTTCCTGCACCACAGTCCATACCCAGCACAGACTGGGAAGGTGGGACTCTCTCAGGCTTGTGTTGCTGTCTACTGCATGCTCTGTCCCTAACGCTATCTGTCTCACTCACTGCATGCCTGCCAGGGCTGCTTCAAGCGGTTGTGTTCATGTGCATTTGGTGAAAGTGTGTCAGACAGAAAAAATGGCTGGAAATCATGAACTGAAATCTTTAGCATGATCATACTTCATAATTCTGTTGTGGTGGGTTTCACATTGAATCAGAGCTAGTGTAATCTAGCTGTCTTGCAGAAATCTTAATTGCGACACGTGTTTTTTTTTTTTTTGTTGATAAATGCAACCGTAGTAGCTTCTCTTGCATTTCAAGAAAATGTATTTTTTAATTCCATTGTGTAGCGCAGAACTGTCACTAACATCTCAAACAGACAACTAGAACCTGGCAGCCATTGGGAGGACAAAACCAGATCTTGACCGTACGGAGCCACCCTATTAATTGGCATAGGTTTGTTAAAGAAAACCTCTCTCACCTGTAAGAGTCATTTAGTAATCACTAATGTTCCCCAACTACTAAAGACCAACAGATTGAATAATGTGATTTTGATTGCTGCTGTACTTTGGATCACCAAGAATAACGTTCAGGGATTATTTTTTTCACTTTGGATTTACTCCTGCCTCATTAGTTGTATTTTTAATGTAGAACTGCTACACAAAAGTTTAGAAACCTGAGTCTCGCTTAACATAATGCAGCATCTGTTTCAAGTCCTTTTTCTTACGTTGAAATAAGTCCAGCTTACCAATGGTAAGAATCTATATGGACGCAGTTCCTTTTAAGATGTTTTTTGGTGTGACTGTCCTTTATGCAGTGTGGCAAAATAACCAACCTGGACTGACCCAAGAAGTTCCCTAAAACCACTCGTGTACAATCACACCCTCTGCTGTGTTTTTGTTTTCTTTCTCCCAATCTAATCCACATTTCGCATCATTGGGACTTAATCTTTGTTATGAAGAGTAACTGAATCTTCATCATGCCGTCTGTCAAGGCATACGTTGTTATGCTCAAACTCTTTGCCATATAGAACCATCTGGTAATATGGATTATGGTTTTTCAAGGACCAATGTCCTTCTAGGAGGGAATGAGGTAATTCCATCATTGGGTGTATCATCAAACTAGAGTCGCACACTACCAGAAAGAAACGGTACCACTAGATTTTCATTCACTCTGCTTCAGTTCTGCTTCCTGTAAATGTTTTGAAAACTCTGCCCAGCTTGGTGTTGGGTGATTCTAGGTGTGAGGATTGAGATTCTTGGTCATCAGTCAACCCTTGGCCTTTACTGGTACCAGAGCTAAGAACTTTCCTCCTCCAATTGCTTGCCCTTTCTCAACATCCCTCCCCTCAACTATCTCCTTGTCCTTTTCACTTGGCTTCAAAGAGGTTAAATAGTTTACAACCTGCCAGATAATGGCTGGCGTTTTATGTTGTGGGAGCTTCCTTGGTCAATGTTTTGATTCAGCTGTAAGTAGGAAATTATTTAAATTGTGATATGCTTGGAATGCCAGTAGATTCTGCAACCTATCCTTTGAAGAAAATGTCTTCCCGTACTCCTCACCATTGAGGCATTCTCATCCTGGCGTTGTAGCATCAGCACTGGCCACCAGTAGTGGTGGTGCTGCTGCGCTGCTGGCCCTGTGATTGATTGGGCTGACAGCCCTGGGAATGGGTGACTATTCTCCACTGGATGGCAGGCCTGGCAAAGGCCTGTTAATTGACCACTGCTGCCAGCCCAGTGTCACACTTGCTACTCGAGCAGCTCCTTGGGAAAATTCATCCTTAAAAGAAGTCGGTGAGTGGAATCTATTTTGCATTCTGTTATTTATCTAGCTAAACTGACTGTGATATCTGGAGTGGGACTTTTTATTGGATCTGTATTGCTTTTGTTTATTGGATGTCATGGATCTCTCATTAGACCTGAAATGTGACTGAACCCTGAACAAGATGTCTTATTTGGATGGGAGCCCTCTACTTCCACAGAAGAAATCAAAGCAACTAGATTCCTGGGACAGGAGAACTTCTTTGTTCAGAATTCTGGGTAGTTAATCTTATCATGCAGGTGTTAAGTGAGTGGATGTACGATCCTAAGTGTAGGTTTACAGTAGCAGTTCTAAGTGATTATGGGAGATGAGCTTGACTGTACACTAATTTTCAGTCTTGCTTAAAACACTGCTTCAAATAACCCCATTCTCCTTGCCAATTTATTAATGTAAGAAAATATATACTTTAATTTAAATGAAAACCATCCCAGAAATAAACATTGGTTTCTACCCATTTTTGTATTTGTTTCTCATAGAGGGTGAATTGACCGACACAGTCAGCAGTTGCCCTCGATCTGGAACCTCAGAGAGTCTGCCATCAAACAGCAAGCCCAACACGAGGAGTCCAACCCTACGCTACAACCCCTTTAATAATGAGAAAGAGGAATGTCCGCAAACACCAAATGGCACTGTGGTGCCATGTACTGAGCCTGAGAGAGAGGAGAGCACACCAGATCTCCAGGAGAGCAGCACAGAGCTTGAAGTAATTAGGTCAGCCATTGTGATTGGGGCTTGACTGGGGAGGTGGGATTAACTTTCACCCCCTGACTCTTAAACAGATGGCGTTAACTTTTGCATGGCTTTGTTTGCTTTTAGGTATGTGATAGGGCATTGTCTTCCCTGTTGTCCTTGCCAATATTTAATCCCTCCACCAGCATCACATTAAAAAACAAATTCTGATCGCATTGCTGTTTGTGGGGGCTTGCTTTTTGCAAATTGCCTGCATTACACCAGTGACTATACTTCAAAATAAGTATTATGTTTTTCTTATTTGTTAATGGGATGTAGGTGTCGCTGGCTGAGCCAGCATTTATTGATCATCCCTAAGGGCATTTAAGAGACTGTGGGTCATGAGTCACATGTAAGGATGGCAGATTTCCTTCACATTAGTGAACCACGTGAGTTTTTAACAACAATTGACAATGGTTTCATGGTCGTCATTGGACTGTTTAATTCCAGATTGGTATTTAATTCAAATTCCACCAACTCCCCTGGTGGGATTCGAACCCGGGTCCTGGGCCTTTGCATTACTAGTCCGGTGACAATACCACTAGCCACTGCCAGTGAGCAGTAATTTGCTGTAAAGTGCTCTGGAATGTTCTGAGGTTGTGGGTGGTGCTGTATAAATGCAAGTCTATTTGTGCCACATCTAACAGCAGTAACCTCCTGGATCTGTGTAGACTAGTGTGTAAAGAGCTGTGGTCTTGAAACCATGAAATTCTACAAAGCTATCTGACCACTACTGAAATGTAGAACCCAATATGTTTGGAATTGAATGTAAATTCATGGTTTATTGTGCACTGAGTTAATATAACCATGTGCTACGCTGCTATACTGCCTTTGATATCTGCTGATTTTTATGTTTGCTTTCTGAATTGTTGTCCTTCCACAATAAAATGTGTAGTCAAAGGGACCTGTCTGAGATCTAGTAGAGCTCTGCCAATCTTAATTGGACAGTGCCAGTATTCCACTGAGTGCCGGGTGGCAAAACACCTTGGGAATAAGGCTGAACCTTGATGACTTAAATTTAAAATTAATTCTTCCAACTCTAAAGAGTATTTTCACTTTGGTCTGTGAATTAGGGAGAGTTCAGCAGGAGCATGTCATTTGATTATTTTTCTTCTTTCCCTTGCTGTGATACAGATCCATTGATTCTGACTGCCCTCCAGTACTTTGTGCAGGAGCAGGAACTTTTACTCCAATTTTTCCCTCTCGATAGCCCTGGGTGCTGAGGTAGATTTTGTAGCAATGTCAATGCCACCCCCAGCTAAATTCAACCAACCCGGAACCTCATGCACTGTAAGATGGTATATTTCCCTCCTGAAACATTTGAGGAAGTTGCTGATTATAATTGTTTGTGATTTCAATTCCATAGATTGGCGAAGAAGAGGAGAACACCCAAGAAGAAGAGAGCAAAATCTGAGGAACAAATTCTTGATGCTAAAAAGGCAGATGTACAACTGTCAATGGAAGATGGTGCAAAGTCCAAGCAGGCCAGTGATGCTGAAGAACAGAATGATGAAATGGGTTTACAGAAATCCCAAGGGATTGCTGCTGGTGGGGAGGACTGCAACACCCAGGACAAGATGTTACAGTTGACGCGTAGGGAGTCTGATGTGGCTGACCCCCAGCCAGGTCTGCTAATTCCGCAGATGAAGGACACATCTATGAACAGTGTAGGGAATCCTTTGAGTAAGGTGATGGAGCAGCTCAATGGAACACTGGATGCCAACACTTGGACGTCAGGCAGTGATCATCCTGAGCAGCCCTTTCGGACTTCTGTCCCGGGGGAAGCCCCGGATGAACCTCCGTATAGCCAGTATAGTGAGCGGATGCCACCTGCCGTGGATTTCTACAGGTTTGCCCTTGAAAGTCCAGGTGCTGGTGCAACAGGTAGCTGCAACTATGACCTTGCAGGGGATGGCCAACCAGAGGATGTTTTTAGTGGCGATGAGGCTGCTGGCACAGAAACGTGCAAAGGAGAAAAAATCCCTGGTGCTGTAGAGGAACCAGGGACAACAGCGGAAGCTGCTGTCCCAGAGTGCCACAGAAAAGAAAATGCAGAAGCCCTTTCAGAACAAGTTAAGGAGACTGATGTTGAAACTGGCAAGGTATCGGATACTAGCATGGAACAGTTGGAAATTCAGACCTTGACCTCTGAGGATTCAGAGGAGGAAGAAAAAGCTCAAAGTAGCCCATCAGAACTAACTCATTCTGCTGACTTCAGGTAAAGTAATATTCTAACTGTATTTAGTCATAATTGGAAGTATAAGTATTTTCTTAAGTACAAAGGAAATTAAGTTTAGCACTTGCCGAATTGGAGCCGTAACTCTTATTAACTTCTGCAAACACTCAATGCAATCTCTTTGGGTTTAAGTCTTACATCTTTGTATTTGACATTGAAATATTCAGATCACAGCAAGTTGTATGATGCCCTTTAATGCCAATCTTCAATAGGTTGATTGTTCACAAAATTACTGGGCACAATTTCAAAACTTGCAAATGACACCATGTGGAAGTCTGGTTAAAAAGTAAGAAATTGTAGTAACAGATTTCAAGAGGACATAGGCTCGCGAAATGGGATGATGAAATGGCAGATGCAATTCAATTTTTTTTAAAAAGTTTAGAATATCCAATTATTTTTTTCCCCCCAATTAAGGGACAATTTAGCATGGCCAATTGACCTACCCTGCACATGTTTGGGCAGTAGGGGTGAGAATGTGCAAACTCCACACGGACAGTGTCCCAGGGCTGCGATCGAACCTTTGACCTCGGCGCTGTGAGGCAGCAGTGCTAACCACTATGCCATCGTGCCGTGCTAACAGATGAAATTCAATGCAGAAAAGTGAGGTGATAGAGAAGGCTAAACAGATTTGGTCAAAATGTTTACAGCCTTGAAGCATCCACATAAAATAATTGAGCAATTTCCAGTGGCCGAAGTGTCAATAACCAAAGGGCACGGTTTTATGGTGATTAGCAAAAGAACCAGAGGAAAAGTCTGTTTTTGCTTAACAGATGGTTAGGATTTTAAGCACACTGCCTGATGGGATGTTGGATACATGCTTTCACAGTAGCCTTCAAATGGTTCTGTGCTGTACTGGGGTTCGCAAGATTCGCAACTACGTTTTTCCCAGTTACCCTTTCCTCTTTTTTTTTCTTTCTCCACCTCCATCTCTATTTTGTGTCTGCCTCATTGTACTCCTGAGTTGTCCATCTCTGGATCCCAAGTTCTGATGTTTAGGCTGCTGAACAACTTATCCATTGATCTGTGTTGTCATGCAGGAAGTGAGAGCAGCCTGTGATGACAAATCTGTGCTGTTGTCATTCTGGAAACTGCACTGTGTAAATTTGGAACAGAACAGCGGGAGATCAAATTTGTCTTTTTTTTCCCCTGTGGCATGTTTTCTCTGGTGGAGATATCTTTTAACGTATAATTTCTGATGTTTATCATATATCAAGGAAAATCTGTTGGGCTTCACTTGAGACTCACCCTCCGGTAATTGTTATAGAGTTAAATTCACAATTTGTTCAGTGGTGAGGTGATGTGACGTGCTCTTGTTAATTGTCAGGCTCCGGCACAGCTGTTCATTTTAATTTTCTTCTTCATGCCTATAAATCTTTGTTTCTTCATTTCTCTCCAAACTTGAGCCTTTTTTTAAGAAAGGTCCAGTCTGAAGCTTTGCTGTTAGCTTGCATGTGTTTCATGTTCACCATTCTGTTTCCCTTGTCTTCCAGGATAATACCTTCTATTGTGAACTAAACGTCTGAAGCTGGCGATTGAGCCAGGAGTCGATCATCAAGCCTGCTTCAGTTTTATTACGTTTTAATCCTGATTTCTCTGCCATTCCACTATATCCCATAATACCTCACTTGATTCAGCAACTGGAGCTGTTTATTCCAAGTTTTTAAGCAATACTTTGTGTGACGATTTTTCTCTCTCTCCATTTTTCTTTTAATCAGTTTGATTTGAATAAAAGGATGGCAAAGTGTTTTGCAACCGCTGTTGGTGCAAGTGGAGGCATCAGCCTTGTGATTTATGTTTCTGTCCTTTCCCTCAGGGTTGACAATAATCTGCTGCTTCTACTGATGATTCACGTTTTCAAAGAGAATGAAGAGCAACTCTACAAAGTAAGGAAGCTGGGTCGGGACCACAGTAGACAATCTGTCTGAATTTTGTTTTAAATTAAGTATAAACATCCTGATAGCTGACTGGATAAGTGCACTGTTTGGTGATGTACTGGTGTATGATAGTTGAGGGAGGTGCCAAATTCATTGTCTGTGCTGAGCATAACTAGAGTAGCAGTGGATGCACTGCCCTTGATTTCAACAGCCTGTGTTAGAGAGGTCATTCATTACCGCTTCTGATTGCTATCCAGTAACCCAAACTGGAATTGTGGATATGGGATGAAGACCAGATCAGGTTGAAATGTCTTGCTGCACTTGCACAGTGCAAATGACACCTTGGATGAGGGACTGGGTAGCTGCTAGTACCAAGGAGCCGGGTACAGATGGGAAATGATTAAACCATGTTGAGTGCTCGAAGGAGATTGGCTGCCCTCTGTGTGGGTAAGAGGATCCCCTTTAATATCTCTGATTTTCCGACTATAGAGTCTCAGATACTTTCGCAAAGCAAAATGGGAAATAAGCCAGTGGGTCATGAAGGAGGAAAGCTCTGGTGCGGTGGTTAGCACTGGGACTACGGCGCTGAGTACCCTGGTTCAAAACCCGGCCCTGGGTCACTGTCCGTGTGGAGTTTGCACATTCTCCCTGTGTCTGCGTGGGTTTCACCCCCACAACCCAAAGATGTGCAGGATAGGTCAATTGGCCACGCTAAATTGCCCCTTAATTGGTAAAAAAAAAAGAATTGGGTACTCTAAATTTATTTTTAAAAAATAGAAACTGGAGCAGCACGGTGGCGCAGTGGGTTAGCCCTGCAGCCTCACGGCGCCAAGGTCCCAGGTTCGATCCCGGCTCTGGGTCACTGTCTGTGTGGAGTTTGCACATTCTCCACGTGTTCGCGTGGGTTTTGCCCCCACAACCCAAAGATGTGCAAGGTAGGTGGATTGAACATGCTAAATTTCCCCTGAATTGGAACAAATGAATTGGGTACCCTAAATTTATTTTTTAAACAAATTAGAAACTGAGCAATGGGAATCGGGCAACAGGAGGACAAACCTGAATCAGTCGAAGAATACATCCATGGGCAGACATGGCCTAATGTTGCTTGGGTGGCAAGTAAAAGGGGACATTATTTCAGACCCTAATGATTTGTTGTATGCAAGCAGTTAGGGTCGTGTCTCTGTGCAAAGGATTTTTAAAGTTGCTTAAAAACCTGGAAACTCTGCTGATCCAGATATCAAGCCAGAGCTGGTTAACTGAAGTATTGTTCACATAAAACTGTTCTATTATTGCTCAATGTCACCAGCCAGGCAGTTAAATGGAGTTGTCAGTTATTTATGGTAGGCGTTCTTTTTTGACAAAGCACCGCATACTTCACCAATATTCTGTTTGATTTTTTCCTTTCTCTTTTTCAATCTCTGCTCCTCCGGTGTCTCTTCCTAGATGATGCGGATGTGGACGGGTCACATGGAGGGGAATCTGCAGTTGCTCTTTGTGCTCTTGACTGACTGTTACATCTACCTATTGAGGAAAGGTAACTCTATCTGTTGCTGATGGTGTGGCAGGCGGGAGTTGGGTGTTTTACTCTGAGTGAAACAATATCACCTTGGAGACCAAATCCCATCTCTTTGGTGGTGTGAAAGCTTCGCACTAATGTGTTTAAGGTGATCAAATAAGTCATCCTTTTTTACCATTTACTTCAGCCTTTTGCAGAACACGTTCCACAGTCCTGCTGTCTTTTCAGTTTAGAAGCAAAAGTCTGTGGATTTGGCCACAAACACTTTTCGGGGCGGGAATGTCCGTGTAACCGTGGCTGCGAAGGCAGCCCGCCGTTGGCCGGCAGCGGGATCTTCTAGTCCTGCCATTGTCAACGGGGTTTCCCATTGAATGCACCCGTCACCCCCGTTGCTGGCGGGAAACACATGGCGGTTGTGTGCCTTAATCTGCACAGGAAGATCCCACCGGCATGAACAGCTGGAAAATTCCCACCTTTGTTAATTATTTGGCTGGCGCAAATAATGGCAGCTCTGTTTTCTGTATTGATCACAGCTATTTCTCAGTCCAAGGCTAAGACCAAATGTGGGAAACAACCCAACTTTCAAAAGGAAAAATGTTTGTTATCCTCCATGAATGAATACCCTGCCATGACCATATTGAGATCACTTAAGTGAGATTTTCTTTTAAAGATAGACTGACACCCATGGAGCTGGACAGAGCAAGAATCTGTGTCTTAAATTCAGGTGGGGGAAACAAGGGGCTTGCAAAAGAAAAACAGCACTTCAAAATTTTGTTGGTTGCGATGCCATTGTGTGTAAATAAGAAGAGCACTATTCAGATTGTCTCCAAAATACAACTTAATGTTATACACGGATGGAATTGTGTAAAGAAGAAGCTGTTTGAGCTGTTGCAGTACAAAGTGTGCTGTGAATTGGAATTCCCTGTCTAACGCAATCTGTTGGTCTGTACAGGAGCTGCAGACAAGCCCTATGCAATGGAAGAAGCAGTGTCCTACAATGAACTTGATTACATTTCGGTGAGTTTGCTGCAGAATGCACAGATGTTGATTGTCAGCCAAGGATGGTACTTAACTTAGTTAGGGGTGCCCTTGCCTTTTTATTTCTGCACCTCGCCAGCCCCCTCCACCCTAATATCCCGCCAAGGCTCTCTGAGGAGCTGGGACCGCTTGTGCTGGGCATGCAGGCTTGCTGATACCTGCAGGATTGAATGCCAAGAAAGCTGTGCCTTCAGGATATAATTGATTGGGGAAAATGGCTGTAAAATTGTTATGTGTAAGGGGCACATTACGGTGGTGCAGTGGTTAGCACTGCTGCCTCACAGTGCCGAGGACCCAGGCTCGATCCCAGCCCTGGGTCACTGTCCTTATGGAGTTTGCACATTCTCCCGTGTCTGCGTGGGTCTCGTCCCCACAACCCAAAGATGTGCAGGGTAGGTGGATTGGCCACGCTAAATTGCCCCTTAATTGGAGAAGAAATGAATTGGGTCGTTTAAATTTTAAAAAGGGTTTTGTCTGTGCCATGCATAACAGTGACTTGTGTGTGCCATGCATAACAGTGACAAACCTGTCTGTTAACGTACAAATGTTTTTTGTGAAGCTGCAACAGTTATCAGCTGTGTTGGAGAGAAGGACTGCTGCCCAGTGGGTTGGCTGAAGGTAGAGTACCGCGTAGTTCTAAGAGATTACACTGGGAATTATAAGAGAATACTGTTACATTGTAATGTATGCCTGGATGTTCTCAAAAGGATGAACACAATTCTTTTTTTTCTAGCTCCTGCACATCTAGAAAGCTTTCATAAAGCTATGCAGTACACCATGTAAAAGCAGATTTCATTCTGTTCACTTTGATCTAATTTTACAAAGCCACTTTAATTTTTTTAATGAGCAGGAAAATAAAGATCCTACAAAGCCTCATAGTAGAGCATTACAAATGTAACAGTAATCTCTTGCAATTCCCAGTGTAATTTTTCCCTCTGTTCCTCACTTGGGTCAGTTGTGGTGTTGGATACTCCAGCCTGTGATCTGCTGTGATTCACTCACTCTTCACTGTTAAAGGTGGGGCTCGGTCAGCAGACCATTCAGCTTGTCTGCACCAATCGGCGGAGGCAGTTCCTACTTGACACAGCGGATGAATCTCTTACAGAGTAAGTGCAAGTTGTGGTAATCATAAATAGATAGTACATTACCTCTATATTCCTTCCCGAACCAAACATTGTGACATAAATCGTCTATATTAAATTCAGCTGTCACATATGTTGAGCCCCCCTTTTGATTCCTGTGTTCATACAAGGTACCTCTGTATGTTTGAGTTTGAAATATATATTGAAGATGTCTGCTGCTTTCAGTCAAGCTCCATTATATTATCTTAAGCCTCAAACATGATCTGTAATGATACTGCCATAAACCATTCTCACAGCTGACGTGTCACTAGCTTTTAATGCTTTTCTCAGAGTTTAGAGGTTGTAGATTAGGAGCAGAAATACAGCAATTTAGATCCACGAGCCTGTTCGGCCATTTATTGAGATCATGGCTGATCAGTCACCTAACTCCATCTTTGTCCGTTATCCCTTGACACCTTTGGTTAACAAAAATCTATCGACCTCAATTTTACATTTGATCTTGCATCATTTGTAGAACAGAGTTCCAAACCCCCCCTCAAACATTGCTTGTAGCATTGTTTCTTAATTCATACTGGGTGATGGCTTTTTTTTGTATATGGGTGGCAATCCAATAATCCAGGATTGAAGAAAATATCTGTCTGCAAAATGGTGAAGAAACTTGGTATGTGTACCATCTACTCAGGTATTGCTTTCAATGCCAGCCTGTACTGAGTTAGCTGATCTCAGCCAGAACTGTAAGAAGTGCTCTTGTCTCGGGCAGCACGGTAGCACAGTGGTTAGCACTGCTGCCTCACGGCGCCAAGGTCCCAGGTTCGATCCTGGCTCTGGGGCACTGTCCGTGGGGAGTTTGCACATTCTCCCCGTGTTTGCGTGGGTTTCGCCCCCACAACCCCAGGTTAGGTGGATTGGCCAGGCTAAATTGCCTCTTAATAGGAAAAAATGAATTGGGTACTCTAAATTTATTTTTAAAAAGATGTGCTCTTGTCTTATTTCTAGCTCCTAACTGCTATCCTGTGAACCCTGTTGGGCAGCATGGTAGCATTGTGGATAGCACAATTGCTTCACAGCTCCAGGGTCCCAGGTTCGATTCCGGCTTGGGTCACTGTCTGTGCGGAGTCTGCACGTCCTCCCCGTGTGTGCGTGGGTTTCTTCCGGGTGCTCCGGTTTCCTCCCACAGTCCAAAGATGTGCAGGTTAGGTGGATTGGCCATGATAAATTGCCCTTAGTGTCCAAAATTGCCCTTAGTGTTGGGTGGGGTTACTGGGTTATGGGGATAGGGTGGAGGTGTTGACCTTGAGTAGCGTGCTCTTTCCAAGAGCCGGTGCAGACTCGATGGGCTGAATGGCCTCCTGCACTGTAAATTCTATGAATTCTATGGTGATAATGTGTGTAAAAGTAAAGCAAAGTCGCCATAGTCCCGGATGACCATTCTCCCAGCTGACTTGTCACTAGCTTTTAATGCTTTTCTCCAGAGTTTAGAGGTTATAGAATAGGAATAGAAGTACACCACTTAAGTCCACGAGCCTGCTTAACCATTTATTCAGATCATGGCTGATCAGTGACTGATTTCCCCCCCCCCCCCCCCCCCTTTTGAGGGGGAGAGCTGACTGGTGGTGATTTAATCTGAGGATCACCACACCTCGGGCAAGAGGCAAGGTTGAGAAGGCAGGGCCTTCATGAATAATCTCATCGGTAAATAAAATAGATAATAAATAAATAATCTTTATTGTCACAAGTAGGCTTACATTAGCACTGCAATGTAGTTACTGTGAAAATTCCCTAGTCGCCACATTCCGGCACCTGTTCGGGTACACTGAGGGAGAATTCAGGTGACAAAAGAACAGAGAAACCTTGGGCTCAGCTGTGCTAATGTCCACCTCCACAAATAACACGTTGGCTTTCAAAGTCTGCACATGCTACATGGGAGAGGTATCTGTGGAACTCTATATCAATACAAGTCAACGTCTTTCGGACTGGACGGGAAAAATTTGGATGGGCAAATGAAATTGCTGATATATACCAATATGTATCATCAGTACCAACTGGCTTGTGGTTATAGTGTTGTGATTAATATACCTGGAATACTAAAGGAATGTGCCTGTAACTGAAGTTACCTTGTCTTATTTAATCACAAGTTTTATTTCCATGTCAGTTATACAGTGTATATTTTTATTTTCCTGATGTTTAGGTTTTTCCTCACTGCTTTGAGATCTGCCATGATTAAGGGCTGCAGAGAACCCCCATACCCCAGCATCCTTACAGATGCAACCATGCAGAAACTGGCACTAACCAAATTTGTGGCCCAAGAGTCAAGATGTGAGGTAATGTGGTAACAGCTGGATTATATTCTGCCTGATGGTGTCATGTTGGGTTTCTCTGCTGGTAAAATAGCAATACTAGTGTTTGCGATTCAATATTGAAGCAGCCTGTGCCCATACGCAGTTAGACCTGGGCAACATTTCATTGACTCGTACCGTTTGTACCACAGAAGTGGCAGGCAATGACCCTCTCCAACAAGAGATAATCCAACCATCTTCCAATGACATTCAGTAGTATTACCACCGCTGAATCCCCTACTACCAACGTCCTGGGGGTTAGCATTGAGCAGAAACTGAATTGGACCAGCCATATAAAATCTGTGGTTACAAAAGCAGGTCAGAGGCTGGAAATACTACGGAGAGTAACTCGCCTCCTGACTCCCGAAAGCCTACCCACTGTCTCTCTAAGACACAAGTTAAGGCTATAATGGAATACTCTGCACCTGCCTGGATGAGCAACACTCATGAAGCTCAACACCACTGAGGTCAAAGCAGTCCATTTGATTGACACCTCACCCACCACCTCCAACATCCACTCCCTGCACCGCCAACACACAGTGGCTGCCGTGTGTACCAGCTACAAAATGAACAGCAGAAACTCACCAAGGCTCTTACAGCATCTACCAAGCCCACAATCTCTACCACCAGAAGGACAAGGTGATGGGAACACCATCACCTGCAAGCTCCCTCCAAGCCACACCCCGTCCTGACTTGAAACTATCCATTCCTTTACTGTTGCTGGGTCAAACTCCTGGAAGCCCCTTCCTAACCTAACGGCATGGACTGCAGCAGTTCAAGAAGGTGCCTCACCACTACAATCTCGAGGGCAATTACGTATGTGCAAGAAATAATGGCCAAGCCAACAATACACTCCTCTATGAACGAATACATTTTTTAAAAGTCAAACAACACAAGAATGAGCACAAGGGCTACGGCTCCTTCAGGTCTTGTGATGGGAGGGGGACAGACAGGGTTCCATTTCATTTAAAATACCGATAATCTGACCTTAATGATGGGAAAGTGAGCGGAGATGGGAAAGAGAAATCAGGGGAGTGAGAATGTCTTTGAGAAACCAAGATGAGAGGCCAAGGCCTTTAGTGCAGCACTATCAAAGTTGTGGTAAATTAGCATTCATGAAGTAACAAAAGCTTGGTATTTTTTTAAAAACTTGGAGAAAATGAGAACAAGGGAGATGAGGGGCGAAATTCTCCCCCTAACGGCGGGATGTCCGCCGACTGGCGCCAAAGCCGGCGCCAATCAGACGGGCATCGCGCCGGCCCAAAGGTGCGGAAGGCTCCGCATCTTTGGCGGCCTAGCCCCAACATTGAGGGGCTAGGCCGACGCCGGAGGGATTTCCGCCCCGCCAGCTGGCGGAAATGGCGTTTGTTTCCCCGCCAGCTGGCGCGGAAATGCGGTGCATGCGCGGGAGCGTCAGCAGCCGCTGTCAGTTTCCCAGCGCATGCGCGGGAGCGTCAGCGGCCGCTGTCAGTTTCCCGCGCATGCGCAGTGGGGAGAGTCTCTTCTGCCTCCGCCATGGTGGAGGCCGTAGCGGAGGCGGAAGGGAAAGAGTGCCCCCACGGCACAGGCCCGCCCGCGGATCGGTGGGCCCCGATCGCGGGCCAGGCCACCGTGGGGGCACCCCCCGGGGTCAGATCGCCCCGCGCCCCCCCCCCCCCCCCCCCCCCAAGGACCCCGGAGCCCGCCCACGCCGCCTGGTCCCGCCGGTAAATACCAGGTTTGATTTACGTCGGCGGGACAGGCAATTCCTGGGCGGGACTTCGGCCCATCCGGGCCGGAGAATCCAGCGGGGGGTCCCGCCAACCGGCGCGGCCGGATTCCCGCCCCCGCCCAATCTCCGGGAGCGGAGACTTCGGCGGGGGCGGGATTCACGGCGGCCAACGGCCATTCTCCGACCCGGCGGGGGGTCGGAGAATGACGCCCCTGGAATCTTGCAGTTTTATAATTTTGCATTAGACAAGACGGAATGATGAATCAGAATGCAGAGCAGAAGATGATCAAGCAGTGCAGTATATTTGACAATGGAAGGTGGCAAAGAAGCAACTTGGAAACTAGAGGGAAGAAGAAGGATCAGAAGAGATTTTTAAACAATTGTTTCCTGTGCAAGTGTCTGCTTTCCACTAGTATTGTTGCATTCGCTGTTGTGCCTGACTCTCATGGATGTGTTTACAGGTGTCTGAAGTGACCATCCATCTTTACAGTTTGATTCACTGGGAAGATCCCATGGATGTAACAGCAGGACCCCAGAGGAGCCTCTACATGGCACATGCAAATGCAGTTACAAAAGAAGGAATTCTGCATTATAAGGCCGGCACCAGTTATTTGGGCTCGCCAATCTGGAAGGCCTCCTATGTAGTCCTCAGGTGAGACTCTCTCATCTCTGCATTTAAAATTGAAGACCACACCCAATTTATCTCATTGGTGGAATCTGGTAACCTGTTGGATATATTTAACGAGAAGGTTTTTTAAAATGTCTTGCACACGCAACTCTGTGGCACAGAGAGATCAGGGTGTCTTGGTGCCTGACTCACAAAAGGTTAGTGTGCAGGGACAGCAAATGAGTAGGAAGGTATTTGTAACATTATTGTTTATTGCAAGAAGAATGAAATACCAAAGTAGGGACGTTTTGCTACAGTTATACAGAGCATTCGTGAGACCACATCTGGAGCAGTGTGTTTAAAAACCAAAAATGTTGGAACAATCCCGTCTGGCAGCATTGGTGGGGAGAGAGAGAAACAGAGTTAATATTTCAAGTCCAATATAACTCCAGATCTGAAGAGAGGTAGGAATGTGATGGGTTTTATGGTGTTGAAAAGGGAGGAATGGGGTCGGTGGAGCAAGATAGAAATTCACGGATAGGTTAGAGGGTGGGGGAGATGAAATATAGTATATTACAGTTTTGATCTCCTTACTTAAGGATGTAAATGTGTTAGAAGCAGTCAGAGAAGGTTTATTCGACTAATTTGTAGGATGAAGGAGTCATCTTGTAAGAAAAGGTTGGACTGGTTGGGCCTGTGTAACCATTGGAATTTAGAAGAACAAGAGGTGATCTTATAAAAACATAGAAGAGGGCACTGGACAGGTGGATGTTGAGAGGATGTTTCTCCTTGTGGGGGTGTCTGGAATTAGGGGACACAGATTAAATGTTAGGGGTTCTCCCATTTAAGACTGGGGTGACGAGAATTATTTCCTCCAGAGAGCAGTGGAGGCTGGTTCACTGAATATTTTTAAGGCTGACTGAGAGATTATTAATTGACAAGGGAGTCAATGGGTATAGGGGGTAAACTGGAAAGTAGAGTTGTGGCTGCAATTTGATTAGCGATCTAATTGAATAGTGGAGCAGACGCAAGGGGCTGAAAGGTCTACTCCTCCTAATTTACATGTACATACATAGTAAATATTTATAACTAACATGATTTCTACTTTATTCCCATTTCTTTCCTTCCTTCCCATCCTCTTCTGTAAGCACTAACTCTTGGATATTAGCAACCGACCATTACCTCCCTTGTGGCTGTGCTTGTTGCGTGAGTCGCAACATGTAGTATAAAATGAGCTGCTTGTCCATGGGTGGCATCATAGCCTACGCAATCAGAGCCCTCACTCAGCGTCCTCGTGTGTGTATTACTACAATTGGCTAATTTTGTGTATTTGTCTCCTATCGCAATGGGGCGGAGAGTGCCTTGGCTAACACCCGTAACTCAACAAGGCCTGGATTGAATCCGAGGTCAAGCTAGCACTGGCAGAGCTGCATTTATAGCCCATCCAGTATTAGTGGTAGGTCACCTTTGAGCTTCTGCAGTCCTTGTGCTGTTGTTGCTCCCATAATAGTGTCAAGTAAGGAAAATTGGGGGCCTAGTTTAGCTCGGTTGGCTAGACAGCTGGTTTGGGATTCTTAGCGAGACCAACAGCGAAGGTAGCATTGTGGATAGCACAATTGCTTCACAGCTCCAGGGTCCCAGGTTCGATTCCGGCTTGGGTCACTGTCTGTGCGGAGTCTGCACATCCTCCCTGTGTGTGCGTGGGTTTCCTCCGGGTGCTCCGGTTTCCTCCCACAGTCCAAAGATGTGCAGGTTAGGTGGATTGGCCATGATAAATTGCCCTTTGTGTCCAAAATTGCCCTTAGTGTTGGGTGGGGTTACTGGGTTATGGGGATAGGGTGGAGGTGTTGACCTTGGGTAGGGTGCTCTTTCCAAGAGCCGGTGCAGACTCGATGGGCCGAATGGCCTCCTTCTGCACTGTAAATTCTATGAATTCCCGTACTGGCTGAGGTTGTTCATGAAGGCCCCGCCTTCTCAACCTTGCACTTCGCCTGAGGTGTGGTGATACCCAGTTTAAATCACCATCGGTCAGCTCTCCCCATCAAAAGGGGAAAGCAGCCTATGGTCATCTGGGACTATGGCGACATCACTTTAGTGTCAAGTAGGGAATCTTACAATTCTAACCTAGTGACCAGTACAGAGATTTTATATGCCCAAGTCAGAATAGTTTGTGGCTTGGGATAGGCGAGATCTTAGTGATGGTGTCCTTACAACATTGCTGTTCTTGCCTTTGTCTTTGGTAGGGATCATTAGCCTGTGTCTTCACCGAGTGAACCACAGAGTGGGGACTACTTTAAATGCTGTCTGACCACTTGTGAGATAAATTTAAAAGCTACTTGAGCCAGCATGATGTATATGGGATGTATACTGTACTTACATCCTATAATGACATTTGCTTTTCCTCACACTCACTTTCATGTTGAGCTGTTACGATCCAGTTGAGGTTACCTGTTACAAAGCACCACTGTTTGGTTCCCCTAGCATTGTATGTTATGACGCAAAATGATGCAGCTTGTGATAATAATGTGGACTTTGTTGTGATTAAGAAATTGTTGAACTTTTCACAGAAAGATATCTATCTGGAGAAAAAGATTGTAAATGTCCCATCTCTCCATATATTTTAAAAAATATATAAATTTAGAGTACCCAATTCATTTTTTCCAATTAAGGGGCAATTTAGTGTGGCCAATCCACCTAGCCTGCACATCTTTAGGTTGTGGGGGCGAAACCCACGCAAACACGGGGAGAATGTGCAAACTCCACACGGACAGTGACCCAGAGCCGGGATTGAACCTGGGACCTCGGCGCCGTGAGGCAGCAATGCTAACCCACTGCGCCACCGTGCTGCCCGCATCTCTCCATATCTAAGGAAGGATATGGTTGTATTGAAGGTGATCCAGCACTGATTCAGTAGATTGGTTCACTGGGATAGGAGGGTTATCCTCTGATGAGGGAATGAGTAAATTGAGTTTTGAAATTTTGAACAATGAGATTTGATCTCATTGAAACATGAACGTTCTTGGAGGGGCTTGACAGGGCAGACACTGAGCAGTTGTTTCCCCTGTTTGGGGAACCAAGAACATGAGCATAGCCTCAAGATAAGGAGCGATCTTTTAGGACTAAGATGAGAAATGCCTTCATGCAGAGGATTGTGGATCTTTGGCATTATCAGAGGGTTGTAGATGCTCCATCATTGAGTATCTTTAAGACGGAGTTGGACAGACCTCAGGAAATCGAAGGGCATGGGTGCCTGAGAAAATGGAATTGAGGCAGAAGATCGACCATGATGGAGCTGGCCCAAGGGACTATATTGTTCTTTACATAAAGAGCCAGAGGAGGCCATTCAGCCCATCGAACCTGCGCCACCATTCATTTTTTAAAATTTAGAGTACCCAATTCATTTTTCCCAATTAAGGGGCAATTTAGCGTGGCCAATCCATCTAGCCTGCATATCTTTGGGTTGTGGGTGCAAAACCCACGCAAACACGGGGAAAATGTGCAAACTCCACAAGGACAGTGACCCAGAGCCAGGATCGAACCTGGGACCTCGGCGCCACGACGCAGCAGTGCTAACCACTACACCACCGTGCTGCCCTCTGCGCCACCATTCATGTTGGTTAATTATCTAACTCAATAGCCTGATCCTGTCTTCCGCCATATCCTTTATCCCCTTCGCCCCAAGTGCTATATCTAACCACTTTCTTGAAAACATTGTGTTTTGGCCTCAACTGCTTCTGTGGCAGTAAATTTCACAGGCTGCCCACTCTCTGGGTGAAGATATTTCTCTTCATCTCTGTCCTCGATGGTTGACCCCCATATCCTCAGACTGTGACTTCTGGGTACCCCCACCATTGGGAACATTCCTTCTTGCATCTACTCTGTCTAGAACTGTTGACAGTCTGGGAAACCTTCTCTGCACTCCCTCTATAGTAAGAACATCCTTCCTCAGATGAGGGGACCAAACTGCACACTCTATTCCAGGTGTGGCTTCACCAAGACTCCTGTACTCGAATCCTCTCGCTATGAAGGCCAACATACCATTTGCCTTCTTTACTGTCTGTTGCACCTGCATGCTTACCTTCAGCAACTGGTGTACGAGGGTGCCAGGTCTCGTTGCATATTCCCCTCTCCTAATTTATGGCCTTTCAGATAATCTAAATTCTCATTTTTACTACCAAAGTGGATAAGCTCACATTTATCCAAATTATACTGTATCTGCCATTCATTTGCCCACTCACTAAAGTTGTCCAAATCATTCTGAAGGATCTCTGCATCCTCTTCTCAGGTCGCCCTCCCACCCAGCTTGTGCTTTAAGTTCACACGTGGGACTTTGTTGAAACCCTTTTGAAAGTCCAAATAAACCACATCCACTGGCTCCCCTTCATCAATTCTACCAGTTTCATCCTCGGACAATTCCAATAGATTTATGAAGCATGATTTCCCTTTCATAAATCCATGCTGACTCTGTCAAATCCTGCCACTGGTGCTAACCACTGTGTCACTGTGCTGCCCAAGGAAACCTCCAGGAACTGTTCCAGAGTTGATAAAATCTTAGAAGATGATCACCAATGCATCCATTATTTCTAGATCCACTTCATTAAGTATTCTAGGATGTAGATTATCAGGATCCAGGAATTTATCAGCCTCCAATCCCATTTCTCTACTAATACTGATCTCCTTCAGCTCCGCCCTCTCATGAAATCTTGTGTTCCCCAATATTTCTGCTATGTATTTTGTGTCCACCTTTGTGGAGACAGAACCCAAGTGTGTATTTATTTGGTCAGCCGTTTCTTTGTTTCCCAGTATAAATTCCTCCGTCTCTGACTGTTAAGGCCCTTTTCTCTTCACCAATCTCTTTCTCTTCATGTACCTGTAGAAACTTTTACAGTCAGTTTTTATATTCCTCGCAAGCTCACTCTCGTACTCTTATTTTTCCCATCTTAATCAATCCCTTGGCCCTACTTTGCTGAATTTTAAACTGCTGTTGGCCAATGTGTATGCTTCTTGGATCTAATACTATCCTTAATTTTCCTCGTAAGCCATGGTTTGGCCACCTTTCCCGTTTTACTTTTGCGCCTGGCAGGAATAAACAATTGTTGCAGTTACCCATGCGCTCCTTGAATGTTTGCCATTGTCTATCTACTGTCATCCCTTTAAGTAATGTTTCTCAATCCATTATGGCCAGCTCGCTTTTCATCGTAGTTTCCTTTATTTAGATTCAGGACCCTAGTCTCAGAATGGCCTACGTCACTCTCCACCTTGATGAAAAATTCTATCATATTATGGTCGCTCATCCCCAAAGGGTCTTGCACAACTAGTTTGCCAATTATTCCTTTCTCATTGCACAATACTCCGTCTAGGATGGCTTGTTCCTCAACATATTGATCCAGAAAACCATCCTGTATACACTCCAGGAATTCCTCGCCTACCTGTGCAGGACCGGGACTGATGTCCCGCTTGCTAGAGTGGTTGGGTAGGGTTTAAACTCCAATGGCAGGGGGATGGGAACCTATGCAAGGAGTCAGAGGAGGGGGCAACACGGACAAAAACAAAAGGCAGAAAGGGGAATAAGGAACGTGATGGGTAGAGAAACCAAGGGCCAGATTCAAACAGGGCCCCTGTCAACAATAGTGGAAACAGGACAAGTAATGCTAAAAAGACAAACATTTAAGGCTTTGTGCCTTAACATGTGGAGCATTCACAATTCGGAGCATTTGAAATTTTAGCCAGCCTTTCTGCTATCATTGTGTTGAGGGAAGTAGCTGGTCTCTGCCATTCTATTGATGAAGTTGTTTTATTTCTACAGCAACGGGATCCTCTATCAGTACCCTGACAGGATAGATGTGACACCGCTTATGTCAGTAAACTTGGCGTAAGTAGTTGTGGGGAGGTTGTGCACTTGTTTCTCTGTTTTTATTCTCCTCTCTGACTCTGTGTGTCCCTCTCTTCTTTTTTCTTTTGCCTGTTCATGCTGATGTTGGGAAGCACAAATGATGTTGAAAATCTAAATTATGTGATCCCAAGTTAGAGCCAGCCATTTCCCACCAAAGTTGTTGAGCTTGGGGACTGATTGTTAATTTCAACAATGAGGTCAAAGGAGTTTTGTTAGGCAAGTGTAGTAAAGCTTACGGAACCAAGGCAGATGGTTGGAGTTAAGATACATCAGGCATGACCTAATGGAATGGAAAGCCAGACTCAAGGGACTGAATCATCTACCCAGTTTCTAATAAGCAAGCCCAGTCCCAAGCATTACTAAATTGTTGCAACTAGGATCAATATTGCTTAAAAACTTGAGCTCCTGAAACTGGATAACATGTAGGTCGTCAAGATGTAAAATATAGCTGAGTTAGCAAGAGAGAGAGACTAACCCAATGAGTCAACTAATTTAGGATGATGAGTAACAGAGCTTACAGACTAGGGAAGTTCTCTGTTCAGTGCACTGGTCTCAGCAGGTTTGCTACTTGTTGCATGAAGTATGAAGCCAGGAGGGGGTGCTGAATCTGAGGAAACAGTTTGGAAACCATAAAAGTAATTGAACACAAAACTGCAAATGGGTGAAACAGTGGCAGAGGAAATATAATATGGTTAATTTGTCAAGTACTGATATAAGCACTTCATGAATGGTGTTGAGATAAGAATGAAGTTGAGCATCTGGATTTCTTAGTTAACCTGTTTTGCCTGTCTTTGGAGAATAGCAACCACTTAAACCAATGGAATACTGAATTATATGACCAAAGCAGCTAGATGCCCCACACAAGCTTTAGTGCCCTGGCCAGATCACACTTATTTTGAGTACTAGTCACTGAGCCATGAGAGACATTCAGGCTGTGGAGACAATGCAGCGAAGAGCTTCAAGGCTGCCCCCCTTGTACCAATGGCACTCACCTGAATGAATGTATAAGGGAAACGTTAGCTTATCGGCAGGCAACTGAGAAGGGACCTTACTGAGTAGACAAGTTAGACAAGAAGAATCTAGAATATTAGTATATGCTAAACCCTAATGACAGGACAAGGCAGCTTTGGGTCCAAACTTGTAAAAGTGATTTATCACATGCCACAGTTTTTTTTACACAGAGTGATCAATGTATTTTCTGGACTTCCAGGTAATGTAGTGGAGACAAAAACCTTGGAATTATGGAAGATTGGAATTATTGGAATTCCAGTTGGGTGGCACAATGGATCTTTCTGGGTAAACGGACCGTGACTGGCTGCCTCCATCTTGTGACCACATAAATCAAGAACAGCCATTTCAGCACAGATTTGTATTGATTGGACTTGTAGAAACAAAACTTTATTTCTGTATTTTGTATCTTGATAACTGGGAGGAACCCCAACCTCTAACAAAAAACAGTAGAAATCTCTGGCAGGTACAAACCTTCCATTCATCCCAGCTGTTAGATTGTTTTAGCACAGTCCGACTGATTTTGATGGACCTCCCTTGCTGTTTATATTATAGTGGAGAGCAATGTGGAGGCTGTCGGAGGTCCAGCACAACCGAGCGACCCCACACATTCCAGGTGATTCTGACAGAGCGCCTGACTTTGGAACTAAGTGCCGAGAATGAGGAGGAGATGGCAGACTGGATGCAGCACCTCTGCCAGGCAGTGTCAAAAGGGGTGAGTGAACTTGAGATGTAGTGAGATCCCAGTCACAAAATGCACTGGGTGATTGACTAGGATAGGCTATTCCATCCTTTATTTGTTATGCTCCACCTACTTTAGGCTTCATTCTGTAGCACTGTTTTGACACCTTCTGTAACTAGGAGCATTAGATACTGTAATTCTACCTGCAAAACACTATACCTTCTACTAATGGGGATTCTTTATTCTTTCTCTCCAAGGCTAGTCTGTAGTCCATAGGCACAGGGCACTCCCCAGATCTCTCTCATATGGCCATTCTTCATTGTAAAATCTGCTAGTGACTGGTGGCAAGATAATGACAGGTGGCATTTTAGACTAAAATATCAAAACCAGTCCTAAGCCTATCCTTGCCCAACATCCAGACATTTTCACTTCATCAGGAATCACTAGACTCTGATCAGGTTTTGGGATCCCCAGGGTTTGTAAAGATCAATGGGTCTGCTGTGCTGGCTGAGATCAACTCATTCAGTGTCACCCTGAGAAATACTTTTAAGCTTTTGAGGGAAGTGGAGCATTTAGGGATTTTTTTTTTTTTGAACATTTTTAAAGTGTTAAATGTTTTTATTGGGTATTCACATCTTATATTTCACAATTCATAAATGTCCAATTACGGGGTGGCACGGTGGTGAAGTGGTTAGCACTGATGCCTCGTGGTGCTGAGGATCCGAGGCTAAATTGCCCCTTAATTGGGTAAAAAAGAATTGGGTACTCTAAATTTATTTATTTTAAATAAAAATAAATGACCTATTACAAAACCGCACAAAAAAGGAAAATACAAAAAAGACAAACCGGACTCAGCACTTATATTTTCAGGCAATTGTCTTCTCTCCCGCTGTGGTCGTGGCCCCCCCCCCTTAGTCGGCCTAAGTCTGTTATAATCCCCAGTGTGGTCAGAGCACATACTTACAGGTTTCTATTTACAGTTTAGTTTGGGTTGCTGTCTACGAACAGATCTTGGAACAAATTGATGAACTGTTTCCATGCCCTGTGGAAGCTCTCTGCCAACCCACAGATGGCAAATTTTATTTTCTCCTGCCTGAGAAATCCCGCCAGGTCGGTCAGCCAGTCAGCAGCTTTGGGTGGCGCTGCCAATCGCCAGCCGAGCAGAATTCTCTGGCAGATGATCAGGGAGGCACGGGTAGGGTGTCAGTCCCCCTTCCCGTAAAGAGGTGACTTTTAAAGTGTGTATGGTCCGTACAATCTTTTGATCTGCAGTAAATGGTGGCACAAGTATAAACTTTGCTTTGCCTGACTCTGCCAACAGTCAGAGTTGTACCAGAATTACAAAAGGGAATTCATGCACTGAGGCTGAGTACTCCTGATGGGTCTATAGTTTATGCAAAATGTTGCTCTCTTCTGTGTTATGACTTGCAAGTGAATAAAAGGGTGACTATGCAACTGCTATTGGGTAACCATTATGCTGACCTACTGGGCAATTATAGACATCATTTAATTGTGATCTTGTAAAATAATTTGTTTTAGTCCCCCCTGCTGTGCTCAATTCTTTATAACAGGATAACATGGCGCTATCTGCCATTGGTGGCTTTCCAAAGGCTTGATATTTTTAAGTACTCACAAATTTATCTATGTACCAGAGACAGTGTACAATGGTGTGTGACAATGACCTGTGCTAAATAACAGGAAATTTGTGGTGTCATTCATATCATTCACTATGTGCCAACTGCCATGACTGATTGGTGGTGAATTTGATTCTTGAGTAGATAGGAGAGACTGATTTTAGACTTTGGCGCCTATACTCTGATGCTTTTTTATTTGCAATTGAGTTCAAAATAGCCATAAATTCCCTCTTGTTATGAAAGAGGTTTTTAGCATGTTAACTGTTGTCTTGTCAGATCATTCCCCAGGGTGTTGCACCCTCTCCGTGCATCCCATGCTGCCTTGTTGTGACTGACAGGATGGTGATAACATGTCATGAGGACTCTCAGACCAACTTCTTCCGATTATTGGGCAGCACTGAGATAACTAATGTCAGCAGTGTCTCCACTGGCCCAAGCGGAGAGTACTGTCTAATGGTGAGTAATACTATAACATCCTATACTTTCAAACCTTCTTGTTAGAAAATTTGTTTCTGCCAATTTTTGTCCCTGCCTCTGCTCCTAAGGTGCTCACTGTTGCTGGGGTACAGTTCCTTGGGTGTCCTCTTGATATCCCTAGTTTACAGTATGGTGGTGAAGTGAAGATTTTAATCTAGAAGATCGTGGGGTGGGAGGGACCCCAAGGAGCTGGCGACTAATCCTTTCCTTACAACTCGGTGAGAAAGTTATCCATAATCTGAGACGCTTTAAGAGTATGGCTCCAGCCCTGCAGTTCAGTTCTGTAACTGCACCTTATTGAAGCCATGAAGCCTGTGCTGGGTCAGTTGGTACAGAATGAAGGGACAGTCCTAATCATTACAGCTTTTAAAATTTCCCTTCCTAACAAAACTAGAGGTCAAAATTTATTAGTGTTTCACCTGGAAAAGTAAAGATTACTGAAGCATCAGAGCGCCTGTCTGTAAACATTCACTGGGCACGTAGTACAAGATCACCCGCCCTTCCTCCCAGATGTGAAATGGCTGGTCTCTACTCTGCTCGGGTTACAATCAGACTGCATCATATATTATGGGCATCCCTGCTCCATGATGGACTGCCGTGGGACTTGAATGCTGTGGCATTATGCTCACGTGTGTTTGTTTTCTTAATGGAAGTTTCCAAAGTCCCAGAGGACCATTGGCTATTCTCACCTCGGAGAGAGCGCTGACTGGTGGTGATTTAGCCTATGGGTCACCTTACCTCAGGTTAAGGTTGAGAAGGCTGAGCCTTCATGGATAATCTCAGCCAGTACGGGAATTGAACCTGTGCTGTTGGCATTGCTCCACATCACGAAACAGCCGTCGAGCCATTTAAGCTGTTTTTTTAATACTCGCTAAAGCGGTGAACCCCTGCCAGTGTGATTGATTCAGCTAAATGATCCAGTTGTGATTGTGCTGAATTAACGATAAGAACTTATTTTTAAATGAGCTTTTTTTTTTTTCTATTTTTGCCTGTAGATGTCGAAAGAAGGAATTATAGAGGCAAGCCGCAAACTGCATTGCTAGTCTTGCAAACCTGCTGAAAGCTTGGTTAGCTTGTAATCAGAACCAACCCCAGCAGTTAGCAAACACACAATAAATAGCTTCCAATAATCTTACTCCACAGACAGGAACATTGGAAAGAACAGAACAGAAATAGGACACCCTTCACCCATTCTGTGTTTCAGTTAGATCATAGCTGATCTATATTTAATGCCATTTTCTTGCTGTCCAGGATAGTGTGAGTCAAAGAAGAGCTGTATTATAAATTGGATATAAAACCCTGTTCATCAAAAAAGTGTTCTGTAACCGCTCGCATACACACACTATTCACCAATAATTTAATATCTCTTGAAGGCCAGTTAATCATCTCTTGTGCTGCTATCTCCTTGCACTTTATCCTCATTTATTCCATTGTATTCTAGGAGCTGGCCAGCGATCAGAAGTCTGCTCCTTGGTTCCTGTATTTCAGTTGTGCTGAGGAACTACAACATTTTCTTGATGCACTGAATGGTGCGTGGAGGGAGATCTACCAGGTGAGCTGAAAATGTGCAGAATATTTAACCTACCTGCAGCAGGAGTTAACAACATTCCACCTGCCACAGCACTTATCATGGAGATAATCAATCCTTGACCTTCTGTGGTCATCAAGTTTAACTAGCTGTCAGGAGGAGCTCCCCTGGTGACAGCAGATTAATGCAATATGTAGTCTGGTACTGAGCATTGAAAACAGGGAAGTCTCTAATTCAGTCCTCCTGATTGGAGTTGTTAGCTGATCTCAGCTGTGATAATGGGGCTCTTTATTTAGCCTCAAATGCCCCCCCCCCCCCCCCCCCCAACTTTCAAGGTTTGAGATGGGAGAAGGTTGGCCAGGTACCTGCTCATGATTGCTCTTCCAATATCTCCAACTATAATTTGTATGATCTACAGATGAGGTTTAGACTTGATTATGTTTCTTGCTTTTTTCCTCAATAGTTCTGCATTCTGACTTATGCTGAGTGTCCTTTTCAGGTGGATCTACCTCTGAAGCCACTTCAGGATCCCTCCATTCAGAAGAAATGCACCGAAGCAGTCCTGCTTATTCGGGCCATGTGGCAGCGAAGCGACAGTTTATCCCGAGGACGTGCTGAGCGTGATCCATGGTGTTGAACGCTTTGGAACCCCGGCCATGTGGTGCAGGAATGCTGCAGGCATCACTCGCTCACTTCTGTGTTTCCGGATATTGTGTCCGACTGAACGCACAATGTTACTGGAGGTGTAAAGAGGAATTCAGGAGGTGTAAAGGAAATAGTACCAATCCAAATACACAAGCCCACAAGTCTTTGGAAAT
Source organism: Scyliorhinus torazame (assembly GCF_047496885.1). Lineage (NCBI taxonomy): Eukaryota > Metazoa > Chordata > Chondrichthyes > Carcharhiniformes > Scyliorhinidae > Scyliorhinus > Scyliorhinus torazame. The sequence goes on from NC_092722.1 coordinate 38,116,730, forward strand.
CCCTCAACAGTGTCAGTTATTGGAAAAGGTGAAGAGAAGAGAAACAGCAGAGGTCTTGAATGGAAACCCGCCTATTGAGCTGGGTAGGAAATGTACTTCCATACTTCAGATTGTGAAACATCTGTATTCTCGATGAATCTGTCTCGCTTCACTAAGAAGTATTGACTATCCCATCTCTGAAAGCTTGTGGTCTAACTGCACGGATGTCTCCAGCATTGAGTATTTATGAAGAAACTATTGGACAAAATCAATTTCTTTCTTCTCGAGCGAAGTACAACTAGTGTAAAGACTAAGGAAGCCTGAGAAACACTTCTCTCCGAAACACTACCTTTTGTTGCTGGGTGGCCCACCTCTGCCTCTAGTATGGAGCAAAGCGACCTTTCCAATGTTATCACATACCAGGCTCTGAACACATGTCTTGAGCTTCAGTTGTCACATCTGTATCTGAATGATTTGGGGATTTTTTTTTTTACTCCTTGTAGCCCTGATGTCAGTGACTAAAAAGACTGAACATCATCATCTGATATATAGCCATCGGCATCAGATCTTTCCAGAACTTTAGCAAGTCATTTTTATAGACGAATGCTTTTATTAATACTTGTACTATTTAGATCTGACTGCACACCAGTCACTTTTCAATGGCACCTCTTAATGTCTAATCTGTAAATAAGTTTGAACGATGTGCTCCCCTGACGTTAGTGTCTATAACAGCTTAGTTTGTGTTCTCCTTCCTAGTAAATAGTGAATCTTGCACAAGATAGTTTGTTAATGGAGTCTCTCGTCCTGTCCAGATCTGGTGAAGCAACCACTGGATCCTCTCCTTTAATTCTAGACTGTATTGGATGCTGTTTAAATGAAAGTCTACAATGACCAATTGGATTGGATAACATCTACACCAGACTGACCGCCTTTTTACTTCCCAGTTAGTTATCCGGAGTTGGATTTTCCCAGTATATATCTGAAAGATTGTGTGTAAGAAATGTCAGGAAGAAGACGATTGTCGATCCGTAACTCAAAATAGATATTGTGGTTTGTTAATCCTGTCACAAGAGCAGAGTTTACTCCAGCAATATCTTGTGTATTTTCATAAACAGTTCAGTCAGTTGAGGCAGCAGCTTCCAAACTGGAAGCAGTCCCATTGCTGAGATTGTAGTATTGTAATAGTGTGCAGATGACAGCAGTGTGCAATACTGTTTCCAAGAATTCTTGCAGAACAATAACCTCTACAGCGGCATGTCTGGAGGCCTCATAGGTAAAGGCACCAACTGTTGTGCCACTAACCCTTCCATATAGGCCAAAAGGCCCAAGTCTGTGCTGACCTAGCAAATCTGTGCTGTCATCAGCCAGTTATTATCTATGTAACAAAACCATATAAAACTTTCATATTCTTTTGCTGCCATTGGGTGCTGTGACGCCATTAGTATATAGTATAGTGTTGGCGTCCCCATCTCAATGTTATATTAGCTTTTTGTAGTCTATCTGTTCATTAGCTCACCTGAGTATTCTTAGTTCCTGTGAATGGAGCAGTGAATGTGGACATTGTCTTCAGTTTTTTTTTCTTGCAATTCGCAGTTCCTGAATTCTGGAGAAATGTGGGAATGTTCCGAATTTAAGTGGAATTTGTAGTTTGGACAGTTAATAGTTTTGCAGCTTAATGTAAACCTATCCCTGTTTGTTAGCATGCTAATCATATACAGTCTTCTGTTCTGTAATTGAGGATTATATTTCACCCTGGTGACGCAAGATTTTTTAAAAATTCATTCATTGCTGGCTGGGCCAGTATTTATTGCCCATCCGTGATTGCCCACATTGGAGCTGGATCATATGTAGGCCAGAGCAGGTAAGGATGGCAGATTTCCTTCCGTAAAAGACGTAGTGAACCAGATGGTTGTTTATGATAATCGACAATGGTTTTGTGGTCACCATTATACTTATCATTCCAGAAGTTTTATTGGATTCAAATTTCACCATCTGCCACGGTGGGATTTGAACCCTGTTCCCCACAGCATTACCGTGCATATCTGGATTGCTAGTCCAGTGACAATATCACTACGCCACTGGCTGCCGAAGATGGATCACTTAATGAGCTACTGGGCCTATATAATTATAACCACCCAGAGCTAACACCCATGAAACCAACATCTTTGGGATCTTTATCACAGCAATAATCAATACCCTGTACCCCAGCAATGTTCATGCTCTCAGACTCTGTATTTTAGTATAAGCGCCTTCAGGATAGGAATGTGGAGGGCAGCACGGTGGTGCAGTGGTTAGCATTACTGCCTCACAGTGCCGAGGTCCCAGTTCGATCCTGGCTCTGGGTCACTGTCCGTGTGGAGTTTGTACATTCTCCCCGTGTTTGCATGGGTTTTGCCCCCACAACCCAAAGATGTGCAGGCTAGGTGGATTGGCCACGCTAAATTCCTTAATTGGGAAAAAATGAATTGGGTACTCTAAATTTATTTTTTAAAAGGATAGGAAGGTGGGGAGAAAACTAGTCATTTTCTTTTAAAGTCACTAATTCCTCTAATCAAACTCTATCTGACCTTCCCCAGTGTTTAAACAAAGCATTAGTGGCAACCCTTCTGAAGATAACTGAGAAATATTTAACTCTTATAATCATTGTTGCTGAACTACTCAAACTCGATTGGTCAATTCAAAGATCATCTGAATAAACTCTGGTTAGCGAAGGTCAAACCACAAAGCCTGTAATCCCATTGTTTTCTACACATGAATGGACAGAAAGAGTTGCATTCAATTGTGGGGGAGTGGGATAAGGGAGCATGATGCAAAGAGAACATTTAGAACAGCAGAAATTCTAAGCAGTGCACAGTGCTAGGTTCTTATATACATAGTCACAGCCATTTAAAATGCAAGCACTTCAGTCAATATGCAGGAACGTGTGGAATAGTCACCAGGGGAGAACGATAGAGGAAAATGTTCTGACTTGTGTGATGGGGAGACTTTTTTTTTCTCTGGGTGGACAAGTAGGTTAGGTTGAAATGACCTTCCTCAATAGCCATATGTTCTTGTGTGAAGCCTATTAATTCATCGCCTTAATTTATTTGACTATTGGCACTTCACCCCAGCCTTATACAGCTGAAGAATGCTTTCTCAAGGCACTCCCCAGGTCTGGAAAGGCAGAATGTAGAATTGTATTGCTGCATGATGTACATGATGCACAGCACAAACTATACAACACCCACCATAACACTTTACTGATGTCCTGTAAATTGGGGTGAACTGGATTTCTTCATGGTCAAAGGAACATAGAACATTACAGCGCAGTACAGGCCCTTCGGCCCTCAAATGTTGCACCGACCTGTGAAACCACTCTAAAGCCCATCTACACTATTCCCTTATTGTCCAATGACCATTTGAATGCCCTTAGTGTTGGCGAGTCCACTACTGTTGCAGGCAGGGCATTCCACGCCCTTTCTACTCTCTGAGTAAAGAACCTACCTCTGACATCTGTCTTATATCTATCTCCCCTCAACTTAAAGCTATGTCCCCTCGTGCTAGACATCACCATCCGAGGAAAAAGGCTCTCGCTGTCCACCCTATCCAATCCTCTGATCATCTTGTATACCTCAATTAAGTCACCTCTTAACCTTCTTGCTAACAAAAACAGCCTCAAGTCCCTCAGCCTTTCCTCATAAGATCTTCCCTCCATACCAGGCGACATTCTGGTAAATCTCTGCACCCTTTCCAATGCTTCCACATCCTTCCTATAATGCGGCGACCAGAATTGCACGCAATACTCCAAATGCGGCCGCACCAGAGTTTTGTACAGCTGCAACATGACATCATGGTTCCAAAACTCAATCCCTCTACTAATAAAAGCTAACACACCGTACGCCTTCTTAACAACCCTCTCAACCTGGGTGGCAACTTTCAGGGATCTATGTACATGGACACCGAGAGCTCTCTGCTCATCCACACCGTCAGACGGTTGATTGTACATGAGAAACAAAGCTGTGTCCTATCTGGACAGAATTTTGAACTGTGGAGTGTGCATCACTGGGTGGCCTTTTTCTTATGCTGTGGTTACATTTTAAAGGCAAAATAGTAAATAATAAATACAGCAGCTAAACCCAAAATACCACAAAGCCACAGCAACAAACCTAATGCATCTAATTAACAAAGACATTAAAACTTTCGCAAGGGCCAGTCAGTATAATGCACCAAGTATGGAAGGACCGCGTTAACACTGGACTAAGTTTTCAAAAGACTACCAGTGCAGAAATATTACTTCTTGAGTGCCTGATATGCGTAATAAATCTGTGTATCGCTTGGGCAGTTTGTAAAAATTAAACCCAATGTGTTCGCCCTGTTTTAAGGAGCCGTGGATTTGCACCATCACTTTGTAAAACTCGAGCAACTGTAAATGCTGGATCTGGTATCAGTAGCAAAAATGATCATTCAAAACTCACTAAAGTTGATGCATTTCACAAAAATTGGGAACTTTTGCACTTCAGTCACTCATTTTGTATTGATCAAAGTGAAAGGCATTGGTGATCAGAAATGGAACACCGTATTAAACCAGGGGTTGTCGATCCTGCTTTTGTGATCGCAGTGATTGGGATTTTGAAACAGAATTTGTGATACTTGTGATTATTTTGAGCAAACTCTTAACACTAATATAACAAGGCGCCCTTTCAGGATTCATTGACTGATGTGCATTTTTTTTTAATAGATTTTATTCTGGCTTCTAAGATTTTGTTCAAAGTCGAATGCCAGACTTCACCTATTCCACCCTGAGGCTCAGCAAGTTTAATGGAGTTGCTGAGCCACACAGATCAGGAAGATCCTAGGTTCAATCCCTGCTTCATGCTCAGATGGCTGATCTCTGATAGAGCCGTAAGGGTCCTAAAGTTTGCTTCAAGGTTTTAGAATTAGGGGTGGACATCTGCTGAGGTTTCTACTCCTGCCTAGCACTGGAAAACAATGTGTGCAGATCTTTGAGAATCTAGCTATAGTCCAGTAATGTTATTGATGTTCGCCGTCATGTCTACCAACGGTGGCGCAGTGAGCAGCACTGCTGCCTCACGGTCGAGGTCCCAGGTTCGATCTTGGCTCTGGGTCACTGTCCGTGTGGAGTTTGCACATTCTCCCCGTGTTTGCGTGGGTTTCGCTCCCACAACCCAAAGATGTGCAGGGTAGGTGGATTGGCCACGCTAAATTGCCCCTTAATTGGAAAAAATGAATTGAGTACTCTTTTTTTAAAAAAAAAAAAAAAATGTTACGTCTCCCAGCGCCAACAGGTGTGCTGATGCGATTGTACCAGAAATGGGTAAACGTTGCCCATAGAATTAGAAACCGTAACAGATCATTGCTGATGCTCATGGAACTCTACCTAGCAACAGGTTCTGCATGGATTTATACCCAACAATAAGTATGTGCAGCATTCAAGGCACTGTATCCAGTTGACTGCATGCTGGCATCCTTTGGAGATGTGCAACAACCATCATTAAGCTTGATTCAGTGGTGGAACTCTGACCTCTTTAGGTCATGAGTTCAAAGCCTTACTCCAGAGCCTGAGAGCATAATCTTTTCTGACATCCCAGTGCTTACAGGGGAGTGCTGCATTTACATGGTGCTGTCTTTCAGATGAGATGTTCAATCACTACCCCACATGCCTGATCAGGAGGATGACATTTTTCAAAGGAAAACCGGAGTGGTTTGTTTTGAGTCCGGAACAATGCTTATTGTTAACCAACCAATTGTCAGTTTAACTGACAATTTATCCCATTGCTGTTTGTGGGAACTTGCTATGCTGTTGTTTTTGTCTACATAACACCAGGGACTATACTTCATTGGCCATGAAACACTTTAGGGCATCCTACATCTAAGGACAGAACTGCAAGTACGTCCCTCTATCTTTTAGGTAGGGAAGTGAAATATTGTAAGATAGAAATGGAAGAGTGGTTGTAATGTGAAGACACAAATGGTTGTAATGTGAAGATTCCTCTATATGAAACACGTCCAATCAGATAATACACTAGTATCCTATTAAGCTCATTATATCGGGGCACCACAGACCTAATAAAGTCTACAATTATTCAATAGCGGTTTTAAAACAAGAGGGTAAAAGTTGGTGATTTAGGATCATGGGTTCATCAGGTCTGGGGTCAGTTTGCACTCCCACAGGGCTGGAAGTCCAGTTAGGAGTTGGTGGGCAAGACCAATGGTGTGGTAGGGTTGAGATCTACTGTGGGGCTAGTTCAGACAGACACTAAGGGTGCAGTTTGCCCTCTGTGCACACATACACAACCACCACGCGTGCAATGACAGTATTCAAGAATTTGTAGTGTATTTTGTTTAACAAGACTCATCACCTTCAGAGAAACGTATGTATTGCAGTGTGGCCGAGTCCGCCCCTTGAAGCCTTTATACTGTGGGGTACCCATATGCAACCTTGATTGTAATTTTTGGTGTATGATGGGCACTTGATCCGTACTCATTTGTTACTGAACACATTCATTGAATGAAATGTGCAATCTAATCGCCTCCTGATCTCTTTAATAAGATTTTATTTTGATTTACATTGTAGATTTTCTTGTAACTCCGATCTGGAGGACAGAGATGAACAGATTCTGGAAATAGAAAATACCACTGTATATGTTGAACTAGTGTGGACTAAGTTCTGTTGAGCAAGTTGAATTATCAGTGCATTATTTTCAAAGATTTTCAAAGTAAGGTTTTCAAAGAGTGCGAAGATGAAGGTTAGCTAGTAATTTAAAAATATTTCCAACTGCTTTGTAACATAAAATGACCAGTTTTCATGTTGTGGGAAGTGATGTTGTCATGTGCAATCATTTCTAGTTGTGATCACATTGTGTTATTAATTACTGTGATCCATTAGCAGGACAATTGTTGTTCTTCATGGTGATTCTAACTCTGCACTAAGATCCGTGGCTAATTGGTTGATGTGACGATCTTTTATTCTCTGACTTGGATCAGGGACTGTTTACAATCTTGCAGAGTTGGATTCAGACCAACCTTGTATTTCTGTGTAAAAAAAAATATATATATATTTTGCTGTTGCCCTCAAATCAATTATCCAATTGTTGTGTGACTTAGATGTGCTGAAGTTAAAACCTGTACACCACCTGGTAATGCAGCTATGCAATCTAAAGAAAGGTACATGGCACAGATTTCAGGTGATTGCTACATAATCTGTTTACAGCAAGAAAACTGTTACATTATAGAAAAGTTACTCATTGTATTTCATCAAAAATGAACTATTTATCTTTGCCTTGGATCCAATCCATCAACTACACCTGTAATATTTAAAAATCACTCCTAAAGACCAGAAGTCGAATGATCCTAGATATACTGCATCTTTCAATTTTGAGATCCTTACTAGTAACTTGTGAGGGGTTGTAGCTAATAAATTGGCCCCAGGTGTGAGCCCTCGATCTCCGTATGATTAAAAATGTGATGTCTTATTGTGAAAATGTTGCACCATAAAATCCCCACAGTGCAGAAGAAGGCCATTCGGCTCATCAGGCCTACATTGAGCCTCCAAAAGAGCAGTCTACCCAGGTCCAGTCCCTCACCCTATCCCCGTAACCCCATCTAACCTGCACATCCTTGGACCGCGGGAGCAGCAAGACTGGGAAGAAAAAGGTTCATTTTAAATTTGTGGTCAAGACCGTTGTTTTTCTCTCCCAATTTATAAACAAAATCCCCTAAAGACCAGTAAAACATCTTGATATCATTTTTAAAAAATCATCAGTCTGTCACCATAACTCTGGCTCTGGTCATGATTAATTAGCTTCAATTTTAGTGAGTAAATTGCAGCTCAAATCATTGTGACTGGTGAAGATAGGTGCATGCAAATTGGCTCTGCCCCTCTTTCTGCACCCCCCCCCAAAAAAAATGAACAAAATGAGTGTATTTTGCCGCTTAATTGGGTGTAAAATGTTGTTTGCAGACTGCTCAAGTAAAAGTCACCTTGGCTCAGTTTTCCTGCTGTCAGTCTGCAGATGTTTACATCTGCCCTGCCCTGCCCTTAGTATATTATTCAATGATGATACTGGTGTGTAATGAGTAAAACAGAAATTGACTGGAAGACACTGATCATCTATTATATCACTAATATTGAATATTACAACTTTTGATTCTTAATTGAGGCATTAATAATACGACAGGTCTTTAAGGAGACATTTCACTACTTGTACAATGTACTCTAACCTAATGGTGTGTATATTAATGTTGCAGCCTTTAGGAACCCCTAAATGCTTATCAATGCATGTTTTGTGTTTATACAATGTAAATGCAGTGGTTATTGTATATAATTTGATGTAAATAGAATGGAATTAATAAAGGTATTGGCCTCCTTTTCCTTGGTTATGTCGTTAAAAATATTCTATTTGTCCTGCTCTTTATCTTTTTTTTTTAAAAGGTTTAGCTATCTCCACGTATTAGACTTGATGTGCTGACAATTAAACTAACTCTTTGGGAACATTTCGGTCACTTTTCTTTAAAGAAAAGAAACAACAGAGCCAAGAATGACCTAGGCCCACAGTTGGAAGAAGTGGTTTGTTATGACATGCTGCAACAAATGCTATGAGTATCTACATTAGCTCTTGCAGTGTCAACTACTGCCCATGCACATCCCGAATGTTTGGTATTTTCCCCACCTCCAGGACTTTTATATGCAATATGTGAATCTGGATGGTCCAGAGGGTTAGACACTGACAATGTCACCAATGGGATTTGGATTTAAATCCAGCCCAGTGTAATGGGATGAAAGACTCTGGTTGAAGGTTTACCAGGCTGATTCCTGGGATGGCGGGACTGTCATATGAGGAGAGATTAAATATTCATTGGCGTTTAGAAGAGTGAGAGGGGATCTCACAGAAATTTATAAAATTCTAACAGGATTAGACAGGGTAGATTCGGAAAGAATTCCCCCAATCATAGATTATCATAGAATTTACAGTGCAGAAAGAGGCCATTTGGCCCATCGAGTCTACACCGGCTCTTGGAACGAGCACCCTACCCAAGTCCACACCTCCACCCTATCCCCATAACCCAGTAACCCCACCCAACACTAAGGGCAATTTTGGACACTAAGGGCAATTTATCATGGCCAATCCACCTAACCTGCACATCTTTGGACTGTGGGAGGAACCCGGAGGAAACCCACGCGCACACGGGGAGGATGTGCAGACGCCGCACAGACAGTGACCCAAGCCGGAATCGAACCTGGGACCCTGGAGCTGTGAAGCAATTGTGCTATCCACAATGCTACCGTGCTGCCCAATGGTGGATGAGCCCAGAACTAGGGGTCAGAGTTTGAGGATAAGGGTTAAACCTTTTAGGACTGAGATGAGGAGACGTTTCTTCACCCAGAGAGTGAGGAATCTGTGGAATTCACTGCCACAGAAAGAGGTCAAAACGTTGTGTAATTTCAAGAAGGAATTAGATACAGCTCTTTGGGCTAAGGAATCCGAGGAATATGGGAGGAAGGCTGTATCAGAGTTTGAACTTGTTTTTTAAAAATAAATTTAGAGTACACAATTTTCTCTTCCAATTAATGGGCAATTTAGCCTGGCCACTCCAACCTACCCTGCACATCTTTGGGTTGTGGGGGTGAGACCCGCGCAGACAGGGGGAGAATGTGCAAACTCCACATGGACAGTGACCCGGGGTCAGGATTAAACCAGAGTCCTCAGTGCTGTGATGCAGCAGAGCTAACCACTGTGCCACCGTGTCTCTTTCCCCCCCCCCCCTCTCCCCCCGTTTCTATTTTCTATGTATGGAAAGATCTCCGAGCTTGAAAAATTAGGTGTACCGGGCAGCACGGTGGCTCGGACGGCACCGAGGTCCCAGGTTCGATCCCTGCTCTGGGTTAGTGTTCGTGTGGAATTTGCACATTCTCCCCCGTGTCTACATGTGGTTAGCACTGGGACTATGGTGCTGAGGACCCGGGTTCGAATCCCGGCCATGGGTCCCTGTCTGTGTGGAGTTTGCACATTCTCCCTTAGTCTGCGCTGGTTTCACCTTTGGAGTGTAGGTGGATATGCGAGGTTTGTGTGCTAAAAGGGGATCTCTGGGCATTCCTAGGGCCGGGCAAGGGGGAAAGGGACCCGGGCGGGGGCCTCCATGCTGGCCGGTTTAAGCCGGCCAGTGAACGGGAGTGAGGTGGGGGGAGGGGCTGCGGCCATCGGAGCCTGGCAGAACAGGGTCCGAGTGGTCTAGCCGGGGTGGAAAGTTGGGGGGAACGAACCGAGGTTGGGAGGAGGGGTTTTACAAGAGGCAGTGGATGGGAGGAGCTGGAGACTTTGGGGGGGGGGGGTACAACTCTTGGGTATCATGTACGGTACTCTTTCAGAGGTTGGATGGCGTTGAGTGTAGGGGGGGAGGGGGAGTGGACTCTATAGGTTAATGGTGACCCTGGGTGGTCCCGGACTCCTTTTTCTTTTTCTCTTTTTTTTGTTTCCACCGTGGGAGGGTTTGTTTTATTGGATGCATATATTGACAGGTGGGCCGTTGTTTGGGGGTGGTGGGAGGATGGGATCATTGGTATTGTTAAGGGGATTGATTTTGTATCTGTTACCATTTACTGTTTGTGGGTGGGGTGTAAATTTTTGAAGGAAAATGTGAAAATGTAGAATAGAAAAATATTTTTTTTAAAAAGGCAGCAACTGGCTCGACAATCAGCCTCAATATCTATGTGTTAGAATGGGGAACATTTAGCCAAAGATCTTACTCTATAGTACCCTCTTATAACTCTAGTTATACCAGAATTTGCGTGGCCACAGAGGTGCTGTCTCCACTTGTAGAGGAGGAGGAATGAGTACCTGAGGACCTCTGCTGCCTTGATGTTTTACTTAACCCAAAGTGAATTACTATTGCATCCTCTCTATTACAAAAAGCACCTTCTTTCACTTCCATTGAAGGACAAGGCAGCAGATACCTGGGAACTTCACCACCTGGAAGTTTCCTTCCAAGTCACACCCCATTCTAACATGCAATTGCATTGCTGTTCCTTCACTTTTGCTGGGTCAAAACCCTACCTAACAGCACTCTGGGTGTACCTCAACCACCTGGACTGCAGTGGTTCAAGAAGGTGGCTCAGGAGCACCTTAGTGATGGACAATAAAAATGCTGACCTAGCCAAAGACGCCCACATCCCTTAACAATTTTTTTAAATGCCCCATCTATCTGCCCCAGCTTCTCTACTGCTGCGTTCCTCACCCATGGTTGGCATCACCAGCTTCAGCCATTACAATGATCTCATGACTTGATCCCTCCTCTCCATGAACTTAAGCTTATTCATCGGCCCCGTGACCTGTGTTGATTCCCAGTCCAAATCCATCTCATTTTAAATTCCCATCCTCCTGTTCCAATCTTTTGCCCAGGAGGAACTACTTCTCACAGGGGATGGTGAATTTGCGGAACTCGCTGCCCCATTGTGCGGTGGACTTTGAGTCATTAAATGGTTTCAAGGAGGAGATGGATATATTTCTGATTTTTTAAATGGGTTAAAGTATACGGGGAACAAGTAGGGAGGTGGATTTTGAGACCAGGAAGAGATCAGCCATGATCTGAATAGCGGAGCAGGCTCGGAAGGGCTGAATTGCCTACTTCTGCTCCTAATTCCTATGTCCTACATTCCTCTATGTCTCTCCCAACCCAGCTACCTACAAAAAACGAGCAACTCTGGATTCTACCATTGGCAGATGCGCCTTCTGCCACCTGGGCCCATCCATTGCCCTTCAAATTCCCTTCACCCTCTGAAGACCAGTCAGATTTGGACTAGAAACATTAACAGATGCTGCCAGAGCTGCTGAGTATTATTTCCAGCACATTCTAGGTTTATTTATTCAAATCACCTTTCATTAACCTCCGCCAGCTGCTCCTTTCCTTTTGAATGTTGTTGAAGGGGGTCGGTCTAGTCGGCTTGATTAAAACACTTAAAGTTAAAGCAAAATATACTGCGGAATGCCGAAGATCTGAGACCGTTTTAAAAAGCTGGGGGGGGAACCCCAAAGGCTCTGGCAGCCTCTGGGGAGAGAGGACAAAGCTCAAAGGCTCAGAGCGACGTTCTGAATTCTCCCTCAGTGTACCTGAACAGGTGCTGGAATATGGCGACTAGGGGATTTTGACAGTAACTTCGTAGCAGTGTTAATGTAAGCCTACTTGTGATAATAAAGATTATTAATATTCAAATCCCTCTGGTCTCGAAGTCAGCTTCTTTGAGTGGGATGACAATCCTGCGTTTTCCTTTTAAATATAAATTAAAGTCTCCACACTAAGTTAGGGAGAGGGGCAGGTGCAAGCTGCAGTTTCCCATTGGTGGCCTTGCTGGGGGTGTGTGCGCTCTGGGCGTTGCCGGGTGATGATTGATGTGTTTCCCCGGGTGCCAGTTGCCGGTGCTGGGAGCAACGTCTCGGCTCTAGCCCCCTCCCCGGGCCGCCGGGGGACCCTCGCAAGCGGGCGATGCAGCAGCAGCGGCGGGGCCAGGCGCTGGACTTCGCGCTGGGCGGCGCGGCGGCGGCCGGAGCCTGCGTGCTGACCAACCCGCTGGAGGTGGTGAAGACTCGGATGCAGCTGCAGGGCGAGCTCCGCGCCCGGGGCTCCTACCCGCGCCTCTACCGCAACGCCTTCCATGCCCTGGCGCTGATCGGCCGGGAGGACGGGCTGCTCGGGCTGCAGAAAGGGCTGGCGGCGGCCATCCTCTACCAGGCGCTGATGAACGGCGTCCGCCTGGGCGCCTACTCGTGGCTGGAGGCGCTGGGCTTCACCCGGGACCAGGGCGGCAGGGTCAGTCCCGGCTGCAGCATCGCGGCCGGGGCGGCTGCTGGAGCCATGGGCGCTGTGGTGGGCAGCCCGGCCTATCTGGTGAGTCAGGTGGTTTTCGGGGTTGTGGTCTTGCTTGTGTCTCTCACTGGGTGGCCTGATGGAGGGTCACTGACCTCAAACCCTTCCCTCGCCACAGATGCTGCCTGACCCGCTGTGTATTCCCACCTCTCTCTGGGCTCTTTATTTGCTTGCAGGTCTCCAGCAGCATTTTGTCTTGTTATTCCCCCCTCCCCAGTAACTAGGTCGCGGAAGCCATTTCTGGGCATAAGTGGCAGTGTTGCCAACATCCAGCATTGCTTGTCAATAACACACTGTGGGGTGGGGGGTGGCCACCAGTCAGATGTGTCCACGGTAGCACAGTGGTTAGCACAGTTGCTTCGCAGCTCCAGGGTCCCAGGTTCGATTCCCGGCGGAGTCTGCACGTTCTCCCCGTGTCTGCGTGCGTTTCCTCCCGGTGCTCCGGTTTGCTCCCACAAGTCCAAAGATGTGCAGGTTAGGTGGATTGGCCAGGCTAAATTGCCCTTAGTGGCCAAAAAAGGTTAGGTGGGGTTAGGGGATGGGGTGCTCTTTCCAAGGGCCGGTACAGACTCAATGGACCAAATGGGCTCCTTCTGCACTGTAAATTCTATGATTCTATGAAGTAGTGGGGTGGGGGTTTGGGGACACAGATCTGATGAGTCCCCAATAAGAGGGGGACACAGATCTGATGAGTCCCCAATAAGAACAGATGGGTGGTATTTTTTACAACCAGTTGTGGGGAGTGGAGGATTAGTTTGTGATTGTTAGGGTTGAGTGTCATTGATATTCACTTGGCGTGGGCGGTTGTCGCCTGGAAACTGACACAGAAAGAAACTCATCAAAACTGCAACTAAGTGGAATCCATCCCCCAGCCCGCAGACTGGAGCCTGCTTTTTTTTTTAAAAACCTTATTATCAGCTACTTATTGAACTTTGCTTTGTTAATGTCCATTACTGCTGATCCCGCTTTTGTGCAGCTTGGAGTTATTAACTGTAATCTGGCTGCTGTTATCTGGGCTGGAACACTTCTGAAACACGTCCTTCCTGCCACACAATTTAACCTCGCACCTTTCCACTCGCCACCAGCAAAGGAACCCTTGAAATGACAACGTCAACTGCGCTGGCTGCCAGGGTGTTTAACCTGCGATTATTTTATGAATGTAACGGGGAGAGGGGGGGGGGGTCAAAGATCGCCGAGTCAATTTCATGCCGCCCGTTAATGGCCCTCAGAAAGGAAAATATCAAATTGTTCCTAACCCCAAAACAGAAAATGCTGCGCAATCTCAGCGGGTTTGACAGCCTCGGTGGGGAGAGAAAGAAGGGAGGGAGCTCGCGTTTCGGGTCTGGATTTGCTATTAACACTGGGGAGAACTCCAGCATCCGCAGTAATCTGATTTTATTCCTAAACCACCTTGCTCCGCAATCACTCTTTTCGCTTTATGAGGTCCCAATCTAACCTGCTGTTTTCCTGAATAAATATCTTGGGGGCAACGTCGCTTCGTTGCTGTGGGTTGGCAGGAGTCTCGATGAGTAGTGTTTCACTTCTGTGGTCACAGGTCAAGTATCCACCAACAGTTCATTTCATTTGAAGGACACCGGACCCTGAGGGGACAGTGAAGAAGAGACACTGTCCCATGTAGTTGGTGGGATTAATCAGCTTGATCCTATTTTGGGTAAACTTTAGCAGTGTTATTTGTACTGCACTGCTGAGTTTTCCATATGATTATTCCCTCCAAATTGTCCCAACACACGCGGTTCCCTGTGTGCAGGATTCCAGGGGAAGGTTCAATTCCCTTAGTGCATCATCAGTTACATCTTTCAGCTACAATGCCCCTGTCTAAATGAATTTAAAGTACCCAATTCTTTTTTTTTTTCAATTAAGGGGCAATTCAGCGTGGCCGATCCTCGCACCCAGCTGCTTTAGTAAGTTTTATAAACCTCGCTCCTGGACTCGCTCATTTTCTGCTTCCCATTTTAAAAAAAAATTACTTTTTCTGTGTTACCAAGCCAGGGCTCAGAGTGTGGGTCAGGGGCGAACCCCTAATCCATCTCCTCGCCTGCTCCAAAAAACAATTCAAATTGAATCCAATTCATGGTCCCCACAAGAGAGACATAACAGATCTGAGCCAAAAGGCTCAATCTACAGACACTTGATCTTAGCCAAAAGGCCGAGAAGCACGATCGCACAGTGGTTAGCACTGCTGCCTCACAACTCCAGTGTCCCGGGTTCAATTCCTGCCTCCGATGACTGTCCCTGTGGAGTTTGCACTTTCTCCCCATGTCTGTGTGGGTTTCCTCCAGGTGCTCCGGTTTCCTCCCACAGTCCAAAGATGTACGGGTTAGGTGGATTGGCCATGCTAAATTGTTACATAGTGTCCAAAAGGTTACATGGGGCTATGGGGATAGGGTGGGGGCATGGGCCTAAATAGATCATAGGTCATAGAATTTACAGTGCAGAAGGAGGCCATTCAGCCCATCAAGTCTGCACCAGTTCTTGGAAAGAGCACCCCACCCAAGGTCAACACCTCCACCCTATCCCCATAACCCAGTAACCCCACCCAACACTAAGGGCAATTTTGGACACTAAGGGCAATTTATCATGGCCAATCCACCTAACCTGCACATCTTTGGACTGCTCTTTCCAAGAGCCGGTGCAGACTCGATGGGCCGAATGGTCTCCTTCTGCACTGAAATTCTATGATTTTGTCCTCTTCATATTCTTGCTCACATTGTCCATTCTCTTTCCCTTGGTCGCGCAATGTATTTGAGCTCTGCAGCAATGGAAGCTGTCGGATAGGAGAGATGACATTAAACAAAAGATAGTGGGTCGCCGATACAAGAGGTTGGGTTTTAACTGTCTGAAGACTGGCGGGTGACAGAAGACAGAGGGAGGTTTTGTGGGCCTGCTTATTGAGACGAGGTACATGAGAACAATTATACATAGCTATCAAAGGAAATGTTGAAAAGAGCTATGAAGAGAGGCTGGTTAGGCTGGGGCTGTTTTCCTTGGAGCAGAGAAGGCTGAGGGGGGACCTGATTGAGGTGTGCAAAATTATGAAGGACATACATAGAAGAAAAACATAAAAGCAAATGACTGTGGATGCTGGAATCTGAAACAAAAAGGAAGAAACATTTCCCCTTAGTAGAGGGGTCAATAACCAGGGGGCATAGATTTAAGGTAAGGGGCAGGAGGCTTAGAGGGGATTTGAGGACAAACATTTTCACCCAGAGGATGATGGGAATCTGGAACTCGCTGCCTGATTGGGTGGTAGAGGTGGGAACCCTCACAACATTTAAGAAAGATTTAGATGAGCACTTGGAATGTCGTAGCATACTAGACTATGAACCAAGTGTTGGAAAATGGGATTAGAATGGATGGGTGCTGAGGGCGGCATGTGGCACAGTGGTTAGCACTGGGACTACGGTGCTGAGGACCCGGGTTCGAATCCCGGCTCTGGGTCACTGGCCGTGTGGAGTTTGCACATTCTCCCTTTGTCTGCGTGGGTTTCACCCTCACATCCCAAAGGTGTGCAGGTTAGGTGGATTGGCCACGCTTAAATTGCCCCTTCATTGGAGAAAAAAAAACATAATTGTGTACTCTAAATTTTTTTTTTAAAAGAATGGATGGGTGCTTGATGGCCAGCACAGACACGATGGGCCAAAGTACCTCTATCTGTGCTGTAAAATTCTATGACTTCTTCATTTGTATCAGTTTCGCCCTTTTGTTCAATTATATAGAAATTGATCTCCCCGGCACCAGTGGCTATTGCAAGGAGCCCATGTTGGAGCTGTCCATGTGAGGATCCTGGAAGCAGCAATTAGTGCAAGGGATCCAGGAGCAGCAACATTTGGGAGCAATGTGAATCGGTGTAAGAAACATCATTAGTAGCTCTCAGTATGAGGGGGCCATGGTAGCAGAGACTAGTGCAAGAGCCCAACAGCATGGATGAGTATAAGAAGACCTAGTTGGTGCGAAGAATGACAGTCGCGGGGGTCAGTTTTGATTCCTAGGGGGAAAACTGCTGTGGTCACTATGTGTAGGGTCATGGAGAATCTTCTTGTAAACATTTATAACATCACCACAATGGCCCCAGAGCAGATCTCCATCCTCCCCTCTATTGTTGTACTCTCAAGTTACTCCCATTTAACTAAATGCAAAATACTGGAAATCTGAAACAAAAACAGAAAATGCTGGGGGGAAAAACTCAGCAGGTCTGGCAGCATCTGTGGAGAGAGAAACAGAATTAACGTTTTGAGCCCTTATGGCTCTTCTTCAGAGCTCTGAAGAAGTCACAGGGCCTCGAATCTCCACGGATGCTGCCTGATGCATAGCCAATGAATACATTTGAAGTGCTATTACAGTGAGTGTGTAGGTAATGGGTGGCACTGTGGCACAGTGGTCAGCACTGCTGCCTCACAGCTCCAGGGACCCGGGTTCAATTCTGGCCTCAGCTCACTGTGCAGAGTTTGCACGTTCTCCCCGTATCTGCGTGGGTTACCTCCGGGCGCTCCGGTTTCCTCCCACAGTCCAAAGATGTGCAGGTTAGGTGGATTGACCATGGTAAAATGCCCCTTAGTGTCCAAAAGATTAAGCGGGGTTACTGGGTTACAGGGATAGGGTGGGGACGTGGGATTAAATAGGATGCTCTTTCCAAGGGCCATGCAGACGTGATGTGTTGAATGGCCTCCTTCTGCACTGTAGGGATTGTATGATTCAATGACATGACAGCCATTTTGTGCATAGTAAGGGCCTGCAACCAGATACCTGCTTTTGAATGTCGTTAGATGAGAGAGGGATGATAGCGAGGATGTTGGCACGTCAGCCTGTTGTTCAGTGTCCTGTGCAAATTAGGCAGGGACACATGACTCCTATCATTGGATGATTGACAGAATCAGTCTCCAGGGCTTAGGATTCTTCCAGCCCAGTTCCTGGTATTTGGACAATCGTATACCAGTTATCAGAATAGGCACACAAATCCTGAAAACTGGTTGGGAGAGTTGGTAAGGTGAGAAGGGGTATGTGTGTTACTTGGGTTTATAAGTAAAAGGAATGGAATTTAAATGCAGAAAAATCACGCTAATGGTTCATTAATCATTGGTTCGGCCTGAGCTGGAGGATTATGGACAATTCCCGGGTGCCACACTTTTGGAAAGGGGTAAAGGCCTCAGAAAGGGCACAGGGAAGGTTTACCAGGAATTTAAAAATTAAGTTCTGAGGAGAGTTGGGCAGGGTATGACATTTCTTCTTGAAACAGAAGGGTACAGAGGCGATTCACCAGGATGCTGCCTGGACTGGAGGGCATGTCTTATGAAGAAAGGTTGTGGGAGCTTGGGCTTTTCTCACTGGAGCAAAGAAGGCAGAGAGGTGACTTGATAGACGTGTACAAGGTGATGAGAGGCATGGATAGAGTGGATAGCCAGAGACTTTTCCCCAGAGCAGAAATGGCTGTCACGAGGAGACATAATTTTAAGGTGATTGGAGGAAGGTATGGGGGAGATGTCAGAGGTCGGTTCTTTACACAGAGACTGGTGGGTGCGTGGAATGCACTGCCAGCAGAGGTGGTGGAGTCAGAGTCATTAGGGACATTTAAGCGACTCTTAGACAGGCACATGGACAGCAGTAAATTGAAGGGGTGTAGGTTAGGTTGATCTTAGATTAGAATAAATGGTCGGCACAACATCGTGGGCGGAAGGGCCTGTACTGTACTGTACTGTTCCATGTTCTAGAAGGCTGAGTGTTGACCGAGTAGATATTTTCAAGATGGTGACAGGTCTTGCGAGACTAGTCAGAGTAAAATTATCCCCCTGGCAACTGAGTCAATAACTAGAGGTCATAGATGTGACATCATTAGCAAAAGACCTGGGGGGCGGCATGGTGGCGCAGTGGTTAGCACTGCTGCCTCACGGCGCTGAGGCCCCGGGTTCGATCCCGGCCCCGGGTCACTGTCCATGTGGAGTTTGCGCATTCTCCCCGTGTCTGCGTTGGTCTCATCCCCACAACCCAAAGATGTGCAGGGTAGGTGCATTGGCCACGCTAAATTGTCCCTTAATTGGAAAACAATTAACAAAAGACCAAGAGGAGAGAGATAAAGAGAACATTTTTCACGCAGAGTGGTCGGATTCTGGGATAGTCCACCTGAAAACACAGTGGAACTGATTCCAAAGATCATTTTGAAAAGGAGCTTGACAGCTACTAGAAGTTGAGCAACTTACAAGCTTGCATGTAAAAAGCAAGGATATGAGACGAAGCATGACTCTAACAAAGAGCCAGCTCTGACATCTGTACCATTATTTTCTCTGATTCTTTAAATTTAGCCAGTGGACAGTACTGAAAGGCTACCTAGTTGTATCTGGTTTAAACCCAGCTTCTCTCCATACAATTGGGCATCCCTAAATACTGACTTTTGTCAACCTATCCCTCAGCATGCTGGCCTTGTTTAAATGGAATACCTTCCTATAGGAGCAAAGGGTGCAACTTGCTTCGGCCAATCATAAGCTTGAGATTCACAGTTTTGAGACTCAGATCTGGGGCGAAATTCTACGGAAACGGCGCGATGTCCGCCGACTGGTGCCCAAAACGGCGCAAATCAGACAGGCATCGCGCCGCCCCAAAGGTGCGGAATGCTCCGCATCTTTGGGGGCCGAGCCCCAACATTGAGGGGCTAGGTCGGCGCCGGACGAATTTCCGCCCCGCCAGCTGGCGGAAAAGGCCTCTGGTGCCCCGCCAGCTGGCGCGGAAATGACATCTCCGGGCGGCGCATGCGCGGGAGCGTCAGCGGCCGCTGACAGTTTCCCACACATGCGCAGTGGAGGGAGTCTCTTCCGCCTCCGCCATGGTGGAGACCGTGGCGGAGGCGGTAGGGAAAGAGTGCCCCCACGGCACAGGCCCGCCCGCGGATCGGTGGGCCCCGATCGCGGGCCAGGTCTCCGTGGGGGCACCCCCCGGGGCCAGATCGCCCGGCGCCCCCCCAGGACCCCAGAGCCCGCCCGCGCCGCCTTGTCCCGCCGGTAAGGTAGGTGGTTTCATTTACGCCAGCGGGACAGGCATTTTAGCAGCGGGACTTCGGCCCGTCCGGGCCGGAGAATCGAGCGGGGGGGGCCTGCCAACCGGCGCGACGCGATTCCCGCCCCCGCCGAATATCCGGTGCCGGAGACTTCGGCAACTGGCGGGGGCGGGATTCACGCCAGCCCCCGGCGATTCTCCGACCCGTTGGGGGGTCGGAGAATCTCGCCCCTGGTCATAACCTGCCACAAGAGACATATGGGGTGGGAATGATTGTCTTCCCCATGTCCCTTGTGGAGTACGTTAAGGGGGAAGGGGGTGAAACCCACGCAAACTCAAGAATGTGCAAACTCCACATGGACAGTGACCCAGAGCCGGGATCGAACCTGGGACCTCGGCGCCGTGAGGCAGCAATGCTAACCACTGCACCACCGTGCTGCCCTTAGCATCGCCTGTTAAGACCCGGTTGGGAACTACCCAGAGATGTGTATGCCTTGAAAATAAACCTACGTTTCTTTGATACAATTCACTGTGGACTCTACGTGACTTCATAAACGGGATGGCTTTATGTCGCTGTCATAAACCCAGCTGACTGAAACAAAAAGTTGAACACTTAATTCTGCAATAATTTAAATAAACATGGCTACAGAATTCACCCAATGCTATTCCCCACCCCCAGAGTAAATGTCTGGTTTAAAAACCTTTGATAACAAGCCCATCTGTAAAATGATCAGAATATTTGTTTAATCTCCCTAAAATATTGCTGTTCGGTTCAATGTTGGTGCCTGATGGATGGAAGCAGGGCGATCCTCAGGTGTTCATGAGGCGGGTTAGTCAGGTAACAGAAGAATTTTGGGGTCTGTTAAAAGTAACTCCAAGCAGTTAATCACTATCCTGCTTGTCACATGTTCCAGTTGCGGACTCAAATAGATTTTCCACAGTTTCAACCAGCAGAAGGATAAAAATTCTGTAGGCTCAAGTTATATACTCAGAACTCTTTTTAATATAAATTTATTTTATTTTTTTATAAATTTAGAGTACCCAATTCATTTTTTTTTTCAATTAAGGGGCAATTTAGTGTGGCCAATCCACCTAGCTTGCACATCTTTTGCCAACCACTGTGCCACCGTGCCACCCCTTGGTTCACTTCATACTAAGTGAGGAACTGCCAACCTGTAGTCAGGTACACCATTTTCCATTGAAAGCGGCAAAGGCCCTTAGAATTGTGTTCCTTGCTCTGTGACGGGGAGCAGAAAACCAATCAGGGTTCCTGCTCCTGATCGCTGAGCAGTTACCCGACTGGAAAGCTTGCGTGTGTCAGGGCAGGATTCAAGCTCAGCTGTGATGCCATCGGCTGGTTGTCTGATATTTGGAAACCACTGCTTGAGTTTACACATGAAGAATGGTTGGATTGACGCACTGGAGGGTGGCTAGCACTCATGGACATGTATCCCACGAGGAATCAGTGCCTCCACGAGAGGAGAAAACTAGGTGAAATATAATAGATCTCTAATGGAACACACATATGAACTTAATCTGTTTGCACAAAATTTTGGGGGGTGAAATTCTGCTGTGTGTAAATTGATGCACCCTTGAAGTCCATGAGATGGGTGTAGCTACACCTCCGGGTCTGCATCGGTTCAAGAAGGCAGCTCACCACCAACTTCTCAAGGGCAATTAGGCACGAGCAAAAAATTCTGGCCTAACCAGTGACTCCCACACCCATGAATGATTCTTTTTTAATGCAGCTCCCAGGGTGTATACCCTGAAGACAGTTGAAAGGTATTTGCATGTGCACCAGTTTCTCTGTAAATTGGAAGTGATTGCTTTTCTTCCTTGGAGCTAGTTTTGCCATATGCACGTCATACATGTGACTTTTTAATAGTTAGATTGAATGATGCACTTTTCGTAGACTGGTAAGTATATTGCTGCATACTGTAGAATGCTCATGTATCATTATTTCTTTCATGGTGTGGTATTGCCTCTTTAAGCCAATAGTGTTGAATTACGGTTGAGTAAATTTAGCTCGGCCTAGGGACAGTCAGAGATAAATTTTGTTTGGGCAAGGAATATTTGCGAAGTGCAATGTATTTGCCAATTTTGGGCTGTAGCTCAGAAATACGCATCATTTTAAGACTGTTTTGATTCTGTAACGACGTGTCAGGTCAAGAATAAGGTGCTTGTGTCCGCTTCATACCACTTTAATTGTATTGGTAACAAGGCACTCATGGCGTCGCAAACAGAGAGTCGAACGTTATGCGATTGCAAAGGGGGATTGGGTTGTGGATCATAGAATGATAGAATTTACAGTGCAGAAGAAGGCTATTCGGCCCATGAAAGAGCGCCCTACTTCGGCCCACACCTCCACCCTATCCCCGTAAGCCCACCTAACCTTTGAACACTGAGGGGCAATTTAGCATGGCCAATCCACCTTACCTGCACATCTTTGGACTGTGGGAGGAAACCGGAGCACCCGTAGGAAACCCACGCAGACACGGGGAGAAAGTGCAAACTCCACGCGGACAGTCACCCGAGGCTGGAATTGAACCCGGGTCCCTGGGGCTGTGAGCAGCAGTGCCACGTGCTGTTATGGATGTGTGTATTGTTGGGGGTGGGGATGGTGATTGCACATCTCAAATCAGAGCATTTGAAATGAATGTTCTGGGAAAGCTGCCCAGAGTCAATGAAGCAAGTGTTGTTTGATTGATTCTTAGAAAGTAAATAATTTATATTTTCTTTACCCATTGCAGTGAAATAATTAATTAGATTTTACAGCTTCATAATTACATTTTGCTGAACGATGTTTACACATTCTCAGTGCAGACAACAAAGGCAGATGTTGTTTTCATCTTCCCCATCTATCTCCTTGCTCTCATTTGGGAAAACAACCACTTAAATCCTATTCCCGCCTGGGAAAAGACGTGCTTCGAGTTGTTGCTGTGAGCTCGTCCAAGCTCTCACGAGAAACCTCCAAAACACTTGCTCCGTTGACTCGCCCCATTTCCCACAAAATTCATTTAAAGTTCCCTTATTCGAATGGTGCAGCCAGCATCTCCCCGACATCCTCTCCACATTCACGTTGCAGCATCCCTTTCCAATCGCATGGCCTCTGACTCGCCCTGAATAACGTCCGAGGAGCCTCGGCGCTACCGTATGAAAAAATAGTTTGCCCCGGCAGACACAGCCACCTTACGCTTGATGTCACTTGTTGTTGCAGAATCAAGACAATCTTAATTGCTGAATAATGTACTGGGAAATGTGTGCACATCTGTAGCTCTACCAGCTCGTCAGTCAACAGTGATAGTCCCTAAGAGAATTGCAGTTCAGCCCCAGGCTTTTGAGAAAGGCTGAGGCCAAGTACATTCAGGGAACTATTATAAGCAGTTGTTTTATAGTGGGATGTGTCAGTTTTACATTTTATTTTAAGCACAATTGGAAGCTTGCACACTGGGAAACCACAGCTTATGATGTGTAGGAAACCTGCTTTTCCGAGAAAATAAGAAGAAACTTGCATTTGAACAGCACCTATACCAACCTCATGGGCAGCACGGTGGTGCAGTGGTTAGCACTGCTGCCTCATGGCGCCAAGGTCCCAGGTTCGATCCCGGCTCTGGGTCACTGTCCGTGTAGAGTTTGCACATTCTCCCCATGTTTGCATGGGTTTCGCCCCCACAACCCAAAGTGGATTGGCCACACTAAATTGCCCCTTAATTGGAAAAAATGAATTAGGTACTCTAAATTTATTAAAAAAAGAAAAGAAAACCTATCCCAACCTCAGAATGTTCCAATATGCTCTACAGTCAATGAATCTACAGTGCAGAAGGAGGCCATTTGGCCCATCGAGTCTGCATCTGCCCTTGGAAAAAGCACCCTACTTAAGCCCAGACCTTCACCCTATCCCAGTAACCCCATCTAACCTTTTTGGACACTAAGGGCAATTTAGCATGGCCAATCCACCTAATCTGCACATCTTTTGACCGTGGGAGGAAACCGGAGCACCCGGAGGAAACCCTCGCAGACACAGGGAGAATGTGCAGACTCTGCACAGACAGTGACCCAAGCCAGGAATCGGACCCGGGTCCCTGGCGCTGTGAAGCAACAGTGCTAACCACTGTGCTACTGTGCCGACCAAAGTAGTGTTTGATGTATAGTCACCATTGTAATGTAGGAAATGTGGCAGCTAATTTGTGCACAGCAACATCACAAGTAACAATGTGATAATGACCTGGTGATCTGTTTGTGATGTTGATTGAAGGATAAATATTGGACAAGACACCGTGGTGAACTCCGTTCCTCTTCTTCAAACTAGTGCCATTGAACCTGTCGCACCCAGCTGAACAGGCAGATAGGGCCTTGGTTAATATCTCATCTAAAAGACTGACTCCCTCAACCTCACACTGAAATGTCAGCTTTGCTTTTCTGCTCAAGTTTCTGGACTGGGACTTGAACCCACAACCTTCTGACTTAACAGCCAAGGGGGCTACCCACTGAACCACAGCTGCTAAATTGAACTTATTAGCTATATGAAGATGGGTCAGTTGAGTGGGATACCGGAAAGTGATCTGTGCCCAAGTGTTACGTAACGCCATTCTTTATGTCAAAAGTGATTTAATTTATTTATTGACTGAAAACCACTGAGTTTTAAAAGACTGAAACAACGTACCAGTTACTTGAAACAACAGCTCTAAGATGGCTGGACATTTGCTTGACTATATCTCACAAATTCCAACGTCATTGCTACAGAGTCACCCATCTGGAAATCCTAGAAACAATCACTTTGAAGAGTAAGAATGGGCCCTCTCCGAATGATTTTCAAAGCAGCCAGACAATCATCTGGGTAATCAACAGCGCAGGGTCCAAGCACCAGATGTAATCTCCTCAGACGATGATCTCTGGCTAAAAGAGGAATTCATCCAGCCATAATCTAATCATATAAACCATGGGCCTGGAATCCACTAACCATGACCATATTATGGTAACTGGTTGGAGAGCAAGGATCATGTGACAAGCCAACGAACCCTCTTTTGTGTTTAAGAAATTGCCTTTCTCCAGCTCATGGAACTGAGGCAGAAGACATGCTGAAGAGGTCCTGAAACCACCCAAGTCATCACCCTCCCAGATCTGCATTCTGTAACTTGTGTTTGTGAGTGTGTGAGTGAACCTTAGCGTAGGTGTGCATGGAATTCAGAGCGTTTTTATTATTTTTATTTAGACTAGGTTAAGTAGAATAAATATTGTACTTTATTTCTTTTATAAAAATCTTAAAGAAAATATGTCTATGTGTCTTTTACGGTCACTGCACTTGGACAGGAAAACAAGTCCTGCATTGGCAAGCATTTCCTTTTTCTTTAAAGCCTGTTGTGATCAGACAAGGAGAGGGAAAAGAGGGCAGCCATTCTAGGCCTCCTCACCTGACCGGAACAGTGAGGGACAAAATATAAACGCCCAAAGAGAGGCATCCCCATCTTCTCAGGGGCAATTATGGATGGGCAACCAACTCTGGCCTTGTCAGCATTGCCCATGGCCCAATAAAAATTCTAAACGGCTGGAACAAACCTGGGCATGTGGAGGTGACGGCGGTTGTTGTTTAAGGGAATCCCCGCGCACAACGGTCTCTACTCAGTTCTCTCTAATGTTATGGTTTGTAGAAGAAACCCGTGAGTATCTTTGAACAACTGCATTAATAGCCATGGAATTCAGTACTTCAATCTAACCTCGGGCTATATGCCAGCAGCATGGTTGAGCTTTTTGCTGCTGTTTTAAGGTTGTGCGTGGCCAGCTGAGCGAGCTGCGATGCTGCCAGACCTGGTGTGCGGGATTCACTGATGACTGCCAGTCATCTGAAACTTTGAGTCCAAAGTGGTTTTGTTCATTAGTCTGAGGGAGCCTGTTTCAGTTCAAAGTCATTTCTACTTGTAAACCTCTCCCTTTATGTTCACACCACTGGTCAGAGGTGGCTAACCAGACGTGAAGGGTGCAGTGACCCAGTTTCCATGCTCACATGGCGATTGTTCCTGCTGCTCCTTTTGCCATCCTGTTTAAAGGAAAACGTAGACGAGGCTGAGATTGAAATAGTATTGGATCATGAGGACAGCAGGATCTGTTCCACTGGATTTACACATTTGCGAAGCTGAGGAAAACAACAGCTGCTTCTCTTCATGACCTGTGATACATTGTTAGGTATGTGACTGTGTATAGCTTGTGGGAGCCTCTCAGTCGCCCCTTTAGGTATTTCAGCTCTGTTCACTGAGTATGCATGTGCTCTTTGTTGCCATTTTAAAAATTCATTTCTGGAATGTGGACGTCGCTGGCCAGGCCTGCATTTCTGGCCCGTCCCTATTTGCCCTTGAGAAGGTGGTGGTGAGCTGTGTTCTTGAACCGCTGCAGTCCATGTGGTGGAGGTACACCCACAGTGCTGTTTTGTAAGGAGTTCCAGGATTTTGAAGGGAACGGCGATATATTTCCAAGTCAGGATGGTGAGTGACTTGGAGAGCAATTTCCAGGTGGTGGTGGTGTTCCCATGTGTCTGCCAACCTTGTCCTTCTAGCTGTCGTGGGTTTTGTAAGGAGCTGCCTAAGGAGCCTCGGTGAGTTCCTGCAGTGCACCTAGTAGATGGTACACATGACGAATGTGATATAAAGGTTCTGCATTGCACACATGGCTGCTACTGTTCATCATAGGTGGAGGGAGTGAATGTTTGTGGGAAGGATGCCAAACAAGTGAGCTGCTTTGACCTGGATGGCGTTGACCTGCACGATTGTTGTTGGAGCTGCACTCAACCAAGCGAGGTGGAGAGTATTTGGCCACTCGAGCCGTCTCCACCATTCAATTAAACCATGACTGATCTTCTCAGTGCCATTTTCCCCACAGTATCCCCATGTCCCTTGATGTATTTACTACCTATAAATCCAGCAATCTCTGTCTTCAACATGCTCAATGACTGAACCTCCACAGTCATCTAGGCTAGAGAATTCTAAAGATTCACCACCCTCTGAGTGAAGAAATTCCTCCTTATCTCAGTCCTTAATGGTCCACCTCTTATCCTTAGACTGTGTTCCTGGTTCTAGATCCCCGAGCAACCTTCCTGCATCTACTTTGTCAAGTCTTGTAAGAATTTTCAATGAAGGGGTGGCAGGGTGGCGCAGTGTTAGCACTGCTGCCTCACGGCACCGAGGACCCGGGTCACTGTCCGTGTGGAGTTTGCACATTCTCCCCCTGTCTGCGTGGGTTTCGCCCCCACAACCCAAAGATGTGCAGGTTAGGCGGATTGGCCACACTAAATTGCACCTTTATTGGAAAAAAATAATTGGTACTCTAAATTTATTTTTAAAATTTAAAATAATTTCAATGAGATTGCTTCTTAATTTTCTAAACTCTAGGGAATGCAGGTGCAGTCTCCTCAATCTCCCCTCATAGAACAAGCCCACTATCGCAGGATTAGTCTGGTGAATCTTCATTAACCTCCCTCCTTGGCAAGCATATCCTTCCTTAGGTAAGGAGACCAAAACTGTACACAATACTCCAGTCACACCAAGTCTCTACACCAGTGGTCCCCAACCATTTATCCACCATGACACATATTTATGCTAGAAAAGACCTTGGGCTGGATTCTCCATTTCTGAGGCTAAGTGCCAAATGGAGAATCCGCGGGAGGTTCACGACAGGAATATCGGCGAGAACCACTCACCGATTCCAGTACTGGTGAGGGGCTAGCAACGGCGCCGCTTGAAACCCCCGTGGATTGTGCCAAAAACGGCTGGAGAATAGCCGGGACCCGGGCTGCGCTAGCACAGGTTGACCTACACAGGCCGTGCCGTAAAACATGGCGCCGGCTGTGCTCGAACCCTAACCCGCCAACTGTGACCGCACGACCTACCCCCTGGCCACCCCCACCAGTCCACCCAGCCCTAGCAGAAGCCCCCCCCCCCCCCCGGGCCAGCGGCACGGATCCAGGATGATTGTGGCGGCACCGAACACTGTTCACAGCCGGCATGCCGGGTTCGCAGCACGTGGACCGCGCCGTGGGGAAGGCAGCCCCTCGGGGTTGGAGCATCGCAGATGGGCCAGCTGATGACTCACTAATGTCGTTGAAACGGCACGCGGCGTGCATCACGATGACGTCGGTTTGGAGGTGGCAGAGCATGGCGGACCAGCGTCAAACCGGCACTATCCCCGATTCAGGCATCGGAATCCATTTGCCCGATCGCCGATCACGATTTCGCCGTCGGGCTGTGGAGAATCCAGACCCTTGTCTGCTGCCCCTGTCGTTCTAGATGGTGGCAGTCTTTATTATCTGTAAATTTTTTATTCCATTTTTTAATAATATATTTAGAGTACCCAATTCATTTTTTCCAATTAAGGGGCAATTTAGCGTGGCCAATCCACCTACCCTGCACATCTTTTGGATTGTGGGGGCGAAACCCAAGGAATCACGGGGAGAATGTGCAAACTCCACACTGACAGTGACTCAGAGCCGGGATCGAACCTGGGACCTCGGCGCCGTGAGGCAGCAGGGCTAACCCACTGCGCCACCGTGCTGCCCTTTTCCATTCTTAAAGTTACAAAGCTAATGCGCAGATTGGACAGGGCAAGCTTTTAATCCATCTCATTGCTTGCTCCAAAATCCCATCAAATTGAATCCAATTCATGGTCACCACAAATCCAAGCTGACAAGAAAGGGATTTGCACCTCACATTGGGCTTGATCTGACGTTTGATCTTGGCCAAAAGGCCAAGAAGCGATAAGGGGTCGTGGGTTTGGAAGGCCCTGCCTATGGAGCCTTGGTGAGTTTCAGCAGTGCATCTTGTAGATGACACTTCCTAAGTGTAGCACTTTACATGTGTTTGTGTTGTAATGGTCCTTCCTGTTTATTCCTTTATTCCCCCTTTTATTTTGCCGGTATCATTTTTGGTCCACGAGTGATTAATGAACATGTATCTTTAAGTCAAGCAACAGAGTGAATGAGGAGGAGTGGGGCTAGAATGGACTGCGCAATAAAATAGCACAGAGTATCATAACATAATTTGGGGGCTCGTCCAGGATCTTTGGAATGGTAGATGGTGACGTTTGTGTGACAGTATAAATTAAACAGAGACACCAGATTTGCAGTGATATAACAGGATGGCTCTGGAAATTGCTAAGAGTTTTCTTCAGGTGGACGGCTTAACGCTGGTTTATTTTAAAAAGCTTCAAAAAGACAAGCTCGTCGAATTGGCAGGGGAATTAAAAATAGAGGTACCAGCTAGAGCTAGGAAGGTGGTGATAACGGACGTGATTGCTCAACATTTAAATTAAGAAGAGATATTAGAAACACAGGAGAGCCCACGAAGTAGAGCAGCATCAAGGACATTTTCTGGTGGGGAAACTGAGCTGGAGAGCATTTGCTTGGGGTTTCAGCATGAAAGGGAATTAAAAAGAATAGGAAACGAAATGGAGATACAGCAAAAAGAAATGGAGAGGCAGCAAAAAGGAAAAGAAATGGAGATGGAAATGAGGAGGTTGGAGTTAGAGAGAGTGGAAAAAGCAAAAGGGAGAGAGAGAAGAAAAAGCAAAAGAGAGGAAGAAGCAAGAGAGGGAGAGAGAGAGAGTACTGGAAATTCGAGGGGTGCTGCCAGAAATTTGAGGAGAGCTTAATCTGAAAATGGAACCCAGCGGCGATATGTTTAAATTCATGTAGGCCCTCCCAAAATCCAACGGGAATAGGCAGAAACCTTTTTTAGGGCTTTTGAGAAAATAGCAACCCAAATTGACTGGTCAAGAGTAAAGCAGACATTACCCATGCAGAGTAAACTGACAGGGCAGGCACAGGAAGTTTATGCTTCCCTGCTAGAGGGTGTGTCTAAGAATTATGGCGAGTTTTTAAAAAAAGGCTATTCTGGGTGCATATGAATTGATTCCCAAAGCACATAGGCAAAAGTTTCGGAATTTACGGAGGCAGAAGGGACCGCTTATGCTGAATTCAATAGGGTTAAGCAGAACAATTTTGATTGATGGGTTTGAGAATTTGGAGTTGCAAATATCTATGAGGCTCCGAGGGGGGTCCTCCTCTGAGAGGAATTGAAGAATTCCCAACCTCTGTAATAAGAACCCATGTTGAAGACCAGAGGGTGAAGATTGTGAGGCAGGTAACAATTATGGCTGACGATTATGAGCTCATCCATACATTTAAACCTCTGTTCCATCACCCCCATAATTTTGAAAAGGATAGGAATTGGGAGAGTGGAAGGAAGGCAGATAGCCATGGTAAAGAATGGATAGCTGGGAATTCCCTGAGATCTCCTCCTCAGACCAGGAAAGAAGGGACTGAGGGTGGAGGTGAGACTCGGAAGCCTAGTTGTTACCATTGTAATAAGGTGGGGCACGTTTGTTTGGTAAGTTGGAAGTTGCAAGGAAAGCCCATGGTGTGAATTCATAAGGATTCCAAAAAGGGAGCAAAAGTGTAGAATATCTACAGAGCAGACTGTAGCTCGAACTGGACTTAGGAGACCTGAGGTAAACATGACTGTGGGAGCAGGTGTGATTAATGAGGTAGTGAAGAGATATGCAGGGTTTATGCCTAAGGGGAAGATCACCCCATTTTCCTACTATCTTAAGGGACACAGGTGCTACTCAAACTCTCTTACTAGAGTTTACCCTCTAGAAAGCTCAATGAAAGCTGAAGTATTAGTGAACGGGATAGGTGGGGATTATATCCCAGTTCTATCATACAAAGTATAAAAGGAGTTTGATTCAGTGTCAGGTCCAGTAGTTGTTGGAGTGGTTAAGAAATTCCCAGTGGGTGGAGTAGACTTACCTTTGGGGAATGATTTGGCAGGAGCAAAGGTTGTGGTTTCACCCATGATTCCAGAGAGTCCACGTGTTGTACTACAGATAGCACATGAGATGCCAAAGGTAGAGCATGTGGGAATTCGGAAAACTCTTTGGGCATTAAATTACTCAAAGAAAGATCCTTTGAAAGACATTAATCACATATCAAATGACAATGGTAGTGAATCCGATCATGCTGATACTGATGAAATTATCTCTACGAAAATGATTCCTCACAGAGATTTGTCAAAAGTAAAATCTAGTAGAGAACTAGGCTCTGAGAACTGAAGAACTGAACGTCGTCAAGAAAGAGGAGTCGGAATCTAACAGTAATGAAGATTCAGACGAGAGTTGTGAATCCCATTTCAGTTCTGGTTATGAAGTAATGATATAACAACTGCTACCGAATAATACCTGGCCCTAACTGATCTAGAACAAATGGCAAGAAATTCTTCCAAAGCTGGGAAAGCAGACAGCAAATCACAAGAAGAAAGTGAATTGGACTATTCTAAAATTAATTTGTTACAGCCTCGTGCAGTAAACCCATCGCCATTCACTTCGGGTGCAAATATTTCCCAGAGCATGCTGTTTTGAAGGGAAATACACCCAACAGCATGGCATCAGCTATTCAGGATGAGGACAGCGATGACTCTGTGAACAGATTAACCCGCATCCTTTTAAAGGTCCACGGTGCCTCTTTGAGGAAAAAGAAGCAAATAACAAAGGAGATGAAATAATCAGTAATCAATTCCTTTTAAAAATTAAGAGGAAGGTGGATGGAGAACCATGTGGTGATTCTGCCACCGCATCTGTTAACAAAAACCAGAAGCTTCAGGGAGTCAATGAACCATCCTCTGATTCTGAAAGTAAAGAAGAGTTGAAATCTGGAACGCACAAATTGTTTCAGTTTGTATTACAAAATGGAGATAAGGGTGTGATTATGAAGACTCTGATGAGAAGGTAAAAGCTGTAAAACAAGGAATGGTGCAGAAACAGCCAACAAACTCCGCGAAGATTGAACCCTCCCGGGTCTTTTTAAGTTTAAAGTACCCAGTTCTTTTCTTTGCCAATTAAGGGGCAATTTAGCGTGGCCAATCCACCTACCCTGTATATCTTTGGGTTGTGGGGGTGAGACCCACGCAGACACGGGGAGAATGTGCAAACTCCACATGGATAGTGACCCGTGGCTGGGATCGAACCCAGGACCTCAGCGCTGTGAGGCAGTAGTGCTAACCACTGCACCACCGTGCCGCACGTAAATTGACCCTTAATGTGGAAAAAAGGACAAAGGCGATGGAATTTCAGAGGCATGTGGATAGAGGGAGAGCCTGCAGCCTGGTCTATCTGAGCTCATTCTGATCAACACTGAAAACCCAGTGACACACTCTGTGTTTATGAATCTAGTTCTATGGTGTCACATATTCTACTCAGTAATGAAAAAAATTGCAATTTTCTGTTTGTTGCCATAAAGTGTGCATCTGGATGCTTAGTGCCAGTGTAGCAATAGAGCAGTTAGTCATTCACCAAGCACTTTACAACTCTTGGTTTTGATAAATCCAATTTTTTTATTGATTTACCAGTTGTGGGCATTGCTGGCTGGGCCAGCATTTATTGGCCATCCCAAATGTGGCGGAATAGCAACATTTCAGTGACTATTTTATCGACTTCATTCCTGATTTTCTAAATGCACAGATTGTTTCTGAATCCTTTCATGCATGGTCCCTAAACCGCCTGTGACTGTTTGCGTTTTGCTTACTCATAGGTAAAGACTCGCCTTCAAGCCCAGTCAGCAGCTGTCATTGCTGTGGGACACCAGCATAACCATCAGGTACAATCTGGGACGAAAGGCCTATATTTATATGGCAATTGATCAAATCTGTTTACATACTATGGATGTGTAGCAGTCACCGTCATGTAGTCAAACATCTGCTGTGCACAATGAAACCTCGAAAGCAGCAATGAGATGAATGACCAGTCCATTTTTTTTTGGTCTTGTTGGGAAGGGCGTGTAGGAAGACAGGGCAGTGGGTAAACTCCATGCTGTATTTCGTATCGTTCCCCGAATGTCTGGGACGGGCAGACAGGCTCTCGGCCTCATTGCACCTTCTGCAACGTGCAGTACCCCGCATGCGAATGCGCAAGTTTCAGTTTTTAGGAATGGGCCTTCAACCCGGGGGACGCATTTTGCATCAAAATCTTTTGACCGAGAGTCGCGACCAAAGTGCAAAAAACTGTTAAATGGTGCCTAGGTTAGAAATCAGGAAAAATCAAACAGAATAGAAAGAGAGAGGGTTAGATCTACTCGGAGAGGAAGAGGAATGGACCAAGATGGGTCTCATGATCTTGTTACTTTTTCCACTTGCCCAGGTTTTAACAGGAGCTTGTAGGTCACATATTTTCCATCTAGAACATAGAACATTACAGCGCAGTACAGGCCCTTCGGCCCTCGATGTTGCACCGGCCTAAAAAACACTCTAAAGCCCATCTACACTATTCCCTTATGGTCCATATGTCTATCCAATGACCTTTTGAATGCCCTTAGTGTTGGCGAGTCCACTACTGTTGCAGGCAGGGCATTCCACGCCCTTACTACTCTCCGAGTAAAGAACCTACCTCCGACATCTGTCTTATATCTATCTCCCCTCAATTTAAAGCTATGTCCCCTCGTGCTAGACATCACCATCCGAGGAAAAAGGCTCTCACTGTCCACCCTATCCAATCCTCTGATCATCTTGTATGCCTCAATTAAGTCACCTCTTAACCTTCTTCTCTCTAACGAAAACAGCCTCAAGTCCCTCAGCCTTTCCTCATATGATCTTCCCTCCATACCAGGAAACATTCTGGTAAATCTCCTCTGCACCCTTTCCAATGCTTCCACATCTTTCCTACAGTGCGGCGACCAGAATTGCACGCAATACTCCAAATGCGGCTGCACCAGAGTGTTGTATAGCTGCAACATGACCTCATGGCTCCTAAACTCAATCCCTCTACCAATAAAAGCTAACACACCATACACCTTCTTAACAACCCTCTCAACCTGGGTGGCAACTTTCAGGGATCTATGTACCTGGACACCGAGATCTCTCTGCTCATCCACACTGCCAAGAATCTTACCATTAGCCCAGTACTCAGTCTTCTTGTTATTCCTTCCAAAATGAATCACCTCACACTTTTCTGCATTAAACTCCATTTGCCACCTCTCAGCCCAGCGCTGCAGCTTATCTATGTCCCTTTGTAACTTGTAACATCTTTCCGCACTGTCCACAACTCCACCGACTTTAGTGTCATCTGCAAATTTACTCACCCATTCTTCTACTCCCTCCTCCAGGTCATTTATAAAAATGACGAACAGCAGTGGCCCCAAAACAGATCCTTGTGGTACACCACTAGTAACTGGACTCCAGTCCGAACATTTCCCATCAACCACCACCCTTTGTCTTCTTCCAGCTAGCCAATTTCTGATCCAAACTGCTAAATCACCCTGAATCCCATGCCTCCGTATTTTCTGCAGTAGCCTACCATGGGGAACCTTATCAAACGCTTTACTGAAATCCATATACACCACATCAACTGCTTTACCCTCATCCACCTGTTTGGTCACCTTCTCAAAGAACTCTATAAGGTTTGTGAGGCACGACCTACCCTTCACAAAACCGTGTTGACTATCGCTAATCAAATAATTCCTTTCCAGATGATTATACATCCTATCTCTTATAAACCTTTCCAAGATTTTTCCCACAACAGAAGTAAGGCTCACTGGTTTATAGTTACCGGGGTTATCTCTACTCCCCTTCTTGAACAAGGGGACAACATTTGCTATCCTCCAGTGTTCTGGCACTATTCCTGTAGACAAAGCTGACTTAAAGATCAAGGCCAAAGGCTCAGCAATCTCCTCCCTAGCTTCCCAGAGAATCCTAGGATAAATCACATCCGGCCCAGGTGACTTATCTATTTTCACACTTTCCAGAATTGCTAACACCTCCTCCTTATGAACCTCAAGCCCTTCTAGTCTAGTAGCCTGAATCTCAGTATTCTCCGACAACATTGTCTTTTTCCTTTGTGAATACTGACAAAAAATATTCATTTAGCACCTCTCCTATCTCCTCGGACTCCAAGCACAACTTCCCTCTACTGTCCTTGACTGGCCCTACTCTTACCCTAGTCATTCGTTTATTCCTGACATATCTATAGAAAGCTTTAGGGTTATCCTTGATCCTATCTGCCAAAGACTTCTCATGTCCCCTCCTGGCTCTTCTTAGCTCTCTCTTTAGGTCCTTCCTAGCTAACTTGTAACTCTCGAGCGCCCTAACTGAACCTTCATGCCTCATCTTTACATAAGTCTCCTTCTTCCTCTTGACAAGTGTTTCGACTGCTTTAGTAAACCACGGTTCCCTCACTCGACCACTTCCTCCCTGCCTGACAGGTACATACTTATCAAGGACACGCAGTAGCTATTCCTTGAACAAGCTCCACATTTCCATTGTGCCCATCCCCTGCAGTTTTCCTCTCCATCCGATGTATCCTAAGTCCTGCCTCATCGCATCATAATCCAACAATCAAACCATCTCCGCACACGGCCAGTAAAAATATTCTCTCTTCATTCTTCCCTGGGATATCCTGTCACTGACAGGTTCAGCATTAATTGCTCTTGAATTGAGTGCCATCTTAGGCCATTTCAGAGGGCAGTTAAGAGTTAACCAGATTGCTGTGGGTCTGGAGTCACATGTAAGCCAGACCGGGTAAGGGTGGCAGATTTCCTTCGCTAAAGGGTATTAGTGAATCAGATGGGTTCTTAACAGCAGCTGAGGTCACCATTATTGAGTTAAGCTATTAACAGAATTCAGTTGCCATGGTGGGATTTGAACCCATCTTCTAGAGCGTTACTCTGGGTCTCCGGATTATAGTCCGGTGATATTACACCACCGTCTCTCCTGTATAGTACCCCATTCAATATAACAGCATAGAGGGTTATTGGCACTGGTTCTCCACTTCCACAGCTGATCTGAGAATGTCACTGTTCCTTCCTCCCCTTTCCAATGCTTTAATCTTTCTGCAGCATGCTTTTTTCAGAGGAGAGCTATAAACACCATTTCCATAATCTTAAGGTTTACACTCGGTGAAGTGCAGCTGTTTCTAGATCCAGGGAACTATATTTGAATACAAACATACTCATACATGTCCAGGGGCCTAGTGCTGTAAAATGCGACTGGATAGGGGCTTGATGGCAGGCATGGACACGGTGGACTGAAGGGCCTCTTTCCATGCTGTAAAACTCACTGACTCCAACTCTTTTACTCTAATGTCACAGTACAAGCTCCCTGCTGACCCACTGCGACACATAGGCCAAAAACGTAGCAGATTCCATGGCTGGCCTGTGCTGTGACAGCATGTTTCCTGCTGGAGTGACTGTTCCTGGGCTCCTCCTCCTGCCCCCCACCCCTCAATGTAGCGGAGGGAAAAATCAGCCATGGTTCCCACCCCCCGATCAGTCAAGCAAGGGGGAGCAGGAGGGGGAGGCATACCCCAGCAAGAGTAGCACAGTGGTTAGCTCTGGTGCCTCACATCGCCAGGGACCCGGGTTCAGTTCCTACCTCGGGTGACTGTGTGGAGTTTGCACTTTCTTCCCGTGTTTCCTCCGGGTTTCCTCTTACAGTCCAAAGATGTGCATGTTAGGTGGATTGGCCATGCTAAATTGCCCCGAGGTGAAGTTACGGGGATTGGGTGCGGGATAGGGCCTAGGTAGGATGTTCTTTCAGAGGGCCGAATGGACTCCTACTGCACTGTAGGGATTCTATGAATCTCCAGGGAAGACAGGGACAATGTGTATGGCCAGGGCATAAAATAGAGATCTGACAACATGGCTTGTTAAGGATTAAGGTTAAATATGAACCTAGGGGAGATTTTTTTTTTGTCTCTCACCAATCCTTTTCTCACTGAAGGTCGCAACACCTGGTTGCACCCCAGGCAACAGATAGTAAATGGCTATTCCACTATATGTGGCATCACTGACAGACCCCAATAATCCCCTCACCTGAATATCTACAGATGCATTTATCATAGGGAGACACTGATTAATGGTCAGATTCAGGAAACTGGGAAAAGGTTTAATCTCCTACTCTGGGGGCACTGAGGTCATGGTTACACCCCAGCCTATCAGAGTAGGACAGACAAACACTGCCCAGCTACTGTAGGGGATAAGAGAATATAAACAGTGTTGACAGGACAGGTTTGGGCACAGCCTTGAGTGTGGTGCAAGTCATCCTGTTAATTCAGCGATTAGTGCGAAAGTGAGGTTAATGTGCTGACTCCATGCTCCTGCTGTCACCGATAGCTTGTTGTTCAGTCCAGAGTCGACCAGTGTTTTTCTGCAGTAAAGGTCATCAATGGTGTTGTAATCCTGCTGCAGTCAGCCAATAACTACAGCTGAGGTTGTCAGAGTCTCTGTAACTGTAAAGGTTTACTGATGGAGGGAGGAGCCAGAACTGGGCTCACCCCCAGGGGAGCAGTATTTACTTTTCCCATTCTGAACTTTAACCCCAGTACCCTGCCTCACTATTACACATTCGGCTTGTTTTGCTGGACGGCCATTCTCTGACTTGGAGAACAGTCAGGAGAGTTTTTACATTACTCTGAAATCTTGTTTTTCTTATAAATTTAGAGTACCCAATTCTGTTTTTCCAATTAAGGGGCAATTTAGCGTGGCCAATCCACCTAGCCTGCACATCTTTGGGTTGTTGGGGTGAGACCCACCGAAACACGGGGAGAATGTGCAAACTCCACACGGACAGTGACCCAGATCGGGATCGAACCTGGGACCGTGGCACCGTGAGACTGCAGTGCTAACCACTGCGCCACCGTGCTGCCCTTAAACTAAAACATTCAACTAAATTACACTTAGTAACAACCCAGTCATTAACCCGTGTTAACACCTAATGCCCTCCTCATGAATGTCACTCATGAGGCTGCTTCCTGCCCCCTTGTGCATTGATTTCAAGTTATTATCTTGTTTGTCGTGTGCCAACCTATCTCAGAAATGTGGATCAGCAACCTTCAATCCTGCAATTCTGGATCACTGCCTTTCCCAGAGATTCCCTGCTCTACGACAGGATCACCCTCTGCTCCCCCCATACTCCGCTGCTCCCCATCCCCCCCCGCCCCTCACACACACACCTCTGCTTCCTCCCCCTCCCCACCCGCCCCACACACACACCCTCTGCCCCCTCCACACACCCTCTGCCCCAACCCCAACACACCCTCTGCCCCCCAACACACCCTCTGCCCCCAACACACCCTCTGCCCCATCCCCAACACACCCTCTGCCCCATCCCCAACACACCCTCTGCCACCCAACACACCCTCTACCCCCATTCCCAACACACCCTCTGCCCCCCCAACACACCCTCTGTCCCCCAACACACCCTCTGTGGTGATATATATCACTGTAAGTACGCAAAGGGTTCATGTACATACACTACACCTAGCTAGACATGAGAGGGAACACCAGAGACATGACACACAGACAGTCAACCAATAGGTCAGTAAGATAGGACACGACCAATGGGCAGTCACGATACACACAGAGGTGACACTACCACAGGGGGGCATTACACCAACCTATATATAAGGACACTGCACACATGGCGCAAAATTCTCCGGTATCAGCGCGATGTCCGCCGACTGGCGCCCAAAACGGCGCAAATCAGTTGGGCATCGCGCCGCCCCAAAGGTGCGGAATGCTCCGCATCTTGGGGGGCCGAGCCCCAACCTTAAGGGGCTAGGCCCGCGCCGGACGAATTTCCGCCCCGCCAGCTGGCGGAAAAGGCCTTTGGTGCCCCGCCAGCTGGCGCGGAAATGACATCTCCGGGCGGCGCATGCGCGGGAGCGTCAGTGGCCGCTGACGGCATTCCTACGCATGCGCAGTGGAGGGAGTCTCTTCCGCCTCCGCCATGGTGGAGACCGTGGCGAAGGCAGAAGGAAAAGAGTGCCCCCACGGCACAGGCCCGCCCGCGGATTGGTGGGCCCCGATCGCGGGCCATGCCACCGTGGGGGCACCCCCCGGGGCCAGATCGCCCCGCGCCCCCCCCCCAGGACCCCGGAGCCCGCCCGCGCTGCCTTGTCCCGTCGGTAAGGTAGGTGGTTTAATCTATGCCGGCGGGACAGGCATTTTAGCGGCGGGACTTGGGCCCATCCGGGCCGGAGAATCGCGGGGGGGGGCCCGCCAACCGGCGCGGCGCGACTCCCGCCCCCGCCGAATCTCCTGTGCCGGAGAATTCGGCAACCGGTGGAGGCGGGATTCACGCCAGCCCCCGGCGATTCTCCGACCCGGCGGGGGGTCGGAGAATCTCGCCCATGATCTTCCTCTTTCCATTGTAGCAGACTGGTTAGTCAGTCTGAGTAGCTATAGCAGGATAAACAGCAGCGTTGAATCCAAGTAGGAGAATTGTTAATAGTTCAATAAATGTGTGAAAGCTATCTCCAAGTCTGAACCTTCCTTTGTCAGAGTGCACATCAAGGAAGCAGCTTATGCTACGTCAAGAGCATAACAAAACACCCTCTGCTCCCCCAACACACCCTCTGCACTCCCCACCCTCCACACACCCTCTGCCCCCCCACACACCCTCTGCTCCCCCCAGCACACCCTCTGCACTCCCCACCCCCCACACACCCTCTGCCCCCCCACACACCCTCTGCTCCCCCCAGCACACCCTCTGCACTCCCCACCCCCCACACACCCTCTGCCCCCCCACACACCCTCTGCCCCCCCACACACCCTCTGCTCCCCCCAGCACACCCTCTGCACTCCCCACCCCCCACACACCCTCTGCCCCCCCACACACCCTCTGCCCCCCCACACACCCTCTGCTCCCCCTAGCACACCCTCTGCACTCCCCACCCCCCACACACCCTCTGCCCCCCCACACACCCTCTGATCCCCCAACACACCCTCTGCTCCCCCCAGCACACCCTCTGCACTCCCCACCCCCCACACACCCTCTGCCCCCCCACACACCCTCTGCTCCCCAACACACCCTCTGCACTCCCCACCCTCCACACACCCTCTGCCCCCCCACACACCCTCTGCTCCCCCCAGCACACCCTCTGCACTCCCCACCCCCCACACACCCTCTGCCCCCCCACACACCCTCTGCTCCCCCCAGCACACCCTCTGCACTCCCCACCCCCCACACACCCTCTGCCCCCCCACACACCCTCTGCTCCCCCTAGCACACCCTCTGCACTCCCCACCCCCCACACACCCTCTGCCCCCCCACACACCCTCTGCTCCCCCAACACACCCTCTGCTCCCCCAGCACACCCTCTGCACTCCCCACCCCCCACACACCCTCTGCCCCCCCACACACCCTCTGCTCCCCCCAGCACACCCTCTGCACTCCCCACCCCCCACACACCCTCTGCCCCCCCACACACCCTCTGCTCCCCCTAGCACACCCTCTGCACTCCCCACCCCCCACACACCCTCTGCCCCCCCACACACCCTCTGCTCCCCCAACACACCCTCTGCTCCCCCCAGCACACCCTCTGCACTCCCCACCCCCCACACACCCTCTGCCCCCACACACCCTCTGCTCCCCCAACACACCCTCTGCTCCCCCCAACACACCCTCTGCTCTCCCCACCCCCAACGCACCCTCTGCCCCCCACACACCCTCTGCTCCCCAACACACCCTCTGCTCCCCCCAACACACCCTCTGCACTCCCCACCCACCCTCTGCCCCCCCACACACCCTCTGCTCCCCCAACACACCCTCTGCTCCCCCCAACACACCCTCTGCTCCCCTAACACACCCTCTGCTCTCCCCACCCCCAACGCACCCTCTGCCCCCTCACGCACCCTCTCTCCACTATCAGCTGCAGATCTATCAGTCAATTTGCCTTCCCTCTTTGTAACTCTCCTTCAATCACTTTGCCTTGTTGCCCATTCCCCCATCCTTCAAAATGTCTCTTCAACTGTCCTCTGTGTCTCCCCCCCCCCCCCCATATAAATGGTGCTGGCTGATTGTTGGCTGCGCTCCAACATGAGGGTGCCATGTGATTACAAGGTGTTGGGAACACACAATCGAGTTTATGATAAACGTGACTTTGTTGTATCCTCGATCGCAGGGAGTCACGACTGCCCTCTTGACAATCTACAGACAAGAAGGCATTCTGGGTCTGTGGCGAGGTGTCACTGGTGCTGTTCCCAGGGTGATGGTCGGCTCTGCAGCGCAGCTCGCTACGTTTGACTCTGCCAAGCAATTGGTGAAGGACCAGCAGGTGAGTGGACGTCGATGTGGGGGGTGTTGCAAATCGCTGAGAAGGACGATCATTAATATGTGCAGCCTTTAATTTGTTACAGCAATATGAGGAGGGGCACAAATGATTCCCCTATCATCCCACTTCAGGGGCGTCATTTTCCGACCCCCCGCCGGGTCGCAGAATGGCCGTTGGCCGCCGTGAATCCCGCCCCCACCGAAGTCTCCGGTACCGGAGATTGGGCGGGGGCGGGAATTGGGCCGCGCCGGTTGGCGGGACCCCCCGCTCAATTCTCCGGCCCGGATGGGCCGAAGTCACGCCCAGAAATTGCCTGTCCCGCCGGCGTAAATCAAAGCTGGTATTTACCGGCGGGACCAGGCGGCGCGGGCGGGCTCCGGGGTCCTGGGGGGGGCGCGGGGCGATCTGACCCCGGGGGGTGCCCCCGCGGTGGCCTGGCCCGCGATCGGGGCCCACCGATCCGCGGGCGGGCCTGTGCCGTGGGGGCACTCTTTCCCTTCCGCCTCCGCCACGGCCTCCACCATGGCGGAGGCGGAAGAGACTCTCCCCATTGCGCATGCGCGGGAAACTGTCGGCGGCCGCTGACGCACCCGCGCATGCGCCGCATTTCCGCGCCAGCTGGCGGGGCACCAAACGCCATTTCCGCCAGCTGGCGGGGCGGAAATCCCTCCGGCGCCGGCCTAGCCCCTCAATGTTGGGGCCCGGCCCCCAAAGATGCGGAGCATTCCGCACCTTTGGGCCGGCGAGATGCCCGTCTGATTGGCGCCGTTTTTGGCGCCAGTCGGCGGACATCGCGACGTTGGAGAATTTCGCCCCAGGTCTTACTATAGCAGGGTTTTCTTATAAATCTAGCTGAGGATGAGCTTTGCCAATACTGCAGGAGTCCCACTATGTTTGCTTTCAGATTATAAAGAATAAGCTAAACAGGTTTTCTGTGTTTAAACAATGCTGAAATTCAACGTGGGCAAGTGCGAGGTCTTGCACTTTGGAAAAAAGAATAGAGGCATGGACTATTTTCTAAATGGTGACAAAATTCACAATGCTGAAGTGCAAAGGGACTTGGGAGTCCTAGTCCAGGATTCTCTAAAGGTAAAC
Organism: Scyliorhinus torazame; assembly: GCF_047496885.1. Lineage (NCBI taxonomy): Eukaryota > Metazoa > Chordata > Chondrichthyes > Carcharhiniformes > Scyliorhinidae > Scyliorhinus > Scyliorhinus torazame. Next base: position 38,158,742 of record NC_092722.1, read on the forward strand.
TTGCAGGTTGAGTCCGTAATTAAGAAAGCAAATGCAATGTTGTCATTCATCTCAAGAGGCTTGGAATATAAAAGCAGGGATGTACTTCTGAAGCTTTATAAATCATTAGTTAGGCCCCATTTAGAATACTGTGAGCAATTTTGGGCCCCACACCTCAGGAAGGACATACTGGCACTGGAGCGGGTCCAGCGGAGATTCACACGGATGATCCCAGGAATGGTAGGCCTAACATACGATGAACGTCTGAGGATCCTGGGATTATATTCATTGGAGTTTAGGAGGTTGAGGGGAGATCTAATAGAAACTTACAAGTTAATGAATGGCTTAGATAGGGTGGACGTAGGGAAGTTGTTTCCATTAGCAGGGGAGACTAGGACCCGGGGGCACAGCCTTAGAATAAAATTGAGTCACTTGAGGACAGAGACGAGGAGAAATTTCTTCAGCCAGAGAGTGGTGGGTCTGTGGAATTTATTGCCACAGAGGGTGGTGGAGGCCGGGACGTTGAGTGTCTTTAAGACAGAAGTTGATAAGTTCTTGATTTCTCGAGGAATTAAGGGCTATGGAGAGAGAGCAGGTAAATGGAGTTGAAATCAGCCATGATTGAATGGTGGAGTGGACTCGATGGGCCGAATGGCCTTACTTCCGCTCCTATGTCTTATGGTCTTATGGTCTTAAAGAACAAGATAGGTTTATTGACCCTACATCCTGAATTTAAAATAAATCTAGGCAAATCACGCACATTTCCTGGCCCCTCACATTCACTAGAAATGAATGAAAATGAAATGAAAATCGCTTATTGTCACAAGTAGGCTTCAAATGAAGTTACTGTGAAAAGCCCCTAGTCGCCACATTCTGGCGCCTGTTCGGGGAGGCTGGTACGGGAACATATTGTGGAGTAAAAGTATAAACTTGTAGATGTTTAACAGTTTGTGAAGAAGATAAACAATCAAAGGAATATACGGTTCATTGTTCTTTGCTTGGTCTTGATGCAGTGGTCCCATTGCTGTGGCTGTTTTGTTCAGTTGTCTTGCTGGGTATGGAGAGGATTCCCACTTTTTATTCCCAGAAGATCTCAGTTTGCAGTAGATCTCTCTTCTCAGGATGGTTACTTTGCACATCCAAGTGCAATACTTTCGAGAGCGAAACCGCTTCCTTGTAGCTTTTCAGTACAGTGTTCTGATCTCTCTGGCTTGGTAAAACAGTTCTTAAAAACCTTGTTCGCTGTATATTCGAGAAATTTGATTGCCATGTCTGCTGCTATCATTGTTGATGGGGTTGCAAGAGGGTGGGGGCAAAACTGCTCACAATACTCCAGATGGGCCTCACCATTGCCTTGTACAGTTGCAGCAAGACTTCCCTACTCATACACTCCTACCCGCTTGAAATAAGGGCCAATATATGGTGGCAAGGTTGCACAGTGGGTGCTTCACAGTGCCTGGGTGCCAGGTTCGATTCCCAGCTTGGGTCACTGTCTGTGCGGAGTCTGCACGTTCTCTCTGTGTCTGCAAGGGTTTCCCCCGGTGCTCCAGTTTCCTCCCGCAGGTGTCAAAAGAAGTGCTGTTAGGTAATTGGACATTCTGAATTCTCCTTCTGTATACCTGAACAGGCGCTGGAATGTGGCGACTAGGGGATTTTCAGAGCAACTTCATTGCAGTGTTAATGTAAGTCTACTTGTGACAATAAAGATTATTATTATTCCATGAGCTTTTTTGATTACCTGCTGCACCTGTGTGCTAGCTTCCTGTGTTTCATGCACAAGTCCCCCTAAGTCCCTTTGTGTGGCAACTTTCTGCAGCTTTTTTCCATTTAAATAATACTCTCGCTCTTCTTTAGTTCTCCCTACCAAACTGAACAACGTCACATTTTCCCACATTATACTCCATTTGCCAACGTTTTGCCCTCTTATTTAAAAAAATAATAAATTTAGAGTACCCAATTATTTTTTTCCAATTAAGGGCCAATTTAGGTGGCCAATCCACCTAGCTGCACATCTTTGGGTTGTGGGGGTAAGGCCCACACAACACGGGGAGAATGTGCAAATTCCACACGGACAGTGACCCGTGGCCGGGATCAAACCCAGGTCCTGAGCGGCGTGAGGCAGCAGTGCTAACCACTGAGCCACCATGTCGCCCTTTTGCCCATTTATTTAATCTATCAATATTTCTTTGCAAACTGTTTGCATCCCTCTCATAACGTGCTTTTTCCACCTATTTTTGCGTCATCTGCAAATTTGATTACAGTACATTCGCTTCCTCCCTCCAAGTCAATAGTATATATTGTAAACAATTGCGGTTCCAGCACTGATCCGTATGGAACCCCACTTCTAACATGTCACCAACCTGAAAAAGAACCCTTATCGCCACCTGCTGTTTTTTGCCCATTAGCCAATTCTCTATCCATACCAAAATTACTATCTCCAACACCATGGGGTCTTATCCTATGACATCCTTTTCAGGGTGGCTCAGTGGTTAGCATTGCTGCCTCATGGCGCTGAGGACCCGGATTCGAGCCTGGTCCAGGGTCACTGTCCGTGTGGAGTTTGCACATTCTCGCCGTGTATGCGTAGGCCTTACCCCCACAACCCAAAGATATGCAGAGTAGGTGGACTGGCCACGCTAAATTGCCCCTTAATTGGAAAAAAAAGATTTGGTTACTCTAAAAAAAATTTTTTATGGCGTAACCTTTTCTGAGGTATTTTCTCGGACGCCTTCTGGAAGTCCAAATACAACACATCTACGGTTCCCCTCTATCCACTCTGGTTGAGACTTCCTGGAAAAACTCTAATAAATTAAACACCATTCCCCTTTCATAAAGCCATGCTGACTCTGCTAGATCAGATTATGGTTTTCCAAAATGTGCTGCTATTACTTCCTTAATAATTGATTCTAACATTTTTCCAACAATAGATGTTCGGCTAATCGGCCTATATTTACATACTTTTTGCCTTCCTGCCTTTTTGAATAGAGGTGTCACATTGATAGTTTTTCAATCCTCCGGCACTTCTCCAGATTTAAAGGCTTTTTGGAAAATTACAATCAATGCATCCACTATCTCGGTAGCTACATCTTTTAGGATCCTAAGATGCAAGCTATCAGGGCCAGGGGACCTATCTGCCTTTAGCCCCATTAGTTTGTCCACTACTCCATCTCTAGTGATGGTATTTAATTCCTCCCTCAGAATATAAAATATGAGGAGAGATCGTACAAATCAGGGTTGTACTCCCTGGACTTTAGATGGATAAGGGGTAATTCCGCAAAGTTTTTAAGCTATTAAAGGGAACCGAAAAGTTAGATAGCGACAAAACTCAAGTTGTTGTTGCGGTTGACGTGAGCTCCTATGATGCTGGAGCCTAACTTCTTTACTTTAACACACCCCTGATTGAACACAGTGTGTGAATGAACTGCCAGGTCAGATTTCTGTGGTGTCCATTTGAAAGTTGAATTAGGTCAAAGGGAATTAATGAGCTTTAATGTGTGCTTTTTTGTGCATTTTATTAATACATTCAGTGGTTCAGCAGTGACAGCTGGTTGGTCGGTTTGGCAGGTGGAATGATGAGCAGCGTTGCCGTGGTGATCACCATGACTCCTTTTGATGTCATCAGTACGAGACTCTACAACCAACCCGTCGACGAGGTTGGCAAGGTGGGTACTCTCTCCGTGATCAAAACACTCAGTTAGCCGTGATGTGACCTGTGAAATATATAATTCTTCCCTCTCCACCATCACGTCTGCTTATAGGGAGAGCTGGACCAGCCGGTATTCCAATGGTATCTCTAAATCCACATCTGATAAAACCAAAATTGATGAAGTTGCGACATTGAGTACTTGGTGTGTGTGCAAAAGCAGAACAGAGTTAAAGTTTAAATTTTTGTTAGGCTATGCTGATATGGGGTATTTTGAGTTGTCAATTGTGCTTGGATATTGGGCGGGATTCTCCCATCGGGTGGCTAAGTGCCGATGCCAGAGTAAAAGCGGGAGTGTTTTACTCCAGCGTCGGTGCCCATTTGATGACCCCATTCTGCGGCCCACAGGGGGCTAGGACCTGAACCCGGTGCTGCGGGGTCCTCGCATCTGCAGTTGGGCCGGCGCCAACCAGCGCATGCGCAGTGGCCTTCTTCCCTGCGCCGGCCCCAACGCCAAATGGCGCAGTGCTACAGGAGCCGGCGCGGAGGAAAGAAGGTCGAGGGCAGAGAGGCCGGCCAGCCGATCCGTGGGCCCCGATCACGGGCCAGGCCACTACGGAGGCCCCCCCTGTTGAACCCCCCCCTTCTCCCCCCCCCCCCCCCTCAGGCCGCCCCCGGACCCTTCAACGGCACCGGCGGCCGATTCTCCGCACTGCAGAGAATTGCGGCGGGGGTGGCTTGGCGCATGCGGCGCCGATTCTCCGACCTGGCGGGGGGTCGGAGAATTCCACCCATTATTCTGGAGGAGTCATGAGATGACCTCTACCCAACCAGCCCCTATACTCCCACTATTGGTTACCCGACATGTCCAACCTCGGGGTGCACAAACGTCTCACAGCCAATTAGAAAAGGTTACAAAAAGGGCGGCACGGTGGCGCAGTGGGTTAGCCCTGCTGCGTCACAGCGCCGAGGTCCCAGGTTCGATCCCGGCTCTGGGTCACTGTCCGTGTGGAGTTTGCACATTCTCCCCGTGTTTGCGTGGGTTTCACCCCCACAATACAAAGATGTGCAGGATAGGTGAATTGGCCACGCTAAATCGCCCCTTAGTTGGAAAAAAATCAATTGGGTACTCTAAATTTATTTTAAAAAAAGAAAAGGTTACAAAGGTGAAGCAGACACGAAATGGCGAGCAGCAGTCCTGCCTCTCCCAGCAGAAGCCAAGGAGGTTGCAAAACTGAAAATCCCTCAGTAATGCAGCTAAAGGGGTGGAGAGGCTAACTATGTAGCTTGTACTTCCAAACCACGCACAGCTTAAACTTGGATATTATTTGTCGACTTCTGTGCCCAACAGTTCAGTTGGTAAGCTGGCTGCCAGTGTGGCACAGACTAGCAAGGTTCCAGGTCTAAACCCTAGTTTCTGCTGAGTCTGCTGATTGCTAGGGAGGGAACCTGGATTCCAACTTTTGATCACTCTGCAGTACCCTTACTGCTGAAGGGCTGGGTGTGAATCCCAAATGAAGATAGGTGAAGACAGTCAAACAGGCATTCACTGCTCAGCTCATACATGATGAATGGTTATTTGGATGAGGTATCAGAGACTGGCAGTTGCCAGTAAAACCATACCCCAGGTATTGCTAAATATTTTACACAACATTACCCTCACCTCTGGCCATTGTCGGTGTCAGATTCCAATAGTTTTCTTTTAACAAAAGGATGGTTTGTTTTTCTCCTGTGTGCCAAACAACCACTCGTCCAATGTTGGAAAGAGATATTGGGATTGATTTTAAATACTCTTGCCTGATTTTAATAAGGCAGGAAAGGCCTCAAAATGGGGTCGATAGTGGCGTGTTTGTCCCATTAGCAGTGGCAATGCAGCAGGTTTCATTTTAAAAAGGGACCATTATCAGGCTGTCTGTTTCAGGCAATAAGCTTCTTTTAGTTTAGAAATTGGAGTCCTAATGCCTAAATAGGAACCCAATTGCCATTTTAGGTAGTAACAGTTTAGAATCTGCGTGGTCCATGTGATGTGAAAGGAGTAATCCTTTAAGAGTTAGTCTTTAAGTTACCTTGCTGGCAAAACCTGGTGAGCTGCATTGGAATGCCTCTTTGGGACCCTGCAGCCCACTTGCCGAATTTATTTCATAGAATCATAGAATTTACAGTGCAGAAGGAGGCCATTCGGCCCATCGAGTCTGCACCGGCTCTTGGAAAGAGCACCCTACCCAAGGTACACACCTCCACCCTTTCCCCATAACCCAGTAACCCCACCCAACACTAAAGGCAATTTTGGACACTAAGGGCAATTTATCATGGCCAATCCACCTAACCTGCACATCTTTGGACTGTGGGAGGAAACCGGAGCACCCGGAGGAAACCCACGCACACACGGGGAGGATGTGCAGACTCCGCACAGACAGTGACCCAAGCTGGAATCGAACCTGGGACCCTGGAGCTGTGAAGCAATTGTGCTATCCACAAGGCTACCGTGCTTATTTATTTATTTATTTATTTTAATTCATAAATTTAGAGTACCCAATTACTTTTTTCCAATTAAGGGGCAATTTAGTGTGGCCAATCCACCTAGCCTGCACATCTTTGGGTTGTGGGGGCGAAACCCACACAGACACTGGGAGAATGTGCAAACTCCACACGGACAGTGACCCAGAGCTGGGATCGAACCTGGGACCTCGGCGCCGTGAGGCAACAGGGCTAACCCACTGCGCCACTGTGCTGCCCTCACTTGCCGAATTTAAATAAGTCACAGGGTCCCTTCATCGCAGTAAGCGTGGTCAATCGGAGCGTTCCAGCAGTCAGAGAACACCAACATTAAGTATGTGTTGGTGAGGTGAGTGTAGTGACCCTTTCAGAAGAACATGCCTGATTTTAAACACTTTTATTCCTCTCAGGGCAGACTTTACAAAGGATTCTGGGATTGTTTGCTGAAGGTCTCGTGTAAGGAGGGCATTCTGGGTCTGTACAAAGGAATTGGACCTGGCTACTTCCGCTTGGGCCCACACACGGTTTTCAGCCTGCTATTCTGGGACGAACTCAAGAAACTGGCCTACCCTGACTACCGACAGAAAATCTGAGTAACCCACTGCAGATTATGTGTTATGTAATGTGGTGAAACCTCCAGTAAAGACTGAGGGAGTGAATGGTCTCCATCAATGTTGAGCCAAAGGACTTGGCAAAACCTGTTGAGTCTCCGATGGTAACCAAGGAGAGGGTGTTTTTGTCCAAAGGTTAGTAAGAGGTCCCCTGTTTCCTCAAACTACACTGGAACAGTTTGAGTGCAATTCCACTCCATTCTACTGATCTTCCTCTCACTTCAACTGCCTCAGCAATATTTTGGTGTAATGAGTGACTGCTACAGACTGTTGTGAAACTCAGTGATGGCCGCCATTGCCCAGGACACCGTGTGCATCCTGTGGTAATAAGGAAGCAACCCCAACAGCAATGGTGGGCCACGTGCAAGAATTTTATCGCGTGGATAGGATAGTCCGTACACTGATCTTGGAGCAACATCAGAAATGAATTAGGGACTAATTTGTAACATATCACTTTGTATTTATCTGTCAGATGGTACCTTTCTGTCCCACCATTCAGATCCATGTTGAAACCTCGTTCTGGGCATCTTGTCCACTCCCCAAATGCTGGTTGGTCCAGATCTATCTTTCTCTAACTGTGTTCCTTAGCTTTCATATTTTATAATTCCAATGTAAAATTAATGCTGAATCTTTTCTTTTCCTGGTCTCCTTTGAATGCACAGCCCGCCTTTGCAGTTTTTCACTGCCCCTAGCTTATTGTTCAGCAGTCTGGCTTCATAAAAATGTTTTGATTTGTTTGTCCTCATCAATTTGAGGGATGTTAATGCTGAGGCGAAACACTTTCTATTACAATCACCCAGTGTTCGCATCGAGCCCTCCTGGATCAGATCCCTCTGCACTGCCCCCTCATGGCCAGCTAATCAAAATGAGGTGCAGAGTAAAGCATTATTGTCACGAATGATTAAATGTAGAGTAAAGCTCCAGACATAACCTGACCGTCTGTCTCTGTTCCAAATTCAGAAGAATACCAGTGTGTCATTTTCACATTTCTTACACTTTCCACCTGCCGCTTCTCTTAATGGGATTGCCAAGTTGGTGCTGAATTAGGGACGGGGGCCAACTCACCAAGGATTCAACTGAGATTGCCCCCCATCTCACTTTGTGGTAGCACCCATGTAACGAAGAGAGAGGAACCTTCGACCTGCCAATCTGAGACTGGTTGTGAACAGCACCCTCAATGTGTGTTACACAGCAGAAATCCTAAACCAAGTTTTGTACAGCATTTGTTTTAAACATTCAACACTTAATTCTAATGAAAAAGAATTCATTTGCACGATAGAAGCACAAGAACTTCACCTAATTTATGAATGAGCAAGGCAAGCACATAAAATATACAACTGGCAGCGTCGAATGAGCTCCCCACAGTCCTGAGACCCGATGCTGTGGTAACTTCTGATTTTTGGTTGATGACTCAAATATATCATTGGAAAGACCCATGGTTAGCAATGGCTTTGAGCTCTTCTCCTTGAACAATCTTTGAGTTAAAGCATCAGTCATTTGCTGAAGTTGAGAGATTGCAATGTTAGAGCATGGGGCTCCTGACTGTAGATCAATGAGTTGGACCAAAGCTGTATCGAATTAAGTCAATGGAATGGAATCTCCAATACAAGTACAATGCTGCCAAGCCTGTTTTTGCAAGCCATGTGTCGGTCGCGCCCATAAGGAAAAAATGGTTAATTTGAATTGTGTACTAGCATCTGGATTGTTTAATTTCCAACAAAAGTGCCTTTCATTTGTGACCTCTAGCACTGAATCTTGTCACACCAGGAAAGGTTGAAACTGTCATCACAATGCCTAATGGATCACCCTAATCCTGCCAACACCATGTGTAACTGCCCATACTGTGGATCACTAACCCTTTCTACATTGGGGATCACTTTGCCCCCAGTGGACCACTTTGTGCCTTCCATTGTGTTTCTGTAACACTGTAAAACAAATTAAATAAAATCAGAGCTGTGAACAAGAGTTGAATTTTAATTTCGAAAATCTTTGCAATGGGAAATTTGTAACCGTGAGTGGAGCTGATGCTTGTTTTCCTGCACTCCTGTTCTGTGACTATAATCCGTATTAACATTATCGAATACTCTCTGCATTTTAAAACCTGCAACATGCCTTCCCTCAACTTAAGTGAAGGGTGGTGAATGAACAAAGGAGAATACAGCAATACAGGCCCTCCAACCCTGTACCGGTCATGATACCACCCTTGGCCAAAACCTTCAGCACTTCCTATTGCTGTACCCCTCTATACCCATCCATATCCATGTATTTGTCTGGATGCCTTTTGAACGCCGTTAATGGATCTGCTTCCACAACCTCCCCTGGCAACGTGTTCCAGGCACTCACCACCCTCTGTGTAAAAAATCTGCTTCGCACATCTCCTCTAAACTTTGCTCCATGGACCTTAAACCTATGCCCCCTGGTGATTGACCTCGCCGCCCTGGGAAAGAATGCCTAACCATCCACTCTAACCGTGCCCCTCATCATCTTGTAGAACTCTATCAGGACACCCCTCAACCTCTGTCATTCTAATGAAAACAGTCCGAGTCTATTCAGCCACGCCACATAGCAAACACCCTCCAGACCGGGAAACATCCTGGTAAACCTCCTCTGCACCCTCTCCAAAGCCTCCACTATCTTCTGGTAGTGTGGCGACCAGAATTGTGCGCAATATTAAAAGTGCGGCCTGACCAAGGTTCTATACAACTTTAGCATGACTTGCCAGTTTTTATACTCGATGCCCTGTCCAATGAAGGCAAGCATTCTGTATGCTTTCTTGACTACCTTGTCCACTTGTGTTACCACTTTCAAAGATCTGTGGACCTGCACGCCCAGACCTCTCTGACTTTCTATATTCCTAAGAGTTTTGCCATTTACAGTATATTTCACCTCTATGTTAGACCTACCAAAATGCATCACCTCACATTTGTCTGGATTAAACTCCATTTGCCCAAGTCTCCAACCTATCTATGTTCTGCTGTATCCTCTGACAATCCTCTACACTATCTGCCACTCCACCAACCTTGATGTCATCCGCGAACTTACTAATCAGACCAGCTACATTTTCCTCCAAATCGTCTGTGCATACTACAAACAATAGAGGCCCCAGCGCAGATCCCTGTGGAACACCACTAGTCGCAACCTTCCATTCAGAAAAACACCCTTCTACTGCCACCCTTTGCCTTCTGTGACCGAGCCAGTTCTGTATCCATCTTGCTACCTTACCTCTTATCCCGTTGTTATAACCTGCCTACTTACCATTGGCTGGGGACTAATGACTATCCCACAATCCTGTGGGAGTATGAGCTTCCCCAATGAGGGGGGCGGAGAAACCACTAGTAAACTCCTAGTATAAATAAGCTGGCCAGTTCAGGAACCAGCAGGAAGGAGTATGTAGCAAGGGAAGTTACTGCTACTGTTATGTATATATGTTATAGTAAATAAATGTTATTACTTTGTATCCTTAAAACTCGTGCTGGATTCTTCGTGGCCCTTACAAAACTGGCGACGAGGGTGGGATGCGAACCCACGTGTGCACAGCACAATGGATTAGCATCCCACCCTTGTCGCCAGTTTTGTAAGGGCCACAAAGGTAAAAGTGAATAGCTGTCTACACTGCTGAAGCCACCTCCCTGGATTTTTGTTGGATACAGGTTGGAAGTTGTTTTCTATTATACCATGCCTCTGTACGGACGTTTGGATGTTTTTGATGCTGCGCTGGAAAGCTGGAACCAGTACACACAACGGATGTGTTACTATTTCCGGGCAAACAATATCACCGAAAACGAGCGCCAGGTGATCATATTGCTCACCGCCTGCGGCCTGCATACGTTTGGGGTGATTAGGAGCCTTACGTACCCAGCTGCGCCAGACACCAAAACGTTCGATGAACTTGTGAATATAGTGGGGCAACACTTTAACCCAACCCCATCCACGATAGTCCAGCGTTACCGGTTTAATACCGCTGAAAGGACCCCTGGAGAATCCCTTGCCGATTTTCTATCCAGGCTACGCAGGATTGCGGAGTACTGTGACTATGGTGAGACCTTGTCAGAAATGTTACGCGACCGTTTGGTTTGCGGTATTAACAATGCAGCCACCCAGAGAAAGTTGTTAGCGGAGCCAACATTGACTTTTCAACAGGCCATTCAAATAGTCTTGTCCCGGGAGAGCGCAGAGCGAGGAGTACAGGAGCTACAGGGAATGGAAGTGCATGCCTTGGGGCGCAACCCTTTCCGTCCGAAAACGTCCCCCCGCACTCCTGCGGTACCTTGGGCGAGGCAACGTCCGGACCGACGCCAGTGGCCATCGGACATTCCTCCCCGAAGGGAGCCTTCTCCAGAGCCAATGGATGAGGAGCCATGTCCGTGTCAGACTTGTAGGCGCCGGCCCCGTCGCGGACGGCGGTCCTGGGGACGCCAGAGGCGCCGTCGTTCCGACCGAAACTGGGACCAGCCCAGGGGCCGTAACTGGGACCAGCCCAGAGGCCGTACCTTCCATGTGGATGAACCTGCGGCGACTACTCCTGAGGACGTGGAGATGGAGGACGACTGCCTGCAGCTGCATTGTGTGGCAACTCCCCGTGTGGCCCCCATTAAGGTGACAGTACGGGTCAATGGCCACCCGCTTGAGATGGAGTTGGATACTGGCGCAGCGGTCTCCGTGATCGCCCAGAGGACATTCGACTGCATCAAGCAGGGTATACAGACCCTTACATTAACCGACTCACAAGCCAGGTTGGCCACCTACACGGGGGAACCACTGGACATTGCAGGAACTACAATGACCCCTGTTGTCTATGGACGCCAGGAGGGGCGTTTCCCACTTATCGTGGTGCGCGGCCATGGGCCCAGCCTGTTGGGTCGGGACTGGTTGCGCCATTTGCGGTTGCAATGGCAGCACATCCTCCAAACAGTTTCTGAAGGGTTGACTGAGGTGCTAGCACGATACCCAGATGTATTCCAGCCTGGTTTGGGGAAAATAAAAGGGGCCGTAGCCCATATCCAAGTTGAACCAGGAGCCACGCCGCGCTATTTCCGGGCGCGCCCAGTGCCTTACGCCTTGCTCGAGAAGGTAGAAGGGGAGCTCACTCGTTTGGAGAGTCTGGGTATTATCAGGCCCGTCCGTTTTGCTGACTGGGCAGCACCAATTGTACCTGTAATGAAGCCAGATGCCACAGTTCGCTTGTGTGGTGACTATAAACTTATAGTGAATACAGTTTCCCGACTCGACCGCTATCCAATGCCTCGCAGAGAGGATCTCTACGCGAAACTTGCAGGTGGACTCTCGTTCACAAAATTAGATATGAGTCACGCCTACCTGCAGTTGGAGCTGGACCCTGCCTCCCGACCATATGTAACGATTAATACACACCGGGGCCTGTATGAATATACACGGTTGCCCTTTGGAGTATCCTCTGCCTGCGCAATTTTTCAACGTGTTATGGAGGGCATTTTGAGAGGTTTACCACGTGTGGCTGTCTACCTAGATGACATTTTGATTACAGGGACGCGGGAGCAAGAACATTGGGAAAATCTGGAGGCTGTCCTTAGACGCCTTTCGGAGGCTGGAGTCCGTTTACGTCGCACAAAGTGCGTATTTCAGGCAAAGTAAATAGTCTACCTAGGTTATCGGGTGGACCGCGAAGGTCTGCACCCCGTCGCAGAGAAGGTGCGTGCAATTCAACATGCCCCCGCCCCGACTGACACTTCGCATCTTCGTTCTTTTTTCGGTCTCGTAAACTATTACGGGAAGTTCCTCCCCAATCTGGCAACTACGCTGGCCCCTTTGCACCTTCTGCTAAAGAAAAATCACACCTGGGTTTGGGGTTAGCCGCAAGAAACCGCTTTCCGGCGGGTAAAGCAACAATTGTCATCGTCTGGGTTACTAACCCACTATGATCCTGGAAAGCCTTTGCTCGTCACATGTGATGCATCCCCGTATGGTATTGGGGCCGTCCTGTCGCACAAGATGGAGAACGGGGCCGAGCGACCGATAGCTTTCGCCTCCCGCACATTGACTGCAGCGGAGAAAAAGTACGCGCAGATCGAGAAGGAGGGCCTGGCAGTGGTTTTTGCGGTGAAACGCTTCCACCAGTACGTGTACGGCCGCCATTTCACTATCGTGACTGATCATAAGCCCCTGCTGGGACTTTTCAGAGAGGATAAGCCAATACCGCCCATTGCTTCTGCACGGATCCAGCGCTGGGCTTTGTTGCTTGCTGCATACGAGTATTCTCTGGAGCACAAACCAGGAACACAGATAGCAAATGCCGACGCACTGAGCCGATTGCCTTTATCGACCGGCCCCATGTCGACCCCCACGACCGGTGAGGTGGTTGCAACCCTAAATTTTATGGACACCTTGCCTGTCACGGCATCACAGATCCATGAGTGGACCCAAACGGAGCCAGTCCTGTCAAAGGTTCGGCACATAGTCCTGTATGGTGGGCAGCATAGACAGCTCCCAGGCGAGTTGCGGGCATTTTCCTCCAAGCTGTCAGAATTCAGCGTGAAAGACGGCATCCTCTTGTGGGGGACGCGTGTGATTGTCCCGGAAAAAGGCCAGGAGCTGCTACTATCAGACTTGCACAATGGGCATCCAGGCGTGACCAAAATGAAAATGTTGGCCCGGAGTTATGTCTGGTGGCCAGGCCTCGACACCGACATTGAGAAGGTGGCCTAAAACTGTTCCATTTGCCAGGAGCATCAGAAGCTTCCGCCGGCCGCGCCCCTACATCACTGGGAATGGCCAGGGCGGCCTTGGGCACGCTTGCATGCAGATTTCGCAGGCCCTTTTCAAGGATCCATGTACCTTCTACGAATTGACGCCCAGTCCAAGTGGCTAGAGGTGCATAAGATGCAGGGGACAACGTCCTGCGCAACAATTGAAAAGATTAGTTTATCGTTTAGTACGCATGGCCTCCCCGAGGTGCTGGTCACGGATAATGGCACTCCATTCACGAGTGAGGAGTTTGCTAGGTTCACAAAGATGAACAGCATCCGCCATATCCGCACTGCCCCTTACCACCCGGCTTCAAATGGGTTGGCAGAGCGCGCAGTGCAGACATTCAAAAGAGGCCTAAAGAAGCAGTCTTCCGGACCAATGGACAGGAGACTGGCTCGCTTTTTGTTTACGTACAGGACCACCCCCCATGCAGTGACTGGGGTTATTCCGCAGATCTCCTAATGGACTGGAGATTTCGCACCCGCCTTAGTATGGTTTTCCCGGACATTGGCGCAAAAGTACGCCGCACACAAGAACGGCAGGGACAGGGATTTTCTCGGCATCGTCCGATTCGGCAGTTTGCGCCCGGTGACCCAGTATTCATTCGGAATTTTGCTGGTGATGCCCAATGGGTTCCTGGTGTAATCTTTCGCCAAACGGGCCCTATATCTTACCAAGTGCAAGCCCAGGGTCGTCTCCAGCGAAAACATGTAGACCACGTTCGGTCCAGAAGATCATCCCCTCAAAAGATTCCCCGCCCCCGGAGCTCATTTCAACAGCCGCAGAGACCAGAGACAAGGGAAGGTAGTCCTCACAATCTTCCACTGGTGCCTCACTCGAAGCCTGCGCAGGTCGTTACGGGACCGAATGGAGATAGAGACGCTGACATGACGGAGGCAGCAGACTCTGACTCCGAGATGGAGACACAGGATGCATCAGAGGGGGAATCCTCGGGTCCACGGGCCGTGGATGTACAACCGCGCCATTCATCACGGAAGCGCCGGTCTCCGTCTCGTTACACGCCGCCTGATCCAGCGCCGCGTGCAAATGGCGTCCGGCCTGCGGCCAAACGAGTCCGACGCCCTCCTTCGCCAGGGTCTTCGGTGGATTCCTTGGACTTTGGGGGGGAGGGATGTTATAACCTGCCTACCTACCATTGGCTGGGGAATAATGACTATCCCACAATCCTGTGGGAGTATGAGCTTCCCCAATGAGGGGGGCGGAGAAACCACTAGTAAACTCCTAGTATAAATAAGCTGGCCAGTTCAGGAACCAGGAGGAAGGAATATGTAGCAAGGGAAGTTACTGCTACTGTTATGTATTTATGTTATAGTAAATAAATGTTATTACTTTGTATCCTTAAAACTCGTGCTGGATTCTTCGTGGCCCTTACAAAACCCCTGTGACTTCACCTTTTGTACATGTCATGAGGCACCTTGTCAAAGGCTTTACTGAAGTCCATGTAAACAACATCCACCACCCTCCCCTCATCAATCATCTTTGTCACCTCCTCAAAAAACTCGATCAAGGGCAGCACGGTGGTGCAGTGGTTAGCATTGCTGCCTCACGGGGCTGAGGTCCCAGGTTCGATCCCGGCTCTGGGTCACTGTCCGAGTGGAGTTTGCACATTCTCCCCGTGTTTGCGTGGGTTTCGCCCCCACAACCCAAAGATGTGCAAGGTAGGTGGATTGAACACGCTAAATTGCCCCTTAATTGGAAAAAATGAATTGGGTACTCTAAATTTAAGAAAAAAAAGTTAGTGAGGCACGACCTCCCCTTCACAAAACCATGCTGTCTAACACAAATGTGTCTATTTGCTTCCAAATGGGTATAATTCCTGTCCCTGAGAATTCTCTCCAATAATTTACCTACTACCAACGTGAGGCTCACTGGCTTATAGTTTCCTGGATTATTCCTGTTACCTGTCTTAAACAGTGGTACCACATTAGCTATTCCGCAGTCCGTTGGGATCTCACATGTAGCCAATGAGGTTACAAAGATGTCAGTTAATGTCCCAGCAATTTCCTCCCTTGCTCCCTCAGTATTCTGGGGTAAATCCCATCCGGCCCAGGAGACTCAGCTACCGTACTGTCTTTTAAAACACCCAACACCTCTTCCTTTTTGATGTCAATATGACCCAGGCTGTCCTCACACCCTACCCAAGAATCATCTTACTCAAAGTCCTTTTTTTTGGTGAACACTGATGCAAAGTACTCATTTAGTACCTCGCCCATTTCCACTGGCTCAACACATAGATTCTCCCCACTGACCTTAAGTGGTCCAATCCTTTCTCTGGCTCCCCTCTTGCTTTTTACATATGAATAAAAAGTTTTGGGATTCACCTTAATCCTACTTGCCAAGGACGTTTCACGACCCCTCTTAGCCCTCCTAATTTCCCGCTTAAGTACCTTCCTACTTTCTATATACTCCGCAAGGGTTTTGACTGTCCCCACCCTTCTAGAACGTACAAAAGCCTCCTTTTTCTTGTTGACAAGGTTCACAATATGCCTCATTATCCAAGGCTCCCTTAACTTCCTATACTTATCCTTCGTTCTCTCAGGAACGTGACTTTCCTGAATCCTAATCAACTATCGCTTGAAAGACTCCCACGTGTCTGATGTTGATTTACCCTCCAAGAGCCGCACCCAATCCAAATTCTTCAATTCCTGTTTAATGTTATCGTAATTTGCCTTTCCCAAGTTTAGCACCTTAACACGAGGGTTACCCTCAACCCTATCCAAAAGTACCGTAAAACTTACGGAATTGTGGTGAATGCGCTGCATAAACTCGGCCGGCAGTTAAATAAAATAAGATTGTGAGTTTATAATTTGGAATGTTGCCTTTCTTCTCTGCATTCTCTCCAACAGAGACTTATTTAGCGGTCAGGGGTGTACATTTGTACACATGGTTACAAATGTTGTTTCATCAACAGGGCCACATATCACAGTTTGTCTTAACATATGTCCACGGGCAGCACGGTAGCATTTTGGATAGCACAATTGCTTCACAGCTCCAGGGTCCCAGGTTCAATTCCGGCTTGGGTCACTGTCTGTGCGGAGTCTGCACATCCTCCCCGTGTGTGCGTGGGTTTCCTCCGGGTGCTCCGGTTTCCTCCCACAGTCCAAAGATGTGCAGGTTAGGTGGATTGGCCATGATAAATTGCCCTTAGTGTCCAAAATTGCCCTTAGTGTTGGGTGGGGTTGCTGGGTTATGGGGATAGGGTGGAGGTGTTGACCTTGGGTAGGGTGCTCTTTCCAAGAGCCGGTGCAGACTCATTGGGCCGAATGGCCTCCTTCTGCACTGTAAATTCTATGATAAAAAAGATCCAGCCTAATATTTGATTGGCCTCATCGATGACAGATTCTCACCAATCAATGGTCAGTCGGCAACTAGATTCAGATCCTTTACAACCTTTGTCAATCGATATATTTTGATGTTGTTACCAGCTTGCGAGACGCCTTCTTTGATCAGTGGTCACTGCAGGCTGTCATTTTTCATTTACCATAGCTCTACTGTTTAATTTGGTCCTGTTATTTTGATTGTAATGAATCAAGGGACTGGTGCAACTAAACTTCGAGATCTGTTTGTAATTGATAGCATTTCACAATGTATATTAATGGAACAGAACGTGGCTGTATAAGTGAGGAGTTTGAATTATTCAGGAACAAAATGAAGTTGTGGGATGTTTCATAATATTCACAGCAGGTTTATATTACAAGAGTGCTGATGCTGGACATATCACATCTTCTTCAATGCTGACCTTAGCAAATCTGGCAGGTTTGCTTTAAGTTGCCGCCAGCTATAACAAAAACCTCACCATAAGGGACAATAGCACCAGCATGGAACAAACACAATATAAAAGGAGTTTGTGAGTCCGTTATCAGGTTAAGGGTGCATGTTCCAGTAAAATAAATCTGTCATCAATGAGGCCAATTAAATATTAGGCTAGGTCTTGATGGACATAAGGGGCGCGATTCTCCACTCCCACGCCGGTTGGGAGAATCGCCTGGGCCGCCAAAATTTCCGGGGAAGCCGGTCCGACGCCCTCCCGCGATTCTCCCAAGTGGCGGGAACGGCCCGGTCAAGTTTTGCGGGCCGCAGGCCGGAGAATCGCCGGAGACACCCAAAATGGCGATTCTCCGGCACCCCCGCTATTCTCAGGCCCTGATGGGCCGAGCGGCCAGGCCAAAACGGCGGGTTCCCCCCGGCGCCGTCCACACCTGGTCGCTGCCATCGTGAGCGGTGCGTGAACGCTGGAGGGGGGGCGGCCTATGGGGGGGCGAGGGGGGATCCTGCACCGGGCTTCACCTGGAATGTGGGGTGGCCTGCGATCGGTGCCCACCGATCGTCGGGCCCTCCTCTCTGAAGGAGGACCTCCTTCCTTCCGCGGCCCCGCAAGATCCGTCCCCCATCTTCTTGCGGGGCGGACTTAGAGAGGACGGCAACCACGCATGCGCGGGTTGGCGCCGGCCAACCCGCGCATGCTCGGATGACGTCCGTTATGCGGCGCCGGCCGCGTCATCTATGCGGCGCCGCTTTTATGCGGGCGACAAGGCCTGGCGCGTGTAGATGACGCTGCCCCGATACTGGCCCATTGTCAGGGCCTGAATCGGTCGGGACCAGGGCCGTTCCGCGCCGTCGTGAACCTCGACGGCGTTCACGATGGCGCGGCCACTTCGGCGTGGGAGTGGAGAATCCCGCCCAAGGTTTTTAAAAATTAATTTAGAGCATCCAATTCATTTTTTCCAATTATGGGGCAATTTAGCGTGGCCAATCCACCTAACCTGCACATCTGTGACTTGGGGGCGAAACTCCACACGGACAGTGACCCAGGGCCGGGATCGATTCTGGACCCTCAGCACCCATGAGGCAGCAGTGCTAACCACTGTGCCACCGTGCTGTCCCTGGAACACAACCTATTCCAATGGGAAACGGTGCGGGATTTGCCGGGTCAGTGATTGACACCCGGGACGCTGACAAGCAGCAGCCACATATGCACATTACAATTCCCACAAACACTCATCACAGCCAACAAGGTGGCACTGGTTGTGCTGGAGCGCGCCCATACCACTGAAGGGTCAGCTGGTGCCAGAGGGCGCCAAGGGGGTTGGCTTGGGTGGACAACCATATGACCTGTGACCTTAGGTTCACAGTGGTAGTCAGCAGCGTGCACAGCTGCATGGCTGCCTTGCCAGCCGCGTCAATGTGGTTCCGTGCCCGTGGCCCTGGCAGAAGCCCCTCGACCAGCGGCACAACGGTCAGCAAACTATAGCACGTCGGACACTTTCTGTCCCCCCTCTCCCCCGCAGCAGCCACAACGGCAGTTTCACGATTTTTAAAAGTACAAGTGAACCGCGGCATCGGGAATTTGCCCCAGTGGAGGCGGAGAATCGCAGAGGCCCCGGAGAATACCAGGTCAGGTCCATTAATGATATGCCAACAGCGTTTACTGTACGTGGGTTCTGGGACGCATTGACGCCGCTGACGTGGCAGAGGAGAATTGCGATTTGTCGTGAAACTGGCGCCGGCCCCGAATTCGACGTCAAAACCGATTCTCTGCCCAATTGCATTTCATGATTCCGCCGTCGGCCGATGGAGAACCCCACCCATTAATCTTTCAGGATGGCTCCATCGCCTGATCCCTGTGGCACCCTGTTAGCGGCACCTTGGTACTTGGATAGCTCTCTATCTATAAGCACGCTTTTTCATGAGGCACAGTCAATCAGCTTCAATAGCTCACCCTGAAGATGAATCCTGAGGCCCAAATTCAAATAGTCTCAAGCCTCTCTGTTTGGGCTCTTCCCTCACATATTGCCAGGTATAATCTCTACCCATATGAATTTACAGCAGGAGAAGTATCTTCCCTTCTAACCTGAAGTAATTACTAGGGTATAGCCCCTAGTACCCCCACTGTACCTTGTCCAAGTGATTATGTGGGACCTTAAATTGTTGACAGGGTGTCTGACCATTTGTTTGTACCCAATCCACAAATCCGTAGTAGATAAGGAGTTAAATATCATTGAGTTTCACAGCACAGAAAGAGGCCCTTCGGTCCATTGTGTCTGTGCCGGTCATCAAGCACCCATTTTCCAGCACTTGATTCGTAGCCTCATCTGCCATGGTACTTCAAGTGCTCATCTAAATGCTTCTTAAATGTTGTGAGTGTTCCTGCCTCTACCGCCAGTGAATTCCAGATTCCCAACACCCTACGGATGAAAAAATGTTTCCTCAAATCCCCTCTCTGTTATCTTAAATCTATGCCCCCTGTTAGTTAACATCTCAACTAAGGGGAAATATTTCTTCCTATCTACCCTATCTATCTACCCTGTCTATCTATCAAAATGTTGTACAACTCAATCAGGTCCCCTCTCAGCCTTCTCTGCTCTAACGAAAACAACCCCAGCCTAATCAGCCTCCCTCCAAGCTGAAACTCTCCAGCCCAGGCAACAACCTGGTGAATTGTCTCTGCACCCTTTCTTTTTTTTTAAATTAGGAATAACCAATTAATTTTTTCCAATTAAGGGGCAATTTAGTGTGGCCAATTCACCTACCCTGCACATCTTTGGGCTGTGGGGGCGAAACCCACGCAAACACGGGGAGAATGTGCAAACTCCACACGGACAGTGACCCAGAGCCGGGATCGAACCGGGGACCTCGGCGTCGTGAGGGAGCAGTGCTAACCCACTGCGCATCCGTGCTGCCCCTCCTTTCTTTTTATTAAAGAGAATGTTTATTAGAATTTTTCTTCACAATAATCGACACAAATCAGAACAACAGAATGCAAAAAATCACAAGCAAATATAGAAGCCAAAAAAACCACACAACACATAATTAACTTAAATACTAAAACTAACCTAAACCGACCGCCTAACAGCAGGATGGTGATTAAATCCTTAAAAAAGGAAATAAATGGTTACCATCTTAGGTAGATCTTCTCCACTGACCCCCTGATGGTGAATTTGACTTTCTCCAAGTGTAGGAATGACATTAAGTCACCCAGCTAAGCACAGGCATTGGGCAGAGTGAGAGACCTCCAACCAAGCAATATTCGCCTCTGGGCTATCAGCGAGGCAAAAGTGACAACATCATAGATTGACTCTGCACCCTTTCTGCCTTAGAACATAGAACATACAGTGCAGAAGGAGGCCATTCAGTCCATCGAGTCTGCACCAACCCACTTAAGCCCTCACTTCCACCCTATCCCTGTAACCCAATAACCCCTCCTACCCTTTTTGGTCACGAAGGACAATTTATCATGGCCAATCCACCGAACCTGCACGTCTTTGGACTGTGGGAGGAAACCGGAACACCCGGAGGCAACCCACGCAGACACGGGGAGAACGTGCAGACTCCGCACAGTGACCCAGCGGGGAATCAAACCTGGGACCCTGGTGCTGTGAAACCACAGTGCTATCCACTTGTGCTACCGTGCTGCCCTTCTAGTGCAGTCACATCCTTCCGACCAGAACTACACACACAACTCTTGCTGTGGCCTTAGGAGCTTTTTATACAGCCCCATCATAACCGCCCTGCTCTTATATTCTGTGCCTCAGCTAATAAATGCAAGTATCCTATATGCTTTCTTAACCACCTTATCTACCTGTCCTGCTGCCTTCCGTACCCAAGGACACGCACCCCAAGGTCCTCTATACTTCCTAGGGTCCTACCATTAATTGTATCCCTTGCCTTGTTGGGTCCTCCCAAAATGCAGCTCCTCACACTTTTATTGGGAGAGCTTTGGTGTATTAATGAATTGGAAAATACTAGTGAGAGTTGGGGATTTCAATAAGGCTAGGACGTCTTTGCGTGTAGGAATCAGGGATAATTTACAATGTTTGGATATATTTTCATGTTTGGGTGAAATACGGCTGTTTGTGATTCCTTTTTTAACAGGTATTTGAGAGGATTATTTTCAGGTCTGCAGGCTGTGACGGGATATTTGAGGTTTGGGGGGGATATTTGCATGTTTGAGGGGTTGAGTCTCTCTCTTGTTCCGGCATCAACTCTGTCGCCATCGCCAGGCGGTGTTGGATCAACCGCTGGGGGCGAGTCTTGACTCCGGCTGGACTTTAACCCCGGGGCAGGGATCGAAGAGCTGGTCCGGGCCTGGGAATGTGGGGCGTTCTCCGATGGTGCATCCCCAGCTTTGGGTGGATTTCCCTGCCTTCGAAGCCCATAGACAGCCTGCTGCAGGGTGAGTGGGAGGCCGGATTGCGGGGCGGGGAGTCCAGTGTGTAAATTGGGCAAGTTTTCAATATCGCCCCACTCTTCTGTTCATAGGTGTGATCGCGGCGTGTGCTGTCTCTATCCTCAACCATTTGCTGCGGATCCATCTCCACATCCAGAGTTTGATGTAAGTTTATTTATGGGAAAGGGGAAAAAATACTTTCTGAGGGTGGCGGCTTCCCCCGAAGGTCTTTAAAAAAAAAATGCCAAACCGAATTTATTTTGTGCTGTTTTCACAGAAAGGCACAGACGAGTGTGATGTGGGATACTGAAGTGAGACTAGCTCCCCTCCTGGATGGATGGGGAGGCTGAGTGGCATTGCCTGAACCATAATCACATAGTCCTAGGGCTGCTTAGACTGTTAAATACCAGCCCTGACTTCCTGCAGCAGGTTTAACTACAAATCCAGCTTCTAATGGGCTAGCTGAGTGAATTACCCTGACGCACAATTGATGCGGCATGTCACCCATGCCAGTAGTTGCCACTGGGTTTATGTGTGCAGTGCCGCCTCCAGAATTTACAGTGCGGAAGGAGGCCATTTGGTCCATCGAGTCTTGGAAAGAGCACCCTACCTAAGCCCACACCTCCACCCTATCCCCATGACCCAGCAACCTCACCTAGCTTTTGGACACTATGGGGCAATTTAGCGTGACCGATCCGCCTAACCCGCACATCTTTGGACTGTGGGAGGAAACCGGAGCACCCGGAGGAAACACACGCAGACACTGGGAGAACGTGCAGATTCCGCACAGTCACCCAAGCTGGGAATCGAACCGGGGACCCTGGTGTTGTGAAACAACAATGCGAATCACTGTGCTACTGTGCCGCCTCTTTTGCCTAAACTGTAATGTTGACATAATGCATTGTGATAAGTGTTGAGGTATATCAGAGTGTTACAATCAGGAATGTGGATACACCACGCTGATCACTGAGTAAGAGTTAAAGTGGGCTGATTGGCTTTCCACAACCGTAATGATCGTGCAACTCTCTGAGACGCAACACTGTACACATCTCACTGGACCATACTTTACCATGCCACACCCTCAATATAATATTACCAGGTGTGCGATCTGTCTATTGTAGCCTGATATACCCACACTTCTCATTGTAACAGTCTCTGAAATACCCCACACTCCTCAATGTAACAGTCTCTGAAATACCCACACTCCTCATTGTAACAGTCTTTGGAATACCCCACACTCCTCAATGTAACAGTCTCTGAAATACCCACACTCCTCATTGTAACAGTCTCTGAAATACCCCACACTCCTCAATGTAACAGTCTCTGAAATACCCCACACTCCTCAATGTAACATACTCTGAAATACCCCACACTCCTCAATGTAACTGTCTCTGAAATACTCCACACTCCTCAATGTACAGACTCTGAAATAACCCACACTCCTCCATGTGACAGTCTCTGAAATACTCCACACTCTTCAATGTGACACTCTGAAATACCTCACACTCCTCAATGTGACACTCTGAAATATCCCACACTCCTCAATGTGACATCTGAAATACCCCACACTCCTCAATGTGACATCTGAAATAACCCACACTCCTCAATGTGACATCTGAAATACCCCACACTCCTCAATGTGACAGTGTCTGAAATACCCCACACTCCTCAATGTGACACTCTGAAATAACCCACACTCCTCATTGTGACACTCTGAAATAACCCACACTCCTCTATGTGACACTCTGAAATAACCCACACTCCTCAATGTGACATCTGAAATACCCCACACTCCTCAATGTGGCACTCTGAAATATCCCACTCCTCAATGTAACAGTGTCTGAAATACCACACACTCCTCATTGTGACACTCTGAAATACCACACACTCCTCATTGTGACACTCTGAAATAACCCACACTCCTCAATGTGACACTCTGAAATACCCCACACTCCTCAATGTGGCACTCTGAAATATCCCACTCCTCAATGTGACAGTGTCTGAAATACCCCACACTCCTCATTGTGACACTCTGAAATAACCCACACTCCTCTATGTGACACTCTGAAATAACCCACACTCCTCAATGTGACACTCTGAAATACCCCACACTCCTCAATGTGACACTCCTCAATGTAACAGTGTCTGAAATACCACACACTCCTCTATGTGACACTCTGAAATAACCCACACTCCTCAATGTGACACTCTGAAATACCCCACACTCCTCTGTGACACCTGAAATATCCCACACTCCTCAATGTGACATCCAAAATATCCCACACTCCTCAATGTGACACTCTGAAATAACCCACACTCCTCAATGTGACATCCAAAATATCCCACACTCCTCTATGTGACATCCAAAATACCCCACACTCCTCAATGTGACATCTGAAATACCCCACACTCCTCAATGTGACACTCTGAAATAACCCACACTCCTCAATGTGACACTCTGAAATATCCCACACTCCTCAATGTGACATCTGAAATATCCCACACTCCTCAATGTTACACTCTGAAATACCCCACACTCCTCAATGTGACATCTGAAATACCCCACACTCCTCAATGTGACACTCTGAAATAACCCACACTCCTCAATGTGACACTCTGAAATATCCCACACTCCTCAATGTGACACTCTGAAATACCCCACACTCCTCAATGTGGCACTCTGAAATATCCCACTCCTCAATGTGACAGTGTCTGAAATACCCCACACTCCTCATTGTGACACTCTGAAATAACCCACACTCCTCTATGTGACACTCTGAAATAACCCACACTCCTCAATGTGACACTCTGAAATAACCCACACTCCTCTATGTGACACTCTGAAATAACCCACACTCCTCAATGTGACACTCTGAAATACCCCACACTCCTCAATGTGACACTCCTCAATGTAACAGTGTCTGAAATACCACACACTCCTCATTGTGACACTCTGAAATAACCCACACTCCTCTATGTGACACTCTGAAATAACCCACACTCCTCAATGTGACACCTGAAATATCCCACACTCCTCAATGTGACATCCAAAATATCCCTCACTCCTCAATGTGACACTCTGAAATAACCCACACTCCTCAATGTGACATCCAAAATATCCCACACTCCTCCATGTGACATCCGACATATCCCACACTCCTCAATGTGACACTCTGAA
Source organism: Scyliorhinus torazame (assembly GCF_047496885.1). Lineage (NCBI taxonomy): Eukaryota > Metazoa > Chordata > Chondrichthyes > Carcharhiniformes > Scyliorhinidae > Scyliorhinus > Scyliorhinus torazame. The sequence continues at coordinate 38,183,560 of NC_092722.1, forward strand.
ATACCCCACACTCCTCAATGTGACATCTGAAATACCCCACACTCCTCAATGTGACACTCTGAAATAACCCACACTCCTCAATGTGACACTCTGAAATATCCCACACTCCTCAATGTGACATCTGAAATACCCCACACTCCTCAATGTGACACTCTGAAATACCCCACACTCCTCAATGTGACACTATGAAATGGCCCACACTCCTCAATGTGACATCTAAAATAACCCACACTCCTCAATGTGACATCTGAAATACCCCACACTCCTCAATGTGACACTCTGAAATATCCCACACTCCTCAATGTGACATCTGAAATACCCCACACTCCTCAATGTGACAGTGTCTGAAATACCCCACACTCCTCATTGTGACACTCTGAAATAACCCACACTCCTCTATGTGACACTCTGAAATAATCCACACTCCTCAATGTGACACTCCGAAATATCCCACACTCCTCAATGTGACACTCTGAAATATCCCACACTCCTCAATGTGACATCTGAAATACCCCACACTCCTCAATGTGGCACTCTGAAATACCCCACACTCCTCAATGTGACATCTGAAATACCCCACACTCCTCAATGTGACATCTGAAATACCCCACACTCCTCAATGTGGCACTCTGAAATACCCCACACTCCTCAATGTGACACTCTGAAATAACCCACACTCCTCTATGTGACACTCTGAAATACCCCACACTCCTCAATGTGACACTCTGAAATATCCCACACTCCTCAATGTGACACTCTGAAATATCCCACACTCCTCAATGTGGCACTCTGAAATAACCCACACTCCTCAATGTGACACTCTGAAATACCCCACACTCCTCAATGTGACACTCTGAAATATCCCGCTCCTCAATGTGACAGTGTCTGAAATACCCCACACTCCTCATTGTGACACTCTGAAATAACCCACACTCCTCTATGTGACACTCTGAAATACCACACACTCCTCATTGTGACACTCTGAAATACCCCACACGCCTCATTGTGACACTCTGAAATAACCCACACTCCTCTATGTGACACTCTGAAATAACCCACACTCCTCTATGTGACACTCTGAAATACCCCACACTCCTCAATGTGGCACTCTGAAATATCCCACTCCTCAATGTGACAGTGTCTGAAATACCCCACACTCCTCATTGTGACACTCTGAAATAACCCACACTCCTCTATGTGACACTCTGAAATAACCCACACTCCTCAATGTGACACTCTGAAATAACCCACACTCCTCCATGTGACACTCTGAAATAACCCACACTCCTCAATGTGACACTCTGAAATATCCCACTCCTCAATGTAACAGTGTCTGAAATACCACACACTCCTCATTGTGACACTCTGAAATACCCCACACTCCTCAATGTGACACTCTGAAATAACCCACACTCCTCAATGTGACTCTCTGAAATACCCCACACTCCTCAATGTGACATCTGAAATACCCCACACTCCTCTATGTGACACTCTGAAATAACTCACACTCCTCAATGTGACATCTGAAATATCCCACACTCCTCTATGTGACATCCGAAATATCCCACACTCCTCAATGTGACACTCTGAAATAACCCACACTCCTCAATGTGACATCCGAAATATCCCACACTCCTCAATGTGACATCCGAAATATCCCACACTCCTCTATGTGACACTCTGAAATAACCCACACTCCTCAATGTGACATCTGAAATACCCCACACTCCTCTATGTGACACTCTGAAATAACCCACACTCCTCAATGTGACACTCTGAAATACCCCACACTCCTCAATGTGACATTCTTTGATAAACCTTGTTACAATTTTGTTGTAACACCTTTGTTATAACATTCTCTGATATACTTCATACTGTAACCTGCTGTAATATGCATTGTCAATGGCTCCGATTGTGTTGAACATTTTATGTTTCACTCCATGGCTCAAGCCCAGTGTACTAAACTTAGAATAATAAACAATCCTATTTTTCTCCCTAAGTCCTCATTCATCATGTGACATAGTAATTCCTGGTAAAACTTGATGGGAACAAGGACTAACTATTCCTAGTGTGCTCAGATGAAGAGAGTGTTTAAACTTTCCAAACAGACTGTGGAAGAACTCCATTTCAAATCAGACCATAAGACATAGGAGTGGAAGTAAGGCCATTCGGCCCATCGAGTCCACTCCACCATTCAATCATGGCTGATTTCAAGTCCATTTACCCGCTCTCTCTCCATAGCCCTTAATTCCTCGAGAAATCAAGAATTTATCAACTTCTGTCTTAAAGACACTCAACGTCCCGGCCTCCACCGCCCTCTGTGGCAATGAATTCCTCAGACCCACCACTCTCTGGCTGAAGAAATTTCTCCTCATCTCTGTTCTAAAGTGACTCCCTTTTATTCTAAGGCTGTGCCCCCGGGTCCTAGTCTCCCCTGCTAATGGAAACAACTTCCCTACGTCCACCCTATCTAAGCCATTCATTATCTTGTAAGTTTCTATTAGATCTCCCCTCAACCTCCTAAACTCCAATGAATGTAATCCCAGGATCCTCAGACGTTCATCGTATGTTAGGCCTACCATTCCTGGGATCACCCGTGTAAATCTCCGCTGGACCCGCTCCAGTGCCAGTATGTCCTTCCTGAGGTGTGGGGCCCAAAATTGCTCACAGTATTCTAAATGGGGCCTAACTAATGATTTATAAAGCTTCAGAAGTACATCCCTGCTTTTATATTCCAAGCCTCTTGAGATAAATGACAACATTGCATTTGCTTTCTTAATTACGGACTCAACCTGCAAGTTTACCTTTAGAGAATCCTGGACTAGGACTCCCAAGTCCCTTTGCACTTCAGCATTATGAATTTTGTCACCGTTTAGAAAATAGTCCATGCCTCTATTCTTTTTTCCAAAGTGCAAGACCTCGCACTTGCCCACGTTGAATTTCATCAGCCATTTCTTGGACCACTCTCCTAAACAGTCTAAATCTTTCTGCAGCCTCCCCACCTCCTCCATACTACCTGCCCCTCCACCTATCTTTGTATCATCGGCAAACTTAGCCAGAATGCCCCCAGTCCCGTCATCTAGATTGTTAATATATAAAGAGAACAGCTGTGGCCCCAACACTGAACCCTGCGGGACACCACTCGTCACCGGTTGCCATTCCGAAAAAGAACCTTTTATCCCAACTCTCTGCCTTCTGCCTGACAGCCAATTGTCAATCCATGTTAGTACCTTGCCTCGAATATCATGGGCCCTTATTTTACTCAGCAGTCTCCCGTGAGGCACCTTATCAAAGGCCTTTTGGAAGTCAAGATAGATAGCATCCATTGGCTCTCCTTGGTCTAACCTATTTGTTATCTCTTCCAAGAACTCTAACAGGTTTGTAATGTTAATACCTAATGTGGGAGCTCTTACTGTAGAACTGTAGTGAAAATGGAGGAGGTTTTAATTATTTTACCAGGCATGGGTAATGAATATTTGTGGAATACAATGTTCTCTCCACCAACCTTCCATAAATTTGAGGTCATCCAAAGCCTGTATCCTAACTCGCACCAAAACCCATCATCCCTGTAATCGCTGTTCCGCAGTCTCCCAATCCACCAACCCCTCAAAATTTTCACCCTTCTGTAACCTCCTCTAGCAACAACCCCCATCCCCCATCCAAACCTCTCCACCTCTCTGTCCTCCTCTAAGACACTCCATAAAGTCCACCTCTTTCGCCTGTCCTAATGGTTTCCTCATTTGGAGCAGTGTAAATGTTTTTAAGTGATGTCTTGTGAGTTGACTTGGGACATTTTACTGCATTAAGGGCACTTTATGAATGCCGGTTGTTTTTTTTCTCTCTCCAAAATTTAGAGTACCCAATTTTTTTCCAATTAAGGGGCAATTAGTGTGGCCAATCCATGAGGTAGCAGTGCTAACCAGTGCACCACCATGCTGCCCATTTGTAGGTTGTTGTTGTTAAATAAACATTTGGAAGGACGTCACACAACCCAAAGATGTGCAGGCTAGGTGGATTGGCCATGCTAAATTGCCCCTTAATTGGAAAAAATTAATTGGATAATCTAAAAAAAAAAGGAAGGGCATCACTCTGGTGCAGTGGTTAGCACTGCTGACTACGGCGCTGAGGACCCGGATTCGATCCCGGCTCTGGCTCACTGTCTGGGTGGAGTTTGCACATTCTCCCCGTGTCTGCGTGGGTTTCATCCCCTCAACCCAAAGATGTACTGGTTAGGTGGATTGGCCACGCTAAATTGCCCCTTAATTGGAAAAGAATAATTAGATACTCTAAATCTGTAAAAAAACAAAAATAAATAAGTAAATATTTGATAATCAGTCACATGTAATGCAATTGTTAACTTTGAACAGAGTGGTATCCTTTTTAAAATAAATTTAGAGTACCCAATTATTAAAGATAGGGGCTGGTTTAGCACACTGGGCTAAATCGCTGGCTTTTAAAGCAGACCAAGGCAGGCCAGCAGCACGGTTCGATTCCCGTACCAGCCTCCCCGAACAGGCGCCGGAATGTGGCGACTAGGGGCTTTTCACAGTAACTTCATTTGAAGCCTACTTGTGACAATCAGCAATTTTCATTTTTTCATTTTCAAGATACCCAGAGTGGTATCTTTATGGCTAAGACAGTAACTTCATGTTTGGAAGCAAAAAAAGTATTCCCCCCCCAGCAATCCTCTTAGTTTCTTTGCAGCTTTTGAGGGTATTGGCCGCTCTCCTCCACTGCACTTATGGTTCCACTCCTACCTTTCCCAACAAGTCACTATGTTTCTTCCGATCACACAAATATCTCAGTTGGGGGTGTTCAGGATCTTACGGCACTGTTCAAACAACAACGGGGAATTATCCCAGTATCCTACCTAACAGTTCTCACTGGAAAAAAACAGACAAACTTGTCATCCTTTTCGTTGATGCTTCTGGGATCTTGCTGTGTGCCAAACAGCTGCCACATTTACCCACATAAAATAATTAATTGTAAGCAAAGTACTTTGAGTTATTCCTGAAAGAAAGTCCATAGGATGGTTGGGTCCTGCAATAATTGTCCACTGCTCATTGCCTAAAGAGATTGTCAAATAGCAATAAAACACAGTGGGATTTGACCCCTTTTCATCCTGAGAAATAATTGGGGGAGGAGAGGGAATGAGGAGCATCGCGATTCAGATTTGATCCCACACGATAGGAAAGCAGAATTGGAGGGAGTCACCCAGAAGCCGGGTGACCCAGCACAGTGGTTAGCACTGCTATCTCACAGCGCCAGAGACCCGGGTTCAATTCCACCCTTTGGGGGACTGTCTGTGGTGAGTTGGCACTTTCTCCCCGTGTCTGCGTGTGGGTTTTCTCCGGGTGCTCTGGGTTTTCTCCCAAGATGTGCAAGCTAGATGGATTGACCATGCCAAAATTGCCCCTTAGTGACCAGGGATGTGCAGGTTAGTTAGGGTTACAGGGACGGGGCGGGGGAGTGGGCCTGGGTAGGCTAATCTTTCAAAGGACGGGTGCGGACTCGATGGGCCGAATGGCCTCCTGCACTGTAGAGATTCTATGATTCTAAGTATTCTCTGATGGACACAGCAACTGGTACCAGGAGTATACACAAACCAGGATCTCTTCAGGATGCTGTACTCTGAGGACACTGGGAAAGTGGGAGAAAAACAAACGTCTTGAATCAATCATGAGGAAAGTCTGCCATTTTATTGTTTCAGTGAACCTGCCCGCGAAGGGGTCAAAGCTCCCAAATTGCATTCACAGCGTCAAATTCTGGATTCCCTGCATTTATGCATCCTGATCATCCTATTCGCCACCGTGGGATCCAGAGTGTCCTCTCTAGTGGTACTGGAATTCTCCCTACGAATCATTTCCATGTTGCTTTCCAATGACCATGTAAGTTTATTTATTACTTTTGACAAGGTGACGCACAGAGTCAGTATGTAACATCCAGAAGGAACTCTGCCCGGCCAGATTACAGGGTCTGAAGGTCACGTTAGGAAATCAGACCCGTTGATACTGCCATAAATGCAGGAGATTCCTTTCGTGGAACGGGAGATAAGAGCATGAGGTGAATTCTGGATTAGGAGCAAGCTGGTTGTTGTTCTGCCTCAATGTACCTGCCCCTTTCACTTGACTCTTTCTAGATGCACTTGGACCAACCGTAGCCTCTGCTGTCGTCCAAGCTGTCTAGTGATGAACAGTCATTTGGGAAATGTTTTTTTTATTATTCTTTCATGGGATGTGGGCATCGTTGGCTGTGCCAGCATTTATTGCTGGTCCCTATTTGCCCTTGAGGGGACAGTTAAGAGTCAACCACATTGCTGTGGGTCTGGAGTCACATGTAGGCCAGACCAGGTAAGGATGGCAGATTTCCTTCCCTAAAGGACATTAGTGAACCAGGTGGGTTTTTACGGCAATGGTTTCATGATCATCGTTGGACTTTTAAAAATAAAATTCCAGATTTTATTGCATTCAAATTTCACCATCTGCAGTGGCGAGTATTGGACCTGGGTCCCCAGAGCATTGTCTCCAGTGACAATACCAGTGACAATACCAGTACGCCACCGCCTCCCCGTGTCAGAGTCGAGGTATGAAAGTTGTGGGAGTACAACCTAAGAGCTGAGTTATGAGGAAAGAGTTGAGAGGAAGATGGGCTTTTAAGTCCATGAAAGGGGGCAACTGAGAGGAGCCTTCACAGCCATAAATAATAATCGGTGTCAAAACCGTAAAGCTGTAACATTACAGGCAGCTAATTCCAAGCAACTAAGCAGCTACTGAAGCATGATTGGTAAATGAGCACACATCAAACGGCAGTTACTGGGGGTGCCAAGCGACAGGTGACGGTTTTAAGATTGTAAAGTTAATTTGCTGTTTGAACACCTGATTGGCAGATGTGATGAGTGCAAGACTAAACTTTCTAACTGGTTTTCCAGGGAGCGTCCCGGAAGCAGATCTTCCTCCTGTGCCAGTTTTCTGTGGGATGTGGTATGACGGCAAGCCTGAGCTACCTGAATGAGGGGGCTCCTCACTCGACGTTAAGCTTGATGCTAAGCACCGGCCTCGCTGGCCTCATCATGTGGTACGTGTGGAGGCTGGTGAAGCACGTCAACACCATGTATGAGTTACACAGTAAGGAGCGGTACTGTGGGGTGTGCATCCTCCTCCTGTCCACCTGGCATCAGATCCCTAAGCTGCTGTGCAACGCCTTGAAGGTGGTGTTCTTGGTGGCGGATGTGGCGGCCATCTTTCTCATCAACAGAGACTTCCTCACCACCTCAGAGGCAATAAGATTCTGGACACCCCTGACTATCTGCTACACCCTGCTGGTGATTTACATGCAAGGTGAGAATTGACAAGATAGTGTGCAGGACAGAGTAGTCTACTAGATCTGATCGCGGCGGAGTGAAAGGGCAAGGCATAGGTCACCCGTGGCTACACGCAGTGACTGAATGCACTATCCAGTGTGACACTGTGCCATACAGACCAGCAATGTTCCAGTTTCTATACATGGACTGGGCTGAATTAACTGACCTGAACCAGGGACCTTGGTATCTCAGCAATAATCGGAAAAATAAATAATCTCAGCAAAAAGAAAAAAGCCTGATCACTGTCCAGTGATTCGTCTCAGAAATTGCACGGGGCAGATGAAGGGTGTGGTAGGATCTGTGAAACTCCCATGGAATAATGTCCGACCAAGTTCATTGTCCTGGAAGGCACATACAGGAGAGACGGAATAATGGATGGAAGCCAGCAGCCGTGCAACCTGTACTCCAGGAAGGAGTTAGTGTCCTCCGGAGAGGAAATTGGGACAAAATGTGAAAACGCTGCAAGTTTCACCGTTTGACCTCCCTTCTGCGACAGGGAAATCCAGTTGGTTTTTAATTTTGTTAACTGGTTATTTGACAGTTCACCCCAAGCCCTCCTGTGTATGAAATCTGCTGTATCTGTAATCTGTGGAAACATGGAAATGCAGAAGTTTAAAAGTAGTAATTAACTTGGGGGGCGGGGGGGCAGGTGCGGAATGCATTATAATCCGCAAAGGGGACATAGTCTTTGCATCACTGGAAAGAAATGATAAGAACCGGGAATTTGTTATAAGATGAGATGGCTCGAAGCAGCCCACAAGGATATATCTCCTGCCCGGCTCCACCCTCCCTTCCATCCTTCATCCCAATACTGATGGCAGAGCCTTCAGCTGCCTGAGTCCTAAACATACACATCCCTCCACTTCTTAAAACTCTTCAACCCGGCCTCTTGTTTTAGTTTCTTCCTGATTCAGTGCTTCTTTCCTCTATCCCTATTGTGCAGAATTTCACAACGGGTCATTTGACCCAAGGAGAAACCAACGAGAAAATGCTGGGAAATCTCAGCAGGTCTGGCAGCACCTGTAGGGAGAGAAAGAGCTAACCTTTCCAGTCCAGATGACCCTTTGTCAAAGCTATAAGACAGAGACTAAGTGGGAAATATTTATACTGTGGAGTGAGAATGAAAGATGTGTCATAGCCACAGAAACCCAGGGAAACCGGGTGCTAAGGGCCACAGAAACCACGGGGGAAGAGTGCTAATGGCAGTCCCCAGAGAGAACAAAAGATGTGAAAGGCCAAATAGAGAAACTAACATCAGAGGGTAAACTGTGACAGATGTAGATGTGGGGGGAGGGGAAGGGGGAAGCAAAGGAGAGAAAGGGTAAGGAAAGTTGGATAAAATGGGGGGAGGTTTAAATCTATATAAAGAAAGAAAGAAGTGGTAAAAGACAGTTAAAATTAAATGGGATGAAAACAAATGGGTCGAGGTGGGGTAGAACCAATCATCTGAAGCTGTTGAATTCGATGTTGAGACCGGAAGGCTGTAGCGTGCCTAACCGGAAGATGAGATGTTGTTCCTCCAGTTTGCGTTGAGCTTCACTGGAACATTGCAGCAGGCATGGGAGCAGGGTCTTGTGTTAAAAGGCCCCTTAATTGGAAAATATAAATTTGATACTCAAAATTTAAAAAAAATTTTTTTTTTAAAGTATCTTTTGAATAGAGTTTTTGGTCATCTGCCCTAATATCTCCTCACATGGCTGGGTCTCGCATTTTATTCTGTAATGCTCCTATGAAGTGCTTTGGGGTGTTTTCTTAAGTTATAGGTGCTATATAAATGCAAGTTCTGGTTGTAAATTGTCTTTTGCACTGGCTAAATGCTGGCCCAGCCAAGGGCTCCCACATCCTGTGAACGAATAAATGTTTTAAAATTACTCCAGTGCTTCTAAATCTTTTTTTCGTGATGTGGAGACCAGAACTGTTCACAGTTAATTGTGGGTCAATTAAATTTCTGCCTATGTTCAGCATAACCTCTCTGCTTTTGGATGCTCTGCCTCTAGAAATGACCTCCAGGATTTGTTACCACTTTTGAATGGCTTTGTCAACCTGCGTTTCCAACACAAATGATTTATGAATTGCACCCTGCCTAGATCCCTGGATGTGTGAACCACTGTGGGACATTGTTATGTTAAATGTTTGGACGGTGCCATTGCAACTGACCTCTTCTGTCATTTAGCACACCACTAAATTGCTGGCTTTGAAAGCAAACCAAGGCAGGCCAGCAGCACGGTTCAATTCCCGTACCAGCCTCCCCTAACAGGCGCCGGAATGTGGCGACTAGGGGCTTTTCACAGTAACTTCATTTGAAGCCTCCTTGTGACAATAAGCGACTTTCATTTCATTTCATGTTTCAGAGGAGCAGAAGCAGAATCCAACGGAGCAGAGTATCTACCAGACAGTAGGTGTGAGGATGGGTGGGCTGCTGATTTTGACGCTGACTGTCGGGAGGTGGGCTGACGTGCTCCACGTGATCTTATCGTTTGTTGGTGAGATATTGTGTCTGCTTCAGGCAGGAACAATGATGGAGGCATGTAGACAATGGGTAAGCAATCTCCTTGCCTTCCCTAATACCAGAGGTAACTGGGTCAGAGCATACTTGCTTCGAGCGAGGTACAACCCTTCCAGATGCTGATTGGCAGAAACACTGTGGCCAAAAGGCTGATTCTGTATATAACTTCCAGAAATTCATGTGATCATTTAGTCCAGTCTCCTCGATGTTCTTAGGTCCTCATCTGTTTTCTGCATTTTTCCATCACTTGGTTTAAGAATCTTTAAAATTTGCTATATTTCTGTTTGCGTCTCAATGTGTAATAACATTCATGCATGTCGTCCTAAGAAATTAATTATATTAACAGTTTTCTTTGTTAAGCACCAATGGTAACTCAGTGATAAGAACTAGGAGGCAATTCTTGACTTCTTCGACTTCCTTATTGCGTTGAATAGTCACTTCAAAAACAAAACGGTGCCCCTTATATCCCCTTTATACATTGGGGGAGCAGTATATTAAACAATAAGTGCATTTATTAAACAATTATACCCCAATTGCAACTTGAATACTATGGAATATCGACTCTTTCCAAACATTCTTACCAGCTGAGCAGTCACTGTTTGCAGATTCTACTCCACGTGGGGATACACCCTCTCCATGTTCACCTCTGCCTCTACATAAGCTCCATGTCCACATTTATCTGTATATGTGCACACTTCCTTTCATGTTTACACACGCAAGAACATGTATTTGGGTTGGTGCTCATCTTTTCTGATGTTGAATGCTTTTTGCAGGTTTAGACACAAGTAACTCTAATGTTTTAATATTTCCCAATCTGTTTACACAATTAAATTGAAAGAATGTCTGGGCAGTAATGTCCAAGCTCACCCAGTAGGTGTGAGTGTGAGTTAATGGTGGACAGGTGGTGAGGTCAGGTATAGCATCCCCCGTGTCTGACGCACTGAACAAATGGCAGCACCTTCAGTAGAGGATAGAGGTGGAGCAAATTTTAAGAAACATATACTTGCATTTGCATCGTGCTTTTCATAGCCACAGAATGTCCTGTAGCGCGTGAAGTGTGTTTGAAGTGTAGCCACTGCTGTGATGTGGGAAATGTAACAGCCAATTTGCACACAGTAAGCTCCCACAACAGCAATGGTCGGTTAATCTCTTTGTGTGATGTTGATCAAGGGATGAATATTGGCCAGGACACTGGACGATAACTTCCGCCCTGTTCTTCTTTGAATTAGAACTTGCCATGGAGTGGGACTTGAACCCAGGGCCCTTGTGGCTCAGAGGCAAGAATGGCTACCAACTGGACCATGGTTGACGCATTAAATTTAAACAATAAGATCTGTTTTACAGGATTCCTCTGAAGTCAGTTCCAAGGGGACAGTAAGACAACCCCAGCAGAGCGCACAGCAGCGATCAAGAGTATCTGACACACAAACCCTGGATCACCAGAAAGACAGCAGCTGAATGGAGAGTGGACTCGAACCCTGTACTCGGACCATTCAAGAGCCTGCTGCATCTTTGGGGAGAGGGGGGGAACAGTTCTGAGCTTTAGCTCCTTTCTCATTTTTGATTTACTGATTTGCACTCTGGAAACTTGGGGGGAAAAAAGGTAACAGTTGCAGGCAGCCAGACAGTCCAAACCAGGGTGTGGTTGTATGTATAGATATACACCGAAAACATTGTGGCGAGGGTATGTATTGGAGGTACCATTACCTCATTATCACATTAGGAAGCTTGCTAATAATATTGATAATTGAGCTGAGGGGACATTACTCCTTGAAGCAACATCTGGAACCCTCACAGTGGTTAGTAAAAAGGGCACATGTTTCTGTGGGGGGTGGGGCTGACTGCAGCTTCCCATTTATTTCTTAAAGGTAATTTTTAAATGTTGAACCCTACTCCGTGAACGAGGGCTCTGGTTCTGAGATAGGAAGATCCCAGGTTTAATCCCCTGACCTGTGCGGTGTTCCCTGATTTCAGTCGGGGTGGTACTAGGGGCTACAATTAGCGTAGGGATCAAATAAATTTGCCAGAGACCTTGCTGCTATCGGTGATCACTGCTTAAAGTCTGTGTGGACGTTGGGTGAGGGATGGGATTGGGCTGCGTTTTAATTCTCCCCAGAATCATAAACTCTGCTGGAACAATGCCTAGGTCTCCGTGTGAAGGTGAAAACCGGGAAATCACTGGAAGTTGCCTTGAACCTATGAAACCCTTAACCGGGCAAGAGTTGGTACATTCAAGGCAGCACGGTGGCGCAGTGGATAGCACTGGGACAACGGCGTTGAGGACCCGGGTTCGAATCCCGGCCCTGGGTCACTAACCGTGTGGAGTTTGCACATTCTCCCCGTGTCTGCGTGGGTTTCACCCCCACAACCCAAAGATGTGCAGGCTAGGTGGATTGGCCACGCTAAATTGCCCCTTAATTGGAAAAAAATAATAATTGGGTACTCTAAATTTATTTTTAAAAAAGAGTTGATACATTCAGGATAGGAAGGGAGAAAATTAGATGGAAAAATTGTGAACTCAGTTACGTGGCACCTGTAAGTGATTTAAAGTGATTTTGTCTGTTATCTTGCCCATTAATTATTGGTGATCATCTCCAGTTTGTTTCTGTCACATTCTATATGAAGTTACTTGCAAGTGTTTCAGTCAATAAATATTGTCAGAGGAAAAAACTGCATGGTAAACGTTATTACCCCAGCAACAGACATGCTGCTGTAAATGGATGAGCCGGAATGAGTCGAATATGATCCCAAGAGGTTCTATGCCAGCAGTGGGTATTGCGCCACCCTCTGGACTCAGCTGAGGTGGGAGTATAGATGCTATACCTGACCTCAGTGTCTCAACTGAGAGAGCAAAATCTGATTATTCCCACTCCGGAGGACTATGACCCCTGCTGGAGGTCCATGTGGAGATCAGGTGCAGGCGGAGCTGAATCTACTAGTTGTGATGCTGACAGGTCAGGTGGATGCTCAGTATCAAAATCCACAAATTAGGAAAGGCCTCTTGGTTCCGGAGGCTGCCTGGTGCTGTGACCTTGTGACACAGGTGAACGCAACTCAGCACATTCTAGAATTTGGCTGCCTCGTAAATGCTGATTTTCGTTTCATTCAGTGGGAGCTCAGTCTGTGTGTTTATGTCTCAGTTTTTCGCAGACTGAGATCGGACAATCCAACTGGAGGCCCCAGAGAAATCGGGACCAGCGTCAGGGCGGATGTGTTACCATTTTGAGTTTTTCTAATGATGTTCAGAGGTGCATGGATGTTCCAGCAGGAATCACTAGTAATGATGCCTTGTGTCCGCTGGGTGGAGGGGCTGACTCAGTTCGATTTTATTTTGTTGGAATATTATTTGTCATTTTTCCAATTTCCTTCGCAACTCCCTCCTGAGGATGGTAAAGTGTAGGAATGCTTGGACAAGATAGGACTTGACACCAAATGAAGAAAGGGACATTATTTATTCACAAAAGCGCACTGTTATATTTCCTGCAGACTTGTCTGTAATGGACATACAGGGTAGAAAAGAGCAACTGGACAAAGTTATACCTCCAAACAAGAAAAAAAAAGCAGAGAATGCTGTGGAAACATAACTGATCCACATCTGCAAGAAAATCAAACAGCTTTGTGTTTTTAATGGAATCCTCCGTCAATGAAACATTACCCTGTTCTTAATCTTTTCACAAGCTCTTTATTTCCAGCATTTTGTGTTCTTCAGTCAGATTCCCGCGGTTCATTTATTTGCTTTTATCTGTAACAGACCCAACTGCATTGCACTCTACAAAAAAACAGCTAGGAATCCACTCCACTAAAATCTTACACAAGTAAATGGTTGAGATAATGAATCGGATCAGACCTGGAGTGAATTCCCTATTGTTAAATCAAGTTGCCACAGATAAACTGGCATTTGTACCATGTTTCTCATCACCCCAGAACACACAAAGCGCCCTGGAGCCAAAACACTACTTGTGAATTGTGGCCATTGTTTAATATAAGAAACTTCCTTATTCCACAATCTAGTTATATGGAAAGGCTGATAGAGATCCGAGGTTATATTATCCAACGGTGATGGCATCTGAGATTGATCTGCTTGTGCCTTGCAGAGAATGGAGCAAAACAGACCAATGGCGAATGTCTCGAAAGGTCTGCCCAATTCCATCAGTATTATCGCCTGTAAAGGTAATAAGTCAGTGACATGGCTCCCAGCAAGAGTAACACTCCACAGCAACCTCGGATGATAGTATGTTCAGCTTCTTCCTTTCTAGCATAACGCTCTATAAAGCCAGACTGTGAAAGAAAGAAGATAGCACATCTTGAAGTGAGAAGGTATACTTGATTTATATATTGCCTTATCACATGTTGCAAAAACGTCTAGTGCCCACCAAAGTGTCACAACCAGCAATGAGATGAATGATCAGTTTGTCAGTTCTTCATGCTCTTAGTTCAAGGAAGAATGCTAACCAGGAGAACTCTTATGGTCTCTTTCAAACAATGTCATGGAATTTTTACCATCCGCCTGGGCCTTTTAGCACTAAACATTGATCCTGCCTTTGTTCTGTATCTTTGTTTTGAGTATGTTTAAAATCCAATAGCCCTTCGTAGTTTGGGTCCACTTTTCTTAATCCAGAGAGGGTTACGTTTGGGTGATTGTGACGAAGGAGTTTGCATTTGTGTTTAACTCTTCAGTTCTAGGGCGGCACGCGGCGCAGTGGTTAGCACTGGGACATCGCGCTGAGGACCTTGGTTCGAAAGCCAGCCCTGGGTCACTGTCCGTGAGGAGTTTGCACATTCACCCGTGTCTGCGTGGGTTTCACCCCCACAACCCAAAGATGTGCAGGGTAGGTGGATTGGCCACGCTAAATTGCCATTTAATTGGGGGAAAAATAATTTGGTACTCTAAATTTAAAAAAATATCTTCAGTTCTTCCTGAGTTCCTGGCACAGCCTACACCTATTCAATGTGGCATATAGCCCGTTGCATAAATATATAAATTATATATGAACTTTACCCTCCCATTTCACCAGTGGGGGGAATGTAACACTTTGCAATTAACGGGGTTGAGCGGGGGTGCAAGAAAGAGGGAATTCATTCTTCAGTGAGCAGGTCACATTTGCAAATGGCTGAATCCACAGAAACTGAGACCAGCTACTTTGTCTTTGTGACGTAGAATCATAGAATAGTTACAATACAGATGAAAGCCATTTTTTTTGTCCATTCACTGAACCTGTTTATATCTCTCTGTAGATTATTTGTGTCACCCTCACCGCTTGCCTTCCCATCTATTGTGTGTCATCCGCAAACTTGGCAATAGTTCATTCATTTCCCTTGTCCAAGACATTAATAAATATTGTATATAATTGTGGCCCCCAGCACCGATTGCTGTGGGACTCCACTAGTTACAGTTTGCCATCCTGAAAATGGCCCCTCTATCCCTACACTCTGTCTTCTAGTAGTTAGCCAATCCTTTATCCATGTTAATACACTACCCCCAAAATCATGGGCTCTTATTTTATTAAGTAGTCTTTCATGCAGTACTTTATCAAACGTTTTATCCAAATAAATCATTATGCCCATCTAAATATGCACGGTCGGATTGAGGCCACATTCTCCCGGCTCTTGGGAATAACTGGCTGCATCAGCGAGACCTCACTCAGATGTCAATTGGTACTGGTCTCCATAAGCCATGGTGCCAGGTTGGCACTACCAGGGTGTCAGGGCAGTGCCTGGGTGCCATGCTGGCAGTGCCAGGGTGCCACAGTGGCACTGCTAAGGGGACGAGGTCTCAGGGGGCCCATGGCATAAAAGTGGGGGTATGGCAGCACGGTGGCACAGTGGGTTAGCCCGGTTGCCTCACGGCGCCAAGGTCCCAGGTTCGATCCCGGCTCTGGGTCACTGTCCGTGTGGAGATTGCACATTCTCCCCATGTCTGCATTGGTCTCACCCCCCAAAACCCAAATATGTGCAGGGTAGGTGGATTGGCCACGCTAAATTGCCCCTTAATTGGAAAAAAAACAAAAATCTAAAAACAAAAAAAAAAATTGTTTCAACATAAAGTATACCTATTGGTCAGTGGTATCACTCCTGGGGTGAAATATCCTTTCGTTACAATTTTACAAATTGCAGATTGTTGGGTTTCTCGTCTGGGATCCTAACAAGCCTACGTAACTGGCATCACACTGGCACTGAAATTCATAGACAATGTTGCTGAATTGTGTGGCAGGCAGAATGTCTTGAGCAGTGATGGGTGTATTACAGTGAGGAGTATGAGGTGTAAATAACTTCCCAGAAATGCTAGGGAACAAAGAGTCTAGTGGGAAGAAGGTATTAAGGAAATTAGTATTAGTAAACAAATAGTGCTGGAGAAATTAATGGGACTGAAAACTGATAAATGCCCAGGGCCTGATGATCTACATGGTAGGGTGTTAAAGAAGGTGGCCATGGAAATAGTGGATGCATTAGTTGTCATCTACCAACATTCTGTAGAATTTGGAACAATCCTAACAGATTGGAGAATGGCAAATGTAACACTATTTATAAAAAGGAGGGCGAGAGAAAACAGGGAATTACAGATTAGTCAGCCTAACCTCAGTAATAGGGAAAATGCTAGAGTTTATTATGAAGGGTGTGATACGGGATACTTAGAAAATATCAACCGGATTAGACAAAGTCAACATGGATTTATGAAAGAGAAATCTGTTTGACAAACCTACTGGAGTTTTTGAGGTCATAACTAGTAGACTAGATAAGGGAGAATGAGTAGATGTGGTATATTTGGATTTTCAGTAAGCCTTTGATAGAATCCCACATAAGGGGCGGTATTCTCTCAGCCTGGGGCCGGGCCGTAGAATCTCCGCGACCGGCACAAATCGCGCCACGCCGCCCCGAAGCCGGCACGCGATTCACTGCAGAGAGGAGAATCAGCACCATTGGATCCGGCTTGGTTGGTCCTGCGTCAATCCGGGGCCGCTCTATGCAGCCGGGCCGCCCGGGATAAACAAGCTAAGTCCCACCGGTGGCATCCACATCTACTCTCAGCCAGTGGGAACTCGGCGTGGAAGAGTCAGGGGGCGACCTGTGGGGGGGGGGGAGGGAGGTCTGACTCCGGGGGGGGGGGGGGGAGCCTCCGATGTGGCCTGGCCCGCGATCGGGGCCCACTGTTCGGCGGACCGGCCTCTCTAGCTGGGGGCCTCCTTCCTTCGCGCTGGCCCCAGTAGTCCTGCGCCATGTTGCGTCGGGGCCAGCACATTGAAGGAAGCCACTGCACATGCGCGCATTGGCACCGGTGCCACTGCGCATCCACGTATCTCACGGCGTCCAGTTGACACCGGGAGTGGCGTGAATCGCTCCAGTGCCGTGCTGGCCCCCTGTAAGGGACAGAATTGCTGATCCTGAGGCCGTGTTGACGCCGTCGAGAAACACGACGGTGTGTCCGACGGCGTCAACACTTAGCCTCAGGATCACAGAATCCCGCCCAAGAGGTTAGTGGGCAAAACATATGGGTAATATATTGGAATGAATTGAGAATTGGTTAGCAGACAGGAAGTAGAGTAGGAATGAATGGTTCTTTTATAAAGTGGCAGACTGAGAGTAGTGGGGAGCTTGAGCCTCAGTTATTCACAATATATATCACTGATTTGGATGAGAGAGCCAAATGTGATATTCCTAAGTTTGCTGCTGTCACAAAACTATATGGGAACGTGAGTGGCGAGGAGGATGTTCAGAGGTTTCAAGGTGATTTTGAAAAGTAGGGTTGAATTCGCCGCCTCGCGAACACAAATCGTGATCGGGCGGAGAATTGGACGTCCTGCAAATGTTTAGGTTTGCACCGGGCGCCTATGCGGGCACTATGCTCCGGTCCTACCCTGGCGGCAAAAATGAGGTTTGTGCCCTGCCCAGGGGCATGCAAAACCGGCATGTGCATGCATTTAAATCTGATTAGCGGGTTGGACACAGTATGCTCCGCCCTTCCATAATGCTCCGCCCCTCTTAGGCAGACATCAAGTGGGCATGAATTACTACAAGCATTTACAAATGGGGACTGGGCGCCAGGGAGGCTGAGGGGGAGCAAGAAGGTAAGGAAACTTTTTAAAAGTCTTCAAAGTTTTAAAAAAATTACAATTAAGGGGCAATTTAGCGTGGCCAGTCCACCTACCCTGCACATCTTTAGGTTGTGGGGGTGCAACCCACGCAGATACGGGGAGAATGTGCAAACTCCACACGGACAGTGATCCTGGGCCGTGATCAAACCCAGGTCCTCGGTGCCGTGAGGCAGCAGTGCTAACCACTGCACCATCGTGCTGCCCAAAAAGTCTTCAAAGTTGTTGAGCTTGCTAGGGAGTGGCTGCCTGTTCCAGGGAGAGTAGCGGCGAGCGACTTGGTGATATGTCTGTGAATTCGGGGTGACTCCCTCAGGATCGGGGTGACCTGTCTCAGGCTGGCATTGCTGAAGTATGTTTTTTTTGTTGTTTTTATTTTAAATTTAGAGTACCCAATTCATTTTTTCCAATTAAGGGGCAGTCTAGCGTGGCCAATCCACCTACCCTGCACATCTTTGGGTTGTGGGGAGAAACCCACGCAAACACAGGGACAATGTGCAAACTCCACACGGACAGTGACCCAGAGCCGGGATCGAACCTGGGACCTCAGCGACGTGAGGCAACAGGGCTAACCCACTGAGCCACCGTGCTGCCTAAGTATGGTTTTAAACGCATCCATTTGGTGCAAGTTACAGGCCCCTGGTTGCTCACTCTGTTGACTGCTCACTGTGTCCTGTAAATGTTCACAGAGCCTCTGGTCATTTGGGAGCCCACCCAGGCTGCCGAACTGGAAACCCTCAGACCCGAGCTGATCCATCAACAGGATGGGCGTGGCCAAGCTCAATCAGTGACACGCCAGGTGCTATCACTCCTCCGTTCACTCACCAGAAGGGCTGCCACACTGTAGGGGAGGCAGGGGTATAGCAGAGCTCACCCCAAACTAAGGACACATGACCGTGGCACACTGCCCCCCTCAAGGCAGAGGCCTCACCAGTGACACAATCAGCTATCCCACCCCTCAGGACCAGCTGTCTCCAAGCCCTGTCTGCCCACTGCACCCCTGCTCCATCCATCCTGCCCTTGGACAGGTTGTCACAACCTGTGTGTCACACCCAGGACCACATCACACTGCAGCTACCCTCCCAGCAGACGCACACTTCCCTCGCTCAACCCCCATCTGTGGGACGTGCGAACGCACAAGCCTCGAAGCATGGGGGCGATTGGTGGCACAACATCACCTTCCCAACCACAAAACCAGGTGCCACCTGCTGGCAGGATAACACACGCCCACCCAGGGAGCACCCCCACAGTAGACTCCACTAGCGAAACAGAACAGGGGCCGCAGAGCCTATCGCTGACCTGGGTTGCGGCAGAGTGGGATGATGGATGGGGATGTGGATAGAGTTCTGGTTAAAATTCCTTTTTCTTTTCTTCTCCTTTCTCTGTAAACGCGATGGTGGGGAATGTAGGCGTCGGTGCTGGAGGGAGGTGAGACTCGGGGATGGGGGAACTGGGAAAATGGCCGCAACAGGAGCGGCGCCACAGGGGGCGGGGCTGGCTCAGGAAAGCGCTGGCTTTTTCCCGCGCTAGGGGTGGGGGGGGGGGGGGGAGGAGGAAGGTAAGGAAGAGGTGAGACTCCCACACGGGGGAGATCAACGGGAAGGCGGGGGAAGCCGGGGTCAGCAGAAGTCAGCTGACTCACGGAAGTAATATGGGGGAGCAAGACTGCAAGCTGCGGATCTAGCGGGGAGGGGGGAAGGGAAGGGGGGGATATTAGGGTTGCTGCTGCACTGTCCGAGGGGGAGCTGAACATGGAAGAGATGGTCGGGGCGGGGGTTCCCCGTCTGGGGGACTGGAGAGTGTGGGAGACGCGGGCATGGGACTGGCCTAAGATAGGAGATGGCTAGTTGGCGGGGGGCGTAGCCCCCCAATCCGGTTGATCACGTGGAATGTGAGAGGCCTAAATGGGCCGGTTAAGAGGGCCCGAGTATTCGCACACCTAAAGGGACTGAAGGCAGACGTGGCCATGCTTCAGGAGACATATCTGAAGGTGGCAGATCAGGTCAGGTTAAGGAAGGGATGGGTAGGACATGTGTTCCATTCGGGGCTGGATGCGAAGAATAGAGGGGTGGCAATATTGGTGGGGAAGCGGGTGTCGTTTGAGGCCAAGAACATAGTAGCGGACAATGGAGGCCGATACGTGATGGTGAGTGGTAGGTTGCAGGGGACGGAGGTGGTACTGGTGAATGTATATGCCCCGAACTGGGACGATGCTGGATTCATGAAACGGATGTTGGGGCGTATTCCAGACTTGGAGGTAGGGAGCTTGATAATGGGTGGGGATTTTAACACGGTGCTGGACCCAGCATTAGATCGCTCCAGGTCGAGGACGGGGAAGAGGCCAGCTGCGGCCAAGGTGCTTAGGGGGTTTATGGATCAGATGGGGGGAGTAGATCCGTGGAGATTTGCCAGGCCTTTGGCCAGAGAATTTTCTTTTTTCTCCCAAGTACATAAGGTCTACTCCAGGATAGATTTTTTTGTTCTGGGCAGGGCATTGATCCCGAAAGTGGAGGGAACGGAGTATTCGGCCATAGCCATTTCAGACCATGCCCCGCATTGGGTGGAGTTAGAGCTGGGGGAGGAGAGGGACCAACGCCCGTTGTGGCGGTTGGATGTGGGACTGCTGGCAGACGAGGAAGTGTGTGGGAGGGTGCGGGGGTGCATCGAAAGGTATCTGGAGGCCAACGACAACAGGGAGGTGCAGGTGGGAGTTGTATGGGAGGCGCTGAAGGCGGTGGTGAGGGGAGAGTTAATCTCCATCAGGGCTCATAGGGTGAAGAGAGAGGGCAGGGAAAGGGAGAGGTTAGTGGGGGAGATTTTAAGGGTGGACAGGAGATATGCAGAGACTCCTGATGAGGGACTACTCGGGGAGAGACAAAGTCTCCAGACGGAGTTCGACCTGTTGACCACAGGGAAGGCAGAGGCACAGTGGAGGAAGGCACAGAGGGCGATATATGAATATGGGGAGAAGGTGAGTCGGATGCTGGCACATCAGCTCCGTAAGAGGATGGCAGCGAGGGAAATAGCTGGAATCAATGATGGCAGGGGAACTACGGTGCGGAGTGCGTTGAAAGTGAATGAGGCATTCAAGGCCTTTTACGAGGAGCTGTATACGTCCCAGCCCCCAGGGGGAAAAGAGGGGATGTGACGATTCTTGGACCAACTGAGGTTCCCGAGGGTGGAGGAGCAGGAGGTGGCTGGTTTGGGGGCGCCAATTGGGGTGGAGGAGCTGGTTAAAGGACTGAGGAGCATGCAGGCAGGGAAGGCCCCGGGGCCGGATGGGTTCCCGGTGGAGTTTTATAGGAAGTTTGTAGACCTGTTAGCCCGGTTGCTGGTAAGGACCTTTAATGAAGCAAGGGAGGGGGGGACCCTGCCCCCGACAATGTCGGAGGCGACGATCTCTTTGATCTTGAAGCAGGATAAGGACCCATTGCAATGTGGGTCGTATAGACCGATCTCGCTCCTTAACATAGATGCTAAGTTGCTGGCAAAAATGTTAGCTATGAGGATTGAGGACTGTGTCCCGGGGGGTGATTCACGAGGACCAGACGGGATTCGTAAAGGGTAGGCAGTTAAACACTAATGTGCAAAGGCTCCTAAATGTGATAATGATGCCATCGGTGGAGGGAGAAGCAGAGATAGTGGCAGCCATGGACGCGGAGAAGACCTTTGACCGAGTAGAGTGGGAGTATCTCTGGGAAGTGTTGGGGAGGTTTGAGTTCGGAGGAGGGTTTATTAGTTGGGTCAAGCTCCTGTATAGAGCCCCGGTGGTGAGTGTGGTCACGAACCGGCGGAGGTCGGAGTATTTCCGGCTGTATCGAGGGACGAGGCAGGGATGCCCCTGTCCCCTCTGCTGTTTGCATTGGCAATTGAACCTTTGGCCATGGCGTTAAGGGAGTCGGGAGTCGGGGAAATGGAAGGGGGTGGATGAGGGGGAGAGGAACATCGAGTATCACTGTACGCAGACGACCTGTTGCTGTATGTGGCGGACCCAGTGGAGGGGATGGTTGAGGTCACGCAGATCTTAAGGGAGTTTGGAGATTTTTCGGGCTATAAGCTCAACGTGGGAAAGAGCGAGCTCTTTGTGGTGCATCCGGGGGATCAGGGAAGAGGGATAGACGACCTACCGTTGAGGAGGGCGGAAAGGAGCTTTCGATACTTGGGGATTCAGGTAGCTAGGAGCTGGGGGGCACTGCACAAACTAAATTTGACGCGGCTGGTGGAACAGATGGAGGAGGATTTTAAAAGGTGGGACATGTTGCCGCTCTCGCTGGCGGGCAGGGTACAGTCAATTAAAATGGTGGTCTTCCCAAGGTTTCTTTTTGTGTTCCAGTGCCTTCCAATCATGATCACCAAAGCCTTTTTTAAGAGGATAGGCAGGAGCATTATGAGTTTTGTGTGGGCGAGCAAGACCCCGAGGGTAAGGAGGGAGTTCCTGGAGCGTAGCAGGGGTAGAGGAGGGTTGGCATTGCCGAATTTGGGTGGCTACTACTGGGCAGCCAACGTGGCGATGATCCGTAAGTGGGTGATGGAGGGAGAGGGGGCGGCGTGGAAGAGGTTGGAGATGGCGTCCTGCAAAGGAACGAGCCTGGGGGCGCTGGTGACGGCACCGCTGCTGCTCTCGACGACAAGGTACACCACGAGCCCGGTGGTGCGGCAACGCTAAAGATCTGGGGGCAGTGGAGACGACACAGGGGTGCGATGGGAGCCTCGGTGTGGTCCCCGAATCGGGATAACCATCGGTTTGTCCCAGGAAGGATGGACGGGGGGGGCTCCAGAGCTGGCATCGAGCAGGGATTAGAAGAATGGGGGACCTGTTCATCGATGGGACGTTTGCGAGCTTAGGGGCGCTGGAGGAGAAATATGGTCTACCCCCGGGAAACGCGTTCAAGTACATGCAAGCGAGGGCGTTTGTGAGGCGGCAGGTGAGGGAATTCCCGCTGCTCCCGGCACAGGGGATTCAAGACAGGGTGATTGCGGGCGTATGGGTCAGAGAGGGCAAGGTGTCAGCGATATACCAGGAGATGAAAGAAGAGGGGGAGGCTTTGGTAGAGGAGCTGAAAGGTAAATGGGAAGAGGAGCTGGGGGAGGAGATTGAGGTGGGGCTGTGGGCTGATGCCCTAAGTAGGGTTAATTCCTCTTCCTCGTGTGCCAGGCTTAGCCTGATACAGTTTAAGGTAGTGCACAGAGCGCATATAACGGGGGCGAGGCTGAGTAGGTTCTTTGGGGTGGAGGACAGATGTGGGAGGTGCTCAGGAAGTCCAGCGAACCATGTCCATATGTTTTGGTCATGCCCGGCACTGGAGGGGTTCTGGAGGGGAGTTGCGGGAATAATATCTAAGGTGGTGAAAGTCCGGGTCAAGCCAAGCTGGGGGCTAGCACTATTTGTAGTAGTGGACGAGCCGGGAGTGCAGGAGACGAAAGAGGCCGGCATTCTGGCCTTTGCGTCCCTAGCAGCCCGGCGAAGGATCTTGTTAATGTGGAAAGAGGCGAAGCCCCCCAGCGTGGATGCCTGGATAAATGATATGGCAGGGTTTATCAAGTTGGAGAGGATAAAGTTTGCCTTGAGAGGGTCTGCGCAGGGGTTCTACAGGCGGTGGCAACCGTTCCTAGACCATCTCGCGGAGCGTTAGATGAAGGTCGGACAGCAGCAACAGCAACCCGGGGGGGGGGGGGGGGGAGGGGGGGGATGTCTTTCGTTTGGGGGGGGGAGAGGTTTTTTTTCTGGGGGGCATTTGAGCAAGAAAGCAGATGAATGATCCGGAAAATTGACATATACTGGAGGAATCCAATGTACAAAGCTCTGTATCATATTGATTTGCCATGTTCATGTCTGGCTATGCGTGCATTCTTTCTTTGTTGTTACGGGGTGGGGGGGTGGGGGGGGGTGGGGGGGGGGGGGTTGTCTGTATTGTTGAAAATTTTGTTTAAAAACTTTTAATAAACATATTTTGTTTAAAAAAGAAATGGGTTGCGGCAGTCACTGGTACCCCTGTTGACAGGAACGGGTGGTGACGATAGAGGTTCCCCACGTCACAGATCTGGTGCCAGTTACTGATGGGGATGGCAGTGCGGATGGCAACATATCGGGGGGAAGAGGTGAGGGTGGAGCTGAAGTATAACTCAGGGTCACCATGTAGCCTGTTGGATTTGCACGGCAAGGGAATACTCATCTTGCTATCGGGTCTTTTCTCCCCTTGTGGAGAATGAATTTCAGAATACAGCCAGCAATGCTTGCTATCTACCTGGCCGCAGCTGCCGTTACGGATGCATGGGGGCTGGGGGCACAGGGCCGGCTCAGACAGGACCCTGCACAACAGGAACCTGCCCCAGAAGAGAAGGAGCCAGCCGGTGAGGATTGGGCTGTGGGGGTGAGACCTATGCAGACATGGAGAGAATGTGCAAACTCCACACAGACAGTGAGCCAGGCCCGTGAGGCAGCAGTGCTCACCACTGCACCTCCATGCTGCCCACAATGGAGCCCCAGTATAACGACGCCCATGCAGCAACCAGGAGCTTCATTCAGTGGTGCATCGGCGTGCTCAAGATATGCTTTTGATGCCTGGACCGTACTGGTGGGGCTCTCCAGTATAAAACCAGGAATGTCTCCAACATTGTGCTGGTCTGCTGCATTATGCACAACATTGTGCAGCAGGGGGCAGCACGGTGGCGCAGTGGGTTAGCACTGCGGCCTCACGGCGCCGAGGTCCCAGGTTCGAACCCGGCTCTGGGTCACTGTCCGTGTGGAGTTTGCACATTCTCCCCCTGTTTGCATGGGTTTCGCCCCCACAACCCAAAAATGTGCAAGCTAGGTGGATTGGTCACACTAAGCTGCCCCTTAATTGGAAAAAAATAATTGGGTACTCTAAATTTATATTTAAAAAAACATTGTGCAGCGGAGGACTAAAATACTTGACCAATGAAAAAAAAGGAAATTGACCCATGGCTTTGATGGTCACGATAGACACAAAATCTTTTACGAAAGATACAGTATCGATCTGGTTCCGTTACTGGGGAAAAAAGAGAAGTAGTGATCAAATGATTTGGGCGGCATAGTAGCACAGTGGTTAGCACTGCTGCCTCATAGCTCCAGGTACCCGGGTTCAATTCTGGCCTCGGGTGACTGTCTGTGTGGAGTTTGCACTTTCTCCCCGTGTCTGCGTGGGTTTCCTCCGGGTGCTCCGGTTTCCTCCCACAGTCCAAAGAAGTGCAGGTTCGGTGGATTGGCCACGCTAAGTTGCCTCTTTGTGTCCACAAGGTTAGGTGGGGTTACTGGGTTACGGGGATAGGGTGGCAGCATGGGCTTAAGTCGGGTACTCTTTCCAAGAGCCGGTGCAGACTCAATGGACCGAATGGCCTCCTTCTGCACTGCAGGGATTCTATAATCTGAAAATAGTGATTTTGTCTGCTTTGATGCAGATCATTCCAGCTCGTGCAGAGTGATGATATCATATTGTTAGGAGTCAGGCAGAATCAAGGTAGAAAGTCCAGCCTGGAGGTTAACCAAACCACTAATACACTGATCGGGCAGCTTCTCAGAACACCACTGTTGCTGGGCAATAGCTTACATGCCAGTTCGAACATTTAAACTATTTTGATTGCATTGCCTTAGAGCCACTGTGTAAGGCCGGTTATTCCTGTCACACTCACCCATCCTCCCTTTTCTATAATGTTCGGACACACATTTATCTCCACGTACTGTCCCACTCGGATCTCCAGCTCCTCCAGCACGGACTCCATGCCATTTTTCTGGCAGTATATAGCCAGCTGCCCTGCCAGGACGTAAATGGAAAGGATTCCACTCCAGGTCAGTTCCTTCTTCTGCCACGGTTTCTCTGGCTGGAAATGCTCATCTAGCATCGTGAATAAATAGTCACAGGCATTGTCAGAGCAAACCTCCTTGAAAACCCGGGGCCATCGCTTGAAGAAAATGGGATACTTCTCCAGGAGGTCATTGCCGGCATGCCTCAGGGCTGCTGTGGCCATGCTGGGAGCTGGTTTTGATGTCCTACCAGTCACATACCTGAGGTAATCCTGTGACATTACATAGGCCTCCTTCACCACATGATCAATGTTTAGTTTAGTTGTCATTTGAAATGGCCACGGTCTGCGAATTATGTTTCACTGCTGAGCAGCTCTGTTCTGTTATGATGGAACCGGACTCTCAAATATCAGGAGGCTGTTTATAGCATCTAAAAATAACAGGCAAGGCATCAGGGTGACCAGTCCAGGGAAATACCCTGGCAAATTATCAGTGCTAATATTCAAAAATACTGCGAGCAAAGTGTAATGAATGATTTTTAACGGGCAACACGGTGGCACAGTGGTTAGCACGGCTGCCTCACAGCGCCGAGGTCCCAGGTTCAATCCCGGCTCTTGGTCACTGTCCGTGTGGAGTTTGCACATTCTCCCTTTGTCTGTGTGGTTCTCACCTCCACAACCCAAAGATGTGCAGGCTAGGTGGATTGGCCACGCTAAATTGCCCCTTAATTGGAAAAAATGAATTGGATACTCTAAATGTATAAAAATAAAAAATAAATAAAAGTGAATAATTTTGGGCAGCACGGTGGCACAGTGGTTAGCATTGCTGCCCAGGGGGCAGCACGGTGGCACAGTGGTTAGCATTGCTGCTTGCGGGGCGGCATGTGGCGCAGTGGATAGCACTGGGACTGCGGCGCTGAGGACCCGGGTTTGAATCCCGGCCCTGGATCACTATCCATGTGGAGTTTTCACATTCTCCCCATGTCTGCGTGGGTTTCACCCCCACAACCCAAAGATGTGCAGGTTAGGTGGATTGGCCACGCTAAATTGTCCCTTAATTGGAAAATAAAAATAACTGGGTACTCTAAATTTTTTTTTAAAAAGCATTGCTGCCTCACGGTGCTGAGGTCCCAGGTTCGATCCAGGCCTTGGGTCACTGCCCGTGTGGAGTTTGCACATTCTCCCCGTGTTTGCGTGGGTTTCAGCCCCACAACTCAAAGATGCTCAGGGTAGGTCAATTGGCCACGCTAAACTGCCCCTTAATTGGAAAAAAACAAATTGGGTACTCTAATTTTTTTTAAAAGTGAATGATTTTTTTCTTTTAAAAATCAAGCGACTGCACTGATTGCATTCCTTATTTCTCATGGTGACCAAGAGACTACTGGGTAAATTTGAAGAAATGTGCATGGTGGCGAACTTAGCAAGAGTAAAACTCCGGAGCACCAATAAGGAAGCAGACTGGGATCTTCATTTACCTCAAACAGAATGGTCAGCTGGTTAAGATACCGGGTGGTGTACAGTTCCTGTGGAGCTGATCTCAGCCAGCCCGAGTCAGCAACTTCAGGCTGAAAGGTATCAAGATAATTAAATGCCTTATGAAGTGAATGGTTTTGGTTCTGCTGGAAACATGCGAGTGTCACTGCTGGAATCCAGCTCGACAGGATTAGATTATCTGATCAATATCGAGTTTCATGTGTCAAGAATCAGCATGGTCCCACAAAGAGCAAAAAGGTAACTGACTATTTGAATTGGATTGGATTTGTTTTATTGTCACCGAGGTACAGTGAAAATTATTGTTCTGTGCATAGTCCAGACAGATCATTCCATACGTGAAAAAAAACATAGGGCATACATAAATGCACAATGTAAATACATATGCACAGGCAATGGGCGAACATACGGAGTGTATTACTACTCAGTAGAGAAGATGTGTGAAGAGGTCAGATCAGTCCATAAGAGGGTCATTCAAGAGTCTGGTAACAACGGGGAAGAAGCTGTTTTTGAGTCTGTTTGTGCGTGTTCTCAGACTTCTGTATCTCCTGCCCTTTGTTTGAGGAATAATGATCAACTAGGACAATGTCCCCTGTTTTCCTTCAAATTGTAGACTTTTTGATCCATTTAAGTAGATCGCTGGTTTTGGGTTAACGTAAACGTCACTACAGTCCCAGAGAGCTTTGAGAGCTGACTGGTGGTGATTTAACCTGGGGCCACTGCACCTCAGGCGAGGGCAGGTTTAAAAAAAATAAATTTAGAGTACCCAATTCATTTTTTCCAATTAAGGGGCAATTTAGCGTGGCCAATCCACCTACTCTGCACGTCTTTGGGTTGTGGGGGCGAAACCCAATCAAACACGGGGAGAATGTGCAAGCTTCACATGGACAGTGGCCCAGAGCCGGGATCGAACCAGGGACCTCGGCGCTGTGAGGCAGCACTGCTAACCACTGTGCTGCCCTGGTGAGGGGTAGGATTGAGAAGGCTGGGCTTTCATGAATAACATTGGTCAGAATGGGAATTGAACACCGTCCGTGTGGAGTTTGCACATTCCTCCCATATCTGCGTGGGTTTCTCCCCATCAACACAAAGATGTGCAAGGTAATATCTCATCTAAAAGACAGCCCTACAATAAAACAACGCTCCCTCAGTCCTGCTGTGGATGATCAACCTAGATTAAATATTCAAATCCCAGAGTTGGACTCAAACCCATGAAATTCTGATTCAGGAGAAATAGTGCTATCATTGACAGCTGAAATAAATAAAATAATGAAGGCAAAAAGCCCTGAAATAATTTAAGCAACAATTAGATGTTAAATGGAATAAATTAAGGTGGGCGAATGGCATTCTTCATCTCTGATTACCTTGTGCTATTTCTTTGCTCTTGCCTGTGCCTGTCTGACATCATTCAAATTAATTATATTTTCAAAATTGCTTTGATTAACCACAAACGGGGCCTGGCAGCTGTGGCTTTGCTACTAAGATACTGCAAGCATAAACAAGACTGTACAGAGATTGCCTGTCTTCTGGGGCAAGTGTAGATTGTTTCGCCCTTTTGAACATAGTCGTCACTATATTAGAAGGACAGAAATAACAAGACTTTGCTCCAGTGAGCACCAACTGGAACTGTAGATATCAACTCATTCAGCTCGCAGATGTGGTTAATTGCTGAGGTGATAGGTTTTTGGATATGCTGTTGATTTAAGGATGTCTCACACATCACTGCAAATCAGTGAACCAACATAGCCCAGAGATAGAGGTAGCATTGAGGGGCAGACGGTGACCGGAACGATTATGATGCCACTCACAATGAACGCACTCGAGGGCATCGCTAAGAGTATCGAACAAATAGCACCAGAAATCAGAAACAGACAAGGCCCCAGGGTATCTGTCTAAGATGAGCACGGCTAAACAGGCAGGGCCAAGAGCTGCTGTTGCTGAGGATGGAATCACTGAGAGGCACAAGATTGGGATGGATGAAAAGTAAAGGAAGATAGGGCATTGTGTGGATATCACTGAGACAGCCAGTTTCAAACCAGCCATTCTGGTGAATATAAAGAAAGCGGGTGAGGGTATTGCCTTCAAATGTTCCTGATCAACACCTGTGGTGCACTGTCTGAGACACTGCACTGCAGCCACCAAGTTAGTGTTGATGGAAAACAATATTATTGTGACGGTCCTAAGGGTATGCTCGTATGAGGTCAAAAGCATTGATGTTTTGAATCAAAATTTACATTGAGAACAGCACTGGGACAAATCAAACATTCAGGCTCGAATTGCTTTCTGGGAGAGATAGTTCTGCAGAAAAGGATACCTGGGTTTGATATTGAAATGAGGCACGGACAAGGGTTTGGTCCACTGGGCTGGCAGGGGTCCGATGCAAAATCATCAACTTGAAATGTAAAATCTGTTTGTCTCTCCAAAGGTGCTGCCTGACCTTCCTGTTTGATAATTTATTCTGAGTGTAATGATCAAATAAGGTGGGGTTTTTGTTTTTGCAATTGTATTGCAATTTTCACAGCCTCAGGACATCCCAAAGACTCTTACGGCCAATTAAGTGTTTCTGAAATGTAGTCACTGTAGTCTAACAATAATAGGAACCCACAGCAGCCAATTTGCATACTGCAAAGTCTCACAAAGGCAATGAGATAAATTACCATATTTTGGTCATGATGTGGAGATGCTGGCGTTGGACTGGGGTGAGCACAGTACGAAGTCTTACAACACCAGGTTAAAGTCCAACAGGTTTGTTTTGATGTCACTAGCTTTCGGAGCGCTGCTCCTTCCTCAGGTGAATGACGAGGTATGTTCCAGAAACATATATTAGACAGATTCGAAGATACCAGACAATGCTTGGAATGCGACCATTAGCAGGTGATTAAATCTTTACAGATCCAGAGATGGGTAACCCCAGGTTAAAGAGGTGTGAATTGTGTGAAGCCAGGACAGTTGGTAGGATTTCGCAGGCCAGATGGTGGGGGATGAATGTAATGCGACATGAATCCCAGGTCCCGGTTGAGGCCGCACTCATGTGTGCGGAACTTGGCTATAAGTTTCTGCTCGGCGATTCTGCGTTGTCGCGCGTCCTGAAGGCCGCCTTGGAGAACGCTTACCCGGAGATCAGAGGCTGAATGCCCTTGACTGCTGAAGTGTTCCCCGACTGGAAGGGAACATTCCTGCCTGGTGATTGTTGCGCGATGTCCGTTCATTCGTTGTCGCAGCGTCTGCATGGTCTCGCCAATGTACCACGCTTCGGGGCATCCTTTCCTGCAGTGTATGAGGTAGACAACGTTGGCCAAGTCGCACGAGTATGTACCGCGTCATTTTGGTCAGTATTGGTTAAGTGATAAATGTTAGCAAGGATATTGGGGAAACCTCCCAGCTCTTCCTCGTACTACCTTGAGATCTCGGTTTGATATTGAAATGAGACAAAAATTAGGGTTTGGTCTTCAGGGCCCACTTGGGCCTTTTATATCCACCTATAGAGGGAAGACTAGGCCTGGATTAAACATCTCATCCAAAAGACACTTCCTCACTTCCTCAGTGCTGCACTGGTGTCAGCAAGATTATTTGCTTAAGTCTCTGTGGTGAAGCTTTGAACTATAATCATCTGACTGAGAAGCTAGGGTGATAGTGTTGAGTTAAAGCTGACAATATTTTGGGTGCAGGACCCAAAGGAAGGTTGGTATGGGAAATGGGACATTGTCACACTGATGTTAGCTTCTGAGGTTGGGGTGACATGCTTGAGATGGAATGAGTGACCTTCATTCTGTATCCATCCCCCTGTGTACCTGATCTATGAGTGTTTGATGGAGCAGTGTAGAAGGAGGTTGACCGTTGTATATAATCTGTGTTTTAGCTGACAGAATAGTGTTCAATGGTGTAGAGAAGCAGTATTGAGGAACCCTTCCACTGCATATAATATATTCTGCAGCTGACTTGTGAATTCCTAATGGAACAATGAGGGCAGAATTTAGTGCCCTACACCAAGGTGAGTTTGATGACGGAGGCATTTAATTGAATGGGAGGCAAGCACAAGGGGTCCTGACTACCTTTCCGCCTCTGCCCTGATTAAGTGGGTCAGGCAGGCTCGTGGATGTCCTCCCTACCCTGCTGCCAATTGAGGCCCTTAAATGGGCACTTAATGCCCATGACGGGGCTCATACCACTGCTGCTAGTGCTGCTGCTGGCATTGACCGAGCAGCAGGCAGGTGACTCACTATGCAGGAATCCCTAAAAGCAAACCATGTCATCCCAGGTGGGGGGAGTCTCTCGTTCAAGGACACAATGGTACAGTGATTAGCACTGCTGACTGGGTTAGATTCTGGCCTTGTGTGGAGTTTGCACTTTCTCCCCGTGTCTGCGTGGGTTTCCTCCGGGTGCTCCGGTTTCCTCCCACAGTCCAAAGATGTGCAGGTTAGGTGGATTGGCCACGATAAATTGCCCCTTAGTATCCAGGTATGTGCGGGATAGGGTGGGGTGGACGGGGGAGTGGACATAGGTAGAGTGCTCTCTCAGACTAGATGGGCCGAATGCCCACCTTCAGGGATTCTATTGATGACTGATCAAAGGACCAGCCATTTGGAAGGGGGGGTTGGCCCGCCACCCCCTTTCCCATGCTGCTGATCCCCTCTTTCTCTTCTCTGCGATCCCCACCCCACAAACCCCACCACACGACCCCACTCCCACATCATTCAACTGTGGCCTGGGTCCATGCTTTACAGGTAGCAGAAATCGCTCTCCTGAGGTTGTAGCTGAACAATTCACAGCTCTGATTGGCCGGCCGCTCTCGTAATAAGGGTGGGTTGGAGGAATTCATGGCCCCCATGTCCTTGAAGGCCCACTATTGACTAGTTAAGTGCCTGATTGTCACTTAATTCTGCCGGCCTCCCATCAGAAGTATTGAGGGCCTCCTGTGACTCTCCAGCCAGTGGACAAGATTCCCATTGCCTCCTTAAATACCTCCCTGAGTGTCTGTAATGGAACATATTTCATTTCTACAGCCTAACACCAATTTATTATGTTATTGCCTTACTGACTGACCCATCCCTCCCACTGACCACATGTCCATTCTTCCATAGGTCCTCCAGCCGATGCCATCCGCCCATTCTGGCTCCCTCTCCTGACTCCCAGGAGGCCATCTCGTAGGAGATCTCCGAGGATGCCACCGTTATAGTTGCGGCACAGCTGCCATCCCCACCCTCCACCAGCGCAGACATACACCTAGGTGGGAAATGTTAGTGGTCAGGCTTCTGGGGCACAATCTGATGAGCAGCACACCGACACTGATGTACATCTGGTGGAGGCAGGAACCCCCTGGCGAGACAGCAGTCAGAGGTCTGCTGGATCCCAGGACCCAGCTGGGTCCCAGCCTGATGCTGAGCATGTGGAACAGAGTTACCCAAGAGCTAATGGAGACTATAGGGAGCAGCTGGGACATTCAAAGGGAGATGTCAGCGACACTACAGCAGATCCATAGCTGATCCATAGGTAGGGGGTGAGGGGGCTGCGGGTCGGGGCAGCACTATTGCGAGGGTGGGGAATTGGCACACACAATTAACACCTTTGTGCACAACCAGTATGATGCCTTGTCACCTTCTTCCGCAGTATGGGCCAACTCATGAACCCTTCGTCCATCTCTCCCTCCCCATGGCATCCATCCACCCTCCGGCCGTGGACATGTCCCCGGAGCTGTGTCCCAGCCCCTGGATTTTCGAATGTTGCTGCTGCATGTGTGGTGTTGCCTCCCGCAGTTTTCAGCACAGTGTCCAGGCATCAAGGTTTGATTGGGATGCTAGGCAATGACTCCCACACACTAGGCAATGAGCTCCCACATG
Source organism: Scyliorhinus torazame (assembly GCF_047496885.1). Lineage (NCBI taxonomy): Eukaryota > Metazoa > Chordata > Chondrichthyes > Carcharhiniformes > Scyliorhinidae > Scyliorhinus > Scyliorhinus torazame. The sequence continues at coordinate 38,216,602 of NC_092722.1, forward strand.
CTATATGGCCCACCCACCCACTGGAATCCACTTGGGTTGTGTGAAGTGCTCACTTAACCACAACTGCCAATTCCCTATTAGCAATAGCCTTCAGCTGCATGACCAGAGGCCTCGGCATTTGGTGTGGGTTATGGGTGGGTGGTGGGGCAGGCAGGGACAAGGGTTGCCCCAAGAACGGGTACACACGATCCAGAGGTTGGCAGGGTGGTGCCGTGAGTGGTTGGCCCCTGGTTGCCCCCCCCCTCCAGCGCACTCCCCCACCCTCCCATGGCCCACCCCTGAGGAGGGTCCCCTACCCCTAGCCAAGGGTCCCCCCCCCTCCCCCAGAACCCCCTTCCTAAAAGCACTGTGGGTGTACCTACTCTACATGGACTGCAGTGGTTCAAGAAGACAGCTCACCACCACCGGGTAGCACAGTGGTTAGCACTGTGGCTTCACAGCGCCAGGGTCCCAGGTTCGATTCCCTGCTGGGTCACTGTCTGTGCAGAGTCTGCACGTTCTCCCCGTGTCTGCCTGGGTTTCTTCTGGGTGCTCCGGTTTGCTCTCACAGTCCAAAGACGTGCAGGCTAGGTGGATTGGACATGCTAAATTGCCGTTAGTGTCCAAAAAAGGTTGGGAGGGTTTATTGGGTTACGGGGATAGGGTGGAAGTGAGGACTTAAGTGGGTCGGTGCAGACTCGATGGGCCGAATGGCCTCCTTCTGCACTGCATGTTCTATGTTCTCAGGGGCAATTAGGGATGGTCAACAAATGCTGGCTCAGCCAGAAAAGGCCACACCTGCTATGGTTCCTACTTCCTATGTTCCTCTACAGAAACTCATCAAAGACTTGTCCTGTTCCCGGGTGTGGAACAGAGGGAAGTAGATCCTTGGAAAATAGGCGACAGGTTTAGATAAAGGATCTGGACCGGCGCAGGCTGGGAGGGCCGAAGGGTCTGTCCTGTGCTGTAATTTTCTTTGTTCTTTGTTCAATGGGAGAATGTTTCTTAAAACAAAGAGCTGACAAGGGCTTCCAGCACTCAAAGGGTTAATCAAATTGCTCATCCCCAGCCGGTAATCAATTTAAAGGAAAGGAAATTCTAAGGAGGGTGAAAGGTTAATTTTCTGTGCAAATTGTTCAGCTCTGATTGTTCCTCCCCCTTTAAATACAATTAGCCACAAGTTTAAATTGGGATAGGAGTAATTCTCAGTTGCTAACCATTATTTTGGTGGAGCAGTTTGCAAAACCAACAGCAGAACAGGCCATTTCTTGTCAGAGACCTGTCCTCTTGCCAACCAACTTTGAAATAAATTAATCTTATCTTAGAGTCACTGTAAAATGTATTTATGACGACAATGTGTGACTGCGTGGAAATTAGTCTGTGTGGAGGGGGAAGATTAGGGAGCAACTTCCTGTTTGCTGTACTAATGCCCCAGGAATTCATTTTCCTTTTATGGTAAAGTGAAGCAGAGGTAGGCGGTCACACATCCCTGAGTAAGGGAGTGAGATGATCAGAAGCTGTACTGGCTCACTATGGTTTAGTCTCCAGGCTCTGAAGGAGGTGTGCTAGTGGAACAAAACCAGCAAGGCTTAGACATCAAAACTCTTCCTCTGGTAAGTGCTCCAGTGAATTGTGAATGAAATGGATATTTAGACATCAGCCTTTAGTCAGTAGGATAGTTATCGAGGAAGTTATATGCTGGGGGTACTGGCAGGCGGATTTGGACATCTGTTGTATGACTGTAGGGAATTCTATGCGAATGTCATGTTTTACACCTCCCTTTGCTGAATGTGCTGGCAATTGCTGGGATACAGCTTCACACGCCCCAACCATCCTCTGGCACCTCATTCATAGGGTTATTCTTCATGCACGAGCCCATAATATTGATTGTCGCTAGGGCCTTCTCCTCAGCTGATATCCACAAACATGCAGCTTGCAGCGCAAGTCACTAGACTTAAATCAAAAGTGTGAATCCTAGTCGATTTATTTCCCCCACCCAACACCAGTCCAGTTGCCACCTTCCACCACTCCAACTGCGGCAGCTAACACAGCGCATACCCGGATTTGGTCTTGGGGTGTACCTAGTCTGTATGTTCAATACTGGGTGGGGCATTATACGGAGAGATTTAGTAAATGTTTGACATCTATGGTTAATGACACTGCAATGTTTTCTGATAAGTCACATATCCTTTGGTCCGTTTCTACTGACCCTAAATCCTATCTGTTGTCAAGAAGTAAGGACCATGAGGTACAAAATGTTTTATTTGTCTTCATGTATCAAGGGCTGCAGCTGCGACTATGATCTTGAAATTGATCACATCTTGTAGGGAGAACAGAGCAGTTTGGGCACTCACTGTCACAAATATGGTGTTTAATTACAGTACCTGCCATAAAAGAACAAAGTACAAAGAAAAGTACAGCACAGGAACAGGCCCTTCGGCCCTCCAAGCCTGCGCCGACCATGCTGCCCGTCTAAACTAAAATCTTCTACACTTCCGGGGTCCATATCCCTTTATTCCCATCCTATTCATGTATTTGTCAAGATGCCCCTTAAACGTCACTGCTTCCATCACCTCCTCCGGCAGCGAGTTCCAGGCACCCACTACCCTCTGTGTAAAATTTGTGAGATTGGCTAATTCAGCATTGCGAAGGAATTGAACTGGGATTTTTGTCGCTTCTTGACATTTTAAACAAAAATATATCTGAACTGGCACCACAAAGGTCTGGTGCAGTTTATGGCGACACAAGAATCGGGTGTACAATCGCTTTAAATTTGCTCTTTGAGTCTTGAAAGTGAAAGTTTCTTTGATGCAGTTCATTCCGAAGTAACAGTTGACACCAATATAAAAGGACACACCCTATCCCAGCAAACTTTATCTTTACTTCGTGCATTAAGCAACCTCTGCTAAAACACTCCTACTGATTTGGATTTGTAATTCTGTAAAAACATAAATATCACAGTGAGGCAAAGGCTAGATTTGGTTGCTACATGATCAGACATGGCAAATGTATTTCAAGGAATTTTTCTGGTATTTTCTGATAAGACCAGCAAACCTGAATTCAACACAATGAGGTCAATTACAGACAGTCAGTGTTTAAAGGTCCTGCTTGAACTCCTGAACAGGGGCAGCACAATGGCACAGTGGGTAGCACTGCTGCCTCACAGCGCCAGGGACATGGGTTTGATTCCGACCTCGGGTGACTGTGTGGAGTTTGCACTTTCTCCCCATGTCTGCGTGGGTTTTCTTCTGGGTGCTCCGGATTCCTCCCACAGTCCAAAGATGTGCAGGTTAGGTGTATTGGCCATGCTAAATTGTCCCCAAGTGTCCAAAGGTTAGGTGGGATTACAGGGATAAGGCGGGGATTGGATCTGTGTAGGGTGGTCTTTCAAATGTTCAGTGCAAAATGTATTCAGAACTACCTGGAAGTCAACGACACGGGGGAAATTTCGGCAGCGGTGGTCTGGGAATCATTGAAGGCGGTGGTTAGAGGGGAGCTGATCTCGATACGGGCCCACAGGGAGAAGGTAGACAGGGCAGAGACGGACCGACTGGTAAAGGAGATATTACAGGTCGACAGGAGGTATGCGGAGACCCCAGAGGCAGGGCTTTTAAGGGAACGGCGGAGGCTTCAGGCGGAGTTCTGCTTGTTAACCACAGGGAGGGCGGTGGAGCAGCTGAGAAAGGGGAGGGGGGCGATTTATGAGCATGGAGAGAAGGGCAGCAGAATGCTTGCACAGCAGCTTAGAAAGAGGGAGGCAGCCAGAGAGATGGGGAAAGTAAAGGATGGGGATGGGAACCTGGTTGGAGACTCAGCAGGGGTGAATAAGGCGTTTAAGGAGTTTTATAGTAGGCTGTGTGGGTCGGAACCCCCAACGGGGCCGGAGGGGTGAGGCACTTCCAAGGGGGACTGAATTTCCCGAAGGTGGACAGGGAGCTGGTAGAAGGGCTGTGGGCCTCAATCGGGATGAAGAGACAGTGGAGGGTCTGAAGGCCATGCAGTCGGGTAAAGCCCCGGGACATGACGGGTAGCCAGTGGAGTTCTATAAAATGTTCTCTGGGATATTGGGGCCGTTGCTGATGAGGACATTCAATGAGGCGAGGCAGAGAGGGGTGCTGCCCTCGTCGATGTCACAGGCCACGATTTGGCTGATCCTGAAGCGGGACAAGAACCCGGAGCTATGCGGGTCCTACAGGCCGATATCCGTGTTGAATATGGACGCCAAACTGCTGGCCAAAATTTTGTCCTCTAGGTTTGAGGATTTTGTTCCGGACATTATTGGGATGGACCAGAAGGGGTTTGTTCAGGGAAGGCAGTTGGTAGTTGTTGTGTTATGCTTCTTTACGTAGCATAAGTGGCTTCCTTGATGTATACTCTGACAAAGGAAGGTTCAGACTTGGAGATAGGTTTGGGGAGAGGGAGCACAGAGTCTCGCTTTACGCAGACGACCTGCTCCTGTACGTACCGGACCCAGCAGAGGGGATGGAAGAAATCATGAGGATTCTGGGGGAATTTGGCCGGTTTTCAGGGTATAAGCTAAATATGGGGAAAAGTGAGAATGTTTGTGGTCCAGGCAAGGGGGCAGGAGAGGCGACTGGGGGAGCTGCCGTTTAGAGCGGTAGGGGGAAGCTTTCGGTATCTCGGCATCCAGGTGGCATGGGAATGGGAAGGGCTGCTCAAACTAAATTTGGCCTGACTAGTAAACCAAATGAAGGATGATTTCCGGAGGTGGGAGCGCTTCCGTTGTCACTAGCTGGGCGGGTGCAGACGGTGAAGATGACGGTCCTCCCGAGATTCCTGTTCATGTTTCAATGTCTCCCCATCTTTATTCCGCGGTCCTTTTTTAAACGGGTCAACAAAGTGATCACTGGCTTTGTTTCGGCCGGTAAAGAGGGGAATTCTTGAACAAAGCCGGGGAGAGGGCCGGGCTAGCGCTGCCAAACTTCAGTAACTACTATTGGACGGCGAATATAGCCATGATCAGGAACTGGGTGGTGGGGGGAGGGTCGGCATGGGAGCGTATGGAGGCGGCTTCATGTAAGGGTACCAGCTGAGGGGTGTTGATAACGGCACCTCTGCCATTACTGCCGGCATGGTACTCCACCAGCCCCGTGGTGGTGGCGGCCCTGAGAGTCTGGGGGCAATGGAGGAGACATGTGGGAGCAGAGGGAGCATCGGTTTGGTCTCCAATCTGTAATAATCACCGGTTTGCCCCAGGATGGATGGACGGTGGGTTTTGGAGATGGCAAAGAGCAGGGATTGAGAGAATGGGGGATATGGTTATAGAGGGGATCTTTCCTAGCTTGAGGGAGCTGGAGGAGAAATTTGGATTGGCGAGGGGAAACAAATTCAGGTACCTGTAGGTGCAGGACTTCCTACGTAGGCAGGTTTTCAACCTTCCCGCTCCTACCACCAAGGGGGATACAGGACAGGGTAGTTTCCAGAGGGTGGGTGGGAGAACAGAGGGTCTCTGATATTTACAAGGAACTTATGGGGTCAGAGGAGATGCAGACTGAGGAGCTGAAGCGCAAGTGGGAAGAGGAGTTAGGAGGAGAGCTAGAGGATGGTCTATGGGCGGATGCGTTGAGTAGAGTCATCGCGTCCGCAACATGTGCCAGGCTCAGCCTGATACAATTCAAGGTCGTTCACTGGGCTCACATGACAGTGGCCCGGATGAGCAGGTTCTTTGGGGTAGAAGATAAGTGTGCGGGAGGGTCAGCGAACCATGTCCACATTGTCTGGACATGTCCAAAGCTTTGGGGGTTTGCAGATGTCATGTCCACAGTGTTAAAAACAAGGGTGGCACCGAGTCCAGAGGTGGCGATTTTCGGGGTGTTGGAAGATCCGGGAATCCAGGAGGAGAAAGAGGCAGACATTCTGGCCTTTGCTTCCCTGGTAGCCCAGAGACAGATATTATTAGCTTGGAGGGACACAAAGCCCCCGAAGTCGGAGACCTGGGTATCAGACATGGCTAGCTTTCTCTGTTTGGAGAAAATCAAGTTCGCCTTGAGAGGGTCAATGTTAGGGTTCGCCCGAAGGTGGCAACCGCTCATTGACTTCTTTGCGGAAAATTAATCGTCAGCAGACGGGGGAGGGGGTTAGTTTAGATTAGAGTAGGGGGTTAATAAAGGTGGAACCTATAAGGGAGGAAGTCGGCTTTTGCACTATGTTTATAGATTCATGTACATTGTTTATTTTGTTGTTGTTGTAAAACCCCAAAATACCTCTAAAATGTTTATTAAAAAAAAATGTTCAGTGCAGACTTAATGGGCCGAATGGCCACCTTCTGCATAGTAGAGATTCTATGAATGGAATCATTGTTTGCAATTCACTTCAGGATGTTTTTTTAAACTATTTCTTCAGGTGCCAAGGAAACACTTGCGTCAATATCGCTTATCAAAGATCGAAGGTTGGTCGCTCCCTCCCAAGTTTCTACTGAGGACACTCGATAATTTTCCACGACAAAGTGCAGGTGTGACGTGGGAAGGGTAGGGTCTATTTTCACAGTAACGCTATTGCAGTGTTAATGTAAGCCTACTTGTGACACTAATAAAGATTATTATTATAGCTTCTCTCGAAGCTTCCTGCAAGCTGGCTGGCTGAGATTGGAAATTGGATGAATTGGATGCATTCCTTTATTCTGGGGCATGGTACCAGTGATGCTCTCTTGATTCTTACTTACCAGTAGTATCAACCATCCTCACCCAGTTACAGCCGACATTATTTATTTTCAACACCTTTGTAATACCTAGGATAGTGCAGACAGGTGGATGCACACTAATAATCTAGTGTCACACTGCATTGTTTCTGATTTCAGGTATTATACATGAATTATGTCTCACATAAAGAAGGTCTCTTCAGTTTACATTCAACTTGCTGCTCCTGGGAGAGTCAACACTCCAAAGGTGTACAAATCTGTTGAAGCCTCAAGTGTAGACAATCGTGTACATCAAAAACCAGTTCCATCAACGCTCAAGACTGGGAACTATCCAAACGGATGTGGAAACAAGGGGGTGAAAGGAACGATAGAGACTATTCCATCAGCCTTTAATTCTGCTGACGAAGGTAAGAAAGGTCCTTTGTCCGGTTCAGTTACTAGATTCTCAACAGTGACAGTCTTAAGAGCAATAAATTGCAGTGAGCTCTCTGGTCATGCAGCTGGAAGCAATGCTGCCACTACAACTGTCCATATTGGGATTGTTTGAGATGCAATATGGTGGGAGAGGCAGGAGAAAATAAACAAACAAGGGACAGGACACTACAGGGTTTGATTGTAAGGCTACTGAATAACATAGGGGAGAAATGCATTATCTGCTATGTTATTGAACCAAAGAGGCGAAAAAAGTCCCAGTTCAATTCCTTCGCAATGCTGAATTAGCCAATCTCACAAAGTGGTGCTTGGAGGATTGGTACTTAACCTTTATGCCCAGAAGAGAAAAAATTAACTGGGATTTATGCTCCTTCCTGGCCATTATTCAGTGATTGCTGCTGTAAAACGCTTGTACGTGAGACACTAGCTGAATTCAAGAGTGGGCTTCTCTAGGGATAGCTTCACGGTAGTACGTCCTGCCAAAGCCTGTTCATGTGAAAAATCAGTGCTTTAGTGAAGATTAAAAAGGTAAGCTGGTATTTATATGGGTAAGCTAACGAGTCTCCAAATGAGGAGGGGAGAAAATTGATAAATAATTTACCTGGCTTTTCCAAACAGTTCAAAATTGTGTTCGCTGAGTAAGACCATAAGATATAGGAGCAGAATTAGGCCATTTGGCCCATCGAGTCTGCTCCACCATTCACTCATGGCCGATATGTTCCTCATCCCCATTCTCCTGTCTTCTCCCCGTAACCCCTGGTCCCCTTATTAATCAAGAACTCCCTTTATTCAAGAACACCAGATTCGTGCTTGAGCTGCTGTTACCTAGCTGGAAGGTGGAATTAGACAGAATAGTTATTTCTTAGAACTTAAGAACTAGGAGCAGGAGTTGGCAATTTAGCCTCTCGAGCCCACTCCACCATTCAATACGACCATGGCTGATCTCATCCTGGCCGCAACTCTACCATCCTGCTCGTTCTCCAGAACCCTTCAACCCTTTACTGATTAAAAATCTGTCTAACTCCTCCTTAAATTTATTCACTGTCCCAGCATCCACCGCACTCTGGGGTAGCAAATTCCACAGTAAGGTGAAATATCAATCTTGAAATCTCAGAAATTACTTCAAAGGAATTTTTGACATTTTTCCACAAACAGACATGTTTAACTAGTCTAATCAGGCCACTGTTGGGAAATCTATCGCCAGGCCCTGTATGGATGCCCTGCTTATATGGCAAGAGAGGGAGAGAAGAGTGAATGAGTCACATCAGCTTGGCATGGATGATTTCTGGGACTGTACTACTTTGCCCTTCACAACCCATATTATGTGATTTTATTATTTCTTCAGATTTTCCCCCACCACCTCCCCCTGCTCCAGAGAACACAGGAGATGCGTTTTACTCCAATGAGATACCACTTCCTCCACCTCCACCTCTGCAAACCTGTGAGAGACCGGTCCAATCCTCAATTCATTCCAACCAAAGCAGGCTGCGGAAATCACATGTTGGAGCAGGTCCAAAACAGCAGGTAGGCGATGCAAACTTCATTATTCCTCTTCATCTGTAGTTGCGGGAACCTATTTGCAGAGCTTTTCATCGGAATAAAGGAGATGATTGTGCTGCATTTAGCACGGAATGTATGGGATTGCGGAGGAGAGGGAGATTGCGCGTGGTGTGAGAAAATGATCGGGGTGTTGTCATGTTTTTAACCACAAGGTTGGGATTGGAAAGCTGCAGACGGCGGCTCCCTTTGATCTGGCGGCTCGGTGGCCTTTTTGTGACCATATTTGGAAATGCCAAGCTGCCACGTGACCGGAAAAGTAGGGGGTGACCCCCCCCCCCACCCCCCCCCCCCACCCCCCCCCCCCCCCCCACCGCCCCGCAGTATAAAGTTAATTTCCTCATTTTAAAAAAAAAAAAAAATTATTCCTCTTCATCCTATCTTGAAATTCCTTTTTAAAAAATTTTATAAATTTAGAGTGCCCAATTTATTTTTTTCTAATTAAGGGGCAATTTTGCGTGGCCAATCCACCTACCCTGCACATCTTTGGGTTGTGGGGGCGAAACCCACGCAAACACGGGGAGAATGTGCAAACTCCACACGGACAGTGACCCAGAGCCAGGATCGAACCTGGGACCTTGGCACCATGAGGCAGCAGTGATATCCACTGTGCCACCGTGCTCTATCTTGTAATTCCTGAGTCACAATAGGACATAGATCCTCGGAGGCCTCCAAACCATTGATATGTGAACACAGACAGAGCACAAAATGCTCTTATAGGGGCATTACAGCCACGCACAATCTTAATTTCCAATCTTCAAAAGATGAGAGAAAAACCTGAAAGAAAACAGATTCAAATAAGTGATTGAACTTGCGCTGTTTCTGATGCATTCCTTCGTTGTACCAGGAATTCTCTGCATCCTCCAAATGTGACAGAGATCCAACTGTGGGATTCAACCAGGACGATTCCTTGACTCAAAGTGTGAATGACAAGCTGAATCGATTATCAGATTCGGGACCAGGTAGGTGGCCTACCTGACACATACAATTTGAAAGGGATTTGTTTAGAGGGCCACGGAGATAGGACTGGAGAAAGGGACCAGCTGGATAGCTCTTTTGGGAGCCGGTGTGGACATGATAGACTGAATGGCCTCCTTCTATGCTGTAAATAACAGATAATGTATTCCCCCACTCTCTGGTTCTAAGGTACTCCGAGGAGGTTTGAGTTCAGCGGTCAGCCCACTGATTTCTATCTTACCTCTGTTGTGTTATTTGTCACCTCACGATCCGCATTTTGTTGGAATTGTTAAAACATTTTTAAGCCAACACCTCAGGATCGATTACCAATTTTGTGGCTGGACTGGGTAAAACTTGACACAAATGTCCGAAGAAGGAATCTCACAACACTGCTGCAACGAATTTGTAAATTATACTTTAGGTGGAGATACTGGACGATATAGCGGATTAGACAAATGGGACCAATACATTAGCCACTGGCCAAATGTGGCTAATTGAGACTTGAGATGTGGCTAGTATAGTAAATAAAATGATTAATAGCATGATTAATAGACACAGTCCTTGGGTGTATGATCTCAATTCATGAAGTGTCGTCTGCATGTGAATTTTAATTGTGTCCACAATTTGTGGTGAAAAATCACTCATCTTTGATGGCACAGCGTGTTGCTAGCAAATGCTGCAATAACTAACATTAATATGCCACCTTAAAATATTGAAAAACATGTTGGAGGACTTCATCGAGGTGCAAGGGGATAAATGATGTCAAGCCAAGATGTTAGGTAGCATAACCAGGGGTGACACGGTGGCGCAGTAGTTAGCACTGCTGCCTCACGACACTGAGGGCCCAGGTTTGATCCCGGTCCCGTGTTCTCCCTGTGTCTGCATGGGTCTCACCCCCACAACCCAAAGATGTGCAGGGTAGGTGGATTGGCCACACCAAAATTTCCCCTTAATTTAAAAGAAAATAAATTTAGAGTACCAATTATTTTTTTTACCAATTAGGGGGCAATTTAGCGTGGCCAATCCACCTACCCTGCACATCTTTGGGTTGTGGGGGTGAAACCCACGCAGACACAGGGAGAATGTGCAAACCCCACACGGACAGTAAACCAGGGCCAGGATTCGAACGTGGGTCCTCAGTGCCGCAGGCAGCAGTGCTAACCACTGCGCCACGTGCCGCCCTTCAAAATTGGCCCTTTTTAAAAAAATGTATTTTATTACAAACATGTATCAAAACAGGTTACAGTGAACAAACACCCCGGGAAGCATGCTTCCCTACAATCAACTATACAGACTGTACAGATTTTTCCTCTTTTTCACCCCCCATCCCCCATGACGAACAGCCCCTCAAACACGGTCACAAACATCCCCCACCTTTTCTCAAACCCCCCTGCTGAGCCCCTTAACTCATACTTTATCTTCTCTAATCACAGGAAGTCGTACAGGTTACCCAACCAAGCTACTACCCCCGGTGGCAATGCCAACCGCCACTCCAGCAAAATTCGCCGCTGTGCAATCAGAGAGGCGAAGGCCAGGACATCAGTTTTCTTCTTCTCCATGGGCTCTGGCTTCTCGGACACCCCAAATATCGCCACCAAATGGTCCGGATCCACCTCCTCCTCCACTATCCTGGCTAAGACTGCGAACACTCCCGCCTAGAATCTTCCCAATTTTTCGCAACCCCAAAACATGTGCATGTGATTCGTTGGCCCCTGCCCACACCTGTCACATCATCTGCTACCCCCTGAAAGAACCCACTCATTCTCGCCTGAATCATATGCACCACCTTAAACTGTATCAGGCTCATCCTTGCACATGAGGAGGTCCCATTTACCCAACGCAGTGCCTCACTCCATGCTCCCCAATTGATCTCCCCTCCCAACCAAAGTTGCCCCTTAATTGGAAAAATAATCGGGTACTCTAAATTTATTTTTTAAAAGCATAACCAAAAGCTTGGCCAAAGTGATAGATTTCAAGAGGGCTTTAAAAGAGCAGTAGGAAGTAGAACGATAGAGGGAGAAATGTCGAGCATGGGAGCTGAATAACTGAAAGGAAAAGTAAAACCACAGAATGTATGCAGCTTGGGATTTTTCAGCTGTGGCTTCTCAGACTCGGAGTACCTGAGTTCAACCGGCTTCTTAGGGAGTGTCCTGATGAGGTTGGGGCCTGCTAGTTTCTGTGAGTCGTGGCTAGATTGGGACATGTAAGGTCTTTAGAATCCCGGCCTATCTGGAATGTGCTACTCTCCATGGATTTTGATCTAATTAGGAACCGGTTAGTCTGTGGGAGTCCTGGCCTGGCTCTGACATGCTACTCCCCAAGTCCTGGTCCGGCTGGGATGCACTAAATCTCTGAATCATGGTCTTTCCAGGTTCATGGCTTTTTTTTTTCTGTCCCTTAGATATCTGTGCATTTTGCAACCAGCTGGTTCCGCCAAATATACCCGCTGTTGTGGCCATGAAGAAAATATTCCACGAGGATTGCTTGAAGTGTAGAAAATGTCAGAGTGGACTTGCGGGAAAAACGTATTACAATCTAAATGACAACCCTCACTGTGACTCTTGCTATCAGGTATTAGCAGCTTTTTCTTTCATATAGCACAGCTTATAAAGTTCCTGCTCGCCCCCTTTTCTTTCTGGAAGGCACTGATTCTTGTTGTGATACAGGTCGCAGAATCACAGACTAGTACAGTACAGATTATCTCATTTAACACAAGTGCTGGAATGTTATTTGAACGATGGCCACATTATTGCTGAACCCGACCCTGTTCCTACTCTATGGACACTTTAGTTCACACCACAATGTGCACAAGAGAAAGGACGGTGACCTACAAGAATGGTTGCCAGTCTCTCCTTGCGACACTTTGTCATTCTTCTATATTAGATACCCTCTTGAAGGTGGACTGAAGGTGGCATATCCCAGAATTTCACCTTATCCTCGCCGCTAGGTTCCCCAGCAATCAAATCATTCCTCCCTCAGAACTATGGAGAACTGAAATTTTATTTTTTCCTCAAAATATCCTCAGTTCAATAACCTCAGCAAGATGAAGTATCAGGTCAGCTGCAGCGTGAACATGAAGAGGTCAAACTGGGGTATGCATTATGCAGATATGGTGATTGCCCTTCTCATATAAGGTCTTTGCTTCTATACCAGTCATTTTCAAACCCAGGGTCATGACCCACGGGTGGGTCGCAGGCAGGTGTCGGGTCGTGGGGCCATGTTTCGCAGCGTTGCCAATCGCGAAAAGTATTGCCCAATGGCTGCGACCAGCTTTTTTAAAATGCCGGCTGCGACTGGCCTTCAGAATGCCGGCCATCCCACGCATGCCGTGCGCAGACCCGGAGCCCAACGGAACAGACTGCCTCCTTCTGACGTCAGCGCGTTGACCCAGGAGCAGATTGTTTTTTTAAAAATCGATGGAGTCTGATGCACGATCAATGACCACTAAAGCGAAGTTTTAGTCCAACTGAAGGCTTTAATAAGCTAGGTGTTTCCCCCAGCAGCACAGGTACAGAAAGAAGGCTGCTGGGGCGGCACGGGCTCTTATACCCTGCCTTGCAGGGCGGAGCTACCATACAGCTTGACCAATAGGAAACATACAATATCTACCAATGGTGTTCCAGCATTACTAGGTACCGTAATACCTCTACACAGACTACCACATTCACCCCCTGTTAAAAAAGATTCCGGCAGGGGTGGTGACTTGATATTACAACATGGTAACGTGGTAGAAATTATAGTTATGGAGGTACCGTAATATCTCCGTACGGCGTTTTGTAACTATTTACAGATTCATAATTAACTATACACTTTAAGATGAAGCAATCAGTCGATCGGGGGCCCTGGTCGTCCTCTGTGATCGTCGAAGCTTCGGTGGTGACTCCGGTGGAAGCTCGGGCGTCTGTGATTCCAGGAGCGTGGCCTCGATCTCTGTGGCAGCTTCAGCACCCCTAGTCGGCGCTGGTGGGGAAAACGGTTGACCTGGGAAGGGAGGGTCTGCGGGGTGCGTTGGTGGGTGGGGGGGCCTAGACTGGGCCAGCGGAAGGACCGATCCTCCTGTAAGGTGCTCTGGTGGGAGGGAGGGTGGGACTGATGGGTGGGGTGTGCGTGGGGATCCAGCGGGCGGCAGGTCTTGTAGGGAGACCGTATCATGTCGGCCGTCGTGGTACGCCACGTAGGCGTACTGGGGGTTAGCGTGGAGAAGATGGACCCACTCTACCAACTTGTGTGCCCGCACGTTTTTTTGGTGCAGGATGGGTCCGGGAGCTGCCAGCCAGGTCGGGAGCGAGGTCCCAGAGGAGGACTTCCTGGGGAAGACAAGGAGACGTTCGTGAGGTGTTTGGTTGGTCATGGTACAAAGCAGTGACCGGATGGAGTGGAGGGCACCCGGGAGGACTTCCTGCCAGCGGGAGACTGGGAGATTCCTGGACCGTAGGGCCAGTAGGACGGTCTTCCAGACCGTTCCGTTCTCCCTCTCTACCTGTCCGTTACCCCGGGGGTTGTAACTGGTCGTCCTGCTCGAGGCGATGCCCCTGCTGAGCAGGAATTGACGCAGTTTGTCGCTCATAAAGGAGGACCCCCTATCACTATGTAAGTGGGGAACCCGAACAGTGCAAAGATGCTATGGAGGGCCTTGATGACGGTGGTTGCGGTCATGTCGGGGCAAGGGATGGCGAATGGGAACCGGGAGTACTCGGCAATCACGTTCAGGAAGTACATGTTGCGGTCGGTGGAGGGGAGGGGAGAGGGCCTTTGAAGTCCATACTGAGGCGTTCAAAGGGACAGGTAGCCTTTATCAGGTGCGCTTTCTCTGGCCGGTAGAAGTGCGGTTTGCACTCTGCGCAGATTTGGCAGCCCTGGTGGCTGTCCTGACCTCCTCGATGGAGTAGGGCAGGTTGCGGGTCTTGATAATGTGGAAAAAGCGCGTGACCCCCGGGTGGCAGAGGTCCTTGTGGAGGGCTCGGAGGCGGTCCACTTGTGCGTTGGCACATGTGCCACGAGACAGGGCATCAGGATGCTCGTTTAGCTTCCCGGGACAATACAAGATCTCGTAGTTGTAGGTGGAGAGTTTGATCTTCCACCACAAGATCTTATCGTTTTTTATCTTGCCCCGCTGTGCATTATTGAACATGAAAGCAACCGACCATTGGTCAGTGAGGAGAGTGAATCTCCTGCCGACCAGGTAATGCCTCCAATGTCGCACAGCTTCTACTATCGCCTGGGCCTCCTTTTCGACTGAGGAGTGGCGGATTTTGGAAGCATGGAGGGTACGTGAGATGAAGGCCACGGGTCTGCCCACTTGGTTGAGGGTGGCTGCCAGAGCTACGTCAAACGCGTCGCTCTCGACCTGGAAGGGGAGGGACTCGTCGATGGCGTGCATCGTGGCCTTTGCAATGTCTGCTTTGATGCGGCTGAAAGCCTGGCGGCACATGGCCACCGAACTTGAAAGTTAGACTTTGGAGATTACACTGGAAGTCTAAACCTACGAGTGTGGCCGCGCTGAGGTGGGGAAGGACATAGAGCCGGTGATTTTTAAACTCCCTTCCCTGGACTGTGAGGTTTGCTACACAAAACCCCTTTATCTCTACTGAGTGGGAACCAGAGGCCAGGGAGATTTTTTGATTAACGGGGTGGACGAGGAGAGAACAGCGCCTTACCGTGTCGGGGTGTATAAAGCTCTCCGTGCTCCCAGAGTCGATTAAGCAGGACGTCTCGTGCCCGTTGATTAGTACTGTTGTTGTAGCAGTTGAGAGTGTTCGAGGCTGAGATTGGTCCAGGGTCACCGAGGCTAATCGCAGCAGTTGAGTGTTCTCTTCGGGCGGTGTGCGGTCAGCCGAGCTGGGGTCCTGGGAGGCCATCTAAGATGGCGGCTCCCATTGGTCGCAGATGGCTGGGGGTGCACAAAATGGCGGCGCCCATCCATCCAACGTGGCGTCGGCGAGACAAGATGGCGGCGCCCGGGACCGCATGTGGCCCTGGAGGAGGAAGATGGCGGCGCCCGCTGGCCGCATGGGGACCGTGGAGAGGTTTGTAGTGGCGATCCGCATTCGCCGCCGGAGACCGTGGCGACCGCACGGGCCTGGCATACCACCACGAAGTGGCCCTTTTTACCGCATCCCTTGCAGGTGGATATGCGGGCCGGGCAGCGCTGCCGGGGGTGCTTTGCCTGCCCGCAAAAGTAGCAGCGGGGCCCCCTGGGATTGCCAGGCCGCCTTGCAGCACAAGCTTGTGGGGGGATGGGGGATGTCTCGGGGTCGGCTGCGGTGGGGTTCCACGCTGCCAAGTGGGCTGACCCACGGTCGGGAACGTAAGCGCGGACGTTTCTGGAGGCCACATCCTGGGAGCCTGCAAGGGCCCGTGCCTCCTTGAGGTCTAGGGTGTCTCTTTCCAGCAATCGCTGGCAGATTTGGGAGGACAGCATACCTGCCACGAAAGCGTCCCGGATCAAGAGTTCTGTGTGGTCGCTCGCCGAAACTTGCGGGCAGCTGCAGTTTCTCCCCAACACCAGGAGCACACGGTAGAATTCTTCCAGCGATTTCCCCAGCGGTTTGTCGCCTCGTTGCTAGCAGATGTCGGGCATAGACCTGGTTTACCGGGTCTTTTTAGCAGCTCCATTGCTGCATCGAAGTCGTCCACGTCATCGATGAGGCTGTAAATTTCCGGGCTCACCCTCGAGTGCAGGACTTGCAATTTCTGTTCTCCCGTGGATGTGTTTTTGGCCGTTCCGAGATATCATTTAAAACACGCCAGCCAGTGTTTGAAGGTTGCCGCTGAGTTCGCCGTGTGGGGGCTGAGTTGCAGATACTCCGGCTTGATTCGGAGCTCCATCCTTTTAAATCTTGCTTATTAAATTGATACACGATCAATGACCACTAAAGCGAGGTTGCAGTCCAACTGAAGGCTTTAATAAGCTAGATGTTTCCCCCAGCAGCTTAGGTATAGAATGAAGGCTGCTGGGGCAGCACGGGCTCTTATACCCCGTCTTGCAGGGCGGAGCTACCATACAGCTTGACCAATAAGAAACATACAATATCTACCAATGGTGTACCAGCATTACCAGGTACCGTAATACCTCTCCACAGACTACCATAGAGTCTTCCTGCCTGGATCAGCGGCAGAGAGCAGGTCACGCTTCCCGTACACTGATGTCATGTGCCCTGGGCTGAAGAGAGATTTCTCCATCTTTTAGCAGCAAGCAAACAACACGACTGAAGTATTTAAAATGGATCATTTCGTAATAAGGAAGAGGGGGCTAGAGACACAAACAGGCCAGGATCTCACAACAAATCTGCTGCCGACAGCTGCACAGGAGAGTCCACTACAGGACAAAGCAGTTCTGGTGTGAGCTGCTCAGCAGAGTTCACGGCAGGACAAAGCAGTGCTTTGTGTGATATATCCATGGTGGGTCGCAAAGCTCCGATGGTGTGGATTGAATCATAGAATTTAAAATGCAGGAGGCCATTCGGCCCATGGACTCTGCACCGGCCCCTGGAAAGAGCACCCCACACCTCCACCCTTTGGACACAAAGGGCAATTTAGCATGGCCAATCTT
This sequence comes from Scyliorhinus torazame, assembly GCF_047496885.1. Taxonomy (NCBI): domain Eukaryota; kingdom Metazoa; phylum Chordata; class Chondrichthyes; order Carcharhiniformes; family Scyliorhinidae; genus Scyliorhinus; species Scyliorhinus torazame. The sequence goes on from NC_092722.1 coordinate 38,233,737, forward strand.
TGGACTGTGGGAGGAAACCGGAGCACCCAAGGGAAACCCACGCAGACACGGGGAGAATGTGCAGACTCCGCACAGACAGTGACCCAAGCCAGGAATCGAACCTGGGACCCTGGAGCTGTGAAGCAACTGTGCAAAAGTGTTGTGAAGGTAGACCGGCCTGGGTCACCAAGGTCGGCTAGTGTAGGTTGCAAAGGTTGCAGTGTGGGTCCCAAAGGATGGCCAGTTGTGTAGCCACTTAAAATGGCCAATTTCCGATTTAAAATGGCGAACGGCAAAGGCTGAGGGGAAAGTCAGCCAACAAGACAAAAACCAGCAGCTGCAGGTTGGCTGTGTATTTACCTCTGGAAAGGCCAGACAATATCGATACCAGCAACCATCAGCATAACAAAACAACAGCCATCTGCATACTAATGAGCAATCCCCGGGAACAATAAGCAACATTTAGACACACAAAGCAAAACCAGACTCTTCGGCGCCAGCAGAAGCCTACACAAAAGGAGGTGAACGACCACCTCTAGACCGCCCATCGATCAGGGAACCGCTCCAGCATTGCAGAAAATCGAACCAAGCGATTGGGACAAAGTCCAATCACTTGGGACCAGGTACAGGGTCCGCCCCGAAAGGCGGGAAGCCCCTGGGGACTATACGAATTGAGCCCCAAGTTCAAATCGCTCTCTTCTCTTCCTCTCTTCGCTCTCTTCAGCTCTCTTCTTCCTGCCCGGGTCACCCAGCAACAACGAGCCAACATTGACCGTGACCCGTGCAGTGACTCCAGTGATCATCAAACTCGTAAGTTTTAATTCAACGCTCGCTACGAGATAGGCGCTCCAAGCTACCAATCCGTACCAACTTCGAATCCCGCAGACTCAGAACCCAAACGAAAGGCCATTTGTTCCCCTGACCTGGTGGGCCAGTCCAAAGTTAAGTATAGGCCTATTAGTTGTAGAAGTAGCTTAGACGTAGAATTTGTGCATGAGTAGCGATTACTGTGTATAATAAATGTGCTTTGATTTAAATCTTACTAATCGGTGTATTGGATTATTGATCATTACTCGGACTTGAACCTCGTGGCGGTATCATAAAGATACCTGGCGACTCGAGAGCAAAGGTAATAAAACAGAGCAATTGAACCAAGGAGAAAATTAGCAACGTTATTTGGTGACATCCTGACGGGACCCGATCTAGAAGTGGAAAACCACTCCGGGAGAACCCAAGAATTTGAATTAGAGATCCAATTGGAAACAGAAAACCACAAGCGTTCAAGCAGTTCTGATCAATACTCATAATTCGGAAGTGTGTGTATGCATGCGTAACTAACAGGGCGATAAGGTAAAACTAATAGATTTTTTTGTTGCGACAAAACTGTCGGAAGTTTGTATATCGGAAAGTAGCGAAAGCCGTACCCGTATTTACAGCACCGCCTTAATACCCCTGTCCCAAATTTGAAGAGCAGCATTCGGATTAAAACCCCTGTCCCAAATTTGAAGAGCAGCATTCGGATAGGAAAGATGGCAATGCAGGCAATGCAGCGCCTAATGAACCCAGAGGAATATGCGGTCGCAGCGACCAGCAGCAGTAGAGTGGGGCAATGTCCCATTTGGGAGGAAGAGATCAGGAAATATTTCAAAGGGAAAGGACCTTTGGAATGAATTCTGTGACAACGAGGAATCAGGCCCCGGGAGTACAGGACATACTTGGTGGGAGAACCTGAGCGAGATCCACAAAAAGAGCTTAGGGAAAGCTCGCAAGCCGATGGCAATCGTGTCCTGCTTGGCACAATTGCGAGGCACAGAGGAGGTCGTTAGGACGCTCCGGAAAGAAGTTGAGGGCATACATCGAATGAGTAAGGTCGATGTAAGCGAGGTAGAAAAGGAGAATTTGGAATTGAGAAGGAAGTTGGCAGCAAAAGATGGAGAGGTGGAGGATGCCAAAAGGGCACACCAGTCTTGTCTGGCGCACTTAAGCAGCTTCCAGTCTCAATACGAAAAGGCCTATCAGGACACGCAACGTGCAGTCCTGGTACGTGAAGAAACAGAAAAGCAGGTAGAAGCGTTACAGAGACCGTGTCGCGATCTAAAGGCAGCATTAAGAGCACTCCATGCTGCCACCACAGAACAAAGACAAAGCACATTAGATCTCGCAAAGTGCCAGAAGCAGATTGCAGAGCTGCAATCGCTGCTTTCAGTTCAGAGAGGTTTCCAGGAAACCTTTGGAAACAAATTAGATCAGGAAGATGGCCCTGATTGGGAAGAATTGAACGAAACAGCGCAGAGATATGTTCAGGGAACATGTGTGCAGGGAAAGCCACAAAAAAGGAAAGCGCCCCAACCCCCCACACAGCAGATAGTTCAAGCTCCAATGAACCCAGTAACCACCCACCGCACAGCCACATCGGACAATGCGGAATTTCCATACTCCACCCCCTTAACAGTGACCCAATTACGGGATGCGTGCGATAAGATCACACCGTTCCTCCCCACCTCAGACCCCCACCATTTCTTTGCCACAGTCAAGCATCAGGCGACCATGTACGGCCTGGATGAGCGAGAGCATGTAAAGCTCACCGTTTTAAGTTTAGACCCTTCAGTAGCAGCAGCCCTTCCCGACCCACAAAATGTAGGAGGAGGCACCCTTGCAGAAATGCATACCCAGATCCTGGATGCGATCGGGTATAACCGGGGTGACCCTGTAGATGGCCTTAACAAATGTAGGCAAAAGAAATCCGAGCACCCCACAGCGTTTGCTGGACGCCTGTGGATCCATTTTGCAGCAGTTTTTGGAGACTTAGACCGCGCCCATTTGTCCCCAGACAACATGGCCAAATGGACCCGCACCCTTATCTCCCATGCCACAGAAACAGGACAGAAAGCCTGTGCGAGTTATGACCCCTCAGAGGCCCATAACGAGAAGTGGGTAGTGAAAAGATTGTCCCGCGCTTGGGAGCAATCTATACAAAGCAAACCTGCAGTTAAGAATACCGAGGAAAAGCAGGCCGGCGCAGATATGCAGGCAGTAAAAACACACCCGAACCCCGCATGGGTTAATGAGGGAAAGAACAGCCCCCCACCCAAGTCACAGGAGTGTTACAACTGCGGACAGTTGGGACACTTCGCAAGAGAGTGCAATGCCCCTAAAAAGGGGGACACAGGAGGGTCCCGCACCACAATAAATTCCTCCACCATGTTCCAAAAGGTCACGTGGCCCACCACAGCTACTATCACCCTCAGTGGCTTTACAGGCCACTCACAGCAGGGACACATCACAGCCCCTGTACCAATTCAAATCGGTACCATCACCACCAAGCACCCTGTAGTTTTAGTTGACCTGCCCCACACAGCAGAACACATTCTGGGAATCGATTTCATGAATTCCCATAATCTTTCATTCGATCCAGTCAACCAGTGTGTCTGGAAGATGGCAAAATCCGCAAGAGCCCCCGCAACGCTCAACATAGGAGAGTACGCGAACAAAATTAGCGCAGTAGGCAAATTTTGGTTCAACACGACCACGCTTAGTACGGACAAGCAGGTTAGGGCGGTTCTGCAAAAGAACAGGGCAGCATTCGCGACCCACAAGCACGACTGTGGACGGATGACTGGCTCCATACAAATAACAGGACCTGACCCTAGACCCCCAAAACAGTATGGATTTCCCCAAGAGGCAGAGGGAGAAATCTCGAAGGTAATAGAAAGCTTATTAGAGCAAGGCGTACTTAGATCAGTAGCCTCCACTAATAATGCCCCGATTTGGCCAGTGAGAAAGCCCGATGGATCATGGCGACTGACCATCGATTACCGGGAACTCAACAAAATCATCCCCGCAGCAGCCCCCACAGTAGCCACAAGTCCCGAGACCATGCTCAAGCAGGGGCTCAATTCCCGATTATTTACGGTTTTGGATGTCAGTAATGGATTCTGGTCCATTTCATTGGCAAAGGCGTGCCAGTACAAATTTGCCTTCACCTTTAAAGCACAGCAGTACACGTGGAAATGCCTGCACAAGGCTTCCACAACTCCCACTCCATTTTCCACCGACAGCTGGCAAATGGTTTAGCCAAATTCTCTCGCCCCGAATGTCTGGTTCAGTACGTAGACGACCTACTACTGCAGACAGACACCAAGGAAGAGCACATTGAGCTTCTGTCCGAACTTCTGGAACTCTTACACTCAATCGGTTGTAAAGTCAACCCCAAAAAGGCCCAGATTTTGGAAGAAAAAGTGATATATTTGGGAACAATTATCACGCATGGTAAACGCAAGATCAAGCATAAAAGGATTGACTCGATTGCTAAATTGCCCCTTCCCCAGAACGTTTCAGCCCTCCGGTCGTTTTTAGGACTGGTTGGCTACTACCGAAACCACATTGACGGTTTCGCCAGCAAGGCAGCACCCCTCTCAGACCACCTAAAGAAGGGAGCCCCCTGGGAATGGCTTCCGCAGCATACGGATGCTGTGGACTCTTTAAAACAGGCACTCATAGCAGCCCCCGCACTACAAGTTCCAGACCCGCTTTCCCCTTACGCCATAGAGGTAGCGACCACAGACCGCACCCCTTTTGGCTGTGCTCCTCCAGGAACGGCATGACCAGTTAAGGCCCGTAGCTTACGCCTCCAGAATTTTAGATGCTGTGGAGCAGGGATTTTCAGCCTGTGAGAGGCACCTGCTCGCAGTATTTTGGGCAGTGCAGTATTTTTCATATATTACCGGACTGAACCCCATTACAACTCTCACCGAACACACCCCCACCCAACTTTTACTGGACGGACGACTCCAGGACGGTACAGTAAGCCAGACTAGAGCAACTAGATGGACCCTTCTCTTGCAGGGACGGGACATCACTGTTAAAAGGACAAAGACGCACACCTATTTAGCTGACAACTTACAGTACCCCAGAACCCCCAATGAATGCGAAATTATCTCTCCACACCACAACACAGGCCCCTTTATTGCTAAAACACCCCCCAGAAAGATAGGTAGTTCAACCCAGAGCCCCCAGCACACAGACACGTGTGAGCCCATAAAGATCTATGTGGATGGATCTTCCACAGTCTTGGATGGGAAGCGCATAACAGGTTGCGGTATCTATGTCGAGGACGCGCAGGGACGCGCCCTCGAGGAAATATCAATAAAACTGCCAGGCCACATAGGCGCGCAGGCAGCAGAATTTGCGGCCATCGCATATATAGTGGAACACCCAGATTCATTCCCCAGTCCAGCAGACATGTACTCGGACAGCCTCTATGACTGCAACAGCCTCACGGAATTTCTGCCCCTGTGGAAAGCAAGAGGATTTGTTTCCGCAGATGGAAAACCCCTCCCCTCAGCCCCATTGCTCCGTCATATTTTACAGAGAGCCCAGAACAGGACTTTTGGGATAATCAAAGTTCGCAGTCACCATCGTTCCTTCCCCCCCCCCCCCCCCCCCGAAATGTAAAAGCTGACGCACTGGCCAAGGCAGGTTCCAGGCATGGATATTTTTGGACACCCCCCCGCAAGCGCACCAGTGAGTGCAGTTCAGGTCTCACAGACAAAGATCAAGGTTCTAGTGGAGGCCCAGAAGCAGGACAGCAATCTCAGGGAGATTGTAAAAGGAAACTATCCAGCACCCTATGAGAGGTTCAAAAATGCACTGACCACGCATGATGGTGTGGTGTTAAAAGACACCCTTTATGTGGTTCCTGAACAGTGGTCATGGACATCAGGGAATCAATCCCACTACAGCCCATCTCAAGCAGCTTTGTTGGTGGCTGAATTTAAAGGAAGATGTAAACCACTGCATCGAGAATTGTCTTATCTGCGCCCAGAATAATCCGGACAGATATGCCAAAAAGGCTCAACTCAGCCACACCCGACCCGTTAATGGCCCCTGGACTAACCTCCAGATTGATTTTATAGGACCATTGCCCCCTTGCAGGAATGGCTATAAATATGTACTTGTGGTAATTGACACATTTATGAAATGGGTGGAAGCATTCCCAGCCCGCACAAACACTGCAAAAACCACAGCCAAGATTTTGACCCACCACATCTTTACAAGATGGGGACTCCCCCGCAGCATTGAATCAGACCAAGGTTCCCATTTTACGGGACGTGTCATGCAGAATGTACTCACGATATTTGGCATCATCCAAAAATTCCACATAGCATACCACCCACAGTCGAGTGGTATCATGGAGCGCATGAATCGGACCCTAAAATCCACCCTCAGAAAAATGGTCCAGCAGAACACCACTTGGGACTCAGTCCTCCCTTTTGCGCTGATGTTTTTGCGTAATACAATTTCTACTTCCATGGGTTACACCCCACACATCCTCATGACCGGACGCCCCATGAAAGGCACAGAATATTTATTAGGTTGAGACTTGACCAGCCCTGAGGTGACGGCCCTCACACACGAGAAAGCAGTAGAGCAATTAGTTGAAAATGTCAAAACAGCTCAGCTAGCAGCCTTAGTAAAATGGGCACCAGAAAGAAACCGAGCAAGGCTTGTTTCGACAAGACAGTGCATGCGACTGAGTACAGTATAGGACAGCAAGTTATGCTCTCTGTATATAACCCCAGCACATTCCTGTCACCAAAATACTCGGGTCCGTACTCCATTGCGGATAAAGTAAGCCCTTCCGTATATAAAATAAAGTACCCCAACGGTAAGACTGTGTGGTTCCATATAAACCAGCTGAAGGCATATGGAACAGTCGAACCACGCACACCACGTCATGCTCGGCGCAGCACACCACACCCCGCCCACAGCCAACGTAACCCTACCATCCCCCAACACGTCCAGCCCAGCCACGGACTCAACCTCGACTCCACCCCCAAAATATACACTCCGCCCCGGAACGCCCACAGACTGCAGCAGCAGAGACAGCGACTGTGACTCGGACGATAGCCACAGCATGCCTCCTTACTATCCCCATGCAACAGGCCCCACACCCAGCGATTCCGACTATGATCCAAGTGATCCCTTCATGATCACTTTCCTAAACAAATCCCACCACTGACCACCGAACTACACTGATGACCCCGATTCCGTCCCCACACAGCTAGACACCCATTATTGGCACCGAGATAACTCGTTCCGACTTGTCCGCAACGACGAGAGCGACCCCACCTCACATCATGCAGCTCTTTCAGCCCTGATACACTCAAGAGTTTGGCACCCGGGAGAAGATGACGACCTTGGGTCTGACTCCCAAACCGAGAACCCCTTTGCGACCCTGTTCGCAACCGAGAACTGAGGTGTCCAGATGATGTTTTAAAAGGAACCGCTTGGGAGAAGTGGTGTCCTTTCTGATGGAACCTGCAGATGTTTTATGTTGTTTGTAGTGTTTTGTTAAATGTTGCATGTCAGACAGGAAAAAAAAAATTTTCACGCCCCCACGCCTTTTCGGCCGAAACCTCTGAGGACTTGCCCACAAAGACTTGTAAAGGTCCCAGACGCCAGTTCAGCGGAATTTGTCTGTCGACGGAAACCCAGACCCCCGTTCGTAACTGCCCTTCTGGTTCGAGGGAAAGAACCACTACGGCAGCCCCACCACGATGACTACATTTCTTGCCCGTTCTTGTCGGTTGCTCAGGCAGTGGAGAAACGGCTTGGGACCCGCCCTGCCTGGGAACACCCCCTCTGGTCAACTACGCTCGGGTAGGAGAGACAAGGCATTGGTAACCGTCCTACCCGGGGACTCTGTTATAACCTGCCTACTGACGATTGGCTGGGGACTAATGATTATCCCACAATCCTATGGGAGTATGAACTTCCCCAATGAGGGGGGCGGAGAAACTCCTACTATAAATAAGCTGGCCAGTCCAGGAACCAGGAGGAAGGAGAAGGTAGCAAGGGAAGTTACTGCTATGTATATATTGTTATAGTAAATAAACTTTATTATTTTGTATCCTTAAAACTCGTGCTGGATTCTTCGGGGCCCTTACAAAAGACTCCATCCAACTCTTAACCGTCGCGGCCCATACGCACCTCATTTTGGAAATTTCAGTTCAAAAAGTTTTGTTGTGTTTCAGGTAACCCTTAGGTTGCCAACCACATGTTATTTACATCCTGAAACATTTGGATGGTGAATTGAACAGTCTGCGAGGCGGCTCGCACTGGTTCATTAGTTGGAAGTGTGTCTTGTCCTAAAATTCGGTTTTGGAAAAAAAAAAAATGAGGGAGTCACACTTGGTGACCAATTATAAAGGGAGTAATTGGCACTAAAGGACAGACAGACTATCGTATGAGATGTTAAACAAAGATAGTTACAGACATTGTGCTTGTTTCCACAGAACTCCAGAACTGGAAAAGAAAAGGAAAGGAAAGAGAAGAGCCATGAGGACTTCCTCCACATGGATCAGCATCATACTAATGGCCATTTGGTTGCGAGTGAACGCGAACCCCATGACTTCAAGCCCCCCAGCCGTTAATGTTTCACTTCCCTGCAGTACCCAGAGCCCAGTCACCAGCGACACCACATCATCTTGGTGTGCCAGGTTTATAACCTGGTACTCTCTGTCATATGTAATAGAAACCTTACTAGTATTAGCGATACTCTGCTGCATCGTGCAGACTATGCATCTAAGGAAATAGAGAAGAGGCCATTTGTTCCCCTGACCTGGTGGGCCAGTCCAAAGTTAAGTATAGGCCTGTTAGTTGTAGAAGTAGCTTAGACGTAGAATTTGTGCATGAGTAGCGATTACTGTGTATAATAAATGTGCTTTGATTTAAATCTTACTAATCGGTGTATTGGATTATTGATCATTACTCGGACTTGAACCTCGCGGCGGTATCATAAAGATACCTGGCGACTCGAGAGCAAAGGTAATAAAACAGAGCAATTGAATCAAGGAGAAAATTAGCAAGTTGGTAAAAATGGGTCCTGAGCAAGAGTTTGGAAAACACTATCCTACACCAAATCACCAAGTGTCATCCTTTGAGAAAGGAAAAAAATTGTTTAATTAAACAAATCTCAGCAGTTACCTGATCTGTTACAATGTGCACAATATCCCTCTCCTATCTCGTATTGTGCTTACTGTGTCTTTTGTGCCTCTTTATATTGCAGGATACCATGGAGAAATGCAGGAAGTGCAGAAAACCAATAAGAGAGCAGATTATACGAGCCATGGACAAGGCTTTCCACCCGGAGTGTTTCACATGTGTCGTCTGTAACCGGCTTATTGGAAGTGAGCGTTTTGGAGTGAACAAAAGCAATGAGATTCACTGTCTCGAAGATTTCCAGAGGTATGGTTCCAGCATTCCTCTAGTGCGTAAAATATTGTGTTTCAATGAGGGCTTTGTGTAGATTCTCAGCTCCAAGTTATTCACAGGAACACTCGTGCCTATCTGAGGTACTGCAAAATTAGTTAAACTCTCTTGTACACTCCCTGGTTTGTGAGATAGTTTGGTGAATACATATGCAATGTGGCATGGTGCTGGTCTCAATCCCTCCTTTGAGCTGAGCCTTTCAGACAGGCAAGTTAGATGCTTTAGTTGGCCTCGGCACCCCTGGACTATTAAGGGAAACATTCTGTGATCCCTACTGTAAAGAAATAGGCATGGACATTTAATGAGGTTTGAATAATAATCTTTATTGTCACAAGTAGGCTTACATTAACACTGCAATTAAGTTACTGTGAAAAGCATTTAGTCGCCACTCTGCTGTGATATATTCATCCAGAAGCACCCTTCCTTCAGTCAGGCCAATACTGCACCTACCTGTTTCTTAATGGCATCCAGGGTTTCTGCCTCTACCCCTGCTCAGAAGTCCATTCCTGGTGTTGACTGCCTTCTGTATGAAGAACTTAATGGTTTCAGTCTTACATTCAAAGGGAACACTTGGGAAGAAATCTCTCCTATACTTGCCATTTCCACCAAATCAATGTGCAGTCTTATTGAAGGCACTCAAGAAAGATCAGTGGGGTAAATAATGGTTGTGTTGCCTTTAATATTCAAGGTGACTCAAAATCATCCCCAGTTTTCATTGGGAATCTTGCACGGGACTGCAACACCATCTTCCATCAGCATGTGGCACTGTTGTATTTTGGAACCGCTGTACAGACCAATCACAAATTGGGTTCTGTGTTTACTGGCTGCAAAAAATTATTAATAGAATTTTATTTATTTTTAAAAATATTTAAAAAAAAATAATTTAGAGTACCCAATTCATTTTTTCCAATTAAGGGGCAATTTAGCATGTCCAATCCACCTACCCTACACATCTTTGTGTTGTGGGGGCAAGACCCATGCAAACACAGGGAAAATGTGCAAACTCCACACGGACAGTGATCCAGAGCCGGGATTGAACCTGGGACCTCGGCGCCGTGAGGCTGCAGTGCTAACCCACTGCGCCACCATGCTGCCCTTTAATAGAATTTTATGACTAAAACCTGCTCAATTGTTGAATGGTTCTTGCTGCATGATATTCAATAATTGTTTAAAATCCTCAGAAATAACTGGTGTACATTAGTGGCAAGTGGTTTATGTGTTTTTCAAAATCCAGGTAATGTTCAAAAGTAAATAGATGATACGTGAAGAGATTTCCCCCACCCAATAGGAAAAAAAGTTTGGACCAGCATTCTTATTTTCCAATTTTTACTGTTTTCTCATTGAGGTCAGGAGTCACTTAATATGTTGATGACTCAATGATGTGTTTGGTCTGGGGACGTGAGCAACTTGTATTTCCACATTCATGTTGAACCTAGTTCTCACATGTGGATAACTCAATATTCCCTCAGCCCTTCATGCCTGTAACTAATAGAAAGTGATTAAAAGTGATTTATCGTACTGATGGCTCAGATGATAAATCAACTATCATGTGTGGAGCTGAGCTATGTAGATGACAAGCTCTCAAGAGGTGCAGGTGAGGTGCTAGAAATGAACTCAGCTCTCTGGCTGGCAAGGAAAGAATAACCAGGGCCACAGTTCCTGATCAGTTGGAAAGTTTGTATTTGTAGGTGTGGGGCGGCACGGTGGCACAGTGGCTAGCACTGCTGCCTTTGGCACTGAGGACCCGGATTCGATCCCAGCTCTGGGTCACTGTCCGTGTGGAGTTTGCACATTCTCCCCGTGTCTGCGTGGGTCTCAACCCACACAACCCAAAGCTGTGCAGGTTAGGTGGATTGGCCATGCTAAATTGACCCTTAATTGGAAAAAAAATAATTGGGTACTCTATAAATTTTTTTTTTTTTTAAATGTATTTGTAAAATAGAGTGAAGGCAGCATCAGGTTTGACTCGTAAGAGAATTTGCTGATGTGCAATATCTGGGTATGAAGAACAGATATGTGTCAAGATCCACGGGGCTGTCAGTGCAGATAGAACTGTCTCCCAAGTCGAGGTTGGGAGAAAATTAGTGGGGTCAAATCGACTTCTCTAAATCTTGCCACATGTTTCTGGAAACCATCATTTTTATTAATATCTGGGCACTTTTTTATGTTTGTTTCTTGTGTTCACAGGAAATATGCTCCGCAATGTTGTGTCTGCAATATGCCAATTATACCAGAAACTGTAACCCGCATGGGTTAATGAGGGAAAGAACAGCCCCCCACCCAAGTCACAGGAGTGTTACAACTGCGGACAGTTGGGACACTTCGCAAGAGAGTGCAATGCCCCTAAAAAGGGGGACACAGGAGGGTCCCGCACCACAATAAATTCCTCCACCATGTTCCAAAAGGTCACGTGGCCCACCACAGCTACTATCACCCTCAGTGGCTTTACAGGCCACTCACAGCAGGGACACATCACAGCCCCTGTACCAATTCAAATCGGTACCATCACCACCAAGCACCCTGTAGTTTTAGTTGACCTGCCCCACACAGCAGAACACATTCTGGGAATCGATTTCATGAATTCCCATAATCTTTCATTCGATCCAGTCAACCAGTGTGTCTGGAAGATGGCAAAATCCGCAAGAGCCCCCGCAACGCTCAACATAGGAGAGTACGCGAACAAAATTAGCGCAGTAGGCAAATTTTGGTTCAACACGACCACGCTTAGTACGGACAAGCAGGTTAGGGCGGTTCTGCAAAAGAACAGGGCAGCATTCGCGACCCACAAGCACGACTGTGGACGGATGACTGGCTCCATACAAATAACAGGACCTGACCCTAGACCCCCAAAACAGTATGGATTTCCCCAAGAGGCAGAGGGAGAAATCTCGAAGGTAATAGAAAGCTTATTAGAGCAAGGCGTACTTAGATCAGTAGCCTCCACTAATAATGCCCCGATTTGGCCAGTGAGAAAGCCCGATGGATCATGGCGACTGACCATCGATTACCGGGAACTCAACAAAATCATCCCCGCAGCAGCCCCCACAGTAGCCACAAGTCCCGAGACCATGCTCAAGCAGGGGCTCAATTCCCGATTATTTACGGTTTTGGATGTCAGTAATGGATTCTGGTCCATTTCATTGGCAAAGGCGTGCCAGTACAAATTTGCCTTCACCTTTAAAGCACAGCAGTACACGTGGAAATGCCTGCACAAGGCTTCCACAACTCCCACTCCATTTTCCACCGACAGCTGGCAAATGGTTTAGCCAAATTCTCTCGCCCCGAATGTCTGGTTCAGTACGTAGACGACCTACTACTGCAGACAGACACCAAGGAAGAGCACATTGAGCTTCTGTCCGAACTTCTGGAACTCTTACACTCAATCGGTTGTAAAGTCAACCCCAAAAAGGCCCAGATTTTGGAAGAAAAAGTGATATATTTGGGAACAATTATCACGCATGGTAAACGCAAGATCAAGCATAAAAGGATTGACTCGATTGCTAAATTGCCCCTTCCCCAGAACGTTTCAGCCCTCCGGTCGTTTTTAGGACTGGTTGGCTACTACCGAAACCACATTGACGGTTTCGCCAGCAAGGCAGCACCCCTCTCAGACCACCTAAAGAAGGGAGCCCCCTGGGAATGGCTTCCGCAGCATACGGATGCTGTGGACTCTTTAAAACAGGCACTCATAGCAGCCCCCGCACTACAAGTTCCAGACCCGCTTTCCCCTTACGCCATAGAGGTAGCGACCACAGACCGCACCCCTTTTGGCTGTGCTCCTCCAGGAACGGCATGACCAGTTAAGGCCCGTAGCTTACGCCTCCAGAATTTTAGATGCTGTGGAGCAGGGATTTTCAGCCTGTGAGAGGCACCTGCTCGCAGTATTTTGGGCAGTGCAGTATTTTTCATATATTACCGGACTGAACCCCATTACAACTCTCACCGAACACACCCCCACCCAACTTTTACTGGACGGACGACTCCAGGACGGTACAGTAAGCCAGACTAGAGCAACTAGATGGACCCTTCTCTTGCAGGGACGGGACATCACTGTTAAAAGGACAAAGACGCACACCTATTTAGCTGACAACTTACAGTACCCCAGAACCCCCAATGAATGCAAAATTCATGACAAGCTCTCAAGAGGTGCAGGTGAGGTGCTAGAAATGAACTCAGCTCTCTGGCTGGCAAGGAAAGAATAACCAGGGCCACAGTTCCTGATCAGTTGGAAAGTTTGTATTTGTAGGTGTGGGGCGGCACGGTGGCACAGTGGCTAGCACTGCTGCCTTTGGCACTGAGGACCCGGATTCGATCCCAGCTCTGGGTCACTGTCCGTGTGGAGTTTGCACATTCTCCCCGTGTCTGCGTGGGTCTCAACCCACACAACCCAAAGCTGTGCAGGTTAGGTGGATTGGCCATGCTAAATTGACCCTTAATTGGAAAAAAAATAATTGGGTACTCTATAAATTTTTTTTTTTTTTAAATGTATTTGTAAAATAGAGTGAAGGCAGCATCAGGTTTGACTCGTAAGAGAATTTGCTGATGTGCAATATCTGGGTATGAAGAACAGATATGTGTCAAGATCCACGGGGCTGTCAGTGCAGATAGAACTGTCTCCCAAGTCGAGGTTGGGAGAAAATTAGTGGGGTCAAATCGACTTCTCTAAATCTTGCCACATGTTTCTGGAAACCATCATTTTTATTAATATCTGGGCACTTTTTTATGTTTGTTTCTTGTGTTCACAGGAAATATGCTCCGCAATGTTGTGTCTGCAATATGCCAATTATACCAGAAACTGTAAAGGAGGAATGCCTCAACATTGAACTCTTCGGGCTCCACTTTCATGTCAACTGCTATAGATGTGAGGTGAGATCCTGTATTCAGAGAAATAGATTCTGAGTGCGAACGCTCATTGTCATTGCTTCACTGCACTTCTAGAAATGGTTATGTTGGTTAAGTGGATGAGTAACTGAGCTGGACAGACCGTGAAGGAACCAGCTTTGATTTCCTGTCTGTGTTGATAGTTAATCTCAGCTGAAGCTGTGACTGGGGGTAATGTAAAATATAGGAAGGAAAACATCCGTTCCCACTTTGGTCACTCTCCAGTGACACTTCCAGCAAAGCACATGTATGGGGATTAGATGAAGACAGGATCGGGTTAAACTGTGATGACCCCAGAAAGTTGAGTAGTTTCCAGCCCTCTTTTGGTTCCCACTCACTAGTGCAAGCCTGGACAAAATGATCCTTGCAATTCTGCCTATTGTCTCTTCAGATTTACTAGCTGAGGACATTTAAATGGGTCAAATTCTCCAATTGTTTGTATTAATGTGAGACACACCACATGTTTTCCTTTTAATCCATGAAGTGCAGGTCCATCAAATTTGTCTGTGCTATTAAAGAAGAGGTTTTAGTATAATTTAATCTCCTCAATGATGGGGTGGTGCAATCTTAGTGTCAAAATCACTGAGTAAAACTGCCTCAACTGCAGTATGGCAATAAATGTGCACAGGGGTTGCCTAACAAACAGGAAGGGCTCCATAACGATTTGCGGTTGGAAGAGAGAACATAAAAATGAAAAGTGTTAGCTTGGCTGTTACCTCCAAGATAGGAAGTTGTGGGTTTGAACCATATTGTAGCTTAGAGGATTAGTTTCGTAGGGATTCTCCTGTTCAGCCACTATAACTACAAAAGCACTGCAGAAATAATACAAACTATATTTGTGCCATTTATAAGGTTTCCAAAGCTCTTGTGTCAAAGTTTCACCAGACAATCTGGAGAACCCTTGCAGAGAATCCATTCCGGTAATCTAGGCTGATATCCATGTGGAGGTTTCTGCTTTATTGTAAGTGGAATCCTTCAGATGAACAATTCCACATCTGGTACTCTATATACTGTATTGATCTTCTTACTTGCGGAAAGATGTAAATGCATTAGAAGCAGTTCAGAGAAAGTTCACCAAACTAATAAAAGGAATGGGTGGGTTGTCTTATGAGGAAAGGTTGAAGAGGTTTGTTTTTTATCCACTAGAGTTGAAGAGTAAGAAGCGACTTGATCAAAACCTTTAAGATCCTGAGGGGTATTGACAGGGTGGATGTGGAAAGGATGTTTCTCTTGACAGAGAATCTAGAACTAGGGGGGTCACTATTTAAAAATAAGTGGTTGCTCATTTAAGACACAGACGAGGACTTTTTTTTCTCTCAGGGTTGTTCGTCTCTGGAACTCTCAGTCAGTGGAAGCAGAGTCTTTGAATAATTTAAAAAAAAATTTTTTAGAGTACCCAATTATTTTTTCTTCCAATTAAGGGGCAATTTAGTGTGGCCAATCCACCTAACCTGCACATCTTTGGGTTTTGAGGGTGAAACCAATGGGGAGAATGTGCAAACTCCACACGGACAGTGACCCAGGGCCAGGATTCGAACCCGGGTCCTCAGCGCCACAGTCCCAGTGCTATCCACTGCACCACATGCTGCCCATCTTTGAATAATTTTAAGGCAGAGCTAGATAGATTCTCCATTAACAAGGGGGTGAAAGGTTATCAGGTGTAGGTAGGAATGCGGGGTTGAGGTTACCATCAGATCAGCCATTACTGAATGGTAGAGCAGGTCTGAATGGCCTCCTGCTCCTAATTTGTATATTCTTAAACTGCCTGTTCAGATGGACTTTATCACTAATACTACTTGAAGAGGAACACCGAGTTCTCTTGATATTCTGTCGAAAAGTCCTCCCTCGAATACACCGCCAAAAGCAAATTAACCGTTGGTCACTCAACTGGTGTGTTATGAACTTTGCAGCTACAGAATGGTTGTTGCATTTGCCTCTAAAACAATAATAAACATATTTCAAATTATTGAAAAATCTCAATTTTTCACAATTAAATGTGAGAAAGTTCTATATAAATAAAGGCTTATTTTTTAAAAATGCTGTGTTGCTTGCCCACTCGCTTGCAGCATTTATGCATTGCTGAAGCCTTGCTTGCGTAATTTGTTATGCATTAGTAGTCTTTGCTCAGTCTGCACTGATTAATCATTTCAAATGAGTGCACAGCAACCCTTGGACTGGAGTCATTGTCACATGAGGAGGTGCAGTATCAGCTAAACATCTAGGGCTCAAAGTGCAAAAACTGCAAGAGCTCAGTGAATAAACAGAGCACACATGGTAATGAGTCATTCAGACCTGGAAAGTACCATCACCAGTCTGCAGAGTTGGAAGACACACTGTTAGGGCTATACAATAGACCTCGAGAGTTCAGGAAGGGGGAAGAAATGACGTTCAATAATCTCCTATTGTAATATGGATGGCAGTTGAAGGCAGGATCAGGCTTAACTATTTGGAAGTAGATGTAATACCCACTGCAATACCTCATACTTTTTCCTTTGAGACCGAAGGTGGAGCGGAATTCGCCATGTGTGATACTAATGGTGGGGGAGCCGCTGGCAGTGCTTTTCCCACTGTCCAGAATGGTGGGATCCTGCACTTGGAAGCTAATTAAAAATGCAGACTAGTTCCCCTCCAAATCACCAGGCTATCAGCTGATTCATCCACCTGCTATCAGCTAGTGCTCACTCCACATCCCACCCGGTCTGGGCACAATATATGAATGTCAGTCCAGCACACTCCTATCACTCTTTCTCCAGCCCACCTGATTGAGACCATGCAGAATGTCCAGAGCCGAGAGACAAAGGGCTAGGAGATTCAGGACGAAATCTGTTGTTCAACCAACCTTCCTCCAGGGTCATCCCATCTCCTGTGAGGTGCCCAGACCCCACGTGGACCTATACCTACCCCATTCTGTGCATCCCCTTCCTGTAACCATGAGGTATCCATTTAACCCCCTTGTTTGTGAGCATTACATACAGCCTTGTCGGGTCCAGCTTCCATCCCCTTGGTCTTTCGCTTTGTCTTCCATGGTTAGTCATCCTCATCCAACTCCTTGCACCTCTATCTGCTGTTGTACCCACTCATCCTTCTAACCCTGCCCTTGCACATCCCTCCTTTCACAATGCCCCCCCCCCCCCTCTTCATCATTGACCCCACCCCTGCTCACCTCGCACCCTACCCAGGTCGAACTTTGGACCATTGGGAGTGCAGGATCTGCAAGTCCTATAGCACAGCACGGTCCATAAAGACCAGCTTGGCATGGACCTGGAGGGCACAAACTGGTCTACCTCATTATAGTGATGTTCAGCACAATAGGAGCGGTGCAATGCTATGGCAGGTAGGCTATGTATATTGCACTTGCCTCAAAGTCTTGTTCATGTCACTCTTTTTCAAACTAGTTTGATGCCAACATGATTTCCCGTTGGCGTGACACGAGATTGAAAGGCCTGTTGGGGTTTTGTTGATCAGTTTTAATGAGCAGTCATGAGATGCAAATTGTATTCGCGTGACCAGGCAGCAGGAGAACGGACCTGCCATTGGGAGACTTACAAACTACTTTTATGCCGTCAGGTCTCCGACTATCCCCATTCCTGCCTGCTGAGGGCCGGAGAATTCTGCCTGTTGAGTTCAAGTCCCCTTCCAGAGAAATAAGCACAAAATCTAGTTTCCCATTTTACTGCAGGAGGTGCTGTCAGAGTTGCTGGGGGAGGGTGTGTGTGAGAGTGAAAATGATTCCATGGTTGGGGAGACTAGGACCGGGGACAGTGTCTTAAAATCAAAGCAAGATCTTTCAGGAAAATATTTACAAATGCAAAGGGTGGTGATGTTTGGAACTCCTGCAAACAATAGTTGATAAGAGGTCAATTGCTAATTTATAATCTAAGCCAGGTCAGCAAAATTCTATCAACTGCACTAAGGGATAGAGGGAAAAGGCATCTAAATAGAGGTCACAGATCAGCCAAGATCTCATTGAATGATGGAAGAGACCCAAGGGGCTAAATATCCAACTCCCGCCCATGTTCTTTTGTGTTCCATTCCATTTTGAATAAGAGTAGGCGAGTTCTCCCTAGTGTCCTAACGAATACTTCTCCCTCACCAACGTCACGGATTCTCTTGCGTTGTCGCATTTTTATTTGTGGAAGCTTGCAGTACACAAGTTGGTTTCTGCCTTTCCTACATTACAACGGTAGACATACTTCTAAAAATACTGCTCTGCCTGTAAAAAAACCCTCTTTGGATCATCTATAATGGAAGACACTATAGAAATGCAAGTCTGTCTTTTTTTCTGCACAATGTGCTTATGGAATAATGCTAAACTCCTCTTTGGAATCTAATGTTCCCCTTAGACTCCTATATACTGTGAATAGAGTCACACTTATTAAATTTGATCATATTTTAAATTGAGTTAATGGCAAAAGGATTGGAATTCTAAAAGTCAGTTTATTTAACTGATGTTCACTTAAATCGGCTTTTTCATGTACAGTCAGATGGAGATCATTGGAGTGTCTTACCCTGCTATCAAGTTTCACCCTGTTATCAACGTGTTGACAATTTCTGTAAAAAAAATAAAGCCTTTAAATCCAAACAATCTATTCAAATTCTGTCTGTAAGTATTAGTAAACAACACCAGAGTTACACCCGGTCACGGGTTGAAGGTAAAACATTAGACAGTTTTAACACTGTATACTTTTTTTTGGTTGATCTGCTTATGCAGCATCCATTGCTCCAGAACTAGCATTTCAAGTTTAAGCAGGAAGGCATCTCTTACAAGGGGAACAGTCAACCACATTTCATTCCATTCCTAGAACAGAACTGCTTATTTGGATTCCATTCATTTGCTCTAACTTTGACCAGTGTGCTGGGTGGCAGCAAAACCAGAATAATCAATACATGCTCAATTGCTGCAAAGACATGTGTGTGTGGTTCTGCTCACCAATTTCCCCTGGTGTCGGATTAAGTTCCATTCGCCTCTTAACTCAGATTTTGCTATACGGTGCATCTAAAAGGCGTCTGCTGATAACACATTTAGGTTTTTTCATTTTTTGTTTTGTGGATGATTCAAAGCGCAAGCTAACAGCACAGCAAGGGAAACAGGACAACAAACGTTGCCTATCCTAAACCAGGCTGAAGGACTAAGAAATAAGCAGAGAAAAGACGGAGAAAGAAATGTTGGTTAGAATGTGAATTCAAATCAAATCTTGTACAGAAAATTAAATGGGGGAGGGGGAAATATTGGGAGAGAGTGAGACCAAAGTGTAAACATTTTTTTAAAATGTGAAAATGACAAACCATTAATATCTGAAGGAATAAGATGCCACTCTTAATTAATTTTCAATGCCGGTGGTTGATTGGTAATAATGAACCATTATCATGTTGTCAATAAGGTACTTATGGTAATGATGAAACCACTGTGGCGATTCTGTTTGCATTGACCGTGCAAATACAGCAATCATGCAATTTCACATTCAATGCAGCTAATTGGTGGGGCGAAATGCTGTCTTTGCAAAGCTTTAGACAGAGCTGCACCGCACTGAGCAGAGCATCTGCTCGTCCTCTGAAGTTGCTGTACTATTTCTGCATAAACAATATTGTGCTGTCAAACTCAGTTTTTAACATTAACTCAAGGGGTGTGGGCTTTGTCGGCCAGGCTGGCACTTACTGTCCCTAATAAGGTGTATCTGTATCGGGCAATTAAGAGTTAACCATGTTGCTCTGAGTATTACATGGCCCAGACCAGATAAGAGCAGCAGATTTCCTTTTCCAAAGGAGATCAGTGCCCCAGATGGGTTGCTTCAACAATCCCGTCACCATGAACAACACTAGCTTTTTATTTTGACATAAATTTCTGGCTCATTAGAAAACTACTGAGAAATCCACACATTTTCTTTTTACATGTTGGACATAAACCCTTTTCACGTAAGGGAAATACCAGCTACCTCTTAGTCCATCCAACCAAACGCAAGTTGATAAAAGTCGAGCTTTAAGAATCTCTAAATGTGTGAAGGAATAGTGTTGGAGTTTAACCAGATGCCAGACACTTTAACAACATGTTGCTAGTCTTGCTGGAGCCATCTTATCCATTAACCTATTTTTTAAATAGGATTTAGATTTGAGTAGCAAGAATACCAGCCCCATCATGTCGTTCCATGTTCCAACAAAGGCTAGGTGTTCAATCATAAACAGTATCTAGGATACCGCACATCTGCTTGGCTTAGGGGGTTAATTTCTGGAGCTGCCAGTCAAATGCCTTGGTTCAAGTCCTCTGGTAGTAGTTGTGTTTTCCAAATGTATTAATATTTCTGAAAGTTCTGCACTACCAAACGACTAAATGTATTTTTGATTGGGTGAATGCATAGATAAGGGCAGTGTAGTAAATGAAGTGTCATAAATATTTGTATTTAACATTTAGTGTCTAAATACTGAGCGAATAACATAAGGAGGACATTGGCAGGTTAGAGAATTGACATTTGGTGGAAGATATAATTTAGTGTAGTTAAGTGTGAGGTAATAAATTTTGAAATGGGATGATACACTCAATGAAAAAATACTGGTATGTTGATGAACGAGACCAACCAGTTCAAATACGTAATACCCTGGAAGTACACATGCAACTGGAAACAGCATTTGGGTTTTATAGAATTATAGAATCCCGACAGTGCAGGAGGAGGCCATCAAGTCTGCACCAACTCCATGAAAGGGCACCCTGCCCTATCGCCATAACCCCATAACCTAACCTGCACATCCCTGGACACTAAGGAGCAATTTAGCCTAACCCACACATCTTTGGACTGTGGGAGGAAACCGGAGCATCCGGAGGAAACCCACGCATAGGGAGAAAGTGCAAACTTCACAGACAGATGCAGTTTGCACATTGTCCCATTGTCTGCATGGGTCTCACTCCTGCAATCCAAAAGATGGCAGGTTAGGTGGACTGGCCACGCTAAATTGCCCCTTAATTGGAAAAAAAATAATTGGGTACACTGAATTTAATTTTTAAAAACATGTTATTTCTTTATGAGTACCCAATTCTTTATTTTTCCAATTAAGGGGCAATTTAGCAAGGCAAATTCACCTACCCTGGGAGTGAGACAAGTGCAGGCACGGGTAACATGTTCTTTTTAAAACAATGAAGGGGAAAGAATTGGGCAATTGGCCTCCATGCTCTAAATGTCTATGGCTCTACCAGGTGTGTTATTTTGACCTCAAAGCACATTCCTTTAATTTTGCCTTAAAGAATAATCATTAATTACTCATTAGACAACTGACAAACTTGAGACCTGCCTTGATAGACAGCAAGCTCTAGGAATTCCTCCTGAGCAGTACTGAAAAAAGTGCAAAGCCATATACTCCAGAAGGATACACACAGACATGCCAAAAGATGATTTGGATGTATGTGAGCAGCAACTGCTTCCTTCTCTGAAACCCAGTCATAATAGATATTAAAATCTTTGATTTGCGAGCATATGCTTATGAACCTAACCTCTAAATACTAGAAGCTGCCGACTCAGCCACATAGCTCTCTCGTAAGCTATGATGGACATCTACCTTAAGAATGGAGAGAGATCTGTGCAGGATAACTTCAGGTATGCTAATCACTGTTGTTAATAAAGTACTATGACGCATATCAAGTACCACCAATTACTTAGTCTAGGTTCTCATGCAAGTGGCTTTGACAAATTACAGGTTCTTTGCTGCTTGCTTCCTGGACTGGTTGATATGATGCACACTGTACAAAATAACAAAAAAAATGGTGCATACTGCCCTTTCTTCATTCTGGGCTTTGCCACTGAAAGGCAATGCCAGCACATTTAAATCCATTATTCCAAATGTAATGCTATTATAATAGCAGATGGGGGTGAAGTTTGGATATTGCATGACTGACAGCAAACTGCTATCTGGAGAATGGCAAGTGTGAAATGTGCACAAGCTGTAATAGATGGACTGTTGTCTGCACTATTTTAAGTGTGAACTATTACACATAAGTGATATGTATCTTGTCATTGTGAAATTAATGAAGTTAATGTCCTAACATTAGCAACAAGCTACACAGCAAGATGATGCACATTTCTATCATTGTGTGGAAGTGTTTTACTGAAGCAGCAGGAATAGATTAGAGGTTTAAGAAGGGGCAAAGTGGGTGGAATATTATTATCCACATTTTTATTGCACTCAACCAGAGGGATTTTGGTTCTGAGAAATGAAACGTTTTCCCATTTCAGACACCTAATGCTAGCATTAAGCACTCCCAGATCAGATATAGCACAGTTATATGAAGAGTAGGACTCTTTCCAGTCTGCCCCAACTGTGTTTGATACAATTCTTCCCATCACTAACGTTGGGATGGATGGGATTACGATGGTGGTTGCTAAAGTTGGCATATTATGACCAAGTGAACATTCTGGAATGCCTTGTGTACTCACCCTTTAAATTAAGTGTTCCATATGGTCTTTTGTTACAGAAATGTGGAATTATTTTATCTCCCGACCCAATCGAAGAAGGGTGCTTCCCTCTGAACAAGCAGATCCTTTGCAAGACTTGCCATATGCGGAGTATCAGCTCCCCTACCTGAAGATTCTAGATCTGAGCAGAACTGAAATTATTTCAGTTTGTGAACTATGTAATTTCTCACTGTTATAACAAATTTATCCTGGTCCATATATGAAGATTTCCAATAGACTACATCCAAACCATGTACCTCTGAAAGATTATTCCTTACAGGGTGTAGTTTACTGTAGAAACCTCCCGAATGTGAATCAGGTTACAGGTTTTATTCTTACAAAACAATGATTTCACCTGGGATCGCTGGTATGGACTGTATAATTATGCTTAAGGCTCCTTGTCTAAGGATAGTGCTAAAATTAACCAAGGTACCCACTCCTGAATACTGTGATTTCTATTGACATACACATATTTTGACATCAGCAAGACCATTAGTGGATCTGATTGCAATGTCCTGCATTGATTAGCCTACTTCCACTCACCGTCTTTGCTTACATACGAAGAGTGGTCACTTGGCAATGTACGGAAAGCAACTGGTGCCTGTGCAACTGTATTTCGGCAGATGAATAAGTTTTCTTAAAGCACCATTGGCAAAAGTGTCTATTTTGCTCCTTCTACTGCTATTATCGTCACAAAGTGAAGAATTATTTTCAATTCTCATCATGCTTTTATTGGAAAATAGCCTGATCTAAAAATTAAAATAAAATTCTCCAATAGCAAGAAAAACAAATTGGAGAATCTGTGGTGGACCAGACTGTGATTAATTGGTTCTTTGACCTTACCTCACCTTGCTCTAATGCAAAGGATGATCTATTTAAATCTGCTTAGAATGTGTATCTTTGGTGTTGGCTTTCATGGTATTGGTTTTGTGGAGTCAGTGGTCACCTTGGAATGAGCAGCAGAGGCTAAAAATCTAGTGTAGTGGGTCATCCTGGCAGCAGTTAAACATGCTCCTCAGGAGGGTTGTGGTAATGCCATCTCACATATTACATTCCTGTTGTGACACTGCTGTTGTAACATTATTTCATGGTTGTGGGTTAACCGAAATGCAATTGAAGCCTTATGCAGGCAGTGAAGTGGAAGAGACCAGCACACTGCAACTGGTTTATTGCCTGCATATAAATATGGATGAGTAAGAAAGTTAACTCCCAAATGATAATAATAAAAGCATTTATGGAATGATCTAGTATTCAAATAGGGTTTACCCTTGCCAATCCTGCCTCATTGCAGCTACATTTTGTGAAAGCTATTTCATTTCATTTCATGTGATCATGGCACAAATGATTTATAGTTTGTACAGCAGCAAGGTCTTAAAAGTCTCCCCCCACTTGTTTAACGTCAGCGATATTTCTGGTGAAGTTGCACCATCAACAGAACAAAGCTCACGACAATTCCTTCTCTAATACCACTCAGCCTTCAAAATGAAGCAGGAACCTTTAGATGCGCCTTAATAATTTTTGACCACTGTAGTAGCACTTAATAATTGTTATTCGTTTCCAGAAGATCAAAGGCTACAAGCCTTGCTTTGAAGTTTCTTTGCAAAGATGTTTTAAAATGAAAGAAAACAGCAATCTTCCCGTCTACTTTCATTTTTACTTTTTTGTCATGGTCTGCTGTCGCAGCTGGCACTTTTGATGCAAATTCATTTCCTACTTTTAATTGTTTAGTACTTTTTTCCAAGAACAGAACATGGCCCACTCAAATTTGGGAATCAATGGTGTGTGCACTGTAACCATTTGAATTGCAGCAAAGCAGCGATACAGATATCACCATAACAGAATGTTAACGCTGAGTGGTAATCAAATCTAGAACTTTCTCACTCTTGCAGAAACCAAATTTGAACTCTCCTACTCTTCCGGAAACCAGGCAATATATTTAGCTTTGGACAATGCCTCTCATTATGTATACTTTTGAAACATTGACATCATGACCGGAGTTATGAATGCTCACATTTTTCACTGTTCAATACTGAAGAAAATTTGCCATGCAGTGTACCACTGGCGAAACTTAATTGTGAACAGTAGCAAGTACCTTGGCTGAATTTACATTCCCCTTAATCAATAATAATAATCTTTATTGTCACAAGTAGGCTTACATTAACACTGCAATGAAGTTACTGTGAAAAGCCCTTAGTCGCCACATTCCAGCGCCTGCTCGGGTACACAGAGGGAGAATTCAGAATGTCCAAATTATCTAACAGCACGTCTTTCGGGACTTGTGGGAGGAAATCGGAGCGCCCGGAGGAAACCCATGCAGACACGGGGAGAATGTGTAGACTCCGCACAGACAGTGACCCAGGCCGGGAATCAAACCTGGGACTCTGGTGCTGTGAAGAAACACTGCTAACCATTGTGCCACCCAGCCTGAATTTACTTTCTCTAATCCCTCTTTTATTGTGC
Source organism: Scyliorhinus torazame (assembly GCF_047496885.1). Lineage (NCBI taxonomy): Eukaryota > Metazoa > Chordata > Chondrichthyes > Carcharhiniformes > Scyliorhinidae > Scyliorhinus > Scyliorhinus torazame. The sequence goes on from NC_092722.1 coordinate 38,258,765, forward strand.
AAATGCAAAAAAGATGTTGCAAAATCTATTTGAATGTTGTGCGTGTCGAAAATAAACCAGCCCTCTTATTTTACCTCGTCTCTGCTGTGGGGTTATTAATAGAAGACTGGATCACTCCAAAGCTGAAGGGTTGTGGAACCTCTTATAAAAGGGGGAAAATTAAAAATACCTTTCTCTCGATGAATGGGCAGAAGAGAAATCAGGGCTATTTATATTGATCCCCATCTATCCGTACCAGTTGTATGAACTTTCACCCATTGCTGAAATATACTGCCCGTTGATAAGAGGGTCTATGCAATTCAATATTCACCCGTACCAAAAAATATTAACCGTTCATTTTGAGTATCAACAGAAGTTGCTGATAGAATAGGAGGCTGCAATATTGTGACCAATTACAGCAAGAGTCTTGTGCCCAATTCTAGGCATCACACTTTAGAAAGGATGTCAAGGACCTACCAGGTCTGAGATTTACAAAAATGGTACAAAACAAAAAGGTACTAGAGAAATTGGGGGGGGGGGTCTCTCTCTCTCCTCCCCCCCCCCCCCCCCCCATGAGCAAAGATGGTTAAGGGAAAATGTAAACAGGTATCCAAAATCATGAAGGAAGCCGATACAGTAGCAGATGGGTTGGTAAGCAAAAGACACAGAATTAAGGTAATTACCTCATGGACAAGAGGAAAAATACCCAATGAGTCATTGATTAGGAGTGCATAGTCTTAAAGGGTGATGGGGCATCATAAATAACTGTCAAAGTAGGACGGCACGGTGGTGCAGTGGTTAGCATTGCTGCCTCACGACACCGAGGTCCCAGGTTCGATCCCGGCTCTGGGTCACTGTCTGTGCGGAGTTTGCACATTCTCCCGTGTTTACGTGGGTTTCGCCCCCACAACCCAAAGATGTCCAGGCTAGGTGGATTGGCCATGTTAAATTGCCCCTTAATTGGAAAAAATGAATTGGGTAATCTAAATTTTAAAAGAAAAAAAATAGCTGTCAAAGGGAATTGGATAAATACTTGAAGGAGAACACAGGAGTGTGTTTCCAAAGGTAGGGCAAGATATGATGTGCTGAATGGCCTATGTTGTAGAATTACATTAAATTTAAATTTGTATTTTATGATTATTTCCTTTAGCCATTCCCCCAAAGTCTATGGTTACAAATTCTACAAACTAACCACTATTATTTGTACTATGTGGCAGTAGTCAAAGGTTTTATATGTTACAGAGCAATTTAAATTTAGGAATCTTTACAATTTCCCAACAAGAATGACATGCACAACTTCAAATTCAACTTCTGGGTATAACTGATGATACGGACCCTCCTCAAACGATACACTACTTCTCACCGTGACTTAGGTTTTCAGTTTATAGAGCTAGCAGAGCCAACATAATGTGCGTTCGATTACAAAGCCAATCATGTGTTATTTGATACCACCTGACAAGTATGTCTTTGAAAGCACGGGTTGTTCATCTCCTTTAAGATGTATACTGTATGACTCAGTGAAACAGTTGCAAAAAACAGTGCACGATATTGAATCATATCGCCCAGAATGATCTAAATTCAATTCCTGGTCGATGCCAAGTAGGTTAATTGAAGTTAGGGTGGCAATAGCATGCTTTACTTGGGACAAGAAGAAAAAATATTAAGTCAGCAGCCTGAATACATCCCAGAAATCTTTTAAAAAAATATATATATTTTATTCCAAACACAGTCAACAAAATAACAAGCTTTATGTTAATTTAAAAAAAAAATTCCAAGGGGCAATTTAGCATAGCCAATCCATCTACCCTGCACATCTTTGGGTTGTGGGGGTAAAACCCACAGAGACACGGGGAGAATGCGCAAACTCCATACGGACAGTGACCCAGGGCCGGATCGAACTTAGGTCCACAGTGCTGCAAGGCAGCAGTGCTAAATACTGCGCCACCCTAAAATAACACAGGGTTAACATCCAAAGTATACAATTTGTTATTTTGTCCCCTTTGAATCCCATGCCAAATATTTCCTCAAATATAGCCGTGAACGGCCTCCACTGCACCTCAAAGCCCTCCTCTGACCCCTTTTAAAGCAAATTGATTTTCTCCGTGAGAAATTTGTACTGATCCCCCAGCTATGCCACTCACCTCCAATTCGAAAGTATCCGTTGCGGGCAGAGACAAAGGACGCATCGGCCTCCTTCCCCTTCTGCAGCTCCAGCACCCAAGACTGCCACCATAGGGTCCGGCTTCACTTCAACCCCTACAATCTTTGATTGGGTCCCGAGCACCACCTTCCAACAGTTCTCTAACTCCCCACACGCCAGAACATATGAGCATGATTCTCGGGCCCCCGGGAAAAACACACTCATCTGAGCCCGAGTCATGTGGACCCTGTGCACCATCTTAAATTGTATCAAACTCAGTCTTGTTTGGAGGTGGAGTTCATTCGCCGCATTACCTCATACCAAAGTCCCCATTCCATCTCTCTTCACAACTCCTTCTCCCACTTGATCGTTTTCACTACTGTCTTGCCCTGCTCTCCCAACCACCCATATAGATCCACAATCCTGCCATCTCCCACTTCATTCTCACTCTTCCCCCGGTAACTCAAACCTTCCCCACAGCTCCGCTAGCCCAGCGAAACTCCCCTCGGAAAACATGTCCCTGACCCGCCCCAACACCTCCTCCCACCACTGCCTATACATCCCATCCATTCGCCACCCCCCCCCCCCCCCCCAAACACATGATTCCCACACAAATCGTGTAACACCAACATGTGACCCAGTTTAAAATGCCTCTTCAGCTGCTTCCAGATTTAAAAAAATAAATTTAGGGTACCCAATTCATTTTTTCCAATTAAGGGGCAATTTAGTGTGTTCAATCCACCTACCTTGCACATCTTTGTGTTGTGGGGGCAAAACCCATGCAAACACAGGGAGAATGTGCAAACTCCACACAGACAGTGACCCAGAGTCGGGATTGAACCTGGGACCTCGGCGCTGTGGAGCAGCAGTGCAACTCACTGCGCCACCGTGCTGCCCCCCCCCCCCCGTAGATTTTTTTATAGCCGGCTCCACAACCAGACTTCCCCTATACTTCCTTGGAGCGAGCAGCAACAGGGCTGTCACCACAGCCATCAGCCCTGTACCCTTACAAGACTCCTCCAACCTGACCCAGTCCACCCTTCCCACCATCATCAAGGGCTGGCTTAGCACAGGGCTAAATAGCTGGCTTTGAAAGCAGACCAAGGCAGGCCAGCAGCGCAGGTTCAATTCCCATACCAGCCTCTCTGAACAGGCGCCGGAATGTGGCGACTGGGGCTTTTCAGTAACTTCATTTGAAGCCTACTTGCGACAATAAGCAATTTTCATTTCATCTCACCTTCACAGCCCAATTGTAAACACAGCAAGAAGTTGGGGAGCGCTAACCCCCCTTCCCGCCTCTGTAACTAAGCCCTCTTCACTGTCCCATCCCACACAAATTCTGGAACTAGTGCATCCACCGTCTGCAAAAAAGACCTTGGGGACAAAAATCGGGAGGGATTGAAATCTTGGCAGTGCATTCATCTTCACCACCTGCACCCTCCCCGCCAATGTCAGGTGCAGCATATCCCACCTTTTAAGGTCCCCCTTGAACTCCTCCACAACCCAGTCATGTTCCACCTATGCATTGTGGCTCATTCCTGTGTTACCTGGATCCCCAGGTACCGAAACCTCTCCTTCGCCACCATAAATGGCAGAGCCCCCAGGTTCACCACCCACATTCACCGAAAACACCTCACTTTTCCCCCCAAAAGCCCCAAACCTCTCCAGTAAGCCCATGATTCTATTCATACTTTCCAAAGGATCCGACATGAACAATAACAAGTTATCAGTGTATGCCACCCTGTGCGCCCTCACAATCCTCTGCCACTCAACCCAAGTTCCATCGCCAAGGACTCAATCACCAACACAAATAATAGCGGTGACATTGGGCATCCGCCTTATCCCCCTATACAGCCAAAATACCCCGAGTTCGTCTCATTCGTTCGCACACTTGCCATGGGGGACACATAAAACAACCAGAACCACGGCACAAACCAAATTCAAACTGCCCAAAAATCTCAAACAGATACACTATCGCCTCTGGCACTAACTTCCCTGACAGCAGATTGTGTTAGTCATAATTATATTCAGCAACCTCCTAATTTTAGTAGAGAACTGCCTCCCCTTCACAAAGCCAGTTTGGTCCTCCAAAACCACCTCTGGCACTCACTCCCGACAGGGGATTGTGACGGTCATAATTACATTCAGCAACCTCCTAATATTACTAGAGATCTGCTTCCCCTTCACAAAGCCCGTTTGGTCCTCGGAAACCACCTCCAGCACACACCCCTCAAACCTTCTCGCCAATACCATTGTCAGGGCTTTCACATTCGTGTTTAGCAGCAAGATGACCCTTTAGGACCTGCACTCCTTCCCCCCTTTTTTGGCATCAGCAAATCGACACCTGTACCAATGTAGCCTGCAACTCCCTTTTCCGCCGCTTCACTAAATATGCCCAAAAGGTGGGGGCCAACTCCATCGTGAACTGTGTATAAATTCCACCGGGAAGCCATCCGGCAGTGGCACCTTACCTGACTGCCTCATGCCAATACACTCCATTACCTCCTTTAGCCCCAACATCTATCCCAGAAAAGCTAACTGCCAGGTGCTCCGACATCTAGAATTCGTGAGGGCTAGGGCAACAAGTTTGGGAGCGCTAACCCCCCTTCCCACCTCTGTAACTAAGCCCTCTTCACACTCGGCACTGTCCCTCCCCACACAAATTCTGAAACTAGCGCATCCGCCCTCTGCAAATAAGGCCTTGGGGACAAAAATCGGGAGGGACTGAAATCTTGGCGTTGCAGTGGTTAGCACTTTTGCCTTATGGTTCGATCCTGGGCCCGGGCGACTGCCCGTGTGGAGTTTACACATTCTGCCAGTGTCTTCGTGTCACCCCCACAACCTAAAAGATTTGCAGTGTAGGTGGATTGGCCATGCTAAATTGCTCCTTAATGGGAAATAAGGAATTGGGTACTCTAAATTTATTTTTAAAAACTCCACGAGTGCTGTACTGGACCTGCTACATAGTCAAAATGAGTCAAAGTGGTTGGATATCCTGTTACACTTTTCCACATGTGAAGAATTCACACACGGCCATGGTATTGGAAAGCTGTGAACCTACACTACAGCACTGAGGGCTGCTGTGTTCCCCTTTTTCCTTCTTGCGATATCATTCCACAACTTAAAATAGTCGATTGACCTCCAACGACACCGCCTCCCCAAAATAGAAAAGCATATTTGTGTAGTTAGTAAGTTACAATTTATCCAATGCTTGAGGGACTGTGCTGACGTTATTGATCCGTTAAGTGAGCTGTGAAGTTCTGTAACTACTTTACATTGAAATGTATAAAAAAGTAAACACAAGCAAATACAGCAAATGATTACACACACAAGCCATACCAAAGTTTATTCTTCATGTAGAATACTGTATAGTAGAAGGTGCCAAGTTCAATTCTCAAAGCTGACACGAGTCAGCAGTTTTAAGTTTGGCTAGTCTAGATTTTGCTACAAATGGCTTTGGTGCTCCTTAGGGTGAAGGTTAGGATGGGGGGGGGGGGGGGGGAGAGAGAGAGGAGAATCAGCATTACTGGCTGGAAAGCAAATCTGGAGAACAGATTGTCCTTGCAGATTTCCACAATTGAATAAATGATTGTTTGAATATCAAAGTAATGGGTAGAAAACAACGATGAAGCACTTCAATATCTTTTTAAAAATATAAAATAATCACAATATACAGAGAAACCATATGCAATATAAGCAACTGTTTAAAGAACAGCATGAATAGTGAATGTAGAAAAGATGTTTCCTCTCGTGGGATAATCTAGAACTAGGGAATACTGTTTAAAAAATAAAGAATCCCCCATTCAAGACAGGGATGAGAAAAGTTCCTCGGAGGGTCAGAGTCCTTTGGAACTCTGCCTCAAAATGCGGTGAAAGCAGTCTTATTTTAAATGCAGGGCCTAGATAGATAGCAAGGGGGTGTAAAGTTATCAGGGGAAGGTGGGAATGTAGAGTTGAGTGCACAGTTTAGCCATGATCTTATTGAATAATGGAGCAGGCTTGTGGGGGTGGGGGACGCACACACGCAAGTGGCTGACTCCTAATTTGTGTTAAGGTGACCCCACAAGTATTACACAGCTAAAGACACAAGAATGCAAATGTTACTTTAGTAGCAACAAATCACAGATCTTTTACATACTTCTTTGAAAAGTTTCTTTATCTTCATTACAACACATCAGCAAAGCAAACCAACAATCTCAGTCAGCAAAGTATTAGCTGGGACAGCAGGCTAATTTAGGGGGATGCCATTTATGGTAGCAAGTGATAGGTTTAGGTATTTGGGGATTCAGGTAGCGAAGGAATGGACGGGGCTCCATAAGTGGAACTTAACGAAGCTGGTGGAAGAGGCCCAGGGAAGATCGTAGGAGGTGCAATACACTGCACTTACCATTGGCGGGGAGGGTCCAAGTAGTGGAAATGAATATTCTGTTGAGGTTCTTGTTTATCTTTTCACTCTCTCAATCTTTATACCAAAGGCCTTTTTTTGGAAAGTGGACACGATCAACTTGGACTTTGTATGGGGCAGGGAGGGTGCCGAGGGTGGGGGAAGACCCTGCTAGAGGCAAAGGCAGTGGGGGGGGGGGGGGGGGGGGGGGGGGTTCGTGTTGCCGAACTTGCTTCATTATTATTGGGCGGCGAATGTGGACAGGTGCGGCGGGTGGTGGAAATGAGAAGAGGTAGAGTGGGTTAGGATGGAGGAAGGAATCTTGTAAGGGGTCTTGTTTGAGCGTTGGTGACGGCAGTGTTGCCAATGGCTCAGACTAGGTATTCAGGGAGCCCGGTGGTGCAGTCCACGGTGAAGATATGGAATCAGCTGAGGAGGCATTTTAGGATGCAAGGGATGGGATGTCGGTGCCAACAACAGCTGTGCGAGAATCATGAGCCGGGGGAAAGAGAGATAGTGTATACAGGAGGTGGAAGGAAGTGGTGTGCTGGTCAAGCTAAGGGATTTGTATTTGGAGGAGGGGAGTGAGTTCAGGTTTCTGCAGGTTAGGGACTTTGCACAAAAGGTCAGGAGGGGGGTTCCCAAGGTGCACCCTGCTGGAGCGACTGCTGCTTCCGTATGTGGAAGGGGAGGGAAAGAATTGGGGAGATATATACACACACACACACACGTGGCTGGGGAGCAGGGCAGGGAGGTAAGCGGGTGGTGAAGATCAAGGAGAAATGAGAAGCGGAGTTGGGGAGGGGGAGAACAATTTGGAGTAAGGCACTGAGTAGGGTAAACGGGACCCTCCTCTTGTGCAAGGATGAGCCTGATACAGTTTAAGGTGCTGCACAGGATGCATATGACTCGGGTGACAAGGAGTGGGTTCTTTCAGGGCTAGCAGATGAGTGAGAGAGGTGTGGACGGGGGACCAGAGAATCACGCGCACATGTTTTTGGAGTTGCATAAAATTGGGAAGATTCTGGGCGGGAGTGTTCGCGGTCTTAGCCAGGGTAGTGGAAGAGGTGGTGGACCCGGACCCTTTGGTGGCGATATTTGGGGTTTCAGAGAAGGCCGGAGGCTCAATGGAGAGGAGGAAGGCCGATGTCATGGCTGTCGCCTGATTGCACAGCGGCAAATTTTGCTAAAGTGGCAGTCGGCATCGCCACCGGGGGGCAGTGGACTTGGTTGGGTGACCTGTATGACTTCCTGCGGTTAGAGAAGATAAAGTATGAATTAAGGGGCTCAGAGGGGAGGGTTTGAGAAAGGTGGGGGTATGTTTGTGGCTCTATTTGAGGAGCTGTTCGTCGCATGGAGGTGGGGCAGGGGAAATCTGTACAGGCTATTTAGTTGATTGTTGGGAAATGTTTCCCGGGGTGTTTGATTTGTTGTAACGTGTTTTGATACATGTTTTACAATAAAATACATGTTTGCAATAAATTACATTTTTTAAAAAATGAAAAGCACAGCATTGCATTTCACCATCTGTGTAGCATAGATAGATGGTAATGATTCCAAACAGATAAAAAAAAAAATCAAAGAATACTATTGGACAACAATGAACACCCCAATTTCTGTGCACAATTCCTAATGGCTAGCACGAGGGGACATAGCCTTAACCTGAGGGGTAATAGATATAGGACAGAGGTCAGAGGTAGGTTCTTTACGCAAAGTGTGGTGAGGCCGAGGAATGCCCTACCTGCAACAGTCGTGAACTTGCCAACATTGAGGGCATTTAAAAACTTTATTGGATAAGCATATGGATGATAATGGCATAGTGCAGGTTAGATGGCTTTTGTTTTTTTGACTTCCCCATGTCGGTGCAACCATCGTGGGCCGAAGGGCCCTGTACTGCGCTGTATCATTCTATGTTCTATAGGGGCTTTCCACAGTAACTTCATTGCAGTGTTTAATGTAAGCCTACTGGTGACAATAAAGATTAATAATTAATTAATATTCTTCCCCATCCAGGGCTTTAATGTGACAACTCATGGTGAGATGCAGCACCAGAGGCCCTCAAATAAATTCCATGTGACTAGTCCTTCACACATGAACCTAGTGCGAGAACATTTCCCCTCTCTAGCCAAGGAATACAAAATTAACTGTTACTTCAAACTACTATTCAATCAGTGATCCCTCAGCTGAGCATGGACTATAGATCCAATCCAGGATCTTTCAACATTTGTACCCATGGGTTGCACCCATGTATTTTCCAGTTAAAATTTTAAAATTCATTGTTGCCTATATTTTAATTGAATTACAGCTAATTGCCCCATAAGCTAGCCACAATGCATTAGAAACACCTAATCACAAACATTTAAGGACATTATATAGCATATTTCTACTTGGTCATTTGACAATCAAATACAATAGACTACAATTTGTTTAAATTGCAAATTAGTCAAAATTACATTGGAAATAGTTTCCAAGCACATACAGGTGCTCAAGATCTATAACATATAGTTGCTTTCGTATAAAATTTATCCTTTTAACAACAATCACATTACAAAATTGTGAAGTGGGTCATCTTGGTAGGAAGAACATGGAGACAAAAGGGTTCAACTTTAAAGGGGGCACAGAAGCAGAGGAACCTGTGTGTATATGTGCATAAAACATTGGAAGATGGCAGTACAGATTTAGAGAATAGTTATTGCATCCTGGTGTTATTAATAGGGAAATAGAGTACAAGGGCAAGAAGGTTATGTTGAATTTGTACAAGTCATTAGTTTGGCCTCAAGTTAAGTAGTGCATCCAGTTCTGGGCACCACATGTTTAGGAAGGATGTGAAGGTATGAGAGGGTGCAGTAAAGATTCACGATGAGGAATTGCAGATATGAAGATAGATTGGAAAAGTTAGGGCTGTTTTCCTTATGGAAAAAAGTTTGAGTGGAGATTTGTTAAAGATATTCAAAATCAAAGTCTGAACAGAGTAGATTTGGAGAAACATCCCATTTATAAAAGGATCAAGAACAAGAGGGCACAAATTTAAAGTAATTAGTAAAAGAAGTGATATGAGAAGAAACTTTAAAAAAAAAAAATGCAGGGTTTGAAATGTACTGCATGCAAGCATGGTGGAGCCAGGTTCAATCGACTACTATCTGGAAAGTAAGAATGTGCAGTGTTCCAGGGAAAAGGCAAGAAAACCGGATTAGGTGAATTGCTCATTTGGAGATCCAATGCAGACACAATGGGCCAAATGGCCTCCTCCATAACAATTCTGTAATGTGAAATTTTACAGTAAAATCTTACATTTAAAAAAAGTGTCAGTTGTGACTCAGCAGGAAAGACACACCTCTATATGAGAAATTCCAAGTTCCACTCCAAAGATGTATGAGTTAGATGGATTGGTCATGATAAATTGCCCGCGTCTAGGGATGTGCAGGTTAGGTTATACTGGTGCGTGCTATTTTGAAGGACTGGTGCAGACTCCATGGTCCTAATGACTCCCTTCTGCACTGTAGGGATTCTGATTCCAGGTTTTGTGCACAAACGCCAACAGCCAGTGCAGTTGAGGAATGCTACACTTCTGGGTGGGATGCAAAAACAGACTCCATCTGCCCTCGGCATCGGGCATAAGAGATCCCATGGCACTACTTTGAAGAGAGGGTAATTTTCATCTTTCATTCTCACTCCAGTATAAATATTTCCCACTTTCTCTGTCTGTTAGCTTTGACAAAGAGTCATCGGACTCGAAACGTTAGCTCTTTTCTCCCCCGACGGATGCTGCCAGACCTGCTGAGATTTTCCAGCATTTTCTCTTTTGTTTCAGATTCCAGCATTCGCAGTAATTTGCTTTTAGCCAGTGGATAATTATCCCTGGTCAACATCTATGCCCTGCTCAAGATTATGGAAAGAATTCATCTGCTAATTTTCACATTGCTGTTTGTGGAGGTTTGCTGCACATACAAGCTGCTGAGTTTCCTACAACAGTGATTACACTTCAGAATTATTTAATTGGCTGTTATGGGTTTTGGGATGTCCAGTAGTTGTGAAAGTTTATTTTCTTTTTAGAATTACCTTCCATCTTTCAAAAGTCTGATGGAACCCCAAATGAAGTTACCACTGTCAAGTCTTTAGCAAAACAGGTTCCAAAAACTGCACATGTTTTGGAGGATCCCAAGGTCCACAGGATAATCCTATAGGAATTCTGCAGTTTTAAATTGAGGAGGCTTTTAGGTTCATTTCTCTCTTGCCCTTTTGGACCAAAGAGAACCCCCCTAAGTACGTGCAGATTTAAGTTAAAAACATACCACTCAGATGTAGAAACAAATGCACAACTATATTTGAAAGTACTATGGCACATGGTTCAAGTGGAAAATGAAAGACACAGTAAAGATGGCAGCTGTTGCACTATAATTAGCCACAGCAGCCGTGTGTCATGGAAAAAATAGCCTAATTAACTGTTTGCCAACCAACTACCCGTAATAAACTATATGCACATGGATTGCCAAGACCAAGTTCAAATATGAAGCACTCCAGGACTAAATAGCATGGACATCAAAAGAATGGCCAAGATTGGCACGAATAAAAGAATGTCAGCACTTAGCAGCACTGTAGCAAAGTCAGCACTCTCAGGAAAGAAACATAAATGGCACAATAGCCTGGAGAAGCAGTACTATTTCATAAGATGTTCATTTCCACATGTCTTCAGAGCAAGTGTTAAAAATCAGTTTGTGAAATAATTCCCACCCTTGCACAAGAATAAAAGATAGGAGGGATGAAAAGAAATTCACTTAATCAGGGAATCAGTCCTACTGCATGTACAGACATATTGAATAAACATAAAACCCAGCAGCAGACTGAAAATTAAAGTCAGAACAGCGAAATGCACAAGTACGCAAAACAAAGAAATCCAGTGCAACATTGTGCAGTGCTAATTTTTATTAAAATAATCTTTATTGTCACAAGTAGGCTTACATTAACACTGCATTAAAGTTACTGTGAAAAGCCCCGAATTGCCACATTCCGGCACCTGTTCGGGTACACAGAGGAAGAATTTATAATGTCCAAATTACCTGACAGCATGTCTTTCGGGACTTCTGGGAGGAAACTGGAGCACCCAGTGGAAACCCACACAGACATGGGGAGAACGTGCAGACTCCGCAATTAGTGACCCAAGCCGGGAATCAAATCTGGGACCCTGGCGTTGTGAAGCAACTGTGCTAACCACTGTGCTACCGTGCCGCCCATATGCTACATATTTGATAGGTCACATGCTTTTAAGACTACAACCTACAAGATTTCTACATTGTAATAGCATGGATAAGTAGCATGTTTCTTTCAACCATTCTCAATCTATAATCCACCAAGAAGGCAGTGGCTTATTGATATTAGAAACCCAGGTTAATGCTCTGGGGACCTGGGTTCTAATCCCACCATGGCAGATGGGGAAATTTGAATTTAATTAAACTCCGGAATAGGGCAGCATGGTGGCGCAGTGGTTAGCATTGCTGCCTCACGGCACCGAGGTCCCAGGTTTGATCCCGGCTCTGGGTCACTGTCCATGTGGAGTTTGCACGGGTTTTGCCCCACAACCCAAAGATGTGCAGGGCAGGTGGATTGGCGGCGCTAAATTGCCCCTTAATTGGAAAAGATTAATTGGGTACTCAATTTTTAAAAAAAACTCTGGACTAGTCTGAAACCATTGTCAATTGTAATAAAAACCAACCTGGTTCACTAATGTCCTTTAGGAAGGAAATCTGTCCTCCTTACCTCGTCTGCCCTACAAGTGACTGAATATCCACAGCAATGTGGTTGACTCTTAAACGTTCTCGGAGATGGGCAATAAATACTGCGTCAGCCAGCAATGACCACATCCCATGAATGAATGGAGAAGAAAAAGCCAAGTTATCCTGCTGCCAAGACCATGGGCCAGTTGACTGTCTGCAGTCCTGCTTCAATGTCTCTTTCACCTGGTTCCAAGTAACATCAAACATGTTTCCCAAGTTGGACTCTCCTCAACTTTCTTGAATCATAAACTAATAATTTAACTAGTGTCTTCCTATTAGGGTTCTGAGAGTCAGTATTACCATTCCTTCTTCTTTCTGCTCTCAACTGGCATTTTCAAGAATGCCATTTGGCTGAAAACATGAAGTTATCCCATAAGAAATAATGCTATTTAACCCACCTTTGAAACCATTCCCATTTTTGAAAAATAACAGATATTGTTAAGATTCCTGTGCAAATTATTTTAATAATCCCATGCAACCTGGAAGAAAATAGCATGATCTCAAGCCCTGGGGACAGTGGTTCAAGGTAATTTGACACAATTTTGGAGTCACACAATCAGAATCCCGACGGTGCAGTGGCCCATCGAGTCTGCACCAATCCTCTGAAAGAACACTCTACTGAGGCCCACTCCCCCGCCCTATTCTCGTAACCCCTGATCATGGCCAATCCACCTAGCCTGCACACCATTGGGATGCTAAGGGGAAATTTAGCATGGCCAATCCACCTAACTTGCACATTTTTGAACTGCGGGAGGAAACTGAAACACCTGGAGGAAACCGACACAGACACAGGGAGAATGTACAAACTCTACAGTCACTCAAGGCCAGAATTGAACTAGGGTTCCTGGCACCGTGAGGCAGCAGTGCTAACCACTGTCCAACGTGTCGCACATGAGAATGAGTTATGAATAAATTTCAGTAGGATACTCTCAAAGATTTTAAACATAGAACATACAGTGCAGAAGGAGGCCATTCAGCCCATCGAGTCTGCACCGACCCACTTAAGAACTCACCCTATCCCCGTAACTCAATAAACCCTCCTAATCTTTTTGGTCACTAACGGCAATTTATAATGGCAATCCACCTAACCTGCACATCTTTGGACTGTGGGAGGAAACCGGAGCACCCGGAGGAAACCCACGCAGACACGGGGAGAACGTGCAGACTCCGCACAGTGACTCAGCAGGGAATCGAACCTGGTACCCTGGCGCTATGAGGCGACAGTGCTATCCGCTTGTGCTACCCATAACCCATGCAAAATACAATGCAGAGCTTTGTATAGTAACTAAATGTTTACATGTTGCATGTAACTGTAGTGAAGAACAAACTGAAAGCCAATGATGACTAAAGCACATAGTTTCCACAACACAGGTTGCTGGGAAACACTTATTGGATCAACTACATGATCTAGTGTATACCCAAATGCACTATGAAGCTGAACTTCAGTTGTGTATGAATAGCATAATCACAAGCTTACAACTCAAAAGAGACTATACATATTGATTTACTCTTTGAACGATTCTATAAGCTACTTGCTTTGGTAGCTTGTGAAAGATATTCCAGCATAATTCACTGCCAGAACAGCGTGCAAAGTAAAATACATTAACAAGGATAGATAAGGTACAACAGAAATGCTGTCTAAACAAGAGGTGCAAAATTGCAATGATGCCTACTACATGAGTTCCACAGGCTATGACTGCAATGGACAAAAATACCTTAAAATGCAAAATGCTTGCCACATAACAGGAAATTCTGCAATGTCATACTCAAATTTGCATTACCATTTAGTTCATTTTGAGGCCTTATAAGGCAAACAGTTTAAGAAAATAAGGTCAACGAAACAATTATTCCCTCAGCTCTCAAAATATGCACCTTAGCATAAGACTTTTTCCGATTTTCACCTCCAAACAGTTTTACTATAGATAATGCTGAGAAGTAAAAAAGCAGTTGAAAAGGGACCCCATCAACCGTGTTCTCTGCAGTGTTCTTTATGTTTTCTGAAAATGATTTATGGCCACGGAGTACGATATTGACCATCGGTTATGTCACAATCCCCCATTTATAACAGTTCAAGAATAATTCATTAAGAAACTGATAAATTAAACGTTCTAAGAATAGATTTTATGCAGACTTCCACACTAATCAGGATGCAGAATTACCCTGGTTATCAGTGCAGCCTTTATGTAATCAGTGAATAAACATACTGGGTGCATACCAAGAGACAAAGAGCAACCTCAAGAACATATCCACATCACGAGTGTGTTGTTTTCAGAACTCAATGTAATTACAAGCATTTAAAAGCCAAGCTAAAGAGTCATCCACTTTTAGCAAGCCTTCACAATCATTCTGCACCATGGGTGTTGGCCCTAAATTTCACAACCTCAAGAACGGAGTTTAGTCCTCTGCTGTTATAAACCCATAACAGATGAATAGTAAATCTTGATAAAGATTACAGACTTGATCAAGGGTTACCTTTTTTGTAGTTTGTTGATAATTTCCAGCATACAAAAATACATTTTATACTCAAAATACAAATTTCCATAAAATTGGATCTGTTGAAATACTAGTCTTTCTGCAATTACCAATATTTGGTTATTGCATCACATTCACCACTTTAGACTGACAATCAACTGGATTGAATCATAATTTGCAGTTTCAGTCAACACTTAAGAAAAATATGGCCCCTGTCCAAGTACAGAGCTGCTCAGCAGAAACATTGAGCCATACAAGCATTCGAGTTTTACATAAATTTCTGGAATCCTTTGTGTATTAAAGACACAAATTTACAACAAGAACGTGAGAAACATGTGATCCACCAGGCTATGTGGGCACTTCTGACTGCAGATGTATGTTTGAATGGTGACGTAGATACTTTAATGCAAGATTTAAAAATATTTTCTCTCCTTTCTAAAACACTTACTGTATAGTGGCATCACTAACCAAACTGTTGCTCTTTCCCCAGAGAATTCTTTCCTTCTCTCCAATCTGTTATAAATTTAACATATCTACTATTTTTAAGCGAACTTGTATCAGTTGATCTGTATAGGTTGCACGGAAAGCCAGTTTTTATTTAGTGCTGTTACTAAACGAAATAGCATCATCCAAGAAAGACCAGATTTTTAGATCAGATGGGCTATTAATTGCTTGTTATTCCACTATTTTAAGCCACAAGGTAGTCTACATCTCTGGTATTCCAGCAGTGTATATGCGCAGCACTCTGTTAGGGCAGATTACTGCTGGCCACAAAATGGCGGACTCTCCAGAACTTTCCATCACCTTAAAATGGCGCCCGAGTGAAAAAAGGAGGGGGAGGGGAAGCAGAGACAGGGACAAAGAGGGCCGAGAATGGTAGCATGACGATATTCCTCTAAGAAAACCCCATTCTGAACGAACACACAGCCGCTTTCTGATAAGAAAAAGTTATTGGCAACAAGTTTTTTGAAAGTTGTATTTCCTCATATCGGTCATTTCGGCGTTCAAGCCATCTAAAAATCTTCCCATATCGTTCAGAATATCCAAAATTTAGTATTAGTCGAAGGAGGCACTTATATTCAGGTTAAACAGATCTATTCTTTCAATAAAATAGTGGAAATCCCTGGAATTGCGCTTTCTCAGATTCCTCTCTATTCATCGTGCTCCTGCACCGACAGCAGCTTTTCGAGAACTTTCCTCCCAGTCACTGTAGTAAGCTAAATACCAACTCTGAACGGTTGCGCAGAAAATACTCCCAGCCACTTTCTGCGCACGCGCGTTTGTCCCCTCCCCCCCTCCGGGCTTCTGCTGCGGTCTGGACCTTTGTGCAACACAGCGTGCCGCATTTTCCGCGCACGCGCAGACGGCACGATCCGCCCTGGGAGTGGAAAAATGCCCTACGGGCGTCACGCAAGCGCAGTTCGCGTCCCTCCTTTCGGCTGGGAAGTGGCGGCGGCGGCAGGGTACCGGGGGGGGGGGGGGGGAGGGGAGACGAGGTTTCCTCCGCGCGTGCGTATTGCAGCGGCGAGCCGAGGCGACCCGGGGTTTCGTGGCGCTTGCGCGCCCGCGGCGACGGATCCCGCGCGTGCGCAATGTAGTTCAATTTCGGGGTCTGGGGACGAACTGTTAGCGTCTCGAGGAAAAAAAAACCGCGTCAGGTCGGGCGGCGCGAGCGACAGGGAGGGAGAGAGAGAGAGAGGGAGTGTGTGCGTTAGCCTAATGGTGGGATTTTACCTCAAGGATTAACCCGGGCCGACAAGAGCCCTCCTCCCCCCCCCCCGCAAAACCGGACTTTTTACTCGCACAGAAAAAGCCCTATGACTCGCTAAGGATGGTACGAGAAACCAGGCACCTCTGGGTGGGGAATTTGCCGGAAAATGTGCGCGAAGACAAGATTATCGAGCATTTTAAACGGTAAGTTTGGACCGCACCGTGTGTGGTAAACACTCCTGGGCGTATTATTGTATGGACCCGGCCTCGAGGCCCGGTCAGGGTAAACTGAAACCGGAGAAAGTGCCGGCTTCTCCTGCTGCAGCTGTGTGAGTGAGACCGCGCATACACACGCATACATACACACACGCTGCTGGTTAAGTTCACATCCCTCACTCCGTAAAAGGGGTCACTGGCTGCCTTACAGTATTCCTATTGTGTGGCATTGCTACGATCTCGGGTCGATCTGCTCGATTTTCCATTCTGATGCAACCCAAAAGCTTTCAATCGCTCAGGAAGATCGTTTACTTTATTTTTTTAAAAAAAGGGAAACGAAACGCGCGAAACATATTTTTCACATTTTTGTTCCTGCCCGTGACTTGGCTAAATTTAATTGTGGGAATCCCGTGCATGTTTTTTTTTGAACTACCGTGCATTATATTTTTTCAAACCTAAAGTTTACGACTGTTTCGTCTCAACATTGTAAATATTGGTGGTTTTGCAAAGCTGCAGCCCCAGGAGAGAGAGATGTGAAGATCTGACTGTTTTAAGACACATGGGAGCTGTAATGGAGGACAGGGGCTGTCTGTGGGAAATAGAGCTGGGGGAGGGGAACTCAACACATTCACTGATAGCAAAGGTCCAAACTGGCGCTCATCTGCGATCAGATACTGCTTGGCCTTGTACAGCAGGGGGAAAAAAGACAGGCACAAGAAAGACTTAAATTAGCAGGGCAAATTATGCAGCATATCATTTAAATCAATTCATTGAGGGAAACAACTTAAGATGTTATACCTTTACAAAGTGCTTTAGTTTCCCTGAGAAATTCTGATTTTTCAGGTATTTTGCACAAGTTTATTTATATCCCAGACAGGAAACAGCGATCCGAGGTGCAATCAAAGCATCGTGTAGTGAGCGGGTGATATTTGAAAAATGTTTCGAGCTTGCTGTATAAAACATAATTTAAATGGTGAAAGGAAGTTACTGAGTTTGCAAAATATTTGTCATGGGAGATTAAGAGATCTTTTTAAAATGAGGCATTGATGCAAAAAGGAAATAATAGGGATACTGAGCGTAGCGTGTGGTGGACTCAGCGTGAGTAAAATGGCGGACTCGTTCTCAGCATCAAGCCTCACGTTTGGCATTTGAAGCATGCACTTGTACCTGCCTACCCGTCAAAGGATGTGTAAGGAAACCAGATTTACCATATCTCGTATTTCTGCTAGCTTTAAAGAGCATTAAGTGTCCTCCGGGATTCTTGTGATTGCAAAATACTGCTTGTGTGTTGTTTTGAAAAACAGAACAATATACCTAAATGTTTTTTTTATTTTACTTTGCATTTTGACATATAAAGGCATGGCAGAAGTGATGGAAGATTGATCGTGAATTTTGAAGCTCAATCTTTTAGAGATACTTTTAAATACTGGGGAAAAACTCAGGCATTATATCCTAGGACAAGCACACAAACAGCTTTATGAATTCCCAGACGTGTTCAGAATTTCGCTTTGATTCCTTTCACCATATTAAATATATCTAGTTTTGAACGTTATATGTTGGGTTTGTCAATCGATGTTTAAAACCAAAGGAAGAGACCAGACGATCTAAACACATCTGACCGAATCTGGGGATTATAGTAAAGTTTCTGCCTCGCGTCTAAAATGTTGTCAACGTGTTAAAAAATCATTATATTTTGATATTTTATGCTGTAAAGAATTTAATAAAGCATTGGAAAAAGGAACAAATATATTGTCGTAGCACCTCTGTATCAAATTGCAATTTATTTATAATTGCACTTCAGGAGTAGTGTTGATAATAGATTCAATATTTGAAAGTCACACTTTTGTTCAATTTAATACAAATGATAATGTGGAGATTAAGTATATTTTTGGAAATAAAGGCTTTTAGTGAGAGACTCCTATATTTTAGGTTGCATGCTGGAGTTGCCTAGTTACTGTTGCTTGGTGATTTGTTAAAAAAAACTTTTTAAGTTGTCAGTGTCTGAAGTAAGATCTTGTTGATATTTGGCGAAAGTCTTGTATAAACCTTAACACTGTGCTTGTTCAGACTATGGCTGTTGGGAGAAAAACCTCCGCATTGTCTCCCACTTGCAAGCATACATTCTGATGATCAATATACATCTTTTATGACAAGATTTTCTAAATTGTTTCTACTTGTATTGCAGTTGCCCAGTAACTTGCATGTCTTCAATATACTAATATTTGAACACATATATAGTAAGTTTAACATTGGGATATTTATCTAATTTATAAGAGAGAAAAACAAGAGCATGCATGGATATATGGTAAGATTATTTTTTGTAATCCAGTTATTAATGGAGATATTTGTTACGACTCTTTGAAGGAAAGTATGTTTGCACCATTAGCATTTTCTTGAACAAGGTTGTGACTAGAAAAAAACTGCATTATTAAAAACATTTTATATATTTTTATAATTGGCATGGTGGTTTGCAAGAATTGAGAGTGATTTGCGGTTGGTAGAATCTATTACTATATTTAATCATAGACGAGGTCTGTATTTCTGTTATACCAGTTTGAAATGCAAATAAGCAAGTTCCCACCCCTCCCCCACCAGAGAACGAGAGAGAAACGCAATGGGGAGGGTGCAGTAGGTTTCAGATAGAAATGATCAGGAACATTATTTTACTTAAAGGGAAAAGTCCAAATAAACTTAATAGATTGTGAACTAAAGGTCGTGGCTAATTCATCTGGTGCTACAATATTCAGTGTACTTTAATTGCGCTTCAGGTTGGCCTATTTTGTAACATCGAGTTAGGCAATCATTGGCATACCTTGAACCTCTTTACATTAAGGTGTTAGGTCGTTGCTGTTTTCTTTTGTTGTAAGCATTTTGTGTATTGTCCAGAGTTAGGACATTGTAACTGGATGCTTCAGTAACAAGAGTCGGGTTCCTTCTTTAAGGCAAAAGGAAGAAGTATGGCAGAGATATTTAAAATTGCTTACATTTTCTTGCCCATGTACTGTCATTTTTGTGCATGAAAACGGTAGTCGGAGGCTGTGGGTAGGGCGTGCCTTCCTTGTGATCTGTATTTTATTTTTATTGAAGTAAGCCTGCTTAAATGAAAATAGTGCAATTGAGTCATGTTTAACTATCAGTCTAAGGGGAGAAATGTGAAATTATACACTAAAATGGGTTCTAATTGACTAGTAGAAATCACTTTCATGGTCAGGGTTTGTATTTTGGTCACTTTCATGGCAAAACACAGTGTAATAAATAGGTAGTCCAAGATAGCCCACTTTTTTACATACAAAACTATTATTTTCTAAGGTTTTGATGCAATTATTTTTCTCATATCTAAGAAACAGACTTGCTCTTAGTGCATGACTGCTGCCCCATTATGATTATATTAACACTAATTGTTTATATTGATATGGGAAAATTAAATTGGACCAGAAATGTGCCAAATTTGACATCTGTAAACCAAATTTTGCATGCCAAATTGGTCTTAGTTTCATGGGTTCAGATCAGATAGACACAGGAATGCAGCTGTCATATTTATCTTGCTCTGCTGCAAAACGTATAAAACATCATCTTCTATGCTCCTCGATAACCCCAAGGAAGTTGCATACTCTTTTTTTGAAAATTTTTTTTATAATTGGGATAGCCTTTTTGAGTTCCAGTCGTATCAATAGAGATATTTGAACACAATAATAGATTTACACATAGATTGTGGAAGTAGTACCATTATAATGTAAAGACATTTTTGTCCTTTAAATTGTATGATGCACATTGCAACGCCCTGACTGAATTTGAAGCCAAATTCAAATTGGACTGTTTCCACCTCTGTGATAGCAGCCATTAACATCTTCAGAGTGATCGTTAGCAACATTTGGTCACCAGATGTGAGCCAATAAAAATTAATTTGGCATCCACTATCATTTTATCTGTATTTCTAATCCCTGTGCATATTCTAGTTGTGCTACAATCAAGGCAACTATTCATAGGATAGTGAAATGACAAATTTGGCTTTGGCATTGCATGGCTAACAGTCAAATGATGAATAATGAACCTTGACCCTTTTGTCCGAATGTGTTGGCTCCAACCAACCAGTTGAGGTTTATTGGCATAATAGGCAATAAA
Organism: Scyliorhinus torazame; assembly: GCF_047496885.1. Lineage (NCBI taxonomy): Eukaryota > Metazoa > Chordata > Chondrichthyes > Carcharhiniformes > Scyliorhinidae > Scyliorhinus > Scyliorhinus torazame. The sequence continues at coordinate 38,279,559 of NC_092722.1, forward strand.
GGTGCCAGCTGCTCCTGGCTGCCTTTTCTTGAGTGACAAGAGTTGCTGGTTTCACATACATGGGAAATATTTCCCACCAGAATGCAAGAGTACCACTGGTGCTTGCATTCAAATAATCTATTCGCAGTTATGAAGAAAAATGAAGGCATTTGAAAATGTATATTATTTAATTGGTATGGGATCCTAGGTGTTAAAACCCCTGTCTTAGTGTTGGCGCTGACTCTTTTTTCTTATAAATTTAGTGTACCCAATTAATTGTTTCCAATTAAAGCGCAATTTAGCGTGGCCAATCCACCTACCCTGCACATCTTTGGGTTGTGGGGGCGAAACCCACGCAAACACTGGGAGAACATGCAAACTCCACACGATCAGTGACCCAGAGCCGGGATTGAACCTGGGACCTCGGTGCCGTGAGGCATCAGTGCTAACCACTGCGTCACCGTGCTGCCCCTATGTTTGCCGCTGACTCTTGAGTCAGAAGGTCAATGGATTCAATCTGCAGTGTACCAACTGAGACAGTAACTTGGGTAATATAATAAAAGCAAAGTATTGCGGATGCTGAAAATCTGAAACTTGGGTTGCCACCTCGATATGCTTATTGAGGGAGGAATGCTGCTACATTTTGATAAATTAAACTGAAGACTGAACTGTCTGTTTAGATTGATGTAAGTTTTCCCATTTTTGGAAAATGGTGTTCTCCGTGTCCTGACCAATATTGCCAAACAGATTAACTGGACGTTTATGGAGTTGCTGCTGGTGGGACACTGCTCTGCACAAATTTTCTGGCCTACTTTACAATGATGACTATATTTAAGTAGTAATTCATTGGCTGTGAAGCACTTTTGTGCATCCAAGGGACATCAAAGGTGTAACTGCAAGTTCTTTATTTGATAATGTTCTGTTAATGATCACAGAGAAATACCTTTTATTAGGGACAAAATGTTTACAGCTGTTTTGTGGCTGAAAAGATTTTTAAATAAAGTTTAGTTTCTGGAGTATTTTTCTTAAATAGGAAGGATGAAGTATTTCTTGTTTTTCAATCTTTATGAAGCAGGATTATGATAATTTGACTTACACTATAATTTTTTGTGCACTAAAACAGCTCACTAATCCACAAAGGATTATACAGAATTCCAGTTTTGGCTATATACTGTAAAATAGACTGAAATTGAGGATAAAGGAATGTATGCTCAAAATATTGATCAGGAAGTTTACCTCTTTAATTTACGTATTCCTCTCCTTACAGAGATGGATTTAGCTACCTCATCAGAGGACTGGAGTATAAGGACACAGCCATTATGCTGCAGCTTTACATAACCCTGGTTAGACCCCACATGGAGTACTGTGAGAAGCTCTGGGCACCACACCTTTGGAAGGATATTTGGATATTTTGGCCTTGGAGTGAGTGCTTATAGGTTTATAATAATGACAGCCGGACTGCAAGGGTTAAGTTATGAGGAGAGATTATACAAATTAGGCCTGTTTTCTCCACAATTTAGAAGGTTAAGGGATGCTCCGATCAAAGTCTTCAATATATTAATAGTGTTATGGGCCAGGGTTTTAGAGAACCCCAAAGTGTATCATGGGGTTCACCTGGCCCACAACTTTTACTAGATTGTGGTATGGGGAGCACATGGCCCACTCTACAGGTGTGGTACAGCAGAAATGGAACAGTATTTTTTAAAGCAAAACAAGGTTTATTCTATTCACTCAAGTTAACCTTTTTAAAACATACAGTGAACATCTTAGCAACCATTAATTCAAATACAACCCCAAAGACTACAGCACTAAGTAAACCTTTAGGCTTCCCTTTTAACATCCATACGACTTAAAACACCTTTTTACCAGAAGCACATCAGGTTAAAATCACTACTGTTATTAGTTTTAAATCACCAGGATTGATTTACGGTCTTTAGATTACAGGGAGAGATTCATACACCTTCTGGCTGTGACTGCAGCTACCCAGCTCTGAAAACGAAACTAAAACACACCCTGCAGCCTGCTCAAAAATTAAAGTAAAAAGCTGACAGACAGCCCAGCTCCACCCACTCTCTGACATCACTTCAGTAATAAACACCCATTTCTTAAAGGTACTCTCACTACAGATATTTATATACGCACCCACTTATTAAATACCCATTTATAAACACCCATTTCTTAAAGGTACTCTCACATGACAACAGGAAAAGACAGGATAGATCAAGATAAACTGTTCTGTTGAATTTGTGCAAGACATTGGTCTACCTTTAAGAAATGGGTGTTTTAGTTTCGTTTCAGTGGTGGAGCTGAAGCCAGACAGAGCAGGTCTACTGTTGATCTCTCTGCCATGGAAAGACTATCTCTTGATCATTTGGTGAATTCAGAATTATAAATGTTCTCAGTAGTGAATATAAACCTAATGTGATTCTGTTAAAAGGTGTTTCCTTTGTCTTCTGGATATTGTTTGGGAAGTTAATAAGGATTACTTAGTGTTGTATTCTTTGGGAGTATATTTGAATTGATGGTTGCTAAGATTTTCACTATGTTTTAAAAAGGTTAACTTGAGTTCATAGAATAAACATTGTTTTGCTTTAAAAAACACTTTTCCATTTTTGCTGTACCACACCTGTAGAGTGGGCCGTGTGCTCCCCATACCACAATCTATTAAAAGTTGTGGGTCAGGTGAATTCCATGATATACTTTGGCCCATAACAAATTGGGGGCTCGAGGGGGATAAAAGTATTGGATTAGCGAACTTAAAGACAGTGAGGGGTGAGAATATTGTGGTTGCTTTTCAGGTGTGGTATTTCAGTTTAAGTTGTGGACAGTGGCTCTTTCAAAGGCTCAGATGTTTTTGGGGGTGGAGACAGTCACACGCAATACCTTATGGACAGAGACTAAAAGCAGACTGTTAGATTTGGCAAAAATATTGCAGTTAACATTACCTGGCAAAATGCGGAAAATGAGGTAATTATGGCAGTGGCTAAGCATTTAAAATTGCCTGAGATACAGTTTGACTCATTGGAAATGGCAAAAATTCAGTTGCAACTTAAACAAATGGAACATGAGAAAGAATTAAAGCAGCTTAAATACGAAAGAGAGGAAAAAGAAAAGGAGCAAGAAGAAAAGAGAAAAGAATAGCCCTAGCAGAGCGAAAAGGAAGAGAAAGGGAGATACAGATCAGAGAAAAAGATAGAGAGAGAGAGTTTGAACTTCAGAAAATAGCCATGAAACATGACAGTCAGTTAAAATTGGCAGACATAAAAGGAAACGTACAGTTGGATGATCGTGAAGAGGACAGTGAGAAAGAGCGTCATAGTCGAAGGCTTGGTGGGGATCTATTTAAATATGTCCAAGGTTTGGCGAGGAGGTAGAAGCCTTTTTCTTTTCATTTGAGAAGGTGGCTAAACAAATGAAATGGCCACAGGACATGTGGGTGTCACTGATTCAAACAAAGCTGATACGTAGGGCTAGTGAAGTGTTTGCATCACTACCGGAAGTATCTGGGACGTATGAGGAGGTGAAAAATCCATCTTGGGTGCATATGAACTAGTGCCTGAAGCTCAGAGAAAGGTTTAGAAATTTAAGGAAAGAATTTGGTCAAACATACATGGAGTTTGAAAGGATCAAACGGAGTAATTTTGATAGGTGGATAAGGGCTTTGAAAATAGACCAAACGTATGAAGCTCTCAGAGAAATTATACTTTGGGAGGAATTCCTGATGTAGTGAGAACTCATGTGGAAGAACAGAGGGTTAAAACTGCGAGATTAGCAGCAGAAATGGCAGATGATTATGAATTAGTTCATAAATCAAAGCTTGGTTTCCGACATCAGTTTCAGCCTGTGAGGGATAGAAACTGGGGACATGAGAAATACTCAAGAGGGAAAGGTAAAGGTGATCTGATGGGAGATAATAAGGAGAGTGTACCTCAGACTAAAAAAAAAATCCAGGACGGTGGAAAAGAAATGAAAAGTTTCAAATGTTTTCACTGGAATAAACTAGGTCATGTAAAGTCATAGTGTTGGTGGTTGAAGAAAAGCACTGGGAAGGCTGATGTGGTAAAACAGGATAAAACAGTGGGGTTTGTTAAAGTGGTGGAGGAAAGCCCAAGTGAAGCGAAGGAGGGGCAAAAGATTGGACATCCTGAACAAGAGGTGATTGATAAGAAGGTGCCAGATCTCTTTAAAGAATGTACTTGTGTGAGTAAAGTTTACTCATGTGTATCAGGAGGAGCAGGTAAAGAAGTCACAATTTTAAGAGTTGCGGGAGCTAGTCAATCTTTAATGGTAAGAGATGAGGACTTATGTAGTTTGGGAAGAATATTGCCAGAAAAGGTGGTAATATGTGGATTTCAGGGTGAGAGGAGTAGTGTTCCATTATATAAGGTAAGGTTGGAAAGTCCAGTGAAGAGTGGTGAAGTAGTAGGAGTAATAGAGAAACTATCTTGTCCAGGAATACAGTTTATCTTGGGTAATGATATAGCTGGATCGCAGGTGGGAGTGATGCCTACGGTGGTTGATAAGCCAGTGGAAAATCAGACAACTGAAGTGTTGAAGGACGAATATCCTGGGATTTTTCCGGATTGTCACAGGTTAAGACAAGAGGAGAAATCAAAGAGTGAAGATGAAGTTGAAGTGCAATTATCAGAAACAATTTTTGATCAGATGGTTGAAAAAGAACAAGAGCAGGTGGAGAATGAGGCGGATATTTTTAGTTCAGGAAAATTGGCGGAGTTACAACAGAAAGATATAGAAATAAAACGGATGTATCAGAAAGCATATATGGAAGAGGAATCTGAGTGTATACCAGAGTGTTATTACCGTAAAAATAATGCCTTGATGAGCAAGATTGAGCAGGTTCTTTGGAGTGGAGGACAAATGTGGGAGGTGTGGCGGGAGCCCGGCAAACCACGCACATATGTTTTGGGCATGCCCGGCACTGGAAGGGTATTGGAAGGGAGTGACGGGAGTGATTTCGCGGGTGGTGAAGGCCCGGGTCAAACCAGGCTGGGGGTTAGCTCTATTTGGAGTTGCGGAAGAGCCGCGAGTGCAGGAGGCGAAAGAGGCCGACGTTGTGGCCTTTGCGTCCCTAGTAGCCCGGCGCAGGATCCTACTCATGTGGAAGGAGGCGAAACCCCCCGGACTGGAGGCCTGGGTAAATGATATGGCGGGGTTCATTAAACTGGAGCAGATAAAGTTTGCCCTGAGAGGATCGGCTCAAGGGTTCACCAGGCGGTGGCAGCCATTTCTCGACTACCTAGGGGAACGTTAGAGGGAAGACAGATGACCAGCAGCAGCAACCCAGGGGGAGGGGGGGGGGGGGGGGAGGGGGGGTTTAGTTTAGGTCAAAGATAAAGGGGTTTTGTTACTTGTGTATTGTTTAAAATTTCTGTATTGTTATTGTTGCGTTTGCTTTGTAAGAGGGGAAAAATTGTTGTTTGGGAAAAAATTTTCAATAAAACATTTATAAAAAAAAAAAAAAAAAAAAAAAAAAAAAAAAAAAAAAAAAAAAAAAAAAATAATGCCTTGATGAGAAAATGGAGACCTTTACATATGCAGGCGGATGAAAAGTGGGCAGACGTTCATCAAGTAGTATTGCCGGTAGGGTATAGAAAGGAGGTGTTGTGAGTTGCACACGAGGTACCAGTGGGAGGTTATTTGGGGATAAGGAAAACTCAAGCTAAAATCCAGAAACATTTTTATTGGCCTGGACTACATAAACATGTAGTTAAATTTTGTCAATCATGTCACACATGCCAAGTGACAGGGAAACCTCAAGCAGTGATAAAACCAGCGCCCTTAATACCTATTCCAGCATTTAAGGAGCCTTTTGCAAGGGTCCTAATTGATTGCGTAAGACCGCTTCCTAAAACAAAAAGTGGGAATCAATATCTTTTGACTATAATGGATGTGTCCATTATGGATGTGGGCAGCACGGTAGCCTTGAGGATAGCACAATTGCTTCACAGCTCCATGGTCCCAGGTTTGATTCCGGCTTGGGTCACTGTCTGTGTGGAGTCTGCACATCCTCCCCGTGTGTGCGTGGGTTTCCTCCGGGTGCTCCGGTTTCCTCCCACAGTCCAAAGATGTGCGGGTTAGGTGGATTGGCCATGATAAATTGCCCTTAGTGTCCAAAATTGCCCTTAGTGTTGGGTGGGGTTACTGGGTTATGGGGATAGGGTGGAGGTGTTGACCTTGGGTAGGGTGCTCTTTCCAAGAGCCGGTGCAGACTCGATGGGCCGAATGGCCTCCTTCTGCACTATAAATTCTATCTATCTATGTCCACTAGGTTTCCAGAGGCCATTCCAGTACGTAATATTACAGCTAAAAAGATTGTGGATGAGTTACTTAAATTCTTTACTAGATATTGACTACCCACAGAAATACAATCTAATCAATGATCAAATTTTACCTCAAGGTTATTCAAAGAAGTTATGGATAGCTTTGGAATAAAACAGTTTAAATCAACTGTGTGCCATCCAGAATCGCAGGGAGCGTTAGAAAGGTGGCATCAGACATTAAAGACAATGTTGAGGGCTTATTGCCAAGATTATCCAGAGGATTGGGATAAAGGAATTCCATTCGTACTGTTTGCAATTAGGCATGCACCTAATGAGTCAACCAAATTCAGTCCCTTTGAACTGATTTTTGGTCATGAGGTAAAGGACCATTTAAAAGTTGCACAAAATGTGATGAAACGGGTAGTGGACAAGAAATCCAAAGTTCGTAGTTTTGCCAGTGGAGATAAAGTTTTCGTATTGTTACCAGTGGTAGGTGAACCTTTAAAAGCCAGGTTTTGTGGACCATATCAGATTGAAAGGAAATTAGGTGAGGTGAATTATGTGGTAAAAACACCAGATAGAAGGAAGACTCACCGAGTGTGTCATGTGAATATGCTTAAAAGGTACTTTGAAAGGGAAGGAGAGAAAAAGGAGGAGGTTTCAATGATTCTAACTCAAAGTGATGAACCAAACCCAGATGACTGTGAATCTGACATACCTCAAATTAAATTGGAAAACGAGGATGTTCTTAAAAATTGGAATAAATTGTTGAGTTACCTTCCAGAGGAAAAACGGACTGACCTGAAAGAGTTATTGATATCACATTTCAACGGTTAACTAACAAAGTTGTTTCAGGATTACCCAATTGTGCGGTATACATCAACGATCTGGTAATTTTCAGCCAGACATGGACAGAACATTTGAAACATCTGATGGAGTTATTCGATCGACCTCGGGAGGCGGGTTTGGTGATAAACCTAGCCAAAAGTGAATTTGGAAAGGCCCAAGGCACTCTCCTTGGCCATACAATCGGACAGGGTCAAATGGTCACATGGGATGTGAAACCACCAGTTATTGTGGAGTTTCCGATACCCTCAAGACGAAATAATGCGATTTCTTGGGATGAGTGGATTTGATCGAACATTTGTGAAAACGTTTTGTAGCGTGATTGCTCCACTGATGGAGTTGCTGAAGACACGTCGAAAATTTCAGTGGACAGCGGACTTTCAACAGGCATTTGACTGCCTGAAAGCTGTGATAACCAATGCTCCTGTGTTGGAGAATTGCAAGGGACTCTGTGATCAGATTGAACTAAAGTATCAGACTTTAAAGAGAAATGCCGAGGTGTACAGGAATGGATGGATCGTGCAGAGACCTTCTTGTTCAAAGAGACTGTAAATCGAGACTGATTTCAGTTGGAGGAAGAAGAACAAAAAAATATGGACTACATTATTATACCTGTTTGCGTGTTGTTTTTTGAAACGAAAAGGTATATTTACTGTGTGCATTTCTTAAAGGATAGTGAAAAGGTGAAAAATGAAATAATCTTTAAGTTGATGGTTTTTTTTTCTTGGGGGGAGGTGTCATGTGAGAGTACCTTTAATAAATGTAATTTTAAGAAATGGGTGTTTATCAGTGATGTCAGAGTGTGGTTGAAGCTGGGCTGTCTGTCAGCTTTTTTTAAACTTTCGTTTTAGGCTGTTTGCTGCAGGGTGTGTTTTAGTTTTGTTTTCAATGTTGGAGCTGAAGCCAGACAGAGCAGATGTACTGTTGATCTCTCTGCCATGAAAAGACTATCTCTTGATCATTTGGTGAATTCAGAATTATAGATGTTCTCAGTAGTGAATGTAAACCTAATGTGCTTCTGTTAAAAGGTGTTTCTTTTGTCTTCTGGATGTTGTTTGGGAAGTTATTAAGGATTACTTAGTGTTGTATTCTTTGGGAGTTGTATTTGAATTAATGGTTGCTAAGAGGTTCACTATGTTTTAAAAAGGTTAACTTGAGTTCCTAGAATAAACCTTCTTTTGCTTAAAAAATACTTTTCCATTTCTGCTGTACCACACCTGTAGAGTGGGCCTTGTGCTCCCCATACTACAATCTATTAAAAGTTGTGGGTCAGGGGAATTCCATGATACACTTTGGGGTTCTCTAAACCCTGGCCCATAACATTGGTAAGACCACATGGAATACTTTCAGTTCTGACTACCCTATTATAGGAAGCATATTATTAAACTAGAAAGTGTGCCGAAGAGATTTATGAGGATCCTACCAGGACTTGATGGTCTGAGTTATAAGGATAGGCTGGGACTTTTTTCCCTGGAGCAAAGGAGGCTTAGGGGTGAGCTTTTGGAGGTCTATAAAATAATGAGGAGCGTGGATAAGGTAGATAGTCGACATCTTTCCCAAAGGTAGAGGAGTCTAGATCTAGAGGGCGTAGGTTTAAGGGGAGAAATACCAAAGAGACCAGAGGGGAAATTTCTTCACAGAGGGTGGTGAGCATCTGGAACGGGCTGCCAGAGGCAGTGGTAGAGGCGGGTACGATTCTGCCTTTTAAAAAGCAGTTAGACAGTTACATGGGCAGGGTGGGTATCGAGTGATTATGGACCAAATGCGGGCAATTGGGACTAGCTTAGTGATAGAAACTGGTCGGCATGGACAAGTTGGGCCGATTGGCCTGTTTCCATGCTGTAAACATCTATGATGCTATGTTTCCATTGGTTGGAGATTCTAGAACTAGGGGACTTGGTCTAGAAATTAGGACCAGACCATTAAGGAAAGATGTAGGAAGCACTTCTACATGCAAAGGGTGTTAGAAAGTTTGGAACTCTCTTCCACAAATAGCAATTGATGCTAGATCAGTTAATTTTAAATCTGAGGTAAATAATTTTTTATTAAGCATAGGTATCAAGGGACATGGGCTAAAGGCAGGTGAATGGAGTTAGGCCACAGATCAGCCATGATCTCATTGAATGGTGGAGCAAATTGAGGGGCTGAATGGCCTACTGTTCCAATAGTAAGTAGAACAGGGAATCCTGGCAGTTTCATCATCTTTACTGCACACTCTCCACAAGGCTCAGATGTATTGAGACCAATGTACCACCAGGCTGAGATCAACAACCATGGAACAAACTTGGGATCTTGGATTTGTTTATTGTCCTGTGTACCGAGGTACCGTGAAAAGTATTTTTCCACGAGCAGCCCAAACAGACCATTTAGTACATGAAAAGAAAATGCATAATAGGGCAACACAAGGTACACAATGTAAATACATGGACACCAACATCGGGTGAAGCATACAGGAGTGTAGTATTGATCAGGTCAGTCCATAAGAGGGTCGTTTAGGAGTCTTCTGACTATATTTCATATTGGGCAGAGATTTTACTGATTGAAGATTTGGTGGATGAAAAAAATGATTTTCTTGCACTCTTTGACTTTTAGAACAAATTTGGACAGATCTGTCATTGTATTGGGTATCTGAGAATATGAAAATATCTTCAGTTACATGAATGGCAGAGGGCCTGGTTATCATTGACACATCCAGTATCCTAGTGCAATGAGGTGCTGGATGAAATACAACAACTTGCATGGAGCACTTTTAAGACGGGAAATGCTTCACATGAACATTATCAAACTAAATTTGACATTGGGCTACATAATGAGATATTAGGATATGTGACCAAACACCTGGATAAATAGATATGTGTTACATGTGCCTTAAAGGGGGAAGGGGAGTTAGAGAGGCATCTAAAACCTGGGGCCATGGCAGATGAAAGCACAGCAGGTGGAGGGATTAAAATTGGAGACGTACAAGAGGTCAGGATGCAATTTGATACAAATCATATTTCTCTTCGCAAATGATTCTTGCAAGCTATCAGTCTATTTATAATAAACATATTGTTTTACCATTAATGTGGAATAACTATCACAATGTGCTGTAATGTTCTGTGTTCTAATGATGAGAAACTGCTGGTTTTAACCCGACACTTAAAATATATAATGGGAATATATTGGCTAGTTTTGCAAATAGAAAATGATTTTAATATTTTTTTCATGTGTCCTTTGAACTAGTTACAGGTCTGATATTGTCTAGTATTAGGAGTATCGTTAAATTTTAAATAGGGCAAGAACAAGAATAGTTATGAATTTTACCTGAGCGAATGAGACCTTGCTCTTTGTGGCTGAAACATCATTGTTTTTCTAAAGCACTTTTTCTTGGGCCCTTTTATAGAGCATATATAACAATTTAAGATGTTGGATACAATACTTATCTGATGACAGATTGAACAATGCAGTCATGAGTGTGTTTTGATGTTGGGCCTGCCTACTCAATAAATGCATCCAGTGTGTGCTTGCTAAGTATTCTCACTGCGTTGTGCACACAGATGACAACATTTTAAAATGTTGAAAGTTGACAAATAAAAGTGTAGATATTGGAGTAGTAGTGCAGATGTTTTGAATTTATGGATTTGATTTGTTTCATGATGATCAGCTCAGATGATGGGTATTGTTTTAAATAGCATGAGTCTTTTGGATATTGCACCTAAATTACTATTGGTCCCACAGTGTAAATAACAGAATTCCACGTATTCTGGAAAAGATAACTATCTCCAGCAAATGTTTGGTATTTTAACCATTGAGCAATTCCCAGCAGAAAAAATGTAGGTTTTTGCTGATTGTATTGTGGTAAACTGGTTGTGCTCTGCTTGTCTATGTCTATGTTTGAACTATTATAGTTCCTGTGGTTACTAAATTGTCTGGGAACTTGATTCAAAAGCATTTGGCACAACAGCAGGACACTAGTAAAAAGGTTTTTTCTCTTCCAGTCTCCCAGGTAATTTGAGAGTCTCCTATGCTTAGCCTAATGGAGATTATTTATCTTCTGATTTGTCTGTTTAACTGCCCAATCAAATTCTCAGCATGGTGCAGATAACGTTGTATTTTTAAATGAATCATATAAAAATATATTAAAAATATATTTTATGCACTGCCTGAGAGACCGATTCAGTCATGACTTTCAAAGGGGAACTGAATAAGCAACAGAAGTGAAATGTGCGTGGAAAAGGCAGAGGAGGGTGATACTAACTGAATTGTTCTTGTAGAGGTCTGGCATAGACAGGATTAGCCAAATAGCCTCTTTTTTAAAAGAACCCAGGTCCTCTGCGCAGTAAGGCAGCAATGCTAACCACTTCACCACCGTGCCACCCCTCAAATAGTCTGTGCTATAATTCTGATTCATTCTGCTGATGTTCAGATGATTCCTCTGTATCTACCCTATCAAATTGCTTTAACATTTTATACATCTCAACTAGATTGCTCTGCCTGCTTCTAAAATCAAGTGGATATGCTGCAGCTTTAGGAACGTGGTCATAATTTAACCCTTTGATCACTGGAATAATTTTGGTGAATCTGTAGGCCTGCGACCCTCCGATCTCCCCTCCAATCTGGTCTCGCTCATTAATTGCTCCACTGGCAAGTCATGCTACAGTTCTATAGAACCTTGGTACGGCCGCACATGGAATATTGCACACAATTCTGGTCGCCACACTACTAGAACGATGTGGAGGCTTTGGAGAAGGGGCAGAGGAAGTTCACCAGGATGTTGCCTTGTCTGGAGGGTGTTGGCTATGTGGAGAGACTGAATAGACTCGGACTGTTTTCATTAGAAAGATGGAGATTGAGAGGTGACCTGATGGAGGTCTACAAGATTATGAGGCACATCGATAGAATGGATGGGCAGTCACTCTTTCCCAGGGTGGAGGTGTCAGCCACCAGGGGGCATAGGTTTAAGGTCTGTTGGGCAGAGTTTAGAGGAGATGTGCGGGGCAGATTTTTTTACGCAGAGGGTGCCTGGAAGGCGTTGCCTGGGGAAATCTCTTCAGCCAGAGAGTGGTGGGTCTGTGGAATTCATTGCCACAGAGGGCGGTGGAGGCCGGGACGTTGAGTGTCTTTAAGACAGAAGTTGATAAATTCTTGATTTCTCGAGGAATTAAGGGCTATGGAGAGAGAGCGGGTAAATGGAGTTGAAATCAGCCATGATTGAATGGTGGAGTGGACTCGATGGGCCGAATGGCCTTACTTCCGCTCCTAGGTCTTATGGTTGTGGAAGATGCTACATTAACAGCATTCAAAAGGCATCTTGACAAACACATGGATGGGTACAGAGGGATATGGCAGAAGGACGTGCTGAAGGTTTTGGCAAAGGTTGGTATCATGACCGGTACAGGCTTGGAGGGCCGAATGGCATGCCCCTGTGCTGTAATGTTCTTTGTTCTGTTGGGAACCGTACCATCCGCTGCTGAGGTGCTAAAGCTCTCCATCTCTCTACCACACTTCCTCCTTTACGATGTTCCCTTGGACACTTGCTTTAATATAATCTTATGTGGTCCAGTGTCAAATTCTGTTTGGTAATGTTCCTGTGAAGTGTCATGGGATGTTTTGTTATGTTGTGGCATTTTATAAACCTACGGTATTGTGTCATATCTCTCCAATAGCCAATATATGTTTCCTGAGGTGGCCAAAACTGAGTGCTCCAGATGGACCATGACTTACACTCTGTACAAGTGAAGCATCCCTTCCTTGCTTTTGAATTCCACCTCCTTTGAAATAAGCCATTAGCCTTTTTGATTACCTTTTGTACCTGTGCATTAGCTTTTAGTGATTTATCCACTGGGGTATCTGAACATTGTCATTCCACAGCTAGCCTGTCCTGATTAAGAAAATACTCTGACTTGTCTTTCTCAAATCCAAAGTGAATGAGTTCTCCATATTGTACTCCATCTGCTGTAGTTTGCCCACTCAGTCTGCTCTTGTGATTTCCTGTTCCCATCTATATAACTTGCTGTGTCGCTTAACTTGGTCATTTTCAAAGGTGGGAAGCGAGGCATTTACCACAGAATACCTTGCCTCTGACCTGTTCTTGGAGCTGTAGTATTAAATGGCTGCCTAGCTAAATTCATGATTAGTGGTGAACCCTCAGCTGGTGGTATATTATTTTTATTTTTTTATAAATTTAGAGTACCCAATTTATTTTTCCAATTAAGGGACAATTTAGCATGGCCAATCCACCTAGCCTGCACATCTTTGGGTTGTGGGGGCGAAACCCACGCAAACACGGGGCGAATGTGCAAACTCCACACGGACAGTGACCCAGAGCCGGGATCGAACCTGGGACCTCGGCGCCATGAGGCAGCAGGGCTAACCCACTGCGCCACCGTGCTGCCTGGTGGTGGTATATTTGGGGATATACCAGTAATGCTACTGAATCTCAAGGCGGTGTAGAAAAACCCTGTCTTGCTGGAGTTGATCATCAGTTCTCATTTATGTGGAATGAATGTTACTTGCCGCTTGTCATCGCAATTGCCTGCATTATGGTGATGTAGTACAAATCACTGAGTCCAAATTGTTGTGGAAACATGCACTTTTACATCCATGTTGTAATCTGGAGCTATGGATCGTGATGGTAGCGGGGCTCCAAATTTCTTTACATCACGTCCCTGACCAGGAATATCTCCCACACTTACCACCTGTGTCAGAAGGATTTGCAGGTGACAGTCAATCTGTTTGGTTGCATTATGAACGCATCTTCCTTTACACCAAGTCCTGAAGTGGGATGCAAACAGCTGGCAGGGTTTCTACCCGCCATACCAGAAGACTTCCCTCCTTTATTATGAAGAGTAATTAGTTCATTCCCATCTTTCCCCATTGTATTCATATTGATCTTGTGCTGTTGATAAATTGTTTCTGCCTCATATGTGTTTAATGTTTTAATTGAAACTAATTTTAAAAATACAACTGCAGAATACCGTGAATGCTGGAAATCTGAAATTAAAACAGAAAATGCTATACGTTCGCAGTGGTCTGATGGTATCTATGGAGATACAGTTAACAAACTATAAAAATCTATTTGTGGTTAGAATCTACTATTTTGAGATGCATTTGACATTGTAATATTAAATCTCAAAATCCAGCAAGCAGATAACTGCACAAACAATAGTTAGCCCTGTTGGGCTGTTCAACTTTGAGGAGATTATGGCAAACAATCTTAACCTGCAATTTTAAAAAATAGTATTTTGTAGGTTGACTAATATTCATGGTGTTCTTGGTTAGCACATGGGTAACTTTATCCTGCTGATATCTTAACTAGATAACTTTTAGTAGATTTGTATTTTACTCAATCTGTTTACCTCAGCATGTCTATACCACATTAAAAGTCATAGTGATGTAAAATTAAATGAAGATGCCTCTAGTGAATGTAACCACCTGAATATACTGTAAATAATGTATCATGTAACCACAACTATAACTTAATATTTCGAGTATGTTCCAGTATATTTAAGATAAACCCACTTTGAAGCATTGCCACGAATAAATGCTACTAAATCACGACTAGAAAAACTAACCTAGGTTATTTGCTCATTCTGGATCCCAATTTCTGATTAATTTTACAATTCAATAATTTTCTCAATTTGTTCTTGTAGGAAGCATGGGTTAATAAGGGACATGGGATATGTATTGGGAAGTCGTGTCTAACTGACCTAATTTGAGTTATTTGATCTAACAGAGGGTTGATGAAGGTAGCGAAATAGATGTATTATATGGAACATTCTAAAACCTATTCAATTGACCACTTATGGCATTGTAATGTTGGTTGTTTTGGAATCTGAATCCAAAGAGTTAGTGTATCCTGATTTGCCATATACCAAAATATCATCCATGTTCCGAGATAATATTGCTAAACTTACTATAAATAATCCTAGGATGGAAAATACTATGTATGAATATTATAGAAATCCTTTTGTTAAAACCACGCATATTCCATGATGTGTAATTCAAAGTAATTTAGTTATTAATGAGGTGTGTAAAGTTTTAGAACATTTTAATAATCATGCAATTAACCCCTTGTCCTACCTAGTTTTATATGTATTTGCTCTGTCACAATGATTATGCAAGTGTTTACAACCTTGAGGCCATTTAAAAATGCTAAGCTGTTGCTGTGATGGTTCAGTTGGTGAAGTCAGGCTGTAAAGGAACTCAACAGATTTTATTTCTGGTCAGGTTAATTTAAATTAGCCAATCTCTTTTTAAAATTTAGAGTACCATTACGTTTTTTCCAATTAAGGGCAAAATTGGCGTGGCTAATCCACCTATCGTGCACATCTTTGGGTTGTGGGGGCGAAACCCACGCAAACACAGAGAATGCGATCCCAGAGTCGGGATCGAACCTGGGACCTCGGCACCGTGAGGCAGCAGGGCTAACACTGCGCCGCCCCAAATTAGCCAATCTCAACCGGACCAGCAGTTACGGTGCTACAGTTGGTTTCTGTGGCTTGACTCGGATTGACTGTTCCGGTTTGATTTCTACTGGAGTAGCACGGTTGTTCAATGGTGCTGTTGGTAATTTGAACATGTTTGAGTTCAACTTGGTATTGATATAATGATAAATATTAGCAAATGTTCGAAAGGGAGGAAGGACAAAATATAATTTGAAAATTACTAGGCATCAGTCTACAGATTAACAGAAGGATTGACAAACAGCAATTCAGGAAAAATAAATAAGGCCAGATTTAAAAAAACATTAAGTGGATGAAGGGTGAGTTCACTGTCAGTATAAGAGGGCAATCTAATAAATAGTTCAGCAGTGAATATAGTGGGGTGGGGTGGAGCAGAAGGGGCCAATTGGCTTGCTTAGTAGGGGTCAGACTCTTGTGCTCATCACATGACCATGGCTTTTCAATTTCTGTATATCCTCTGCTGCATTGTCTTTCATGCTCAAGTTTCTTTTGCTTTTAAATCTTTACATTTTCAGCTTCCGTTCTGATCCCCGTCTCACCAGGCAACTTGTTCTTGGCTCCTGTTTGACATTTTTTCTGTGGCTGCAGACCTTGTCATTTCTTTTTGTTCTTTATGAAAATTTTCTGCTTTTGAATCTTTTTTAAGTTTGATTTAATGGAAACATGACCAGATAATCTTGGATTGTAGAACATACTTCTTCTGATGATGCCTGTGGAGCCAAATGTTCAGATCATTGAGGGGAGAATATATAAGACGCATGCATGTTTGGGTTGTTATGTAATCTTAGGCCAGTTCACATTGATGTGTTCCATTATGTTATGTTGACAGCCCCACCTACTGGTGCAGTATTTTTAGAATCTTGAGATCACTAATTATTATAATATATTGGATATATATAATGCCACCACTGGTGTGAGGGTCTAATTAAGGAGAATAATTTTACATGAGCTTATGCCCACATTTATAAGGAAAAATATAATATACATTTGTATAGTTTGTTTCACCACTTCACATCCAATTCTACTTATGAAGTCTAGTCAGTTATGTTATGAAAAAGTTGGTAAGAAGTGTCGGATGTAAGTTATTTAATGTATCAGTGATCTGTTTTTTGATTAGCCTTGAGCAATGTTGTGCTGTATAAGATGTCATTAAGATGACTGCAGTGGATGAAAGATGGTAGTTTTCTATAGCTTTGTAAATGCTACACGCAAGGTCATTGATGACCATAAGGATTGCTCTTTTCTTTGATCATTACATTCCCATTTCTCACCAGTCTGAACAACTGCTTTAAACTTTTATTGTCTAGTTTGTTTTATTGCCAGTTTGCTATCCATTCTGCTACTTGTTCCTTCACTCTCATTCTCCAATTTCTTATCGAAGGTTCTTTAAATGCCCTTGTATATTTTTCTATTCCATCATCTTTGTTTCTATCACTGACAAGTTAACTGGAATTGTTTCTTTTTTGACTATGGGATGCGTTTAACACATTTATAGATTTCAAATGTTTGCCGTTCTGTTTTGTAGATAATCAGTTCATGATATTTAACTAACAAAAAAGCCTGCATTTGTATAACCGCGACTGAGTAAGCAGCAATTAATGCAAAGTTTGCAGACCTATGGCTATTACTATAGGTTAGAAGTGAATATTTCCATTTGTGTTTGCAGGTTATTTAACCAACATGCTTCAATTTTAAGACACTAAGTTTATTTGACCCAAAATCAATTTAATTTGGACAAAATGCTCACAAACCAGAAACTTATTTAGAAGGGCTATGTGTACAAGTTGCACAAATTATTGTATTTTTTTGAAACTAGATTATACTAGTTTTGTTTTGAAGTAAAATATTATTGGGCCTTCTGTTTTAAGGAAGAAAACATTGGAGCCTTAAATAATGCTATATTGAGCAGCGATTGTTTGAGTTACAAATATGATCACTGTGGAGTTGTACCTAGTCGCTCCACTGGCTGTGCTTGTACATTGTGGTGGATAATCGCAGCAGTCTCTCCATTCTGCGCCTGTATTTAAAATAAATCTCGTGTTATCGTTTTGAAGTAGAGTCCTCCACGTATATACATATAATTTCACAGATTAAATTGCTACGACAGGCTGAAATAGTTGTCATTTTGACATCCCCGATACATTATAGTTTGGATCGGCTGTGTCGGTAGTTGATCCCAGCCCAGAGTACAATAACATTCTATCGTACTTTGGTAGGGTTTCCTTTCGATCTTTTATCGTTGCAAAAAAATGGACCCGTCGATTGTTCGGGCCACTTGACTGCGTTAGAAAAGGTTTTGGGGGCAGTGTAGTAAGCGAAAGCTATCCGGAGCGCGGACATATAGAAAAAACGAATTGTTTTAGCCCTGCGGTGTACATTACGTAGTGTAAAAATGTAATATTAATTTCTCTCGAGTCTTGCCCAGAAGAAATGCGGCAGCTCAATCCACGTGCTAATTCCACCCCAAATTAATTAAATAAAATCGCATTTAAAGAGATCATCGTGCAAAACATTCGTATCTGATAGCAGTAGGAAACATAAGATACTTGTCTATTTTCAGAAATGGGGAAGAACCATTTTGATTTATATTTACGTAGACAGAAATCTACAAATTAGGACATACCGCATTGAAATCCTGCTACACTCCCAGTAGATCATGTGATACCGCTGCTCTAGCCGTCCGATTTCTGAAAGGTAAATTGATGACTGCGTCCAATGAGAATCTTACTAGGGCTGATGTCCTTGAAATAATGAAAATCGTGCAGCAGTAACAACAGAAGATTATTTTGGGAAAATTAGGTTACACTTTAGCGCCGAATTGTGCAATTTATTATAAACCTGGCAGGTCGTTTTTGTTATTATTGATTTACTCGGCTAACATTTCAAACCTTTTCTTCGATGTCTCCCGCCATTACGTGGGTCCTTTCGATCCCAGTGATGTGTCCCGCCATTTTACAGCATTGCGCCGCCAGTCGGCTGCGAGATTGCAGCAACGAGAGAACTTGGAAGGCAGCCACAAGGTGTGTCCAGTTCAGCTCGTCATTGAGGGAAAACGCGCTCAGTTGCTCTCAGCATTTCCTCCAAAGTCCAGCCTCTTGTTAAAACGACCGTGACATTTCAAAGTGTACACGGGCCTGTAAATAGATAGCAACGTTTGTGTTTAATGAAGGTTCAAACCAGAAATAAATCAGATAGCAGCATTCACTGACATGTTTGTGAAAGTACGGCTTGCGGTTTTCACGGTCAGCGATGGTAAAACAGATTTTAACTAAGTGATCAATGTTGTCCCCTATTGGTTATGCTGCCTTGTGTTGCAACCATGCATTATAGCTGGAACTTTAAATAATATTTCACAACTTAATTGCAAAAGTATCGTTAATAAAGCACGCATCTGTCTTTCGGTTCTTCCATGGCGTTGCTCACCAGAAATGGGAATATCAATAGTATTTCTGGGTGAGCCAGGAAATAACTGACACGAAAGGAAGGGTGTGCTAAATGTAACACTTTATGTGGCAGTTTTGCTTTGGGGAGGAGGAGTCAAACTTCAAACATTTCTGGAATTTGGTGTCTGGTAAAATAACTACTGTTTACAAATTAAGGTGTTGTTTAGTACATATCTTGAACACTTAAAGCCATAACACCAAGCTACAGCTTCCATTTGTACCTTCTGGATTGTTTCATGATGGTTTTGCAAAACATTGTAACAATTAAGCTTTAATTTCCATATCACTAATTTCCTACACTATCAACCAGAAGTTGAATGCAAATGTGCAAAACAAGGCTACAATTTATACCGTGGGTGATTTATATACTAAATTTGGGACCTTTAAAACATCATAATTGGTCTTTTTAAGTTACAACATATTTACTGGGCACAGAGGTGTGAAAATGGGTACGTGGGTGAATTTTACAGAGGCTGGGGTGGGAGGATTATTTCTCAACTCTCAGTAGAAATGTTAGCCTTGAGCCCACTGACCTTAAAATCAGCTGCCCCACAGTAATAATATGGTGGGACAACCGTAACAGGTGAGAGTGAGACTTCTGCCCCTCCAGAACAGGAAACTCCACCCTTGAGATCTGACAGTTAATCTGATTGGCCAGCAGCCGAGTAGTCCCAGCAGTGCTAAAATGCAATAGTGGCTGCTGCTGGGACTACAAGGAATCCCAAGAAGGTAATCCATGGTTACAGGACTTCGAGGTAAATGTGGGTTTTTTGGTCAGGGAGGGATTGAGGACGGGACCAGAGGAGTGGGTTGGTATGGCCCGGGGGTGGGGGAGTGGGAGACAGGAGACATGGGACCCCTCTCCCCCTTCCCGCCTTTAACCACGGGTTGGGAAAGTAGCAGACCACTTTCCTCACCCATCCCCTATGAAAGTGGAGGCAGAATGAGGCCTGTAAGTGGCCTTTTATTGGTAATTTAAGCAATTCAGTAAATCTAAGGGTGGATGGGCTGGCTGATGCCTTATCAGCCCTCTGTAATATGGGGGAATAGCTCTAGGTGGGCGGGAAGGCAGTGGACTAGGCACATGTTTCATTTTAGGTGCTCTCCTCCGCCTTCAAATATTCCCAGGTGGGAGGGGAAGGCAAATTTTAACCATGGTAATTTTCATTTGAAATGGCAACCCCAATAACACAATTGAGTTTATTCAGTGACCAGCTGAACCTCACGGATCAGTTAAGTCCCAAGTCTGTTTTGACTTGGTAATTGATTGCACAGTATTTAGTACCATTCACAACTCCTCAGATACTGAAGCAGCCCATGTCCATATTCAGCAACACCTGGACAATATTCATGTTTGGCCTGATAAGTGGCAAGTAACATCCACCTTGCATGCATGCCAGGCAATGACTATCTCTGGCAAGAGAGAATTGAACCATTTCCCCATGGCATTCAATGGCTGAGAGATCTATATATATTTTTAATTAAAACATTTTTTAGACTACCCAATTCTTTTTTTCCCAATTAAGGGGCAATTTAGTGTGGCCAATCCACCTACCCTGCACATCTTTGGATTGTGGGGGTGAGACCCACGCAGACACGAGGAGAATGTGCAAACTCCACACAGACCGTGACCCAGGGCTTGAATCGTACCCGGGTCCTCGGCGCAGTGAGGCAACAATGCTAACTGTTGCATCAACGTGCCCTCCCTGGCTGGGAGGTGTTTATCATTAATCAGAAATTTTGACTAGACTAACCATGTAAATACTGCCCTACACAAGAGTAGGTCAGAGGCTTGAAATTCCATGGTGAGTAACAAACCTCCTGACTCCCTAAAAGCCAGTCCACTATCAACAAAGCACAAGTGAGGAATATGATGGAATATGCCTGGATGAGCGTGGCTCCAATATTCTCGAAGCTCAACACCATCTAGGACAAAACAGCCCACTTGATCAACACCATTCTACCACCTTAAGCATTCACGCCTTCCACCACCAACACATGGTGCTCTTTCGACAGCTCCTTCCAAACCTGTGACTTTTGCCACCTATAAGGGCAAGATGCATGGGAGCACTACATGCAAGTTCCCCTCCAAGCCCCACACCATCCAGAATTAGAACTCTGCAGTGGTTCAAGGTGAATTCCCACCACCTTCTCAAGGGCAATTGAGGATGAGCAACAAATGCTGGCCTTGCATGTGAAGTTCAGATTTCATGAAAGAATGAAAAAAAATCCTCAGCCAATGGGGAGCAGTTGGGTTATCATCTTCTGGGTTTGGATGGTGAAATTTGCTTACCTTTTTGTTGCCAGTATAATGACTCCTGCTGGAATGACTCCTACATATAGCTGTTTTTAGTTTATTGATATGTGGCATTTCCCTGGACTCCAAACATGTGGATCTAGTGCAAACAATCTCAATTGTAAAATTAAGTTGCCAGATACTGCAAGTCTAGCAAATTTACTTTGGGTAGTCACTGGCTATATAAGACACATTTCGAGAACCAGTGGCCCTAGCAGACCAGTGTCAAAATAGTCTATGTGTTATCAGGGGAGAATAGAATCAAGCTCTCCTGCGGTATGAATGAAGCATCAGAGAGCAATCAGCACCCAAAGAAAGAAAGACTTGCACTTTTTACAACCACAGGACATGTCAAAGCACTTAGTACCTAGTTGACTGAATAGTCCCTGTTGCAATATAGGAATAATGGCAGCCAGTTTGTGTACATCAAGTCCTACAATCAACAAGGACCAGATAATCTAGTTTAATGGCGTTAGTTGTGAGATACGTGTTGGATCAGGACACCGGGAACAACTTCCCCACTGTTTTATCACTTTAGAAGACATGTTGGATTTGGTTTAAGACTCATCTAAAAGGTGGTACAGAAGGATGCTCCTTCTGTACTCTTCTTGAGCATCAGTCTTAATTTTGTGCCCAAGCCTAACCCAAATCTTTCTCCCACAAGTGAATGTGCTATGACTGACCCATGGCTGACATGTGCAAGAAATATGAAAATTGAAAGCCTCCAGGGAAAGAAAGGAGACGATTGACTACAGTTTACAAATGACTAGATATAGAGATATGATGGACAATTATAATTTATGATGTAGTAATGTAGGTTATGAGGTTTTCTGTATTTTGATCACTTTGTTTAGAGATTATGTTTATTTATAGCATTAATTCAGTAAATGGCAAGTTTGTTCCTTTCTATCAATGCTTTTTTAGTATCATTTTTAAAAAAGTAATATTTTGACCAAAATTAGTTTAAAAAAAAAAAACCTAGAACAGAAGAATTAATTAAACTGATGAATAGATTCTGTATTGCACTTCAGTGAATGTTGGATATCATATCTGGCCATTGCTTGTATGCTCGGTGATCAATTTTCTGCCTCAAGCCTAACTTTGTCCGCAGAAGAATCCATACATAGATTAATTTAATTAAACAAGGGTTTGCATCAACTTAATGTAAATTCAACATTTTATAGTGGCGCAGTAGGAAATGGTAGATGTTCCTTTATGCAACGATATTACATATCAGTATAAAAGTCCAGATTCTGGTGGTCAGGCACATTATTTTGCTGTGTATTCAAGAACTGGGTGTTAAGAACAGCTTTAACCATCCCATCTCCCCACACACTCTCGAACTACAAAAATGATGCTCACTCTATGATATTAGATAAACTTTATTGAAGACTCTTCAGGTGCTAGTTGCGCAATGTATTTCCATTAGAAATTTTGGCAATATAGAATGCACTGTAAAACTGCAAACACATTTCTTTCTACTGTAGAAAACAAAATGATAAAAATGATACAATATGAATTTGCAGATTATTTTACAAACCTTCAATTGTATCGTGCTGACAGGTTTATACTGTGCATGTTATATATGGTTGTATCCTTGAACAGTTAAATGCAACTTATTTACATTTAAGATAGTTATGCTAATTCTTTTTCTTTTCTTTTACTTTCAGATATGGCCGTGTGGAAAGTGTCAAAATTCTTCCCAAAAGGGGCTCAGAAGGTGGAGTGGCAGCCTTTGTGGACTTTGTGGACATCAAAAGTGCGCAGAAAGCGCACAATTCTGTCAACAAAATGGGAGACCGGGATCTGCGAACGGATTACAATGAGCCTGGCACTATTCCCAGTGCTGCTCGGGGATTAGATGATACCGTTCCTATAGGAACACGTACTAGAGAGGTTTCAGGGTTCAGGGGAGGTGGTGGGGGGCCAACATATGGACCACCACCATCACTACATGGACGGGAAGGACGTTATGAACGGAGACTTGATGGGTAAGTTCCAAGGTTTCTCTAGGCAGGGTTTTGATAAATAGTGTGGTGAGAAGCAGCAACTCATGTATAGGTTCCCCAGATGGATTTATTGAGGAAATCTGTACATTCGTGCCGTTGTTGGATATGGAAGAGAATTGAAACCAGTAGCAGTTCTGGCCTATTCGCAGTGGATCTATCCTGCAGCTGGCTGGATGACTACTCCTGGGATAAGTTTGGTTAGTTTGATGGAAGGTTTCTGTCAGTTAATATGGAGTTAACCCTCGTAATAAGCTTCCTTTTTCTCCCTGGATTGCAAGCAGTTCCCTCTGGATGTATCCCTTCGATCGAGTGGCTATAATATTACAGTCTGGTACAACTAACCCGAGGAATATTATGGGATTTCCAGACCTACATTTTGAGGCAATACTGAAGTACATTGAAGACCTTCTGCAGTATTATATTTGGCTTTGGTTTAAACATAAAGTATTGATGCACATTCTTTGGATATGAAATACGTCTATGAAGTATTCTTGTGATCTACTATTTCCCGGAAGGATATTACAGCCAATGATTTTCAACAGGAATACATGCAAGGAAATCTGAAGAATGAGGACGTAACAGATACAGTTGTCATGGGTCTACAAATCTTTACTATTTATTTTGATTCTCCCTGATTGGATCTTATGGATATTTATGGGCTAAAGATAAAATATTAGAAACTTTTAAAACATTTGGAATGCCATTTTACCCGTATAATGGAACAGAGGTCATTATCTCTTCAACATTGGATTCTCTGCACCTTTAAGTAGTTGTATGGCAGAATGGATTACCTGGTTTGTGTTTGACACACTTCTTGATTCTACCTTGTATCAATGGACTATCAAACAAGGGAAAACTTAGTGGATACGTCACATTTTAATTTCCAGATCAAATGTGAAAAGATTTCATAAGAATTGAATGGCTACTGACTGCTAGAAAATGGAGAATAAATGCCTTCTACTAGAAGAAAACACTGTGCCCTGGGAATAACGGGTATAGTTGCTTAATATCGACTCGAATTGGGATACATCAATCTACTGACACGCATCAAATTGAATGCACTTCGCCATCTCAGAAAGGTCTTGGGGTTTGGGAGTTACTTTTTAACTTTGGGAGCTATCTGTTTTCAGGCGAATGCACTTAACACTGGCAATGGAAGTTTATCTTTCTTGGGCGTTCAATTTTCTTGATACAATCCCCAAATCAATGCGGCACTAGCACTATCCGAAGTTGGATTACCCCTTTAAGAGGGGACCAAATTGGGAATATTTGTACACTTTTCTCTCCCTAGATTTAATTGGGATTTAGGCCGTGTTTACTGCAGTCTAAAAAGGTTGGTATGTCCTGCCATGTATATCTTAGCCCCTCTCCTAACCCAGTCAACCCTTCCTTTCCACTAACTCCAGTAGTCATTAGCGCTGCTAGAAATTCAAATTCACTTTAGCCAATAGAATCTCACTTACTTACAGCTCTATTAGCTCCTCTGCCTGTCTCTGTGTCTTTCATGAATTAGGAGTTTGTATTTTTTTGTATGTTAGCTGATGGCAATAACGCTTTGGAATCAGCTTGCTTCTTCTGAATGCTGAAAGGTCAGTGTAAAATGATTCCACAGAATGTTGTAAGCTCAGTTCTGTAACTGTAGCTTATAAAATTTAGTCAAGTTGACACTATGTGTAGTTTAGTGCTTTGCTGCTCAGTGTTCCCTGAATCTGTAGAATGTTTAAAAAAAAAAAAAAATGTTTTAACAGCTTATGTAAGAGATATGTAGCGAGGATAGGGTCAAAAATGGCCAGAAAATGAAGTAATTTAAGAACACTGTGTAGAATAATGTAAAATTCAGAAATTAAAATGACCACATTTCTTTACATAGGTAGCACATAGACTAATTAACTTGCTAAATATTTTGCCTATGTTGAATCAGACTATCTTTTAACAATCTTTTGTCACTCCTTAATACATGATAATTAGGAAATACGATTAGCTAAATAAAATTAAACAAGTATCACTGCATTTGATAGTGAGGAAGTAAATGCTTAACTGTATAGGATAAACATTGGAAGAAAGCAGTTGATTTAAAAAAAACTTTTCTTGAACAAATATATGAAGAGTGAATCAGGCTAGCTTTTGTTGTCTTTTGGACTTCATAAGTCCGTGGCAAGCAACCAACAATGTTATTTTTGGTACAACTTTCAATGTTCTGCATTGAGGACTTCACTTGGAAATTTGGGCATAGAGGTTCACATTTCAGCAAGTGCAGTCTGATCCTGTTAAAGTGACTACAGAGGTTTATCCAATTTGAATATTATAAAATTGAAGCACCATCATCTAGTATCGATAATCAGCACAACTGCTGCTGCTGAATTCCTGCTTTCTTCCAAACAAGAGTTTTCCAGTTAAACACTGGCTACAAGATGTTTTTTTATCTTTGTAGTTTGAGATTTGATTGTCAGAGCCCCTATGGATTGATTTGGTATATGGCACAATGTAAGGACTTCCTGTACAGTTTTTAAATGATCAACTGTGTAATTTAAAATAATTGATAGAGCAGAAGGAACAGACAGTGGGAGTATTCATGTACAAATACCAAAAACTTAAAGTATAATACATATATTATTGTCTGTAAGCACCTGGGAATTGGAAACACAAACTCCTACAGATGATTAATTAAAAAAGTTAAAAAGAAACCTGATCCAACTATTTGGATAGATATTGAATACATCGCTATTGCTAATTTCTCTATTGTTTCTCTTGCTCTTTAGTTAAAATCCAAATGCTTATTTTCCCAGAGCTTAGAAGGGGCAATTTGGGGAACTTTTTGCTATCTTGCTGATGCTTGACAGATTCTTATTTTTTCCTCCTCCTCCCCACCCCAAACACAACACAGGGCTTCTGATAACAGGGAGCGTACTTATGATCACAGTGCCTATGGACACCACGATCGTACAGCAGCAGGGTTTGATCGCCCCAGACATTATGAACAGGATTACTATAGAGATCCTCGAGATCGAACTATACAACATGGAGTTTATTATGGGTCAAGAAGTCGAAGTCCAACTCGATTTGAAGCTCATGATCCACGTTATGAACAAAGAGGGAGGGAACAGTTTGCAATATCAAGTGTAGTGCACCGAGACCTCTACAGGGAAGATATTACGCGGGAAGTAAGAGGGAGACGACAGGAAAAAAATTATCAGCACAGCAGGAGTCGATCCCCACATTCCTCACGGTCGGGAAACCAGTCCCCACAGCGATCTAGTCAAGCATCAAGGTCACGGCGTTCTCCCAGTGGCAGTGGGTCCCGGAGTAGGTCATCAAGCAGTGATTCAGTCAGCAGCAGCAGTAGTACCAGCAGTGACAGGTAGGTGGAGAGGAGCATATCCCAATAGTTCCCACAATATGACATCAGAGCAAAGGGAATCATGTGGATATTGTTTTTACCAGTCATCGGAAGAGGTGAACTGTACAAGTCAGTAAATCAACACTGATTGTTATTGCCTGTTCTTTATACTGCTAAATTCTTGTTTTAATCTTTTTTTCCTGAGAAATTCTGAAAATTGTGTAATTAAATAATGGGAAAAAAATAGCATAAAAGCCTGCCTTAGCAAAACTTGCAATGTACCTGTGTGATACAAAAGTAATGAATGCGTTCCCACTGGGATTTCAATAAATTGTAGTACTGAAGAACATTTTCATGCACTTACAACTGAACTGTGGAAAGCATTTAGCAGTTCAGTTGCCCTTTGGAAAATTAGTTGCACCTGGAGGATAATTTTATACACACTAGAATGAATTACTGGTGAAGAGCCATTTGAGGTGGAAAGATAATTACAAAGCTCCCCACCCCTCCTCCCATGAGTTTGGTACCAATAAGTTTGGCAACACTTGATTACCACAGATGAATGATGTTCCATTCAGGGTGAGCACTCCACTAAGGTAGTGCATCTGTTTAGAAAAATAGCTTAGCATTATTTAATTTATATATGTTAATGCACCCATTTACTTTTGGACTGAAGGTAATATGTGACATTCCATGTCTTGTGCTTATAACATCATGAAACGCCTTACTTAATCTACTGCAGGATATACAGATAGTGGCAAGAGAGCAACATTGCATTTTCATACAAAATGTATAAGCTATGAAGCCATTTTCACCAGCACCACTTTGTCATCACTACATACATGACAGCAATTTGTTGATTCACAATGAGAAAGAAACTACACAGAAGTAGCCTGTTTTGGGGAGGCACTAGGAGCTGTGACGATTGGAAAATGTTAGGAAAATTGGATTCTAAATATAGTGGGAAATTTTAAAGGGTTAAAAGCCCGAGGTTAGAATGTGTTTGTTTAAAAATAATTCTGTTCTGGAGGCTGGGTGCTTTTAGCAGTAGGTAGATGAAATTGACACAGGAATGTGTTTTTCAGTCTGGGCTAATGCATTGTGGTTTGCCTGGGGAAGTCCCAGGGGAGGCAATGTGCTTTGCCGCCTGCAGAGATGTTATTTTTCAGCTTGGGGAGATAAAATCTTTGCTGGGTGGAGCCAAGGAAGTAAGAGAGACATTTTGAAAGCATTAGAGCGGCAGTTGGTGGTGAAACTTTGGACTTCTGATCTGCCTGATGCTAAGTCCACGATTCTCCCACAGTAAAATAGATTGAGAACTGTATGTTTATTTTCTTGTTTAATGTGAAATGGAGTAGTAATGTTTAAAGTTTAAGTTGTAAGCTGTTCTTTTTGGGTGTGAAGTTAAAAAGTTTGATATTGTAGTTATAAAGTTTTGTTTTAAAAATAACCAAGCCCTATTTCTTCATTTAATCACTCCTGGAACGAATCATTCTTTCCGCAGTCTTTCAAATAAACTTAAAATATTGAGGATTGCGGTCCAGTATCCTAACAATTGTTGGGGTCTGGTCTGGGATCGTAATAACATTGGGGGCTTGTCCGGGATCAGGATCGGATTCTTAAGTATAATTCCTTGTTTGACTTGGGATTATTGAAGTTAAAGACTGTGTGTGAGGAATGATTGCAGTCTTTCAGGTTTTGAAATTTAAATAGGGAGTGGCAGGAGATAGCTCTTTCAGTTGCCAATGTTTTCCTGGGTATGGAAGCGATTATTCGGGATGGTTTACAAAAGGAGACAAAGCTTTTGGGTTTGGTGGAGAAGCTGCAGTTAACCTTATCAAAAGAGGTGAGAAAGGTAGAGATAATACAAGCCGTAGCTCAATATTTAAATTTGCCGGAGACGCAGCCTGAATTATTAGAATTAGCTAGAATTAAAGAAGTGAAGAAATTGGAAATGGAAGCAAAGGAAACCGAGAAATTGTCAATGGCAGAAGAAAAGGAGAGATTGGTAATGGCAGAAGCCAAAGAAGAGGAGAGATTGGCAATGGCAGAAAAAAAAGAAAACTTTAATTGTAATAAAGTTGGACATGTGAAGTCAGTGTTGGTGGCTTAAGAAAAGTACTGGGAAGACAGCCTCAGTAAAAACAGGATAGCCGGTGTGATTTATTACAGTGGGGGAAAAACCATTGTCCCAGTAGAAGAAGTGCAATAGAGTGTAGAGCCGGTTCAGAGGTTGGTGGATAAGCAGGCACCAGAGGGTTTTAAGGATTATTAAAGCTTTATTCCTGTGTAAAAGATGGAGTAGGAAAGAAGATTAAAATCTTGAGGGATACAGGAGCGTCAGTCTTTAATGGTGAGAGGTAAGGAGATAAGTAGTTTGGAAGGAGTATTGCCTGAAAAGATGGTAAAATGTTCAATTAGTGGTGAGAGTGTGTGCCACAATGTGAGGTAAGGGGTAAAGTTAGAGAGTCTGGTGAAAGTGGTGAAATGGCAGTAGGAGTAATAGAAAAATGACCTTTTTCAGGAGTACAATTTATCCTCGGTAATGATATAGCTGGATCGCAGGTGGGAGTGCACCTACTGTGGTTGAAAAGCCAGTGGAAAGTCAAAACAACCAAGATGTTGCAGAAAGTATACCCGGGAGTGTTTCCTGATTGTGCGGTAACCAGATCACAAAGCCACAGGTTGAGACAGGGTGAAGAGAACTTGAGGAGTACCGCTAGGGAGGCTGCGATTCAGTTGTCAGAAACCATGCTTGATCAGAAAGTTAGGAAAGAACAAGGGCAGGTGGTGGAAGAAGCGGATATCTAGTTCAAGCAAGGTGGTTGAATTGCAACAGAAAGATTCAGAGATAAAGCAGTTATATCAGAAAGTACATACGGAAATGGAATCTGAGTGTATACCAGAGTGTTATTACATTAGAAGTAATATATTAATGAGAAAATGGAGACCGTACATATTCAAGCAGATGAGACTTGAGCAGAAGTTCATCAAGCGGTATTACCGGTGGGTTATAGAAAGGAGATTTTGCAGGTAGTGCATGAGGTTCTAGTAGGGGGTCATGTAGGAGTAAGGAAAACTCGAGCAAAATTCCAAAAATATTTTTATTGGTCTGGACTGCATAAGGCTGTAGTTGAATTTTGCTGTACATGTCACAAAGTCAGGTAATAGGAAACCTCAAGCAGTAATCAAACCAGCATGTTTCATACCCATTCTAACATTTGAGGAACCTTTGACTAGAATCCTAATTGATTGTGTGGGACCACTGCCTAAAACCAAAAGTGGGAATCCGTGTCTGTTAACCATAACGGATGTGCATGGGCGTGGCATGGTAGCACATTGGTTAGCACTGTTGCTTCACAGCTCCAGGTCCCAGGTTCGATTCCCAGCTTATCACTGTCTGCGGAGTCTGCAAGTTTTCCCTGTGTCTGCATGGGTTTCCTCTGGGCGCTTTGGTTTCCTCCCATAAGTCCCGAAAGACGCACCGGTAATTTGGACATTCTGAATTCTCCCTCTGTGTATCCAAACAGACGCTGGAATGTGGTGACTAGGGCTTTTCAAATTAACTTCATTGCAGTGTTAATGTAAGCCTACTTGTGACAATAAAGATTATTATTGTTATTACTAGTTTTCCGGTGGCAATTCCATCAAGAAACATTATATCTATGACGGTTGAAGAGGAGTTAGCCATTTTCTTTTTAGTAGATATAGGGCTGAATTCTCTGCCCCGCTGTGCCACATTTCTGCCCCGACCTGCCGGCGGGATTCTCTGTTACGCCGGCCGGTCAATGGAGTTTCCCATTGTGGGGCAGCCAACCCCCAGTCGCCAGCAAAACGGAGAATCCCGCCCATGGACTACCAAAAGAAATTCAATCAGATCAAGGATCCAATTTTATGTCTTAAGTTGCTCAAGGTAGTTATGGATAGGAATAAAGCAATTAACTCAAATGGCATATCATCTGGAATCAAAAGGAGCATTATAAAGATGGCATCAAACTCTTAAGACCATGTTGAGGGTACATAGTCAGGATTATCTAGAAGATTGGGATAAAGGAATTCCATTTATACTATATGTAATTAGGGATGCACCTAATGAATTGACTAAATTCGGTCCATTCATATTGATTTTTGGTCATGAGGTGAGAAGATCACTTAAATTGATCAAAGAGAAATTGGTGAGTCAGCAGTCGGAGACTACATTGTTGGGATTTGCGGCAAACTTTAGGGAGAGGTTAACTAGGGCTGGTTAGTTGGCTAGGAAACATTTCTAATTGTCACAACAGATAATGAAAAAAAAGAGACAGATAAGAAATCAAAAATTTGTAGTTTTATTGGTGCGGAGAAAGTACCAGTATTGTTACCAATGGTAGGTGAACCATTAAAAGTAAGATTTAGTGGGCATTATCAAATTGAAAGGAAATTGAGTGAGTTGAATTATTTGATAAGAACACCAGACAGAAGGAAAACTCAGTGTGATTTTTTTTTAGTCATGAGGCAGGACGGCATGGAGGCACAGTGGTAAGCACTGCTGCCTCACAGCGCCAGGGACCCAGGTTCAATTCCGGCATTGGGTCACTCTGTGGAGGTCGTACATTCTCCCCATGTCTGTGTGGGTTTCCTCCGGATGCCCCGGTTTCCTCCCACAGTCCAAAGATGCGGGTTAGGTGAATTGACCATGATAATTTGCTCTTAGTGTTCAGGGATGTGCAAGTTAAGTTATGGGATGGACGAGGGAGTAGGCATGGATAGAGAGCTCATTCGATGGTCGGTGCAGACTCGATAGGCCGAATGACCTCCTGCACCGGAAGGATTCTATGAGTGTTTCATGTTAATATGCTCAAAAGGTATTTTGATAGAGAAGGAAAGAAGGATGAAGTGTTAGTCATTGTAACTCAGGGAGAAGAGATAAATCCAGACAATTTTGAAGTTGATATTCCTCAAATTAAATTGAATAATGAAGTATTTAAAAATTGGGATAAATTGAGTTCACTGTGGAGGAAAATTAAAATGACCTAAAAGAGTTATTACAGTCACATAGAGCTATATGTGGGAAGAAATTAGGAAGTACGAAAGTAATTATGCATGATGTAGATGTAGGAAATGCTATTCCCATAAACAACATCCATACAGGCTCAATCCACTAAAGTTAGCACAGGTGCAAACAGAGATGGCTGATTTATGTAAAAGCCAGACAGAACTTCTCGACAGAGTTAATGAAGAAATGAAGGCTTGTCAGCAGCTGGCATTGGAGCCTCATCAAGCCGGAGGTATCAGTGTTGGTCATACAGAAGAGAAAGCTAGCTTGGAAAGGCAGATTTGGGAAAAGAATTGAGATCCAGCAGCAAATTGCACAGGAACTCCAACATACCAGCAGTCGCCTGCATGAACTAGATGAGGAGCAACAATAAATTCAACAAGAGAGGGAATTAATCACAAGACAACAGGTTGCAATGAAAGAAGATGCAGGAACTGTGGAGCTCCAAGAGCAGTCAAATTCCTATCATGGTAGTGACATGGGGTGATGATTCTAGAATCTGGTCAGGAGGGACAGATGAAGGACTGGAACTGTCACCGTTTCACAGAGAGTATCTTCGGTGGTGGAATACTGAATCCGGAGGCTCAAGAGCTGCTACAAATATAGCCAGAATATTCAGCAAACTTTCAGCATACAATGACTGTTGTCTTGCTCTGTCTGAATGCACCAGCTGTTTCCAATTATTTTTGGCTATCCTCAACAGACCCCAAAGGAAGAAGAATACAAAACAGTTGATAAATGTGAAGAATTGATGATGAATGCTGCAGTGTTGACAACAATCTGTCTTACTATCAAGTGAGGTATTCTGCTGACAGGACCAGGCAACTACATATAACTGAATTATTGATCAAGCTTTTGTTTTGTAACAATATGGACGCAATCTTGGAGGCTGCCCGTGTCTTTGGAAATCTCTCGCTCGAAGAAGTGTATAAATTTATGATCATGACAATAACATGTGACAAGATTAAAATGAATTATATTCATGTTGGTATTTGCCAGTTTAAAAATGTGAAATTATATAGCACAGAGAGTACAAGTTGTATATCATCTTTATGCCTACCATTAAAGGGGTTTTAGAAAAATGAAGCCATCTGTTTAAATTGCTGGTTCATTTTTTTAAGGGGGAGGTGTGATAAGACCATAAGACATAAGAGCAGAATAAGGCCACTCGGCCCATCGAGCCTGCTCCGCCATTCAATCATGGCTGATATTTTCTCATCCCCATTCTCCTGTCTTTTCTCCATAACCCATATCCCCATATTAATCAAGAGATTTACCTGATATTTGGAAAATATTAGGAAAATTGGATTATAAATGTAGTGGGCAATTTAAGAATTAAAAGCCTGGGATTAGAATGTGTTTGTTGAAAAATAATTCTGTTCTGCAGGTCCTGAATGGTTTTATCAGCCAGCAGATGAAATTGACAGAAGAATGTGTTTTTGGTTTGGGCTAATGCATAGTGGTTTGCCTGGGGATGTTCCCGGGGAGTTGATGTGCATGGCAGCCTGCTGAGATAGGTTTTTCATCTTGGGGAGATGAAAGTCATTGCTGGGTGAAGCCAAGGAAGGCAGAGAGACATTTTGAAAGCATTCGAGGCAGTTGGTGGTGAAACTTTAGACAGAGGAGTTGCCTTCTGATCTGCCTCATGCTGAGTCCACAATTCTCCCACAGTAATATAGATTGAGATCTCTATTGAGATCACTATGTTTCTTTTCTTGTTGTTTAATGTGAAATTGAGTAGTAGTGTTTAAGGTGTAAATTGTAAGCTGTTCTTTTCGGGTGTGAAGTTAAAAAGTTTAATATTATAGTCATGATAAAGTTTTGTTTTAAAAATAACCAAGCCCTATTTTGTTATGTAATCACTCCTGGAGCAAATCATTCTTCCCGCAGTCTTTCAAATAAACTTAAAATATTGGGGTTGCGGCCCAGTATCCTAGCTACAGTTGCAGTCTGGTCTGGGATGGTAATAGAGCACAACGTGATAATAAAGATATGAAATGAAATGAAAATCGCTTATTGTCACAAGTAGGCTTCAAATGAAGTTACTGTGAAAAGCCCCTCGTCGCCACATTCTGGCGCCTGTTCGGGGAGGCTGGTACGGGAATTGAACTGTGCTGCTGGCCTGCCTTGGTCTGCTTTCAAAACCAGCGATTTAGCCCTGTGCTAGACCAGCCCCCCTTTTTAAATTTAATTTTTAATGTTTTAAATAAAATTTTCTATGAAAAAGTACAGTTTTTAAAATACTTGCGTTTTCCATGTCATTTAAATATTTTTATTTGTAATATTGTATATCATTCATTGTGTGTAATATTGAAATAACCTTGTAACGTAAAAGAAAATGAGTTAAAAATGGTTTTGCACAGCATAGATTTGTAGAACAAGCAAGCCTCAACCTAATATTTCCAGTGATAAGTATATTATATCGCTATAACTACAGAATTATATAGCGTTTACAGCATAGAAAGAGACCATGTGGCCCAACAGGTCTATGCTGACGCTTATGCTCCACATGATCCTCCTTCCAGTCTACTTTATCTAACTCCCATCAGCATATCCTTCTTTTCTCCTTCTTTGTGTAATTATCTAAGTTCCCCTTAATTGCATGCACACTAGTTGCCTCAAATATATATTGCCTGATTTTTGTGTTTGTTTATTAGTGGTTATTTTTGTGTCCTCCTGTTTTAGACCCCCCCCCCCCCCAAAAAAAAGTGGAAACATCATCTCTTTAGCTACCCTGATAAACCAGTTAATAGTTTTTAAGGCCTCTGCTAGGTTATCTCTCAGCCTTTTCTGGAGAATAGAGCTCAAATCTGCAACCTCTCATTTATCTACCAAATGCTGAAACTTTTCTGGAATCTTTCTAATATCTCTGTATCCTTTTTGTAATAATGGAGCCTAGAACCCTGCATGGTACTCTACTGAAGATGTTTTATCAGTTTAACCTACCCTTTTTGCTTTTAAATTTTATTCTTCCAGAAATGAACCTCCATGCTTTGTTTGCAGAGCATACATATTTTGTCAGAGACCTCTTGCATGTTTAAGAAGCATCCTTTTCGCCATTTGACACTGTCTTTCAAAGTGTTCTTAAGAAATGTAGCTGTATGATATATGATCTGATTAAGTAACCTGTGTTTAAGTGCTTTATGTAAGCCAGTAACTGGGTTCATGCGTTATGTGCAAATACACAATTTCTGTGCTCTGAATTCATGGGAATTTTAGGATCGTCTTAAAATCAATTTGTCATTCCTTTTATGGATCTAAAAATAGATACAGAAAATGGTCAATTCCCGTGAGATGTGAAATTGAAAAATGTTATGCAAATATTGAACTTTTTAGTGCATGCTTCTAACTGATCTTCAGATTTTGAAGAGTAAGTTATTATTTTTAAAAATAATTTAGAGTGCCCAATTCATTTTTTACAATTAAGGGGCAATTTAGCGTGGCCAATCCACCTACCCTGCACATCTTTGGGTTGTGGAGGCGAAACCCACGCAAAGACGGGGAGAACGTGCAAACACCAAAAGGACAGTGACCCAGAGCCGAGATCTAACCTGGCACCTCGGTGCCGTATGGCAGCAGCGCTGACCATAAGACATAGGAGTGGAAGTAAGGCCATTCGGCCCATCGAGTCCACTCCACCATTCAATCATGGCTGATTTCAACTCCATTTACCCGCTCTCTCTCCATAGCCCTTAATTCCTCGAGAAATCACAAATTTATCAACTTCTGTCTTAAAGACACTCAACGTCCCGGCCTCCACCGCCCTCTGTGGCAATGAATTCCACAGACCCACCACTCTCTGGCTGAAGAAATTTCTCCTCCTCTCTATTCTAAAGTGACTCCCTTTTATTCTAAGGCTGTGCCCCCGGGTCCTAGCCTCCCCTGCTAATGGAAACAACTTCCCTACATCCACCCTATCTAAGCCATTCATTATCTTGTAAGTTTCTATTAGATCTCCCCTCAACCTCCTAAACTCCAATGAATATAATCCCAGGATCCTGAGACGTTCATCGTATGTTAGGCCTACCATTCCTGGGATCATCCGTGTGAATCTCCGCTGGACCCGCTCCAGTGCCAGTATGTCCTTCCTGAGGTGTGGGGCCCTAAATTGCTCACAGTATTCTAAATGGGGCCTAACTAATGCTTTATAAAGCTTCAGAAGTACATCCCTGCTTTTATATTCCAAGCCTCTTGAGATGAATGACAACATTGCATTTGCTTTCTTAATTA
Organism: Scyliorhinus torazame; assembly: GCF_047496885.1. Taxonomy (NCBI): domain Eukaryota; kingdom Metazoa; phylum Chordata; class Chondrichthyes; order Carcharhiniformes; family Scyliorhinidae; genus Scyliorhinus; species Scyliorhinus torazame. Next base: position 38,315,459 of record NC_092722.1, read on the forward strand.
CGGACTCAACCTGCAAGCTTACCTTTAGAGAATCCTGGACTAGGACTCCCAAGTCCCTTTGCACTTCAGCATTATGAATTTTGTCACCGTTTAGAAAATAGTCCATGCCTCTATTCTTTTTTCCAAAGTGCAAGACCTCGCACTTGCCCACGTTGAATTTCATCAGCCATTTCTTGGACCACTCTCCTAAACTGTCTAAATCTTTCTGAAGCCTCCCCACCTCCTCCATACTACCTGCCCCTCCACCTATCTTCGTATCACCGGCAAACGTAGCCAGAATGCCCTCAGTCCCGTTATCTGGATCTAGATCGTTAATATAAATATAATATAATACCCACTGCGCCGCCAAGCTGCCCTTTCCAAGAATAAGTTATGACGTACAACATATGGATTATGTTGGTAATTCCATTGTGTGTATGATGGCTATCACCAGACCTGGGGTTAGATTTGTATGCATTCTGTCAGTTATTGGCTGACTGATTAATCGATGCCATACCTCAGCAAGTTCACTAGAGGTTCAGGATTCAAGTCCACCCCTACTCATGAAACCCTGCTGCAGTGTAAATTACAGTGTCTGGGCTGTTTATCTGACAAGATCAGACAAATGCAGTCACCTTCCTTAATCAGAATTGGAATATGGGATAATATTCCCAGAATCAATCCATATCATTATTGTTAAGCCATTGCATGATATTCTTAAAACAGCTACAACATCATCTAAATTTGCATCCCTGATTTGTTGTATTGCTGTTCATGATGTGCAAGTTTACGAAAAGGTACCTGGGTGTGATGTATTCTTTTAAAAAAAACAAACATTTTATTAAGGCATTGATGGTTTTATAATAACAAAAGACACAAGTACAGATATAAATATAGTTCAATGCGTAACACACCCCTCCATCTCCCACAGTTCTCGCCTAAGCTAGACCGACATAGTCTAACTCTTCCCCCCCCCAACCCCCCCTTGCTCCCTAACCCCTATATTGAATCTGCTGATGGTTCAATTTTCTCCGAAGAAGTCGATAAACGGCTGCCACCTCTAAATGTACCCTAATGATGAACCTCTCACAAACTTAATTTTCTCAAGCCTGAGAAAGCCATGTCACTAACCCATACCCCTGCTTTTGGGGGCTTCAAATCCCTCCATGCTCGTAAGAACCGTCTCCGGGCTACCAAGGAGGCAAAGGCCAAAACATCAGCCTCTCTCATCCCCTGGACTCCAGGATCGTCCGTGATGTAATATATTCTTGGATGACCCTGTTCACCGCACTACTATTGATTGATTCAGAGGTGGATGAGCGCAGTAATTGCTCCCACCCGTCCTAATCCTCAAACTGCAAAGCCGGAGTTTCACAGCAGGACAAAACAGGTGTCAATCTCTAGCATACATGATTTATTTTTGCAGTGCACAAAGCCACAGTTCTTTTTATGAGCTGGTGGTTTTTTTAAGTGAGGACACTAGTGAGGGTAAAAGATATGAGATTGCAGGCAAATTGGATAATCTAGATTTTGGTCTTGCAGGGTAAAGAGGATTAAATTGTGATGTACTCTTACTCACTTTTAATATCTGTTTATTGGTGTACTGCCCATTTCTTTTTAGCAACTCACAGCTCTGGATTGACCAGGCAGATGCAGTTTTTGTTAGCACAGTGGAATTTCGATAAACAAGGACAACACTCATTTAAATAATATTTAATGTAGAAAACGAATAATCTTTATTTGTGTCACAGGTAGGCCTACATTAACACTGCAATGAAGTTACTGTGAAAATCCCCTAGTCGCCACACTCTGGCAGCTATTCAGGTACACTGAGGGAGAATTCAAAATGTCCAATTTGTTGCTCGTTTTAGCCTTAGTTTACTTTATTCTTATTCTGTCACCTTTGCTCATGAGTCGCCAGGTATCTTTCTGATACCGCCACGTGGTTCAAGTCTTAAGTAATGATTAATAATGCAACACACCGCTTAGTAAGAGTTAAATCAACGCTCATTTATTATATACAGCAATTAATACTTATACAATAATCCTACTTCTAGACTACTACCTACCACTAAAGGCCAATACTTAACTTTGGAAATGGCCCACCAGGTCAGGGAAACGAATGGTCTTTCGAATTGGTTCTGAGTCTGCGGGATTCAAAAGCTGGTACAAATCGATAGTCAGGAGCGCCTATCTGGTAGCGATCGCTGGAGACAGTTTTCTTTGTTGAAGGGTCTCGAAGGTTGCGAGCAGGAGAAGAAGGGGCGAGTTGAACTTGGCGCCTATTCTTATAGTCCCCAGGGGCTTCCCGCCTCTCGGGGCAGACTTCGTACTTGGTTCCAAGTGATTAGACCTGGTCCCAATCACTTGGTTCGATATGCTCCAATAATGGGGTGATTCCTTGATCGGGGGGGTGGTCGTTTACCTTTCTTTGTGTTAGCCCCTGCTGGCGCCGAATGTCTGGGTCGGCTTTCAATTGCTAATTTGTAGCAATTGTTCCCGGGGGTGGCTGATTAAAGTGCAGATGGCTGGGTTGTTGTGATGTTGATGGCTGCAGGTATCGGTCTGGACTGACTTCCCCAGAGGCGAATACACTGTTTTACCTGCAGCTGTCCGTTTGAGTCCTGTTGGCTGATTTTCCCATCAGCCTCTTCCGTTCGCCATTTTAAATCGGGGTTTGACCATTCTAATCGGGAATCAGCCATTTTACGTGGCTACAAATTCACCTAACAAACACATCTTTCTGGACTTGTGGGAGGAAACCCATGCAGACTTTGGGGGAACGCGCTAACTCCGCACAGACAGTGACACAAGTGGGGAATGGAACCCGAGGCTCTGGCGCTGTGAGGCAACAGTGCTAACCACTGTGCTACCATGCCATTGATGCTTGGGAATAAATCAGTGCTAGCCAAAGAAACCCTGAACATTGTCCAGGTCTTGCTGCAAGTGGCAGTACGGTGGCACAGTGGTTAGCACTGCTGCCTCACAGCTCCAGGGACTCGGATTCAATTCCAGCCTCGGGTGACTGTCTGTGTGGAGTTTGCACTTCCCCATGTCTGCGTGGGTTTCCTCTGGCTGCTCCGGTTTCCTCCCACAGTCCAAAAAGATTAGGTTAGGTGGGGTTGCTGGCTTAAGGGAATAGGGTGGGGGCTTGACCCTAGGTAGGGTACCCTCTCAAAGGGTCGGTGCAGACCCGATGGGCTGAATGGCCCTCTTTAGCACTAGTGATTCTATTCTGAGGAGATAGAAGAAGTTTGATCAAATGGTTGAATTTCAAGATAGGTCTTAAAGGTACACGGGCAGGAGGATTTATGTGGGGGAACACCCAAGTGTCTAAAGGCACAGCCACTTGTGTGACGAGAGACTAATTTATCAAGAAATATTCAATTTATAATGGGTATACCTAATTGAATTGTGCAGTTCACTCACTTTATTCATAAAGTTTCTGAATTGATGCAAATCACCCTGATAATGCCAGAGGAACATGTTTCTTTACCATGCTTGACCTTTGTGTTCATGCTGTTATCAACAAAGTGCTTTTTGTATCATTTCAATTCCCTCCTGTCATTAACCTTTTTAGAGGTTAGTCAGGTGACCTAAGCTTTGCTCATTCCACTACGTGTTCAATTTTGAAAAGTTATATGAGCAATCTGGAAATAAATAGAGTCTTCCCCTCTTCCTTTTGGGCAAGCTTGGCTTCCATTCCGAAACCAGCTTGTGAAGAAAAATTAGGAGATTCTCTATCCTGTAGTTTTGTTTTCCAGTGAGTTGTTTTACCCAGACCGCTGGTCACCAGGCCATCTAAGTTTGGCTACATTGATAGTTCAATGAATGATAACTTGGTTAATAAAACAAATAAATTCTGAAAGAATAAAGCATTTATTCAATAAAAATTGGACATCTTGCCTCATTTCCTCTGTCAAAATTGTGTTGTGTTATTATTTCAAAGCCAAGCCTTCCCCTGCCCATGGAGAATATTCATAACAAGTTATTGTTTTCCCACTTGCTTTTGTCAACAACGCTAGATATTTTGTTGTTTGTGAAACTAAATATTCTTAATTGTTATAAGAATCTGACACAATTTTAAGTGGCTTTTGATTGGGTAATAAATAAATTGCTACATTCAAGGAGAACACTCTTGTGTTGTGGGGGCCAGAAGTCCTTACATGTGCATAACCAAACTCCATAAAAAGCAGAACAGATATTCCCCTTTCAACAAACTGAACTACTTTAACGAGGTAACCATGTATGGCCTTTATTACATTGCAGTCTGTATTTGGCCTCTTGTTCAGCATCCACAGTTTTCAATTTCAGAAACCACAATGGGAGTTTCCTTTATCCTGACCTTTCTCTAAATAAATGTTTAAACCAACTCTGAGCTAAACCCTATACAGAATTAGATTAACTATGATTTGTGCGGCAGCACGGTGGCGTAGTGGTTAGCGCTGCTGCATCACAGCACTGAGGACTCGGGTTCGATCCCGGCCCCAGGTCACTGTCCGTGTGGAGTTTGCACATTCTCCCCGTGTCTGTGTGGATCTTACCCTCCACAGCCAAAAATGTGCAGGTAGGTGGATTGGCCATGCTAAATTGCCCCTTAATTGAAAAAAAAGAATTGGGTACTCTGAATTTTTTTTAAAAACTATGATTTCATTGTTTTAAGTATCATGTGAGTGGCAAAGAGCAAGTCCCATTTAGCATTATTCATATTATAAGTCAAATTAGTGGTATTATTGCACATTCAGTTTGAATCAGTACTATTGATATGTGTAGCCTCTGTTCAACCATTAATGTAAAGCAGGATCTGATGTTCAGAAGTTTCTCTTTTTTTCATATATTGGAAAATTCACTGAACTGATTACTGAGCACCCATACTGAGGAATTGGCAAGTAATGTGAGTGAGGTCCAAAGCTGCCTGTATGTTTTGTTTCTTCCTGGTTATTGCTAAGGCAGGAGTGAGAGTCTCATTGTACCTGCTTCTAATTTGGCCAGTATAAGAGTATGGTGTTAGTTAATTTTAGGTCATAGATGCCCGCCCAAGACCCAATGCGTCAATACATTAGTTTCAAAAATACAAATAGTCCTAAGTTGTTTAATGGTTTGGGTTTAATATCTAAATCTAATGATTGAGCAGATATTTTTATATTTCAATGTTTTACTAGTGTTGGATCCCGTTGTTAAAGTAATTGTATTTAAAAAAATAATTGTACTTTAAAAATGTTTTTAAGGCAGAACAATTAATTCCTTCAATAATGCAGCTGGTTAAAATGGCAAATTGACAAGCCATCCAAACCAGGAAGTCCCCAGGTTTGATTTCTGGTCAGTCATGAATTAGCTAATCCTTGCCAGAATGGTTTATACACTTCCCATGACCTCTTGCTGTGAGGCACGGATTGTGGCTGAACATTAGCTGTTGTGCTCTCCAAGATAAAATAGCCGTAACATTCATTGTTCAGACTGTGTAAAGAATGGCCCACTTGGGTAAGGCACTGCAGACCAACCGGTGTATGCGGTGTTGCACCCAAAGAAGATTAGAAATGAAAAACTAGCTAAATTTAGAAAAATGGGTTTGTAAATATATTATCTAATATAATTGCAAAAAATGTATACGTTTTATATAGATTAGTATTTTTGTAGGTGCAGGATCAATCATGTTCATGTTGTTCTGAATTATGGTTTTTACACATGGTAGTGCCAAAGCCTTTAAATAATAGTGATCTCTGAAAGAAAGTAAGCAGTCTAAATGCTTCTGCACTTTAATCATTCCAGTCTCTGGTTAAAATAAGAGAAATCGTTGGTTGACCATGAGTATGTGAAGCAAGATCATAGAATCCCTGCAGTGCAGAAGGAGGCCATTCGGCTCATCGAGTCTGCACTGACCCTCCGAAAGAGCATCCTACCTAGGCCCAATCCCCCACCCTATCCCCATAACCCACCTAACCCATGGAAACTTAGAGGCAACGTAGCATGGCCAATCCACCTAACCTGCACATCTTTGAACTGTGGGAAGAAACTAGAGTACCCGGAGGAAATCCACGCAGACATGGGGAGACTGTGCAAACTCCATAGTGATAGTCACCCACGGTCGGAATTGAACCCGGGTCCCTGGCGCTGTAAGGCAGCAGTGCTAACCACCGTGCCATAGTGCTGCCCCATTCAACTACAAAGTGAGCAGATTATCCTATTTATTCCAATCACAAGATATGACACTCTACAATTCATTACTGTAGCCCAACAATCCAAATATAAAATTTATTGCAGTTCCAGAATTGTGCAGAATTTGTTGTTTAGTACAAAATAATAGGGGTTAAAAATTACTTGCATTCAGTCAACTGCCTGTCATGATATGCAGACACACACATAATGATATACAGACAAGCAGCTAATGGACACAGAGAATAGGACATGACCAATAAGCAGGCAGGACACTCGGGTGGGATCTGACTATAAAAGACACGGGGCACTCACACTTCGCCTCTTTCCACTGATGAACATCTAGAGAGTCAGTCAAGGGTGTTGTTACAATCTCACACCTCCACCACGTGGCTAAGAGCTAGTCTGGTTCAGTCAGACAGAGTAACCACACTTAAGTTAGCAGCGGGTCGAACTCACGGAGAACTGTGCTAACTGCTATTAGTTCATAAACCTGATTGAACTAACTTCAAGGTCTGGAATATCTTTCTGATCTAAGCTGCATCCAGTTGCAGTCAGTGTTAGACCAGTGTACTGAACACAACATGATGCCGGGGACTACTAATTTAAGGTGGCTTACCTCCGTCCGTTCCGTGACGACCAGCAAATGTATCCCGGCACAATGGAGAAGATTCAGGCTCCTCACCAGTTCAGGACCTCCGGCAATCTCAGTGCCAACTGGCGGATATTCAAGCAAAAGTTTCTGCTGTACATTGAAGTCTCAGACCTCGAGGGTGCGTCTGATGCAAGAAAGATTGCGCTTCTCCTCAACAGCGGGTGATCAAGCCATTGAACTCTTCAACTCGTTTAACTTCACCGAATGCCAGGACAAGACAAAGTTTCAGACCATCCTGGACAAGTTTGATAGTCACTGTGAAGTGGACACCAATGAAATCTTGGAGCAGTACATATTCAAACAACGTCTTCAAGGTAAAGATGAATCTTTCAATGCCTTCTTAACCAGCCTCTGCCTGCCAGCGTTGTCCTGCAACTTTGGTGATATTGCTGACTCCATGATCAGAGACCAAATCATGTTGGAGGTCACTCTGATCCTCTGAGAGAGCAGCTCTTAAAAATCTAGCATATGACCCTGCCAGTCGCGATTGAAACATGTACAGTGCATGAGCATGCAAGAAATCGGTATTCCCAATACAAATTGGCTGAAAATGAGAAACTTGCCTCCCACGAGGCAGTGAGTATGCAGGCCATCTCCCGGATGCAGCGCATCGGCATTGAAGACAGCGACCATCTCGCGTGCTTATCCCGGAGTCCGCTTCGGGATAACGAAGCGGCCGACACCCACACTGCGCAGGTGCAGACGTTTGCTGACTGCACTGCACATATGCGACGACGTACACCGCGTCACGCCGCCGACGTCATGACGTGCCCAAACTGGCAACACTGCCCTGCAAGAGGCAGGCGATGTTTAAACTGCGGGAAGCTTGGACACGAGCCTTGTGCAGGTCTGCACCACCAGTCAGAGGCCAGTGCTCCCAATTCCGACGTTGGCGCGTCCAGAATGTGCAACGACGATTACAGGATTCTGATCCTGGCAGTACAACGGATCCAGAGGACGAGTGCCTGGCGTCCGCCTACCGAGTGGGCATCATTACCACACGCGAACATGCCACACCTAACTCATCTCGCATTCCGGCCTTTCTCGCTGTGGATTCGGAGGACGAATGGCGTGTGGTGATGCAGGTCAACTGCTGCTCCATCCAGTTCAAGCTGGACACAGGTGTTTCTGCCAACCTCCTCTCACAGGCAGACTTCAAACGCATCAAGAAGCCCCCCAAGGTCCTTCCAGCAGCCTGCCAGCTCCTGGACTATAACGGAATGCCATCACGGCACTGGGGTCCTGCCATCTACGCGTCTCCAACCGGATCCGGTACCCATGCACGGCTAAGGTTTGAAATTGTCAAGCCGGGCAGGGCATCCCTACTGGGCGCGCATGCCTGCAAAAAGCTAAACCTGGTGCAGCGGGTTTATTCAACGACATCCTCCAACGTGGATCTTCAAGCTGGCATTGACGACATCCTCGCTCAGTATCCAGATGTGTTTGACGGGATGGGCACTTTGCCATATCGGATGGGCACATTGCCATATCGGTCAAGATCCTACTGCGACCTGATGCCAAGCCAGTGGTCCATGCACCATGCCGGGTCCCGGCTCCGCTGAGGGAGTGCCTGAAGGCACAGCTCAAGGATCTTCAGCATGTCAACACTCAAGTTCCTAGGAGACCAGATCTCTCAACAGGGCGTGTACCCCGACACAGACCAGGTCAAGGCCATCGCAGCCATGAAGGTCCCGGAAGACAAGAAGGCGGTATTGCGCTTCCTGGACATGGTCAATTGTTTGGGCAAGTTCATCCCAAACATGGCCTCACACAACACGGCCCTACGAAACCTAGTGAAGAAGTCCACTGCCTTCGAGTGGAAGGTGGCTCATCAGGCAGAGTGGTTGGAGCTGAAAGCCAAGCTCACCACTGCACCCGTATTGGCATTGTTTGACCCAGACAGGGAAACAAAAATCTCGACAGATACGAGCCAGGATGGCATTGGTGCGTTCCTGCTGCAACGCGATGCCACTTCATCCTGGGCACAGGTTGCCTACGCATCAAGGGCAATGACGCCAACCGAACAAAGGTATGCACAAATCGAGAAGGAATGCCTGGGTCTTCTCACTAGCATTCTCAAGTTTCACGCTTATGTCTACGGCCTGCCGACATTCACAGTCGAGACGGATCACAGGCCCCTGGTCCACATTATCCACAAGGACCTGAATGACACGACGCCACGGTTGCAGCGCATCCTCCTCAAACTCAGAAGGTAAGACTTTGGCCTGGTCTGCACGCCTGGCAAGGAGCTCATCATTGCCGATCCACTGTCCCGTTCCATCACCGTGCCTAGTGAACCACTGAACGTCATCTGGCACATTGAGTCACAGGTTGAGTCACGGGTGCAGCTGTGTGCTAGCACCCTCCCGGCATCTGATGAGAAGGTGATTCGTATCCGTGAGGAGACAGCCAAAGACTCCCTCTTGCAGCGTATTATGCAACACCTAGCCAATGGCTGGCAAAAAGGGCAGTGTCCTCAGTTTTTCAATGTAAAGGACGACCTGACGGTGGTTGATGGTATCCTCCTCAAACTGGACCGGATTGTAATTCCACACAGTCTCCAGAGCTTGGTGCTCCGTCAAATCCATGAGGGCCACCTGGGTGTGGAAAAGTGCAGACGCAGAGCCAGGCATCCTGTCTACTGGCCCAGGATCAGCCAGGACATCGCGAACATGGTCCTTAACTGTGCGACCTGTCAACGCTTCCAGCCAGCGCAGAGTAAGGAGACACTTCAGCAGCATGAAATCGAAACCTCTCAATGGTCCAAGGTTGGCATCGACTTCTTTCATGCAAATGGTCGTGATTACGTGTTAATCATTGATTACTTTTACAATTACCCTGAAGTCGTGAAGCGCTCGGACCTCACATCTCGGACCGTCATCAAGGCCTGTAAGGAGACGTTCTCCAGGCATGGTATCCCACTCACTGTCATGAGTGACAATGGCCCGTGCATTCAGCAGCCATGAATAGTCTCTACCCAGTCGTATCAGTTCAAACACGTCACTTCCAGCCCGCACTATCCGCAGTCAAACGGAAAAGTTGAGAAAGGGGTGCACATAGTGAAGCAGCTCATCTGCAAGGCCGCAGATTCTGCGTCTGACATTCACCTTGCGCTGCTTGCGTACAGGGCGACCCCACTGTCCACTGGCATGTCGCCGACTCAACTCCTGATGAACAGGGACCTGCGACCGGCACTTCCAGCCATACACGTGCCCAACCTGGATCACCTCCCGGTGCTGCAGAATGTGCAGCATCTCTGAGACCAGTAGAAACAGGGCTATGGTGCTCATGCCACCGATTTGCCCGTGTTATCCCGTCAGACACTCTTCAGGTCAAGATCCCTGATGGAGGCTGGTCAGCTCCAGCTGTCATTGTTCGACAGGCTGCCCCCCGTTTGTATGTTGTGCTTCTGGCTGATGGTTCTGTTGTGCGACGAAACAGACGGGCACTGCGCAAAGTTGCCACATTCTTCTCCGTTTCCTTCTGATGTTTTGCCACCTCCTGATACCTCGACTCACGAGGCCACCAGTCAGGCTTCAATCACGCCCATCAAGGCGCTGTCGCCCCCACCACCACCTCTCCGGCGGTCGACCAGGATCAGACGCAAGCCACAGAGACTGGACTTATGAACATTTGTTCTGTTCGCCATGTTCTGTGTTCTCGCATTAGGCAGCTGTTTTCACATGTACGTATGTTCACATCTACTGCATGTATATATGTTAATATTGGCCTATTCTTGTAAATACATTTACATATGTCATCCAAACATTAAAAAAAGGGGAGATGTCATAATATGCAGACACACACAATGATATCCAGAGAAGCAGCTAATGGACACAGAGAACAGGACATGACCAATAAGCAGACAGGACACTCGGGTGGGATCTCACACTACGCCTCTTTCCACTGATAAACATCTAGAGAGTCAGTCAAGGGTGTTGTTACAATCTCACACCTCCACCACGTGGCTAAGAGATAGTCTGGTTCAGTCAGACAGAGTAACCATACTTAAGTTAGCAGAGAGTCGAACTCACAGAGAACTGTGCTAACTTCTATTAGTTCAATAAACCTGATTGAACTAACTTCAAGGTCTGGAGTATCTTTTTGATCTAAGCTGATTCCAGTTGTAGCCAGTGTTAGACCAGTGTACCTAACACGACACTGCCAAACTTTTAAAATCAAATTGGAGAAATAATTAAAATATTTTTGTATTTTATGTTTTGAGTTCCAAATCGAAATTCTTCTGGAATTCAAAAGTGGCTTAGGGTTGGGAACCGAATAGGACGGCATGGTGGCGCAGTGGTTGGCACTGCTGCCTCACAGTTCCGAGAACCTGGTTCGAACTCGGCCCTGGGTCACTGTGGGCATTCTCCCCATGTCTGTGTGGGTGTCACCTGCACAACCCAAAGATGTGCAGGGTGGGTGGATTGGCCACACTAAATTGCCCCTTAATTGGACAAAACATTGGGCACTTAAATTTTAAGAAAAGGGTTTGGAAGCAAAAATTGAAGCTGATAATGAAACATCAAAGAAGTGTTAGATACTGCAGCAACATATCAGCATCCTTCATAAGGTTTCAAATGATTGAATCTGAAATTGGGGGCAAGGCCAAATATAACACTGATTCCTATACTATAACTGTGAGAGAATGATGGAACTTGTGGCTAGAATTTTATGCCCCATACTGTCCCCCCCCCCCCCCCCAAAAAAAAACCTTTGAGCCGGTGGCTGGGGTTACAGCTTTTCCATAATATCCAGCCTTTTGAACTTGCATAGTTGACAGGAAAGAAAAGATCAGTTGATCCATTTAGGCTATCCGCAAATAGGCTATTCAGTAATGGCATCACGACTAAACATTTCATCTCAATCTCATTCAGTATTGATGCCTGCAAATAATGGATTATGCCCCACCAACATGAACGGCACTATATTTATCTAGATTGACTGTCATTTGCCTTGTGAGGTCCACTTTCCTGGTATAGTTAAATCTGCATTTGATCGCACATCTCTACTGTCCTAACCGTTGCATGATTTTGGTGTCATCTGCAAACTTATTGACTGTACTTCCAACACCACTCCGGCGTGGTTCAAGTTTTAATGCATTTGTTTTCTGATTTTGTTAATCTGATTTATGACTTTTTTGCCTGTTCCTTATTTTCTGAGTCATCAGTAAGTGATTGAGGTGAACAGTACTGGGGGGATTTCTAGCTCTATTTTCTTTGGAATAAAAAATAGACTACGGATAGTTATAGGTGGTTGATAGAAATTGCTTGCATCTGTTGTGTAATGGATTTAGACAAGTGTGAATTTGTGGTAAGAGGAACCCTGGATCTCCTCTGAAGGTTCCTGGTGATCCACTAAAGTTTGGATACCTTTTCTGCAAATAAATCTAGTCTCTTCTATTAGATGCTGTCTTTAATTGAAGTAGCTTCACATTTCCATTCCATCATGCTAGTTCTTCCCATTGAAACAGCAGTGCCATGGGATTGTACTTAATTTTATGCTATGGAGAAAATAACAAACCTCTGATAGTGGTTGGCATAAAACTAGTGACAATGTAAAATAGATAAGCCCTCGTCACTGACTTCACAACCAGAGGAAGTAATTCCTCATTGATCCTATCAAAACGGTCCCTAATTTTAAAACCCTCTATTGAACTTCCTCTTTACATTCTCTACTCCAGTTGCAGTATCTTGAATATCTTCTCATAACTATAGTTTACCATTACCTCTCATAATTCTGGTGAATGCACTCACAAATAGCTTTAATGTCCTTCTTTAATGGGGTGACAAAAGCTTCAGTGTTTTTGACTTGTGACCTAACCATTGCCCGATGCAAATTTATCATCATTGACAGGGCACAGGAGTTTCCTTATGTTTATAAAATCCAAAATTATATTGACCTTTTAGATGGTTTCATCTACCTGCACAATTGTATTTTAATGGTGCATTTGAACCTCAAAAGTGTTTGAGAAGATATTTGAAATGGTGGTTTACAGGAGACTTTCAGTTCATTCAGTTCTTGTGCTGACTGTACTTTCTTTCTTTCTCTTTCCTTCCAAAATATATTGCCACTTCCCACATCAAATTGCATCCATCTATCCTGCTAATTTTAAAAAATGAATTAATGGAATGCGGGCATTACTGGCTAAGCCAGCATTTATTACCTATCCCTAATTGCCCTTGAGAAGGTGGTGGTGAGCTGCCTTCTTGACCTGCTGGGGTCCATATGGGGTATATACACCCAAAGTGTTGATGATGACGGTTTTCCAAGATTTTGCCCGTGAAGTATTTTACAACCCTTGCTGCTTGCCAAGCTCTGTACTTAGTGGCATCTGCAAATTTCAATGTCATGTCCCAACCCATTCTAATCTCGACCACATTCCTTGCCCTTTGTTCCCTGACCATCAGCAAATTGTCTCATTGTAGAGTCATAGAATTTACAGTGCAGAAGGAGGCCATTCGGCCCCTCTAGTCTGCACCGGCCCTTGTAAAGAGCACCCTATTTAAGCCCAGACCTCCAACCTACCCCCGTAATCCAGTAACCCCACCTATCCTTTTTGGACATTAACGGCAATTTAGCATGACCAATCCACCTAACCTGCACGTCTTTGGATTGTGGGAGAAAGCCGAAGCACCCGGAGGAAACCCGCGCAGACGCAGGGAGAACGTGCAGACTCCACACAGACGGTCACCCAAGCTGGGAATCGAACTTGGGACCCTGGAGCTGTGATGCAATAGTGCTGCCCTTGGATTTTTTTAAAGCAAGCCTCCTGGAAACTACCATTTCAAATATCTTCCGAACATCCTGTACATTACAGATTCTGCATTCTTATTCGGCATCTCTTCATGCAATGTTAAATCTGTCAAATACCATGGGCGGGATTTTCTCAGCCCAGGCCGTGCTGGCCCCTTTTGTGGGCCAGCATTAGTCGTCGGGTCGGCCCTATAACTCCGCCGTAAAACCTGACGGCGTGGACACTCTGCCGCGGGATTAGAGAATCCCGCCCCATGTTCTTTTAACAGATTTGTGCTAACTGTCCTTGATTGACCAATACATTTCTAAACTAGCCTCACTTTGAGTTTTTAAATGTTATCTTGTCATGGATTCTAAGAATTTGCCCATAGCTGAGAGTAATTATAGTTACTCCATTTATCCATCACCTCTTTCTTGAACATACTTTCTTGGTTGTCCTGTGCTCCCCAACACAATTTTCTTATTGAAGGAAAATTGCTATTCTTAAGGTTGTAAGTTCCTAAGTCTTTGCTTTATTGAAGTAGTTTTCTATAACTATTGTCCTTTGATCCTTGAGCAAAGTTGAATATTAAAAATTGTAGATGTACAGAAGAAGGTGCTTCGAGCAGTCTTCAAGTTTGCATTTATTCTCTCTTTTTAAAAAAACATGTCTGAGTCAGAACGGCCATGTCTTGACTGAATATGGCAAATGTATGCGCATAAGTTCAACAATAAATGATTGAAAAGACTAATTGAAAGTCTGGGTTTACTTGGTAGTAAAGTGGGGAGATGGTGGCGTAGTGGTAAAGTCATTGGACTTGTAATCCAGAGGCCCAGGCTAATGCTCTGGAGACCTGGTTCAAATCCCACCATGGCAGCTGGTAGAATTTAAATTCAGTTAATAAATCTGGAATTAATATGTTAGTCATTAGTAATGATGACCATGACAACTATTATTGAATTGTTGTAAAAACCAAGCTGGTTCACTAATACCCTTTCGGGAAGGAAATTTGACATCCGTACCTGACCTATTGCAATGGGTTGACTCTCAAATGTCCTCTGAAATGGCCTTGCAAGACACAGTTCAAAGGCAAATAGTGATGGGCAACAAATACCGCCTTTGCCAGCAACGCATACATCCCAGGAAATATTTTCTACAAAGTGTTAAACTTTAAAAAGATCATAGAACAGGTTTCTTCATAGCTGGTGGGGAAAGCATACTTTGACTTTCTTTTAAAGACGAGAGAGCAAGGTGGTTCGCCAAGATTTTGTCTTCTGTTATTTATTTGCCAGCTAAGCCTGCCTGTCTACTTATACTGTAATACAAATTCTGGATCTGCCACTGAACTATGGAAAATGATTTCATAGCAGACATACTGGGAGTCAGACCCTGGATACCACCCTCCCAGAAATTGAATCACTAGAACAATATCAGTGCAGCTTAAGTGTGAATCCTTTGAGAAAGTTCCTCGTGCAGTGTATTTACAGTATCTATCTTTTATTTGTAATCTTGGTTTATGGTTTATTTAATGTAGATTTATGCATCTTTAGGGGATATTGGAGCCATGGAAAAATAAGGTTAACAAAGGATCACCTGTTTAAAAAAAAAAAAAAAAAAATTTTGAAAGTACTGTACATATCAAACACAATGCAACTATATATAAAATTGAAAATGCTAATAAAAATATATTTTTTTAAAACCCAAAGGATTACCTGTAAAACTCCCTTTGTACAACAGTTTGGCATCTCGTTCCTACAGGGTAATGAAACAGCCAATTTGCACACAGCAGTGAGGTCAAATCCCAAAAAACTTCATCTCTTTTGGTGGAGTTGTTTAAGTGACAAACGTTGGCCGGAATATTCCAGTAATGCTATGAATGCATCTGAACACAGGAAACTGGGCCTCAATCTAATGTCTCATCTGTCAAACTGTACCTTACATAGAACATAAAACATACTGCTTTGATTAAAGCAGTACCCCATCGTTACTTTTATCAAGCAATTTGCACTTGCAAAAGAAAACTGCAGAGGAAAATTGTCAACGGGCTTGAGGATAAAGAAGGGAAATGGAAGGATTACGGATAGATGACTGTAGCTGACTGTAGTATTGGAGCTAACAATAAGTTGAACTTCATTCTGCAGCAAAGTTTCTATGATAGTACAGATTTTGTATGTGAAAATATTTTGTACCTGACCGTTAGTTCTTCAGCAAAGTGAGCTTGACCTGAATAGCTAACAATACATTTCAGCAATTAATTTAGTCCTTCTCCCTTCGGTTCTGTACCTTTTCATTTGACATCATGTCAATTAAATGCTTAAAAAATCCTTGGGTGATGATACTTCATGTGTGCTTGAGAGTTGAGTAGTGAAGTTGTACAGCAACTAATTAAGTTGAAATGCAGACATTCAGAAATCTATAGTTTAAATGAGCATTCTTTGAAATACATTGTTGAAGGCGCATAAACTGACCTTTATGGCCGAGCCAAGTTGTTCTGATGCAAAGAGTCTGGATCTTTTCACTGTGCCCCACCCCCTCAGTGAAATTCCTTTTGTTTTTGAAGACCAATTTACATTGCCAATGCACTTTTTCTGTTTGCTTCAATTTTTAAACCTATTAAAATTATTCCATGATTAATGTTCGGAAGATGTGTTACATAATGTGGACATAAAGCAGGGACAGGGAAACAAATGCAATATTATGCTTCCATTGTCCATGAAAATATTTGTGTATCTTAACATCAATCTGATCTGCTCAGTTTCTCTTTTGCTGGAGGATGGAGGACGAATAACTTAGTGGTTGATGTAC
The DNA here is from genome assembly GCF_047496885.1 of Scyliorhinus torazame. Classification (NCBI taxonomy): domain Eukaryota; kingdom Metazoa; phylum Chordata; class Chondrichthyes; order Carcharhiniformes; family Scyliorhinidae; genus Scyliorhinus; species Scyliorhinus torazame. Next base: position 38,331,787 of record NC_092722.1, read on the forward strand.
TTATTTACATTAATGAGTTTTGTACCTTTATATAAGGACAGTAGAGAGAATTGGAAATAAGCTATTTTCTTGATGAAAGCAAGCAAATTTTAACCCGATTTTAGAATTCGAAAGTATTCAATATTCCAAAACTATCTACAGAAATTAAATTTGATAATATAGTGCACACATGAGTGCATCCATAGACTACGAAAGGCATGTTTCTTGGGCAGCATGGTGGCACAGTGGTTAGCACTGGCTGCATCACCACTCCATGGACCCGAGTTCAATTCCGGCCTGTGGTGATGTGTGTGGAATTTGCACATTCTCCCCGTGTCTGGGTGGGTTTCCGCCCGGTGCTCTGGTTTTCTCCCACAGACCAAAGATGTGCAAGGGTTAAGTGGATTGCTCATAATATTGCTCCTTAGTGTCCAAGGATGTGCAGGTTAGGTGGGGTTACAGGGATAGGGCGGGGGAGTGAGGCTAGCTTGAGTGCTCTTTCAGAGGGTCGGTGCATACTCTATGGGCCAAGGGACCTCCTTCTGTAGGGCTCTTATGGTTTTATGGTTCTAACTTAATTTCCATATATTAAAACAAAAACATTCTAATTGGAATTAACAGAAAATAACAGCATGTACCAAGATAGCTAAGGACATGGAGAGGGTTTAGTAATTATTTGGTCCCTATAGATCAAAGCAGACGATATCTTATACTATTTATTTCAAGAAAATGTTTATCATTATAGAATCATAGAATAGAATCATAGAATCTCTACAGTGCAGAAGGAGCCATTCAGTCCATCGAATCTGCACCGACCCTTGGAAAGAGTACCCTACCTAGGCCCACACCCTGACCCTATCCCCATAAACCCACCAAACCTTTTGGACACTATGGGATAATTTAGCATGGCCAATCCACCTAACCTGCACATCTTTGGTCTGTGGGAGGAAACCGGAGCACCCGAAGGAAACCCATGCCGACACGGGGAGAAAGTGCAAACTCCACACAGTCACCTGAGGCCGGAATTGAACCCGGGTCCCTGGCGCTGAGAGGCCCCAGGTTGGTCAGTTGAGCGTCATTTGATTCACTGGCTGCTAGGACAGCCAGCTCGTGTGGCTGGTAGATTGAAATGTCTGATAAAGCTACCTCTGAATTCAAGTGCACAAATGTGGAAAACACAGTCACAACATCTTGAGTGCTTTGCCCCTTTTGGTCCAATATATCTGCATTTTACTATGTCGCCATGTGAGTACTGCATGATAAAGAGAACCCATCTGGCTTTCAGATTAAATATGCTTAAATGCCTGGAGATTTAGTTAAACATGGTAAACATTGTACATAAAAGCCCATGTGGATCATTGTCAGAAAGCTGTTGTGTCACATGAACTTTGTGTAAAATAAGGCTGTTTGTTGCAGACTGCAGAAAATAGATTCAGCATAGTTTTATTGTTTCTCCATGTTCGTCGACATGCCGAGATTGTAGTTTTGATTGAATCAGAAGTGTTTTTTTAAATGTTTATGAATGAAAAGTCTGAAACAAGAGGCAAGAAGTACGGAGTTGACTTGTGAGCTACAGAACATTAAGGGAAGCAATTGATTTCTGCGATTAGTCCGTGTCGGTGAAGAGCTGTACTGTGGGAGAAGTGGATTGTAAACCACAATGCTGTAATAGTTTTGATTTTGATTTTAAGATTTATGTGAGTGAAAGGGGAATGTCACCAATTAAGAAACATAATAGTAACGTTGCGTAACTGGATACCATCTTGAGGAGGCTTATTTTGGCAAACTGTTTCATGTGTATGGGTTGAAAAGCTTGCATCTGAATAAAGCAAAGGCTAGAACTGCCCGTTTGGCTTCTCAGAGCCAGTTTGAACTGGAAATATCCAGTTTGACTTGGCAGCTGGCCATGTTACAGTGGTAATATGAGCTTCACTTCCTTCTCTGATGGAGTCCTTGTGGTACAAAGGGAAAGGCTAGGAGGGAGGAGGCTTGTGACGGGCAGGAGTCTGTGGTTAACCAAGAGGGAGGAGGGGTTACATTCTCAGCCAGTGGACTGTGAAGTGCCTGTCAATTAACTTGCAGATGTTACTGCTGCCCCAATGAAGTGGAGCAGACGTGGGGGAAGAGTGGCTGAGTGCTCTGGAAATGACTTCAGAGATTAAATGCCTTTATGAGGGATTTCAAACAGCTGTGCATGTTGTAACTTAGAAAAACCTTACATGTTATTTTTGAATTTGAGAATTTTTCTTCCATTTTCTTTACTTTTGGCTGAAAAGATTTTCAAATATACCATATTAGGTACTTGTTGAGCATGCTTTATACAGCGTTAAAAGATATGAGTTGTGGCTTTAGGTGATTTATTAAACAATGTGGAATACATTGGTACATTTCTGTAGAACTAATTATGTTTAAATTCATTAATTAAATTGTATTTTTTCCCGGCAGCTTCCATCGTAACCCTCTTCCAAAGATAGCACTTGAAAAGATCAGCTGTGAGTTCCTGTTGTGCAATGGAGTGAATTGTTTTTGTCATCGTGCACATTGCTCCATTTTTAACCCACTACTGGACTTTTGCAAAATAAGTACTCAGACAGGAACTTTTACACTGCCATGAAAAGGTCCTGTCTATTCCTGCTCTCAGCCTTCACACATAGACATGCACATTGTGTAGATGCAGTGTTTTAGTATGGAGTTAATTTGGCTCCCTGAAAAATGCTTTACAGGGCCATTTAAAGTAATTGCATAATTTGCAGTAGTTTGCTAACTACTAAATTCCTTCCAGCATCATATTAACCCTGTTCAATAAGGCTGTAAGTGCTAATTGTGTTAGCAATTCTAAAGCACATTGGTCAGCTTCAAAGTCAATGATATAGTCATTAGTAATATACACACATATATATATATATATATAAATTTGTGTGTGTATATATATACCCAATTCATTCATTTTTATAACTTTTGCTTTCATAAACGTCTGTATAGAGTTGTCACTTTTTCTTCATGCTTGTTTCCTTTGTCTTGCATTCCGATTCTGCCTCCCACATTCTGCCCTCTGTAAACTGGACGTCATCCAAAATCCGCTGCCGTATCTTTAATTGGACAAAATCCCATTTACGATGACTTCTATGATAGTTGACTAGCACTGGCATCCAGTTAAGCAATGCCCCAATTTAAAAAAAATTCACCCTTGTTTTCAAATCTTCCATTGCTGTCTCCCTATCTATATACTCTCCTCCAGTCCCACAACTCTCCCAAGATATCTGCACACATCTAATTCTGGCCACTTGAGTGACCTTGATTTTACTCTCTCTCTTGATGTCCATGCCTTCAGCTGCCTTGGCCCAAGTTCTGACTTTAAAGATGTGCCGTAAGCCCCACCTCTTTGACCAAGCTTTGGGCATCTGATCTATATTCCCTTCTGTGGCTTGGTATCAAATCCTGCTTCATAAAGTTCCTGTGAAGTGCCTTGGGACATCTTATGATGTTAAATGTGCTTTGAAAATACAAGTTGTCCTTTTCTTTTGTTGTATTTGATTCTTTGAACTTGCTCTTGCAATATAGCAAACCTATCTCTTCCATGCTCCTTTCAGCTGCTTTCCTTTCGCCTCCTGCACTAAATTATCTCTCTCCACCATCTCTCTCCTCCTCCTCCTTCACCCCCCCCCCCCCCCCCCCGGGGCCAAATCAATGGTCTTCTAGAGAGCGTAGAATATTCTTTTTTCCACAGCAGTTTAAAAAAAACAGTCCACATCAGATAGAATGAAAAGTTGTCAGTATCTTTAGAAGCTGTGTTCAGTTGTACAAGTATTAGACTGAAAATATTCCCAGGAAAATGGCAAATGTAAATTTCTACACACTTGTGGAAATTCCTTTATTGCACAATAAGAAATAAACCTTGCCATTTTCTTTTGTTCAGAAACCAAAATTATTTATCTATCTACAATACATTAAAGATGCTGTGTCGGCATGCACTATTTGTGTGGGTCATTTGACTTTCTGTTGTCACTATTTTCTGTGTTAACTTTGCCATTATAAATTCCCATGCCCACATGTATAATGGAAATTGCCTTTGTAAACTTGTCACTCTTGATTGCTCAGTTTGACTACTGGGCTGCACAGTCTGGCTGGCCATGTTCTAACAACGATTTTTAAAATATTTTATCAAAAGCCATTTCTTCCCCCTCTGTAATTGAAATTTTGACGACCCCCAAAAAATGTAACCAACATTTTTCAAAGTACTGATTTTACAATGCAACAAAATGTATCCATTGAATTGTTCTTTGTGTCCTCTAAAGCCTTCAAATTAAGAGTTTAAGATAAATATTCAGCGTGATATTGTGAGGTGAATTAGAATAGTGAAATCTTCAGCATGTGCAGTGTATCTCCATCCTCAGGATATATCAGTATTGTCAGTCAACTGTGCTACTGGATTATTTGTCTTTAGAGTTTCTAGCTGTTTTCACTCCGGTTTTTCAGAATTACTTGAAGATTAACCCATGGACCAATTCCAAAAGTGGTACTGGGATAAAATTCATAGCATTCCTTTTGGTTGTGGGAAAATGCAGAGAAAGAAATAGAGACTGAAAAGAAGATGAGGGTAGAAAGTCACTTTTCTCCTCGGGTAATGCTAGTTCAATGTAAAAAGAAGAATTTTGAAGCTTGCTAATTACTTCACCTGTGTTTTCTTAAGAATTGGTAAAGGTTAATATTAATCGTTTCCACTTGTGCAAAAAATTCTAACCATTTATGAGACAAGACAGAAGAGAGAAACGTATATATGTAAATTCTAGTTTGGTGTTTATTTTTAAAGAAAGCATATTGAATTTTCCAGGCTGAGAAAACATGATTATAGGTAATAGGTGGGAATGGAGGGTGAGGGAGGCGATCACTAAGACTGTCTACTTTCATCTATGTGTTATTGCCTATTTCTGACCCCGCATCAACCCATTCATCTGCTGATAAATCTATTCCTTTGTTACATCTAGGCTTGTCTTTTCCAATGCTCTAGTATAGTTGCACATGAAGCATGACTGACTGATTATGTGATTATGTGAGACACTGAGGGTGACCTGAGTGCATAGAATTGCTCAATTCAAAAATGTTGTAATGTGTTTTGAAAAAGTAGGTGAGATAAAAGAATTGCTCTACCAGTGTCTCTCTTACCTCAGCCAGCTCTGTGGCACGTCCCTTGATTGTTCCAACTCTTATATATCCAATCATAGCCAGGGCATTTCTAGCAATGGTTTCTCTTCCAGCTTAGACTGTCAAATCTTGATTCTCCCAAAGATTGAACTTTGACTCTTCTTCCTTATCTGTATGGTCCTCCTTGCTGGCATCGTCCAAAGCTTTGAGGGTCAGTTTGCACCTATAACCTCACTGCGTCCAACTCTACATTTCCACTAATCTTCTCAACGTTTCCACTATCTCTGTGCTATCAAACTGAGCCCGAAAATCTTGATGCGCCTAAATGTCCCCAAAGTTGAGCATTGGGAAGGCTCCGTAGTTATGCCACCAATGCCGTCTTTCTGCTCAACCACTGTTTCAGGCTGAACCAAGACTGCTTACAACTTCTGTACTCTTGAGCTGAGCTTCTGACCTCATCCTGCTCGTCAAAAAGACGGCCACAAACCACTGCTGTGCAATGCTGGTAAACCATCACCACCTTTACATATCACTTCTATTACTAACAGAACCCAAACCGTTGCTTCCCACTATGACACCCAAGAACCCCACTTCTTAAGACAACCATATCCCATCAGCTGTTTGCACCCCTACCCTAGGCCATAGCCTATTTTACCAAATCATGTCACCCCACAGCATTTCTGCTCATCTTGTTACCAGCTGAATGCATCTTAACTATAATTTTCCTATGGATCCTGAAAAGGTAACATATAGAATTTAGATAAACCTTCAATCAATATTTTCAATTTTCACCAGAATGTGGACATGCATAATTTAAATCTGAAGTTGCCACAAACACTTTTGGAGCTGTCTGTTCCCCGAGAGGATTGAAGTCAGACACTTGAAATAGGGGAATCATGAGTCCTTTTGAATCCAATTACACATGGGAAGGTGTTAATTTTATTGGGTTGTTGCTTACTAGATTCACTGTAGCAATGCCTGCAGAACGTAGACTGTGTATACGTAGAATATTAAGAGAGAGCTTTATTTAAAACTTTGTAACAACCCAAATACTGAAAATTAATTCATTTCTTGTTCTAGATAGCATGCTGTTTTGTTGTATGTTCAACAATTTATCCAAATTTGTAGTCTGGCTAGATACAAAAACCACAGTACTGTTTTGTTGTTGTTGTAGCATCTGTAGGATGACAGAAATCACTGCTGTACCCAGGCAATAATAATACATAAACAACTTTTATTCAAGACATCCTAATGTCAGAAATTTTAGCAGCAACCATGAAACCAAGGGAAGGGAAAGAGGGGAAAATGGGTGCTGCACCCCAACAGATAGAACCGAATCCCGTCATTTTGAATGATGTCTCGAAGACAAGCATGTAAATGATGTTGAAGGGCAAACAGGGTGGTAACAACAATCATATATGTATGGGTGAGAGAAACTGATGAATGATATGTTGTCGGCATTGGTATGAGGTCAGTGGAAAGCAGTACCAATGAGGCAGCTGCAGAGGAGAGATGAAGATAAAATGACAAATAGTGTGTCAAAGTTAAGAGGTTGAAGGTGATTAGTAAGAACAGCAATTTTAAGTCACAACAGGAAAATGGAGTAAAGATGGAATAAACAGATGTGGATAAGGTTTTGGATGTGCTGAAGTCTTAAGTCCTTTTCATTTAGAATGCAAAGAGACTTAGAGAAGAAGGGACAAAGAGGAATGGGAAGAATAGAGAGCTCATTCTGTAAATTTGCTGCTTGCTGTGGTATATGATGTGTTGTTAAGTTCTCTGTTTTACATAAGCCCCACTTAGTATTTATCCAATTCCCAAGTGATACCGCAAACAATCCAGTCAATAAAATTGGATTTTTGTTCTGTTTCAAAATTTTAGTTGTCTAGGTATCTTGGGATTAGAACCTTTTTGTTAATTTGCAGTTTATTGCAGTTGTGGAAATGTCTATCACTGACCACGCTTTTCAACATTTATCCTAATATCTAATATGGTGATACAGCAGCACAGTGGTTAACACTGTTGCTTTACAGTGCCAGGGTCTCTGGTTCGATTCCCGGCTTAGGTCACTCTGTGCAGAGTCTGCACGTTCTCCCTGTGTGGCGGCGTGGGTTTCCTCCAGGTGCTCCAGTTTCCTCCCACAAGTCCCGAAAGATATGATGTTACGCAATTTGGATAATCTGAATTTTCCTTCTGTGTACCCGAACAGGCACCGGACTGTGGCGACTAAGCACTTTTCATAGGAACTTCATTGCAGTGTTAATGTAAGACTACTTGTGACAATAAAGATGATTATTATATCTCATTCTGTAGTTTTTTATAAAAATTTTGATTAGCACACTTGTGGATGCACCTTGGACTATTGTTAAAAGTACTGCAGGTATATAAATGCAAGTTTTTGTTGTTGAGGTCTAAAGTTATTACTGTCAACTTTTTTTCGATTAAATTTCACTGAATTTACAGTGCAGAAGGAGGCCATTCGGCCCATCGAGTCTGCACCGGCTCTTGGAAAGAGCACCCTACCCAAGGTCCACACCGCCACCCTATCCCCATAACCCAGTAACCCCATTCAACACTAAGTGCAATTTTGGACACTATGGGCAGTTTAGCATGGCCAATCCACCTAACCTGCACATCTTTGAACTGTGGGAGGAAACCGGAGCACCCGGAGGAAACCCACGCACACACTGGGATAATGTGCAGACTCCGCACAGACAGTGACCCAAGCCGGGAACCGAACCTGGGACCCTGGAGCTGTGAAGCAATTGTGCTATCCACAATGCTACCCTTAATAACATATTAGATCAAATACATCTTCCCTAGTAAAAGAGGTTGCACTGGTCCCTAATCTAGGTGCGCCATCTAGCTCTGAAGTCTGCTTTTGGCGCTGATTATGTAATGCTATATCCAAGCCTATCTTCAGGGGCACCTGCAGCTGCACACGTTGGTGTAGTGAATCTGTTCTGACACAGTTTAGCAATGTTTATCGTATTTATATTGAGTCACAATATTTTTATTCAAAAGTATAAGATTGTCAAGAATTTTTCTCAAATAAGTATAGTGTTGAAAATCATTTCAGACAATACCAGATTACTACACACAAGCAGCTGGTCAACCCAATTGGCTTTCTATTCCTTTCTCCCTCATCTGTTTGTCAAACCGCCCTTAAATGCATCTGTTTGTAACCTTGCTCGGGGTCGGTTATTTTTTAACTAGGTACTTCCTATTGTTTAATGTGGGTAGATTAAAAGACTGTATTGCAGGACTTATTCCATAGCACAATTTATGCTCACTGTGAGGATGTAAAGTACTACCAGTTTGGACAATCTAGGCAAATCTTGTTTATTGCGCAGGCGATTTCTCGGTTTGCACCATTTGGGCAAAATGCATTCTCCATGAGATCATAGATTAAAATTTGAATGTATTAGGCCAAACCTTGCTGTAACAGCACATCTTATGGCATGCACCATTATTTGGTCTTTTTCTTACATCTTTCAGCTCAAATATAATTTGGAGCAAAGCTTGCTGAAGTGTGAGTATGTAACGACATGGCAAGCACAATGGGCTATCTGGAACTTTAGGGAACAAGACGAAAGGTCTATGTCCTTAATAACATATAAGGATAGACAAAGAAAAACGGGGGATAAGGAGGATGAATTAGATTGGGTAATTTAGAGTTGAATCAGGTAAAGAAAGATTGTATTACAGAAGCGACCGAGAGGAAACTTTTTTTTAAAGTACCTTTTTCATTATAATTTTAAACGTCTAAGAAAAATTTAATATCTTTAGGAAAGAGACACCATAGATTTAAAATGTTTTAAACATGATAAAAAGGTACTTGCAATATTAAAGATGTTCCCTAACTTCCTGTTTAATGGCCGATTAATGTGCAAATCCAGCAAGTTCTCAAAAATTACGGGGAGATTGTGGGAAAGCAGCTGCTTGTCCGGGGTGGAAATTAACCAGCAGGTTCGGGAGATTTGCAATTCAGCGCATTTCTTTGCTGAACATTCTGCTGCTTAGTGCATTAATAACTGCATATTTCATGAATCTCCACTATTTCTCCTGGAGGATTTAGCCCACTGTCTCGAATGAAGAAATTATTTTTATTTCCTTTGAATAAATGACTAATTATTCACGTAACTTACATATTGACAGAGGTACTTTGGGCATTTATTTATCTTTTCATTTTTCATACCATATCGGTTTATATTCTATCCTGGTACTTATTTGTGGAAAATATTTGTTCTGTGAATGTGACACCGGGTATATTGTCGCAATGATGACTATACTTCAAAAGTATTTCATTGCTGTAAAGCGGTCGAGACATCCTGGGGTTGTTAAAAGTTGTACGAATATGAATCTGGAGAGTGATTGGCTGAGTATTTGCTGGGTGCTGAATCCCTTCACTGAGGAGCTGCTTTCTGCTTCGCCGATTGGAAAATGTTGGTGCTGGTATTGGGAGACCTTCACATTCCTCACCGCTGTAATACATTGCCAGCCAAATTCAAGAAGCTGTTGGTACCTGGTAAAATCCAGCACATCTTGTGTACAGGAAATCTTTGCACTAAAGAAAGTTATGATTACCTTAAAACACTGGCTGGAGATGTCCACATTGTCAGAGGAGATTTTGATGAGAACCTGAATTACCCAGAACAGAAGGTGGTAACAGTGGGTCAATTTAAAATTGGTTTGATCCATGGTCACCAGGTAATTCCCTGGGGTGATATGGCCAGCTTGGCTCTACTGCAACGACAACTGGATGTAGATATCCTAATTTCTGGTCACACGCACAAGTTTGAAGCCTTTGAGCAGGAGAGCAAGTTCTATATTAACCCAGGCTCTGCCACAGGTGCATGCAATGCACTGGAAGGTAATATCATCCCTTCATTCGTATTGATGGACATTCAAGCATCCACAGTAGTCACTTATGTTTATCAGCTGATTTCTGATGATGTAAAAGTAGAACGAATTGAATACAAAAAATCCTAAATTTGTCTTGGCTGCTTTTTTTAGTTTCATTCCTTGTTCCTTTTTGAATCATTTTTCCTTTTGAACCTTGATCTAGTTAACAAGTCTTTAAACGTATTATATATTGTGAATTATAAGATTTAGTTCCACTAGTACCTGTTGTTAACTATTTCAGCAATATGAAAGGAACCTTATTGCACACATTTATGTAAGGTTAGTTTAGATCCTTGCTGAAAAGGGAATTAAAGGGTTTTCAGTCCTGTAAATATTTTCTTTCAATGCTTACAGTAATGGAGTAATGGATCATGTAATATGCATGAAATTCTTTGCCAAAGGTTTTTGTTTCTGCCTTTGTTTGAAGCCCCACAGCTCCATGTAAAATGTTTATCTTCCCACAAACACTAATAAATGTTATTTCAAATGCTAAAAAAAAAAGTTGTACGAATATAGAAATACTCAATTTTAGTGCACAATTCGGGCACTGCAAAACTGCACATACTTCTTACTACTCATTGCTTCAATGTTTGATCGGCACCTGCAGGTCCAACCCCACCACTTCTTGCTTTTATTTCGGACAAGTGGAATTTTGAGTCAACTCCATATTAAGGAACTGTTATTTAATGAAAATCACCTGCAGGAATTGTTTGAATGATCCACATCCTGTTGATGATATATGTGTGCCATTAAATAAATAACTGTCCCCCTGACATTACAAATCTGTGGAAAAGAATAATGCCTTTAAGCAAACATTAGGGAGAGCACTGGTGTCATTGAGATAGATGATCAGCCATGATCATGTTGAATGGCTGAGCAGGTTCGAAGGGCCAAATGGCCCACTCCTGCTCCTGTTTTCTATGTTTGGTTATCCCTCCAAATCTTTCTTTTTTTATTTTGGTATTCATTTTTCCTTGTGTCTTGTGAAGCGTAGGGTGTTTTTCTAATTTAAGATCCTATGTATTATAAAGTGTTTTTTTTTATAAAAAGGCTTGATCTCATTATTGACTGTAAAGCTCAAGTAGTGCTGAATGGAGGAAGATTGATATAGTATATTTGTAAAATGTTTTTACAGTTGTGTGAATAATGCATATGAGAATGAACTGCAAATCTAATTCAACTGGATATTAATTTAATAAAATGACTGCATTCTCTTTTACCAGCTGTACGTTAGATTAAACAATGCTTTTTGCTGAACATTATAGAAATGTCACTGACACGATGGCACAATAGTTAGCACTGCTGTCTCACAGTGCTAGGGACCCGCGTTCAATTCTGATCTTGGGTTACTGTATGTGAGGGCAGCACGGTGGCGCAGTGGACTAGCCTTGTCTCACGGCGCCGAGGTCCCAGATTCGATCCCGGCTCTGGGTCACTGTCCGTGTGGAGTTTGCACATTCTCCCCGTGTTTGCGTGGGTTTCGCCCCAACAACCCAAAAGATGTGCAGGCTAGGTGGATTGGACTCGCTAAATTGCCCCTTAATTGGAAAAAAAAAATGAATTGGGTACTCTAAATTAAAAAAAAAAGACGGTTACTGTATTTGTGGAGTCTGTACGTTCTCCCCATGTCTGCGTGGGTTTCCTCTGGGTGCTCCGGATTCCTCCCACAATCCAAAGATGTGCAGGTTAGGTGGATTGGGCATATAAAATTGTCCAAAAGGTTAGGTTGAGTTACAGGGATAGGGCAGGGCCTGGGTGGGGTACTCCTTCGGAGATTCGGTACACATTCGATGGACCAAATGGCTTCCTGCTACACTACGGATTATATAACTAAATTCTGTTAAATATTGTGGTGCAGAAAATGAATGCAGGTCAGTGTCTTTCCATGCATATTCAGCTGCATGGACAGTTATGTTAAACTGTGCTAATAATAGCTAGCATATGGGAGTTCATATCATAGAATCATAGAATTTACAGTGCAGAAGGAGGCCATTCGGCCAATCAAACCTGCACTGGCCCTTGGATAGAGCACCCTACTTAAACCCACTCCTCCACCTTGTCCCAGTAACCCTTTGGGCACGAAGGACCACTTTAGCATGGCCAACTTGCACATCTTTGGACCGTGGGAGGAAACTGGAGCACTCGGAGGAAACCCACGCAGACACGAGGAGAAAGTGCAAACTCCACGCAGACAGTCACCCGAGGCCGGAATTGAACCCAGGTCCTTGGAGCTGTGAGGCAGCAGCACTAACCACTGTACCGCCCAATTTGTCCAATGTTGCTCTGGTTGAAGGGAGTAAATCTGATTTTAAGTACTTTTGTAGCTGTCCTCGGTCAGTGTAGAATGACTTGCGTGACTTTTATTTTAAAAAAAAAACATTTTCCATTTATAATAAACAAAATACACAATATCAACATAGAAATGGATGTTACAAAATGCAATATTAGAAAGAAAACAACTAACCATGTAAAATCCACCCAGGAGAGAAACACCCTTTCCTTAACAATGAGAACTAACCCCCCCAAAAAACAACAACTGATGGTGATTAATTCTTTAAAGAAGGAAATGAATGGCTGCCGCTTCGGGTACAACCCCTCAACGGACCGCTGACCGTGTTCTTGACCGTAGCCAGATGTAAAAATTCCATGAGGTCACCCAACCATACCGAAACACTAGGCGGAGCAGAAGATCTTCATCCCAGCAGAACTCGCGTTTGGGCTATTAGCAAGACAAAGGCGAGAACATCTACCTTCACCCCGTCCCTAACCCTGACGAGTCTGATACCCTGAAAATGGCCACCAAAGGACAAGGCTCCAGATCACTGTTAAGGATTGTTGGCATGGTGTTAAAAAAGGAGACCCTAAAGCTTGCCATCTTGGGACACAACCAAAACAAGTGGGTGTAATTAGCACATCCCAAAGAACACCATTCATACCTGACCTCTCATGAAAAGAAACTGCTCATCCTAGCTTTAGTTAGGTGAACCTTGTGTACTACCTTGAGCTGAATTAGACTTAAGCTGTGCACAGGATGACATGGTTCCCAAAACCAGTGCCCCTATAAAATGGAGTTCCCAACCGGGGCAATAAAACTCCCAACTATAGTACAAGAGACAACAATTCCCATAGAAGTTATCCCCCCCACCAATAACCAAACCATACGTGAAGCATAAATTCCCTGATTTCCACATTGAAAAAGTAGAGAAAGATTAGAAGAATTTCACCCTCGGACAACAACTATATATAGGATACCTCAATATTTCTCCCTACCCACAGTAGTCAAAACATCATTAATTTGAACGGAGTCCATGCTTCTTAAAGAAGGCGCCTGCCTCCTCCGATGTACCCAAGTAGAAGTCAGTTGAATCGAAAATGGCCTGCAGCCTCGCCAGTTCCACCACCCCAAACCAAACTCCTTTCTTGTACAAGGCGTCCTTAGCCTTGTCGAAGGCTGCCCACTTCCTTGCTATCTCAGCCCCACGTCCTGGTATACCCACACGAGATTGTCTTCTCACCTGCAATCCCAATGATCCTTAGCCCATTTCAGGACCCACTCTTTTTCTTGAAACTATGGAAGTGCACTACTGCCGCACCTGTTCGAGGTTTTTGGCGAAAGGTCCGGTGGGCTCTGTCCAACTCTGGAGGCAAACCCAAACATTCGTGCAAGATATGTGGTTGGTTCAGACCCTCTATTCCCTCTGGCAACCCCACGACTGAGGTTCTGCCTCCTAGATGTGTTCTCAAGGTCGTCGACCTTAGCCTTCAGCCTCCTGTTTTCATTAGCCACTGCCACTATTTCAGCTTCTAGCGCGGCAAGTTGCTCCCCGTGGTCTCATCAGCGCTTTATCCATACCTTTGATCACCTCGCCATCTTTTTTTTTTTACCAATTCCACAGTTTTTTTTACCAATTTCATCCAGACAGGGCCCAGGGCTTCCTCAAGGTTGTCTTCCATCCCCCTCCACTGCCTATCGAAGTGGGCGTCAAATTCCTTGGCGAACATGCTGGCCAGCATGTCTCTAGTAATCGAGGAGGGCGCCAATGCAGCCTACGACATTTTTTCCATGGAGGAGCTGCACAACGCCTTCGAGTCAGTGCATGAGTTTCTTTCAATAGGTTATTTGTGCCCTTTAAACGGCATTGCAGTAGTCTAGATATCCTTTTATATTCAATAAAATGTGCTTTGGTTAAAAGATTTCTCAAAACAAGCGGACAAAAGGGGCTTAAAAAAACAGATCCTGGTGGGAGCTTTGATGTGAGTGTCCTCACCTCATGATGTCACCGGAAGTCCCTCGTGGTTGACTTGCATGATTGACTGAATAGGCACAACTAGTGCCAAGTGGTAAGCAGCTTATGCCTTTTCCAATTTAAACAGTTTTTGGATTAATCCTTCGTGGCATTTTGAATATCTGTAAGGGTAGCCATATTGCCAGTATTAGGTTGGTAGAAAAGTACATTTCAGACTAACATTCGAAATATTAAATCTACCAATTAATAAAGAATGAAATTTGATAACTTGCAGTTTACTTTTGAGATTCCTGCGTAGTACTACATCAGCTGTTTGCCCTCTTTACACTGAGTTCAATTTCCCAATGATGTTTTGAGTACAGTATGACCCAGTGTTCATTTTTTTTATGACTCAGTACTGTCATGTGAGTACCTTTAAGAAATGGGTGGTTTATCAAATAGCTGTAGTGCATGTACCTTTAAGAAATGGGTGTTTACCAAATAGCTGCAGTGATGTCAGAGTGTGGGTGGAGCTGGACTGTCTGTCTGTTTTCACTTTTGTTTTTGAGCTGGCAGCTACAGTGTGTGTTTGGTTTCGTTTTCAGAGTTGGAGCTGCATCCAGCCAAGCAAGGTGTAATTTTGATCTCTCTGAATGTCTTCAGATCGCTTGCTAATTTAAAAGTGATAACTGCTCTCAGTAGAGAATTTGAACCTGATGTCTTTGTTAAAGAGGGTATTTGTCTTATGGATGTTGCTAGGAAAGATTAATAGACTTATAGGGTACTGTATTCTTTGGGGGTAGTATTTTAGTTGATAGTTGCCAAGATGTTTACTGTGTATTTATAAAATGTTAACTGGATTTGTATAATAAACATTATTTTGTTTTAAAAGTACTTTAGATGTCTGTTGCAT
This sequence comes from Scyliorhinus torazame, assembly GCF_047496885.1. Lineage (NCBI taxonomy): Eukaryota > Metazoa > Chordata > Chondrichthyes > Carcharhiniformes > Scyliorhinidae > Scyliorhinus > Scyliorhinus torazame. The sequence goes on from NC_092722.1 coordinate 38,346,952, forward strand.
CACACCTGTAGAGTGGGCCCTTGTGCTCCCCATAATCAAAATCTATTAAAAGTTGTGGGTCAGGTGAACTCCATGATACACTTTGGGGTTCTCTAAACCCTGGCCCGTAATAGTACTACATTTAGGTCTGTGTGCATAATGTACCTCTTTTACCTGTGAAGGTAGTACTTTTGTTCATGAAAGGAGGCTATGGAATACAGATCAAGATCTTGTTGTGTAACAACCAAACAGGACTCCGCGCCTGTCACTAATCCATTTCTGATGCCCTGGTCCCCTGCTGGTCCCAGGATCGAGGGTCGCACCCCATGCGAGTGGGAGGATGCAATGGGTTATTGAGATCCATTTGCATCCTATTAACAGCCCGGGAACCATATTCTCCAGGCCCTCGTGATTCTCTGGTCCTCTGGGCTGGGATCACGTGGGCGAGAATTGGGACAGGTCCTGATAAGCGTGACGTGGTGTGGAGTATCTCGCAATGGGCCAAGGGAGAGACCCCTAAATAAAGCGACCCCCCCCCCCCCACACAGTCCCCATAAAATAAGGAGATCCCTTAATTAAAGAGATCTCCCCCAGAAGAAAGACCCCTGATTGGAAGTTTGGGAGCAATCCAGACAGAGGCAGTTAAAAATATCACTGCTTTAACATTCACCTGGGCAATGCACATGCTCGCTCAGGCACAGGAAGCAGAACCTGTCAATTTCTGGAAAGAGAAAATCAGTCAGCTGGTATTCTCAGATCTTTGATCTGCAAGGAATTCATTAATTTCTTTTTAATTTTATTAGGCTGTAATTGACAGCTTCCACACATACACAGCCATCAGCATTGTTCCATTGCTTTCTGTTAGTTTCACTGCTGACTCCTTCAAAGTCACTCAAGCATGAAGGAAGATGAATAGAAACACTTAACTCTCTTTGATGTGGTCCAGGAGCTGTCGATCAAAGCTTGGTGTTTATAAACATTGTGGTTAGGTTCACAGCTGACCACTTTAAAGTCACTCAACCATGGAGAGATGACTGGAACAATGCTGACAGCTGGGTGTGTGGAAGCTGTCACACCCTAGTAAAAAGCAAAGCGAAATTAATAATTTATGTTTTCCTGCCTCTGTCTGGACTGCTCTCTAGCTTCCAGACAGGAGGCGGGGGACGGACGGACTTCTAGACAGGGGTTTCTCTTCTGGGGAGGGGCCTTTTTTTTTTTTTTACGGGTCCCTTTATTTAAGGGGTCTCGGTGTGGGGGGGGGACTATAAAATTCTGCCCAGTTTTTTTAAAAACATGCTCGTTTATATGCTGGAACAGCAAATCTTTGAAATTCGTTTCAATGCATACATTTCTTGAAAATATATACACATTAAATATAAAATGTTTGTTCTAATCAAGTTTTGAGTTAAGTATAAGACCCAGCTTCTGAGACCGGACCCATTTTGTCTGGGGTCGTCTGTGTCGGGTAAGCTTCCTATGTAGTGTATTAAAGCCTTGGTTAAAGTCTCACATGCCTTTGTGGTTCTTGACGCTTAGTGCATCAAGTTTACAGGCAGGTTGTTTTGAAGTTCATTATTCTTCATCTCCTGCTTCTCCAAAATTGCATGATAATACATTTAAATTACTCTGGTACAAATGCAAAGTGATAGAACCTCATAGAAATTGCAAAATGGGAAACGCTGTCCAGTTCAACGTTTAACTGTGACTTTCACCTTCATTTTAAAAAAAATTTAGAGTGCCAATTATTTTTCCTCAGTTATTCTCTTGCTCTTAATGTATTAACAAAACATCTATGGGTTTTCCTTTATTTGACCTGTCAATATTCCTTTCTCTTTGCTTTCCAATTTTTTCCCCTACTACTTGGTACTGATTTTCCTTCATATAGTTGTATCCAGTCCACTTTCGTTAGATCATTTCTCAGCTTCGTAAAATTCCCCCAATGTATTATTATTTTTTTTAAAAAATGAATATAAATTTAGAGTACCCAATTATTTTTTATTCCAATTAAGGGACAATTTAGCGTGGTCAATCCACCTGACCTGCACATCTTTGGGTTGTGGGGGTGAAACCCACACAGACACGGGGAGAATGTGTAAACTCCACATGGACTGACCCAGGGCTGGGATTCGAACTCGGGTCCTCAGCGCGCAGTCCCAGTGCTAACCACTGCGCCACATGCCGCCCTGACTTTCACCTTCATTTAGACTTGGTCAAACCAAAGTAACTTGGAGGGTGGGTTCAAGGAATGCATTCGCGATCTTTGCCCAGAACAAAATTCTATGGAACCAATTAGGGAAAGGGTTATTTCAGATCTAGTATTATGAAATGAAACAGAATTAATTGTAGATTTATAGTAAATTATCTGCTGGAGAGGTCTGATCATATGTTAAAACCTCATATCAAGTTTGAGAGTGACGTGGTTAAGTATGAAACTACCGAAGTACGGGGGTGGTGGGTGATGTTGACTGAGGTAGCTTGGGGAAATTAGATGAAAGGGTGGAATGATGGTAGATAAATAATAGCAGAAATAATTCCTTCTCAATGAATGTTGATCCCTTTGAGGAATAAAAACTCCATTGGAAAAGTGTCACATCGGTGGCTAACTAGCGGTGTTGAGGATAGTATAAGTTTAAAAGTAGAGGCTAATGATGCTATCAAAAAGTTTAGTAAGCCTGAGAATTGAGAAGATTTTATAAAACAGAAAAAGATGACCAATGAAGTGATTTAAAAAGTACAAAAGAGAGCATTGAGAGAAGATTAGCAAGAACACATTGGAAATGCATTGTAACAACTTTTACAAGTACGTAAAAATAAAAAGACTCACAAAAGAAGCAAAAAATTTATCATGGGGAATAGGGAAATGGCAAATGTTAAACAAGCATTTTGTTTATCTTCACAGTAGAAGAGACAGGACATACCAGAAACTGAGAGGAACCAAGGGTCCAATGTGAATGAAGAACTTGATATTAGTAAAGAAAAAGTACTGTAGAAATTAGTGGGACTAAAATCCAACAAATCCCCTGGACCCTATGCTCTACCTCCGAGGGTTCTGAAAGACGTGGCTGCATTGGTTTTGATCTTGAAGAATTCCCTAGATTCTAAAACTGCCACCAAAGATCAAGGTAACCCTGTTCAAGAAAAGAAAAGAGAGAACAGAGAACTTATAGGCCAGTTATCCTCTCAACAGTAGTAGGGACAATGCTGGAAATTTTCATTGAGGACTTGGTGACAGGGCAATTGGAAAATTAGGTCATGATTGGGCAGAATCAACAAGACCTTTAAGAAAGTCATGCTTGACAAATCTATTAGAGCTTTTTCAGGGAATAGCTAGCTGAATTGAAATGTAGGAACCACTGGATTCATATTTGAATTATCAGCAGGCATTCGATAAGGTATCTTACAATAGGCTGTTGCCAAGATTAAAGCTCACAAAATGCAGTAATATATTAGAATAGATTAAAGATGGTGGGAAGTGACTAGTTGTTGATGATACAGAGCCAGGTGGGAAAGGTTTTGGGGAGGACATAAAGACACTGCAAAACAATCTATATATTTTTTAATTTAGAGTACCCAATTCTTGTTTTTCCAATTAAGGGGCAATTTAGCATGGCTAGTCCATCGAACCTGCACATCTTTTTGGGTTGTGGGGATGAGACCCATGCAGACATTGGGAGAATGTGCAAACTTCACACGGACGGGGCCAGGATCAAACCTGGGTCCTTGGCGCCGTGATGCAGCAGTGCTAACCACTGTGCCACCTGCTGCCCCCCCCTGCAAAACAATGTTGACCAGTGAAGTGATTGGGCAAGAAGATGGTAGATGGAAGGATGTGGATGCTGTTAATGAGTATGTAAGACCAAGATCAATAAATTTTTGAGCATCTGGAGATAGGGCAGGAAAGTGGAATTGATGTAGGTGTTCAACCATGGTCTTAGTGATTGGTGGCGCTGACTCGAGGGGCCAAGTAGCCTATCTTGCTCCTAATTCATTTCTTCTTAGTTCATGCTGATGTTTATACTTAAACAGTTGGTCCCATATCCCATTCTCCTTTCCATCAGCCGCTTTACTAACCTATTTAACTGATTAAAACATATTGTCAAACTATTGCCAACATATACTGTGAAATTATATATTTTACCCATAAATAGCTATCATTGAGCTGCACTAGAACTATGCTGCTATCGCTGGTGGCACCTTGAAACTAGGATTCCTGAAGGTGTGATCATTGGTTCCAAGTTTTGATAGATGGGAAATATGTTTTTTTAAAAAAAAGCATAGTTTTGCATCTGCTGTGGAATTCTGGACCTGGCAACTCCCTGGATCACTCTGTAAACATGTTGCAGTGAAACATTCTGTATTCTGTTCACATACATTAGAATGCATACTTTATGCCCACAGTAACCACTAGATTAGGTCAAATGTCAATCTCTGATTTCCTAAGAGAGTTTGTGCTCACTACCAGGATGTAATTGACTTTGCAGAGAGTTGCAGATTCTTCCTGTATTGCATACAGTGAGAGCAGAGGGATTATTCTTCAATATCTAATGTGTATTCAAAGATTTTTTTGTTTTGTTTATAAATTTAGAGTACCCAGTTACTTTTTTTCCAATTAAGGGGCAAATTAGCATGGTCAATCCACCTAACATGCACATCTTTGGGTTGTGGGGGTGAAACCACGCAGACACTGGGAGAATGTGCAAACTCCACACGGACAGTGACCCACGGCCTGGATTCTAACCCAGGTCCTCAGCGACATAGTCCCAGTGTTAACCACTGCGCCACGTGCCACCACTATGTGTATTCGAAGATGACCACAAAGTTAAAATCTTTTCTTTAGACAAAAACCCAGGCTTATCAGAAAATAGCATTTATAATACTGTGGGAACATGGTGGGAATTAATTATTAGGTAGAATATGTGGCACAGAAATGGGCCATTCAACCCAACCAGACCATGTTGGCGATTATGCTCTAATGAAACCTCCACTTATCCTTACCTGTCTCTTTATAACCCTCTATTTCCTTCTCCTTAAATGCATTTGAACTATTCTTCCTGTGGTAGCAAGTTCCATATTCATGAGATTGATTAATTTATTTAATATTTCTCCACTTTATTTTAACTGCAGTCGTTTCATTTCTAATCTCATCTTCCAATGTATGTCCACTTGGTGCATTTCGTTGGGAAATACGGACGCAAAATCATCCTGACTTCATTCATTCAATTTTTCCTTTAATCTCATCTTCTTCTCTCACGTTTTGGCATTTTGTGCATTTGAGGAAAAAGCATGGGTTCCTGTTGGGAGGCAGATTGTAAATGTAATTAATGGTAGAGAAATTAATCTCTGTGAAGATTTAACCTGCTTCTTGTGATGGGTTACCTGCTTCCATGTTTCTTAGTTAGCACCAATATGAAGTAGCTGGCTTTAATACTGGTCCTGTAAGGAGCAAAAGTGAGACTTCCACAACATTGGACACATGTCAGCGCTTTATTTTAGAATTGAATTCATTAATTTATCTGTACCTATATATACCTAATTTCAGCCATTACTAATTTTAAAAGTTGATGTCTTGTTTGATATGTAGACATATAGCTGTTTTCTTGCCTCTCATTTACATAATCTTTTAGGGCATTTATAATTTTAACATTTTAAATAACAATGGAGAGATTGAACATACACGCAAAAACCCCCACAATAACATACCCAACTCCCCCCAGCCCTAAACCCTGATTACCCATACATTGGATTCCCTGCCCTTATTCGTCACTTCGTGCCTCTCCTTTCCCTCTCCCCACCTCCTGATGACGGTCAATTTTCCTTGAAGACGTCTGTACCCTCCCCGCAAGTGACAGCGGGAGCACGTCCCACCTACGGAAGTCCCCTTTCAGTTGCTTAATCAACCTGCCCAAATTTAGTTTATGAAGCTGACCCCAGTCCCTTGCCACTTGAACCCCAGGTATCTAAAACTCCCCCCCACCACTTTGAACGGTATCTCCCTCAGTCTCCTCTCCTGCCTCCTTGCCTGGATCGCAAAACCCTCACTCTTGCTCATACTCCGTTTGTAATCTTAGAACCGACTAAATTCCTCCAGTATCCCCATAATTCCTGCAATTCCCCCCCCCCCCCCCAAAAAAAACGGGTCTGTTACATAGTGGAGCAAATCGTCCGCATAGAGTGAGACCCTATGCTCCACCATGCCCTTTCACTATCCCCCGCCAAATGCTCGATGCTCTCAGCCCCATTGCCAACGGCTCTATGGCCAGGGCAAACAGTAGTGGGGACACCCCTGTCTCGTCCCCCGTAACAGACTAAAATATTCTGATCAAACCCTTGATCGAGTCCACCGCTCGGGCCAGGTCCTCCGCACTGTCCTTTCGCTGTCGGGTGAACTCCTCATTCAGGAAGCTCACCAACTGGTCCATTGACCACTGAGCCGGCAGGGCCAGACCCTGCCTGTCCGGCATCTCCGTGTGTGTTGTCCGCACCTCACTCGCCTCAATCAACTGGTTTGTTTTTACCCGGGCACTTCTGGATCGCAGCTCCATAGACTAGGGGTCACTCTGTTCTGCTCTCACTTCTGGACCTTTTTCCTCCAAAATTCCTGCGACAAGCCGGCGTAAAGACCACCATGAGTGGGAGCTGCCAAATATGCGACCACTCACTCCATGGCCGCCACTGGAAGTCTACATAGATGTGTTGTCAAAAACTTGGAGCTTCAATTATTTTTATAAAAATTTTTTGGGAAAGAATGAACTATGAAATGTTGACATTTGTCTGTCGCCAAATACATTTCAGAGTAATTTATTCTCATTCTCATTATATGGTTCAAGAGAACATTCTCATTGCAAATGCTAAATGGCGAGCTGTTGAGTCCCAAAATGTTGAACTTTCAGTGTGATCAGTATATATACTGATAAATATATAAATAATTTGCCAAGAACATTTCTGCTTGCATCAGCATTCTGTTTTTTGTTTATTGCAAATGAATGGGAGGTTCAGTATGTATGTGAGGTATGTGTTTATCTGAATTCAGTGTAGCTGTAGTTGATTGCACTGCACCATCCATTTGTCATTCCAGTTAGTGCTGATTCCAGAACTATATCAGTTCCCTGATTCAGCTATTGAGATACTCTAAGTGTGAGGCTTTCAAAAGGGTAGCTTGATCCCAGACTGCAGATCTGATATGCAAGATTCCTGAATCAGCAGAGTTCAACATGCGGCCATCAACTGACTTCTCTTATTACGGCCATTTGCTTTGAACCCTTTGATTGTCATCAGGGCATAGAGAATGCCTCACTTCCTGCTGAGTACTCCTAATTTGATTTTACATCTATTTGGATCTAAAAGCAGAGTGTGCGTATCTAATTAGGTTACTCATGAAGCTTCTATCGTTAAAATGAGAGGGAGCCTTTCTCCAGGCCAAAGTTATTGTTGGAGAACCACTTTAGACATATGTTTTGAAATGAGGCTCTGCCTCTTGCTTTATCAAATATATAGGTTTTGCAGCTTCATGTGTAATGAAACATAAAGGCAACCCCTCGTTCCATCCCCCTGATTTGCCATTGAAAATCAGTCTGGTTTTGAAACTATCCTAAAACAAAAACAGTAAAATATACCATGTGTAGGTTTTGTGCATCCCGTTAAGTTTAAACACTTAATGCAGAAGCATTTATGCTTTTGATAGGGTTTGATATATGGATAATTTTTAATAAGGGAATTGTACTATATATTTCATAACTTAAAGTGCGAGTTTCTGCTTGGGAGGGTGAATTTTTACATTGTTCTGTTTTGAACCTATGTTGTGAAATATGCGCTTATATCAGCAGATGCTGTTAAAGTTATACAACTGGACTTCCGGTTGCGGTGATGCACTGCTAAGCCGCACGTTTCGGCAGCTCCCATGCTAACGGACTTTTGGGCTCTTATCGGGAGCCCCAACGGAATTTTCCCCCGACCTAACCCAGTGTGGGGTGACGAAGGAAAGAGTCCCCCCGGGTGTGTATGGAAAGGAGCGGCGGTAGTGGCCAGGTTGCGAAGGATCCTTTGGAACAGCGGCAGAGAAGAAAAGGGAGAAGCAAGATGGCGGCGGATGGAGCCCAGATGGTATGGGACCCGGACCAGCAGGAGTTTCTCCGACGATGTGTGGAGGAGCTCAAGAAAGAGGTGGTGGCGCCGATGCTACTGGCAATCGAGGGACTGAAGGAAACACAAGGTCCAGGCAATGGAGCTCCGTGGAGTGAAGGCAAAGGCAGCCGAGAATGAAGATGAGATACAGGGCCTGGTGGTAAAAACGGAGACACACGAGGCACTACGCAAGAGGTGCATAGAAAGGCTGGAAGCCCTGGAGAACAGCTTGAGGAGGAAAAACCTACGGATTCTAGGTCTCCCCGAAGGAGCAGAGGGAGCTGATGTTGGGGCTTATGTGAGCATGATGCTCCACACACTAATGGGAGCTGAGGCCCCAACGGGCCCCCTGGAAGTGGAGGGAGCGTACCGGGTCCTCGTGAGAAGACCAAAGGCAGGTGAAACACCAAGAGCAATAGTGGTGAAGTTCCATCGCTACACGGACAGAGAGATGGTCCTGAGCTGGGCCAAGAAGGCACGGAGTAGCAAATGGGAGAATGCGGTGATACGTGTGTATCAGGACTGGAGTGCGGAGGTGGCGAGAAGGAGGGCGAGCTTTAACCGGGCCAAGGCTCCATAGGAAGAAAATAAAATTTGGGATGCTGCAGCCGGCGCGATTGTGGGTCACACATCAGCACCACTACTTCGAGACGGCGGATGAGGCATGGACATTCATCCAAGAAGAGAAACTGGACTAGATTTGAGAGTCTGATGTTTGGAGAGAAGCAGCGAGGTGGTGGTACAGGAATGTAAAGTGGGGAAAGGGGAGGGCTATTGTACAGCAATGATGGACGGGGAATCCCCCCCCCCACCCCCCCCCCCACCCCCCCCCCGGATGGGGGGGACAAGAAGAAATGTGGGCGCCGGTGGGAAAAAGGGACAGGGAAGGGGAATGAGGGAACTGCGCCATGGGGGGCGGGGCCGAGAGGAAAGCGCGGGTATTTTCCCGCGCTATGGAAATTATAGCGGGAAAACGGGTGCAGGAAGGAAGGGAGGAAGGGAGCCCCACACGCAGGGAGGTCAAAAGAGTGAACGGGGGAAGCCGAGGTCAGCCAGAGTTAGCTGACTTCCGGAAGCAATATGGGGGGAGTAACCAAGCTAGAGGGGGATCTAGCGGGGGGTGGGGGGGATTAACTGGGTTGCTGCTGCTGAGTGCAAGGGGGAGCTGGTAAGAGATGAGGTGATCGGGGCGGGAAGGCGCTGCCTGGGGGACAGACGGGTGCGTGGGACCTGGATGAGGAGATGGCCTAAAAAAGGGGATGGCTAGTCGACGAGGGGCGGGGGTGGTGAATGGCCCCCCAATGTGATGGCGAGTGGCAGACTGCAGGGAGAGGCGGTTGTGCTGGTGAATGTATATGCCCCGAACTGGGATGACGCGGGATTCATGAAGTGAATGCTGGGACGTATCCCGGACCTGGAGGTGGGAAATTTTGTAATGGGGGGATTTTAACACAGTGCTGGGTCCAGGGCTAGACCGGTCCAGATCCAAGGCCGGGAGAAGGCCGGCAGCGGCCAAGGTGCTTAAGGGATTTATGGAACAAATGGGGGGAGTGGATCCGTGGAGATTTGCCAGGCCGATGGCTAAAGAGTTCTCTTTCTTCTCCCACGTCCATAAGGTATACTCCCGGATAGACTTTTTCGTTTTGGGAAGGGCACTGATTCCGAAAGTGGCAGGAATGGAGTACTCGGCCATAGCCGTTTCAGACCACGCCCCGCATTGGGTGGATTTGGAAGTAGGAGAGGAAAGGGAGCAGCGCCCACTCTGGCGACTAGATATGGGACTACTGGCGGACGAGGGGGTCTGCGGAAGGGTGAGGGGGTGTATTGAGCGATACCTGGAGGTCAACGACGATGGGGAGGATCAGGTGGGGGTAGTATGGGAAGCGCTGAAGGCGGTGGTTAGAGGAGAGCTGATCTCCATCAGAGCCCACAAGGGGAAACAAGAGGGCAAAGAAAGAGAGAGATTAGTGGGGGAAATTTTGAGGGTGGATAAAAAATATGCGGAGACCCCAGACGAAGGGCTATACAGAGAAAGACGAAGACTACAGACGGGGTTTGACCTGCTGACCACAGGAAAGGCAGAGGCACAGTGGAGGAAGGCACAGGGGATGCAATTTGAGTATGGGGAAAAGGCGAGCCGGCAGTTGGCCCACCAACTTCGGAAGAGGATGGCGGCGAGAGAGATCGGGGGAGTTAGGGACGAAACGGGAAATATGGAGCAGAGAGCAGGGAAAGTGAACGAGGTGTTCAAGACCTTTTATGAGAGGCTATATAAGTCCCAACCCCCGGGGGGAAAAGAAGGAATGTTCCACTTTCTGGACCAGCTAAGGTTCCCGAAGGTGAAGGGGCAGGAGGTGGCAGGTCTGGGGCGCCAATCGAGGTGGATGAGGTGATTAAAGGACTGGGGAACATGCAGGCAGGGAAGGCCCCGGGACCAGACAGGTTTCCGGTGGAATTCTACAGGTAGTATATGGATCTGTTGGCCCCGCTCTTGGCGAGAACCTTTAATGAGGCTAAGGAAAGGGGGATGCTACCCCCGACAATGTCGGAGGCGACAATATCGCTAATCCTGAAACGCGATAAAGACCCGCTGCAATGCGGGTCATCCAGGCCTATCTCACTCCTAAATGTAGATGCCAAACTGCTGGCAAAAGTGATGGCGACAAGGATAGAGGATTGCGTCCCAGGGGTGGTGCATGACGATCAGACAGGGTTTGTAAAGGGGAGACAACTGAATGTTGTACATTAGTACGAAGGTTGCTGGGGGTGTTGATGACACCCCCACCGGAGGGGGAGGCAGAGATAGTGGCGGCGATGGATGCAGAGAAGGCATTCGATAGGGTGGAGTGGGACTACCTGTGGGAGGCGCTGAAGAGGTTTGGGTTCGGTGAGGGGTTTATTAGATGGGTCAGACTCTTATATGGTGCCCCGGTGGCAAGCGTAGTCACAAACCGGCAAAGATCGGGGTATTTTCGGCTACATAGGGGTACAAGACAAGGGTGTCCACTGTCCCCGTTACTGTTCGCGTGGCAATTGAACCACTGGCCATAGCGCTGAGGGATTCTAAGAAATGGAGGGGGGGGGGTGCTTAGAGGGGGAGAGGAACACCGAGTGTCGCTCTACGCAGATGATCTACTGCTATACGTTGCGGACCCGGTAGAGGGGATGCCAGAAGTAATGCAGATACTTAGGGAGTTTGGAGAGTTCTCGGGATACAAACTAAATATGGGGAAGAGCGAGCTTTTTGTAATGCACCCCGGGGAACAGGGAAGGGGGTAGATGCTCTGCCACTGAGGAGAGTGGAAAGGAACTTCCGATACCTGGGGATCCAGGTGGCCAGGAACTGGGGAACCCTGCAGAGACTTAACCTGACGCGACTGGTGGAGCAGATGGAGGAGGACTTTAAGAGGTGGGATATGGTGCCGCTGTCGCTGGCGGGCAGAGTGCAGGCAGTTAAAATGGTGGTTCTCCCGAGGTTTCTTTTCGTGTTTCAGTGCCTCTCCATTCTGATCACAAAGGCCTTTTTAAAAAAAATAGACAGGAGCATTACGAGCTTTGTGTGGGCAGGAAAGACCCCGAGAGTAAAGAGGGGGTTTCTGCAGTGCAGTAGGGACAGAGGGGGACTGGCGCTGCCGAGTTTGAGCGACTACTATTGGGCCGCCAATGTGTCGATGGTCTGTAAGTGGGTGAGGGAGGAAGAGGGAGCAGCGTGGAAGAAGCTGGAGATGGCGTCCTGTAAGGGAACAAGCCTAAAAGCGCTGGTGACGGCGCCGCTGCCGTTCTCCCCGAAAAGGTACACCACAAACCCAGTGGTGGTGGCAACTTTGAGGATCTGGGGGCAGTGGAGGCGACACAGGGGAGTGACGGGTGCGTCGGTGTGGTCCCCGATAAGGAATAACCACAGGTTTGTCCCAGGGAGGATGGATGGGGGATTCCAGTGTTGGCAACGAGCAGGAATTAGGAAGCTGAGAGACCTGTTTATAGACGGGACATTTGCAAGTCTGGGAGCGCTAGAAGAAAAATATAAGTTGCCCCCGGAGAACGCCTTCCGGTATATGCAAGTGAGGGCATTTGCGAGGCAACAGGTGAGGGAATTTCCGCAGCTTCCGACGCAGGGGATCCAAGATAGAGTGATTTCGGGGGCATGGGTTGGAGAGGGCAAAGTGTCCGAAATATACCGGGAGATGAGGGATGAGGGGGAGGCGATGATAGAGGAGCTGAAGAGAAAATGGGAAGAAGAGCTGGGGGAAGAGATTGAGGAGGGGCTATGGGCAGACGCCCTAAGTAGGGTAAATTCCTCGTCCTCGTGTGCCAGGCTTAGGCTGATTCAATTTAAGGTCCTACATAGAGCACATAGGACGGGAGCAAGACTGAGCAGGTTTTTTGGGGTGGAGGACAGGTGTGGGAGGTGCTCGGGAAGCTCGGCGAACCACACACACATATTCTGGTCGTGTCCGGCACTGCATGAGTTCTGGGGGGGCGTGGCAAGGGTAATCTCAAAGGTGGTGAAGGTCCGGGTCAAGCCAGGCTGAGGGTTAGCTATATTTGGGGTTGCAGAAGAGCCGGGAGTGCAGGAGGCGAAAGAGGCCGATATTTTGGCCTTTGCGTCCCTAGTAGCCCGGCGTAGGATTCTACTCATGTGGAAGGAAGCGAAACCCCCAGGCGAGGAGGCCTGGATAAACGACATGGCAGGGTTCATAAGATTGAAACGAATAAAATTTGCGTTGAGAGGATCGGCTCAGGGGTTCTCCAGGCGGTGGCAACCGTTCCTTGACTATCTCGCGGAACGATAAGGAAAAGATAGAAATGACAGCAGCAGCAACCCAGGGGGGAGGGGGGGAGGAGAGAGCACTATTCTGTGTTTTTGCTATTTGTTTTTCTTCTTAGCTTTTGTTGTTAGTTCACGATATTATTTAAATAATGTTATTTACCAGTTAATGTATAATCCCTTGTTGAGTTGTAAAAACGGGAAAAACTTTTGTTTGAAAAATTTTAATAAAATATATTTATTTTTAAAAAAAAAGTTATTCAACTGGTCAACCTGCAGGATATGACCCATTAAACATCATCTGTGCAGATTCTGTTTTTTCAACAATTATTTTTAACTGAAAAAATAATGTGTAGTTTTGGAGATTATACATTGCATGATATTTTATTAGAATAATGTAGATCATTAATTTTCTTAGCAAATTAGCATAATATATGTGATCAACCCAGAGTTGAAATGAATAAAAATGTATTCTAAAAGCTTTTAAACAAATGAGTACTGCAATAAGCATTCTTAAAGCAAGGTGTGAAGGAATTATTTCTAGCTATTGGATTTCAAGCTTATTTTGGAATGGCTGCATGGTAGAAATGACCCAAAATTTCTGACTGCATGCCATTGTGTTCTTGGCAATAAAAACAATTTGCTGTTTGACTTTTATAGCTCTTGTTGGGAAATAATCTTCCACCTGGTTTAGGGTATCAGCAGGCTAATGTGACCAGACATTGTTGCTGCAATGGATATAATATGACATCACTGCTGGAAGTCAGTGAGAGTCTCGGATGTAACTCAAGTCGAACTGAATGGAGCATATTTTTTATTTATTTATTGTTAAATTGCATGCATGGATTGCAGGACGATCATTATGAATTCGAAGAGTGGTTTGCTATTTTATTTTTAGACACATGAGAGACTCCTTCCTTTGGAATGCATTTATTCTAATTGATATTGGTCAAACAGCACCTTTGAGGACACGGGGCGCGTTTCTCCAACCCCCGCAGGGTCGGAGAAGCGCCGGGGGCTGGCGTGAATCTCTCCCCGCCGTGTCCTGAATTCTCCGCCACCAGAGAATCGGCGGGGGTGGGAATCGCGCCACGCCGGTCAGCGGGCTCCCCCCCCCCCCCCGGTGATCTCCGGCCCGCGCTGGGCCGAAATCCCGCCGCTGTCAACCCTCGCCAGCCGGCGTGGATTGAACCACCTGCCTTACCAGCGGGGGCAGGCGGCGCGGGCCGATCTGGCCCGGGGGGGGGGGGGGGGGGGGCACGGTGGCCTGGTCCGCGATCGGGACCCACCGATCGGCGGGCGGGCCTGTGCAGTGGGGGCACTTTTTCTTCTGCCTTTGCCATGGTCTCTACTATGGCGGAAGAGACCCCCTCCATTGCGTATGCACGGGGATGCCGTGAGCGTCCGCTGACGCTACCGCACATGCGTCGCCCGGCGAAGTCCTTTCGGCGCCGGCTGGTATGGCGCCAAAGGCCTTTCCCGCCAGCCAGCAGGGTGGAAATCACTCCGGAACGGGCCTAGCCCCTCAAGGTGAAGGCTTGGCCCCTAAAGGTGCGGAATTCCGCACCTTTGGGGTGGCCCGACGTCGGAGTGGTTCCCGCCACTCCATTACGCCAGATTCCCCCGCCCCGCCGGGTAGGGGAGAATCCCGGCCATGATTCTAGAAAATTCTGACCGATAACTCGATCAAAATTTCACCAACAGGAAAGTTGCCTGAATTTACATTAAACGTAGGTTAAAACAGCCATAGTACTTGAATCAAAACTTTCCAAGATTGGTGCTACACAATGGATAATAAATGTCAGCAAAACTAAAGAGCTGGTCATTTACTTCAGGAAGCAAAGTATTGTACACACCCCTGTCTGCATCATTGGTGGAGATGGTTGACAGCTTCAAATTTCTAGGTGTGCACACCACCAACAATCTGTCCTGGTCCACCCACATCGACGCTGTGATAAAGAAAGCACAACAGCACCTATACTTTCTCAGGAAACTAAGAAAATTCGGCCTGTCCACATTGACTCTTACCAATTTTTACAGATGCACCATAGAAAGCATTCTATCTGGCTGCATCACAGCCTGGTATGGCAATGGCTCGGCCCAAGACTGTAAAAAACTAAGTCGTGAACACAGCCCAGTCCATCACACAAACTCACCTCCCATCCATTGACTCTGTCTATACCTCCCACTGTCCTGGGAAAGCGTGCAGCATAATCAAAGACACCTCCCACCCGGGTCATTCACTCTTCCAACTTCTTCCATTGGGTAGGAGATACAAAAGTCTGAGAACACGCACTAACAGATTAAAAAACAGCTGTTACCAGACTCCTGAATGACCCTCTTATGGACTGATCTGATCTCTTCACACATCTTCTCTACTGAGTAGTACTGCTTCACCCGATATCTGTGTCTACGTATTTACATTGTGTAATTTTGTATGCCTTATGTTTTTGATAATGTATGGAATGATCTGCCTGCACTGTATGCAGAACAATACTTTTTCACTCTACCTCGGTACACGTGACAATAAAACAAAAACAATACAATAAACGCATAAGATTGTCTATATCTGAAATACAATTCTGGAAATACACAGCAGATCTGCCAGTAAAGAGAACAAATTTAACATTTTGGATATTTTGGTGTTGAGTGGCAGAATTGAAACTGGATCAACCTGTCATCTTGTTACAGATGTCGAGTGACTTGTGTATTTCCAGCATTTATATTTTTGTTCCAGATTTCCAGAATTTGCTATTTTTATTTATTATTTGTTCTGCCAGTATCTGATGTTTTGTATTACATATATAAGATTTCATAACCTACAATACATGACCATGCCATGAGCAATTTTTGTGAATAGAATTGAAATGCAAGTAAAACAGAAAATCTGGTTTAGTTCATTTGAATTAATTTAGCTCCCACTGAATAAGAATAAGGGGCGGGATTCTCCCCTACCCGACGGGCGGGGGGTTCCGGCGTAATGGAGTGGCGGGAACCACTCCGGCGTCAGGCCGCCCCAAAGGTGCGGAAGTCTCCGCACCTTTAGGGGCCAAGCCCTCACCTTGAGGGGCTAGGCCCGCGCCGGAGTGGTTTCCACTCCGCTGGCTGGCGGGAAAGGCCTTGGGCGCCACGGGGTCACTTCCGCCTCCGCCATAGTGAAGACCATGGCGAATGCAGAAGAAAAAGAGCGCCATCACGGCATAGGCCCGCCTGCGGATCGGTGGGCCCCGATCGCGGACCAGGCCACCGCGGGGGCACCCTCCGGGGCCAGATCTTCTCCCCCCCCCCCCCCAAAAGGACCCCGGAGCCCGCCTGCGCCGCCTTGTCCCGCCGTTCAGAAGGTGGTTTAATCCACGCTGGCGGGAGAGGGTTGACAGCGGCAGGACTTCGGCCCATCGCGGGCCGGAGAATCGCCGGGGGTGGGCCCGCCGACCGGCGTGCGTGATTCCCACCCCCGCCGAATCTCTGGTGGCGGAGAATTCGGGACATGGCAGGGGCGGGATTCGCGCCAGCCCCCGGCAATTCTCCGACCCGGTGGGGGATCGGAGAATCGCGCCCATGATTTCAGTTTGAAAGGTTCAACTGTTGAGATTGTCCGTTATTCTCTTGTAAATATTGCCACGCACATGTTTACAAGGAACATACTGCATGATTTCCTTGCTTACATTCCACAAGCAGCAACGTGGTTGACTTTTAGTTACCATTTCTTGCTTGCTGATGATACATTGAAAATCTTCTATTCACTCCAAAGCTATTTTTAAGCAGCATGTCCTTGCCTCGAGTAACCGTCATAGGCTTCCCGTAGTTGGCCCATTAAACATCATATGTGTAGATTCCAGTCAATAGTTAACATTTGAAAAAATACACATCATTTATCATTTCTGTGTTTACATCAATGCTAGATCTTTTTTATTTTTCACAGGTCATGGGCGTCGCTAGTTATGCCTTCATTTTCATTGGCCATCCCTAATTGTCCTTGAGAAGGTGGTGGTGAGCCACCCTTCTTGAACCACTGCAGTCCATGTGGTGAATGTGCACCCACAATGCTATTCGGGAAGGAGTTCCAGGATTTAAGTATCACTCTATATTAATTGTACAGTAAGAAGTCTTGCAACACCCAGGTTAAAGTCCAACAGCTTGGTTTCAAATCACTAGCTTTCGGAGCACTGTTCCTTCCTCAGGCGAATCACCTGAGGAAGGAGCAGTGCTCCGAAAGCTAGTGATTTGAAACAAACCTGTTGAACTTTAACCTGGTGTTGTAAGACTTCTTACTATGCTCACCCCTGTCCAACGCCGGCATCTCCACGGCATGGCTATATCATAGAATTTACAGTGCAGAAGGAGGCCATTTGGCCCATCGAGTCTGCACCGGCTCTTGGAAAGATCACCCTACCCAAGGTCAACACCTCCACCCTATCCCCATAACCCAGCAACCCCACCCAACACTAAGGGCAATTTTGGACACTAAGGGCAATTTATCATGGCCAATCCACCTAACCTGCACATCTTTGGACTGTGGGAGGAAACCGGAGCACCCGGAGGAAACCCATGCAGACTCCGCAGACAGTGACCCAAGCCGGAATCGAACCTGGGACCCTGGAGCTCTGAAGCAATTGTGCTATCCACAATGCTACCGTGCTGCCCCTATGATTGTAGTAATTACTTTTGCTTAAGAATGTCACTGGATCAATTTTGCTTTGTAGTTAAATGAATGAATCCCAAAGTCAACTCAAATGTTTTTATAGAATGCAGATTAACACATGCACGATTAAGGTTATTTTACAGTGAGGGACAAAATGAATGTTAAAATGCGTGAGACTCAAAGATGATATAAGTACAGTAGTTTTCATTTAGTGTGCATGACTCTGATCTTTCTGTTCGAAATACAATATTGGGGAGCTCCTTGGAAGGAGAAATAACATCAACACTATGTCATTGATGCAGTCCTTCAGTGACCTTATTCTAGCTGAGTATATTTAGCTATTACACTGTTGGACCCCATTGTTCCTCTAGCCCAACTATCTCTTCTTCACCCCTAATTATTGTTGCAATGTTAAAACAACACCAAGCTAGGATATAAAAAACAAGAACATTGAGCAAAAAGCTCTTGGCACCTATGGGCTTGTCTATTTCATAATCAAAGTAAATTCTGATCCATTCTTTGTATTCTGAGTGCAAGATGTGTATTCCCTGAACCTGAAAGATATAAATCTCCATAACATTCATTCAATCTCAGATCTTTGCTATTCAACCCTGCTCTGCTGTCTTCCATATGTACCATTCAACCCCGTACCCTTCTCCAAATTATGTGCCATTTTAACAGTTGTGACCATAAAATATTATCTCAGCCTGGTACTTAACTCTAGCCTCCAAACCTCTTACCAACTAGATATTTGTCCATCTCCTTTTTGAAGGAACTGATTCACACAACATCAGCTTTTGTTGGTAGTGAGTTTCATATGCCTAATACTTGAATATGTGGCTTATTATTTTTTATCCAGTACCCTCTAGTTATACATGGACAGTATAGGTTAAACAGCCCTTGCATAGTTACATGCCTGTGCCTCTCAGCATTTTTGAAGATTTCCCTCACTTGAAATGTTAAACTTACTGGAGTGTAGCTTCTAAATTCTTTTTTGACTACATTGGGTAGCATTTTTTACCATCCAATTCAAGCGCAATTAAAACAAAAGACTGTTAGCTGGACACCAAGATATTAAGAATTATTAACTTGAATAAATTGTAAAGTCCCAAAGTTCGAACCGCCACGTTGCATGTGATTCATATAGACAGCGTGCATGGATGGTTTGCACGAAGGCAATTCATTAGGGCCCCACAATATATTTTTTGTATTCCTTAAACACAAGGGCTGCATACTTTTGAAGGTACATCATAGTATGTTGTAGAATTTACATACTATTAGAGTATTAACTGTGGAAAGCCATTCGAGTGAATAATATTGATGTGAAACCCAACAAGCTTCATTTCATGGGTACTATTTATTGATCTCTTGGAATAAAGTATCATAGTTTGAAAGATTATTGCAACCCCTATTTTAGAGGTAATCCTTTGAGACTGGGACCATCATTTCAAGATAATAATACATATGTATTTGTGTAGTACGTATGTAATAATGTTATATGGTGCATCTTATCCCATCTGTGACCTTCCCGCATAAGGCAACATTTGTATCTGAGTGGATGGGCAACCTATTTGTAGATCATTGTTGGTGCTACTCAAAATTTGACTGTAAGAGGCGATAAGTTAGTTTATATTTACAGCAAGTTACCACCAGGGCAGTGTCAGGCCTCCTCATAGCATCAGGATTGAGATTGTAAGGAGGGTATTTGTTTCACAGCGATGGTAGAAACGCTCTCCTGTATACAGTTTTTGTATGACACATGACCTAATTATCCTCCAATGTACAAACAGGAGCTCCCTGTCTTGGGCTCATGACTCTAGAGATATCAAGGGGGGGGTGCAGTCAGTCAATTCAGTCTTCTAACCAGTGGCCTTTTTGTTTTACAGTAGCGATTCTAGCAGCAGTTCCAGTGATGAATCTCCAGCAAGATCAGTCCAATCTGCTGCAGTCCCTGCACCACCAGTCCAACTCCCAACACCTGTGGAAAAGGATGAACCACGTAAGAGCTATGGAATCAAAGTCCAAAATTTGCCTGTCCGCTCTACTGGTGAGTAAATGCATCATTTAAGAGATGTGATCTGTTAGGGAATCAAAGTTTCTTCCAGTTATGTTCAGATAGACTTGGTACTCTGTTTCTGAAATACATCTGACAAATTTGAAAAAATGCTGGCAAGTTCCATTTAGAAATCATGTATGTAATATTTAACATGTATGAAGTTCATCATATGCCATTAATAACAGTTTAATTTCATGGCAGAGATGGTTTTCAGTTTTTAAATCTGTCATATTAATCCCATTAAAATTAACAGATGGCTTCTCTGCTATTTATATCCAGTGTGACTTCTTCAATCCTTCATGTGAAAATTGGATAATCTACTGCTTTGGATATCATTTCTTGAGAAAAAAATAAGGCTAAATTTGATTTAAATGATGGGGCGAAGAAGAAAATAGATTTTTCAGTTTGTATGTGGCAACCAATCTGAATAAAAACATTTCAACCTGTCTAATGTGCCCTCAACACAAATTAAAATTAAAATGAATTATTGTTTGATTTAAAAACATTTCCCGATTCATACATCAAACTTTTCTCTGATTGGTACAGGCATACACTGAAAAATCAAAAGTGACACCAGAACAGTATATTAGGAGGTGTCATTATGAATACATTAGGCTGGAACACACTGAAGGCCAGGCCAGTTGAGAATGATAGAGGTCGCAGTCCCAAGTTTCTGTTAGCTGATCTTAGCTAGGGTGGCCATATTTGATCTACATCTATACTTATCATTATTGAATGTCCTGCCAGCACTCATTGTCTGAGGTGCACTTGAAAAATGGCCATTTGTTCAAGTCCTAGAGGCCATAGCCTTGTACCCCAGTGAGGAATAAGTACTTTCTGGCGTGGAGGGGAGAAAGTTAGCAAGAAATGTGGAAAGAACAAATAGTACATATACTTTAGGTATAGCACACTTTAGAAATAATTGCTATTTGATTACTTTTTGTTTCTTGTTCACATGCATTTCAGCGGGACTATCAATTTTACAAAACTGAAGTGTGAAACTGCCAAACTTAAACTCAAAAGTTTGGGATGTGAGATTATCTAATGATTAGAGTTGAATTTTCTGTGAATGCTGAAAGCCCAGAATTCTATCCCTAAGACAGTTAATATTTAGCTGAATACTCTGTTTTAATTTCACAGTCCAGAATTTATTTAAGAAAAACAGGCTTTGAGAAACGGAAGACGCACATTTATCCGCGATATAAATATTTTCTGAATGAATTTAAATTGTGAATATTTGGGTCAACGTCCATGTATAGAAGTTAGGATAAGAGCTCACAAAGTTTATCTTTACTTCTTTTCAACAGGAGCACTCAATGGGAGCTGTCTGCTTTGTTTAATCCAGGAACGACACCTTTTACAATATCACAGTTGGTCATAATTCTTTTTGGAGATCTGGATCCTCACTACACTTGAACTCTTTGTATTTCTTAACTCTTCCAACTTTCTTTAACACGTATTGAAGAGAATAGAAGGGATCTGGCTTGAAATTGAGGGAAGTCCAGCAGTTATAATTATTGGTCACATGTAGCAAATCAAATCATCTCTTGGACAGCTCAGTCGGTTTCCCACCCAATTAGTTTCACAGAGATTGTCATTGTCTGTTGCCTGCAGCAATGTCCAGTGCTCACTCTTTTCTCAGAATTTGGTAGCTCTCTGTTTACAATCCCTGACAGCCAAGAGAAGAACCTTCTGAACCATTTCAGAAGAATGTACTTGAAATTGGAAATCACTTGTTGATTACTCATGAAATTGGAGAAAAAATATCTTGCATCACATGAATACTTTGCACTGAAAGCTTTCATTTTTTCTTTTAGACACCAGCCT
This sequence comes from Scyliorhinus torazame, assembly GCF_047496885.1. NCBI lineage: Eukaryota > Metazoa > Chordata > Chondrichthyes > Carcharhiniformes > Scyliorhinidae > Scyliorhinus > Scyliorhinus torazame. Next base: position 38,368,345 of record NC_092722.1, read on the forward strand.
TAAGGATGGTCTTTTCCATGAATTTAAGAAATATGGGAAAGTAACATCTGTGCAAATCCATGGTGCATCTGAAGAACGCTATGGTCTTGTATTCTTTCGACAACAGGAAGACCAAGAGAAGGCTATGAATGCATCAAAGGGAAAATTATTTTTTGGTATGCAGATTGAAGTTACTGCGTGGACAGGCCCAGGTAGGTGTTTACTGAGCAGCGGCATAGTTTTGAGCGTGAGGATGTAGCATTACAATTCACATCATGGCAAAAGCTTGACAAAAATAAGGAATATCTGTGTTTTAAATTAATTATATATCTTGTAAATGTTTTTGGATTTACATAGCACGTGTACATCGTCTACTGTCTTGCTGAAGAGATGAGAAATGCATTGACTTGAGATTAATCATAGAATTTATAGTTCAGAAGGAGGCCATTCGGCCCATCAAGTCTGCACCAGTCCCTGGCCCGAGCACCCTACTTAAGCCCGTACCTCCACCCAATCCCTGTAACTCCACCTAATCTTTTTGGACACTAAGTGCAATTTAGCATGGCCAATCCACCTAACCTGCACATTTTTGTGACTGGAGGAAACCGGAGGAAACCCTCGCAGACGCAGGGAAAACGTGCAGTCTCCGCACAGACAGTGACCCAAGCCGGGAATCAAACCTGGGACCCTGGAGTTGTGAAGCAATTGTTTTAACCACTATGCTACCGTGCCGCCCCTAATGTATTGCATGAACTGCCATTATTATAGCTCATTGGTGTGTCTTGCAGAAGGACTATTCTGATAATGCACCGCAGGGTGATGAGTTGTGAATGTGTGTTCATGATTCCCTACATATTGAGCTCCTGGTTTCAATCCTGGCTTAATAAGAAAATTACTGTTTGGACTGGATGGGTGGAAGAAATGTGGGGCGGGATTCTCTGGCCTCCCAGCCGTGTGTTTCACAGCGGAGGGAGGCAGCGTGTCATGCACTGGCGGCAGGATTCTCTGCTCTCGCCGCTGTCAATGGGAATCTCCATTGAAGGCACGCCACGCTGCTGGAAAACCCACAGGCAGGGGTGTGCTGCCAGCGGGACCAGCGAATCCCGCTGCCAGCAAATGGCCGTAGAATTCCGGCCATGGAATCAGTACTTCGATTAAACTGGTATCTATGATTCTGAACAATTTTTATTTGCCTTCTGCATTCTGCAACAAGTTTGCGTTTCCTTACTTTCTCATACTTGACAGAAAAAGTGTAGGAAGTAGCGCCTGAGTCTTTGCTCCAGCAACATTTCACAGCAGGGGAGGATGTTAATGGTGGTCCAGATACATGCAAAACAGTAAAAGATCTGCCATGAACCACAGATGAAGGGGACAGGCCTACAAATGGTCCACAAGTTATATTACAAGTACCAGTGACCTGAATGACTTCTGTGAATGTTAACTTTATTTGACTTCCTGAAATCTACTGTAAAACTAGAGTCGGTCAGTATATTTGATAATTGGATGGCACAGTATTATCTAGTGAATTAGACCGTTTGTTGTTGAAATGATTGCGGATTGGAGAAAGAGTTAGCAGTGACTGCATGACCATACAAAAGTAGATTTAAATATGTATTTAATATAGAGTCAAAGTGAAGAGTGTTTGAAAAATAAGCAGAGCAGTGTTCTGGTGACATAATATGTTTTCGAATTTTTTTTTTGTTTGGGACCCCTTGCAGAAACGGAAAGCGAGAATGAATTTCGACCACTGGATGACCGAATAGATGAGTTTCATCCCAAGGCCACAAGAACATTATTTATTGGGAATCTGGAGAAAACCACAACCTATGGAGATCTTCGAAACATTTTTGAACGCTTTGGAGAGATTGTGGTATGTACATTGCTTGGATTGGTCATTATTGAGGTGACTGAATTTCATCCCTTCTAGGAATCCCTCAACTTCGAAGTATAAATTATTTAAAGCTGTACATTTTTAAAAGACATCTGTTACCCACATTTTGGTTATCCTTCAACTTGATTATCTTTCGAAATTTTTGCAGCGCAAGGCCTTGTGTAAAATATTACATTATTGCACAACTGATTTGTATTTCATCTCTTTTTCGCTTAGTGAATAACCTGCATTTGTTGTTTATTTTGTGTTTGTCTTCATTCTAATTATCTAATGACCATCCTAGTGACTCCTCCCTGGGGGTGGGTAAAAGTGATCACCAGGGTCGAGATGATGTGCTTGACGATGGAAGGACGAAACTCAGTCAACTCTGGCAGACTCCAGATACCTGAGCTAGGCAGGTCAGCAATATTCCAGGGCATTGTTGAGGATTTCTCAAACAGCCTGATTTGTTAATAGGATCTAGAAGGGTAAAAAAAAACAGTTGGGGCCGTGAAGGGATTTAACCACAAAGGGACCAGGAACCAATGTAGCTGAGCGGGGAGCAGACTGATGAGTGGAGTAGGATTTGGTGTGGGTAAACATATGGGCAGCAGATTTTTTTGAAGAAATTGTTAATATCTATTTCATCCTTGTTTCACTCTTAAATGATTTTACCAAATACTAATGATCACTAACTCTCAGACACACCTTCCTACCTTGCCTTGAACCATGACTCCACTGCCGCACATCAAGCCATCAGAACTGTCATGGACCTCATCGCCTCCAGAGATCCTCCCTCCACAGCGTTGCACATTATAGCCTCCCAACCCCGAACAGCATATTTCTACCTCCTTTCCAAAATCAACAAACAGAACTGTCCTGGCAGACCCATTGTTTCAGCCTATACCTGCCCCGCTGAACTGATTTCTTCCGATCTTGACTCCCCTTTTTTTCTCCCCTTGTCCACTCACTTCCCATGGGCAGTAGCACAGTGGTTAGCACTGTTGCTTCACAGTGCCCAGGTTTGATTCCCGGCTTGGGTCACTGTCTGTGTGGAGTCTGCAAGTTCCAAAAGATGTGCTGTTAGGTGAATTGGACAATATGAATTCTCCCTCAGTGTACCCGAACAGGTGGCGGAGTGTGGCGACCATGGGATTTTCACAGTAACTTCATTTCAGCCTACTTATGTTAATAATAAAGATTATTATTTTCTACATTCATGATTCTTCTGATGCCCTACATCATTTCAACAATTTCCAGTTTCCTGGCCTTAATCGCCGCCTCTTCACTATGGATGTCCAATCCCCCTACACCTCCATACCCCAGCAAGCTGATCTGCGGGCTCTACACCTCTTCCTTCAATAGAGGCCCGAACAGTCCCCGTCCACCACCATGCTCCTCCGCCTGGTATACATTGTTCTCTCATTGAACAACTTCTTCTTTAACTTGTCTGAATTCCTTCAAATAAAAGAATTGGCTATGGGTACCTCCATCTGGCTGTCTTTTTGTGGGGTATGTGAAACATTGCTTGTTTCAGACCTACTCGGGCCCCCTCCCACAACTCTCTTTTCTAGCTCTCTTCGGAACTGGAAAAATGAATGAATTTTGTTTCCAATCTCCACCCTTCTTTCATGGTACATCTCCAATACTTCTCTTTCCTCCCGTGACTTCTCGCTCTCCATTTCTGGATATAGACAGTCTTCTAAGATCCATTACAAGCTCACCGTCTCCCACAACCACCTAGACTACACTTGTTCTCACCCTGCTTCCTGTAAGAACTTCATCCATTCTCAGTTTCTCCAGCTCTCTTGCATCTGTTTTGATGATGCTATATCAACAATGGGGCTTCCTTCACTGGAAGGGATCAAAGCAAAGTGTGAGGAAGAGCTGGGAGAGGTTATAGAGGAGGGGGTCTGGTGTGAGGTGCTCCGGAGAGTGAATGCCTCCACCTCATGTGCGAGGTTGGAGCTGATACAGCTGAAGGTGGTTTATAGAGCGCACCTCACGAGGGCGAGGATGAGCCGATTTTTTGAAGGAGTAGAGGATGTGTGTGAGCGTTGCGGGGGGGGGGGGGGCGCAAATCACGTTCATATGTTTTGGTCCTGTCCAAAGCTAGGGGAGTACTGGAAGGAGGTGTTTCGGGTAATTTCCAAGGTGGTGCGTGTGAAACTGGACCCGGGTCCCGAGGAGGCCATATTCGGGGTGTCGGACCAGCCAGGGTTGGAAACTGGACGGAGGCAGATATCATATCGTTGATCGCCCGAAGGCGGATCCTGCTGGGATGGAGAGCAGCCTCTCCACCCAGTGCCCTGGCGTGGCGGGGGGACCTGTTGGAATACTTGACCCTTGAGAAGGTTAAGTTCGAACTGAGGGGAAGCTCAGAGGGGTTCTACAAGTCATGGGCACTATTTATTATGCACTTTCAAGACCTGGATAACATTGAACTTTAGTTGGGGGGGGGGCTGTGTAGATTAAGGGTGACTATGGGTAATCCCTGACTCCTTTTTGTCATTTGTTTATGTAAACACGTGGGCTGAGGTTTGGGGGTTGGTGGGCGGATGGAATCGTTGTTGTTATGGGGATTGACATATCTTGCTGATTATTGTTTATTGTCGATGGGTGTAAATGTGGGAGAAAATGTGAAAAAGGAGAATTAAAAAATAAAAAAACAATGGGGCTTCCTCTTCCAACATGTCTTCCTTTCTCTTCAACTGAGGATTCCCCCCCCCCACAGCAAACCAGTGCCTTACCCCCCCCCCAAAGTCTTCATATTCAAAGGATTATCTTTTACCATTTCCGCCATCTCCAGCATGATGCCACCACCAAACACAACTTCCCTTTTCCTGCTCTGTCAGCATTCCAAAGGGATCACTCCCTTCCTGACCCTCTGATTCACTCCTCTACCACCCCCAACACCTCCGCCCTTCCCAAGGCACCTTCCCAATCAATTGCAGGAGGTGTAACACCTTTACCTCCTCGCTCCTCATTGTCGAAACACTCCTTCCCAGTGAAGCAGCAATTTAGTTGCACTTTTTTCAATTAATGTTCGCTGCTCACAAATGCAGACTGGACGAATGCTTTACGGAACTCCGCCACACAGTCAGCAAAGCAAGCATGACCCTGACCTACCAATCACTTGCTAATTCAATTCACTATCTTGCTCTCATGCTCTTGTTTCTGCCCTCAGCCTGCTACAGTGTTCCAGTGAAACCCAACACACGCTGGAGGAACGACACCTCATCTTCCAATTAGGCACTTTACAGCTTTCTGGACTCAACATTGAGTTAAACAACTTTGGACCATGATCCATGTCCGCCATTTTTTATTTTGTTTTTGCCAAATGCCACTCTGTATCTTGTTTGCTTTCAGGCTGAGCTGACCTTTATTCTACTATCCACACCTATTGTAGAAATATGCTTTGTTTCTTTACCACAAACATTACCATTCCCTTTATCGTTTGTTCCATGGTATCTTAGGTATTTAATGCTCCCATCCTCAAACCCATCTCTGACCTATTCTTGGTTCCCATCTGGTCCTCTCCTCTTTTTCAATAGCATAGGACCCCTATCACACTTATACATCTCTCTAGTTCTGAAGTTTGGACTCAAAACATTAATTCTGTTTCTGTCTCCGCAGATGCTTCCAGATCTGCTGAGTTTTTCCAGCACTTTGGTTTTATTACTAATGACAACTGACCTGGTACAGTTTGCTGCATAAAAAGTTGAAGCATAATTTGCAAACTGAATTGCACCAGAGTACAAAATTCTTTATTTCCAAATGATAGCATAAACGCCAAATGGGTCAAATAATTAAATTAGTTTAAAATTGAGCCCTAACTCGTGCTACGTTTTTGACATATGTTAAAGCACCACCATCCAAAAGTAATGAGGCTGATTCTTGCTCAAATGAACCGCAACCAGTTGGGAAAATACACTGACTATCCAAGCAGATGTCTCAATACTCTTGGAAATAATTCCCACTTGTGATTCAGGTGTAACGCTGCATTTCCTCAAGTAACAGTCTCATTTTTCTCTCTGCTCCCTCAGATTCTATTAGAAATGATTATGGACTAATGTGATACTTTTAAATATATATATATATAAGTTGTTTAAACTAAAGTTAAAATGTTACATTCACTTCCCTATTTGTTTAAATGGGGAAAGCAGAAAGAAGAAAATAATTAAGATAGAAATCTTTAAAAATTGACAAGAAGTGTTTTTTGTGGTGAAGCACAGTCAAAAGGTCCATGCTATTGTTTTTTTATTTAAAATGACAGGATATTGACATCAAGAAGGTAAATGGGGTTCCTCAATACGCCTTCCTACAGTACTGTGACATTGCAAGTGTCTGCAAAGCCATCAAGAAAATGGACGGAGAGTACTTAGGAAATAATCGGCTCAAGGTCAGGAAGGAGAAATACAGTCATTTGCTTATCAGGAATATTCACTTATCAGGAATTCACAGTGAAATATTAGTAAGAATTTTCTGTTGAACAATTTCTTGTATACTGTTTTTTGTTGTAACTTTACTTTTGTAATATTCCCCTCTGTTTTCTTGAGTTACTTCTCTCTTTCCTCCCTCCAAGTTTAATATTGTTCTCCATGGCATGTTAGATAGAATATCCAACCTGCAGAGATGTTTCTGTGGATGTGATCAGTGCCACTTTTGGTCGTCCAACCTGGGCTGTGTTTGAGCAGTGTGTGAAGGCAAGCATCACTGTTCTTTTCGCAGATGGGGTTGAGACAAGCAAAGTTGAACTGAGCCCTGGGAGAAGCCCAAGTGCAATTGTTACCTGAAACTGGTCTCTTCTGATTGAGAATTAATTGATCTAGGTTGTAGGATTGGTCTGCTCTATTTCCTCTCCCCTGCGAATTATGTTTCACCCCAGGTCACCCTGTGGCTGATATGCCAACCTTGGCAAATTAATTTCTCCCAGGCATCTGCGATTGAAACATTTACATAATTCGTGATGTACTAGAGTGATCCCACTAAATTCATGCTTCAGTTTCTCACTTCCATTTGGAAAATTGCTTTTTTCCTTAACTGGTAGTTTGGCTGAAATTGGGAATTCACTATGTGGAGAATTGTGGAGAAACAATCCATGTCCTGCAACATGGTGCAGCGACCGTTCTTGAATTTTTGCAACTACAATTGAAAGCAAAGATTTAATCAGTGGGGTGCACATTTTGCATTTCTATAACTGATGAACCTGGGTTAGGGTAGATTGTAAGAATATCTAGTCATGGAATTATCTTATACAGAAGGTGACTACAAGTTAGACTATAATTCTGCTAATATGGAATCTAGACTGAGCACTTGCTTAATAAAAATATCAGTTAATTTTCAGTCAGACCAAGTGCACATGATAGGCATAGACCAAAATATTTACTGATATTCAATTACTTAACAGAACTTGATATCATGTAATTTTTGAAGGAAAATTAATTACAAGCAGGAGCGACACGGTGGCACAGTGGTTAGTACTGCTGCATCATGGCGCTGAGGACCCGGGTTCGATCCAGGCCCCACGTCACTATCCGTGTGGAGTTTGCACATTCTCCCCGTGTCTGTCTGGATCTCATCCCCACAACCCAAAGATGTGCCGGGTAGGTGGCTTGGCCACACTAAATTGCCCCTTAATTGGAAAAAAATTGGGTACTCTAAATTTATATAATAAAATAATTAATTACAAGTACAAAAACAATTTGAGTGATTCCCTTAGCACTGTTGTAGTTGTGTTACCATTTATCCTGTTAGAACCATATTGATCTTCTGTACAAATGTAAAAATGTTTTCAGATCAAACTGTTGCATGTTAGTGCTTCAGAACATTATGTCTTGGAGTTATTGATCATGGGTTTGTGTCAATACTTCGTGAGCAATTATTTCAGCTCTGGTAGATCGGAAAAGCACATCCCCAAATTGAACGAGGGAAATTTGGAATTTTCCCCAATCAACTCATGCACTTCCTAAAGACCAGTTCCAGAAGAACGTTGAAAAGCTGAGCTCTGTTTCAGCTGTTAAATAATGAATAATCCAAAGATACCTGAAAGGAAGTGAGATGAATAAGATGTTCACAGAACAATATAAATTATGTACAGCGTTGCATCATGTTTCTGTACCAATTATCTCCTGTGAAGATTTTCATTTAGTTTATTCTGTGAAGACTAGTAGTAATAGTTGGAAATCTGGGGCCTAAGTCAGTTTAGTAGATTTTGCTAAACATATGCGAAAATCTTTAATATCTCTTAGTTCTATTGTATTCAGGTCAGTGAGTTTTGTTACAATTAAAATACACCATTTTCTCTCTCTCTCTCTCTCTCTCTCTTTCTCTAGCTGGGATTTGGAAAGAGCATGCCAACTAACTGTGTATGGCTGGATGGTCTGTCTTCAAACATTACTGAACAATACTTATCCAGGCATTTCTGTCGTTATGGACCTGTGCTCAAAGTAAGTGCCTTTTTGCATACATTCACTTATATTTCACATTTTATTAACAGCTGGCAGCAAAAATGTCATTTTCCAATTTATCTTTGAAAATTCAATAGCTAAGAGGGTTTTGAGAAGATTTATGATTTCAATTTTCCTCTCCAAAATACTCCAATACATTTCATGTTCTGATGAGACAAAATGGCATCCAGTACATAGCCATGAACATACTAACCTGGTTAGTTTTCAACTTTATATACGAAGAACCTACTGTGAAAAATAGCATTTTAATCAGGACTTGAATATGATCTCTTCGTACGAGTTTATAATTCCTGTTTTAAACACTTAGTTCCATTTTCAGATTATATTTGTTTCTTTAGGCAGTTTAAACATTAGAATGCTGAAAGCAGATACATCTGTCAGCCTCTGTGATGTCACTCTCAATAGCCTATTTCTTAATGTTTTTATCCTCCACATTTCAAAAAAGGACAACACAATTACCTCTAAATGAAATGAAAACTGAAGGCATTGAAAATGCAGCAGTTCAGTGTTTTGGGTGCAGATTCTTCCTTGGAGCACAATGTTTATGAAGGCTCCCACTTGAAGCATTGAGCTGTATTTTCCCATTTCGGATTGACCTATTGTATATTTCCAACAATTCTGCTGTTTTTACCAAAAAGTAATCTAGGTCCTCCTAGAAGATGAACTTGTGCAGTGTGAAGCCGCTTGTCATCCGTCCATTTCATAGTTTGAAGTGGGGATGTGGAACTGAAGGCTGTTCAGGCTCTAATCTGTGTTAGTCGATGTCAGAGGGCTTTGGTCTTGGCTATCAGCATTGTAAGTTTTAAAATTGACTGTTGGAACAACAATAATCACCCTAAATAGTTTATAAAAAGGATTTGGAAATGAAAAGCTAGCACGGGAGTCTTATTCAAAAAATATATTTTTCACATCAACAGCTCAACGGTTTGAAAAGACCAACTCCACAATATTGCATTCTCTACATCTACGACCCTTCTATTGATCTGCCATTTACTATATCACTCTCTGATACATTTCCTCTCTAATAACAGATTTTATTACAGGTTCCTCATGATGCACCAACTGCATAAAGCAATTGTTTTGACAGTACACCCTTCACCAACATCTCTATTGATAATACCTCTGATAGCACACTCTATGTCTCTCTTGCTTACAGGCAAATCATATCAAACGCCATCTCAGTAACTTATCCCTTCTCATGATAACTCATTTATAAGGATCCCCAAGACAGTGCTCTAGAGAGGTTCTGCTGTATATCTATCAGTTACTTGCCATTCCTATTCAGGGAACTAGCTGACTTCTTTCTTTACCTCCTGGGACAGATTGTGTTGGATCGTCAGAAAGGAATGGCTCTGGTGTTGTACGATGAAATTGAATGCGCACAAACAGCGGTGCAGGAGACCAAAGGCAGGAAGATTGGAGGAAATAGAATAAAGGTTAGTATGAGAGAGTTTATGGGGATACTAACAGTGCACTTCTTGTTCTCATCACTCTTATATATCCTTTCTTTTTTTTCACACTCTCTTTTTCTTGCACAGGTACATATACATTGCAGTATTCCCTACCTTCTCAGGCACACATCCCTTCCTACCCCCTCCCCCAATTCCATGGCATTACATGAGATAAAAGACTAGATGCATTCTGTGTAAAACCAGAGCATGAAATAGTAGCAAGTATTGAAGGGGATTGGAAGGTTAAAATCTGAAGAAAAAACCCAGCAAGTTAAAATTAGCATTTTGCAATGTTGAAAAGCAGCATTTATTGGCATCCTGCAGTTCAAAGTGTATTGTGGTTGGCACGCAAACTGGAAAAACAGTTTAATGCCTTGCAAGGATTAGAAGCATGTTTTAAAAAACACCATTTGCTGCCAGTTCAACTTTGCAATCAAATATCCAGTTGTTATTGTATGTTTTTCCCTTGTTTAGTAAGCGTTGCCTCAGCTCTTCATATCTAACAATGAGACTTCTCCCTTGTAGGTGGATTTTGCAAATCGGGAGAGTCAGTTGGCGTTTTATCGTTCTATGGAAGTCTCTGGGCAGGATATCAGAGATTTATATGAAATCTTTGCTGAGAGAAGGCAAGTGAAAAATATTTGTTTAAAGACAACTGCTTCTCAAATGATAATAGATTAATTAAATACATGGACTTCAGTAACGTTTAAATGATATGTTACAACCGGTTAATCCAGGAATGTCAGTTAACTTTGGCAACAAATAAGCAATTGTGACTTGTAAGCTAAGATAAATACAATACAGTCTGAGGAAAGGAAATGTTTTCTGCATACTAAACTTGTATATTTTGTCTAATAGCATTATCTAAAACTAAAAACGCCACACAGCCTTTTTTCAGCTGGGTTTCTGACTGCACTCACTCATATACAATACCATTTTAAACTTTTACAGCCATACCTGATATAATGTAGTTAAGACCAAATGGGGTTTTAAGATAAACTGTTACTCCAATGACCTGATGAATATCCTAACTCTGTATCCACCAAACAAAGAGTCTTCTACTGTTAAGACAGAAACTTTGAAGAAAGTTACTAATGATGGGACTCTATTTTGAAGCCACAGCTATGTAAAAGTAGTTCAGTCTCAAAAGTTATTTAAAAATGACACATATTATAAGTTAAACCAATACATTTCAAAGTGACCAGTTTGATTTGTAGCTTAATCATTCCTTTCCTCAGTCAACAATGACTGGTTACGGTGCTGTGGAGCATTACTTGATTGCCTAGTTTAGATGTTGACCACTTACGAGATGGTCAGCGTGACATGGGCTGTCATGGAATTGGTTTATTCAAGAGTTGTACTGATTCAGGCATTTGTCATTAAGATATGGCTTTCTTAGTTGGTTCTGGCAAAACCTTGTGCTTGTCATTCATGTAAGATATTTTGATGTAGCAAGGTCGTTTTCCATGTTGTCTCCTTAATCCTGTGTCATATAAAACCACAGACGGTCAGCATTGAAACACTTTATATTTCCCCAACTAAAAAGATTTGTTCTTTCATCCTTGAGCCACATGGATTAGATTGGGGGTAGTCTTTCTAGTTCTTTAAATATAGTTTACAAGTGTATTCTGTTTCCAGAGTCCTTGTTTTCTTCCATTTCAGATTCTTATCCTGGAAAAGGGAATTTACTGGTCGTCCAGTGCAAATACCACTGAAGTACCGAAGCCCATTTCAAACAGTTAGGGGGGAAATATCAAATTGATGCCAGTTTACAGATTTAGCTGCATGCAGTAGCCTTTTCAAATTATATGGTAACAGCTACCAGCTTTTCAGTTAGCTGCAGAGAGAGCCAAGAGTGCCAAAAGAGCAGGAAAAACAAATGAGCAAAAGCAAAACAAAAGTCAGGGAGTTGAGGTAAAAATTGTAATTTTAACAGTCATCTTCAAACTGGGCTATTATTTGGTATGTCTAGCAGCAGTAACCCATGATATGTATTGCCTACATCATAAAAAACACACACATTGGGAGAATATATCAACACCAACCTCTGTCAAAAGTCTTAAATAAATTGTGAAATGCACTACTCATTCACCATTGTTAATTAGCGTAATTGGGACATAAAATGCCTATTGTGGAACATATCACTCTGCCTGTCACATTTGCCGTGAGTTGTTGATGTTAGCCCCTAAACGAGCAACTGAAGTGTGTAACTCATGTTGTTCACGACAAAATTGAGAAACAGGAACAGCAAAAGAAAGACCAGGTTACTAGCAGTCATGTATTTTGAGTCATGGTCACAATAAACACGGCCACCTGCAGTTAGCCATTTTTCATGATTCACCGTCCTGAGCACAGTCCTGAGTTTTGGGAAAATGCACAGTCCTGAGTTTTGGGAAAATGCAAATTAATTTTGATTCCTCCAAGGGGGAACCGTCCTACTCATCAGTGCAGTTTAATGAGACTCAAAGATGTCAATCCCCAGAGCCAGTCAAGCAATATTTGACTTCTGTGACGGGTGGCAAATTTATCATTCAAAGATGAAAGGAAGGTGATCCATTTTTAGTAGAATTGGTTTGTTTTCCACTTGTGGGCCTAAAGTACATCTTCTATATCTTTTTGTAGTATAAGTTTACAAGCGAACAAACAATATTTTGCCATATTATAAATGTTCTCATTTGGAAACGGAATAGTGATTAAAGCAAGGATTAACAACACCTCAAAGTTATTTTACAAGTTCCAATCCCGTTTTAAATTTGTTCCATCTAACCCTGCGGAAGAAAGCCTCTTAACTTGAAAATTATATTTATGTAAGCCAAAATCACTAAAGGGATTTAATTGTTCAGCATCTGCTATTACTTCAGTTGATGTTAGCTAACAGACTAAGGATCAAATCTGGAATCTTTGATTTCACTATATGCCCAGGTAATGGAATTCCCCATGAGCTATAATAAAAAGTTGAATGAACCACCTTCCCACATTCAATTCCCTCTTGCTGTTACAGATACAACATTTATTTTGTGCAGCCATTGATTTGTTGGAGGAAAAAATTACATTTAAATTATGTGTATTTCTTTTATTAACAGGGAGGATCGGAGAGGATCATATCACGAGTATACTGCAGATCGTGCTTACTTTGATGCAGTTAGAGGACCGGCTGCTGTATTTCCTGAAGACCCTCGTAGGGACTACCGTGCAAGAAGTAGAGATTTTTATACTGAGTGGGATCCTTACCAAGGTGATTATTATGATCCTCGCTACTATGAAGATCCACGGGAATATAGAGACTATAGAGATCCGTATGAACAGGACATAAGGGAGTACAGTTACAGACAGCGAGAAAGGGAACGAGAAAGAGAACGATATGAATCTGATAGAGAACGAGATCATGAACGGCGAACGTGTGAACGAAGCCAAAGCCCAACCCACTCGAGAAGAGCTCAGAGTTGTAGTGCATCACCAGCACAGTCTGAGAGGCACCAGAGTGACAGCATGGACTCTGAACGCAGGATATACAGTCGGTCCTCAGACCGTAGTGGTAGCTGTAGCTCATTGTCGCCACCACGCTACGATAAAACAGAGAAACCAGACAAAGTACGACCAGACCGTTATGACAAAAACGAAAAGGAGAAAGACCGGCTGTTTGAACCTGAAAGAGCTGACAAACGGACCCAAAGAAAAGACAAGGTAGAGAAACTGGAAAGAACAAAAAAATTTGAAAAATCTGAAGTGGAGAAACTGGATAAGAAGGAGAAAATTGAGAAGCTGAAAATACGGAAGGTAAAACCTCCATCTCCAAGTTCCCTGTCTTCTGAAACTGATCATGAAGTAGATAGGGATCTAAACCCTGATGGACTAAAAAGTAAAATAAAACAAGGGAAAGAAAAAGCAGAGAAAGAAGGAGCTTCAAAAAATCGTTTGGATTTAATTCCTTGTGTGGTGTTAACTCGTGTAAAGGAGAGAGAGGCAAAAGTGATTGAGTCCTTGGTCGTAGAGAAACCAAGAGGAAAGCCAGAGAATGATGCTATCAAATCTCCATCTGCAGAACAGAATAAAGTACAGTTAAATAGACTTGACCAGACAAAAACAGAGCTGTCAAAATTAGAACCTGCCAGGCCAAAAGTGCCAAAAGAGAAACCACTTGCCAGCCAAATAGAGGTTGTGGAGAAGGAAGTAAAAATTAAGCATAAAAAGAACCTCAAACCAGAACCGTGTCCTGAACTACCCAATGCAATGGATATCGACAAATTGGAGGCTAGGAAGAGGCGATTTGCAGATCCAACTTTAAGAACAGACAGGCAGAAGTTAGAGGTTAAGCGAGGCAGTCAAGAGGAAGAGGAACTGCGCCTAGGTTTAAGAAAGCAACCTGAGCTGGCTGCTTGGAGAGAATTGCCAATAGTGGGTAAAGAAGGAGATTTGGACCGAAGGCCTGTACGGAAAGAATTACTGAAAAGGGATCACAGAAAAGTCAAGCAAGAAAAACTAATTTCAGCATTCAGCCCCAGAGAAGGACAGGAGTCTGCCAGTGTTTCTGTAGGGATTGGCTTGCGGCCCAGCATAGAAGCACAGTGCAGATTAAGCGAGCCATCTGAAGAACCAGTGGAAATTCAAGAAATTGGATTGAAAAAGCTGAATGCAGCAAAGCCTCCGAATAAGGTAGTTGTGCATCCATTGCCCCCACACCTTGATGAGATGCCAGGAGATGCAGAGATTAAAAGAGAGGACCAGAAAAGAAAATACAGTGGTACTCCTGAGGACACTAATGACCACAAGTCCACCCATGAAAAATTACAGACCACTGATGTAGATGAGAAACTTGGGATTGATATTGATTACACTCAGAGTTATAGGAAACAGATGGAACAGAACCGCAGGCTTAAACAGCAACAGGAAATGGAGATGGCAAAATCGGAAAAATATAACAGCCCCAGGAAAGAAAATGCAGATGAATTTGAGAGAAGAAGTTTGGTGCATGAAGTGGGGAAGCCACCTCAGGATGTCACGGATGACTCCCCTCCAGTTAAACGGAGAAAAACTGATCAGTTTGACTTTGAAATTAGCATGAAACGAGAAAGAAATTACAGAAGTTCTCGTCAGCTGAGTGAAGATTCCGAGAAAACTGTCCTTTCCCCTGGATTTCGACATATTCTGTCCTATCAGGATGAGGATGATAACAACGACGTCCCACATCAGACATTGATACCGACGCCAAAAGAACCTAAAGATTCTCCAAAACTAGACTCCACCTTTCAGGTTCCTGTTAGAGAAGAGCCTTTAAAATGCAATGCTTATGAGTCAAGTAAGCGAGAACAAATATTGGACGTAGCTAGATTTAAAATAACGTCTCAGAGCTCCGAAGAAGAGACGCCTCGTTGGGAAACGCGTCTAAAACTAGATGCAAGTAGGGCTGATGTTAGCTTTCCCAGTAGCATTATAAAACGAGATGGCATTCGCAAGCGTTCTGTGCGTGAGCTGGAACCGGGTGAGGTACCATCTGATTCTGATGAGGATAATGAACACAAATCTCATTCACCTAAAGCTTCAACATCCTTTGAAAGTTCTAGAGTACCTTTATTCCTGCGAAATAGGGAAGATAGGCTATCAGATTTAAAGCTGTCTAGCTCGCTAGAAAGGAATAAGTTCTACTCATTTGCACTTGACAAAACAATTACCCCTGACACCAAGGCTTTGCTTGAAAGAGCAAAGTCTCTCTCTTCATCCCGAGAAGAAAATTGGTCATTTCTAGATCGGGATTCTAGGTTTGCCAGCTTTAGGAAAGACAAAGATAAGGAAAAGGTTGAATCAGCACCAAGGCCAATCCCTTCTTGGTACATGAAAAAGAAAAAAATTAGAACAGATTCTGAAGGCAAAATAGATGAAAAGAAAGAAGACCATAAGGAAGATGAGCAGGAAAGACAGGAACTATTTGCATCTCGCTTTCTGCATAGCTCAATATTTGAGCAGGATTCGAAGCGCCTACAGCACCTTGAAAGGAAGGAAGATGATCTGGATATAATTTCTGGAAGATTATTTGGAAGGCAGGGTTCTGTCGATGGCTCCAGTAATACCCTAGATTTCATACAGGAACCTGTAGTCTTGTTTCACAGTCGGTTCATTGAATTGACACGTATGCAACAGAAGGAAAAAGAAAAAGATCTGAAACCAAAGGAACTTGAGCGACGGGAAATTGAGAGAGAAGTTCAACCTAAAACACCAGAGCCTGTATCTGAATTGAAAGAATCAGATTTGAAGAATACATTGCCTCTATTGAGAACTATAGTACCGCCGCCGCCACCACCTACCACACATTTCCAGGCAGTACCACCTGAACAGCAAGAAACTGTTCATAATAAAATAGTGACTGATGCATTGGTAGCAGAAAGTGGCGTTTCCAGTTCAGGGGAGAATCGGACAGAATCTGTACCTGTGGCTGATGCACCAAAACTTGTCATTGTTAATGTGAGCCCCTGTGAAGAAATTGAACCTGTTATAGGCAAGAAGTCAGATGCAAATGTTACTTCAGATCTAGTGTCTACTGAGGAAGAATCAATGGTTAGAGTGCATACTTCTTATTTGGATACCAAGCCACCAACTCCAGGGGGGGCTGATCTGCAAGAAATCTGCACAAATGCAGAACCTGAAGTACGAGAGGTCAATGCAGTCTCCTCCAAAACTATCCCAAAAGAGGTGGTACCAGAGGAGCACAAAGATAACAAAAGTCCTCCTATCAGTGCTGACCTGGATATCAACCAGAAAGAAGAGCATTCGGAGATCCATCCTCCGATTTCTGACAGTGAAATCGATATTGTGCCTCCTGTAGTTTTAAGAGAGAAAAAGACTTCCAAAAGTAAAAGAACAAAGACTCCACTTCAAGCAGTCACAACCATTATAGAAAAGCCTGTCACAAGAAAAAGCGAGAGGATAGACCGTGAAAAGCTAAAACGGTCATCATCACCCCGTGGCGATATTCAGAAACTTCAGGAACAGAAATTAGATGTAGAAAAGGTCTCCAAAAACACAGCAAAGTCTCCAAGTTCTGCCCCCGAGTCAGAAACCTCTGAGCCAAGTCTTCCTTTAGGTAGAACAAGACGCAGAAATGTGCGGTCAGTTTATGCTACCATTGATGATGGCCCATCCCTAATAAAAGACTCAACAGATACATTGCGTTCAACAAGGAAAAGGGCCGAAAAGGAAATTCAGGAATCGCCAAATGTACAAACCCCACCACGACGGGGAAGACCTCCAAAGTCCCGTCGCAGACCTGGGGAAGAGGTGCCATGCTTTAAAGCTGACCAGATGAAACAAGAGGTTGAGGAAATAGAAACTAAAGACAGCACTGAAAGTGCGAAACCTGTTGAAGGGTGGAAGTCACCTCGATCACAGAAAGTGGCACTGAGTCATTCATCAGCTGCTCCAAGCCACATAGGGAAAAAAGGAGTAAAAACAGAACCAAGAACAGCTGAAGTTTGTGCTGAACATAAAGATGATATTGCAGAGCCCTCAGTTGAGCAAAGTTCAACAAGTGAGAATATCATCAAAGCCTTGCCTGAGGGAAATGACATAACAAGTGACCAAAAGCCTGACAAAAATGATGGTACATTAGAGAAGTGTCCTTCAACTAACAATCCAGGTGAGATGGTAGACAAAAGATCTTTAGAGAAAGGATCAAAGTCCAAGTGTGGCAGAGGGAGAAATGCAAAAGTTAGTGAAGACAAAATGTGTCTACGAAATTTGGAAATAAGGCTTAGTTCGGAAGAAGTAAAAGGTGTTCTTCAGTCAGGTGATGGAGAGGTGACTGGGACAACAAAGAAAGACCCACTGAAAAATGAAAGTCAATCACCCAAGCTCATTAAAGAAGAACCAAGGGATCCATTTTCAGAACCTCCCAAATCACCTGAAAAAGAAATAGCAAAACCTGAGTGTTCACCAGAAG
Source organism: Scyliorhinus torazame (assembly GCF_047496885.1). Lineage (NCBI taxonomy): Eukaryota > Metazoa > Chordata > Chondrichthyes > Carcharhiniformes > Scyliorhinidae > Scyliorhinus > Scyliorhinus torazame. Next base: position 38,386,045 of record NC_092722.1, read on the forward strand.
CTGTACAACGTGCTAAGCAGATAGAACTTGAAAGAGCTGTGGAGAACATTGCCAAATTAACAGAAATCCCAACAGTACATCCTTACAAAGAGACTACAGATGAGCCAGATGTTAGACCAGAGGAGGAAGTTGAAAAGCCTGCCCATCAGGCTAGTGAAACTGAACTTGCAGCAGCCATTGACTCCATCATGGCAGATGAATCAGCAGAACCAGATAGCTTCCCATCTGCTCCAAGATACCCTGCTGATCAAACTGTGGCAGGTATTCCTGAAGATCAAATAGCCCTTCCAACACCCCCAGACACTTTGCAGCCCGAAACCGATCAGGCAGTTGTGAATATTTTGGAGTCCACTACAGATGTTGGTGCTTCAGGCCGCTTGATGGCAAAAGCTCCACCGTCAAACCGCTTGGTATCAAAGAGCCCAGCTTCGGGTCGTTTGGTTTCTAAAGCCCCAGCTTCAGGCCGCTCAATTTCTAAATCTCCTGTTTCAGCAGAGAGTTTGGTTACAGAAGCTCCCTCTTCAGTAGAAAGCATGGTTTCTGAAGCTGCCACCACAACAGACAACATGATTTCTAAAGCTCCTACCTCAACAAACAGTGCAGTTTCTGAAACTTCTGCATCAGCCGACTCTGCCTCAACAGACAGCGTGATATCTAAAGCTCCGGTCCCATTGGAGAGTGTGATTTCTAAAGTTTCTGTCTCAATGGAAAGTGTAATATCCAAAACCCCTGTCACCATTGAGAGTGTGATATCTAAAGCTCCGGTCTCTGCTGAGAGTGTGATATCTAAAGCTCCGGTCTCAGCTGAGAGTGTGATTTCTAAAGTTCCAATCTCAACAGAGAGCGTGGTTCCTGAAAATCCCATCTCAACAGACAATGTTTCTCCAACTCTGTCCTCCGACAGTTTGGCTTCTAAAACTCTAGCTGTGGACAGTCAATCGGCAGTTTCAGTCAGTTCAGTTCCCAGATCTACTTTATTGACTACAGTGGCTGAGGCAAAGGATGCTGACGTGTGTCTTCAACAGTCTGGAAATATCTCCCAGAAAACTGAGAGCCTTCCATTGCAAGAACCTGCTGAGATCCCACGGACTTCAAGTCGTAGAGGCCGTTCAAAACCTAGAATGACAAGGCGTAATAGGCGAGGGGGTGCTAGCAGAAGGGGGGAACTAGCAGATGGCAACAGCTCTGAGCCTGAACCGGTGCCCATTTCTACTGAGATAAAACAAAACAGTGTTATAGCAGAAACCATTTTAGAAAAATGTACAAAAAAAACAGTGGTGGAGCCCCTTTGTGTTTCCAAGAGTGATACAGACAACGTGACTAGATTAGAAGAGGGTAAACCAGGTGGTATGAAGGCCTCTGAATCAGATAAGGATTCAACAACTGAAGCTATTTCACCACATGATTCACTGCATTCTTCAGCATGTAATGAAGATAACAAAAGTCCTCCATATTTTAAACTAAAGCAACACCCGGGTGAGTATGCACCTGAAACTCAACCAAAACAAAGCATGTCAAGAGTAGCGATTAATGCTTTCCCCACTACTACTACTGCAAAGATTTCAGTAACACCCACAACTGTTTTGGGATCTACACATATTAGTTCTGGGGCTGTGCCAGACTGGATGCCAAGGCATGAGGCATCTCATGCTTGTTCCACACCCCCTCCTGCTCCTCCCCCAGATACCAAAGCTTCTGACCTTGACACCAACTCCAGTACATTGAGGAAAATTCTCATGGAGCCAAAATATGTGTCGGCTACAGGTGTTCCTACCACATTTGTTACTACAGCTATAAATGAGCCACTGACTTCAGTTCGGACAGAAGAAGCCTTCCCTTCAGGTGAAGTTAACAAGCTGGTCTTGGAGAAGCCTGCAGTTCCACCTAGCAGTACTGGAGGGCAACAAATGGCAGAAATGTCAACATTTAATGAGAAAGAAAAACCTATAAGTTCTTTGATCTCGCCCAAAGCCACTTCTGTCATAAGCAGAATGCCACCAAGTTCAGACCAAGAGGAAATGACAAAAGTGACAGCAAATAGCCGAGGCCCTGCCAACCTTCCATCTCAGTCACCGAGTCTCCCAACTCTGTCACTGACCAAACATAAATATAGATCAAACTTGACTGAAAATAGCAGGTACAAGCTTGGGACAGTGGCATTCATTGGCGACGAGTCTCGGTCAGTAGACAATATCGCATTAAACCAGGGATCAAGTCCACGCCTGAGAGTAAATACCTCTGAAGGGGTTGTGGTATTGAGTTACTCAGGCCAGAAAACAGAAGGTCCTCAAAGAATAACCGCTCCAATCAGCCAGATTCCACCAGCTAGTGCAGTGGATATAGAATTTCAACAATCTGTGTCCAAGTCACAAGCCAAACCAGAGCCAGTTTCACAATTGCAACCTGTGACAAAGGGTTCACAAACTCCATCAGGTTACAGCAATATGATTGGAACTCATTCCTCGAGCATACTTGCAGGACATGGTGGTTCTCAGCCTTATAACACATCACCTGTGATTTCAAGTGTTAAACAAGAGCATCCAATCCTTGAAAAATCTGAATCTGCTATCCATTCTGGAACACCAACTGCCTCTCAGCCAGGAGGAGTTAAGATTGTCTATAATATTGCGCCGAACATCATGTCTACTAACAAAAAAGGTGGTGAGCCAGTTGTTCCCAAAATTGAAGGTGCTAAAGTAACACAGCAGTCAACCCTGAGCCCAGGAATAAGCTCTCACCACCCTGCTATGTCAAGTAAGATGCAACCAGACACTAACCACATCAGTTCTGGGCGTGGCACCCCAACAGAACGAGGTCTGCCTCTGCCAATTTCCATTAAACAGGAACCCCATTCTCCACGCACATCTGTTCATTCCCCTTCTCCATTTCCCAAAGTATGCCAGCCGAGTAGCAACTCAACTGCTGCCCAGTCAATGAATGCTAACATGGTTCTGAATGCTGGTCTCACTATGACACAGTTTGTTCCCAGTGTCCATTTACCGGAGCAGTCAGTCATTATGCCTCCTCACAGTGTGACGCAGACTCAGGTGGTCTCCTTAGGCCATCTTTCTCAGGGTGATGTAAGAATGAATGCGCCTTCAGTACCAGGTATTCCATATGGTATAAGGCCTGATACTCACCATCCCTCCCCTAGAGCTGTTCTGCAACCTCAGATGGAACTTTGTTCGCAACGATCAAACACACCACAGTCAACAGTTATCAGGGACTTGTGTATGCCTCAGATATCCAATCAACATCAACCTGATGAAGAATTTCTCCATTATCAGGGACTTAGACGAGGATCAGGCCCATTACAGCCTGATGTCCTTGTGATGCAGCCAGACTACAGAATCCACCCCGGGGGTTTGCGACTGGACCAATACAACGTTCCCCAGGAAATGCTGCTGCGTGATGTTCGAATGATGTACCCACCTATGACAGCTGTAGGTGATGTCCACAATGAGAGCAGACAAGCTAGGACCCCTGACGGATCTGTTAAAACTCCTCCTGCTAGTAAAACCCCTCAGCCAGCAAAAGAAGCCCCTAAAGCACCTGAAGTGAAAATGGCAAAATCACCCCACAATGAAGCCCGATTGATCAATGTCCCCCCTGGAATGCCCATGTCTCAGCCTGTAATGGTCTCCCATGGTGTTCAACTCATGCACCAAGTCCCTAGCTCCTTCCATGACTATCCACGTGTATATCAAGAACTGCGGAACTTCCACACGTCTCACCTTAGTCATCCACAATTTGGAGGAATAAGCCTACCATCACGCAGCATGACACCTCAGGTAAATGCAGTAATTTATTTTCCCTCTTTCTCTCATGAAACATTTTTGTTTTGAAGTAACTCTTATTTGTGGTACTTTGCTGGAGAGGGAAGTGTGTGACAGAATGCAATGCAACTTGTGAAATAATCCATAAAGAACGACTCTACTTAAAATGGCTACATTCATCAGTTCTCATCATGCTCATCAATCCCCGTTGACAAGTCATAAAGTCAGCCAATTTTGGGGACTCTGCCACTGCCACTTTTTTATTAAGTTTTTAAGAAGATGTGTGAGTTCCTGTACCTAGTTTACTTCAACAGAATTTTAGAATTGTAAAATACAGAAGGGGGCCAGTTAGCTCATTGTGCCTGTGTCGTTCTGTTCTTTGAAAGAGCAATCCAATTAGTTCCAGTCCTCTGCTCTTGCCCCATAACTACAATTTCTCCCCTTTGTTTAGTCATGATGATTTGGACTGTGCTGTTTGAAAAAGGTAATGGATTCAATGCTTCCATTACCCTTTCCAGACAGTACATTCCAGATCATCATAATTTACTACTTAAAATAACTTTTTCTCATTTGACCTGTGGCTCTTTTGCCAATTATATTACACCTTTGTCCCCCGATTACCAAGCCGCCTTCCAATGGAAAGTTTATTTACTGTATCGAACCCCTGCATGGCTTTGAATGTCTTTATTAAATATTCACATAACCTTCTCTGCCTTAAGGAGGAAAACTCCAGCTGATTTAGTCTTTCTGAAGTTCCCCGTAGTGCCATTCCCTCTGCACTCTCTCAGAAGCCTTAACATCCTTCCTAAAGTTTGTTGCGCAGAATTGGACATGATAACCTAGCTGGGACCTACTAATAATTTAAAATGATTCAGCACAACTTCATTGTTTTTGTGCTTCATGCCTCACTTCCAACTCATACACTGTTACCCCTGGAGCCCCATGCCCCAAATCTATGCTTGGCCATCTTATATCTCACCTGTCTCTTGGTGACATCTTCTAAAAGCTGAAACCCTAATATTGTAGAAGCATAGGATGGATACAGCACTGGAGCAGGCTATTTGGCCTGTCATGACCATGCTGGTCTTCTCAAAAGCAACTCAGTCCACTCCCTTCCCCTTTCCTCATAGACCTGCAATTGTTTTATGATAATTATCCAATTACCTTTTGAAAACCACGATTGATTTTGTCTCCATTAGACTCTCAGGAAGTGCACTCCAGAACCTAACCACACGCTGCATGAATACTTTTTTCCTTATGTCGCTGTTGGTGCTTTTTATATTCACCATAAATCACTATCCCTGGTTCTCGACCCTTCAGCCAACAGAAAAGTGTCTACCTGTTTGCTCTGTCCAGACCCCTCATTGTTTTGAACACCTCTATTAAATTACTTCTTAATGATCTCTGCTCTAAGGAGAACATCCCTAGCTTCCCCAATCTATCCATGCAGCTAAATTCCCTCATTCTGGAACCATTCTCCTAAATGTTTTCCACACACTTTCCAATGCCGACACCTTCTTCCTAAGTTTCAGTGCCATTTAATAGCTCACCTAAACCTTTGTTCACTGTTCCCTAGGTGTTCCCCAACCGTCACTTTATCCCCTATTATACCCTGCTTATTCCCCAGAATCAGATCCAGCAATGCCCCTTTTCTCGTTAGGTCAGAAATGTACTCAATACATTTTGGCAAATTCTCCTCCCTCTGTGCCCCGTTATATTACCCAGTCTGGAAACAAAAGACTTGCATTTGTATAGCACCTTCACAACCACCAGAGGTCTCAAAGTGCTTCACAGCCAATGAAGTACTCTTCAAATGTAATGTAATGTTTGGAATCTAGAAGCCAATTGCTGCACAGCATCGTCGCCAAACAGCAATGAGATAATGATCTGATAATCTGTTTTAGTGATGTTTTTAAAAATAAATTTAAACAACCCAATTCTTTTATTTCCAGTTAAGGGGCAATTTAGCGTGGCCAATCCACCTACCTGCACATCTTTGGGTTGTGGGGATGAGACCCATGTCATGCAGACACTGGGAGAATGCGCAAACTCCACACACAGTGACCAGGGCCAGGATTGAACTGGGTTCTCGGTGCCGTGAGGCAGCAGTGCTAACCACTGCGCTACCCTTGTTTTAGTGATGTTGATTGAGGGATAAGATGAGAATTGACCAAGACACCAGGGAGATGACTCCTGCTGTCCCTGGAAGAGAATCTTGGCATATTTTGGATTCACTTGAGATGGTGTTATGGGGCTTTGGTTTAGTATCTCATTGGAAAGGTGGCACCGTTGGCAGTTTAGTACTTGCTCTGTAGTGTACCAAACTGTGAGCCTGGTTTAGGTGCTCAAGTCTCAGGGTGGATCTTGAGCCCATGGCCTTGTGACTCGGAGTCGAGAGCTATCAGTAAGCCAAAGCTGGCACTTAAGTGCTGGCAGCACTGTAAATCCCTGTTGCATAATGTCACATCATGGGGAAATCGAGCGTTTTGTGGTTACTCGTCACCAGAGGAGAAGGTAGTTTTGATGACTAATTTGTATCAATTTATGCTTTTCTCATATCTTTAAAATCTCTGCCACTGTCAGGCATTTCTTGGCTGATACTGTGAAGATCCTGTTTTTGAATTCTGTCCCTGAACACAAATACAAAAAAGTTGGAATTTGTCATATTCTGTCATTGTGTCGAAGTGGGACGATTGTGAACAGTTTTGTTCTTGAGTTAAATGTAAAAATAGAACATCTTGCCCATTCGTTGAATCTGTAGTTGCCCTTGGAAATAGGGCTGTCAATTCACCTAGGATGGGGAGGGAAGGAGCTGAAATAATGATCCCATCAAAGTTTGATATTGTCTTGTCAGGTGATCTGCTTCCCCGCACCACCACTCTCAGACATAGCTTCCACTTGTCAGTAGTATTATAAATTCTGCTCTCCCTATAAGACTAGCTATTTTAAAATAAATTGTCCTAGAATTAACTGATTTTTAGAATGGTTGAATGTTGTCTTGACTTTGAGCATGTTTATCAGCACGTTTATTTACTGGAGTGCTTTATTATTTTTGCTCCAATTAGAAATCCGTGCCTGTATTTTTGCCTGCTTCTCTGCAGAACTTCTTTTTCATCGGAGCATGCCCCCCCATAGATTTGAAATTGACCATTAGAATTGTGTCCGCACTCTTAATTTTGACATTTCAAGTAAGACATTCCAAGCTGGGGAACTTATCACAAACATTAGCTTTTCAACCTTTCTGGAACAAATCCTATTGCACATATATTCCTGCAATCAACTGAGAAAATTAGACCTTCCCTCATCTCCCACATGTTCGTCCTACATTTTAATGCTGTGTTTTTTATTTGTACTGTTCCTCACCCCTTGAAGATGTTGATCATTAACTTTTGTCACCTGTATGTAGTTCATTGCCGTATCTCCTTCATACGTGTCAAGCTGCAACCACAGGATTTTTGTGGTGAGGATCTTGGGTATTTGTTGTTTTATTTATGCTGAATTACATGTAAGATTGATGGAAGCATTGTCAATCTACTTCCATTGATGTTTTACCCTCAACACAAACAAAATCGGTCTTCAACAAATAAGACTTAAATAGTTCAAATCACTAACCTCTTGTGACTCCTGCATACACATTCTCTTGGCTTGCGGCTTTTATATTTTATATTTCGTCTTCTAGATAGATATGTAAGAAATATTGTGCAGGAAGGTCCCCTGAACCCGCAATGGCTTTTCAAAGCCTTGATGATGTCGCCATCTACATTTCTTTCTTTGAAAATTTCCCCTGCCATACCCCTAGCCTCACCAAGCCATGTCACAACTTGAAATGTCATACCTTCCTCAATAACAGTATACCATCAGATCAGTCTGGGTATCTGCAAGTTTATATCAGTCTGTTCTGAAGGAATTCTGTGGAATTATCAATTAAAGATCTGATTCCAGTTTTTCCACACACTGTGTTGAAATTATTACAATATACCTCTTGAATGCTCCAACTCAGATGCTCCAAAGATCTGTGGGATTGAAGCTATCTCTTAACATAATCTTTATAATAATCTTTATTAGTGTCACAGTAGGCTTACGTTAACACTGCAATGAAGTTACTGTGAAAAGCCCCTAGTCGCCACACTCCGGCACCTGTTCAGGTAGGTGAATTGAACATTCTGAATTCTCTGTGTACCTGAACAGGCGGCTGAGTGTGCGACTAGGGGATTGTCACAGTAACTTTGTTGCAGTGTTAATGTAAGCCTACCTGTGATACTAATAAAGATTATAATTATACATAGTGCACACAAAACAATTAAGTCTGAAAAGACAAATCTCAGATGATTGAGGAATTAGGGAAATTCTCTTTAGTTTTGTTGAGAGCATCTTTCAGATTGATTTGGAGGTCCTGGTCATAAATCCAGACAGCCTTAACGTATATATTTTTTTAAAATGGGGATGGATATAGGAATATGTTCAATGCTATGTGTGTAAACTGCCTTTTATTTAATAGGGTATTTCAGAAGGGGAACATGTACACCCCGGCCAGAGAAGTAAAACTCCACAAATATCCCAGGAAAACAAGGGATCTGCAGCTCCTGAGCATCCTCATCATGTAACTATCACCAGACTACCAGGGCAGATGGAACTGCACTCTCCTCACCTGCAGCACCTACAGAGAGAGAGGGTACAACCAGAAGCTAATCCAACTTCTTATCCTTCTCCAACTGGAGTGTCTATGCCAATCAAACATGAACTATCCTCACCACATCAACCCCCAACTCCAAAACAACCATCTTTTATCTCCACGCAATCCTCAACACCAGGAGCAGCCCCACCACCTGTGATGTCCAGGGCAGATCCTCAAACCACTGGAAAGCAGGAACCACAGCCGCCATCAGGTTCACAGAGACCCGTGGACATGGTGCAGCTTCTAACAGTAAGCATCAACTCCATTGGATCAGTTATTAAAAACTAGCTTGCATTTATCAATGTAAAAGAGAAGTTTAAATTATATCAACCCATGGTTTTCAAAACATTTGTAAAATGTTGAATTTGACGATAGAGTTGATTAAAGTAACAAGTGTCTTGGCTGTAACTGTTTCCTTATCTACTTCTAACACCAGGCTTTACCTTTCTGATCCTTTTGCTTCTCATCTGCTCCACTTGGTTTCATACTTTCTCACCTAGTCGTTTTTTTTATTTTGTATGTTTCCAAAAACATTTTTATTCCTCTTAACTTGTGACTGAATTAGAGGAATAAACTGCTCTTAACTGAAAACTTCTGTGAAACGTTGAGGAAGATTCTAGGTGAGTAATCCATCATGTGTAACTGAAGGAAATCCCCTTAACTATTTGCTCTCATTTCAATGGTTTCTCTCACTCGTGCTATCTATATAACAGTTCATCAAAGGCCCGTCATATAGGCTTTCACATCATTTTTAAAAATAAATAAGTAGAGTACCCAATTATTGTTTTCCAATTAAGGGGCAATTTAGTGTGGCCCATCCATCTACTCTGCACATCTTTGGGTTTTTGGGGGGTGAGACCCACGCAGACACGGGGAGAATGTGCAAACTCCACACAAGCAGTGACCCAGGGCCGGGATCGAACCCAGGTCCCCAGTGCCGGGAGGCAGCAGTGCTAACCAATGTGCCACTGTGCCGCCCTTATACATCAATTCTGGGAAGGGAAGATGTCACAGCTTTAGAGAATTTGCATGGATAGCACTGAAATGCTGCAGGATTAAAGGATGGTTACGTGTGATTTACATTTTAAAATATTTATCCCTTTAGAAGTACCCTATTGTGTGGCAGGGGCTGCTAGCTCTGAAGAATGACACAGCCGCAGTGCAACTACATTTTGTGTCTGGCAACAATGTGCTTGCCCATCGGTCACTTCCAGCACCTGAGGGCGGGCCTCCTCTCCGAATTGCTCAGCGCATGCGGCTGGAGGCAACACAGCTGGAAGGCGTGGCACGCAGAATGACAGTAAGTGACTTTACAAGGGGTAGACCTGCTGAAGGGCAGTGAATGTCTTTATCTTTTAAAAACAGTGTCTTAAACATCATGGCTGGAATTTGGGAAGGTGCTGGCTAGGAAGTAACGTGTTTCTGTTTTCTAGGTGGAAACTGATTACTGCCTATTGTTGGCTTTACCATGTGGTCGTGATCAGGAGGATGTAGTAAGTCAGACAGAGTCATTGAAAGCTGGTTTTATTAGCTATCTACAACTCAAACAAGCTGCTGGAATCATCAATGTTCCAAATCCTGGCTCCAATCAGGTATATGATCAAACAAAAAATCAGTTGCATTCTTTTTGTACACCATGAGTGCAGAACAGGATATGAATGCAGGTTAGGATGCAGGTTGTATCATCACCTAGGAATAACAGATTATTCCCCTCTGACCTAGCCTTGTGTGTTGTATCAAATTGAATTAGCTTTACTGCAGCAACTGGAAATACCCGATGCCCCAGCAAGCGAAAATAAATCTGGAATGCAGCCAAGCAGCATGGAATGTAAACGGTTCCAGTGGGCTGTAGGAATTGGCTATTTCCATATAGGTGTGGGATGATGTAAGCAAGCAATGTGTGCTTCAGGCAGAGGCATTCCATAGCAAAAGGCAGGTGACTATTTCTTCCTCACTCGCTTCCCTCACCAAAATTTAGCAGTTTTACATTTTTTTCTGTTAAAATATGCCATCTTTTCTTGATCAGTTTGAACTGAAGGCCTCTCTCCCCATCATATGATTTTTTCCCAATTAACTGAGTTTCAGAAGAGGAATTTGGTCAGTGTGGCAATTGTGGATATTGATGGATCAAAGGAGAGGGTTTCATTTTTTGAGGTTTCCAGCATATATTTGGGCAGCACGGTAGCACAAGTGGATAGCACTGTGGCTTCACAGCGCCAGGATCCCAGGTTCGATTCCCCGCTGGGTCACTGTCTGTGCGGAGTCTGCACGTGCTCCCCATGTCTGCGTGGGTTTCCTCCGGTGCTCCGGTTTCCTCCCACAGTCCAAAGACGTGCAGGTTAGGTGGACTGGCCACGATAAATTGCCCTTAGTGTCCAAAAGATTAGGAGGGGTTATTGGGTTACGGGGATAGGGTGGAAGTGAGGGCTTAAGTGGGTCGGTGCAGACTCGATGGGCCGAATGGCCTCCTTCTGCACTGTATGTTCTATGTACTATGTATACGAGTGAGTGAATAAAGCTGTTGTTGCATGCCCCTAAGTAATTAAAATTAAATCTTTGTTAGTAAACCTGTTTTTATATTTCAAAATTAAACATTATTTGAAATTTGTTGGGAATTATTCTGTGGTGTTGAAAGTGAAAGTGTTAGTGGTTATTCTACAGAAAACCTGCCAATATGTTTATGTTTTGGAGGCTGCACCCACTGATCTTGTACCTTTTCTCTTTGCAGCCTGCTTATGTTCTTCAGATATTCCCACCCTGTGAATTCTCTGAAAGCCACCTGTCCCGTCTAGCCCCAGATTTGCTCGCCAGCATCTCCAACATCTCCCCTCACCTAATGATTGTCATTGCTTCAGTGTGAGCATTTGGTTTGCTCTCCTTTTTATTCTTGGACTCCGTTACACTGCCAACTGCCAATCTTCTTCCAAGCAGGGCCCGATTTGGACAATGGGCAGCTACGTGTTTACAATGTTTCCAGCCCTGGGCGAACTGGTGGGCTCCAGTGGCAGAGTGGAAACCCCTCTATGTAATCCTGCACTCTCGGCGATTCCTGTTTATGTGAATTGGGATTACCATTGCACTATATTAGTGACTTGGTGACTGTATGGCAGTAGATTGCTATGGATCTTATCATGGTAGCATCCTGGATCCCCTCTGATGGACTTGAAGGCAGGACCTCAGAATCCCTACCTGTATCAGCAGGGCCAGAGTTGGGATGCTTTTCAACCCCACCATCAGTTGTAATGATCAACTTTTTCCTTTTGTAAATCTCTTTTCTTCGAGAAGGAATCAAATGGGCTGATTGCTGAGAGAAGAGGGATGAACAGTTTAAGCTGAAAAGGGAAATAAAGCTGGTGGGAAATGCTGAATCCTTGGAACCATGAATTCAAACTTTACTGAGATGAAAAAACATACAATTTTACCTGTGCCAAAATGCATTTTCAGAGAAATCTTATTTTCATATGCGGACTTTGTACTTTCATTCATTCTTAAGTGCGCTTCACTACTCCCTAACGCTGCCCTTCAAGATGTGAGAGTATTTTATGCTTGTCAGGACATCTGTTCGGTCTGATTAATTTATAAATTCTTTCCACAGTCCTTCCTTTGTTTTTTTAAATACTTTGTTGTTTGGAGCGATCCGAGTCTGATTTAAGCCAATGTGGTGAAAAATGGTCTCCAATACGCAGCAAAAACTGGTACTCAGTAAACAAGCCCCCCTACTCCTAATAGGACGGGGATGCAAGGGGACTGGTACTCCCAAGAAAACGGGCTGCGCCGTCTGAGCCAGCCACGAATGCTGTAACTACCTACCGGCAGCAAGCAGTCTCCTTGTACTTTTTAATGGCGTTTGTACATAGTACTTTTGGAATTCTGTGCTTTGGTCTGATCTGATTAACTTGTGTAAAAAAGAAAGGAAACCCCAAATCCCCAGACTTGAAACGTGTTACACAGTGCTGTAAATATTTGTAAAACTCAATTCTTTCATGGTAATGTTGAAGGCACTTATAATTTTGATACACAGAATAAAAATCTTAGCACATTATAGAATTTATGGCAGCATTCTCTCTGTACTGAGCATGTAAATAGTCCGCCAGCTGGCCACCTTTAGTCCCTGATGGCCAACTTGTTCAGGTAGGCTTTAAAGGAATAACTACCTTTTTGATGAATAGATAATTGTTACGATGTTTAAATGAGTGTCTCGTCAACATCACTTGGTTTAGCCTGCATACTCCACACAACTGTGGTAACCGCACTTTCTAGAATGACTTTGTGACCATAGATTCCTCTAAAGGTTTTTCAAGGTGTAACTAGTAATGAATGTGTTAATTCTGACATTATGGCTGTATGTTATGATGTGTTATTGTTAATGCACTGAGAGTAACTAGAGGAGAAAGTAGTACTAATTTGCTTACTCGAAGAAATATGTTTCTTTCCTGATTTTAACTGCTTCCCTTTTCATCTAATTGGATGTATTGGCAAGGAAACCACTAATTCATTTTCCCTTTTATATAGGGTGATGGAGTGGAGACACGTCATTGGGGCTGCCCTGGTAGTCTGCTATCTTTATCATGAAAAGTTATCAGCAAGTGCACCATTACATGTTTAATATGATTCCACAATTTAATTTGCAATTTAACAGAGTTTTTTTTAAAATTGAAAATTTAGGGCAACACGCTAGTTTACAAAACTAATGATTAATTTGAATTTTTGAAGTCACCAAAACCTAAAATGGAACATCACCCAAATTTTGTATTTAAAAAAATATATAAATTTAGAGTGCCCAATTCATTTTTTCCAATTAAGGGGCAATTTAGCGTGATCAATCCACCTAACCTGCACATCTTTTGAGTTGTGGGGGCGAAACCCACGCAAACACGGGGAGAACGTGCAAACTCTATGCGGACAGTGACCCAGAGCTGGGATCGAACCTGGGACCTTGGTGCCATGAGGCACCAGTTCTAACCACTGCGCAACTGTGCTGCCCTTAAATTTTTAAATTATATTTAAATAATTATAATAATCAAGGTGCTTTATGCATTTCTCTAATTCTGGTTTAATATCATCTTTACAATTGTCATAAAATCATTGTTTAAGCTTGAATGGGTTTCAGTCGTGAGAAAGGTCAAGCCTCTTTACCTCTCTAACTTAAAGAATTAGGTATTTCTGGTTATCTTATTACTGGGCTGAGTCATCACAGCTGCTTCAGAAACACATGGTTATCTCTGTCCAGAAAAAGCTGTGAAAAAAACTTTTCTTGAATAATTTACACAGTTGGTGCTTGAAGATGCATATTATCTTTGCAAACCTGGAACAGCAGACCCTGTGTACTCCTGTAACATCAGGACATTTTGTACTGTATATATCTTTGTTTAACAGACAGTTACTAGGAGCAGCCATAAACAAGAGCGTTGTAAATTTATAAATGGATGTTGAGATCATGTGGTCTCTACAAGATAAAATCATGTTCTGGAGCCGTGACCCTCCACAAATTCCGTTAAAGTATTGTTTAAATTCTTGATGGGTACCATAAAACTGGGTATCAGTTAGCAAATAAACCTACCTTGGATCAGATCACGATACTTTTAAAACAAAACAAGTTGGAGACGGGCTTCCCTGATAGTTCAGTGGATTTATTTCTGAGTAACAAGCCACATGATCCAGGAAGGGATCCATCTTCAGTCTCTGACCTGTGCTGAGTTAACCTCAAGTGAGACGATTGTAAGAACTATACAATTGACTTCAGTAGTTTTGTGTTGCAGAGAAGGTAATCATCCAGGGTTCCTACTGCTGATTATTATTCAGTTACTCCCATTGGAAGCAGGTTCACTAATGTCCTCTGGGAAGGAAACCTGCTGTCCTTACCTGGTCTGGCCTACATGTGATTCCAGACTCATAGAAATGTGGATGACTCTTAAGTGCCTTCTGAAATGGCCTAGCAAGTCAGTCAGTTGTATTCAACCACAACAAAAGGAATGAAACCGGACGGACTACCCGACTTCGACCGAGGCTCCAGAAACGACAACGTCAAACCCAGCTCTGTCGACCCTGCAAAGTCCTCCTTCCAACATCTGGGGGATTCTGCCAAAATTGGAAGAGCTGTCCCACAGACTAGTCAAGCACAGTCATACTTACGGTATCATACCTTGCAGATAATGTCCCAGGCACCACCCTCAATGCAGGACAGACCCAGCAGGAGTGAGGGCTTCCCAGGGAGTCCTCAACATTGACTCTGGGCCCCATGAAGTCTCAGGGCACCAGGTCAAACATGGCCAAGGAAACCTCCTGCTTATTACCACGTACTGTTCACATCTCAACTGATGAATCAGTACTCCTCCATGTTGAGCACAATTTTGAGGAAGCACTGAGGCTGACAAGGGTGCAGAACGTACTCTGGGTGGGGACTTCAGTGTCCACAACCAAGAGTGGCTCGGTAGTACCACCATAGACTGAGCAAGCCGGGTCCTAATTGATATAGCTGTTGCAGTGGGACTGCGACAGGTGGTGAGAGAAAAACATACTCAACCTAAACATACTCAACCGCCACACAGTCCTTATGGAGACACGGCCTCGTCTTCACATTGAGGATACCTTCCATCAAGGCAAAAGGTAAGGCTGAACCATTCGTACCAATCTTCAGCCAGAAGTGCTGAGTGGATGATCAGTCTCGGCCTCCTCCAGAGGTCCCATGCATCGCAGATGTCAGTCTTCAGACAATTCAATTCACTACATGTGATTTCAATAAATGGCTGAAGGCAACAGATACTGCAAAAGAGTATGGGGCCCTAACAAGATTCCGGCAATAGTACTGAAGCCTTGTGCTCCAGAGGTTGCTGTGCCCCTAGCCAAGCTGTTCCAGTACAGCTACAACACTGGCACCTACCCTGCAATGGGAGAGCTGTCCAGCTATCTCCAGTGCATAAGAAACAGCACAAATCCAACCCAGGTCATTTACCGCTGCATCAATCTACTCTCGATCATCGCTAAAGCGATGCAAGGGATCATCAACAGTGCTATCAAGCAGCACTTACTCAGCAATAAACTGTTCATGAACGCTCAGTTTAGGTTCCACCAGGGTCACTCAACTCCTGATCTCATTGCAGCCTTGGTTCAAATATGGACAACGAGCTGAATGCCAGAGGTGAGGTGACAGTGACTGTCCTTGACATCAAGGCAGCATTTGACTGGCATCAAGGAGCCTGAGAAAAACTCAGGAGTCAATGGGAATCGGGGAAAACTCTCCACTGGTTAGAGTCATTAGAGTCATCGCTGCAGGAGTTCCTCAGGGTAATGTCCTAGGCGCAACTATCTATAGCTGCTTCATCACTGACCTTTATCATAAGTTGGGCATGTTCGCTGATAACTGCATAATGTTGAGCACCATTCGGGACTCCTCAAATACTGAAGCAGTCCATGTCCAAATGCAGCAAGACCTGGACAATATCCAGGCTTGGGCTGACAAGTGGAAAGTAACATTCACACCATACAAGTGCCAGGCAATGACAATCCCCAAGAGAGGATCTAACCATCATCCCTTGATATTCAATGGCATTACCATCGCTAAGCTCCCACAATGAGCATCCTGGGGGGATTACCATTGGCCAGAAACTGAACTGGACTGGCCATATAAATAATGTGGCTACCAGAGTAGGTCAAAGGCTTAATCCTGCAGCGAGTAACTCACTCCCTGACTCCCCAAAGCCTGTTGACCATCTCCAAGACACAAGCCAGGACTGTAATGGCATACTCTCCACTTGCCTGGATGAGTGCAGTTCCAACAACACTCAAGAAGCTTATCAGCATCCAGGAGAAAGCAGCCGTTTGACTGCTACCCCATCCACAAACATTCAACCCCTCCATCACCGACGAACAGTGGCAGCCATGTGTGCCATCTACTTGACGCACTGCAGGAATTCACCAAGGTTCCTTTAAATCCACGACCACTACCATCTTTAAAGACAAGAGCAGCAGGTACCTGGGAAAACCACCACCTGGAAGTTCCCCTCTAAGCCACTCACCATCCTGACGTGTAATTATATCGGCACTCCTTCACTGTCATTGGGTCAAAATGCTGGAACTTCCTCCTTAACAGCACTGTGGTGTACCTACACCTCAGGGACTGCAGCAGTTCAAGAAGGCAGCTCACCATCACATTAAGGGCAACTAAGGATGGGCAATAAATGTTGGTTTACCCAACGACGTCCACATCCCGTAAAATGAAATTTAAAAGCATGTGTACGAATGTGGAAATGTTGGGTAAGACTTAGCTATGCAAGCCCCTGCTTAGCCTACTGCCACTCATTATCAGAGCTCACACCTCTTTGGAAGAGATAGCAGAGGGAGATCGTCTGCTGAGTTAGCTGATTGCAGCTCAATTGATGCCCACTATTGTCGACTAGCCTCTCAATCCACTCGACTCAATGAAGATTGGCCACTGGAGCAATATACTGGAGGGCTGCCTGTATCGGTGGAACTGTACCAAACCATATTAACACTTCCATAAGGAAGGAAGTACATCTGTGGGATAAACATTGAAATCAAATGAATTGTAAGAGGATCTGATTATCGGTTCCTGGTTTATTCTGTACTGCTATATATCAGGATGTTGTCACTTTTTTTCTCCATCGAAATGGCCCAAGGTTTACCACTGTTTTTGTAACTGATATATTTACATTTAGACCTGATTTTATTTTTTATTGATGTACTGTGAAAGATTCCATTACAATCATTAGCTGTTTTACCCTTATTTTAAAGTGATACTGGCAGCAAAACTCATAATTCTTTTACTCAGGCTGTGATAGTTTAATGCCCTCCTCCAACCCCATAAACATTGACAAATTTGTCAATGGTTATCCTATTTACTGCCTCCACTTGTTGCTCCTCAGCCTGATGCATTCCATATCAAATTTGAGATCACATGGTTTTACTTGAATTAGTGCCAGGAATCTCCCTTTTTAAAATATAAATTTAGAGTACCCAATTATTTTTTCCAATTAAGGGTCAATTTAGCATGGCCAATTCACCTACCTTGCACATCTTTTTGTGTTGTGGGGGTGAGACCCACGCAGATACTGGGAGAATGTGCAAACTCCACACGGACAGTGACTGGGGCTGGGATCGAACCCGGGGTCCTTGATGCCGTGAGGCAGTGCCAGGAGCCTCGTGATCAGTCCAAAGATCAATAGCCACTGAAATTGTCTTAATTTGTGCAATCTCGTCCGTATCCCTTTCCTAGTTCCTTCTAAAATGAAATCTGCATTCTCGTGTAACCAATACAGTCAGAACACTTGTCAATTTCATGGAAACATCTTATCTATATTGTGACTAATTAATTCCAATTATTAAAAGACGTCATCCTTCATGTGGGTGAATGTGAATTCCTAGTTGCCCTCAAAAGGTGGTTAGGTCTCTGTGAGCCACAGGCTGATTTGATACTACCTAATGGCGCCAACAACATTGGGTGTGACTGGAGTTGCATATAGGTCAGACTGGGTAAGGATTTCTTCCCAAAGGACATTAATGAACCAGTTATGTTTTTATGACAGTTCAGCAATTAGATGGGATATTATTAATGATACCAGTTTCTTGTTCAGAAATTTTAACATTGAGTTCAAATTGTCAAATTACCATGGGGTCCACTAACATAACCACTAAATGGACAAAAGAGCTGAACTCCAGAGGTGAGGTGAGAATGACTGCCCTTGAATCAATGCAGCACTTAACTGAGTGGCATCAAGGACTCCTAGCAAAACTGAAGTCAATGGGAATCAGGGGGCAAACTCTTTGCTGGTTGGAGTCAAATCTAGCACCAAAGGAAGCCAATTTGGCCTGCCATGCCTGTTTGAAAGAGCTACCCAATTTAGTCCTACACCCCAACCTTTTCATAAGAAATGGGAGCAGGAATAGATTGGAAGAACAAAATGTGGAATTTGTTTGAGTGAAGCTCAGAAACAGCAAGGGGCAGCAAACAGCGGTAGGCCTTGTTTTTAGGCCAGTAGTAGTGTGGGGCATGGTATTAATCAGGTGGTTAGAGAAGCATGTAGCATGGAAATACAGTAATCATGGGTGACTTCAATCTGCATACAGACTGGGTAAACTTTTTTAAAAATAAATTTAGAGTATCCAATTCATTTTTTTCAATTAAGGGACAATTTAGTGTGACCAATCCACCTACCCTGCACATCTTTTGGGTTGTGGGGGCAAAACCCACGCAAACACGGGGAGAATGTGCAAACTCCACACGGACAGTAACCCAGAGTCGGGATTGAACCTGGGACTTCGGTGCCGTGAGGCAACCATGCTAACCACTTGCGCCACTGTGCTGCCCTTAGACTGGGTAAACTTGATAAGTTCTCTTAGGGCAGTATGTTGAGGAACCAACGTGGGGCTGGTTTAGCACAATGGGCTAAATCACTGGCTTGTAATACAGAACAATGCCAGCAGCGGGGGTTCAATTATCGTACCAGCCTCCCTGAACAGGCGCCGGAATGTGGCGACTAGGGGCTTTTCACAGTAACTTCATTGAAGCCTACTCGTGACAATACGTGATTATTATATTATTGTTATTAGAACAGGCTATTTTATATCTAGTATTATGTAAAGGGAAAGGGTTAATTAATAATCTTGTAAAAGAACCTTCAGGGATGAGTGACCATGATATAGAATTTTACATTATGTTTGAAAATTAGGTAGTTCAATCTGAATCCAGGGTGTTTAATTTGAACAAAGGAAATTATGATGGTATGATAGGCAATGGATAGTCTTTAAAGGATTATTACACAGTTTACAGCAACTCCACATCCCTTCAAGGCACTAAAACCCAAAAAGCAAACTCAGTCAACTGCGGATAACAAAGCAAATTGAAGATTGTGTAAAATTAGAAGTTGCCAGAGGGTTGTCTTATGAGGAAACATTAGAAAGACTGAGTTCATTTACACTGGAGTTTAAAATAGGGGTGACTTGATTGAAGTACACAAGATTCTGAATTGTCTTGACAAGGTGGATGTGGAAAGGATGTTCCCTCTTGTAGGCGAGTCCAGAAAATTAGGAGTTTAGTATGGAGATGAGAATTATTTTCTCTGAGAATTGAGCAACTTTGGAACTCTGCCTCAGAAGGTGGTTGAGGTGGAGTTATTGAATGTTTTTAATGCAGAGGTGGATAGACTATTGTTAAGCAAGGGAATCAAATGTTATTGGGGATAGATGGGGATGTAGAATTTGAAACACAAACATATCAGTCATGATCTTATCAAATGGTAGAGCCGGCTTAAGGGGCCAAATAGCCCACTTCTCCTATTTCAAATGTTTGTAAATAGTAGTAAACATGAGGACTCGAGGAATTATAGAATACAGCAAATGAGGACCAAGAAACTGATAAAGGGAGAACAGAATATGATTGTAAACTAGCAACAAACATAAAAACAAACTGTAAAAGCTTCTATAGGTACATAAAAAGACAAATGTGGGTCCATTACAGGCAGAGTCAGGAGAATTTATAATGGGGAATAGAGAAAGAAGCCTAAATGCTTACTTTGTGACTGTCTTCACTGAGGAACATGCAAGAAATCTCCCAGAAAGAACTAGGGAAATTGAGGAAATTATTAGTAACAAGGTTGTATTGGAGAAATTAATGGGACTGAAGATTGATAAGTCCCTGGGACTTGATAATCTACATCTCAAGAGTATTGAAAGAGGTAGCCTATGGAGATAGTGGATGCATTGGTAATAATTTTCCAAAATTCTAGAGCACTTTCTGCAGATTAGAAGGTAGAAAATGTCACCCCATTATTTAAGAAGGGAGGAAGAGAGAAAACAGGAAACTACAGTTCACTATTCTTAGATCAGTAGTGAGGAAAATGGCAGAATCTATTCTAAAGGATGTGATAAATGGACATTTGGATAGTAATGACCTGATTGGGCATAGTCAACATGGACTTGTGAATGGGAAATTATGTTTGACAAATCTCTTGGGGAGTTTTGTGAGAATGTTACTAACAGAATTGATAAAGGGAACATAATGTGCCTGGATTCTCAGAAGGCTTTTGGTAACTAGAGGTTGGCTAACAAACTTATAGCACGTGGGATCTGAGATAATATACTGCCATGGATTAAGGATTGGTTAACTGGCAGAAATCAGAGAGCATGAATAAACTGGTCATCCTTGCATTCTCAGGCTGTGACTAGTCAGGTATGCAAGGATTAATACTTGGGTTCCAGTTGTTCACAATGTATATCAATGATTTGGATGTGGGGACCAAGTGTAATATTTCCAAGTTCGGATGACACAAAGCTAGGTTGGAATGTGTACTGTTAGGAAGGTGCACAACAGCTTCAAGGGAATTTGGACAGACAACATGGCAGATGGTACATATGTGGAAAAATGTGAGGTTATTCACTTCGGTAGGCAAAACAGGGTATTTCTTAAATGGTGACAGAGTAGAAAGTGTATATGTACAAAAGGACCTGGGTGTCCTCGTCAATAAGTCGCTAAAATGTAGGTGGGGCTAGCAACTAGGGAAAGCTAATCGTATGTTCGCTTTTATCACAGGGACTTGAGTACATGAATGGCAAACACTGGCTTCAGTTATATAGAACCTTGGTTCGACTGCACCTGGAGTAGTGTGCAAATTTGGTCCCCTTCGAAAGGATGTTTTCATAGACTGCAATGAAGGTTCACAAACAGGTTCCTGGGATGGTAGGTCTGTCCTGTGAAGAGAAATTGGGGAAGCTGGCCTGTATTCTGGAGAGTTTCAAAGAATGTGAGGTTATCTCATTGAAACCTACAAAATATTTAAAGGGATAGACAAGGTAGATGCAGATAAGATGGTATCCCTGATAGTCTTACAGCACGCAGAGGCCCTTTGGCCCATCGCATCCACGCCGACCAGCAAGAACCTATCCTAATCCAATTTTCCAGCACTTGGCCTGTAGCCTTCTACGCAATGGCATGTCAAGTGCTCATCTAAATACTTCTTAAAAGTGTGAGGGTTCCCACATCTCCCACCCTTTCAGGCAGTGAGTTCCAGATTCCAACCACCCTCTGGATGAAAAAGGTTTTCCTCACAGCTCCTCTCACCCTCCTGCCTATTACCTTAAATCTATGCCCCTAGTTATTGATCCCTCCACTAAGGGGAAATGTACCTCTTGTCCACCCTATCTATGTCCCTCATAATTTTATACACCTCAAATCAGGTTTCCCCCTCAGCTGCCTTTGCTCCAGGGAGTCTCTCTTGATAGCTGAAACGATCCACCCAGGCAACATCCTGATGAATCTCCTCTGCACCGTCTCCAGTGCAATCACTTCCTTTCTATAGTGTGGTGACGAGAACTGCACACAGTACTCCATCTGGGGCGTAACCAGCATTTTATACAGCTCCAGCATAACCCCCCTGCTCTTGCCTTCAATGCCTCAGTTAATAAAGGCAAGAATTCCATAGGCTTTAACCACCTTATCTACCTCCCTGCTGTCTTCAGAGATTGTGAACATGCACACCAAGATCCCTTTGATCCTCTGTACTTCCTAGGGTCTAACCATTCATTGAATATTCCTTTGCCTTGTTAGTCCTCCCAAAATGCATAACGTCACACTTTTCATGGTTAAATTCCATTTGTCACTCTTCTGCCCATTTAACCAGCCTATCGATATCGTCCTGTAATCTGAGGCCTTGCTCCTTACTATTTACCAAACCACCAATTCCTGTGTCATCTGTGAACTTAACATACCTCCTACATTCACACCCAGATCATTAATGTTTACTGCAAACAAGGGACCCAGCACCGATCCCTGCAGAACACCATTAGCCACAGGCTTCCAGTCATAAAAGCAATCTTCAACATCATCCTCTGCCTTCTGACACAAAGCCAGTTTTGAATCCAGTTTGCCATATTGCACTAGAACCAATGGGCTCTTACCTTCTTCATCACTGTCCCATGTGGGACCTTGTCAAAAACCTTACTAAAGTCCATGTAGACTTCATCAACCGCACTACCCTCGTCGACACACCTTCTGTCCCTCAGACCTTTTTCCAGTAGTTTCCCTACCACTGAAAATAGACTCACTGGCCTGTAATTTCCTGGTTTACTCCTACTTCCCTTTTTTAAAATGTAAATTTAGAGTACCCAATTCATTTTTTCCAATTAAGGGGCAATTTAGCATGGCCAATCCACCTACCCTGCACATCTTTGGGTTGTGGGGCCGAAACCCACGCAAACACGAGGAGAATGTGCAAACTCCACACAGACAGTGACCCAGAGCCAGGATCGAACCTGGGACCTCAGCGCCGTGTGGCAGCAGGGCTAACCCACTGTGCCACCGTGCTGCCCCTACTTCCCTTCTTGAATAATGGCACCACATTCGCTGTCCTCCAGTCCTCTGGCACCTCTCCTGTGATGTGGCGTTGGACTGGGGTGGGCACAGTAAGACTTTTACAACACCAGGTTAAAATCCAACAGGCTTATTTGGAATCACGAGCTTTCGGAGTGCAGAGTGATTTTGGAAATCAAAAATACATTACATCTACTGGTTCCCCTTTATCTATTCTGCTTATTACACCCTTAAGGAACTCTAATTTGTCAAACACAATTTTTCCTCACAAAACACTGTTGTCTCTGCCTGATTGTATTCTAATCTGCTACTCTACCTCATAAATAATCGATTCTAACATTTTCCCAATGACGGATATCAAACAAACTGGTCTATAGTTTACTGCTTTCTGGCTCCCTAGTGGTGTTGGAATTACCATTTTACAATCCACTTCGACCTTTCCAGAATATAGTGAATTTTGGAAGAACAACCCAATACATCCACTATATCTGCAGCCATTTCTTTAAGACCTCAGGATACAGGCCATCAGGTCCAGGGGATTGTTCAGTCTTTAACTGTTAATTTTTATAGTACTTGCTCTCTCGTGTCAGTAATTTGTTTTAAGTTCCCCTCTTTGGCCTCTTGTTTGTCTACTATTTTTGAGATGTTTCCTGTGACTTCTACTGTGAAGACAGATACAAATACTTGATCAAAGTCTCTGCGTTACCTCATTTCCCATGATTCAATCCCCAGTTGCTAAGGGACCAGTGATTACTTTCATTACTCTCTTCATATTCTTGTAGAAGCTTTTTCTGTCTGTTTTTATATTTCTTGCTCGTTTTCTCGTGTCTCTCTCCCTCTTTAATTTTTTGATATATTCTGGTTTCTAAAATTATCCCAACCTTCTGGCCTACCACTAATCTTTTGTACATTTTTTCTTTCAATTTAATACAATTCTTAACTTAGTTCGCCACAGATGGTGTATTTTTCTCATAGCATCTTTCCTCATCACCCTGCAAATGAATCCTGTTCAAGTACATGTTCAGTTTTTATCTGATTCCACTACCTTCAAAAATGTATATATTTATCCTTTGGAGAAATGTTACAGAAGTGACTACAGTTTAAAAAGTGTAAACGATGATAGGGTGGCATGGTGGTGCAGTGGTTAGCACTGCCGCCTCACAGCGCCACGGTCACAGGTCTGATACCGGCCCAGGGTCACTGTCCATGTGCAGCTTGCACATTCTCCTCGTGTCTGCGTGGGTCTCATCCCCACAACACAAATATGTGCAGGTTAGGTGGATTGGCCACGCTAAATTGCCCCTTAATTGGAAAAAAAAAGAATTGGGTACTTTAAGTTTAAATAAAAAACAGGATCTGCCTTAGTACTGATACCTACTCCCCAATACCATTAGCCCAACAAAACCTATTGCACGCCTTTGAGTAAAGAGTGGCCATTTGGGTGAAGTACCAGAGGACTACAGGCGGCACAGTGGTTAGCACTGCTGCCTCACAGCGCCAGGGGACAATTCCAGCCTTGGATCACTGTCTGTGGAATTTGTACGTTCTCCCCGTATCTGCGTGGGTTTCCTCCGGGTTCCTCCCACAGTCCAAAGATGTGTAGGTTAGGTGGATTGGCTGGGCTGATTTGCCCCTTGTGTCCAAAAGGTTAAGTGGGGTTATGGGGATAGGGTGGGGGGTCCCTCTGAGGGTTGGTGCAGACTCGATGGGCTGAATGGCCTTCCCCTGCACTGTAATGATTCTATGACTTGAGTGCGTGTGGAATTGTACCCCACAAGGAATTGACATCCTCAGGATAAAAAATAGAATTGTTGGTTTAAAGGTTTCAATGTTGTCCAACATTGAAATTGGATTGAACCACGAGAAATAAAATCCATGATCAATCTGATTAATATTTATTTGAGTGGTGGGACAGGGTGGAAAATTATATTAGGTTTTAAAAAAAGTTATGAAACAGATGGCATGACTTGGGGTTAGTTAGTATCTGACTTTCTATGCAATGGATCTAGTTGCTTGGAATTCATTGGGCTAATTGAAACCATTTTATCCTGCTTTAATGGTAGGCTAATGGTTTCAGCATTTATTTAAAAGAAAGAAAAAAATCCTGTATTTCTGAAACAACATGTAGATTTGTGCAGAAATATCTGGATAATGGGACCATTATTGGTCTGGGGGATTGTTTTGCTTATTGGAAATTTCTGAATTTCAATTATCTCCCTTCTTGTTCAATATGGCATCTGGTATAGTGTCAACCTGGGTCTTTCAATCACACAATGTCTAGCATTTTCTGAACAATGGAATCTTTTTAACTTGTAGTAGGATTTCAAGGTGTTTCAATGAAAAGATCCAGCAGAAATGCTTGAATCTCCTATCTTGCTGGCTGATGCTGATTTGCTGTCTGAGCTGTTACCATGTTTTCCTGTTCCCTAATGGGGTGACGATGACTTTTTAAGGCTGTTGAACTGTATGCCACAGCTGGATCCACTCTGGAATCATTTTGGTACAAAGAATGCTGTGTAGCTGGGATTCTTGGCGGAAAGCCAGTAATTGGACTGAAGACAATGCACACACTGTGCTTTCAGTCACTCAGACTTTGCACAAACAGCCAAGAAACTGAAGCTTGAATTACAGAGGGTTTTGAATTTCAGAGGCTCAGGCATTCACCAAGTGTGACTGTCAACAAGGCCAATGGAGCACAATATTTCCTTAATTTTTCAGAGCTCGACCTGTGGAACCTGTGTTTAGGTTTCTTTTTAAGGATGTACAAAGGGTGAGAATACAAGTTGTAGTGATCCTTTGCTGTTTGTGGAAATCCAGATCAGCATTCTCAACTTGCACAGCGTGGTCAACTTGCATTGCTGTAGAGGCATTGACCAAGTCAAAGATGTGGTGATATTGGAACAGGTGACCAAAAACTTTGTCAATTATGTTTTAACCTGTGTCTTAGGCTGAGTGGCACATTGGATAACATTGTTGCCAGCACGTTAGCACAAGTGGATAGCACTGTGGCTTCACAGCGCCAGGGTCCCAGGTTCGATTTCCCCCCCTGGGTCACTATCTGTGCGGAGTCTGCATGTTATCCCCGTGCCTGTGTGGGTTTCCTCCGGGTGCTCCGGTTTCCTCCCACAGTCCAGAATCGTGCAGGTTAGGTGGATTGGTCATGATAAATTGGCCTTAGTGACCAA
Organism: Scyliorhinus torazame; assembly: GCF_047496885.1. NCBI lineage: Eukaryota > Metazoa > Chordata > Chondrichthyes > Carcharhiniformes > Scyliorhinidae > Scyliorhinus > Scyliorhinus torazame. Next base: position 38,412,001 of record NC_092722.1, read on the forward strand.
AAAGGTTAGGAGGGGTTATTGGGTTACAGGGATAGGGTGGAAGTGAGGGCTTAAGTGGGTTGGTGCAGACTCGATGGGCCGAATGGCCTCCTTCTGCACTGTATGTTCTACGTAGCTTCACAGCACCAGGGTCCCAGGTTCAATTCCCGGTTTTGGTCACTGTCTGTGCGGAGTCTGCATGTTCTCCCAGTGCCTGCGTGGGTTTCTTCCGGGTGCTCCGGTTTCCTCCCACAAGTCCCGAAAGACGAACTTGTTAGGTGAATTGGACATTCTGAATTCTCCCTCTGTATCCGAATAGGCCCCGTAGTGTGGCGACTAGGGGATTTTCACAGTAACTTCATTGCAGTATTAATGCAAACTTAAAGATTATCATTATTAAGCACATTATAAAAATAAGAATGATGGTTTAACGGAAACAGAGTCCAATAAGTCAATATTTGATATTATTTCAGTGGCTTTGGCAGAATTCCTGGTCTTGGTCCTAGGAACTTGGTTGCTGGTCAAAGATGCATGGAGTTTAATCCGGACAAATATGAGATATTGCACTTTGGAAGGTCCATTGCATGTAGGAATTACACAATAACTGGTAGAACGCTTGTGAGTACTGACAGGCAGAGAGATCTGGGCGTACATGTCCACTGATCACTGAAAGTGGCAACGCATGTGGATAAGGTGATCACGATGGCATACGACATGCTGGCCTTCATCAATCAGGGCATTGAATATAAAAATTGGCAAGTCATGTTGCAGCTGTACAGGACCTTAGTTAGTTCTCTTTTGGAATATTGTGTACAATTCTGGTCGCCACACTACCAGAAGGATGTGGATGCTTTGGGGAGGGGAAAGAAGTGGTTTACCAGGATGTTGCCTGGTATGGAAGGCATTAGCTATGAGGAGAGGTTAGATAAACTCGGTCCGTTCTCACTGGAACGACGGAGGTTAAAAGGTGACCTGATAGAGGTCTACAAGATTATGAGTGGCATGGACAGTGGATAGTCAGATGCTCTTTCCTAGGGTAGGAGAGTCAAGCACTAGGGGACATACGTTAAAAGTGCATGGGGAAAAGTTTAGAAAGATGTGCGAGGCAATTTGTTTTACACAGAGGGTGGTAAATATATGGAGCGCGTTGCCTGGGGAGGTGATGGAACAGGTACGATAGCGGCATTTAAGGGGCCTCTAGATAAATATGAATAGGGTGGGAATGGAATGATACGGACTCCATAAGTCCATACGATTTTAGTTTAGGCAGGTACCATGGTCGGCGCAGGCTTGGAGGGCTGAAGGGCCTGTTCCTGTTCTGTATTGTTCTTTGTTAAGAGTAAAGAAGTTAATTTCAGAGCCTAGACTGATGACAGCATTAGTCACTCGTAGTAGGAAAATTTAGCTGAATGTTGCAAAATAAGTCAGAATTCGAGGAATGCAGTGTTCTCTGAGGATTGTAGGGCTGGAGGAGGTTAGAGAGATTGGGAGGACAGAGGACATGAAGAGATTTGAACACCAGGATGGCAGTTTTAAAACAAGGCTTTGGTGAATTTGGTGCCACTGGAGGACAACAATTACAGATTGATGGGTGATGTCTACTTACCGCCTTCATGATATTCTGATATGATCTTGTTATGAGCTTCCCTGCTAGCTCATTAGGTAAAGGCATGGCTTAGTGTTACTTAGTCACAAGGAGCATGAAAGACTAAGTATTGATCCATACTTCTGTAGAAAGCTGCTTTGAGTGGAAGTGTTCCAGTCAGCCTCGGTATTGTCGCTGGGCTTGGAAAGCAGAGAAGGAATGAAATATGCACTGTTCATCCTGATCACCACCAATGACACCTGCTAGAAAGCTCATAATTATGGATATCATGCTGGGGACATAAATTGCCAGCATCTCATTGTCTAGATTTGCGTGTGAAAAGTGGTTACTTGGATGTGCTTCATGGCAAGAGCAGCACCATTTGGAGAATTCCAGAGGGCAGTTTTGACCATACAACCTTCAAAAATATGTTGATGCATTGTAGAGGTTCAGAATTCAGTTCCGATTCCTTCCCTACTCTTCTTCCCAAAATAAGATCAATTTTTGTAATTACATTTGGTGTCAGAAAATGTTAAGAACTTACTTTTTCAGGAAATTAATTGTCTGAGCGTCTCTGTGGGGGTAGATAACACAGTCTCTGAAGGGGGCATGCTGGTCAGTCCTAATACTTAAACAACAGCTTCAGCTGATCTTTGATATGATAAGTTCTACCATTCACAATTACAGATCACTCAAACATGGGCAGGTTAGGAAGATCTTTATCAACAGGTACCAAACTTGATCTCGAGCAGCTGGCTAGTAACAATCCAGAGTTCACAGGCAATGACCAATAAAAGGGCATTTCCCACTCCTCCCTTTCTTAAGTACCTCCCTATACCTCGTTTCCTGAAGACAGGAACGTACCAGCACATTGCTCCATGTGTGACAGCAGATCTTTGCAACCGTAACCATATATATTTATATCCCTGTGTGGTGAGTGCTCGTACTGCAATTCAATGGAGGCCATTTCAGTTAAACCATCTGCTGCCTTCATGACATATTAGACGCATATAGATCTTCGATGGTGATCTGGAAAAGAAGTGGCCTTGAGGTACAGAGACCAATCTTACCACTTGTATTACTCAGACTATCAGTCAACAGCATCAACCTTCCATTGAACTGGTGAGCGTCCTGGTCTGTAAGACTGCAAATTACACCACATTTTTACCACTGTTTGTGGTGGGTGGGGGGGAAGGAATAGGTTAACAAGGAAGTAACTAATACAAATGAATAGGACAATGTATAATTTCATGCTAATAAACAGGATTTAACAGGCAATACCTCATGACAATCTGTATGTTCTTTTTTTAAATTTAGAGTACACACTTCAAGAGGCAATTTCGCATGGCCAATTGACCTACCCTGCACATCTTTTTGGGTTGGGGTGAGAACTATGCAGACACGGGAAGAATGTGCAAACTCCACACGGGCAGGGGGGCCCAGTGGTTAGCACTGTTGCCTATGGCACTGACGACGCGGGTTCGATTCAGGCTCTGGGTCACTGTATGTGTGGAGTTTGCACATTCTCCCATGTCTGCATGGATTTCACCTCCACAACCCAAAGATGTGCATGTTAGGTGGATTGGCATGCTAAATTGTCCCATAATTGGGGAAAAATAATTTGGTACTCTAAATTTATAGAAAAGAAAATCCTCACGGGCTGTGACCCAGGGCTGAGATCGAACCCGGGTCCTCAGAGCCGTGAGACAGCAGTGCTAACCACTGAGCCACTGTGCTGCCCTAACACTCTGTATGCTCACCCATTGCCTAGTTACAATCTACGTAGTTACATTGTGCATGTTCTATGTTTTTTTCATGTACGATACGATATGTCTGGATTGTACTCAGAACAATACTTTTCACTCTACCTCGGTACACGTGACAATAAATCCAATCCAATCCTATAAAGTCAGACTTTCACACTAGCTCAGAGAAGTCCTCAGCACCAAGCATTAGATTAATTTGGGCCCAAATTAGTTTGGCTAGATCCAGGTCCTGCACTGTTTTAAGAATAACTAAATTGATCAGTTTTGCACTTGGCTATGAAAGCTCCGTAATAGTAAATAGAGACAATCCACTGCATCAATTATCCTGATTCTTACCAGTACAGATAGTTGTGTAAGATGAACTGTTTGGCTTCTTAACACATTGCTGTCCTGAGCAGAGTGATGGACAATTGAGTTGTTTGTTTGGGCGATGAACTAAATGAGTACTGGATTGCAACATTGACAAGTTGGAGATCTTACAATCAATTGCATAGTTAGTGAAATGTACGAATAAAAGAAAGCAAGGGACTCTTTCCCCCCCAAAAAAAATCCCAGACATTGGCTACTCTTTGGGAGCCCAGAATAATTTGCCTGATTCTGGGGAAAACAATTACTAGGTAGGAGGCAGATTTACTATGGCTATTATATCTGCAAACACTGATTTATTAATTCAGACACAAATGTTTCACTTTTTTAAGTACCATTACGTGTTATTAAGACTTTACCTACCGTGGATCAGGTCACATAATACAATGGGGAATTTCTAAAGGTCAGTCTAAAAAAAGTCATCAGAATCTCTATGGCCAGAATAGCACCTTCTCATGCCTGGTAAAGTTTCCAATATTTACCACCAGAGAAGGCTGTTATGAGATTAAAATTTATTTTTCTTCTAATTGATGTTATTGTTGACATTTATTCCCTTTGCAGTTCTGATGAAAGGTCCCCAGCTGCAACTGGCCTGCGTTTCTCTTTAAGATGCGGATTGGCTTGCTGTGCAAAAATCCAACATTTGCAATTTTGCTTTTCATCTCTACCCTGCTGCATATGCCACCAATCTGAGGTCAGCTGTTGCTGTCAAACTGTTGCATGAGCCAATTGTTGCGCCATCTGAGACCTACATGCACCAAATCACTGACGTATGAGCAGATCTAATCTTTGATGTGAATCTAAAGATGTAAACCAAACACAGGTGCATCGCTATTGTTTTCAATAAAAGCTCTCCAATATGAGGTATTGTTCCGTATTGAAACCCTTCCCAGTAATAGGTATACAGGAATAAATTATACGTGTATAGACTCAACATCAGTGTCCCAGACCAATGACAGCAAAATTCTCAGTCCTCCAAGATTAGAAAAATGTTAATAAAGCACTTTTTCTGATAGTCCTTGGATTTCTGTATAAACAGCATTTAGGGTTAAAAGCCTTGCTGTGGTAAACTCCTCTGAACCATAGCAAGGTCATGGTGCAGAAAAGGTCATTCAGCCCATGTCCGTGCCCACCAAATGAGAAAAAAAGGAACTAGCCACCTATTTATTTATTTTTTTTAAATTTAGAGTACCCAATTATTTTTTCCAATTAAGGGGCAATTTAACGTAGCCAATCCACCTAACCTGCACACCTTTGGGTTGTGGGGGTGAAACCCACACAAACACGGGGAGAATGTGCAAACTCCACACGGACAGTGACCCAACGGGATTCGAACCTGGGTCCTCAGCGCCGTAGGTAGCAATGCTAACCACTGTGCCGCCGGCGCTTATTTATTTTAATCCTATTTTCCAGCACCTGGTCCGCAGCCTTGCAGGTTACAGCACTTCAGACGCAGATCCAGGCATCTTTTAAATGAATTGAGTGTTTCAGCCTCAATCACCAACTTAGTGAATTCCAGACGCCCACCACTCTCTGGGAGAAAAAGCTTTTCCTCATGCCCCCTCTAATCTTCCTACTAATCAACTTAAATCTATGCCCAGTGGTAATTAACCCCTCAGCTAGGGGAAACAAGTTATTTCCTGTCTAGGCCTCTCAATTTTGTACACCTCATTTAGATCACGTCTTAGCCTCTGTTCCAAGGTAAACAACCCTAGCCTATCCATTCTCCTCATAGCTGCAATTTTGTAAGCCCTGGCAGCATTCTTGTAAATCTCCTCTGCACTCTCTTCAGAGTAATTATGTCCTTCCTGTAATGTGGTGACCAGAACCATACACTGAACTCCAGCTGTGGCCTAACCAGCGTTTTATACAGTTCCATTGTTACATCCCTGCTTTTGTATTCAATTCCTCACCCAATAAAGGAAAGTGTTCCATATGCTTTCTTGGCCACCTGTCCTGCCACCTTCAGGGACCTGTGCACATGCACTTCAAGGTCATTCACTTCCTCAACCCCACTCAATATCCTCCCGTTTATTGAGTATTCATTCACTTGCTTTGTTTGCCCTCCCCGAATACAATACCTCACATTTTTCCCAGATTGAATTCCCCTTCTCACTTCTCTACCCATTCAACCAAACCATTGATATCATTCTGGGGTTGACAGTTATCCCCTTCACTATCAACTACATGGCCAATTTTTGTGTCAACTGCATTTCATTCTTGTAATTATTACATAGCCCCAGCTGTGTGTGATGTTTGCCAGTTCAGAATGCATTGAAATCCTGTCCTGCAGCATCTACCAGTGGCAGCAAAGGGACAGCACAAGCAGTCTACAATAACTGCACAGAAACAAAACAGATTAAGTCATTGTGTGGAGTTGTGGGATATCTCCTGTCTGTACGGGGATGTGTTTCACTGCTGGAAAATACCATGTTCCCTGTTAACCACAGCTTGAGTAGTAATCAGACACGCCCAGAATTAAAAGCCTGTTTTAGGCATTTTTAGTGCCTAATTTCTGATGTGTTACCTTCAGGGATAGAAGGCTTGTAAATGAATTTAGCTACCCCATAGTCAAAGGATAATCTGATCATTAAATCGACAAAGCTCCTAGTTTCTGAAACTTCCCAGACAAAGGTTTTGGTGCGTCCTTTTCCATACTGTGTGACAGTGCCACCATCTGGCCAATTAGCTATTTTGATTGGAAGAGGTTGACAACCATTCAACACAGAAGGAGGCAATTTGGCTTTGACTTTCCTCTTCATAGCCCTGCAAAATTGTCCCTTTTAAAAAAAATTTAGAGTAACCAATTTATTTTTTCCAATTGAGGGGCAATTTAGCATAGCCAATCCACCTACCCTGCATATCTTTTGGGTTGTGGGGACGAAACCCACGCAAACACGGGGGAGAATGTGCAAACTCCACACGGACAGTGACCCAGAGCCGGGATCGAACCTGGGTCCTCAGTGCCGTAGGCAGCAATGATAGCCACTGTGCCGCCCAGAATTATGTTTTAATTCAGATCCATATTCAGCAATTGAATCTGTATTAGATCCACTGTGAGCCGCAAGAAATTCCAAAGGCCCGACCTGTTAGGTAAGATACTAAATGAAGTTGCCCACACCATGAGGGGGACAACATGAGGAGTCCTGAAGTAATCAGTTCAACTCATTTGGAATCCTGTTCAAAAAAGGATTAACCAACTAAAGCTACTGTGAACATGGGCCCAGTAAATTACACAGCTTGGAAAAGTCAGAGGAAGATCATTGTTGGAGCTGGAACTGTGGTACCTCTGGGTAACCGATGACGATAACATGAAATAAGGCAGCCAGAGAGTTGGCAAGTTGAGAAAAGGAAATGCACCCTGACACCTTCACTCACAAAACCGCATCGCTTTTATCTATTATATATTTTTGGAATTGATCTAAAATTTAAAAAATTATTTACAGAAACAGAAGTGCCCATTCCGTTGGGAGGAAAAGCTCAAGACAGGTAGCGAGTGGAGAACTGAATATTCATCTTGAATTAATTGTCAGTTTTCAAATAAGTTCAATATAATACCATGTACATGAGTCACTGCAACCTGCATGACGTGGGGTGGGGGAGAGAGAGAGAAATTACCTAAAGGCCTTTAAGGGGTGTTTATACCATTCATATCTCATTCCTTCTTGCAGCATTTACACCAAGTTTAGGCAATGACAATCAACATTTTGATTGCCAGAGACACCAGCATGCAACCCACAAGAGATCTGAAAATTCCTACATATTACTTAGACTGGTGAGGAAACATACAACAGAGACAGGTATACAACAGAGTCAGGCATACTGAGGTTACTTGGCTGGGACTAGTTGAGGTAAGCCAACATCGCAGATTCTGAGACTTTCCAAAAGCCTTAGACCCCTAAGAAGGGCTGGTTTAGCACACTGGGCTAAATCACTGGCTTTGAAAGCAGACCAAGGCAGGCCAGCAGCACGGTTCAATTCCCGTACCAGCCTCCCTGAACAGGCGTCGGAATGTGGCGACTAGGGGCTTTTCACAGTAACTTCATTTGAAGCCTACTTGTGACAATAAGCGATTTTCATTTCATTTCATTTCAATAGGAATTTTATGGTAGAACCAACACACGGCCCATCCCAACCTTTGTTCTGCATGATTAATGTGTGCAAATGGAAGGAAATTAATGACTTGGGATCTCATAACCCTGAACCATGATTTAAGTCCCTGCGTTGTTCAGATTCAGCTGTGGTAATTCACTGAAGCATCAAACGTCTCCACCACTTCATAGTCAACATTCAGACCCAGAGACACTTGGTATACAGCAGAAATGACCCTCTGAAACTGAGGCAACCTCAAACACCGAGGTCTAATGATGCTCTCAGATACTGTTCAATAAGTAATGGTTTGAGAGCCCTAGTGCTGGAAAGGTGAGAGAATTCAAACCAGTGTGACAACCACAGTGAATGATAGCAACAGGTGGGAAAAAAAGAAAGATGGCAGTTCATCTGCGCGATCAAAGAAGAAAATCACGTGGCTTAGAAGGGAAAAGTCTCTTAATGAGATAGGCAGTTAATATTCCAAGAATATAAACACTAATGCTAACTAAAAATGTTAACGTCGGAGCATAGTTTGAAGCGTGCTTTAAAAGCAGTCACTCCAGTTTCAGTGACTCACAACTGGTTTGAAGTTTGATGGCTGGGATAGGTGGGTGGCAGGAGGGAATCACTAACAAACTTTCTTCCCACACTTAACACTTCGCCCGCAGCCAATACCCAGGTGGTGTCAACTTCCAGGCCCAGATTCAGAGCAGCACAGAACTTGTTCTGAGCTTACTGAAACTGCAAGATTCAAACATCACCGAGGCAGCACTGGCATAACCAGCCAGTGATAATTGTTGGAGAGTAGTGTCTATCTTTACACAAGATGTGCCAATGGCACATCTGCTTTGCAGAATATGGATCCAATCACTGAAGTGCTTTAGGAGGATTCTGGACAGCTTTGCTTTAAAACCAGCAATAGAAGCTGATGCCAAATGTATGCTCTCCACATTTTCTTTTTATTCTTAAAATGGGCCATCAGCTGGGCTGTCCCACAATACAGAACCACTTCTTTACCGACACGTATGTGGCTAAGTCCTCCAGCACAGGAGAACATTGCACAATCTGTGAGGCAACCAGGGGACTGGAGTTCTGGTGGGAGCTGGCAGTCGAAGGAGTGACCAACACAATGTACTCTCACCTAGTACTCATCTCAATACATTAGACTGATCCATGTAGTGCATAATGTTGACTTCAGCTTCAGAATTGTGGGTCCAAACCCCAAGGAGTGTTGAAACCTCAAATTCCCCCCTCCACCACCAACCCTCACTGGGCTGGAGCTAGTGCATTGAAAGTGAAGAAAAATCAGAGATTTTTGTAACAGGACAACTCTGTCCAGCTGAACAGCAAGTGCTGTCAGTTTCAATCTTCCTGTTTTGTCAGTCCTCCAGCTGTGAATGTTCTGCGTTGTTGCCCGTGTTAATTCTCGATTGACAATGTGTTTCAATTTGAGAAATGCACAATCTCTTCAAATGTAGTAGCGGAGTCAGTTACGGAGTCAGTCTTGCAGCTTCTTATTCTTTAATGAGCAAGTCACAGCTGAATGGCTGCATTCAGCGGGGTTGATGTAACGGCAGTGCATTTCTGTGTTATTATGCTACATATCTTTGCACAGTGTGTCTGGCGTGCATATATAATGCCCTCACTGCGAGGGATTCTGGCAGCTCTCAACTTGAGTTTGTTCTGCGACAGCGGGCGGGAGATCTGTCCCATCTCGTGTTCGGAACAGGAGTTCTCCTGGTTGGATGACATGCTCAGTTTGCCAGCTGCCATTGCTGTATTGCTGGTAAAAGTCTGTATCGGCCTGGAACATGACCAGGGCCTGGGCTGTGTGGATGCGCACGTGCTGTGCCAGGCTATTGGCATCTAGGAATTTCTCCCCACAAGAATCGCAGGCATACAGGATGTGTGCATTGGGATCTGAGAAGAGAAAGCAGCCGTTAGAGATGCCATTAACCAATAATGCCAATACTAAATTAAGTAAGTCAGATGGTTGATATGATCCCTGATCCTGCAACATTACAGGTTTATTGATAGTTATTCGGTAGTACAGGACTTAAGTATTGCAAAAAAAAAGACACAATATCAAAGCTTTCCATCTTGCACTAATCAGGACAGATGCAAGAATGCCAAATTTCAAAGGGAGAAACTATTTATACTGCATGACAAAGGATGCTGATTGGTTGAGGCATTGCCGTGGAGAACACATCTGGAAACTATTGTCCCCCATACGTTTTTTTAATTTAAAAAAATTGCAATTCCTGAACATGTTCCTTTTGTTTGTAGAGGCCAGGTCCCTGCTTACGGATATATGTAGCTTCTAGCAAGTGTAAGTGAGCCACAATATGAGCCCAACTAGTTGACTTGCCAACCAGTCAGCATCCCTTTGTCATGCAGTATAAAATGTTGCTCCCTTGAAATTTGGCATTCTTGCATCTATTCTGATGAGTGCAAGATGTAAACATTTGACAGTATGTCTCTTTTTCAGTTGTACATGTTTATTTAATTTTGCAACTAGAAATCATAAATATCTAGGCCCTCACTTCAGTTCAATAATGAAGGAATGCTAAATTTTCAAAGGTATTAGGATGGCACAGTGACGCAGTGGTTAGCAATGCTGTCTCACGGCGCCGAGGACCCGGGTTTGATCACGGTCCTGGGTCACTGTCTGTGTGGAGTTTGCACATTCTCCCCATGTCTGCATGGATCTCACCCCCGCAGCCCAAAAGTATGTGCAGGGTAGGTGGATTGGACACGATAAATTGCCCCTTAATTGTGAAAAAAATAATATTAGATAGTCTAAATTTAAAAAAAAGTATTTTCAGAGGTGCCATCTTTTAGATGAGTCATTAAACCAATGCTCTCTGTCTCAGACCACGTAGAAGATCCCATGGCACAACTCGGAAGACAAGCATGGGAGATGCTCTGTTTTCTGGCTAATATTTAGCCATCAATCAACATTGCCAAAATAGATTCTCTGGTCACTAGTTCTTGTATGTGGGAGCTTGCTGTGCACAAATTGGCTGATACATTTTCTACATTGCAATAGTAACTGCCCTTCAAAGGTACTGTAAAGCACTTAGAATGTCATGAAAGGCACTATATAAATACAAGTATGTTTTTATTTATGGTGACGTGTTATTTTCCAATTGACCAAGCCAATCTGGATTGGCTGAAGGACAACAGGGACCTGAGTGGTGGAAGGGAGTATTCCAATCTCAGAGCTTCCTTAAAATCGACAACTTAAATTGGGAACTCCTTAAATGAGTGGAAAACATAGTCGGACATAAAACAGCTAGAAGAGGGCATAGACGGGTCAGGAGAGAAAAGTAGGATATGAAGCAGACAATATGAGAAATGGATATAGAGATTGGGAAAGAAATAAGATACAATGAAGGACACATAGATATAGGCAAGACAAAGTGGGGAGCAGGGCAATATAAAGGAGATATAACAAAGAACATATTGAGTTAGGTTGGAAGGTTATGTTGGTCTTTGACACACTGCTTACTTTTATTCTGTCATTAACACATTCTGATCTCATCATTTGCCACTATCGGCACCTTTCTTAGCCATGATCACCACCATTTACATTCCCTTTACCTTTCTGTCCACAACATCTCTGTCAATCTCTCCCCAGCCTCCACCTATCACTGGCCCTCTATCCAGCCCGATGCTCCACCCTCAGCGTCCTCCCCCCACAATCAGTATAAATCTCATCCTATTTCCAGTTCTTTCTAATTCTGACAAAGAGTCATCCGAGCTCGAAACCTTAGCTGTGTTCTCGCTCCACAGATGCTGTAAGACCTGCTGAGAATTTCCAGCATTTTCTGTTTTTGTTTCAGATTCTAGCACCCGCAGTAATTTGCTTTCATTTTAGGTTAAATTGTTTGCTTGGCAGAACATGATCTCAATGTCAAGGAAGCTTCTGTGCTGAGGTTCCAGTAATAAACTCCATATCGCCTCTTGTGATAGTCAGTGTGACCCTCACCTGCTTCCTGAACCTGTTCCACCGCCTTCGTAATCTCCGCTTTTAGGACCTCAGTTTCATCTGCAGTCACTGCTGTTGCCACAGGAACCACTAAAACAAGGTAAAGTGGCAATCAAAACAAAGCTAACAGTTAACACTGTGAATACAGAGACAACATTACAAGTGGATCTCATAAAGGCATTCGCTGATCAAGGCACAGACATTAGAGCACACACGGCTCTGGCGACATTTACACCCACATGGCTCAACCATATTGATCGCATGTTTTAGATCAATGTTCACTTAAGTGTTGGCTCTAGATTTACCAGCCATGTTGGATGCAGTAAAATGGTTCATCACTTCATTGTAAAGCCACAGTTTGTTCAACAGTTCAAGTCACCCATTGACATTTAGTTTGCTTCCTGCATTGTTTCATATTATATAGATTTACATAGATGTGTGCATGCACGATGGGTGTCAGCAGTGGCTCAGCAGTAACACACTTGCCTCTGAGTCCAGAGATATGGGTATAAAAATCTAGGCTGAAACTCCACAGCAATATGCAGCATTTTGGATGAGATGTTAAACCATAACCCTGTTTGCTTTCCAAGATGGATAGGAAAGATCCCACAGCACAATTTCAAAGAAGAGCTGGGGTGTTTCCCTCTATGCCCTGGCCAATATTTATCTCTCAGTCAATATGACAAAAACAGACAAAAACAGGTTATCATTATATTGCTGTTTATGGGAGCAATTTGGTTGCTGTGTTTCCTACAACAGCGACTACACTTCAAAAAGTACTTAATTGGCTCCAAGCCACTTTGGAACATCCTGAGGTCGTGAAGAGCAATATATAAATTAAAATCTACCTTTGGTTATATGCTCTGCACATGACTGACAGTGACAGTAATAGCAGTGCTCACCTGTCAGCTGGGTCACTGCAGTAGCAGCCAGTGCCTCAGTTGCTAAGGTAACCATGGTGTCTGTTGTAACAGTGACAATATTCCTTTCTTCTTCTTCTTCTTCTTCTTCTTCTTCATCCTCATCTTTAGTTTTGATTTTTTTAAGGCCGATCTTTCCCTGATGGATAGTTTTAACATGCGATCGCAGATTGTCAACGCGATTAAAGCCCCGTCCGCATGTGTCACAGAGATAGGGCTTTTCACCTGTGCAGGAAGTGAGAGAACCAGCATTGAACACTTAGTAGATTCAGCAGGCTGCAGATTATACTCAACATACCTAAACTAGCCATTGGATTATTTAACCAGGCCCCAGATCGTACCTGACATACGTTAACCAGGTCTCAGTACATCCCCAGCAAGCATTAACAAGGCCCCACATTACATTTGCCAAACTTTAACCAGCTTCTGCATTATACCCAATAAGCATTAATCAAGCACCGGATTACACCAAACAATTTTTAACCAAGACCCAGATTGTACCTGACACACTTAAACCAAGTGCCAGGTTATACCCAATATGTATTAACCAGGCCTCAGGCTATCCTCGATATTTCACAAACGGGCTTCAAATTATACATGACATTCATCAATCAGGCTCCAGATTATATCTGGGCCAGGCTCCAAAAAATACTTTGCCAAATGAGGTTAATCCAATCTCTGCATTTAAGGGCCACACATCTATGGAGTTCTTTCCAGTTCCAGAAATGAAACGATTAGCCTCGAGTCCTACTCTCGTGATAGCATGTGTAGGTAGGGGTTTGCCCCTTTCACTTAAAGACATTAGGGAACCAGTTGGACTTTTGCACTAATTAGAACATAGAACATACAGTGCAGAAGGAGGCCATTCGGCCCATCGAGTCTGCACAGACCCACAGCCCAGGGGCTGGTTTAGCTCACTGGGCTAAATTGCTGGCTTTTAAAGCAGACCAAGGCAGGCCAGCAGCACAGTTCAATTCCCGTACCAGCCTCCCCGAACAGGCGCCGGAATGTGGCGACTAGGGGCTTTTCACAGTAACTTCATTGAAGCCTACTCGTGACAATAAGCAATTTTCATTTTTTATTTCACTTAAACCCTCACTTCCACCCTACCCCCGTAACCCAATAACCCCTCCTAACCTTTTTGGTCACTAAGGGCAATCCACCTAACCTGCACGTCTTTGGACTGTGGGAGGAAACCGGAGCACCCGGAGGAAACCCACACAGACACGGGAAGAACGTGCAGACTCCGCACAGAAGTGACCCAGCGGAGAATCGAACCTGGGACCCTGGCGCTGTGAAGCCACAGTGCTATCCATTTGTGCTACCGTGCTTGATAGCTTTCATTATATTTCTTTCTTCCTGATGCTGGTGCTATCAATCCCTTGGCTGCTAGTCCACTATCAGGACCACTAAATCACTATGCCCAGCCCAATTGATTGCTGTGAATCGATACTTCACTTGCAAGGCATTATCTTAGTATTAATATTGAAAATAGTAATTCTGACAGCACCGATGGTATAAAGAGGAATCTTCCACGTTGCACTTAAATTCGCTGAAAGGTCTCAACCACTAAAATCTGCCAGTCCCGAGCACAGACAGGTGGAGATCAGTGCAAGCCGCCACTGCTCACCGGTATGGATGATGACATGTTTGGCGAGGTCACCGGCATTGACGAACGCCTTGTTACAGATATGGCACTGGTGTGGCCGGATGTTGTCATGATGCCGAATGTGATTGGCCAACTGACTGGACTGGGTAAACCTGAGGGAACAGAAAGACTCCATGAACAAAGTGAGCATAATGTAATTTTTTTTTAAAACCTCAGAACCGGTCACCTCTATATAAGTCTTCACACAGGTTATCTCAATATAACCCCTCACCCTGGTCACCACAACATTAATGCTCCCTTCAGTCTGGTCACCAGCCAGTCCTTGATTGATCTTAGGACTTTTCCCAAATTTTCAAACTTCACAATTGTAATCCAAACAGATAATTCTTCACAGCGGCTGATCTCTGTCACTGACCTTTTCCCACAGCGATCACAAACGTATGGTTTCTCCCCTGTGTGTTGCCGGATATGAGCAATTAGAGAGCTCGCCTGAGTGAAGCTTTTCCCACATATGATGCAGATACAAGGCTTCTCACCTGCAAAACATCTCATTTTATGTAGCCAAGAAATCACAGGGAAATCTCTGATATATATTTTACCAAAAGCAGTGCTGGGACAATTCAGCTTCTCACCATTCCCCTAGTTTCCCACCACAGGCCTTCAAACAAGCAACCAATTTTTCACCCTCCTCTCCAGGAAGTGCCAGTTCTTCCTGAGAGGCACAGGCCCTCACCCATGAGTTGAGACAGTGAGTGCTAAGATGTTACGGCAAACACTGATGGCAACCAAGTCAATCCTGATCCTGTCTTCGCCCGATGTTCACACGAGCATTTTCTGGCAGTGATCCTGTGACAAGGAGATTAGGGGGAAGAGATGTGGCTGATTTATCCCTTCCCTGGGGCACGCAGCCTAATGTAGCACCTCAGCAACCACTCCAGCCAACTCCCGAGATTGAATCTGGGACCTGAATGGATCTGGGTGCAGCCATGCATGTGCTGTCTTTAATTACTGTGCAAACATTCCAGAATCACCAAAATGATACTGTGGTTTAGGGTGGGGTGGGAAACAATTTAAAAAGAAAAACAAGAGTAAAGAATCCACAGTTGGCACTTGGCAGATGTAGATCCAGAGCTAGGTGCACAGGTTCACAGAGTAAAGACACAGAGACCTGACATAACCACAAAGGAACGTTCCCTGTGCCCCCAGGGAAGAGCAACCTCGAATACGACTACATCAATACTCTAATTGGCATTGCAGCTCCACCTATGATCCACACAATGCTGTTATGGTACACCGACAATTAACAGCCAGCCTTTGAGGCCTCTGTCAACAAGAGGCGCCATTAACAGACAATGCAATTCCCACGAAAGTTTCAAGCTCGATTTTGAATCCCATTTTTTTTATATAGAGGTGCTGACCATGTGAGCACAGAGGAATTCTTTCTGAACAGCAATGCTCCTCATGTGCAGATATTTCGGATTGTTACCTGTGTGAATACGCACGTGGCGTTGCAATGCTCCAGGATCGGAAAATGCTCGCTGGCAATGAGGGCAGACATACGGTTTCTCCCCACTGTGGATCCTCAGGTGACGTTTAAGGTTTCCTGTAAGGTAGATACATTTAGTGAAGAGAGCTTGAGTAATCTGCAGGACAAATGGGATCTAGCCCCAGGACAAAAGGGATCTAGCCCCAGGAAAGTCACCGTGCAGCTCACAGCCCTGGAGAGAGGCACTTTATGGCTCCGAGCCCCAGTGGGAGTTACATTTTTCTATTATTCATTCATGGAGTGCGGGTGTCATTGGCTGGGCCAGGATTTATTGCCCACCCCCAACTGTCCTTGACTGAGAGCTTTGCTAGTTCATTTCAGAGAACATTTCAACCACATTGCTGCGGGTCTAGAGACACATGTAGGCCAGCTCAGGCAAGGATGGCTGATTTCCTTTGTGAAAGGATTTTAGTGAACCTGATGTTTTTTTTTACAATAATCAACAACTGTTTCATGGTCATCATTGGACTTTGAATTCCTGATTCTTTATTGAATTCAAATTTCACCAGCTGCCATCATGGGATTTGAATCCAGGTCCCACATCATTACACTGGGTTTCTAGTCCAATGACAATACCCTATGTCATCACCTACCCCAGATTACAGCTCACAGCTGTGGAGAGAGGCACATTATAGCTCGTAGACCAAGAAAAGGGCACATTACAGCTCGTAGACCCAGAGAGGGGCACAATGCAGGTCGCAGACCCAGAGAGGGGCACAGTGCAGGTTGCAGACCCAGAGGGGGGCACAGTGCAGGTCGCAGACCCAGAGAGGGGGACAGTGCAGGTCGCAGAGCCAGAGAGTGGCACAGTGCAGGTTCAGACCCAGAGAGGGGCACAGTGCAGGTCGCAGACTCGGAGAGAGGGGCACAGTGCAGGTTGCAGACCCAGAGAGGGGCACAGTGCAGGTTGCAGACCCAGAGAGGGGCACAGTGCAGGTCACAGACCCAGAGAGGGGCATAGTGCAGGTCGCAGACCCAGAGAGGGGCATAGTGCAGGTCGCAGACCCAGAGAGGGGCACAGTGCAGGTCGCAGACCAAGAGAGGGGCACAGTGCAGGTCGCAGACCCAGAGAGGGGCACAGTGCAGATCGCAGACCCAGAGAGGGGCACAGTGCAGGTCGCAGAGCCAGAGCGGGGCACAGTGCAGGTCGCAGAGCCAGAGCGGGGCACAGTGCAGGTCGCAGACCCAGAGCAGGGCACAGTGCTGGTTGCAGACCCAGAGAGGGGCACAGTGCAGGTTCAGACCAAGAGAGGGATACAGTGCACATCGCAGACCCAGAGAGGGGCA
Source organism: Scyliorhinus torazame (assembly GCF_047496885.1). NCBI lineage: Eukaryota > Metazoa > Chordata > Chondrichthyes > Carcharhiniformes > Scyliorhinidae > Scyliorhinus > Scyliorhinus torazame. Next base: position 38,429,142 of record NC_092722.1, read on the forward strand.
CAGTGCAGGTCGCAGACCCAGAGAGGGGCACAGTGCAGGTTGCAGTCACAGAGAGGGGCACAGTGCAGGTTGCAGTCAGAGAGGGGCGCAGTGCAGGTTCAGACCCAGAGAGGGGCACAGTGCAGGTTCAGACCCAGAGAGGGGCGCAGTGCAGGTTCAGACCCAGAGAGGGGCACAGTGCAGGTCGCAGACCCAGAGAGGGGCGCAGTGCAGGTTCAGACCCAGAGAGGGGCACAGTGCAGGTCGCAGACCCAGAGAGGGGCACAGTGCAGGTCGCAGACCCAGAGAGGGGCACAGTGCAGATCGCAGACCCAGAGAGGGGCACAGTGCAGATCGCAGACCCAGAGAGGGGCACAGTGCAGGTTGCAGACTCGGAGAGGGGCACAGTGCAGGTTCAGACCCAGAGAGGGGCATAGTGCAGGTCGCAGACTCGGAGAGAGGGGCACAGTGCAGGTCGCAGACTTGGAGAGAGGGGCACAGCGCAGGTCGCAGACCCAGAGAGGGGCACAGTGCAGGTTGCAGACCCAGAGAGGGGCACAAGTGCAGGTCGCAGACCCAGAGAGGGGCACAGTGCAGGTTGCAGTCACAGAGAGGGGCACAGTGCAGGTTGCAGTCACAGAGAGGGGCGCAGTGCAGGTTCAGACCCAGAGAGGGGCACAGTGCAGATCGCAGAGCCAGAGCGGGGCACAGTGCAGGTCGCAGACCCAGAGCGGGGCACAGTGCAGGTCGCAGACCCAGAGCGGGGCACAGTGCTGGTTGCAGACCCAGAGAGGGGCACAGTGCAGGTTCAGACCCAGAGAGGGGCACAGTGCAGATCGCAGACCAAGAGAGGGGCACAGTGCAGGTCGCAGACCCAGAGAGGGGCACAGTGCAGGTCGCAGACCCAGAGAGGGGCACAGTGCAGGTCGCAGACCCAGAGAGGGGCACAGTGCAGGTTGCAGTCACAGAGAGGGGCACAGTGCAGGTTCACACCCAGAGAGGGGCACAGTGCAGGTCGCAGACCCAGAGAGGGGCACAGTGCAGGTCGCAGAGCCAGAGAGGGGCACAGTGCAGATCGCAGACCCAGAGGGGGGCACAGTGCAGATCGCAGACCCAGAGCGGGGCACAGTGCAGGTCGCAGACCCAGAGCGGGGCACAGTGCTGGTTGCAGACCCAGAGAGGGGCACAGTGCAGATCGCAGACCAAGAGAGGGGCACAGTGCAGGTCGCAGACCCAGAGAGGGGCACAGTGCAGGTCGCAGACCCAGAGAGGGGCACAGTGCAGGTCGCAGACCCAGAGAGGGGCACAGTGCAGGTTGCAGTCACAGAGAGGGGCACAGTGCAGGTTCACACCCAGAGAGGGGCACAGTGCAGGTCGCAGACCCAGAGAGGGGCACAGTGCAGGTCGCAGAGCCAGAGAGGGGCACAGTGCAGATCGCAGACCCAGAGGGGGGCACAGTGCAGATCGCAGACCCAGAGAGGGGCACAGTGCAGGTCGCAGACCCAGAGAGGGGCACAGTGCAGGTTGCAGTCACAGAGAGGGGCACAGTGCAGGTTGCAGTCACAGAGAGGGGCACAGTGCAGGTTGCAGTCACAGAGAGGGGCACAGTGCAGGTTCAGACCCAGAGAGGGGCACAGTGCAGGTCGCAGACCCAGAGAGGGGCACAGTGCAGGTCGCAGACCCAGAGAGGGGCACAGTGCAGGTCGCAGACCCAGAGAGGGGCACAGTGCAGGTCGCAGACCCAGAGAGGGGCACAGTGCAGATCGCAGACCCAGAGAGGGGCACAGTGCAGGTCGCAGAGCCAGAGTGGGGCACAGTGCAGGTCGCAGACCCAGAGAGGGGCACAGTGCAGATTGCAGACCCAGAGAGGGGCACAGTGCAGGTCGCAGACCCAGAGAGGGGCACAGTGCAGGTCGCAGACCCAGAGAGGGGCACAGTGCAGATCGCAGACCCAGAGAGGGGCACAGTGCAGGTTGCAGTCACAGAGAGGGGCATAGTGCAGGTTCAGACCCAGAGAGAGGCACAGTGCAGATTGCAGACCCAGAGAGGGGCACAGTGCAGGTCGCAGAGCCAGAGAGGGGCACAGTGCAGGTCGCAGACCAAGAGAGGGGCACAGAGCAGATCGCAGACCCAGAGAGGGGCACAGTGCAGGTTGCAGAGCCAGAGAGGTGCACAGTGCTGGTCGCAGACCCAGAGAGGGGCACAGTGCAGGTCGCAGAGACAGAGAGGGGCACGGTGCAGGTCGCAGAGCCAGAGCGAGGCACAGTGCAGGTTCAGACCCAGAGAGGGGCACAGTGCAGGTTGCAGACCCAGAGAGGGGCACAGTGCAGGTCGCAGACCCAGAGAGGGGCACAGTGCTGGTCGCAGACCCAGAGAGGGGCACAGTGCAGGTCGCAGACCCAGAGACGGGCACAGTGCAGGTTGCAGACCCAGAGGGGCTCTGTGCAGGTTGCAGAGACAGAGAGGGGCACAGTGCAGGTTCAGACTCAGAGAGGGAGGTTCAGACCCAGAGAGGGACATAGTGCAGGTTGCAGAGACAGAGAGGGGCACAGTGCAGGTTGCAAATTCAGGAAAGATACAGTATAGCTCATAGCCCTGGACAGAAAAAGGAAAGAAAGATCCCACAAACAGCAATATAGCCATAATCTGTTTTAATGATGTTACTTGGGGGAAATATTGGCCTGGACACCAGGAGATCATCTGTGGTGAGAGAAGGGAGCTAATATTTCAGGTTAGCCCCGTTCTCTCTCCACAGATGCTGTCAGACCAGCTGTAGATTGTCCAGTATTTTCTGCTTTTGTCTCAGGTTCCAGCATCCGCAGTAACTTGCTTTTGTCGCCAGGAGACCACTTCTGATCCTCTTTGAATAGTGTATGGATCTTTTACATCCACCTTAAGAGTGCTGCTGGCTTAAATTCTTCCAAAAATCTCTTTGTAAGTGCAGCACTCACTGAGCACGACTGTGATGTGTCAGCCTGGAGTATGTGCTCAAGTCTCCCGGGTGAGGCTTAAACCTACAGCCACCTGACTCAAGAAGGGAGAATGCCGCCACTGAAAGGGAATTTAGCCACTTTGTCACTCTCCAACCCAGGAACACAAAAGTCAATTTGCCGCCCCACCCTTCTCATTCTGGCTTTCAGCTACAAATGGAGCCGGACATCTTTCGTGTTCACTTGACTACTTACAGCTGCAACTGGCCAAGACATCGGGGAACTCCTAGTGTTTTATTATACCTTTCACAATGTCGGTGTACGGTCACAGCGAGCCCAGTTCTCACCTGAAGTGGTGAACTGCTTCCCACATTCCCTGCACTTCAAGGGTCCATCCACGATGTGAATCTTCAGGTGAGCTTTCAGGTTCCCCAGCTATAAAACAGATAAAGTGACAATAAACTTCATTACCAACCAATGCTGTTTTGAAGATTTTGGTAGCAAGTATTAGTGATCAGGGTCCAGAACAAACCACCAAAAAAACTCAACACGTGCGATTGATGGCAACACTCCTGTTCTAAAGCCTTCCTGCCATCTGGAAACTGAATAAGATGGCCCCCTGTTGGCACAGTGCACCGACACCGAAGTAGGCCTGGATCCTGAGCATCAGGCCAATTCTGACTTTGGCCTCAGGTAGAGCAAAGCGGAGTTTCCAGATGAGAAATGACCAAATCCAATAGCAGTCAATTCACCAGCAGAGCCTTCGTATATTGCTGAGAGAGATCTAAAGTGTGAGCACAATATAAAATAAACAAGTTGAGGGTTGGGAGGCAAGGGATCAGGGCAAAGTAGGTTCTGATAAGGACTAAGGGTGCGATCAGTGACCGTGTTGAGCCCAGTGCAGATCGGGGAACGGCAGATAAATAGCAGCAAAGGCCAAAATAGCGATTTACGCCGGGCGCAAACCATTTTGCAATTTTTCCGGCTCACTCACGATGGCGGGTTCCGGATCTCGCCCCAAAATGGCGAGAATATCACTAACTCTCATTCACGCGATTGAAGTCGAATGCAACTGAATTACCCGACTCCCCAGTGGGAAGTCACACGGGTGTTGTTTAATACTCCTTTCCAAAAACGTGAAGCTGGCGCAATGGCTACTGAGGGGAAGTGAGGAGGTGAGTAGCCATTTCCATTTCCCGACATGCAGCTCAAGGGAACCAGAGCTGCTGCCCCAGTGCTCAGGGGGTTGGACTCGATTCAGGGGCTGAAGCATTCTAGGTCTGGGGTCACCCCTGGGCGGGGGGGGGGGGGGGGGGGCTTTGCATCTGTGAAATCGTCAAGCCATCTTTAAATATTGTGCAGATCCATAACAGGGGCAACTACAGCTGCTGCCTGTCTGTCCTACCAAAAACCTCCAGGACAGAGCTCGTTTCTTGGTTATACGCTGATGGTCAGTTTAACTCCCTTTAACAGTGACCAGCCTCTAGCTTCACAGCCGAAAGCTATTTTAAACGAGGTATTAGCCTTGTTAGTTGAGAGCACTTCACAGCTGCAGGTTGTGTTTCCTGCTGGTGGCTGCAGATGCCTGGAGGCTGCTGTTGCTGTTTCCTTCCTTTACTGTAGCCGGAAAAAAGGACAATTCTTTCTAAGATACCTGGGTCCTGGAACACCGGGCTCACGGGGACGTGTCCAGAAGGCAATCCAGTTTGAAGCAAGAAGACGCTGCGGGAACCTGGTGCACCACATTGATCCACATGGGCCACCTGATGAAGCCGCTGAGGAAATGCTTTCGCAGATTGCTGATGCTTTTGTTGTTGCTGTGGTGAGTGCTGCATGTAACTGGCACATCACCGCGGTCAAACACACTGGAAGTCAAGGATGCTCAACTGCACCTTGAGCACCAGTGGAATATGTGGATGGCAGGATTTGGTTCCGGTGAGATTGGGCTGTGTGGGTAGGCCTGCACAGCTGTGGCTCCTGGATGGAAAATGGCAATGATACGTGGGACAAGTCACACATTGATGGACAGATCATTTCTACGACAAAGTTCGGGACATAACACATTCTCAGGCTTTTCCTCCATTTCCACTGAGGAACCTGCGAGGAATGATACCACGTGTTTGTTTTTTTGTGAAAATTAGGTGACATAGCTTTGTATTGATACCAATGTGGAATGGTGATGTTTCCTTGTTGTTTAATGGTTAGTGTGATATGTGGAATGTTACGCAGTTGATTTTCTTTGTTACTGTTGATCATTTTACAAACAAAATATTCTCAACTTTCAGGTGCCTCCTTGAAGGCACAGGTGCCATGTCTCAGAGAATGATTACCTTTGATGCCTGAACAATGTGCCTGAACTCTAGGAGCGTCAGCACCACAGAGGCTGCTACCAACAATCAAATAGTAAAGAGCAGGGCTTCACCACTGGGGATCATCTTTCGGCCAAAGGAAGTGTCTGGATGAGTGGAGGGCAGCTGAGCACAGCCTCCCTAGTGTTCCCGCCAGAGGTCTGGGGTCTAGGGGCTCCTGATCTGGCTGGGGTGGGCGAGTGAGTAAATCAAGATTTGCCAGCACAACTGGCTCACTGGATGGTACTGACAGGAGGCAGGACAGTCATGGTAAGGGTGGGGGAGGCTTGGTCAGACTTGAAATGGAAGCCACAACGGATTTCGGTGTCTCTCCATCTCCAATTACTTCCGTATAAAACTATGTTTGCTGGTGTGGATTCCACAGAGGCTGCCCTCGCTGTGCGTGTGACAACCAAGGCAGGCAGACGCCATAGAAGTCAGCAGTGACAACGCAGCCTGGAGGCGGCACCCGATCTACAGAGGCCCGCCCCACACCCTGAAGACCTGACCGTCCATCAGGCTGAGGAGGGAGCCAGAAGGGGAGGCTAGCGACGGCCCAAGGTAGACAGGCTTCGTTGGTTATTCCATGAGCTGACAGACACCATATGCCACAAAAGACTCCATCTCGGCAGAGAGACAGTACAGCACCTGTGCCAGATCCTCGCCAACATGGCACCCGGTGAAGGAGGAGGACACCCGCTCCCAGAGACCGTGAAGGTCACAGCAGTCCTCCGCCTCTATGCCATCGGGCCATGCCAGGGCTCGAGCGGCTACCTGTGTGGCATATCCCAATCTTCCGCCCACAGGTGCATCCGTGTGGTGACCGATGCTCTGTATGCCTGGGCATCAGACTAAATCACCTTTGACCTGGACCAGGCCCAAGATGTCCAGGCTGCAGGATTTGCCACCATCGCCAGGGTGCCCGAGGTCCAGGGGGCAATCGATGGCATGTATGTCGCCCTGTGAGCACCAGGGCATCAGGGAGTGCCCTATATTACCAAGAAGGGGTTCTACCCCCTGAATGTTCAGATCCTGTGCAGCCATCACCTCCGAATCATGCACATGTGTGTCTGCTATCCTGGCAGTGTGCATGACAGCTACATCCTGGGGCACTTTGAGGTGTCTTAGAGTATCACCCCAGGATAACAGGTTGGCTCGTGGGGGACAAGGGATACCCGCTGAGGTCATGGCTGATGACTCCTGTGCAGAGGCCTGAGACTGAGGCAGAGACTCGATACAATGCGGCCCACGTTGCCACCCATGCTGTCGTTGAGTGGTGCATCGGGCTGCTAAAAATGCGGTTTTGATGCCTTGATGGCTCTTGTGATGCGCTGCAGTACACCCCCCAGAGGGTCTCCCGCTTTGTGGTGGTCTGCTGTGTCCTCCACAATCTGACCATCTCAGCGATGGTCCTCAATGACTAACCCAAGCTCTGCAGCTCTGCAGTGCCTCGGAGCGTCCACCTGCATCTGGGACATAGAACATAGAACATTACAGCGCAGTACAGGCCCTTCGGCCCTCGATGTTGCGCCGACCTGTGAAACCACTCTAAAGCCCATCTACACTATTCCCTTATCGTCCATATGTCTATCCAATGACCATTTGAATGCCCTTAGTGTTGGCGAGTCCACTACTGTTGCAGGCAGGGCATTCCACGTCCTTACTACTCTCTGAGTAAAGAACCTACCTCTGACATCTGCCCTCAATTTAAAGCTCTGTCCCCTTGTGCTAGACATCACCATCCGAGGAAAAAGGCTCTCACTGTCCATCCTATCTAATCCTCTGATCATCTTGTATGCCTCAATTAAGTCACCTCTTAACCTTCTTCTCTCTAACGAAAACAGCCTCAAGTCCCCCAACCTTCCCTCATAAGATCTTCCCTCCAAACCAGGCAACATTCTGGTAAATCTCCTCTGCACCCTTTCCAATGCTTCCACATCCTTCCTATAATGCGGCGACCAGAATTGCAAGCAATACTCCAAATGCGGCTGCACCAGAGTTTTGTACAGCTGCAACATGACCTCCTGGCTCCGAAACTCAATCCCTCTACCAATAAAAGCTAACACACTGTATGCCTTCTTAACAACCCTCTCAACCTGGGTGGCAACTTTCAGGGATCTATGAACATTGACACCGAGATCTCTCTGCTCATCCACACTGCCAAGAATCTTACCATTATCCCAGTACTCTGTCTTCCTTTTATTCCTTCCAAAATGAATCATCTCACACTTTTCTGCATTAAACTCCATTTGCCACCTCTCAGCCCAGCTCTGCAGCTTATCTATGTTCCTCTGTAACTTGTAACATCCTTCCGCACTGTTTGGATTGGATTTGTTTATTGTCACGTGTTGTCCCTCAGTGACTGGGACATGATGTCGAGGCCCTCAACCATGGTCGCCACATATTGAGCCATGCCTTGGACACCATGGGGAAGTCGTGCTCCAGGTTTTCCACTGCGGTCACCACCCCCGCATTGTTGGCCTCGGTGCCACGCATTGTGACACCATCTCCTGTGCCTGAAGCCTTTGGGACTTCTACAATCAGCTATGTACTCACTGGAATGTCACTGCCACCTCCTCCTGAATCTCACGGCTGTGTCTAACATCTGCATCGGCTCTGAGAGAACCTTGTCCAGTGGCGCAGCATCTGGCTAGCACCCAGCTTGTCCTGGGATCCAGCAGACCTTCGACTGCTGTCTCCCTTGGATACTCCTGCCTCCACCTGATGCGCATCAGCAACTGTGTTATGCTCATCAGATTGCGCCCCAGAAGCCTGCCCACTAATATCACCCACCGCAGTGAGTGCCTCTGCACTGGTGGAAGTTGCAGGTGATTGCAGTGATGCCCCGCCGGTGGTCTCCTCAGAGCTCTCCTCCGAGGTGGTCTCTTGGGTGCCGGGCAGGAATGACTCCGGGTGGCCCATCCTCATCAGATGGAGATCCTGCAAGACAATGGACATGTGGTCAGTGAGAGGGAAGGATCAATTTGTCTGACATGAACAACTCACTTGAGACAGGTCATCTGAATAAAGGGGCACTGGATCCTCACCTCTCTGTTGGTGATTGCTCTATCCTTGGGCAACTTTCCAGGGCCCATTCCTTGTAGGGAGTAAGTGCCTCTTGTTAGCACTGTTGATGACCCCTTGCATCACTTTACTGATGATTGAGAGTAGACTGATGGGGAGGTAATTGGCCAGGTTGGATTTGTCCTGCTTCTTGTGTA